>NC_091436.1:57018787-59418787 GCF_964237555.1 Oryctolagus cuniculus
TTTTTGAGGAAAGATAATTCATGGAAAAGTTAAAGGTGATATTCTAGTTACTACATCCTATTATAGTTATTCGTTTGGGAATTTGGATGATGCTGTCACTATTTTTTAAGATGAACATACTATCTTCTAGTATATGTGTGTGCATATAAACACACATATATAAATATATATATAGAGAGAGAGAGGGAGGGGGGAGGGGGAGGGGGAGGGAGAGGGAGTATGGATGCCCTCTGGAACTATGAGTCTTTAAAGCAAATCACTACCCAAGCTCACTTGCACATCTAGTGCATTGCTTTGTCCATAAAAACACTCAGTAGATTCCTACAGTAGTTTTAGAGCTGCAAGAGAAAGTCCTCCTTGGGCCCTGCACCCCATGGGAGACCAGGAAAAGCACCTGGCTCCTGGCTCCTGCCATCAGATCAGCGTGGTGCGCCAGCCGCAGCGCGCCGGCCGCGGCGGCCATTGGAGGGTGAACCAACGGCAAAGGAAGACCTTTCTCTCTGTCTCTCTCTCTCTCACTGTCCACTCTGCCTGTCAAAAAAAAAAAAAAAAAAAAAAAGAAATGGATAAATGCTGGGGCCGGCACTGTGGCTCAGCAGGTTAATGCCCTGGCCTGAAGTGCCGGCGTCCCATATGAGCGCCGGTTCTAGTCCCGGCTGCTTCTCTTCCAATCCAGCTCTCTGCTATGGCCTGGGAGAGCAGTGGAAGATGGCCCAAGTCCTTGGGCCTCTGCATCCACGTGGGAGACCCGGAAGAAGTTTTTGGCTCCTGGCTTCGGATCGGCGCAGTTCCAGCCGTTGCGGCCAATTGGGGAGTGAACCATCGGATGGAAGATCTCTCTCCTCTCTCTGCCTCTCCTGTCTCTGTGTAACTCTGACTTTCAAATAAATGAATAAATATTAAAAAAAAAGAAATGGATAAATGCTTAGAGTATAATGTGAGAGAAAGAGTGGACCAACTTCAGTATGTTACAGAAGTCCTGAAAGCCTCTTTTCCACACAGCCCGGTTCCCTTTTGTCTCTGCAGTGTTCAAATCTGGCTTTTTCTCCTCTCCTCACTTTGCTTACATATAGATGCTACAGTGCTCCTGCAATGTGTTCCCACAGAACCTTGAACTTCCTCATCATCACACAGACTCCCTCACCTTCTGTAAGTGCTTACTTGTTTTATTGCCTCCTGCTAAGCTGGAATCCTGTACAGATGGGAGCTACTTCTGAATGTGTTGCCTTCCTTTTGTCTAGTGTATAGTGATGCCTGGTACATAGTAACTGCTTAAATATTTGCTAAACAAGTGAAGTAATACACAGCTGTGAATCTAGCTGGTTGTGCGATATTGGGGAAGTCATTCTGGCTGGGCTTCCATCCATCTGTCTGTACAACAATGTGGTTAAGATTGATCAGACTTTAAAATCAGGTGATCCATTTGCTAATTATGAGTCAGAACTCTTATTTTTGTTTTGTGTGTGTTTGAGACACATACACTCCCATTTAGCTGCAGATCCTGTTTCAGCTTCTATCCTTGAGTTGGTGTGATCTCATAGGCTCTTGAAGGCCTTTGGAGTTGGGGATCTGTCCTAGGGATGATCTGTATGTTCCCTTTCAGTTCTAACATTTCAATCTGAGGTGTTTAAAACAAACATACTTCAGTTTCCACTCAGTTATTACTAGAAGCTGTTACTTGTATCAGTTTGTCTTAGGATCTTTGCTTTGGCTGTTTCTATCTAGTAAAGTATATGGATTTCTAAGCATATAAACTCTAGGTGTGGGCTCTGCTCTTAAAAGAGGTGATAAGTGTCCATATCTGCATGGTGGGTATTTTTATTAGAACCATATAGGGTGCTGTTTAGTAGCATTGTGATAGAGATAAAATCTTACAGTGAAATCTTTAAAAAATGATATACATATAAATTTTAGAAATTCCTTGTTATTGATTTGAAAAAGGTTTGCTCTCTTTAGACTCATGTCTCTATGTTGGTTATAGAGAAATTTGAACAATTTTTATTGTGAACATTTTATGATATTTACATGTATGTTTATATATGTACTATAGATACCTTAATAATTTTATGTAACCTATATCCCAGGATTTGTGCTGTTTTCAGATTTAAAACTTAGCACAATTACAGTCAACCTGTATCATGATGTATCATTACTTCCATGAGATATTGTTCTACAAGTATTTCTGCTTAGTGGACTGATGTATAGTTCACATGATGTATATTTATTGACCATCGAGTGGAATAGAACCAGCCTCTGTTGAGTAAAAATGTTAATGTAGCAGAGGGTTTATGAACCACTGAGTTGAAGTGAGATGAAGTACTGTTTGCTTTGCACTAAACAAATTTAAAGGAAATCTAAATTTTGAGAGCATATTTTCTGTACTGAGTAGAACAGTAGCCATTGCGTTGAAAATGTGTGAGTTTTTGGCCCACAATGGCTGTATGTTTTCGAATATTTTATATGGTTGGCTACTTGGAGCCACAATAGGAGCAACTTTCAAATCTAACAGAAACCCATGGGACATACACGGGACTGTTCAAATAATTGAACTCTCTTCTACTTATATAACTCTCTTATTTGCCACTTTGTAAAGGCCTGCAGATTGTACAAGCTATGAAGGAGTCCCTGGATATGGTCTGGCAGTCTCTAAGCAATCATTTTAGCTCTGTCACTGTAGACCCAGTTTAGAGAGCAGTAAGGGACGCTGTCCTTAAGAATATTAAGGGAGTAATTGCTTGTACATGGATTCTGAGTAGTTCTTTTCCTTCTATATATTTTTTATTCCCTTACGCTGTTATTCTTAACATTGTTATATAACAACTTAATGATTTGAAGCAGCATTAGCTAGTTTTAGCAGCTTCCTGTATATGGCCTTGAATACACATTTCTACCATGTTGAGTACACATTGTTGGTCTGCTCTTGCCCCTCCACCTTCTATCAGGCCATAATGCAACTTAGAAGGCCCACACCAGATGTCAGTGCCTTTATCCTACACTTCCCAGCCTCCAGACTGTGACAATAAATTTTGCAGTTTGTGGCATTCTGTTATAACGAGCAAAACAGACTAAGACACTATTATCTGCCAAAATCTATAATAGATGTTACTGATAAGTAAGATAAAAATGGACTGGCCTTCGTGAAACTTATAAACAACTTAACAAGCTCTTAATATTTTTAAATTGTTATTTATTTCATTCTTCATTCCAGTATGTGGGATCATTTTATATCTTTGTCTTGCCTTAAACTACATTAGCTAGGCTTCCTCTCTGTGTCCTTGGCAGATTTGTTCTTTAGAACATACTTTGTGTTACAAGGCGTGCACTTACTACTAACATTTACCTCCCTTTGTCTTCAAAGTAACTATAATGTCGACACTGTTCTTCTCTTCTTGTGAGAAAACAAAACTTGGCGAATTTAAGTCCCTGGCTTATGTCAAAGCAGTTTCACACCCAGAGCCCAAGAGCTTTACACTAAGCTGATCAAGAGGCTCTGTTATCTTCACTTAGGGCACTGATACCAAACGTTGAGTAAGACAGGACTAAACTCTGAGTTTCTAAGGCTGACGTTACAGGTCTCCATGTGATGGCACTCTCTTTAAGTCAGATATTCTAAGCAATCTCCTTACTAGCCAGCCTATGTTTCTTCATCCTGTACAAAGGGACATTACAAAGAAGTCACTAGTGCCCATATATCAGTACCCACCATGTCCATGGCACTGCCTCTGTCTATCCCAGCCAGGAGGTAAATGAACCACATGACCCATAGCACCTGCCCAGTGCTGAGTCTCATAAATGGCTATCAAGATAATTGACTTAACTTTTTCTTTTCTTTTTTTTTTTTTTTGGTCCCTCTTTATATCCATGAATGACTTACAGCTATATAAATGCTGAGGACATTTAACCATAAGTCGTTAGATATGCTGCCTTAGTGGCAGTATGAATACAGCACAAAAACTTTCTTCAGGGATTAGAGGGCTTCTTTCCAAGGAATACGCATCTACCTGGGTATGTGTATGTTTTAATCAGTCTGCTGCTTCATCCAAAGCAGAGATCTCTGAACTCATGCATTCCCGAAGTGCTCACTGTGCTGAGATGCTGACCAGGCAGGGCAGATGAGATTGCGCTGAGATGTAATGAGACTTTTTTGGGTCTTCAAAGGGAAAAGGGTATCAGCCAGCCTTCATGAGCCATTGGACAGAGGACAGGGACAGCTCTGCCTAGAAAGAGGCTGAGTAGGGCTGCCTCCCTTGCAATGGAACTGTTAAGTTCCCAGCCTGTTTTCCACTTGCTTCTTTTTTTTTTTTTAAAGATTTATTTATTTGGGCCGGCGCCACGGCTCACTAGGCTAATCCTCCGCCTTGCGGCGCCGGCACACCAGGTTCTAGTCCCGGTCAGGGCTGGATTCTGTCCCGGTTGCCCCTCTTCCAGGCCAGCTCTCTGCTCTGGCCAGGGAGTGCAGTGGAGGATGGCCCAAGTGCTTGGGCCCTGCACCCCATGGGAGACCAGGATAAGCACCTGGCTCCTGCCTTTGGATCAGCGTGGTGCGCCGGCCACAGCGCGACAGCCGTGGCGGCCATTGGAGGGTGAACCAACGGCAAAGGAAGACCTTTCTCTCTGTCTCTCTCTCTCACTGTCCACTCTGCCTGTCAAAAAAAAAAAAAAAAAAAAAAGATTTATTTATTTGAAAGTCAGAGTGAGGCAGAGAGAGAGGGAGGTCTTCCATCCTATGGGTCACTCCACAATTGGCTGCAATGACCAGAGCTGCACCAATCTGAAGCCAGGAGCCAGGATCTTCTTCCAGGTCTCCCATGTGGGTGCAGGAGTCTGAGGACTTGGGCCATCTTCTACTGCTTTCCCAGGCCACAGCAGAGAGCTGGATGGGAAGTAGAGCTGTGGGGTCTCGAACCGGTGCCCATATGGGATGCCGGCTCTTCAGGCCAGGTGTTAACCCACTGTGCCACAGCGCCGGCCCCTCCACTTGCTTCTTGATAGAAACAGTGAGAAGAGGATTTTTAAAAATGTAGATTATTTACAACAAATTTTTGCTATTTTATCTCCTATGGCATTAATGGCTTCTCATTAAAAATAAAATAATGAGTCATACAACTCTTGTACATAAAACTAACGTTTTTACACTATCTGAGGCAGATGTGACAGTACCAACACAACTCTTACCTACTAATTGTTAAGTTGCAATTTTAGAAATAAAAAATGCATTCCCAGTGAGCCAGCGTTTCAAAGGAAGAATTTAGCATCAATTCTGATATGCCATCTGGTATTCAAATCACTTTGGGAAAAAATGTTCTTAGTGGTGTGAATTCTCCTAGGACAAGGCTGGTGAAGAGCAGGAGAGACTGAAGTCAACAAACCTGAAGAAAATAGAATCCCTCCTGCCATTACCTCTTCCTGTGTGATCATTTCTGGCAGGAGTCCGATTTTAGTGTGATCTTGATCAAGCTAAATTACAGAAGAAATATCAGAATGAAACTTCACCTGCTTAGTGTTTTCACCATGGTGTCTTTTTTTAAAAAAAGATTTATTTATTTATTTGAAAGAGTTACACAGAGAGTGAAGGAGAGGCAGAGAAAGAGAGAGAGAGAGAGGGAGGGAGGTTGGTCTTCCATCTGCTAGTTCACTTCTCAAATGGCTGCAATGGCTGGAGCTGGACCAATCTGAAGCCAGGAAGCAGGAGCTTCTTCCAGGTCTCCCTTGTGGGTGCAAGGGCCCAAAGGACTTGGGCCATCCTCTACTGCTTTCCCAGGCCATAGCAAAGAGCTCTATTGGAAGTGGAGCAGCTAGGACTAGAACTGGTGTCCATATGAGATGCCAGCACTGCAGGTGGTGGCTTTACCTGCTATGCCATAGCACTGGCCCCTCGTCATCGTATCTTTAAAGAGGCTCTGAATTCTCCACTTAAATCTAATTGACTGCTGATCATTCTGAAGCTTCAAAATAGAACAATAGACTAAACCTCTTCTTTTCCTTAGTCTGCAGTACTGAGAGCAGTCAGCATTGTATTCAGAACAGGGCGCACTTTTTCTTTTGCTTCTTTTCTTTTCTTTTCTTTTCTTTCTTTCTTTCTTTCTTTCTTTCTTTCTTTCTTTCTTTCTTTCTTTCTTTCTTTCTTTCACAGTGGTAAGCAGAGTAGTAAGGTTTATTGGGCACACTTTAAAGGCTGACTCATACTATGTCTTTCAAAACACCACTTTGGGCATGTTAATTAGATTCTAAAAATATAATTATAGTAGGAACAGAAAACCCTTATAATTTAATTTCTCTATATTTAATCAGTTGGAAATACTAGACAAGTATAAAATTTACAGAAAAATGTCACTCACAATTGTGCTACATTTCAGTGACTATTGAGGCTACAGAATTCTTATAAGTTGATGTAGTCTTTTTGGCCCTCCAGAATTTAAATAATCATTATTAAAAAGAGTTGTACCACTTTTGATTTTCATTTGAGCTACAATACTCCCTATTATATATTGGTCATTGAATATTTTGTACTTAAATAGGGTACTTTGGTTAAGGGAGAGGTCTTAGAACATAAAATTTTTAACTTTCATTTCAAAGCCCATAAAGAGAGTTTGGAAAATTAAAAGTTTAACCTTTATGATTTCAATTATGTCCATCACTTAGGTAAAACTAACAAAGTATAAAACCTGTAATTGTAGAATGTGTTTCTATGAGCAATTTAGTGAGCCAGTGGATTCTGCAAATTTTTGCTGTCTATTCTTTCTTGAGAAGATAACAAAGTAAGTATTAATGCCAGATTAAAACAAGCTAAAAGTTTGTGATTGATTTAAGATTTCCAAAAATTTACATGAAAATCAGCCTTTTGGAATCATTTCTCTGCAACATGCCTGGTGTGGGAATCAGGAGCCCAAAATAAGGAAAAACAGTTCATGAATTAACTCTGTAAGTATCTGCTTATTAGCTAGGGCCTTTAAAAATAATAGTAAGTGGAAGATAATTGTCTTTAAATTTTATACTTTAAATTAAGTCTCCAAGGTTATTAGTTCCTACAGAGAATATAATATGTGTAAGTTCTTAGACTTACTGGTTGTATACTTTGCTGATTTGGAAATAGTGATAACATCATTTTTCTTACCCCAGGAAAAATTAAAGAGTACCAGTAAGTATCCCATGCATGTTGTTTTCTTAACTGGCGACTGAATTATCTTTAGTGAATGTATTTTTGATGTCAAAATTATAATGCTGTTATTATACCTCCAGTAAAACAGATTTTAAAATGTCTATTTTAAATTAAAAAACGTAACACTAAAAAGAGAAACTCATTCAGTGGTTAAACATACCCACTAATTCACTCAGACATTCCATCAAATACAGTGAGGGCCGAGGACTTGGCAGGCACTGTTCCAGTAAGGACATACTGAACTCCTTGTCCCAGGAGCTATGCTGGCATTCAGAACACAAAATTCCTAAGTCCAGTCCGTGTTGTTAAAGTGCCGTGGATCTGTGCTATGGGGAAGTAGAGACGATTGCTTAGTATCTGATTTGTACAAGAAGAAGACCCAAGGTTACGGGACAATGGTCTCCATCACTACTGGACTGGATTACTTATATTTGTTTCCTTGGGTGTAGACTGTATCTAATCTCCTTGTCATTTCTGGGGAATAACAATAGGGACAACAGGTGACAGATTCTGGAAAATAGTTGGAATAAAGACAGCTTAAGTGCTTTCTCTCTGAATCCTTTAGTATTGTGTCCAGTCAAAGATAATTATTCACCAAAGCCCACAAAGCTCATGGTTCTTTTGTCATATATCTGTGTATCTGCATTCATGTGTCTGTCCATTTACTGTTCTTGCCTGGCAGCACATGCCTCTGGAATCAAGTGTTCAAAGAGAAAGGAAGTGGAGGATGTGAGCCGCTTATGTTCCCATCACCTTTAAAAAAAATTAAAGAAAGACAAGATTACAGGGAGTAATTTTTTTTTCCTTTAAAAGCCGTTTTGAAAATGCTGGTGCCTGTCTGGCTACTGTGCCAGGATATTAGTGATACTTTTAGAACCACATTAAATTAAAAAATATAGTATAATACCAGGGGCTGATGCGACATTAAGCATAAATGAAACAAAATAAAATATACCATTTCATTGATTTTCTGATTTGCACTGTGTAGAAATATGCCAGTGAATTTTTCTATTTCATCATTGCCCTTTGGTTACCTCTCCCGAAGAAGGTTTTTACAATGCACTGTCACTGGAAGAAAGGATTACTCTGTCACATGCTGTTTACCTTTTGGCTTCTCTAAAGTGCTATACATGACTTAGCAAATATATTTATGCGTAATTCTAATTGACTAATTATACATGTATTCTTTGTATCATATGTTTGTAGAGATGGTTATAATAATTCCCAACTTTCTTTCTTAAGCTGCACAGACATAAAGCTCATTTTTTCATGTTTATACTTCATATGTGAATGTATATGTCTGTGTTAAAATAACATTTTCACACATTACTGGTTTCAATAGGATAAAATTTCAAGGACTATTCCCTTTAAAGCTTTTAGGTGGGAGAAGATGAGACGCTGGGAAAGGGGGAAACTTTCATCTTAACTGCAGTGTATCACACAATTAGGTACTTTATGGGGGATTTTATATCTTCAGCTAAAATAGCCAGCTTTGGACATTTCCAGAAATAGGATACTGGAGTGATGAGATCATTGGTCAGTTCAGCTATGATAATTTCTGTTTGCCTAAAGAAGGTGATGTTTGCTTGATTTAAATACATTTCAGAAAATAGAGAATGTTCTTTGTTTAGATTTCTTGACTCATAGCATGTCAAAAACAGCCAGATAACAAGATGTTTATTTGTCAGAATTTTCCCTCTTGCTGTGGTACAAGATTGTTTAATGGTGTGAGAAGAGACTTGTAGTATGTTGCATGGATTAAAAAAAATCAGTACATAAACTAAGAGCCTCTCTTTTTCTATAAACATAGAGGAAGGTTTAATGTATATATACACAGAGGAGGGCCTGCTTTCAAATCAGCTTTTCCACTTACTAAAGATGTGACGTTTGACTCTGAGCAATTTACTAAGCATCTCAGTGTCTCAATTTCCTCATTTGCAAAGTGGAGAGAGTATGAAGCTTTGCACATTAATGGTAAATGTATATTAGTAATTTAGCAGAGACTTTTACAGAGTAAGTGTTCAGTATTGCTAATATTATGCCATTGCTATTAATGAATGATATTAATGGTCTTTATCCCTGAAAATGAGATTTATGGTGATTTATCCTTCATTATATATTTCTATCTGCATTTTCTAAATTGTCTAAAATGCCCATGAATGAAAAACAAATATGTTGTTTAAAAGAGAGAAGAAAAGCTAATGCTCTGATTTACACTAGAAATCTTTTAAGCACCAATCAAATCATCTGATATCTTTTTTTTCCTTAAGATTTACTTTATTATTTTATTTATTTGAAAGGCAAAGTTATGGAGAGATCAGAGACAGAGTTTTTTTTTTTATTTTTTTTTATTTTTTTTTATTTGTCCCTTTTATTTGAAAAACAGAGAGAGAGAGAGAGAAGGAGGGAGGGAGGGAGAGAGGGAGGGAAAGACAGATCTGGTTCACTCCCCAAATGGCTGTAACAGCCGGAGCTGGGTCAGTCCAAAGTCAGGAGCCAGGAGCTTCATCCCTGTATCCCAGGTAGTTTCAGGGACCAAGGACATCCTCTGCTGCTTTCCCCAGGCATTTTAGCAGGGAGCTGGATCAGAAGTAGAACAGCTGGGACTCGAATCAGTACCCACATGGGGTATTGGCTTTTCAGGCCATGGCTTAACCTGTTACGTCACAACCCCAGCCCCCATCTGGCATCTTCTAAACAGAAACCACTGTGTATCACTCTGTTTTAATTTATTTTCTCTCTCTTAATGCATAAAAATTTGAATGTTACTAAGTTACTAAGATCTTCACATACAAGTAAGGTTAAGAGACAAAAATGTGAGTTGTTCTTGATAAATATTAAGACTTCTATTATTTGTTATAACTTTTCTTTCTAAAGTTAGTTATGTTTTTGTTTTTGTTATTTAAAGTGAATTGCAAGCAAATGTGAAAATCAAAATTATAGGCTTGGGGAGAAAATAATTTAGCAACTCACTGTTAATTCAAGGCATTAAAAAAAGGATGGAGATACATGATTGGAAAGAGAAACTTGCCTGTTTTCATTTCTTTTTATTTTGTTAAAATTAATATATAATATATTTAGCTAAAATCCAAATCCATTCAGATTCTTTGTTAAAAGTCATATTGGTAAGAACATGCAATATGAGATGTATGTACTCTTAGAAAATTTTTTTTCTTTTCTTTCTTATTTTTTTTTACAGGCAGAGTGGACAGTGAGAGAGAGAGACAGAGAGAAAGGTCTTCCTTTGCCGTTGGTTCACCCTCCAATGGCCGCCGTGCTGCGGCCGGTGCACTGCGCTGATCTGATGGCAGGAGCCAGGTACTTATCCTGGTCTCCCATGGGTGCAGGGCCCAAGGACTTGGGCCATTCTCCACTGCACTCCCTGGCCACAGCAGAGAGCTGGCCTGGAAGTGTGCAATACTTAGTTGTTGAGTAAGGTACAGTGTTGTACAGGGAGTCTCTAGAGCTTATTCGTCTTGTTTATCTGAAATTTTATGCATATTGATCAGCAACCTCCCATGTCTCTCTCTCCATGGGTCCTGGTAACCACCATTCCACTTTTTACTCTATGAATTTGATTATTTTAGATTCACCATATTAGTGGAATTATGCAACATTTTTCTTTCTGCAGTTAGCTCATTTCACTTAGCATAATGTCTTCAGGCTTCGTTCATGCTGTCACATATTACAGGCCTTCCTTTTTAAGTCTGAAGAGTATTCCAATGTATGTTTTTGCCATATTTTCTTTACCCATTCATCTGTTAGTTGCCTCCACATCTTGCCTCTTGAGAATAAAACTGCAGTGAACATGGGAGGGCTAATACATCTTGGAGATCCTGATTTGTTTTGGGTCCATACCTAAAAAATGGGACCAGCATTCAAATCTTTACTAGCTTATCAATCTTGATTTGTAAGACTGCCATTTATGTGGAAGTGCTGTACACGTGGAGTAGTCTGGCACTTTAGAGAATGAATCATGTTACATAGGCATAGTGGAACTGCAGACCAATTTGGATTTCATTCTTCTGGATATTTCCTCTCTTTTCTCCAGTTTATTGAATTTTATTAAATTTAGTAATTTTCCCTTCATTTTAGAACTCTCCTACATGATCTGTATATACACTGGTATGTATAGGTATACATATACATACATACATATATATATATACACACACACACACACACACACACATTCATGTATTGGTTAACAGTAGGGATACAATCTTCCCTTAAAGAATAGTTGATTGATTGATTGATTGATTTGCAAGGCAGAATGTCAGAGAAAGAGGGAGAGAGAGCGCTTCCGTCTGCCAGTTCACTCTCCATTTATCTGCAACAACTGGGGCTGGGTCAGGCGGAGCCTGGAACTACATCTGGACTCCCACATGTGTGGCTAGGGCCCAAGCACTTGGGTCATCATCTGCTTCCTTCCCTGTTACATTTTAGCGGGAAGCTAGATTGGAAGTGGAGTAGCCAGGACATGAACTGGCAACTCCCATAAAGGATTCTGGCATTGCAAGTAGTGACTGAATCCCCTGCACTGCAACACTGGCCACTGGAGATACATTCCGAGAAATATGTCATTAGGCAATTTTTGTCCCTGTGTGAACACCACTGACCTAGATGGTATAGGGCACTCACTTGATGTGGACTCCTGATACATTGACGAGACACAGTAAATATGAGATGTGTGAGACTGCTTTCCAACATAACATGGCATACTACTTTACAATAAACTGTTTTTAATGAGTATGAGTTAATTCTAAAATGATAATGAAAAATATTGTATAGTAAATAAGACAGTCACACAGCTGTCTATTGTAAAGTGTTATGTACTGTGCATAATTGTATGTGCTGTATTTTTATAAGACTTGCAGTGCAGTAGGATTGTATATACCAGTAATATTAAGGATGGTACAACATCTATGCAGTTAGTAGGTGATAGCAATTTTTCAGCTTCATTATTATCTTCTTTTTAAAGATTTATTTGTTTATTTGAAACTCAGAGTTACACAGAGAAAGAGAGGCAGAGAGAGAGAGAGAGGTCTTCCATCTGTTGGTTCACTACCCAGATGACCACAATGGCCAGAGCTACACCGATCTGAAGCCCGGAGCCAGGAGCTTCCTCCGGGTTTTCCACATGGGTGCAGGGGCCCACCCCCTACTGCTTTCCCAGGCCACAGCAGAGAGTTAGATTGGAAGTGGGGCAGCCGAGACTCGAACCAGTGCCCATATGGGATGCCGGCACTGCAGGTGGAGGCTTTACCCACTATGCCACAGCACCGGCCCCCATTATAATCTTATGTAACCACTGCTGTGTTGTAAACATATGCATTTGTGTGCATTTGTGTATATGTGTGTGTCTCAGAAAGAGCAGATTGGAAATTTACCCGTTATCAGTGTAAATTTATTCCCTATACACTCCTCTGTTGCAATTTTGCTTTCCACAGATTATTATGGAAAACACCATAGATATTTGTAACACTGATATTAAATAGTAGCTTTTAACTGTTCTTTCCCCTGGGTTCTGTGGTCAGAACCTCGGCCTCTTAGGAGCTGGATGGTTCCATCCTTGAGTTGTGTTTGAGGAGACAGAGCAGAGAATGGTCACATGGCTTTCTGGTGTCTAGTTTTGCTGAAGACTAGCTCTTCTGACTCATGCTAATTTCTCAATTTCGGGAATGAAAGCTTTTATAACTGGTTTCTCACCATAAAATAAGGATGCACAATTAAAGAAAAAAACAAAGGAACAAACAAAGTTGAATGTTAACTTACCAATTAGCACTAAATATTTACTGTTAATAAAAGAATGGATCAATGTAATTTAAAGGCTTTACACCTGTGCATTGTCAATGGGTTTGTCAATGAAGACTGGATTGTTAATGTGAACAATGAAGACAATATAGATTTGGTATAGGGCTGGCATCGCGGCTTACTAGGCTAATCCTCCGCCTGCGGCACCGGCACACCGGGTTCTAGTCCTGGTCGGGGCGCCAGATTCTGTCCCGGTTGCCCCTCTTCCAGTCCAGCTCTCCGCTGTGGCCTGGGAATGAAGTGGAGGATGGCCCAAGTGCTTGGGTCCTGCACCTGCATGGGAGACCAGGAGAAGCACCTGGCTCCTGGCTTTGGATCAGCACAGTGTGCCAGCCACAGCGCGCCGGCCGCAGCGGCCATTGGAGGGTGAACCAACAGAAAAGGAAGACCTTTCTCTGTCTCTCTCTCACTGTCCACTCTGCCTGTTAAGAAAAAAAAAGATTTGGTATAAACTTTAAAATACTTTATGAGTTTTAAATTCCTCCTATAAGGTGGGCTGAGCATTTTCCAACTACTGGTGTATGGACACATAAAAATTCTGTTTTCACATTTAAGTTTTTTTTGTTTGTTTGTTTTTCTTCCTTCTTGATGTTTGGTTTTGAAGACCTGGTTCCTCCTAACAAGGCAGGCATACAGGTAACATTGAGTGACTAGATCCATGTAGCAGAGATAATAATCTCCAACTGGCAGGAGTGGGTGAGTTCCTTACTGGCTTTTAAACCCCACAATACATGCGATGTTATTTTAAATGTTCTTTCTGTCTATATTTCTCCCTGAATAACCCACCTGCTTCTGAAAAAATTTGGAGTTCTTTTGTAAGTATATCATTTTTTGATATTCTGAAAGAGTTTATAACAGCATTTCTCAGCACAAGCAATAACTTTATTTTTTAAAGATTTACTTATGTATTTATTTGAAAAGCAGAGTTAACAGAGGGCAGAAGCAGAGAGAGAGAGAGAGAAGTCTTCCATCTGCTGGTTCACTCCCCAGATGACCTTAAAGGCTGGAGCTGCACCAATCCGAAGCCAGGAGCCAGGAATTTCTGTGTTTGCCACGTGCTTTCTGGGGCCCAAGCATTTGGGCCATATTCCACTGTTCTCATAGGCCATAGCAAAGAGTAGATCAGAAGTAGAACAGCAGGGACTTGAACTGGTGTCCATATGGGATGCCAGCACTGCAGGCAGTGACTTTTACCTGCTACACCACAGCACTGACAGCGCCGGCTGGCCCCACAATAACTTTTACAAGTGCTCTGGTTTATTATCTAGAGGACTCCCACTTATGTTAAACAAGGATGAAATTAAAATAGCCATGAAGAAATGCTTAGGCTCTCTAGTCATCAGGGAATTGCAAGTCAAACCACATTGAGGTCTTACCTTACCCTGGTTAGAATGACTGCCATCCAAAAATCAAAAAAATAAATGCTGGTGAGGATGTGGGGAGAGAGATGCCCTAATCTCTTGTTGTTGGGATTGTAAACTAGAACAGCCATTATGAAAGACAGTCTGTGTATAAAGAAATTATGGGACATGTACTCTATAGAATACTATACACCAGTCAAAAACAATGAAACCTGGTCATTTGCAACAAGATGGAGGAATCTGGAAAACATCATGCTGAGTGTATTAAGCCAGTCCCAAGGGGACAAATATCATATGTTCCCCCTAAACGGAGACAACTAACTGAGCACCCAAGGGGAAACTTGTTGAAGTGAAATGGACACTATGAGAAACAGTGACTTGATCAGTTCTTGTCCTGGCTGTTGATGTACAATGTAATACTTTATCCATTTTAATATTTTTTTTGTTCTAGTACTATTGGTTGAACTCTGATTAACACACAATTATTCTTAGATGTTTAAATTTTAACTGAAAAGTGATCCCTGTTAGGAATTTGGAAAACATTATGCTGAGTGAAATAAGCCAGTCCCAAAGGGACAAATATCATATGTTCTCACTGATCGGTTGACAACTAACCAAGCACCAAAAAGGAAACCTGTTAAAGTGAAATGAACACTATGAGAAACGGTGACTTGATCAGCCCTCATCCTGACTGTTGATGAACAACTTAATACGTTATCCCTCTTAGTATTTTTTTTTTGTTTGTTCTACTTAATACTTTTGGTTGAATACTGTAATCAATACACATTTCTTCTTAAGTGCTGAAACTTAACTGAAAAGTGATCACTGTTACATATAAGAGTGGGAATAAGAGAGGGAAGAGATGTGCAATTCGGGACATGCTCAAGCTGACTTGCCCCAAACGGTAGAGTTAGAAACATACCAGGGGATTCCAATTCAATCCCAACAAGGTGGCATGTACCAATGCCATCTCACTAGTCCCAGTGATCAATTTATTTTCACAATTGATCATAATGACAGGACTAAGAGCCAAAGGAATCACATAAACAAGACTAGTGTCTGCAAATACTAGCTGATAGAATAAAAAAGGGAGAGAACTATCCAACATGGGAAGCGAGATACACAACAGACTCGTAGAATGGCAGATGTCCTAAACAGCACTCTGGTCTCAGAATCAGCCCTTAAGGCATGTGGATCTGGCTGAAAAGCCCATGAGAGTATTTCTGGCATGGAAAGCCAAGACACTCTGGCAAAAAAAAAAAAAAAAAAAAAAAAAAAACACCTAAATGAAAGATCTCCGTGAGTGAGATCCCAGTGAAAAGAACAGGCCATCAAAGAAGGAGGTACCTTTCTCTGAAGGGAGGAGAGAACTTCCACTTTGACTATGACCTTGTCTAAATAAGATAAGAGTCTGCAAATTCAAAAGACTTCCATAGCCTTGGCAACTCGTGACAAGAGCCTTGGGTGATTACTGATGCCATAAACAAGAGTGTCAATTTGTTAAGTCAACAACAGGAGACACTGTGCACTTACTCCTCATGTAGGATCTCTGTCCTTAATGTGCTGTACATTGTAATTAATGCTATAACCAATACTCAAACAGTATTTTTCACTTCGTGTTTCTGTGTGGGTGCAAACTGTTGAAATCTTTACTTAATATATGCTAAACTGATCTTTTGTATATAAAGAGAATTGAGAATGAATCTTGATGTGAATGGATGGGGACAGGGAGCGGGAAAGGGGAGGGTTGTGGGTGGGAGGGAAGTTGTGGGGAGGGGAGCCATTGTACTTCATAAGCTTTACTTTGGTAATTTATATTCATTAAATAAAAGTTAAAAAAATAAAAAAAGAAAGTCTGAAAACTGCTCAGAAATCTGAAAGGGATCTACCATGTTACCCAGCAATCCCACTCCTGGGACTTTACCCAAATGAAATGAAATCATCACATGAAAGCGTGATCTGTATCCCCATATTCATTGCAGTTCATTCACAGTAGCTAAGATATGGAATCAACCCAGGTGTCCATCAATTGATGACTGGATAACGAAAGTGTATACATTCATACATACATACTATGGAATACTGTTCAGCCATAAAAAGAATCAAATCAAATCTTGTCTTTTGCAACAAAATGGGTGCAACTGGGAACCATTATGTTTAGTGAAATAAGCCAGTTCAAAAAAGACAAATATGTTTTGTCTGATAATGTGACAGTTAATATAGAATACAAAAAATATAAAGTCATCTTGAAACAGACATCTTGTGATATACTTATTATTTTTAGCCTTGTTTATACTCCTGTGGTAGTATGGTCCTCCTACTTTTTACTTGTTGAATATTATGACTGGTGGTGAATTAAGCCTGTGATTATAGAATTAAGGGGATTGAAATCATGTCTTTGCAAAAATTAAAAAAGGAAGGAAGGAGTTGGGATTGAGGGAGGAAGGGTGGAAAGGAGTTTGAGGCAGGAAATTATGTTTATCATCATATAAGTGAACCTATGAAATATATAAAATTTGTTCTTTTTATGTTAATAAAAATTAACAGCATAATTTCTAGGGAATATATATTTTTGTTCTCTTTTTCTTTTTAATTCCACTGTCTGTATTGTAAAATCATTATTTCCAAAACATCTTTTTTCAGTGAGTGAGCTGGGTTATAAAAATATTATTTTATAACATGAAAAATAATATAAAAATTTAATTTATATTACTTTATAGTTTTGAAAAAAAAAACTTGTTGAATATAATCCTATTTTATTTTTGCAATCTCTTTATAGTGATTGTGTTAAGCCACTGAGCAGCCTTGGAGGTGGTAAATGACAAACGAATTCAAGGAACTGTGGTAACTGTGAGTCCAATGATGCCATATGTAATCTTGATGTTGGTTTAGTTGATAATGAAATCACAGTGGCAACTCAAAACCTAGATTAAAAATAGAATAGAGGACAACTAGGATTGATATTTTAAGCAAATGAATGAAAACTAGTCAAAAGACTGAAATATGTGATTTTATATGTAAACAGCATTGAATTAAAAATAATTTTAAAATGTAAAAGTCATTACTCATATATGTATTTAACTTGTATATTCAACAAGAACGATATAGTATTCTATTGGTTCAGTTTTAGGAGTAAAACTAAATTTATGCTTTGGATTTGTAAGAAATCTATTTCAAATCATAGAATTCTGGCTCTTGAAGTATATAAATTATACCACTTTTTATAAAAAGAAAAGTTAGAAAAAAAGATTTATACTTCAGAAACTTTGAGAGATTATTTTGCATACTCACGTAATTTCTGTAAATTAACTGAACCAAAATTGTTGAATCTTTCTGGGCTGTGTTCCCTAGTTCCCGCCTTTAATGATGGAAGAAAGGGGACAGAGAAAGTATAGGGAAGGGATAGAGAGAAAGAGAGACAGAAATCAAATCTGTGGAAAGAGAATAGTTCCAAGTGCACCTCAGTGGGCCAAGCAGAGCATTCAGCACAGTGTATTAACATGGACTTGAATAATTCAAACTTTCAAACCACAGCAAGAAGCTTTCCAGAGGGAGGAAAAGTCACCATAATTAAAGCTTCCCTGGCACATGGAGGCAGCTGTACCCACCGACAGACTGAGAAAATTGGACATGGCCTAATAGCCTAGGAGAACAGGGATGGTGTGGGGTAGCATTGTTTGCAAAGTGTTAGGTTTATTTTGGTGTTCTCCAATTATAAAGTCAATTCTCTGGATACCAGCTTCTTTTACATATTAATGGCCTAACCCTTGGCATATGGCAAGAATGCAGGATTCAGTTCTGAGACTACTTGAAAAAGACACAGTGAGTTCAAAGATGCCAAGATGCCAGTGGCCACAGAACGCATTTTGAGAGGTAGCCGTCAAAATAAACAAGAGGATATTTTTTGCATTGATTTTCCATTTATTTTAGAAAGAATATTTATTCACTTAATATCTCCACATAAGGTACTTAGGAATTTCAAAATATTATATATTTTTTGTGTGTATATGTAAACACAAACACTCACACATACACATGCCATTTCTAAATATGATTTTTTAATAAAGATTATTTCCATATACATATTCCTTTCCGTACCAGATCTAAACTGCTATCTCAACTCATTCCTTTAAAATGTTCCAGAGTCCTGCTTGATTTTAATTTATCCAAATTCATTTATGCAGATTCATCAGCACCTTGTTTTTTTTTTTTTTTTTTTTTTTTTTTTTTTTTGTAAAAGGTGCTTGTTTTTCCCCTTGGGTGCACTTCCTACTTGTAATTTCCTGCAGTTCCCCAATGTCTTCAGCAAGCTTGCTAATTGCCAAGCTTGTTTTCTGGGGTTTGCAGCAAAGGGCCTATCAGAAATAAGCAATTCAATGTATTCCTGGGGGGCTTTGCCAGACCAAGAAAAGCTAAAACGTATTGTGGTGTTCCCTTGGGGACTTCACACCATGCCTGGAATAAGGAAGTTGCACAAAAGAGGTTATCCGCAGTATTTTCTGCGTCCTCTTGTCCTCTTCTTCTTGACAGCAGAGCTAAAGGCTTACCCCTCTTCCTTTGATTTCCCAGGCCCCTACTATCCCAGCATCAGTGCAGTGGTGAGCTATTTTTCCAAGTGGCCCCAGGAGATTGGAAGATAGAAACAGAAAGCAAGGAATCTGAAGTTTACTGCTCCAGGGAGAAAAGTTTATTGTTGTCAAGCTATTTAAAAGCTGACCAGACAACCACTAAGGCCTTTCAAAGGAATTCTTCATTACTTTTAAGACTACTTTTAAAACTTTCATGATAAAGCTGTATTACACAGGGCTATCATTCCAAGAATAAGTTGCTACATTTCAGTGGACACTGGCACACTTTGCAAAGTATGGCCCATTTTAAATCAGGTATTTAAATTAAGGGTTCATGTTACAAGTTACTATGTCAGTTGGACTATTGACTAAAGATGAGTAATATAAAATGTAACGCAGATAGACTGGAAGGGACCTGTGAAACTAGGATATGGTATCTTATTTAGGGGAGTGCTCCACAATATCCTAGAACATATTTTCTTATTTTGCATTCCAAAATTAAATGATGTCTAAACTCTTATTTTTGTGCTGAAAATCTGCTACTGCTAGACCTCTGGGAAACTTACAAGTCTGCTATTTTTAAGAGCAGAAATGCACAGCCTCAGTGGGCACTGAGACACATTTTTACAGATTGCACTGTTAGTCTGATGAATCAAGGTTTTATGAAGTTATTATATAACAGCTTTATAATTCCTAAAGGCTCTGACTACAGCTGAAGGTGCCCACTTCGATTTCAGTGCTGAATTCTGAATAAGCAGGTCAGATTATCTTCAAAGGCATACAAATTGAAATCAGATCTCTCGGGGCTCATCCAGAAGGCAAGAGATGGAGTATAATATTTATTGACATCATAAATATCATACTTTTGAATTTTTTGAAAATAATTGTGCTGAAATAAATTTTCAATTTACCATATGGAAGACAGGGAAATATAGTCAGGAATCATTTATTAGTCAACATTCAGAAGACTCGGTAGCACTCAGCCTTCCAATCTTTCAACTTTGAGCCTAGATGTACTGATTGGATTTGAGTAACTTCTCCAGGCCTGGATTCCCCTTACTAACACTGTGTCTGGTCCTCTTAGCCTGTGGCCAGAGACCTCATCTTGCCTGGTGAAAGGCTCTGCGATGTTGAGTAGGAGTCCCGTCGTGGGCTCAGCTCCCCATGCCCCCTTTAAATCTCTCTTAACTCATTTGGCTGACAAACCTTGACCTGTATTGCCATCACCTGTAACCTGGATTGTGGTATCCCATTACCCTCAGGAACAAGTGAAAAACTCTTAACCTGGTCTAAAATGACCCTCCTACGCTGGTCTCTTCTTATTTTGTGTCATTTTTCCATATTTCCTTCACACTTCATTCATCCTGCACGTCTTTCCTCTTCCCACGTTCTCCAGATTTTCTTCTTTACTTCTATCTGGATTCCTTTTCCCTAACGTATTTCTCTCTGTGCCTCTCATACACACACACACACATGCACACACATACACACACACGCACGCACACACGCACACCCCTTCTATCCTAAAAAACTCCCACTTAGGAGAGGGAATGGGAAAGGGGAGGGTTGCGGGTGGGAGGGACGTTATGGGGGGGAAGCCATTGTAATCCATAAGCCGTACTATGGAAATTTATATTCATTAAATAAAAGTTAAAAAAAAAAAAAAAACTCCCACTTAGGGGTCATTCCTCTAGGAAGCCCGCCTGGATTTGCCTTCCTTCCCATAACCTTACCTCATTCTACTACCGTGTGTACCGTGTGCTTCTGCTTTGTTCCTGTTTATCACTTTTTTTTTAATTTTTATTTTTGACAGGCAGAGTGGACAGTGAGAGAGAGAGACAGAGAGAAAGGTCTTCCTTTGCCGTTGGTTCACCCTCCAATGGGCGTGCTACAGCCAGCGCACCGCGCTGATCCGAAGCCAGGAGCCAGGTACTTATCCTGGTCTCCCATGGGGTGCAGGGCCCAAGCACTTGGGCCATCCTCCACTGCACTCCCTGGCCACAGCAGAGAGCCGGCCTGGAAGAGGGGCAGCCGGGACAGAATCCGGCGCCCCGACTGGGACTAGAACCCGGTGTACCGGCGCCGTAAGGCGGAGGATTAGCCTAGTGAGCCGCGGCGCCGGCCCTGTTTGTCACTTTAAAAAAAAATGATTTATTTATTTGAGAGAGAGAGAAAAAGGTCTTCCATCTGCTGGTTCACTTCCCAAATGGCTGCAATTGCCGGAGCAGAGCCGATCTAAAGGCAGGAGCCAGGAGATGCTTCCGGGTCTCCTACATGGGTGCAGGGGCCCAAGAGTCTGGGCCATCTTGTACTGCTTTCCCAGGCCATAGCAGAGAGCTGGATCAGAAGCGGAGCATCTGGGACTAGAACTGGCACCCATATGGGATGCCGGCGGTGCAGGTGGAGGATTAACCTACTGAGCTACAGTGCTGGCCCATGTTTATCATTTCAAATTTAAATTTCCTGCCATTTACTTTTCCATGTGGGAACCTCTCCCAGTTACTCACTAAGCTATCTGAGACTAAGGACCAGTATTCACCAGTGTGCCCACCACTTGCCCTGTTTCTCTTAATGGAAATTTCTCAGAAAGCATTTCTTGAATGAATGAGCAAATGATTTAGAGCCAGCTTGTACAAACTCTCCCCACTTCTGGAAGATAATCCATAACTCCTGCCTCACCAAGCCACTGCCTCACTTCAAGAGACATGCCTTATTTCTGCTGATACTCTGCCCCAACCCTTCCTGTCCTGACCATAAAGAGGAGGTTTTCAGAAAGCAATAAAATAGAGACAGTCTTCAGGAGCTAATAGAAATGTGGAAGCT
Source organism: Oryctolagus cuniculus (assembly GCF_964237555.1). Classification (NCBI taxonomy): domain Eukaryota; kingdom Metazoa; phylum Chordata; class Mammalia; order Lagomorpha; family Leporidae; genus Oryctolagus; species Oryctolagus cuniculus. The sequence continues at coordinate 57,040,513 of NC_091436.1, forward strand.
GTCCAGAATAGAGAACACTATCTGGTATTTTCATCATTTAGATCTCACTGCAATTGCAACGAAAATCTGGGACAGCTGTGTTAGACACCGTCACTGCAGTCTACATTTAGAAACTTGTGTAACACACAAAGCACAGATTCCACCTATTTTTCCCTAAATAGAAAGAACAGGTTATTGTTAAGGTTGAAATGATTTCATTGCAGAAGCTTATAGTGCAGTTTACTGCTCCTCTTTTCTCTTGAACCATATTTAGAACAAGTTTGGCTTATAGGGCATTTCCGGAAGTGGTACGTTCACATTTTAGTGACATTGCATATAACTTCTTTCATTGTACTTACAAATAGAAATGATTATTGATTTCTATTCAGTGCTCAGAAACACATAAGCACATACATCTAAATGTTGACATAGGTGGTGATTTTCTTGTAAAGATTATGAACTTGGAATAATTCTGAAATCCTAACATACTTAATGCTGTTCCTGATTTCTCTGTCTAGCAATCAGCTAAAGAGATTATTTCTTGTCTTTAAAATTTGCCTGACATTGATGAGTAATCGGGTAGTGCACTGCCTGTAAATATAACTGATGTGGTAAAGTAAGTATGGAATGAAAAAACAAGAGATTCTCCTTGTAGAGGCTCATTCTTTAGTAATCTTGGGCTTTTTCTTTGAGTGTTGACGTACTGATAAACTGATCTTGTTAGCTGCATTCTGTCATTTGCTGTAGAGAACACATTTCCATCTGGTTTTCGAAAGAAATCCTTTGAGATGTGCCTGTGTACATGAAATGTTATGCAGAGAAAAAAATATGTTCCTCTAGCCTTCATCTTTTTTAATGTAAATTCACTCAGAGGTTCTTATCACACCCTGTCTGTTTAATCGCTACCACAACAGTGCACTTTCTCCCACCCTCTTTAATCAGCCTTCAGCCTTCTCTCATGGAAACTGGTATGCAGTAATCTAAAGACAGCTGACCAACAATTAAAATCTTGGAGATTTGTTATAGTGGTTTATTGTCCCTCCCTTTATTGGATTTTTAAAGACTACTGAAACATCAGTACTTTCAAAATGAATAGAAAAAGGCTTCACATTCCTCCAAAATGTCTAAATTCCCGCCAACTCTCATTTTGTTTTGTTATATCTTACTATTTGGGAAGCACTTTCCTATTAACTCCAATTTTGTAAGACTTAAAATTGCAAGCAAAGTTGTACAGACAATGTAACCCTTGATACAGAGAAATTACTAATAATGATAGGAAGAAGAAAAATGCTTTCAGTTGCCTACATTCAAATTCAAGGGGAGAAGTGAACAGCAAGGATTTCTATTGATTTTGACATTTTTTCATTATAGCATGGTGTTCATTTATGGAGCTACATAAATCTTACAGGAATAATTGAAGAGCACTTGGAAGCCTGCTCTTTTGCCCCTTTTGGATCTCCTCCCTCATGACTTAACTCAAATGTCAGGAAGCAGCTGTCAGTCATAGGTGGCTGTGTTTAATCATCAGTTGCTTCTCCCATTAACCTGCCCTCCCAAAGCCAATCCCAAGAGGCTTCATCAAAGGTAAAGAAATGAGAGCCATGATGCTCTCATCAATGAAAATTAGGGTGACATTTTCGTGTTTGGAGAATTTTAAAATATATTTTTAAAAAGCAGAATAAAAAAGACCATCTTTTTGTTCCTTTGCAATGACATCTGTAGCCTGGACTAGGCAACCTTTAAAGAGAGCATTTTTCCTCCAGAGGAGATCAAGTTATTATTCCAGAGCTTTATTATGCTCTGGAACTAATCTTAAAAAACACTCTTGAATGATGTCTGCTTATGCTTTTCTTGAAGTCAGTGAATTTTCCACTTGTGTCCTCAAGCAGGGAGTAGGTTAGAACGCATTCCATTACCAGGAACTGTTCCCTGCTTTCCTTTGCCTGTGAAACATCTTGTGCAACAAACATCATAATGGAGGAATATATCTGAATGAATTATTCAACAGTTAGAGATGATACAATTGCAACACTAAGAAAGGAAGGAAAAATACTTAAGCTTTGAAATTTGCATTTGAGTAAAGTTTTATTGTTATAATTACTGTATACTGTTTGTATAACTGTCCTTGTAAGAAGCAGTGGTTATTATTAAAAGGAAAAGGAGCACAGTTTATTCTTCTACTTTTCCAATCCTGCTTCTTTATCCACCACTGGAAATCAATAACCTACTGAAACTGTAACATAAGAGAACCACCCTTGAATTACAGAAGTTGGAAAAAGAATTAAATCAAGAATTAAAAAGAAAAATATTAATTATGTATCATCTTTATTAGGGATGGAAGTGATTCTGCAAATATTTGAGACTGTAGGTTAAAAAACTGTAAACAGTGTGGCTTCCTTTATACATTTTGCTTGGTCTTTAACAAATGCAAACGAAAAGCCAAAATCTTTGTGGCTGTAGACTTTCCAGGGATGTGACGGAAAGTCAGAATGGGAAAAGGTCACATTGATGTTCATTCTTTGCCAAATGCTCTGTTTCCCTCATTGTAGATTCTTCAGTGCAGCCAGAGGATCCTAATGTCTTCCAACAATATCTAAACTAAACTCATGCTGAACATCATTTTGTTTCATTATGTCCTTACATAAATAGGAGGATATAAGAAAGAGCAAATGTGGATGAAGTATTTGGAAAATAGGCCTTTTTGTGCTCATTAAATTCTAGTCTTACCTGCAGAAATTGTAATACTTTATGAAATATGAGCTAAAAAAAAAGAAACTTGGAAATGCAGTATTATCACCTGAAACTTTCACCAAAACCTGAGGTTTTTTTTTTTTAGCCTCCTCTATTTTTTAAAAATATTTACTTTATTTATTTGTAAGACAGAGTTACAGAGAGAGGTAGAGACAGAGAGAGAGGTCTTCCATCCTATGGTTCATTCCCCAGATGGTTGCAATGGCTAGAACTGTGCCAATCCGAAACCAGGGGCCAGGAGCTTCTTCTGGCTCTCCCACATGGGTGCAGGGGCCTAAGGACTTGGGCCATCTTCTATGGCTTTCCCAGGCCATAGCAGAGAGCTGGATCGGAAGTGGAGCAGCCAGGTCTCGAACCGGCGCCCATATGGGATGCCAGCACTTCAGGCTGGGGCATTAACCTGCTGCACCACAGCGCCAGCACCTCTTCTCTATTCTTACAGATTTTGGAGATTTAACTGTGGTAGATCATGAGATAATTTACTTAACTGGAATTTGTACTAGTACAGAAAGACTGACTTCTGCTCTTTTGTGGATGGTCAAAAGAGTACCCTTATTGTTTATAAAAGCATGACGATGATAATACTGAATATTCTCCTCCAGTCCCAATATTTAAATCTGAATTAATTCATTCCACCAATAAATACATACAGAATGTGGGGAGCAACTCAGACTAGACTAAGTTGCTGGAATTAAGACTTATTCTATGCATCTGCTCTCACACAATATGGCGCTGGGAGAGGAGTAAACAACTTTTACACAGCTGCCTCCAGTTCGACCAATAACCTGCAGGAGCTGATCCTGCTCCTGATTGGAGGAGAGCAGAATACTCGGCGTGTGGGTAGCAGAGTTGGGATTGATGGAAGAGGACTATAAAGGAGGAGAGAGACAACGTGCACCAGGAACATCTAAGGGGAACATCCGGGGAACATCTGAGCAACCCCCGAGAGAGCCGGCCGGCGGTGTGCCGTTCCCCCGCAAAAGTGGGGAAAGTGGCAGGGGGAGCCGCCCTTCCACGGAGGTGGAAGGATCGGCAGCCAACCCGGAAGGACCAGCAGCAAACCCGGGAAGGGCCGAGCAGACAAAAGAACAGCGCAGGGTCCAGTGTCGTTCCTCCACGAAGAGGGTGAGCGACAACAGAACATTCTATGAATATGGCTTTTATAGAAGGGAATTCATTATTGGTCTGTTTTGTACAACGTTTGCACTGTAGGGTTGCCAAGGAAATGAGGACTTTTAGATGTTTACTGGTATTTAGACCAATGACCCCTGAGCAAGGGGCATAGAAACAAGAAAGATGCCCAATGTGAGTTTCCATTGAGATTGAAAACTGATGCCTAGGTGAAATCCACGACTCTTCCCTGGCACAGGAGTCAGCAAACTATAGTCTGTGAGCCAAAGACCTGCCCCTGAGTTTTTGTACCACCCAGGACTAAGGATGATTTTTTTACTGCTATGTGGCTTGAAGAAAAACATAAAAGGGAAGAGCATATTGTGAAATGTAAAAGTTATATTAAATTCAGATTTCAGTAGCCATAAGTAAAATTTTATCAGGACACAGCCACACTTACCTGTTTATAAACTGTGCATGGCTGGTTTCATGCTATAGTGGCAGAATTAAGTAATTACTAGAATCGAAAAAGTAAAAATAACCCCAAAATATTTACTTTTTGGCCTTTTACAGGGAAGGTTTATTGATTTCTATCCTGTGATACAGGAAATCCTAGTTCTGCTTTGGTTTGTGGCCACTTGGTCATCATGTGCTTCCCGACACATATGCTCACTAAATCCTACGTGCAATTCATTTAAATCATGCTTTGCACAGCTTCTCTAAATGTATCAACAGATAAAATATTTTCAAAAAGGTACTAAATAAAGCTTAATAATATTATATAAACCACATTGTAGAAGGCTTGGCACAAAGAGACAATGTTACTAGGGCTGTTATTATTTGGAAAATCATGTTTATTGGTTTACTAAAGATATTATGACCTTAGTATGTATAATTGTATAGTCAGGAAACTCTGGAGTGCTAAGGAACATCAAGGTGATTCTGATATATCCCCAGACTTCAAAGTGCTTATTCTCTAAAACAGACCCAAATAATAAATATTAAGCATAAAGTAGAATGTTGAGTCATAGAGTTGCATAAAGTATTGCATGACTTATAGAGCACGCGAGGAGGACAGGTGAAGTCAGCAAAAGGCTTTACAAGGGAAAATATTTGAGCTGACCTTGTCCTTTATCTTGCTGTGACCTCTCAAGGCCACAGTCTAAGCCTTCTCATTAATAATAAGTGCATCCCCCTTTTAATCCCATTTTCAAGTATTAAACCTCTAAATGCCACTTGTCTTTCCATGTTGCTCCCTTCATTACTCTTATTTCCAGCGTTTCACAAGGATCTCTGATCCATCAATCCCACTGTCCCTCCCTCTTCTGATACCTTTACTTTCCCTCCACCTGCTTAGGTGTTTATAACCTTAGCTCTGTCAGTAACTAAATCCTGCTTTCTCTGTATGCTATGCCTGCTTCTCTCAGCCTCACATTTCTAGAGAAAAATGCACATTTGTGCTTCTCACTTTGGATTCATGATCACTGACCTCAAAGGGTACTTCGTACTGCCCATCAGCTGTGTCATATCTGCTTCATCCATCATCACCTTCTCTCCTGAAACCACAACATATTCTCTCTATGGTCTCGCATAGGGGGTTTCCTTCCTATTTTGTTAAACACAGGAGCAGTCACAAGAGAAATCACAGAGTCCACCAACAGAACCATGTGCCACTCCCAGCCTTTATATCCTCGTTTACTGTCTTCCCTGAAATACTCTGAAAGAATCACTCCTTCTCTTACCTCAGGCCACCTTTTGCTCCCCAGATTCTATTCGTTTGTACTTGCTTGTGAGCACTGCTTCATCAATTCTCCCTTCTTTTTTTCTGCATCATCAAAATGTCTTTCTCTACCACATCATTCCCACAGCATGTGAACACACTAGAGTTTCTTCCATCTTTGTTTTATCTTTGCCTGCCTTTCCCTTTTACCTGCAACCCAGTTTTTTTGTCCCATGTTAGAGCAGAACTTCTCTAAACACTCACTGAGACTCTGCCTCTCATGCTTGTCCCCCATCTTGGACACCCTCCAGCCACTCTTTCACCCCACCTTATAAGCTTTTTGCAGGTCATCTATATTTCCACACACAGTGGTCAATTCTCATTCCTCGTGGAACTTGACCTATTCATGTTTGACACAGACATTTGCTTCAGCTTTTTTTTTTTTTTATCCAGTACTGATTCCAGTAAACCATACTCCTCTAGTTTTCCCCCTTCCTCACTGGCTATGCCTTTGCACTTATCATATATATTTCTCCTCATGTCTCTAACCACTAAATTTTGAGTGTCATAAGGTTCAGACCTTGAATCTCTTTTCTGTTCACATTTGATGATTTAATTAGCCTTACATCCCATCAGTAGGTTGATCATTTTTACCTGAACTTTATCCTGCCACTGTAGACATAGATTTAACACATAACATCCACAGAGATTGTAATAAGCGACGTAAGTTAAACATACAAATGAATCCTAATTTTTCAGTTGATTTTCTTTCACTGCTTTTTCCCGTCTTAGCAGATAGCTGTGTTATCCCAGGCCAGAGAGTGTGTCTTCTCATATTGCACATTTAACCTGTTGGCCCCAACTTTAAAATACATCTGATCATTTCCTACCTTTTCCATCATTATTACCCCCGGTTTTGCCACAGTACATTCTCAACCACATTATTTCAGTCCTTTCTGTTTCCTTTCTCTGACCTTATTCCCTGCGTGTTAATTTTCAACACAAATAGCTAGAATGGTCCTTTTAAAACTTAAATTTATGTCACCCTTCAGAGTCTTGCAATGGGGATAGGTTTTGTAGTGCAGAGGGTTAATTCTCTGCTATTTGCAAAGCTGCCACTACCTGTTCAAGTTCTGACTGCTTCATTTCCAATCTTGCTTCTTGATAATGTGTCTAGGAAGGCAGCAGAAGATGACCCAAGTTCTTGGACCACTGTCACTTATGTGGGAGACCCAGATGGAATTCCTGGTTCCTGGTTCCTGGCTTCTGCCTGACCCAGCCCTGACTGATCCAGCCATTGATGAATGAACCAGGAATGGAAGATTTCTTTCTATATTGGAAGATTTCTCTCTATATTGGTCCTTCTTTGCCTATCACTCTGCCTTTAAATAACTAGCTAACTAACTAAATGAATGAATGAATGAATGAATAAAAAAACTTAAGAGCCCCCCAATGGCTAGCCATTGTGCTCAGAGTAAAAGTCAAATATGTTATTTTTACAAGGCTGCTCCCACTTCTTCCCTCACTGAGTGTCCATGGGCCCAGCACTGTGGCATAGCAGGTTAAATTGCCACCTGCCATGCTGGCATCCCATATGGGCATCAGTTCGAGTCCTGGCTGCTCCAAGCTACCTCCCTGCTAATGTGCCTGGAAAGCAGCAGAAATGGCTGAAGTACTTGGGCCCCTGTCAACCACTCGGGAGACCTAGAAGAGGCTTCTGGCTTCTGCTTTAGCCTGGCTCAGCCCTGGCTGTTGTAGCCATTTGGGGAATAAACCAGCGTATGGAAGATCTCACTATCTCTCACTATCTCTCACTATCTCTCCTCTCCCTCTCCCTCTCCCTCTCCCTCTCCCTCTCTCTCTTTCCACCCCTATCTTTGAAATAAATAAATCTTTAAGAAAAACAAAGATTTATTTACTAGTTTATTTGAAAGACACACTGACAGGGAGCAAAGGAGAAAGGGAGGGAAAGAAAGAGAGGGAGAGAGAGATAAAGAGATCTTCATGTCTTCTTTTTCACTCCCAAAATGCCTGCAACAGCCAGGGGAGGGCCAGTCCTCATACAGGAGCCAGGAACCCAATCCAGGGCTCTCATGAGGGTAGCAGCATCACAGTACTTGGACCATCATCCAGTGCCTACTAGGTACATTAGCAGTAAGCTGAGTTGGCTGCACAGAGTAGCCAGGACTGCAAAAAGGCACTTGATGTGGGATGCGGGCATCCCAAGTGGCAGCTTAATCTGTTGTGCCACCCCATCCCCCAGTTTATTTTCAGAAGCTCTAAAAATTATAGAAGGGAAATATGAATGACAAGCACTCTTAAGAAGAGAGAAAAGAAGAGCAGGCTTGATGAAATGGCAAAATCAGGCTTCCAGGGTCAATTCAGAAACAATATATGAGAGAATGAGCAGGATAAATAAGCAAAGGCAACTGGGAGCAGGATTTCAAATACTAGAAAGAGGAGATTTCTAACAGTAAGACCTGTCCAAGTGGATTTCTTCATATCATTACCTAAGAGAAATATTCAAACAGGTAGACATCGTGTCTTTGTGATGCTCTAGATGAATTGTCTATCATGAATGATGTTGAGTGAAAGCCTCTTGGATCCCCCTCTGACTCTGCAGACAAGTGATAAACTGTTACAATAAGTCTACTTGGAGTTGTTTTTTCTTTAAAGATAGGATCTCTACCAAAATATGTTGATGTATATTTTTTTCTAATGTCGACTTTTCTTTGTTAATTCCTTGCAACCAATTCTTGATAATTTAATTTAAATATCATCTTTATTGCTGACTCATTTTTTTTCTGTAATGAGCAAAAGATTTTTGACTGTATCCAATGATAAAAATTCTGTGATAGAATCAAACCTAAAATTTTAGAGCTGGAGCAAGCCTTAAAAATATCACAGACTTCAGCATTTGGTAGGAAGAAAAACTGAGACTGAGAAAAACTGAATTGCCCAAGTCCACACTGCAATGAACTTCTTGGACCCCATTCCAGAGCTGTCTCTATTGTACATGGTGCCGGCAGCCCATTTAAGTCAATTTAATGAAACTTTCTCTGCAGTGTCTTTATTTCAAACATGTAATTTACTTCAGTACTTTAGGATGATCATGATGACCAGGAGCATACATCAGATTACACCAAAATAAAATTTTATAATGTAGTCCAAAATGCAATTTACGTATTTTAGCAATCTTCTCTTACACAAAGTCTAAAGCTTTCTAAATGGACTTTTTAAGAAGAAAGTTTCTTCTTACATTTTCACTGAAATAGAAATCAGTAGACTCATAATGCTTTCAAATAATGGTGTGGATGGAATGTTTTCATTTGTAAGAGACTAATTAAATTACTGATTTTATCATTACAACTTGGCTTATATTAGCAAAATTGGCAAAGTCTGCCTCATTAAGCTGCATTTGAGAAGGGCATCTTCTTTGTTTCTGGTTTACTAACTCAGCATACAAGAATTCTCAGCATCATGTCAACTTTTCCTGACATCTTCCACAGACCACTCTGGTGCCAGACGGCTGTGGTGCCACCGCAGCTAATCTGATTAAGACTCAAAAGCTAAATAGTATCTGGTTGTGCTAGATCAATACTAGAACTGGAAGGATCAATTTGAGCTTGAGCCCAGTGTTTTCTACTTCCATCGACTGACCATGGAGGTACAGAAGAGGGCCAAAAGTGACTGATGTCGGGGCAAATATTAAATCCATTATCAAGACATTGAAGGCTTATGTGACAATGTGTGATTGGACTATATGTTCTGAGGCTCTTTCAAACTAAAATTATATTAATGAACCTACAACAGCCTTAGGGTATGCTGATAACCAGAAATTATATGAACAGCCACCAAATGTGCATAGCTAAATGGACCTTCATGTATTTCATTATTGTTTAATCTGCTTCTTTCTAAGGTCTCCACCCTTGCTCCAATCACCGTGGAAAAGTATGTATATTGGGAATCAGCTACGGATGCCATATGGTAGAACTGAAGGGCACTATGGCCATTTATTTCTAAATCCAATGAGCGTCCTGGTTCTTCAAATTTTGTGGGTTAATCCATTAGGAATGTGATAAAAATGATAAACTATTCCTTCACAGAAAATTGCATAACCATCAGATTTTGCTTTAATTTTGGTGTGTTCATGAACCCTTCCAGAAATACCTATGTCCCTTTTATAGGGGTCTGGCCTCTTTCAGGGTCACACCACCAACTTTGTTCCACACTTCTGTGAGATATTAGTTAAGATAGGTTATCACAGTGAGTCTGTTTTCTTTCCCTTAAAATAGGAGGGTAATTCTTTCTTTATAGGGTTATGAAGTAATATGAAATAATATGTATGCATTACCTGATCTCATATTTGACACATAGTAGGTATCTAGCAAGTCTGTTTCCTACTACCTTTTGAAAATGAGACTACTATATATTTTAGGTAACATTTTGGAAAGCAACCCATGAAACTTTAGAATCATAAAATGTTAAATGCTGAAGCATATCAGTCTAGTAGCCCATCAAGTTTTTTAGCCCTGAGATCAATATGCAATTTGAGATGCAGGAAATCTGGCATGAGGCCTGGACAGCATCTTCCTAATCTTACCACCTCCTCTTTGGCATAATAGGTCACCCTCTGTGGTCAGGTCTGTCTCCAAACTATGGCTCCACCCAGACCAGATACTGCCTCAAGCACCTGCCTTTTCTCTCTCTGTCTCCCTTCTATCCAAGTACTAACAAGGCCTAACCTTGCTTAGCTTCCAAGATCAGAGGAGATCAGGCATGTTTAGAGTGGTATAGCCAAAGGCATGCTCTCTCTCCCTCATCAAAACACATATAGCCTTGTTTCTGTTCCTCAGTGCCTTACTCTGTCCTTAGCTACTTTCATTTAAGGTATTAGCAGTAAATAATAAAACACTCTTTACTATATTTCCAGCTTTTTAACTGCTACCCTCAGTACTTGTTACCCAAGGAAATGACTAACTGCAGAAAATGGCCCCATCATCCATCTCTGAATGCTTTGTCAAGTAACTAGCTGTGAGTAATTTTTGGTTTTTACTTTGGGAAAGTGAGGATGGAAATTGATCAGAGCAGGGATCATACTGTATCAGACTTGTTTATTCTTGGTTTTGTATGAAAAAAAAACTTTAAAATAAAACCATTTAAAAGTATCGCTTATTAAAAACACTAGGTAAGTGCTTAGGGAATGTATATTGTTTCTTTCCTTCCTGCTTATTTTTTGTACCTCTAAGTCATGAAGAAGAGCAGCAATTATAGAGAGAAACTGTGCCAGATCTGAGTGGGCTTTCCTTTTATCTTTTTTTCTAGTACTTCTTACTCCAAGACTAAGTGTATGCTCCATGCCAAATCCCCCCAGACACTTGACTGAATCCCCACACATGATGCATTCACCTTGAATTTTTGGGAAGGGAAAGCTTCACACACGGTGACATTGAAGGCTACTCGAGTGCCTGAGCCACAGAGAAATGAGGTTACTGGTTCAAAAGACCAGGAAAAGGAGGTTCCTTGGCTTAACCATAGTGACTGTGGTTGAGGAGAGTGGCCATTTATAATTGACTATCTGGCTGAAAGCTTGGGACGTGCATATGACACAGAACTTAATCTTGTATGTCTGAACACAGGAAGAGATGATAGGTTTTGTAAATGGAAAACCTTTCTGTTTATTAAATAGATCCATAGATACTGGTTTCATGGTAACTAGAAAAAAGGAATGTGGTAACAATTTTTGCCAGGAAAGCTGTCCAAGAAAGACAAATTTTTCAGAAACTAGCAACCTGGATCTCATAAAATGGTGTACTGACACAGATATTGTATGAAAAAAATTGCTTGATCTGCATGGTCTCTGGCTCCCAAGGACCTCACTTCTGGGCCCTCTGGAATGCTATGGACCAAAGGCATCCTGGTCTAACATTTGGCTTCTGTAGCTGGTTTCCTGGACACAACAAGCTATTCATTTGCCCGAACCCAGTGCTGCAGCTCTAGAAGCTGGAGTCATGTCGGCTACCCTGATTCTAGGAAGGGAGCCTGTACCTCTTCTCTGCATCTGAATCTTTGCTCCACCTCTGGGTCTGTGGTTTGTGTAAGGCTTCATCACACCCAGAGCCTCACCCTGAACTGATGCATTCAAGACACCCTGTTCTTAATATCCTGTACAGTGGTTGGAAAGGATAGATATATCCTACTTCTAGCTGTACATTAGGCTTTTCTGTTGGTGCTTCTTGTACTGTGCAAGTATAAACATTCCACCTAAAGATTTTAACCTTTTTAATGTTAGGGTCGACCGCCCGAAAAACGTCACCAAGAGACGTCTCTTATGCAAACAGCAAGGGGAAGCTTTATTAATTATCCAGCATGCTGGGGCTGTCTGATCATCATGAGCAGAGCAGCCCCGAATAACCAAAGGTTAGGGTTTATAAAGGCAAAAACCGCAAAATCGGGAGGGGGGAGAGAATACAGGGTTGCTAAGTGGTTGCTCATATCTTACAATCAGCAATTATGATCTTAAGACATAGACAAATCACATTTTCATTATTAGCCCAGGTAACCCAGGTGTAACCTTTTTATTTTTAAGCTTGAGCAATCATGCTAGGGGGTTTTTGTGCATTGCCAAGGGTGATGTAGTGCACTGCTATTGTCCAACTATTTGAGATCATAGTTTCAGACCAGAGTCTCACGGTGGGGTGGGGGGGTTGCTTTCCCAGAATGCAGTCTCAAGGGCTCCAAAATGGAGTCCCTACTGTCAAGGTGCTACTTTACTCTGTCTTATTTTCACAGCTGCACCAAGAAGGTTTAAACCTGTAAGCTTAAGCTTAACTTTTTACACCCGCACATATACAATTTTAACTCTTCATTAACAAAGATAACATGTAATGTTAAGATATAAAAAAAAAGCAAATTGATCCCCTTTGGCTGCAGTACATTTTATTATTGAGATTGTTAACTAGATTATTATTTTAAAAATCATATTCATTTTTTTGACTTCCATTCTTATCATTTTTAAATTATCCACCAATAAATCCTTAATCCTTTCATTTTTTTTCATGCTTCTTGGTAGACCAACTCATTCTATGTCACACTGGCCATTTCTGAGATTCATGTTAAGACACAAGTAGCTGTCTGGCACCACGGTTCACTAGGCTAATCCTCCGCCTGCAGCGCCTTAACCCCGGGTTCTAGTCCCGGTCAGGGTGCCTGATTCTGTCCCAGTTGCTCCTCTTCCAGTCCAGCTCTCTGCGGTGGCCCAGGAGTGCAGTGGAGGATGGCCTGGGTCCTTGAGCCCTACATCTGCATGGGAGAGCAGGAGGAAGTACCTGGCTCCTAGCTTCGGATCGGCGCAGCGCGCCAGCCACAGTGCACCGGCCGTAGCGGCCACTTGGGGGATGAACCAATTGAAAAAGGAAGACCTTTTTCTCTGTCTCTCTCTCTCTCTCACTATCTAACTCTGCCTGTCAAAAAAAAAAAAAAAAAAAAAAAAACCACACACACACACAAAAGACACAAGTAGCTGTGTTTTGGGCGAAAGCTAGCATTTTATGGTGAACAGACAAGACAATGAAATGTGAGAGCCACTATTCTCTGTAGACATGAGACTAGCAGGTGCCCCAAACTACATCTAATAGGCAATTAGATTCCCTATAAAATTGAAGCTGGATTTCCCACAAGTAAATTTAGCCTCTGAACTAATAAATTGAGTATGGTGTATGAATCAGAAGCTCTGGCCTACCACTTCAGGAATTTCAAATACAGGTGTTTTGTATAATCTTTCCATTTTAATCAACAAAACTTTGAGCAAACATTTTCTTTGAAAACAGCTGGCACTTGTCACCTATCACACGGTACTTGGTATTATGTCTCTGATGTAGAAAAATACTCAAATACTGGCAAACCTGCAAGGTAAGTATTAATATTATTTCTGTTCTCCATAATTTGATGCATTTCTGAAAATTTTTGGAAAAAACCCACACAATGCCTTTTAAAATGAAAAATAACAATCAGAAATTGTTTTTTTTTTTGTTTCTCTCATGAGCAGGCCATATATATATATACACACACACACACACACACACACACATATATAAAATCTCTCTATCTAGAGAGAGTTACAGCTGGTGCCACTGTACGTAAAAATTTACATTGGAAAATAGGGAAAATTTGACTGCATTTGTTCTTTTTTTAAAGATTTATTTATTTTATTTGAAAGAGTTACAGAGAGGCTGAGAGAGAGAGAGAGAGGTCTTCTATCTTCTGGTTCACTCCTCAGATAGCCACAATGGCCAGAGCTGTGCCAATCGAAATCCAAAGCCAGGAGCCGGGAGCCAGGAACCAGGAGCTTCTTCTAGGTCTCTCATGTGGGTGCAGGGGTCCAAGGACTTCTGCTGCTTTCCCAGGCCATAGAAGAGAGCTAGATCAGAAGTGGAGCAGCCGCGACTTGAACCAGTGCCCATATGGGATGGCAGCACTGCAGGCAGTGGCTTTACCCACTACACCACAGATCTGGCCCCTGCATTTGTTCTTAAAAACTATCTTCTTTTTTTTTTTTTAACTTCTTAAAATTTATAAGTTCAATTTTTTGCTAACTTTTCCCTAATTGTTAAACCTTACCTCTGAAGTCAAGCTTTTTTTCCTGTATGAAAACTTGGGGCATAATAATAAGCCTGGAAAAAAGTGTTTAGGCAAGTAAGCTAATTATTGCTTGAGAAATATACTTGCTTTTCCACAGGTAGCTCTGAACACACCCTTGAATTGGTTTCTTTCCTGTGAGGCAAGCATTCTGAAAACCAAAGCAAAGCCCAGATTCTCAAGAGTAAATTCTAGAAACTTTCTAGTGAACTTTAGAAGCTTAACAGATGATAATTCTCATTTTGAATATATTATTAATATCAGGATAATAGCAATCAATGATCCTTCTATTCATTAGTCCCAAAATTATCTTGAGATGATTAGTGCTATTTCATTTTCCTACACAGCTCTCTTCTCAATTTTCTGTGACCAAGTGAACCCTATCTTTACTTCCAACTATCACATCCTAAACATATTTCTCAACTTCATCTAAATGGACAACCTTGATTCTTTCTTAAACATTAAAAAAAAAAATTCCTTTGTCTTCAACCCTTTGCTTTCTAATAACTCCTTTAAATTAGCAACCAAATACGGCTAAGCCTTGTAAGTGAATGAAGGAGGATATCATTATGGATTTTGGATATACATCTGGTAGTTGATGATGTCATTAATAGAAAGGATAGAGGACATGAAGCAAATCTTAATTAACACAGAGAATATGATGAGCTCATGTGGGATCCTTGAGTTTTAGGTTTCTGTGGACATTTGGGTGAAGGTATCTGTCAGGCTTTTGGATACAGTGCTTACTCACCAAGGTGGCAACTGGATTTTAATGTGGATACCCTTGACATAAGTGTTGGTTTACCCATAAGAGCTAGGACAAACCTGTAAAATGAGAAGAAAAATTAACCAGCAATATAGTCCTTGAACACACCAAGAATGGGTGGAAGAGATCCTTCCAAATGCAGTTAAGTAGATACACTCAGAAAGGAAATAAGAGACCAGGAGAGAAAGTTATCATGGAAGTGAAGGAGTAATGCAAATAACTGGTCAGTTGTGTCAACTGTATCTACTGGGATGAGATTTGGCAGGCAGTTCATTTATGACCTTGGCCGGAGTTTTCCATGTGTGTCAGTCCTTTTGCTAGAGCCCATTGCTTTCTGCTTCCTTAAAAAAAAAAAAAAAAGCCACTTTATGGTTTTTCCCTTTCTTCTGTAACTCAAGTCTCTTATATTGGATTATTTCCATCAAAGTGAGATAGTATCTCCAGACTTGACCCAAACTCTCCCTCTAGCAGCTACCTGATATCTCTACTCTGTTACAGCCAAGCTACTAGAATAAAGTGTGTATGCTCTCTCTGCCACTTTGAATCTAGTTCACTCACTAACCTGTACCATGACCTCCCTTACATTTCTAACAGTGACCCCAGGAGGCCAAATCAAACAGATAATTTTTAGACATTTCAGCAGAATTATACAACATTAGCCAATCTATCTTGACACATTATTCTGTACTGTTGTGACACAGTATTCTCTCGGCATCCTTCCTGTTTTAACAACAGTTCTTGTTTTTTGTCCTTTTCTGATTTATATTTCTCTGCTCAACTTCTAAATATTACAGTTTCTGTGGATTTTGTCCTGGACGCTCCTTTCCTTGCTTTCCAGACACTCCTCATCAGTGATCACATTTATTACTGAACTTTAAATACCTCCCATTGACTGCAACTCTTAGGTTTCCATTGCTAGCCTGAGCTTTTCATTTGATATCCACATCCCTGCTTGAGTTTGAGAAACTTTTATAGATCTGAATTTTAAGAAGAAACAAAATAGGAAACTGAGAGGACAGGAGAAGATGAAAATGGTCAATAAGCACATGAACAAATATTCATTACTGATAGTCAAAAATCAAATTAAAGCTAAATCCCATTGAGCAAGAGGAAGTTGAATTGTACTTGTTATAATGAGTAATATGAAATTAATTAATATCTTCACATAGCATTGGGGGTATAATTGGTACATTTAGAAGTATTATTGGTACATATATATCCAAAAACAGATTGCATGCTCTTTGACATTACTGCTTCCAGAAATGCATCTTGAAATAATTCTATAAATGGATCATATGCAGACCATTTTTTCATCAGGTAGCTTATTGAGCAAAAGTCTGGAAGCAATTTAACTGTCAATCAATAAAGAATGAGTTAAATAAATTATGTATTACCTGTATATGGGATATCATGCATACAATAATGTGACTCTTACTTATTTTTAGAAATAAAAGCAATACCGTAATCAGTATAAAAAAGCAATTTTCGGGGCCAGCACTGTGGCATGGTAGGTTGAGCCTCCTCCTGCCATGCCGGCATCCCATAGGGGCCCTGATTTGAGTCCCGGTCACTCCACTTCTGATCCAGCTTTCAGCTAATGCCTGCCTGGGAAAGCAGCAGAGAATGGTTTAAGTGCTTGGACCCCTGCATTTAAGTGGGAGACTCGGAAGAAGCTCCCACTTTTGCAGCCATCTGGGGAGTGATCAGCAGATGGAAGAACTTCTGTCTTTCTCTCTCTCGCTCTGTAACTCTGCCTCTCAAATAAACAAATGCATCTTAAAAATAAAGACCAATTTTGAGATAAGGTTTATTTCATGATCCTGTTTTGAAGTGTTTGTTTGAATAAGCCTAGAAAAGCATCTGGAAAAAGGAGCCAAAGTTGAGAATGAGTCTTTTTGGGTGGTTCTCTTGTAAGGACTATCAATGTTTTTTATACTTTGTGCATTTCACATTCTTTCCCTATTATCATGTAATTAGCTCTTACTCCCTTAATTATAAAAAGCTGTCTCCTTGCAAATGAATATGGGTGTTACTTTTCAGTTCTTAATCACTGTGATTGACACTTGAGGACTATGGCTGGGGACAGGAGGTGATCTCTCTCATGAACTTTTTCTCTATGACCAGTTTCAAAGGAAACTCATGATACTGTGTCACCCACTCCTAAGCCTTCCCTTACAGTGGGTGGGTGCTGCTGACTATGGTCTGTAATGGTGCTTTTGGCCCTTCTTAACATCATTTCACTTGAAGACTGGCTATCAGCAAGCTTTTGTTTCAGTTTTTCAGTTAGAAATCAGTGACAGAAACTTTAAAGGAAATGAGCTTCCACCTAAAACAAGATTGGCAAAAAGCTACCTGAAAATAACGAATTTCAAGGCTTTGGAGATTAGGAGATACGTTAGAAGTTCAAATAGCTTTTTTCTTATCTGCAGAATTGGATAATTTGTTTCTTAACTAGCGAAAAAGAGTTTATCTTTGAACTTGATTTAAGAAAAAAGATATTACATAAGAGTCCAAAGCATAAGGAGAATTTTTTCCAAGTTCTTTTTTTCTGCTTTTGAATATTAAGATGTTAAGATGGGTGTTACAGTTTTCCTGAATGAAAATGAAATCCCTTCGTGGTTACCATATGAAATCGGAGATTGACCCCCTAAAATTTATACAAAAATGTGGCCCTTTAAAGTTCCCCAGAAGTGCCATCTCGGGTGCCACATATGCTATGGGAATTTGGGGTGCCATGCAATATCACCATATGCTTATTAATAAATCCCCAATATTAATAAGCCCAAGAGGGTTCTTGCCTAATATTTAGAGAAGAATTCTAAATACCGGCACAGATAAACGAGGCAGCATGGTACGTTTTAAGCCTTTATTTAGTGCGAAAGGTGCATAAGAGAGTGAGAGCTTTATTTAAGAGAGAGAGGTAAATGTGGGTTCATACTGAGCACCAAGAACCAGCCACGTGGAGGAGCATCTAGGCCAGGAAGCCCTAGGTCAGGTGGCCTGAAGGCCACGCGCCCTGGTGGCACAGGGCTACAGAAAGCCCCCTCCTGGCAAGAGGCCAGGGAAGAAGAGAAGGGCGGGACACACCATGTCCCAGGCTTTTAACCCACTTCCAAAGGGGAGTGGTTAATTAACCTGATTGGCTGGTGGGCACCCAGGTGTGGCCAGGTAGGGGCATGAGGTCACACAGAGGCATGGCGAAGGCGTGGTCTTCCAGCTTACAAATCTAATCGATTTTAACCTGTATGCCTGCCTACTTCAAAAAAGCAAATAGGTTAATAAAGATGTTAAAGCATTTTACTAACAAAATTATCAGAAAAAATGTAATTATTAAATACCTACTATAAACAAAACAGTTGGCTGAATATGTTATAGAAATCTTAGTGAACTACACTCCAACAGAGATACCCATTTCTCTACTCCTTATTTCCCGACATACCTTGGCAGTAATTAAAAGAAAGCAAACTTAAATAAGGCATTAACTGGAAACAACAGCAACCCTATATCTCCATGTATTCACTCAATTTTCTACACTGTCTACATTTTCAGGCACATTACTAATAATATTCTGGTTATATTCATAGCAGAAGATAAAGTCTTCAGTTATCAAAGAGAGATTGATTTATTGTCAGTCTGTTGCCAATGGAGAAAATGCTTCTGGATAACATTTCTCCAACAGATACTTTCATTAAACAAAAAGAGATACCTGAATCACTATCAGTTAACTATTAATTAACTTTAAAATATAATTCATAGCTTCTAATGCATTCCAAATAATTGAGAGTTTAAATTCTTTTGACTTTTACCTTCATTGTTAAGCATTGCTGTTTTGTTCATTAATTTATTTTAAAGGTTATATTGATATTAATATATACAATATATAATGTATATAGATAATATATGTAAAATATACTTGCAATACACTAAAACCATTCCATTTCATTTTTTTTCTCTTTTTTTTTTTATTTTATTTTTTTTGACAGGCAGAGTGGACAGTGAGAGAGAGAGACAGAGAGAAAGGTCTTCCTTTTTTTTTGCCATTGGTTCACCCTCCAATGGCCGCCGCGGCCGGCGCATCATGCTGATCCAAAGGCAGGAGCCAGGTGCTTATCCTGGTCTCCCATGGGGTGCAGGGCCCAAGGACCTGGGCCATCCTCCACTGCACTCCCAGGCCATAGCAGAGAGCTGGCCTGGAAGAGGGGCAACCGGGACAGAATCCAGCACCCTGACCAGGACTAGAACCCGGTGTGCCGGCGCCACAAGGTGGAGGATTAGCCTATTGAGCCATGGCGCCGGCCCATTCCATTTCATTTTTAAAATGAGAGGGTATTGGTACAACTTAATCAAGTTATGTGTTATGAGACAGATTTAAAAAATATCCTAATAGTCTTATTCAGAGTTAAGAGACAGAGTTTGCGGGTTTTAAAGCAGAATTTCACAGTTTGATTTGAACATCACATCTCATATAGCCTAATTATTCAGAGAAATAATCTAAAAAATAAGATGACACAAAACAGAAAAATGTCAGTGCTGTGCCTATTACATGAGTCAATAAGGCATGAAATCCAATTAATGGAATTTCATTGAAAGCAGTACGCACTTTCTGCTATTAGTGGAGAAATTGTTGAAAAGGGAGGATCCAGTAGATACTAAGTTCCGTGAGAAGAGAAACTGATTTCCTCGTTTCCATGTCGTATAGCAGGCCCTTCATATCTGTGTATTGAAGTCATCAGTTTGGAGGAAATGGTGTCCTGGCAGGATTTAAATATAGAGCCACTCTGGGAATGGGAGAGGTAGGCTTCATCCCACTTAAGAGTTCCAAAAGGCAAAAATAGAAAAATGCTTATCTAATGTAAACATATCCATCAATAGCTAAGGATTTGTATTCATGATTTAGCAGTAGAATATACTGTAAGTACATTTGGGACAAATATTTACTGCTAAGTAAGTCATATTTGTGTTTCTTCCATGTTGTATTTGAAGTATAAAAATTATCAAAACTTACTTCTGTCTTCTAGAAAATTAATATCAAGGTCAACTCTAATCCTGTTCCTATTGACTGACCATAGCCATTCTCTTTAATACTCAGACCATACTTAGGAGAACAATTAATCACCAAGTGTATACTCATCTAGCTTCCCTCTCATTCATCTAAAATCACTTTCATGCCTGCTCCTTAAGATAACTCAGTTTCCTACCCACAGTTCAGCCCTTTTCTTGTGTATTGTAACCAATCCCTCAGCATGCCATGACACTGGCTCATTAGTTCCTTACCCATAGCTGTTCTTTCTCAACTATTTTCTTTCTCTTACTCAAAAACCAAAGCTTTCTAAGCCGAAAGGATAGCCTTTCCTCAAACCTGCTTTGGCTGTTACTTCCCTGTCTTTCTCATTCCCTTTCCTACCAGAATTTTTAATTTTTATTATTTTTAATTTAAATTTTTAATTACTTTTGAACAGATTAATTATAGTTCATAGATACAATTCTAAGAACATAATGCTATTTTCTCTCTTCCTCCCACCCTCCTTCCATCTCCCTTTGTCTTTTTATTTTAGTTTTTGAAATAACATATTTTAAATTTATATTACAGTAAAAAGAGTTCATCAAGTAAGAAGTTTAAAAGCAAAGAGCAGGGGCAGGTGCCTTGGCTCACTTGGTTAATCCTTTGCCTGAAGCACCGGCATCCCAAATGGGTACCAGGTTCTAGTCCCAGTCGCTGCGCCTCCAGTCCAGCTCTCTGCTGTGGCCCGGAAGGGCAGTAGAAGATGGCCCAAGTGCTTGGGCCCTGCACCCGCATGGGAGACCAGGAGGAAGCACCTGGTTCCTGGCTTCGGATTGGCATAGTTCCGGCTGTAGTGGCCATTTAGGGGGTGAACCAACGGAAGGAAGACCTTTCTCTCTCTCTCTCTCTCTCTCACTAACTTTATCTGTCAAATAAATAAATAAATAAATAAGCAAAGAGCAGAAGATCCTACTTTAGTGGGAATATGGACAATAGTTATAAACAATAATTGAACTGAAAAATATCCATTGCACCCATATACAGTACATTTTAAAGTAATCACAAATCATTAAAAGTTTATCAATGGGGCCGGCATTGTGGCGTAGCAGATAAAGCTGCTGCCTTCACATTTGGGCACCAATTTGTGTCCTGGCTGCTCCACTTCTGATCCAGCTCTCTGCTATGGCCTGGGAAAGCAGTGGAAGATGGCCCAAGTCCTTGGGCCCCTGTACCCCTGTGGGAAGACCTGGAGAAAGTACCTGGCTCCTGGCTTCTGATCGGCACAGCTCTGGCTTTTGCAGCCAATTGGGGAATGAATCAGTGGATGAAAGACCTCTCTGTCTCTGTCTCTCTCTCTCTCTCTGCCTCTCCTTCTCTCTCTGTGTAACTCTGACTTTCAAATAAATAAATCTTTAAAAAAAAACCTATCAGTATAACATTTAGCCATTGTTTGACAAAGTTATAAACGTTTTACAAAATTACATTTGCAGCAGTATTGATACACATAGGCATTTCTTTCCTTCTTTTTTGTTTTTCTTTCTTTTTTTAATTTTAGCTCCCGCATATAAGGAAGAACATGAGATATTTGTCTTTCTGTGTATGGCTTATTTTACTCAACATCATGTCCTCCAATTGTGTCCATTTTGCTGCAAATGCTAGAATTTCATTCTTTTTATAGCTGAATAATATTCTATTGTGTATATATACCATTTTTTCTTTTTCTTTTCATCTGATGGTGGACACCGTGTTGATTCCAAATTTTGACTTATGAGCAGTACTGCTATAAATATGGTAGTGCAGATACCTCCTTGATAAAACATGTTCATGTCTTTGGGGTATTTACCTACTAGTGGGATTGCTGCATCATATGCCAAGTCCATTTCTAGTTTGTAAAGAAATCTCAATGCTTTTTTCCACAGTGGATGCACTAACTTACATTCCTACCAACATTGTGTAAGTGTTCCCTTTTTTCACATCCTCCCTAGCATTTTTTTTTTTCATTTTATTTAACAGGTAGAGTTATAGACAGTGAGAGAGAGAGAGACAGAGAGAAAGATCTTCCTTTTTCCATTGGTTAACACCCCAAATGGCTGCCATGGCTGACGCTGCACCAATCTGAAGCCAGGAGCCAGGTGCTTCCTCCTGGTCTCCCATGCGGGTGCAGGGCCCAAGTACTTGGGCCATCCTCCACTGCCTTCTCAGGCCACAGCAGAGAGCTGGACTGGAAGAGGAGCAACCGGGACAGAATCCGGCGCCCCGACCGGGTTTAGAACCCAGGGTGCTGGCACTGCAGGCAGAGGATTAGCCTAGTGAGATGTGGCGCCGGCCTCATGCTGTTTTAATTACTATAACTTTGTAGAGTGCTTTGAAGTCAAGTATTGCGATGCCTCCAGTTTGATTTTTTTTACTCAGTATTGCTTTGGCTATTCTGGATCCTTTGTGATCCCATAAGAATTTTAGAATTATTCTATCTAATGTGGTAAAGAATGTCATTGATATTTTGATAAGGATTGCATTGAATCTGTAGATTGCTTTAGATAGCATAGACATTTTAATAATATTGATGCTTCCAGTCCATGAGCAAGGAATATCTTTCCATTTTTGTTTATGTGTCCTTGATAACTTTTTTCATGAATGTCTGATAATTTTCATTGTAAAGATCTTTCAGTTTTTTTGTTGAATTTATTCCTAAATATTTATTTTTAATTGCTATTATGAATGGGATTTCTTTCTTGATTTCTCTTTCAATAATTTTAACACTAACATTTAAGAAGCTACTTTTTTGTATGTTTATTTTGTAAACTGCAACTTTATTCAATTGGTTTATCAATGCTAGCAGGTTTTTGGTGGAGTGCTTAGGTTTTTCTACGTACAGCATCATGTCATCTGGAGCATGAATAATTTGACTTACTCCTTTCCAGTTTCGATGTCCTTCTGTCTCTTCCCTAATTGTTCTTGCCAAAATTTCCAGTACAATATTGAATAAGAGTGGTGAAAGTGGACTTCCTCATCTTGTTACAGATCTGAGGGGAAATAATTTAGTTTTTCTCTATTCAGTATGATATTGGCTGTTGGTTTTTGATAAACATCTTTTATAATTTTGAAGGATGTTCCTTCTAATCCTAATATGTGCAGGGCTTTTATCATGAAGTGGTATTGAATCTGATCAAATGTTTTCTCTGCGTCTGTTGAGAAGACCATATGGCTTTTTTTAGGCTTTTATGTAATAAATATAAATTTCCAAAGTACAGCTTTTGGATTACAGTGGCTTTTTCCCCCCATAACTTCCCTCCCACCCACAACCCTCCCCTCACCCTCTCCCATTCCATTCACATCAAGATTCATTTTCAATTATCTTTATATACAGAAGATCAATTTAGTATATATTAAGTAAAGATTTCAACAGTTTGCACCCACACAGAAACACAAAGTGTAAAGTACTGTTTGAGTACTAGTTATAGCATTAATTCACATTGTACAACACATTAAGAACCATATGGCTTTTGTTGTTCATTCTATTGATGTGATTTGTGACATTTTTGGATTTCTGAGCGTTGAACCACCCTTGAATTTCTGGCATCAATCACACTTGATCATAGCATATGATCTTTTCAATGAGGTTTTGGATTCAATTTGCTAGTATTTTGTTGAGAATCTCAGCATTTGTGTGTATTAAAGATAATATGTCTGTGGTTTTTCTTTTTGTGTTGTATCTGGTTTTGGAATCAAAGTGATACTGGCCTCAAAAAAGAGTTTGGCAGATTTCCAATATTTTGGAACAGCTTGAAAAGTATTAGAGTTACTTCCTCTTTGAATGTTTTGTAGAATTCAGTAGTGAAGCCATCAGTCCTGGACTTTGATTATTGCCTCAATCTCATTACTTGTTATGGGTCTGTTTAGATTGTCTGTCTTCTTGATTTTTATCTTGACAGGTTATTTTTATCTAGGAATTTATCCATTTCTTCAAGGTTTTCAAGTTTATTAGTATATAGTTCTTCATATGATCCTTCATATTTCAGTGGTGTCAGTTATAATGTCTCATTTTTCATCTCTAATTTTATTTGAGTTTTTCCTGTTTCTTTCTTAATCTGGTGCGAGGTTTGTCTGTTTACCTTCTCAAAAAATTGACTTTTTGTTTTGTTGATCTTTTGTAATTTTAATTTCAATTTTATTTATTTCTGCCCTAATCCTCATTATTTCTCATTTTCTGCTGAGTTTGGATTTGGTTTGTTTTCATTTTTCTAAGTCTTTGAGATGCATCATTAGATCTTTAATTTGAGACATTTCTTTTTTTAAATGTAAGCACTTAATGCTATAAACTTCCTTCTTTTTACAGCTTTTGCTGATTCCCACATGTTTTGATATGTTGTGTTTTCATTTCCATTTATTTCAAGAAAGATTTTGGTTTCTCTTTTAATTTCTTAAGTGACCCATTGATCATTCAGCAGCATATTGTTTAATTTCCAACTATTCTTTTTAAAGTGTATTTATTTATTTGAAACACAGAGATACAGAGAGAGAGGAGCAAAGAGAGAAACAGAGACAGATTGTTCCATCTTCTGGTTTACTCCCCAAATGGCTGCAAAGGCCAGGGTTGGGCCAGGCTAAAGCTAGGAGCCAGGAGCTGCTTCCGGGTCTCCGATGTAGGTGCATCAGCCCAAGTACTTGGGCAGTCCTCTGCTGCTTTCCCAGGCACATTTTCAGGGAGCTAGAACAGAAGTAGAGAAGCTGGGACTTGAACCAGCACCCATTTTGGGATGCTGGCACTGCAGGTGGAGGCTTAACCTTCTATGCCATAGTGCCACCCTAATTTCCAAGTATTTGTAAGTGTTCTATTGTTCTTGCTTTTGATTTCTAGTTTTATTCCTTTATGATCTGAGGAGATACAGGATATGATTTCAGACTTTTGCTGAGACTTGTTTTGTGGCCTAATGTGTAGTCTGTCCCAGAAAATGTTCCATGTGCTGATGAGAAAAATGTATATTCTGTACCTGTTGGGTGAAATGTCCTCTAAATATCTATAGGTCCATTTCTTGATATTATGTCTCAACTGTAATGTATCCATTGATTTTCTGTTTGAATGATCTGTCCATTAATTTGAATGGGGTGTTGAAGTCACCTGCTATTGTTGTATGAGAGTCTACCTTTACCTTTAGATCTAATAGTATTTGCTGTGTATGTCTGGGTGGTTTTGTTTTGGGTGCAAATATATTTATGATTGTTATGTCTTCTTGCTAAAATGAACCTTTTCTCAAAATATAATGTCCTTCTTTATCTCTTACAATATTTGATTTATAGTCTGTTTTATCTGATCAGGATAGCTACTCCTTATTTTTTGTTTCCATTTGCCTTGTATATCTTTTTCCAGCTTTTACTTTTAGTCTGTGTGTATCTTTGTGAAGTGAGTTTCTTGGATCTGGCTCAAAAACCCATGAGAGTATTTCAGGCATGGAAAGCCAAGACCTTGTGGCAAAAAATAAAAGAGTACTACATGAAGGATCTCTGTGAGTGAGACCCCAGTGAAAAGAAGGAGCCATCAAAAAAGGAGAGAACTTCCACTTTGACTATGGCCTTGTCTAAATAAGGTCAGAGTTTGTGAACTCAAGAGGCTTCCATATCCTTGGCAGCTCATGACAAAAGCCTCAGGTGATTACTGACATTAAAAATAAGATTGTCAGTTGTTAAATCAACAGGAGTCACTGTGCACTTACTCCCCATGTAGGATCTCTGTCCTTAATGTGTTGTACTATGAGAATTAATGGTAAAACTAATCTTCAAACAGTACTTTATACTTTGTGTGTCTGTGTGAGTACAAATTGTTGAAATCTTTACTTAGTATAGAGTTGATCTTCTGTATATAAAGATAATTAAAAATGAATCTTAATGAAGAATGGGATGGGAGAGGGAGTAGGTGGGTGGGAGGATGGTTATGGGGGGGAAGAACTGCTATAATCCAAAAGTTGTACTTTTGACATTTATATTTATTAAATAAATGTTTTCTATTAAAAAAAGATTAGTGTTGATAAGAACTAAGACCTTTTTTTTTAATTTGATAATGATTCTACCTATTTTCTTAGTGAATTTGTTGGTATCATGTGTTTTCACTTTTAATGCCAGACACTCTTCAGGATTTCTTGTAAAGCTGCTCTGATGGTGGTAAATTCTCTGTTTTTGCTTAACCTGAAAATACTTTTCTTCTCCTTCACTTTTAAGAGATAACATCTCTAGATATAATATTCTTGGTTGGAAGCCTTTTTTTCCTCTTAAGACCTTTGATATATCATCCCACTCTGTTCTGGCCTGTAGGGTTTCTGCTGAGAAATCTGACATTAATCTAATTGATTTTCCTTTATGTGTAACTTTTTTCTGTTTCTGTCTTTAAGATTCTCTCCTTGTCCTTAACTTTTGACAATTTGACTCTAGCATGTCTTTTTTTTTTTTTTTTTTTTTTTTTTTTGACAGGCAGAGTTAGACAGTGAGAGAGAGACAGAGAGAAAGGTCTTCCTTGCTGTTGGTTCACCTCCCAAATGGCCGCTATGGCCAGCGCGCTGCACTGATCCAAAGCCAGGAGCCAGGTACTTCCTCCTGGTTTCCTATGCGCTTCCACTGCCTTCCCGGGCCACAGCAGAGAGCTGGACTGGAAGAGGAGCAACTGGGACAGAATCTGGTGGACTAGAACCCGGGGTGCCGGTGCCTCAGGCGGAAGATTAGTCAAGTGAGCCACAGTACCAGCTGACTATAGCATGTCTTGAAGATCTTTTCTGGTTGAGAATGCTTGGGGTTCTTTGAGCTTCCTGTTGTGTCTGAATGTCCATGTTTCTTTGAAGACCTGGGGAACTTTCGGCTGTTACTTCATTTAGAAGGTTCTCAGTGACTTTTTCCTTTTATTCTCTTTAAGGAATACCTATAAAATGAATATTTAGTTGTTTAATTATATCCCATATTTCATGTAGACTTTCTTTATCTTCTTTAAATATTTTCTCTTTACTTGTGTCTGATTGGGTTATTTCAAAATTCCTGTCTTAAAGGTTAGAAATTCCTTCCTCCACTTGATCTATTCTACTTAAAAGCTCTCCGTTAAAGCTCTCAATTGTATTTTTTTTTTATTTCATTGATTGAAGATTTCATCTCTAAAATATCCACTTGGTCCTTCTTAATGGGTTATACCTCATTTTATTAATTTTTTTTAAATGTGACTTATAAAAGGGAAAATATTTATATATTTCATATATATAGTTTTCAGAGTATAGTAATACTTCTCACCCTACCTTCCCTCCCTAACTCACTCCTACCACTGTCCTTACTTCTTTTCTTATTTTTATTTTAATTTTTACAATAACATTTTAAATTTTCTTTGTAATCACAAGCTTAACCCTCCACTAAATGAAGAATTCGCTAAGTAGTAAGTAGAAAATCCACTATCTCTCAGAGTGTAGACAAGGACTATAAACAATAATCAAATCTCAGAATGTCAATTTTGCTCATATACATTACTTTGTTTTTACTCTGTATTTTAGTTGCCACAAATCTGGGGAAACATGGCATTTGTCTTTGGGGACTGGCTTATTTCACTAAGCATAATGGTCTCCAGTTGCATTCATATTTTTGTGAAAGACAGGATTTCATTCTTTGTTCATGTCACTCACTAATTTTCTCATTTCTTTAATCTCTCTGTATTCTCTTGCATTTCATTTTTTTCCTTGTAATCCTCATTTTGAATTCTATTTCTGTTATTTCACAGATTCCTTCAGTTCAGGGTCTAATTATGGAGGATTATTGTGTTCTTTTGGAGGCATCATGGTATCTTCCCATGTCTCTTGTGTCCCTGAGTTGACATCTGCATATCTGGTATAATTGTCTCTTCCTTATGGAGTAGTTTTTATTGGAAGATTATGGCTTAGCTGGTATACAGGATAGCACTTGTTTTTTTGCTTTGGCTTTGGTTCCAGGTGAGCCCAGATGTGTGGTCTTTGAGTGATTTCTTTTGTCTTAATCAATGTCAACTGTGTGTATAAGTGACACAGTGGGCTAGTCTGTTACAGTTTTAGGGATAGAAGTGTGGTTTTGAAATGAATATGGGCTTCCTATGTTGTGTATATTTGGTCCACAGAGAGTTTTGTCTCTCTTTCTGGTGATTGAGATAGCTAGGACCTTGTTCTTGGTACTGAGACAAAGATGGCTGTCCCCTTGTCCTACTGGCAAGCATGAGTGATGCTGGGGTTTGTGGCACCAATTGCTGTGGCTCTAGAATTGTGTGATGCTAATGGACCCCTTTTCAGATCCTGCTGGGAGAGTCCAACCAGTGCTGTGGTTCATAAAACTGACAGCCCTAGTCCCAGGACTAGGGAATGTGAACCCAACCCTGCTCCAGTCCCACAGGGTGACAACAAGGTATGCAGAAGATTTTGCTCTGGAGGGTCAGAGTCTAGAAAGATGGAATGCAGGCAGGTTCTTCTCTAGGAAGGCATTGAGAAATTTAGAACTAAGTGTTACAGTCCTGGTGTGGGAGAATTAACCAGATCTTCCAGAGTAGGAGCAGATTTTTTTAACGGGCTGCTTCTGGTGTTAGTCCCTAGGAGCTAAGGTGAATCCCCCAGGCTCTCATAGAGTGCCTGAGTGTAGCTCTGTGGCTAATGCCCCCAAATTCCACAACTGCAGATTGCAGAGGATCTGTCCTTTGCTCCACTCGTTGCCCTGGTTCTGACTCTGGTGCTGGTAGGAGTGGAATAGAGGTGTGCCGCATGACTTTGCTGCTGAGTATTGCTCCCTGTGGGAGTGGAGAAAGGGAGGGAAACAATGTGGCTTCCCTGCTCCAAGCCTGGCAGTTGATCAGAGCCCAGTCAGCTCCCAAGGATGAAGTAAAAGTCAATGGGTGACTGTGGAATTCCCTCTCAGCTAAAACGGCAAGCCGTGGGGTGCGTGGCAATTTATTCCTACCTTTGCGTGGTAATACGACAACTCACAAGCAGCAGCTGGCAGCTCTGCGCAGCCGGCTGCAACAGTGTCGCTGTCTTCCCTCCTCTTGTCCCACGGAGTCTTCCTTGTTTTTTCACTTCTTCTCTGAAAACTTCCATTAGGCAGACCCCTGAAAATGTGACCCTTTGTTCTTTTCATATCCCAGATCAGATGAAGTTAGTGTGGCTATACCCTATTCAGACATCTTGGATCCCCAGATCTTTTTTAATAGGTCTATTCTGTTGGATACTTCTCTTCTCAGGCTTTATTCAGACCATTGACCTTGAGCTTCTGTCACCATTACCCACATGAACTGCTCAGGAAGGTGCCAAGCCCAATTTTTAAAACATTTTATTGAAATATAGTTTACATACCAAGAAATGCACATAAATATACAGATAAATGAGTTTTGGATTCTCTGATCACACTCAAATTAAGAAAAAAACGTTACTAGTACCCCAAGAGTCCTGTATTCCTCCCATTCTCCATTTCTTTTTTGTTTATCATGGCAAAGAAGAGTTTATTGTCATTTACATGGTGTGATTCAATCAAGCAATATTTACAACTACAGAACAAATGATATGATACCCACAGAACTTTTATGTTCTGTCTATATGTTAATTTCCACAAATAAGAAAAAAGGTGATATTTTTCTTTTTGGTTCTGTCTTATATCACTTAGTATAATGATCTCCATTTGCATCCATTTTGTTTCCAATGTAAGGATTTCATTCTTCCTTATGGCTAAGTAATATTCCATTATATGTATATACCATCATTTCTTTATTCAGTCATCAGCTGATGGACATCCAGGTTGATTCCATATCTTAGATATATGAATGGAGTGTCTAGAAACATGGAAGTGCAGGTCACTCTTTCATATGCTGGTTTCACTTCCTTTGGATGTATTCTCAGGAGTGGGATACTTGAGTCATATGGCAGATCTGGTTTTATTTTCTGAGGGAATCCTATACTGTTTTCCATAATGTTTGTACCAATTTATATTCCTACCAGCAGTATATTACAGTATATTTTTTCCACATCCTCACTAGCATGTGTTTTTTTGGTTTTTTTTTTTTTTTTTTTTTGATTTTTGGATAATAGCTATTCCAGCTGAGGTGAGGTGAAACTTCATTATGGTTTTTATTTGAGTTTCCCTGACCATCTTTTTTCTTGTCTGTCAGCCATTTGTATTTTATCCTTTGAAAAATGCCTATTCATATTCTTTGGTAATTCTTAACTAGATTGTTGTTGTTGAGTTTCTTGAGCTCCTTATATATTCTGGATATTAATTCTTTATCTAATGCATTGTTTGTAAATATTTTCTCCCATTCTCTCCATTGTTTCTTTAATTTCATTGTTTCCTTCGCTGTGTAGAAGCTTTTTAGCTTGATGTAATCCCATTTAGATATTTTTGCTTTTATTGCCTATGCTTCTGGAGTCTTATTCAAGAAGTCTTTGCCTAGGCCAATTTGCCGTAACATTTCTGCTAGTGTTTACCTCTAGTAATTTGATGTTTTGAGATCTTAAGTTTAGATCCTTGATCCATTGTGAGTTGATTTTTGTTTAAGTGTACCAAAGGAGTCTTGTTTCATACTTCTGCATGTGGAGATCCAATTTTCTCAACACTGTTTTTTGAAGAGACTGTCCTTTTTCCGGGGAGAGATTTTAGCTCATTTTTCAAAGATTGGCTGTAGATGTGTCGATTAATTTCTGAGGTTTCTATTCTGTTCCATTGGTCTGGATGTCTTATTTTTGTGCCAATACCAAGCTGTTTGGTTATAACAGCCCTGTCTTAAAACCTGAAATTTGAATTGTGATGCCTCCAGCTTTGACCTTGTTGTTTAAGATTGCTTTGGCTATTCATAGTCTTTTGTGTTTTCATATAAATTTTAGGATTTTTTTTCTAAATCTCTGAGGATTGTCCTCAGTATTTTGATTGGGATCACTTGCATCTGTAAATTGCTTTGGGTGTTATGGAAATCGCATCTAAAAGATTATCCACTTTGAGCAAGTGGGATTTATCCTTGGGATCCAGGAATGATTCAACACGTGGAAATCAAGAAACATGGTACATCATATTCACAAAATGAAATAAAAGTCATATGATTATCTCAATATATGCCGAGAAAGCATTTAATAGATAATATTTTCATGATAAATTTTTTTAAACTTGGTACAGAAGAAACATGTCTCAGTAGAATTAAGACAGCAAATCACAACCCCACAGTTGACATCATGTTGAATGAGGAAAAGCTGGAAGTATTCCACTAAGGTCTGGAACCAGACAAGGATGCTCACTGTCTTCACTATTATTCAATTGTGAATATTTTAGCCAGAGCAGTTAGGCAAAAAGAAAGGGGGAGAGGGTAAGGGAAGGGAGGAACCAAAGAACGAAAGAGATACAAATTGGAAAAGTGGAAGTCAAATTATCCCTGTTTGCAGATGACATGATCCTTTACATTGGGGAGCCAACGAGTCTCCATGAAGAGACTATTTGAATTCATTAAGAAAATTTGGCAAAGTTGCAGGATATAAAATAACACACAAAAATCATTAGCATTCTTATACACTAACAATGCTCTGATGAGAAATAACTTACAAGATCAGTCCCATTCACAATAGCTACAAAAAAAATGTAAATGTCTTGGGCTAAATTTAATCAGTGATGCAAGAGATCTCTATAATGAAAGTTACACAACATTAAAAGAAATAGAAGAAGGCACACACAAAAAATATGTCTTGCATGTTTAATATTGTCATGGTCAGTACCACTGTAAGCAGCATCTGTACAGCCTCTGTCAGTTCTCTTAAATCCACTTCACATACTACATTCACAGTGAGAATTCTAATATACTGATGTGACCATGTCCCTGTGCCTCAGAATGACTACTAAGCTCCTTAACACAGTTAACAACCTAACTAGTATTTCCTCTCCATCTTCCATCGTTTGCCATCACGTATTCTAGCCAAAAGGAACCTGTTTTGGGTTCTTGAACAGGTAATACTGTCTCAATTCTGTCCTTTTGCATGTGTTCATCTTGCTTCATAGAATATCTGCTTTACTTAGGCCAATCCAAAATTCATCACACCGCATGGCTGAGAGTAATTATTTTGTCATTTAGATTCAAATAATCTGTAGAGTCCGGTCAGCTAGATTACTCTACATTCTGGAAATGACGGGGTAGCTATGGCTATGGCTGCTAGGATCCTATGAACTTTTTTCTACATCTACCAAGGAAAAATATACATTCTTCTTCTAATATTCTGACTTTCCTTTTAAAACCTGTTAGTATCTTTTTATTTGTGATTATAGATATCATATCTTAAACTAGTATCTTACTATTTAAAGAATATCTTGAAAGAATTAAGAACAAGTCTTAAAATTATAATTATTTTAGACATATTTCTTATAGGCAAACCCAAAAGAAAAACTTTACTGATTTTACTATTTTTACACAGCAATTTTAATAACATTTATCTCTTGGAAAAAATCAAGTTAAAGATTACTTTTAAAATATCTAAAACATTCCTAAATTTTAGTACTGTTAGGTTCATTAAAGTTATATATAGCTTGATATTAGAATAGATAAACATAGTCTGTTATCTTGCCAACTAATACTTAATTCTGTGATTTCCTACTTATTATGTGAGAAAAAAATGTGATATTGAAGTGTTAATTTTCTTAGTATGAAAATACACAGAGACAAATGTTAATTTTGTTATATAAACTGTCATTATTTGACTAAATGTGGCATTTGGGATTACTATTAGGCTGTGTTCTGATATGTAATAACCATAATATATGTAATAATACCTCTACTTCATAATTTATTGTTTGCATTTTTATCAATAACATCAACCAGCATAAGTGAAATTTGAACAAGAATTCCATTTTAAAAATAATAATGTATTGAATTTATTGTATTTGGTTGCTTTTTGTGAAGTAGTTACATTAGCACTTTTTCTAAGATGTCTAGAGAAGCCTGTGCAGTGTGAACTGATACTCTTAAATCATTCCTCAAACATGTATCTATGTCTATATCTGTTCTGTATCTATATCTTTGTGCCTAAGGATTCTATCAAAAGCACCTAATTGGGGCCGACACTGTGGCGCAGCAGGTTAATGTCCTGGCCTGAAGTGCCGGCATCCCATATGGGCACCGGTTCGAGACCTGGCTGCTCCACTTCGAATCCAGCTCTCTGCTATGGCCTGGGAAAGCAGTGGAAGATGGCCCAAGTCCTTGGGCCCCTGCACCCCCATGGGAGACCAGGAAGAAGCTCCTGGCTCCTGGCTTCAGATCGGTGCAACTCCGGCCATTGCAGCCAATTGGGGAGTGAACCATAGGATGGAAGACCTCTCTCTTTGTCTCTGTCTCTGTCTCTCTCTCTCTACCTCTCCTTCTCTCTCTGTGTAACTCTGACTTGCAAATAAATAAAAATAAAATCTTTAAAAAAAAACTAATAAGCTTAGTAATAAGCTTTCTAATAAATATAACTAGATATATTGAAGCATGTTTCTTTTCTACTTAAGTGTTTAACAGTTTAGCCACTGAAATATTCTTTCTATAAAACAATGATGTATTTTTAAAATAGGACCCATTTCATTATGTATGCAGTGTACATGTCTTTAATTTACTTAAAAAGATCAGTCAGCAGACTTTAATTGAATTCTTACCATGTGCACAACACAGTGATCTGTGAAGATACAAAACACCTAGAGACAGTCCTGCCTCATGTAATTTATAGTCTTTGAAGGGAAATAAGATACATGTTCATAAAAAGTCAATATTTCACTGATGCTACATGATTATTACAAGAATTACATAAATAATAATGAAGTTTATATATAGAAGCAGAGAATGATGGAAAGCCAACAATGTTATTAATTATGAACTCAAAGAAATCCTTCACAGAAATTCTCTGTGAAATGATTAATCACTCATGTTTTACTGGCTACAAGAAATAATTCCAAGTTTACCTACAGCTAATGGCTAGTTGGTCAATAGCATGTGATAGTCTATCATATAAAAAAGTGTTGAGCAAACTCTGGGGAAACTGGTGCTAAAGGTTGAAATTAATAATAGTTCACATTAACAGCCACTACTAGCCAAACATTATAATGTGGCCCATGCCTGGATTATGTAGTAAGAAAACACTTTTAGTATCTCCAGATGAGAATCTGACCCATAGAAGTCATAAAAGGCCTTGCCCAAAGCCTACCTATAAATTTGTTTTCCATATATCTCCACTTCAGATCTCATCTTTGTTTGTTTTATTGTATCTATGATTTCAGATAACCCAGACTTAGCAATTCGGTTGGAAACAAAGAGCCTTGCACGACAGAAAACCACATGTGTGCGACAGATCAGAGCTGGGACTCCAGGCAGTTAGAAGACTATAGTGAGAGGTCAGGACACCCAGCAGTTTTCAAATTGGGGGGAAATCGCATGCCAAGGATCAAGAGCCAAGGAAGGGAGATGAGGCAAGAAGGGATTCAATTACAGGATCAGGGCCACTACTGAGGGATACCCTGCCCCAAGGTGGCCACCAGTGTGAGGACAAGACAATGCGGCTCAGCCTCACGCCTAGGGCCACAATAGCAAATGCCTGCACAGCATTGGGCTAGCCTTTCTAGTGTTTTCTGTATGATATTGTCATGCTGCTGCTGTTGCTGGTGTAGAGTTGGTACTTTCAATGGTACTTTTTTTTTTTTTTAATCTAAATTCAAATTTCTGTGAGAAACAGCAGGGACACAGGTTCCCAGCAGGGAAGTCCCGAGTCTCCAAGATCTGAAGCAGCAGAGAATCGTCATGCACATGTGCTCCCCACAGCATCAAATCAACTCTGCAAAGGAGAGCTCATGTGACGAAGGCGACTGCTGAGACGCCGTCTTTTATTTGTGAATAAGGAAAGGCATTTGGGATCCTCTGCATTTAGTGACTCAGCTGCAAAATGTACTGGAAGGGAGACTCAAGAACATTTATGTTTGAAGTCTGTAATTGATTAAAAGATTCATCTATAAGGCATATATAAATAAAGGGATTAAAGACAGGCAAGGAGTATGAATAATGTTGTTGAGTATCTTGGACCCTACTAACAACAACAACAACACAAGGCTGCCTCATCCAGAGTAGTCCTGTAAGTTTCCTGTTTTTTTTTTTTTTTTTTTTTTTTCAAATCAATCCTTGAGTTTCATTTTAGCTTCTCACGTAACAGAAGTAAAAGTTTACGAGCTAGATGGTGAACCTAGCCTGGATTCAAATTCTCAGCTCTGCTCCTTATAAGCTTTGAGTAAATTGCCTAAGCTCTTTGAATCTCAGTGTTCTCATTTGTATAATGGAGATGAAAATAATAGTGCATACATCAAGGGCTATAATAAGAGTTATCATTTGTTAAGATCTTATTAAAACCGGTAACTAGTCTTTGGTAAATGCCTCAGAATATAATTATTTTCAAAAATTCCTTCAATTTTCTGGGTCAGAATCTGAGATAATGCTTCAATTGCTTTTTTCCCCTCAGTTTAGTAACTCTATTCAATAAATACTGCCAATTCTGTTTTGTGAGCAGAACATGACACCATCTACTTCTCCCTCTACAAGAACTGCAATCCCCCACAAAAGACTGAACATCTTTTCTTAAACTTGTGGTAACCTTTTCATTGGACTCTGTAACCTCAGCCTAACACCCCTTCTAATATGAATCTCAATCTATGAACTCAGGTGTCCAGTAGAGATCATACTGCCCATCACCCATGCTGGTTGCTATTTTGAAGTTTGTTGAACCTGGCAGGATAGCCAGAAATTTAGACATTCATTTGGGGGTTCAGGGTCTTCTTCGGTGCTTCAGCGATTGGGGCAGACATGGAGGATCTCACCCTTGATCTACACTGGCTGTTGTGAGGTGTCCGTCACTTCAGCATGCACTGTTCTGCGGGCTCTGCTTCATTCTTGCCACACATGGCTTCAGAAATCTTTCGCAGGCTGCCTGTGGTCCTACCCACCTCTGCACCATGAAATCAGCTCTGCTTCAGAGAGCCATTCAAAGTAAATCTGTTTTCCAGGAAGCAGAGTTCAGAGAGCCTCTGCACGATAATTCAGTACTTTCTCTCCTCTCATTTTCCTTTCTGCTTGTTTTCTCCTTTCCTTCTCTCCTGCCTTTCCGCTTCCTGCCCGGAGGACTTCCCTTCTTGCTTCAGATTTCTATCCACAACATTTTCCCTACACCTCCATATTATCTTCCTGTTACCTTTCTCACACAGTCTTTAAATTGACCTAAGGCAGTTCTAGATGAAAATAAATAGAACATTTTTCTGTTTTTCACCTTGCCTTATTCTGTTCCTGAGGCAGTGAGCAAAGGGTCTGAAGTCTGCTTAAGTGGATAAAAAGAAAAGGATCAGTTCCAGGGAGGAAAAAACGGATTAACACCTGAAACACTGTGTCATCACACATTCAGTACATGTATAGAAGCCAGATAGATTGGCTGCAGGACCTAAAATACTAATTGAATCTCATCATTCCCTTGTGTGTACGTTTTCAGTGATTTCCAATCATGTTAAGCGTCACATGTAAACTTCTGGACCTAGTGTGTAACATTAGACAAATTCTGCAAGCCTCCAGACTCCTCCACTCTCCTTTCCCATCATTCCCTCCCTTGTTCTCAGTGCTGGACCATGTTTAAATATGCTGACTACTCAGGTTTAAACTGACATGTTTGAGAATACTTGCGCTTAAGATCCCCTCTAACCCTGCTCCACACAAAACAAGGTGGAAACCCATGAGGATCAATTATTCTCTCACTGGCCAAACCAGGCTACATGTGATTATGAAACACATAAAATGTGCTATAATTTTGGATTTTGAAGACCAAGTACTCAAAATGATGCTACATATATCATTAATATTTTGTAATGGTTATGTGATAAAATGATAACATTTTAGTGTATTGGGTTCTATAGAATAGAAGAGAGGACTGGCATCGTAGTGTACCAGGTTAGCTCGTGGCTTGCAATGCTGGCAACACTAGTTTGTGTCCTGACTGCTCTGCTTCCAGTCCAGCTCCCTGGTAATGTGCCTGGGAAAGCAGCATAGGATAGCTCAAATACTTGGGCCCCTTACACCCATGTGGGAGACCTAGATGGTGTTCCAGGCTCCTGGATTTGGCCTTGCCCCAACCCTAACCATTGTGACCATTTGGGAACTATACCAAGGGATAGAAGATATCCTTCTCTCTCTCTGTCTCTCTACCTCTGCCTTTCAAATAGACAATTTCTTGTGATTTTAATGAACAGTTTACACAGTAGACTTTTAAAAAGTATAGATGATTTTCTCCTATTTTTACTTTTTAAAAACGTAGCTAGAAAAAAATTGTCTAGTGGCATATGTCACTCACTTACATTGTATTTCTGTTGAATGATGGTGCTCCAGACTGTAAATATGAGAGAAAACAAACTTCAGTTGTATAAACCAAGAGCAAAGCTTCTCTCATCCTGTCCTCTGAAGGTCCAAAGATGCAGGTGTTTTGATATAAACCAAAGACAGAGTCATCCTAAAACCAGAGTAACTTTATAAAATACATCACATTTTTTCCAAAAGAAAGCAGTCTTTCCATTTTCTTTAAAAAATTTTTATTTGTTTGAAATGTGGAACTATAGAAAGGAAGAGGCAGAGGCAGAGAGGGAGAGAGAGAGAGAGAGAGAGAGAGAGAGAGAGAGAGAGGAATCTTCCATCTGCTGGTTCACTCCCCAAAGGGTCACAACAGCCAGAGATGGTCTAGACCAAAGCCTGGAGCTTCATCCAGATTTCCCATGTGGGTGCAAGGGCCCAAGAACTTGGGCATCTTCCACTGCTTTTGCAGGTGCGTTAACAGGGAGTTGGATAATAAGTGGAGCAGTCAGGACTTGAACTGGTGCCCATATCGGGTGCCAGTGTTGCAGGATTTGGCTTTAATGCTATGCCACAGCACTGGCCTTATTCATTCCACTTTTGAAAACACATTCAGTCTGCTCAGAGGCCCCTGAAATTTTGATTAAGAATTCTAGGTACTCCCTTCAATTATTGAGTACTTACACATGACACCCTCCATGGATGTCCAGGAAATTCTTAAACAAATATTGATTACACTGTTTGTACTCCAATGAGTTCTACATTCCTAGATCTCCAGTGGATAGCTGTCTTCTGAGGGTCACCATAATTTCACACTCAGGCAGTCAGAAGAGGGAAGAACAGGGCTGACTTAACCCTCAGATAATGAAAAATTCTTCGTGGGCTAAACTTTGACAAAATTGAATTGGTGTATCAACCCTCAAGCCTTTGCATGTTGGCTGAGATGTAAACTTGCAAGCAGTAATCTGCATAAAGGCATAAGGATTTTCAGTATGAGGTGGATTCTTGTGATGAATCTGATTAACTCTCGTTTTACAAATGATGAAAATAAGATATGGAATGCTTAAGTAAATGTTGATTTGGACAAATAATAGAATTAGAACCCATGGCTTCTATCTTGATCAGTTAACCAATAAGTACTGAAGTATCCAGTATATGCTAAGTACTCTTCTAGGTCTGAGATATAATAAATATCAATAACAATGATTTCCTGTAAAGCGAAAAACCTACTTAAAAATTGGCTTGAAGAGAAAAGGCTATTGAGTGTCATGTAACTGGGAAATTGCTCTGGTGTTAGACAACTCCTAATCCAATGGCTCAAATAAATTTAAAAAGATGACTATGTCTTCCATTTTTAATGCCGCTTTTTCAATGCTGGCTACTTTTCTTGTGAGTCTTTTCTGTGATTGTCATAATCTAACAATCCACAGCTCATGAGATTATTTGTTTTCAAATACAAACCTAGCACAAAGAGAGGTCACAAATAACAAATGAATTCTCACAAGTCTCATTTACCCAAGTTGTTGGGTCATGTGTTTAACACTGACCCAGTGTTATGGTCATACATACATACTGGGTCAGTGTATGACCAGGGGATGAGATTTACTAACTACCATAAGCCATTCAGAGTCCACTCCCTGAGACAAGAATGGAATTCTTGGGGGTATTGTTAGATAGAGAAAGGCAAAAAGATGTTGGAAAGCAGAAATGAATTAAATATAATCCATCCCTCAAGTGCTCACAGTTGATAACTTTCCAGTACCCCCGTTAATTTTTCAGCTCTGAACCATGGAGCCTTAGAAGTTCTCAAGGGTTATCTCAGAGTTTGTTATGCACATGATAGCCTCCAACCCCTTACCTCTAACTTTAAATAGAGCGATTCCTCTTTCATCTGTTTAACATCAGACTTTGGCATAATATTTCATTTAAAGAAAGTGTTTCACTGCTGAAACAGTTTTAAAACCACTGTCATATGTAATGCTGCTGCAGTGCCAAAGTTATCTATGTTACCTGTTGTATGCTACCTTTTAACTCTAATGTGCATTTGTTTTATGCTGAATTTATGCTCATGCTGAAACTTTTTGTTTCTTAAATTTCTCCTGGAATATTTTTTTTTCTGTGCCTCCACCTTTTCTGGTTTAGGAGAATTTTATTGCTTTCAGTGGGGATCAGATCAGTGTGGCACAGGGAGCTCATGTGTGGATTAATCTGAGCACTAGCTGTAGGTACAGCAGTGTGTCTTTTGTGCCAGAGACTCAACTTCCAGAAACTGAAGTTCAGCATTACTCTGTATTTTTAAGCATGTGCAAAAAAGGTTCAATGCTCTTTAAGCCTTCTATGTAGCCCCACTCTTTGATTCCAGCATGTTTACCAACTCTACCATTTTAATGAAGAAGTGGCACACACATTGCCTCTTTAATGTGATATCTTTCAGATGCTTGGTGGATTTTCAGATATGTAAACTCTTGATGACTTGTGCTATCTCATGTGCATTCTTAAAGTAAACACAAAAGATTTGGGCCTCTTGATTTTCATGATTCTCTGGGGTTTTCTGAGTCCAGTGAATAGAAAACCATTTAAACAAATCACCTGAGGCTACTTATTGGTTAAAGAAGTTATCCTTGTTGCTATATTATCTCTTCCACTTCTCAATGAGTGAGATCAGAATGTTGTGGAAGCATTTTGAGGAACTTAGGTTTTAATGTTTAAAATTCCATTTTGTAGGTTCTTTTCTCATGGTTCTGATTTTGTGCTGATAGTAGTCATTCCAAAGATATTCTTGCCAATTCCATGCTCTGTTTACTCAAAGCACTTGAGAACTATGCCTCTAAAATATTTCATGACAAAGCCCGTTAAATCCTAACACGGAATTAACCTGGTACTGATTTCCTCTAATGGAGACACTGGTATGCATACTACTATGGCTGTCCTATTTTCAATAATCTAGCTGCTTGCCTGGAATGGAGTTATATTATCTAGTGTGAAGATTAACACTTAAATTAACAAACAGCTAAACTGACTGAAAAGAATACAAATGATCTCTTTTTTAAAAAAATGGAAATATATTTGGTATGATCATGTACTTGGTGAATTCTTCTCTTTCTCTACTAATTTTTTATTCCCTCCAGATTACAGTCAATGCAAATTTTGAAAATATATTACATCCATTTATTAGCTCTCAAAGAATTCAGATCTAGGTTTTCAATTTACTCCCATCTGATTTTTTCAAAATGATGTATTGATTTTTACATTGTTTTGCGGCCCCAAAAAATGTTTTCTGAAAAATACTTATACAGTTCAGTCTCAACCTATGAACAATATTCATTTCACAACTTGGTAGAATGTATTAATGTATAAATATAACTTTCTCTAAAACTGAATTGCTAAAAAGCATGTAATTAGGTAAGAATTTACAGAATATTTCAGATTCCCATTGCTTTATTTGTTTGATGCAATATCTTCTTTCAAGTTCCCTGAAAACTCAAAATTTATGAGTTTATGAGTTTGAGAAGTGTCGGACACATGAGCTATAAGGAAATGAAGCAAACAAAAATGGACAGAGGAAGAGGCTCACCTGAAACACTTAGGACAGAGGCCCCAGATTATCATGAAAATTCTTGACCTAGATGCTCCATAGATTTGTCACACACTGAAGCAAGGGAGCCTCACCCACAATGACCAACCATTGTACACAGAATACCTGTAAGGTAGGGGCATACCTTGGATAAGACAGTTCCTTTCAAACAAGGACAATGCTGAAAGGGCAATGCAGCTCTGAGCCTACTGTAGCTAACACTCTTTAGCAATTGGGGGAATGGGTGCTTCACTTCTGAAGGGAGACATCTGCTATAGTTCAATGACCTCATGCTCATACTCAGAGAGGAGCCTTGAGGCATAAAAGGACAGATAAATATGTGAAATATGTAAAGAGTGCCAAAGACTTCTGTTTTATTTCATACCTGATAGGAATGCATACAACTTATTTCTAGTCTAACCTTTGATTGCATGCCCAAGTAAAAGACATTTGCTGATACAATGAAAGTACAAGTAATAAATGGTTACCAGAATAAGAAAAACATGTAAGAGTTTCCCTTGGGCTTAAAAGATTAATTATAAATTAGTACGTATGTGCTAAAGCAATATTAACTAAGGAACCATAGACACAAGTAATGAATTTCTAGGGGCTGACTTGTCTAGGTATAAACTACACATGGAAACACAAGAGACCCCGGATAGCTAAAGCAATCTTATACAGCAAAAACAAAGCTGGAGGCATCTTGATACCAGATTTCAATACAGAGTTCAGGGCAATTATAATCAAAATAGCCTGATACTGGCACAAAAACAGATATGTGGACCAATGGAGCAGAATAGAAATCCCAAAAATCAATCCACACATCTACAACCAACTTATTTTTGACAAAGGAGCTAAAATCAGTTCCTGGAACAAGGGCAATTTTTTCAACAAATGGTTCTGGGGAAACTGCATTTCCACATACAGAAGTACAAAACCAGACCCCTATCTTACACCTTACATAAAAATCCACCCAAAATGGATCAAAGACCTAAATCTATGTTATGATATCATCAAATCACTAGAGAACATTGGGGAAACTTTGCAAGACATTGGTATAGGCAAAGACTTCTTGGAAAAGACTCAAGAAGCAAAGGTAATCAAAGCCAAAATTAATAAATGGGATTACGTCAACCTGAGAAGCTTCTGTACTACAAAGGAAACATTCAGCAAAGTGAAGAGGCAACCAACAGAATGGGAGAAAGTATTTGTAAACTGTGCAACTAATAAAGAATTAATATCCAGAATCTATGAAGAGCTCAAGCAATTCAACAACAACAAAACAAACAATCCAGTTTACAAATGGGCAAAGGACTTGAATTGGCAGTTTACGAAAGAGGAAATTCAAATAGCCAACGGACACTTGAATGCCTAGGATCAGTATCCATCAGGGAAATAGAAATCAAAATCACAATGAGGTTTCATCTCACCCCAGTTAGAATGGCTCTCATACAGAAATCAACAAACAATAAATGTGAGGATGTGGGAGAAAAGGAACCGTAATCCACTGTTGGTGGGAATGTAAACTGGTACAGCCATTGTGGAAGATAATATGGAGATACCTTAGAAATTTGAATATAGACCTACCATATAACCTAGCAATCTCACTCCTGGGAATTTGCCTAAATGAAAAGAAATCAGTATATGAAATAGTTACCTGTACCTCCATGTTTATAGCAGCTCAATTCACGACAGTTAAGATATGGAATCAATCTAGATGTCCATCAATTGATGACTGAATAAAGACATTATGGTATATATACACTATAGAGTACTACTTGGCTGTAATAATGAAATGTTTTCCTTTGCAAAAAATGGTTGCAACTGGAAACCATTATAGTTAGTGAAATAAGCCAGTTCCAAAAAAGACATGTATCATATGCTTCCCTGATCTGGGGTACCTACTAGAGTACTAAAATGTGATGTATTGGAGTGAAATGGACATTCTGAGATTCAATGATTGTTTGCAGTCCTTGTTTCTACACTTGAGACCTAGTGTTTTTTTCTTCATACTATTTGTTGAACTCTTTAATTAGTGTAGGGTTAACCTTATGAGTATAAAGTATACTGAGAATAAATCTTTGTAAAAATTAAGAGTGTGAATAGGAGAGGGAAGAGGAAGATGGGTTGGAGTGAGGTGGAAGGGAGGATTGAGTGGGAAGTATCAGTATGTTCCTAAATCTGTGTATACAAAATTCGTGAAACTTGTATACCTTAAATAATATTTTTAAAAAATAAAGAAATACACCATACAGATGGGTAAATGTTACAAAACAACAACAACAAAATAAACATTTCTTAAGTAGAGAGAAAAAGGAGGAAATTTTCTTACATGTTCCATCAGTTAAATGGTCTAGCCTTGGCAAGAGTAAGAAGTTGGGTTGAACTCTTGTTATCAGCAAGAATCACTCAGCATTTTGTGGATGTAATCAAAGAGCATAAACACAGAAAGCATTTTATAAAATAGGAATAGAATTAAGATTGAATAAACTTGCCTAAAAATTAAACTATTGGATTGAAACAGCTGATAATATGAGTGTTCTACTGGCAATTCATTTTTTTTTTTTTTTTTTTTTGACAGGCAGAGTGGACAGTGAGAGAGAGAGACAGAGAGAAGGGTCTTCCTTCACCGTTGGTTCACCCTCCAATGGCTGCCTTGGCCGGCGCACTGCGCTGATCTGATGGCAGGAGCCAGGTACTTATCCTGGTCTCCCATGGAGTACGGGGCCCAAGCACTTGGGCCATCTTCCACTGCACTCCCTGGCCCTGGCCACAGCAGAGAGCTGGCCTGGAAGAGGGGCAACCGGGACAGAATCCAGCACCCCAACCAGGACTAGAACCCGGTGTGCCGGCGCCACAAGGCAGAGGATTAGCCTGTTGAGCCATGGCGCCAGCTACTACTGGCAATTCTTACTTTGAGCAGTACTGTGTAAACTGAAATTGATACATATCAGAACCATGGAAAGTGAGGACTGTCATTATTAACTTTTATTTCTAATACCACAATTTCCATTTTTCTAAAAGTGTACTTCAGTCCTGCAAATGATTAAATTGACAGAATTATTAGACTGTCAACTTCATGAAAGAAGAAACCTTGGCTAGCTTTACTCCTTAATTTTATCCCTGCAGCCTAACAATACCTGGCCTCATGCAAACATTCAATGAATATTTGATGAATGAATGGATGAGCCATCAACCAAATGAAGTAATGTACAACAATCTGGTGACCATCTGCTCGTTTCTCAGACTCTCTGGTAAACATCTGAATTATTTGGTGAGCGAATCTTGAAAAGATAACAGAACTTTCTGTAGTAAACTATCATTGCTTACTTCTTATTTCATGATGTATAATTTTCGCAGCAGCTCTCCATGATATTGTATTCTCAACAAAGATTAATTGCTCTTTTGTTCTGAACTATTCACTACAGGTCTAGTTCCAAATAGTGTCATTATCGTGTGTAAATATAATAGGTGGATTTCATGTGAATATTTTACATAGTATTGTTTATTAATAAAACAAGTTTAGACTTAAATTCAGCTAGGTAAATGATTTATCCAGGAGAAATGAATGAAATTATCCATGCTAGGTTTATTACAACTGTTTCTGAACTAGAACTTTTAGGATTCATAAAACTTACCAAACAGAAGACTGACCATGTGGCAAGGCTAACATGGGGAGCTGCTACAAAGCAAGTGACTGAAGTCAGAAGTATCACACTGAACCTAACTGAAAAAGGATCATATTTACATACCACTATTGGATATAGTTTTCCTAAGAAATGTATAACATTTACCAATGTGATATTTAACCAGAAAATACACTGCTAACCCAAACACGTGTATATCAAAAATACCTTAATTTAGAATCCAACCTCTAACATGCTTACATTGTTCCCATACATTACTGATGTACTTTCTATGTCATTACTAAATCATAAGTAAATCACCCTTGAACAAAGTGTAGATGTAATAAATTCCTTTATCCAGTATAAATTAAAAAAAAAAATTGCCAAGGGGCTGGCACCATGGCACAGTAG
Source organism: Oryctolagus cuniculus (assembly GCF_964237555.1). Taxonomy (NCBI): domain Eukaryota; kingdom Metazoa; phylum Chordata; class Mammalia; order Lagomorpha; family Leporidae; genus Oryctolagus; species Oryctolagus cuniculus. The sequence continues at coordinate 57,085,427 of NC_091436.1, forward strand.
GTTAATCCTCCACCTGCAGTGCTGGCATCCTGTATGGGCCCCGGTTCTAGTCCTGGCTGCTCCTCTTCCAGTCCAGCTCTCTGCTGTAGCCTGGGGAAGCAGTGGAAATGGCCCAAGTCTTGGACCCCTGCACCCAGGTAGGAGACTGGGAGGAAGCTTCTGGCTCCTGGCTTCGTATCGGCTCAGCTCCGGCCATTGCGGACGTCTGGGTAGTGAACCAACGGAAGGAAGACCTTTCTCTGTTTCTCCCTCTCACTGTCTGTGAGTCTACCTTTCAAATAAATAAATAAAATCTTTAAAAAATAGTCAAAATAAGTTTCTAACTCTGATTAATATTATTCATAGCTTTCATAAGCTGAGGTATCCAGTCAGTATACAGAACAGAAAAAAATAGATATTACATAAAGAATAGAAATGCAAATATGACATGTGTAAGGAAAAGGAGAATAGAACAGAAAGGAGACAGGATATGAACTTGTAACCCAAATGAATTTATTTAAGAAAATGAATTCACAGATGTGGGTGGCCAACTGCCGGTATGCACACAGACGCAACAAGTGGCAGAGAGCACAGTCTTCTGGTGGGCTGAGAGGGGTTGGGGGGCCAGTAGCTGGAGGTGAATTTCACCATACAGGTTTTTCAAGTTTCTCCTGGGCTTTGAAATCTGGAAAAGAATGCTGGGGGTGGGGTGAGGAACAGTATAGGGTGTGGGGCTGAGCTGGTCTCTTGAAACAGAGCAGGAGTAAGGGATAAAATGGAATTTTATGTAGTTTCAGGCAAGGAGCTAAATGGATGAGGCTTATATGTTCTTGTTCCATCCACATGTAGCAGTGATCCTGGGCACTGGGAAAACTGGAAAATGGCAAGAAGACAGAGTGCTTAAGCTCAGGTAGTTTCTTAAATTTGTTTTTAAGTAACTGGCTTTTAAGCATTGGACAATGGATTCTTTTTTTTTTTTATTTAGTAAATATAAATTTCCAAAGTACAGTTTATGAATTACAATGGCTTCCCCCTATAATTTCCCTCCCACTCATACCCCTCCCATCTCCCACTCCCTCTCCCATTCCATTCACATCAAGATTCATTTTCAATTATCTTTATATACAGAAGATTAATTTAGTATATATTAAGTAAAGATTTCATCAGTTTGCACCCACACAGAAACACAAAGTGTAGAATACTGTTTCAGTACTAGTTATAGCATTACTTCACATTGGACAACACATTAAGGACAGATCCCACATGAGAAGTAAGTACACAGTGACTCCTGTTGTTGACTTAACAATTTGACACTCTTGTTTATGGCATCAGTAATCTCCCTAGGCTCTAGTCATGAGTTGCCAAGGCTATGGAAGCCTTTTCAGTTCACTGACTTCGATCTTATTCAGACAGGGTCATAGTGAGAGTGGAAGTTCTCTCCTCCCTTCAGAGAAAGGTGCCTCCTCCTTTGATGGCCCTGTTCTTTCCACTGGGATCTCACTCGCAGAGATCTTTCATTTAGGGTTGTTTTTTTTTTTTTTTTTTTTTTTTTTTCCAGAGTGTCTTGGCTTTCCATGCCTGAAATACTCTCATGGGCTTTTCAGCCAAATCTGAATGCCTTAAGGGCTGATCCTGAGGCCAGAGTGCTGTTTAGGACATCTGCCATTCTGTGAGTCTGCTGTGTATCCCGCTTCCCATGATGGATCGATCTCACCCTTTTTGATTCTATCAGATAGTATTAGCAGACACTAGTCTTGTTTGTGTGACCCCTTAGTTAGAAATGTGCCAGGGGATTCCAATACAATCCCATCAAGGTGGCATGTACCAATGCCATCTCACTAGTCCAAGTGATCAATTTCAGTTCACAATTGATCACACTGATAGGTCTAAGAGTCAAAGGGATCACACAAATGAGACAATAGATTCTTTGCATTTATAAGAACTATGCCCTGATACTGATACTTTGTAATCACCAAATTTGTGAAGTACAAACTGATTGTAGATGCTCTAGTGCTTTCTTCCAAATCACATTTCTATCCTTGTTTCTTGGACTAGATTCAGACCTCAGATTCACTCATTTTCTGGTTATCTCTCCTCAGTTTATCTCTTCTCATCTCTTAGGAAAGTGCTTAGATTTCTGTTTTTCTTCTGTAAAGAACAAGTAAAAAAATGGCCTAGTATGTTCATGCCCATTGAGTTAATTCTCATTGCTTGTGTGGTTTGTCCCCCTCAATTCAAATTGACAGCTTTCGAAAAGTACAGAGCCTTGTCCCTCATTATCCCTCATGTTAAATTACTGAAAGCTGAGAAACTACTGTGTTGTAGGAAGAGGCTTAACTGTAGAAGGTACTTGGAAAGATGAGAAACAGTAACTCACAGTTGAGTGAATCACCTTTTTCACCAAGATGGGAAAGGAAATATAATTAAAGAAGAAACATACAAAAATTACTTCTTTTGGGTTAGGAACCTTTTTTCCTGATTTATTTATTTCAAAAGTGAAATGATAGAGACAGAAGGAGAGAAAGGAAGAGATCTTGCATCCACTGATTGATTCCTCAATAGCCAGGGCTAGGTCAGGGGGAAGCCAGGAGCAAGGAACTCCATTGGGGTCTCTCACACTAGTGGTGGGGCCAAGTACTTGAACCATCATCTGCTGCCATCACAGATGCATTATCAGGGAGCTGAATCAGAAGTGGAGCAGCTGGGATTTGAACTAGTGCTCTGATATGGGATGCCAGCATCATAGATGGTGGCTTAAACCATTCTGCCACAATGCTGGCGCTGGGTTAGGAACTTTGATTAAAAAGAAAAGAAGGGGGTGAGTGTTTGGAGTAGTGCTGCAATGGTGTTTAATACACCAGAATCCTATAGCAGAGTGTCTGGATTCCCATCTAGTTTCCCTCCCAATTTCAGCTTCCTGCTAATGCACACCTGGGAGGCATCACATGATGACTCAGAGTTGGGTCCCTGCCACCCACCTGGGAGACCTAGACTGTGATTGCGCTCCTGAATTTTGGCTTCACCCAGGCAAAGCTCCAGCCTTTGCAGAATTCTTTGTCCTGTTATGACAATAAGTGAAACCAGACCATGGTAGAAGAATAAAGTTCAAAGTTGTTACCTCATTTTTTTCTTTTGTATTGGTTTTGTTGTGTTTTGTCTGTACAAAATAAAGTCACAGTTTGGTATATAAAGAACCCCATTCTTATGGAAAAGAATTCCTTGTGGGTTTTTTTGTGGGTAGAGTAGAAGAAACTCAGTTCTTTTCATTGGCTTTAAGTTAGTAAGCAGTGCCCAGCCTTACATTCAGATATTGTATAATGTCTAAACAAACTACCCAACCTAAAACTTGATTTTGAATGGGAATATGGCATTTCCTGTGACTGTTAAGATTCAATGATTGTTTACAGCCCTTGTCCCTATTGTTGAGGAACAGTGTTTTTCTTCTTCTTACTATTTGTTGAACTCTTTACTTAATGTACGATTAATCTTATGAGTATAAAGGAAACTGAACGTAGAGAATAAGAGAGGAAGGAGAAGGAAGAGTGGGAACCTGGGTGGGAGGGAGGGTAAGGTGGAAAGTATCACTGTGTTCCTGAATCTGTGTATGTGAAATACATGAAGTTTGTTTACCTTAAAAAATTTAAATAAATAAATAAAAAGAAGACAAAAAAGAAATAAGAGATTTTCTTCTTTTTTTTCCCCTCTTAATAAGAACATTGCTGTATAAACATTGTCTAGCTGCCTTTAAGGCCACTTTTTATTTGCCTTAGCTAAAGAGACCAGCAGAAAAGCTGCCATTATGAGTTCTTTAAGCTGAGATGAGTAGAAGAACAAATCATGTTAGGCCTGTTTTGATCATTGTCATTGAAGCTGTCTTGATTATACTTTAACTTGAGGCTTGAAATTTGTACTCCATGGTTTACAGATCACGTGTATATCTATTATCACTTTGAATCCTCACAAAAAACGCCCTTGCCTGTCAAAAAAAAGAAAAAAGAAAAGAAAAAAGAAAAAGAAACCATTGATTAAGCAGAGATGATACTTGAAAATTATAAAACTGTGTGGCTCAGTCATGCCTGTAAACAGACAAAACACAAGTTTTCAGTAATTCCCCTGGGTAATTTAGTTAATAGAATATTGCTATGAGATGGTTCATTTTGCTAGTAATTAAGAAATAACTGGATATTGGACAAGTACTTTTCCTGAAAAGTTTTATTAAGACATCTTGTTAACAAAATAAGATATAGCACATACATCGAGGATCATGTATGTTAGGTGTTGTAGGCTGGGTTACATTTTATGAGAATTACCAGGCTAGGCTAGTTTGTAGAACTCTATTCACTTTGCATACAAAGCCTGAAGATGCAAGTCACTCCATCATGTAATCCTTAGATTCTATGGGGCCGTGAGACTTTACTGAAGTAATTTTTCTTGAGCCCTTTCCACAAAAGATTCCCACCTTTATATTGTATAAACCATAGTGTTTTCCTGGAGATCTGACTGTAATATAACTAACCTGGTTTGCATAACACAGATACTCAGCTTTCTTTCCCAGCTGTGTGCATCATCTTGTTTGTGGGAGCAAAGGATAGACTTCTGGAAGTCCACTCTTCATATCAAATTTGCCTGATATTTTACCTGTCTTGACAGTGAGTTTTTTGTTGCTGATTGCTGTGAGTCAGAGCAACCTATCAGGCTTTCTTGCTTCCCAGCAGTTCATTGCTCTCCACAGTGTCTGTTGAAATTATGCTTCCGTGTCCTTGCAGGCCTGTATCTGTCCTCGCAGCTTGCAGCTGTCCCATATCAGTTCAACAAAGCACATCTGCTCAGTTGTCCTGTTGTCAACTGTTCTTCTCACCTGTGGAGTGCCACGATGGCGATCTCTGCTACCAGGCTGGCTGTGTACCAAGATATTATTATCGATGCTGATCTTGACTTGCCATTTAATGTTAAGCATTATTCACAAGGACATAGGAATAACCAGAGGGGTGTCTCTAATCCATCTCTGTCTCATAATTGAGTTAGGAGTCATTACTTCCCCATCTCTCTACATTATCATTTTATGTCAGAAGAATGATGCTGTCCTGATGTTTTCCAATTTAAAAAAAAAAGGAAAAAAGCAAATTCATTTTTTAATCAAATTTTCTTCTTGTATACATTCGCTGCAAACTTGAGCAGTATCCTGCCTATATAGCATTAGCTATCAATTTTGTATTGTAATTGCAAAACATAGAGATGGAATTACCAGTGCATTTCCTACATGCTCTTCTGTGCTAGACAGTATCTAAAAGCTGGTTGGCACCTTGTGAGTCACGAGTTTTATTGCTAGTGAGAACTAGAATTCTATCAGTCATAGTCTGTTCCCATGCAGAAATGCCATATGTTTACAAATTTCCGAACTGAAAATAATCTATGATAATCATATGATAAGATTAAATTAGAATTTTTGTATGCCTCTGATGTCTTCCTCTTGAAGTAAATCGAAGATAATAATGGAACTTCAGCGAAGGTGGTTTTTCAAAATTTTAATTTAAAAGTCCCTGTGAGTTGTTACTTTATTTACTGAGTTTCCCAGCCTTTTGTGAACTTTATACCATGGGAAACTCTTTATCAGTTATCGCTGTTCAGGAGTAGAGTTCTTTGGTCTTCCCTCAAAGTTGCTATTAGTTAAAGAGAATAACTGCATAAGCTGCCAGTTGTAGCTGACCCTGAATTTTCATAATGAAAATACTATAACCGCCCTCCCCCCCGCCCCCAGCTTAAGACATTCAGATCTGGCTAAAAAGCCCATGAGAGCATTTCAGGCATGGAAAGCCAAGACCTTGTGGCAAAAAATTAGTTAAATGAAAGATCTCTGTGAGTGAGATCACAGTGGAAAGAAGGGACCATCAAAGAAGGAGGTACCTCTCTCTGAAGGGAGGAGGGAACTTCCACTTTGATTAATGCCTTATCTAAATAATGTCAGAGTTTGTAGACTTACAAGGCTTCCATAGCCTTGGCAGCTCATGACAAGAGCCTCAGGTGATCACTGACATCATAAATAAGAGTGTCAATTGTTAAATCAACAACATGAGTAACTGTGCACTTGCTTCCCATGTAGGACCTCTGTCCTTAATGTGTTGTACTATGCAAATTAACTGTAAAACTAGTCTTCAAACAGTACTTTATGTTTTGTGTCTGTATGAGTACAAACTTTTGAAATCTTTACTTAGTATAGAGTTGATTTTCTGTATATAAAGGTAATTGAAAATGAATCTTAATGAAGAATAGGATGAGAGAGGGATTAGGAGGTGGGATGGAGGAAGAACTGCTGTAATTCAAAAGCTATACCTATGAAATTTATATTTTTAAATAAAAGCATTCAAAAAAAGAAAGAAAATATTGTGCCCCATTATTTCAGCTAACATGTATGCCAAAGTAATGAGTTAGATATTTTAATATTCAGCATCTTATTTAATCCTGAGAAAAACTCATAAAATAACATTATTTTCTCTATGGCATAAATCAAGCAATGAGTCTTTGTAGGTGTTTAGTCACCTGTCCAGTTATGCAGCTAGTAGGTGATATAGGTAGTGAGTAACCTTATAGGTGCCATGTGCTCTCCCCACCTATCCACTCAGCTCTGATTGCTTTCCATATTAAACTTTTTGTACAAAATCACTATAGTAGTAACCTTTTATCTGTTGGAGCTATGTTCCAAGATCCCCAATGGATACCTGAAACTACTGATGGTCCCTGACACTGTATGTGCTGGTTTTCCTTGATGCCTACAGCACTATCATGTAGTGTTGAAGTTGATCCTTTCTTCCGTGTTTTATGCCCTAAAATCCCGTCTGCATCACTATAACTCTTGCATATCGTGGCCATTATTATGTAGAATGGGGTTACTTGAAGCACTGTGATACTGTATCTAGTCAATCTGATACCTGAGATTTCTACCTAACCAAAGTGACAGTAAATCTATAGTGTGTGTGCACTAGACAAAAGGGTGGTTTCCATCCTGAGTGGGACAAAGTGGAAGATGCGAGATTTAATCATGCTATTCAGAAAACCTATGAGTTTTTTATTTCTGTAATTTCCCTTATAATATTTTTGGACCACAGTTGATCACAGATTAATTGAAACTGCAGAAAACCAAGTTGGTGACCAGAAGAGACTATTTTACTGTGCAGCTATAATTCAAAGACAACAGTCTCACAGAGGCAGTATTTTTAATCTTAAAGTAAGTTAACTCAAGTGTTCAAAAAATAAAACCTGAAGAAATATTTGTTAAAAATCTCCTTTCCAGGGATGGGGGCAGCATGTGATGCAGCTAGTTAAGCAGCTCCTATCAGAGCACTGGTTTAAGTCTTGGCTAATCACATGTGATCCAGTTCCTTGATAATGTACCTGGGAGAACAGTAGGTGACCCAAGTACTTGAGCCTCTGCACCCATATGGAAGACCAGGATGGAGTTCCTGGCATCTGGCCTCGACCTGGCCCAGACCTAACTCTTAACTATGGCAGTCATTTGGAAAGTGAGTTTAGTGAATGGGAGTCTCTCTCTCTCTCTCTCTCTCTCTCTCTCTCTCTCTCTCTTTCAGGCAAATTAATAAGTAAGTGATGCATTTAAAAAAAAATCCCCTTTCCTTATCTGTTCCTGGTTCCTACAACCTCACTTTCTCTGGGTTTTCTCACGTAAAATCCCTTCTCTTTCCTATCCAAAGCTTTTGTCTTCTACAAAAGGTTACTGTTTTCCAACTCTTACTTGTCTATTTTTTTATGCATAATCCCAGTATTCTGGTTCATCATAGAAAAGCTGAAACAGTCAATTAGGCAGTAGGAAGGTTCATACAGGTTTATATAGGGGACAAATTAGCAAGACGTACCAGTGGGCAAAGCCAGTATTCTCTCACAATCAGCATTATAAGACAAAGCTGGGCTTACTCATATATTAACAACTTTTACCCAATAACAAAATAATGTAGGAAACACTAAAGACCTTCTTTACAGATCAAGTATGCTTGGAAAAATAAGAATCATGCTGTGCTATTCAGTTCCATTGAAGTTTAAGCATCCCTGCTGATGTTTGCTCAAAACCTCCCATGATAGGCCATGAGTTACATTTCTCTAGGATGAATTTGTCTACCTCCTGCTGGAATATCTTTCCTAGTTCTTATATTATCATCATGACTAAAAATACTTTATTTCAGTCAGACAGAAGGAGATTTTTAAGTATGATTCTAAGGTCTCCAGTGTTAATATCATTATAGAAAATAAAAACTCAGTTCTGAAGGTTCCATATCTTTATCAGATAGGTAGAATTTTTTTTTTTTTTTTTAGGATTTATTTATGGGGCTGGAGCTGTGGCATAGTAGGTTAAGCTTCTGTCCACAGGGCTTTTTAAAAAAGATTTTATTTATTTATTTGAAAGGCATAGTTACAGGCAGAGAGGGAGAGACAGAGAAGTCTTTCATCTGCTGGTATACTCCCCAAATGGCTGCATTGGCAGGAGCTGAGCTGATCTGCAACCAGGAGCCAAGAGCTTCTTCCCCATTTCCTACATGGGTGCAGGGGCTCAAGCGCTTGGACCATCCTGTACTGCTATCCTTGGCCATAGCAGAGAGCTGGATCAGAAAAGGAACATCCGGGACACGAACCAGCACCTATACAGGATGCCAGCACCACAGGCAGAGGCTTAGCCTACTAAGCCACAGCTGCAGCCCCCACGTAGGTGGTTTTAGTCAAGCTTAGATAACAGTAACCACAAAATCTCAGCAGCATACAAAATTTAGTAGTGATCTAGTTGATGGGTCTGTGAATCAGTTCGGGTGGGCTGATCTTAGCAGAACTGGGCTAGGTAGCTGTTAGAACCTCAACTAATAATCGCTTCTCGGCCTTTTGGCTAAGATCAAGTGTAGAACCTCAGCTAATTTGCTCTTGGAGATGGGGTCAGGGATCGACTTGGCTGGGGCAGTTTAGTTGGGTTGAACATGTCTCTCATGTCTCTGATCTTCCTCTTTGAATAAGCCAGTTAACTTAGTTGAGTTCTCACAACTATAGTGAACATGTACAGGGCACATTCAGCAGTGGGAGTGTTGCTCAAGGCTTTGACAACATACTCACTAATGTTGCATTAGCCACAATAAGTCACATGCTCAAAATCCCCCCAAAATGGGAGGAAAAGCTATTCTACCTCCTGATTGAGACTAAGATCAAAAGTATATAGCTGTGGGTATGGATAAAGTAATGCCTTGCAGACATTAATGAAATTTACTGAACTTTTCACCTATCTTTCTTGAGTAGTGTCATCCTATCAAAAGTTAGATAGTATTCATTGTAGCAATGTTAGCTTTAAGTGCAGGCATCATTCATTCATTATTCCTCCCCCATTAAATTCCTGTTCTTTTAACATACAATATTTGGTTCTTTGGAGCAGTACTGTTTAATTGAAATGCACTGTGAGTCACATATGGAATATTAATTTTTTAGTAGCCAGATTCAGAAAAGGCAAGAAATGGTGAAGTTAAATTGAATATTGTGTTTTATTTAGTCAAACAAATCCAAAATAATATTATTTCAATATGTAACCAATAAAAAAGTTATTAATAAGAGATTTTTACATTTTCTAAAGTAAGTGTAAAAACTGCAGTGAGATCCAACACATCTCAGTTATAGCCAGCCACATTTCAAGAGCTTAACAGCCATAAGTAGTTAGTTGCTTTTGTGTTGACCAAGTTATAAGCAGTATTGAACTTCCTGCTGAGGACACAAGATATTTGCCCTTATGAATCTTATAATCTAGTGAGAAAGACAAAAAAAATCAAAACCAAAAGCAGTAAATAATTGTTAACTGGTGCTATGAGGGAACCAAATACGATGTCAAAACTAGGCAATGAGAGAAAGAGGTTTAATTTAAGTAGCATACTCATTGTTTATCTTTGAGAGGTTAATGTTTCAGCTTATTTTTGGAAGATCTTTTGCATTTATTTTTCTTGAATGCAGGCATGCTTCATGCATTGCAACTCCTCTCTTCATTCTAATATTTCTGGCTATATACCCCTATACAAAAATCAAATTTCTCACTCACTTTCTGAGCCTGGTTTATTGGAGGTATTCCAACATGCCTTTTCAAAATCTCTTACAGAAACCCATCACTGTGCTCGAAGTCTGGCAACAAAGATGCAGTTTGTTGCAAAATCAATATACTAAAGGGATATTACCTGAAATCTTATTACCAGGTGGATAAATTTCTGCATTATGACTTCACCTGATAAGAGCCTAACTTTTCATGAGAGAAAAGTTGAATGGAAAAGTTGTTTTTCTCAGTGCTTATCTGCTTTTTTTTATTTAGTATGGGCAGATATAGAGAGAACACATAATGAAAGTAGATAAAAGGGAAATATTGCTTCTGAAGTAGCACATGGAACAACCTAGACAGACAATGGAGAAGGTGAGGGAAAGAAAGGAAACATTAATAGTGTTTATCTATTCTTAACCTGATTAAGCCTGTTGCTGTCCAAGAGAAAGTTTTGGATTTTCCCCTCTAAACTACTCAAGCAGAGTTTATCAAAGAGGATGATTTTTAAAAACCAATTATTGTCTGTTGCAGAAAAGGGGCCTTGGTAAGAATAGGAAGATAAGATATTTTCTTTGTAGTTAAAAAACAATCTATTGTTTCTTTAAATGTATAGAAAGAGCTGAAAGAGCTTTTAAAGCAAGCTTTGAATCACCTCGTGATTTCTTTCTCATTTTAATAATGTTCTGCTTATTGCATGCCTCTTCAGTGGTGATTCATTGCTTTGATTATGTAGTCCACTGATATCAAACAAATACCCTGGGCAAATGCCCTGAGCTTCATTGTTCCTTGAGCAACACGGCAGGTCTTAGGGACAGCAGTTGGAATTATGTGGTCAGTGAACTCAGAGTGCTGCTTGCTCTCTTCTCTGATGTGATCAATATTTGCTTCAAAACAGCAAACACTCTAAGTAGTTTGAGGTAATACAGAAGAGAGCAACATACTGGATTTTAAGCACTGAGATGCTGTTTTCTCATGACATTACTGAAAACTACAGTTAGGGCTCTGTGTTTTCATACTATGCACTTTAGAAAATGATTATAATTACATAAAGAAGAGAGTCCAGATTACATGGTGGGCTTTTTTACACTTTAAATTACAAAAATATATTCATGAGTCTACTCACTTTTTTGTGAAGTATTTAAGTCTTGTGTTTAGTGATAAAGAATCATTTCAGGTTAACCGTGTCCAGTAATATTTTTTACCATCATTGGATGTTTTCCAGATATCTCCTCCCCCCTCTTCCTACCCCATACCTGACATTCTGGATTTTAGCAGTGAAATATTTGGATCATTTCATCTCATTGAGATATTTTTAGATGGGGATTAAAAATTAACTGAAAATAATCAAGAAGTAGTAAATTAATGTCAAATTTAGGCTTTATTAATTGTTGCTATTGAGTGAAAGGCCACTGTAATAGGCAATATCGTGGGGCTGGCATTGTGGCACGGTGGGTGAAGCCTGTGATGCTGGTATCCCATATGGGCACCAGTTCATGTCCCAATTGTTCCATTTCCAATCCAGCTCCCTGCTAATGAGCTGGGAAAAGGAGCAGAAGATGGCTAAAATGCTTGTGCCCCTGCCGCATCCATGTGGGTGAACTTGATGAAGCTACTGGCTTTGGACTGGCTCAGCCTTGACCATTGTGGCTGTAAGAGGACTGAACCAACAGATAGAAGACTGACACTTTCTCTCTCTCCCCCCCCCCCCAACTCTTTCAAATAAAGTAATTAATTAAACAAAATAGAGACACATCATGAGGCTCAGAGCCCCACCCCTCCCATCCCTGGGGTGTGGGTGAGGAAGTATGCAGAAGACTTTGAATAAAGTGAAACAATAAGTCCTTTGGCATCAGAATCATTGTGAGTAACTCATGTACAGAGAATGGTCATGTGAAAAGGGAGAGCCCTCACTAAAACAAAGTAAAGTTCACTTAGCAGAAAGAAAAAAAGAATTACTAGTGGAATGGAGAATAAGGTGTGTGTGTGTCTGTGTAAGACCTTGAGCATTGACTTAAAAGAGTTTAAGCTAAATTCAATGAAGTAGTGTGTTTGTAATATGTCAAATAATTTTATAATCAACATGAATTACAACAAGGCTCACCATAAATATTTTTTGAATCAGCAAATGAATGAACATTATCTAAGTAAACACATTTTAGTGACTTTGAATTCATCTATATCTGGATTCTAAGCTTCTTAGTTGTACGAGAAGTGGGGTCTAGATTGCTATTCCAGGACCTTGCTTTCTACTAGGAGAAGCATTCTAAGTACAGGCGTATAAATGATCCACAAAGTGGTAAAGTTTATTTAATAGATGAGCAATCAAGCACATAGACGCGCACACACACACACTTGTGCACATTGTAAGGCCACCACAAAACACCTCAAACACGAGTAAGGAAAAGACTTTATTGGGAGAAACCCGACAGACTGGAGGGAAGGGGCGAAGAAGGAAAAGAGGGAGAAGAGCGTAAGAGAGATCAAGAGAGGTAGAGGTCAGGAGACAGAAAGGAAGAGAGGGAGCGAGCAAGAGAGGAGAGAGAGAGAGGAGAGAGAAGAGCGAGAGCCACGTGTTCAGGCACAGGTCCTTTTAAAACTTTGCAGGCAGGGAAGTAGGAGCAGCAAATCTCATTAGGATGGGGGTGGGGCTGACACCGGTGGTTAGGCCATGTGACCACCTGGCTTTCAGCAGTGGCGGTGGGGGCTAGAGCCTAGGATGGTGTCAGAATGTAGATTGCGCCATAGATAAGACTGTGCCATTTTCCTAACAGACATAGTGGAGAAGTGGAGTGGGTCAGGAAGGTAAAGGTGTGGTGGAGGGAAGTAGAGGGCAGCTCAGTGCTCTCTCATCCTGGTCTCTAAGGAAAGATGAGAAGAGAATCTGGCCTTTCTTATCAGGTTTGGGAGGGAAATGGGTACATGGCTTCTCCCATCCCAGATTCCAGGTGAAGGAGATACATCCTGGGAAGGGGACTGTTTGATAGGTGAATAGGATTACATGGGGGAGGAGTGGCTTCCAGCTCATAGCCCTAGTCAAGTCATCTCATGTCATTTCCCCTACAGAGACTTCTGACCATTAATCTTAAGGGGATGCTGGAGGGTGGTTATCCATCTCTTATCTACTTCTGGTGGTCAGGGACATATCTCTGTCTATCTCAGGTTAGGAAACCCCTTCTTATTTCATCTAATGAATCCATCTCACACGCCAGAGAATTTTCATCTGTCACTGCTAACGACTGTGACTCCCACATGGTCATCATTACTTTCAGCAGGTTTCAAATTCTGAAACAGAGAAGTTTATGAATATAATTGGAAATAACAGGTTGCTAATACAATGCCCCTTTTTTAAAGATTTATTTTATTTATTTGAAAGACAGAGTTATAGAGAGAGGCAGAGACAGAAAGAGATGTCTTCCATCTGCTGGTTCACTCCCCAGATGGCCACAATGGTCGGAGCTGTGCCGATCCGAAGCCAGGAGCCAGGAGCTTCTTTCAGGTATCCCATGCAGGTGCAGGGGCCCAAGGACTTGGGTCATCTTCCACTGCTTTCCCAGACCATAGCAGGGAGCTGGATCGAAAGAGGAGCCATCAGGACTAGAACCAGTGCCCATATGGGATGCCGACACTTCAAGCCAGGGCTTTAACCCACTGTGCCACAGTGCCGGCCCTCAACAGTGCCCTTTAAGAAAGGAGGAATGTATCTTATTGTATCCCAAATACTGGGTGCTGATAGATTGTTCCTGTACACATTATAAAACCATCTAGCCTGAGCATAGATTTTCAGTGTACTTTTTTTTGTTAGAGTAGATGTGACAGATTCCATTAATCACTGCAAACACTCTTCCTTGTTCTATCAACATGTATTCTAAGGCTACTGGGTTATTCATGACTACCTGGAGCATCCATAGACTCCATACTTGTAAAAATCAGCCTGAAGTGTAGACTAGGTTGCCCCAGGCAATGGACACTTTCTTAAAATGATTTGCATGAGGCATCACGGGATCTCATAGTATTAAATTAAAAGAACTCCCTTAAGAATTTTCCTGCCTATAGCAGCTTCCTAAATTATGAGAAGAAGTAGGTAAAACATGTCTTCCATAAAGGTAACAGCCTTGATATGATGAAGCAAAGGCTTTACTTGTCCTTTTGCCTTTTGAAGAAGTATTTGAGATCTTTGATTTGTTCTCAGGAATGAGAAGACTTGCATTCTGTGTGCACCTACAAAGACTCAGGAGGTAGAAGTTCAATCCTTGATAAATGTACCTAGCTTGAGATTCCCTGTAATTTTACTGAGTACTTACCAATACCTAGTACCTAGTAGGCTCTTTTCTATTTAAATTGCAATTGGACTGAAGGGGCTGCTTCCTTTCAAGTCTTTAATGAGACTAGGTCTCCTGGGAAGTTCATGACTTTTGGGAAATGTACTAGGAGAATTTTATTATCATGTTCCATCAGAGCCTTTTGTATCTGACATAAATTAATAATTTACTTTATCTGATCTTGAGTCTGTGAATCAAAGAGATGTCAGAGGTGAGGAAAGATCTCCCATATAGCATTTCATATGGACTAAACTTTAGAGAAGCCTTAGGTACCATTCTCATTCTGAGCAGGGCAATAGGCAATAATTATTTTAATTTATCTTTCTCCGCAAAGAAGCCTTTTATTTAAGGAATACAGACTTCATGCATTTCATAAGTACAACTTTGGGAATATAGTGATTCTTTCCATCATACCCACCCACACACTCCCACCCTTCCTTCTCCTCCCTCTCCCATTCTCCACTAAGATCCACTTTTGATTAACTTTATGCATAGAAGACCAACTGTATACTAAGTAAAGAATTCAACAATTTGCACAGAAAAACAAACAAAAAAACTGTTCCTCAACAGTTGAGACAAGGCCTGTTCAAAGTCATAACATCTTGAAGTTAATTTCACCTTTTTTTAGAAACTTAATTAACTTTAAAGAAGCACCCAAGAATGATACATCTTTTGCAGGCACTTAGACAACTATAAATTTTGAGACATAAGAATATTCTTCACATTGTGAACTCAAGAGCCTTCTGTAGCCTTGGCAGCTTGTGACAAGAGCCTCAGGTAATTACTGACATCATAAATAAGAGTGTCAGTTGTAAAATCAACAACAGGAGTCACTGTGCACTCGTTCTCCATGTAGAACCTCTGTCCTTAATGTGTTGGACTATGAGAATTAATAGTAAAACTAGTCTTCAAACAGTACCTTATACTTTGTTGTGTGTCTGTGTGGGTTCAAACTTTTGAAATCTTTACTTAGTATATACTAAGGTGATCTTCTCTATATAAAGATAATTAAAAATGAATCTTAATGAAGAATGGGATGGGAGAGGGAGTAGGAGATGGGATGGTTTGTGGGTGGGAGGGTGGTTATGAGGGGAAAAACCACTATAATCCAAAAGTTGTACTTTCAAAATTTATATTTACTGAATACAAGTTTTCTTTATAAAAAAAGAATATCCTCCACTTAATACACTAAAATGAAATAAATCTTTTAGACCAGGTTTACTGTTAACTCTCATAATACAACTCTTTGAGGACAAAAGTCCTGCATGAGAAGTTAGTGCACAGAGACTCTTGTTAATTTAACAATTAACACTCTGGGGCCGGTGCCGCGGCTCACTAGGCTAATCATCCACCTTGCGGCGCCGGCACACCGGGTTCTAGTCCCAGTCGGGGCGCCGGATTCTGTCCCGGTTGCCCCTCTTCCAGGCCAGCTCTCTGCTGTGGCCAGGGAGTGCAGTGGAGGATGGCCCAGGTGCTTGGGCCCTGCACCCCATGGGAGACCAGGAAAAGCACCTGGCTCCTGGCTCCTGCCATCGGATCAGCGTGGTGCGCCGGCCGCAGCGCGCCGGCCGCAGCGCGCTGGCCGCGGTGGCCATTGGAGGGTGAACCAACGGCAAAGGAAGACCTTTCTCTCTGTCTCTCTCTCTCACTGTCCACTCTGCCTGTCAAAAAATAAAATAAAATAAAATAAAATAAAATAATAAAAAAATAAAAAAATAACAATTAACACTCTTACGTACGCTGACAGAGATTACCTGAGGCTCTTGATCTGAGCTGGTTAGGCTGTGGAAGCCTTTTGAATCCACAAACTCCGTCAGTATTTATTTAAAGCCATAAGCAAAGAGGAAGTTTTCTCCTCCTTACAGAGAAAAGTATCTCCTTCTTTGATGACCACTTCTTTCCACTGGAGTCTCACCAGCAGAGGTTCTTCATGTAGGACGTTTTTTGCCACAGTCTCTTGGCTTTCCATGCCTGAAATGATCTCATGGACTTTTCAGCCAGACCAGAATGCCTTAAGGGCTGATTCTGAGGTCCGAATGCTGTTTAAAGCATTTGTCCTTCTATGAATCTGTTGTGTGGAGTGCTTCCCATGTTGGAGCATTCACTCCTTTTCAATTCTATCTATTATATTATCAGACCCTTAATAATATGCAATAATTTAAGCCATGATTCTGAGCTCTTTTGGCAAAGCTTGGCCAGAATTTTCTTCCTAGGTAGTTTGCCTCTTGTTTTGAAATCTTGAGTTTTTGTTGGGGATACTCTATATTCTCCTTTTGATAAAAAGTTTTGGACCAAGACAGTACTTTTATCTGAGTCCTCCTTGGATGTACTACAAATGAGAGTATCCTCTACATGCTTTAGAATTGCTCCATTTTAGGATGGCCCAAGTACTTGGGCCCTGCACCCCATGGGAGACCAGGAAAAGCACCTGGCTCCTGCCATCGGATCAGCGCGGTGCGCCGGCTGCAGCACGCTGGCCGAGGTGGCATTGGAGGGTGAACCAATGGCAAAGGAAGACCTTTCTGTCTCTCTCTCTCTCACTGTCCACTCTGCCTGTCAAAAAAAAAAAAAAAAAAAAAAAAAAAGAATTGCTCATTTTTAATTGAAGCTCCCTGAAATCCTTTACATTATCATTACCAAACAAATGTGGACTATCTCTGAAATCCTGAGGGAAGACTTTCCATGTATATTGCTGAGTTATATTGAGGATGGATTAGTCCATTGAAAGACAAACAAAAACTAAGATTCTGGGTTTAACGGGATGCAGAAGAAAGCATCCTTTAAATCTAAGACTGTATACTATGAAGTGCCATCAGGAATCTGTATGAATATAGTATAAGGGTCAGGGGGCTTCCATAGCCTTGGCAGCTCATGACAAGAGCCTAGGGTGATTACTGATGCCATAAACAAGAGTGAGAATTTGTTAAGTCAACAACAGGAGTCACTGTGCACTTACTCCTCGTGTAGGATCTTTGTCCTTAGTGTGCTGTACTACATTGAGATTTAATGCTACAACTAGTACTCAAACAGTATTTTTCACTTTATGTTTCTGTGTGGGAGAAAACTGTTGAAATCTTTACTTAATGTATGCTGAACTGATCTTCTGTATATAAAGAGAATCGAAAATGAATCTTGATGTGAATGGAAGGGGAGAGGGAGTGGATAAGGGGAGGGTTGTGGGTGGGAGGGACGTTATGGGGGGGAAGCCATTGTAATCCATATTCTGTACTTTGGAAATTTATATTCATTAAATAAAAGTTAAAAAAAAAAAGGTTTGGTACAATGGGATGATTTGGGTTGACTGCCTCATCCTAGCTTTTTTTTTTTTTTTTGAGAGGTGAAGTTACAGACAGTGAGAGGGAAAGACAGAGACCCCCAAATGGCCACAACAGCCAGAGCTGCACCTATCTGAAGCCAAGATCCAGGTGCTCCTTCCTGGTCTCCCATGTGAGTGCAGTGGCCCAAGGACTTGGGCCATCTTCCATTGCTTTCCCAGGCCATAGCAGAGAGCTGGACTAGAAGAGGGGCAGCTGGAACTAGAACCAGCGCCCATATGGGATGTCGGCGCCGCAGGCGGAGGATTAACCTACTGGGCCACAGAGCCGGCCCCAACTACCTCATCCTATCCCATAGGCCCCGTTTGGTTTCAGAATAGACAGAATAGTAATATTATAAGGAGATCAGCATGGAACAAAGAGATCATATCTGAGAAACTTATCAATAAAGGGTTGAAGTTCTCATCTATCTCTGGTTTTATGGGATACTGACACTGATAAGGAAATTCAGTCTTCTTACATTTTAAGAAAACTCTGATAGGCACAGTGTGTATAGTCCATCCAAGTATTTCCTGATCCCAAATTTGAGGCTCTACTCTCTTTTATTTCAATAGGAAAATAATCTAAACGAGGGTCTCAGTATTTGCTGACATCATATCAAATAACCCAGACTTCAGAGGAATGTAGGGAAGACAGCAGTTTCCTTCTAAGCAAAGGATTTGGGCATTTAGAGGTCACAAAGAACTGGTGAAAGATAAGAATATCTTCTATTTGATACACTAAAACAAAGTAAATCTTTGAGAGTGAGGTTTACCATCAACTCCCATAACAGTATAGCTCCTTAAGGACAGAGGTCCTGCCTGGGACATAGTATACAGCAACTCCTGTTAATTTAATTAAGACTCCTATGTATGATGTTAGTGATCTCCCAAGGCTCTTGACATGAGATGTTCAGACTGTCAGATCCTCATTAATTCTCAAATTCCATCAGTATTTAGATAAGGCCATAGGCAAAAAGGAAGTTCTCTCCTCCCTTTGGAGAAAGGTATATGCCCCTTTGTTGACCACCATAGGTTCCTTCATGTAAGGACATTATTTATACCTGTTTTCTGGCTTTCTACACTTGAAGTATTCTCTTGTGGGCTTTTTAACAGACCAAAGTGTCTTTGGGGCTGATTCTGAGGTCACTGAATGCTAATAGGGAGTGACTGCCACTCTGTGTACATGCTGTCTGGACTGCTTCCCATGTTGCAACATCTCCTTTTTAACCTTATCTATATTATTACTGAGCACTTAAAATGATATTTTTACCGTACAGGTATTGGGATTTCGGGTCTCATGACCAGCTTTATTCCATAGGAATGAAAGCAGAGTTATATGCAGCTGAACAGTATGTAAAACCTGAGAAGACAAAAGTAGAACTGGCTCTCCAGGACTCTAGTTATGCTTAACCACGTGACTTAAAAATATAATTTGGCATCTTAGAATCTCTCTTTTAACCGCAAGTTAGAGTTTTCTGTTATATCCAGCCTGCTAAGGGAGATCTGTGAAGTGACCAGCCTGCTAGAGAGCACCCTGTAGTAACCTGGGGTAACTGGACTCCAGGGGGTACACTGTTATCACAAAGGTGCCAGCACGCCTGGAGGCAAGAACATATAGAGCATTTCCACAGTGCCCCAAATTTGCATGGGGGTCATTACCACCATTGCAGGATACATCTAAGAGGCAACACTTCATGCCAGGATGCTAAGTTCTTGGGTGATTAAAAGACTTAGTTCATATCCGAAACCAGCCAGTAGGATTCTGAGTGAATCCTGGACTTCTGCACCCTGAGAATTACTAGGGAATTTCATTGCCATGCATAGGGCTTGTGGCATCATCACTATGAATCTAGTGAAGCAGAAGAGGCAGTCAGCTGGCACCTGAGATGTATTACTCAGGGTCTTTCCTGGCATCTCAAATACTGGGAGCCTTTTACTGCCATCACAAGATAATCTAGCCATAGGAGGCACTGACAACCCATGTCTAGAGTACATTCCAGAGTCGTAGAAACCAGTGTAAAGCTAAAAAAAATTATAGTGCTCCTGACCAGGCACACAGCGTATGACCTGCTATGGAAGCGAGCATATTGGAGGTGGAGTCTGTTGCCCAACTTCTGGTGAGGGTGTAAGTCCCCATGGGGCTGCCATCTTGATGATCACATGTCCCATAAGGGCCACTCTCTTGGCAATGGAAGTTCTACCCTCTACCACTGGATGTCTTTCCTAGGCAGCAGAATCTGTTCCATTAGCAAATGAAAAACCACGTGCCTGCATGCTATAATTAAAAACCTTAAGACAAAAACTAGTCAGCTATGTAAAATCTAAAAATGGAATGCTGTCTACCGCCTTGTTCCACAGTAAAAATTAACCTTAAAAGCACATTACAAGCAACCTGGAAACACTTATAAATCAGCAAGTGTTCATGAACTGGCCCACTCTCTTTGCAAATTCCATTAACACTAGCAGGTTTTATTGGCATTTTCTGCCATGCAACTATCAAAATTAGAAACACCAAAGACACATTTGCATTTTAGCTGACCTTTCTGAGCCTAAATCTCTAAAAGAAGAGAGACTGGAGTACAGAAAGATTTTCAGGATCTACAAACAATGTACTGCTGAAACAAACACCAACTCACACCACTTAACACACTGCCATTTCTGGAGTGAGGGAGAGGTGAGGTCTAGATTCCTAGTCCAGGTCCTTGCTTTCTAGTTAGAGAAGTTTTCTAAGTAAAGGCACACATATGGTACATAAAGTGGTAAAGGTTATTTGAAAGGTGAGAAAGCACACACAACAGGTGTGGGCATAGTTGAGGAGTGGAGTGGGCCAGGAAGGTAAAGGAGTGGAGAAGGGAAGCAGAAAGAGGCAACACAGTGCTCCCTGTCATCCCAGTCTCCAGTGAAAGGTGACAGACCCTGTCAGTCACCAGCTTCTTTTATAACATCAGGAGAGGAGTAGCTATGTGGTACATCCAGACCCAGTCCCAACTGAAGGGAAATACATCCTTAGAAGGGTACTGGTTTTTTTTTGTTGGTGTTGTTGTTTTTTGACAGGCAGAGTGGACAATGAGAGAGAGAGACAGAGAGAAAGGTCTTCCTTTGCCGTCGTTGGTTCACCCTCTAATGGCCACCGCCACAGCGCGCTGCTGCCGGTGCACCGCTCTGATCCGAAGGCAGGAGCCAGGTACTTCTCCTGGTCTCCCATGGGGTGCAGGGCCCAAGCACTTGGGCCATCCTCCACTGCACTCCCTGGCCACAGCAGAGAGCTGGCCTGGAAGAGGGGCAACCGGGACAGAATCCGGCACCCCAACCAGGACTAGAACCCGGTGTGCCGGCGCCGCAAGGCGGAGGATTAGCCTAGTGAGCCACGGCGCCGGCCAGAAGGGTGCTGTTTGACAGATAGGTCAGTAGGAATGATATCGGAATTGACCCCCTAAAATATATATGAAAATGTGGCCCCTTAAAGTTCCCCAGAGGTCAAATCTGGGGTGCCACATATGTTACGGGAATGTGGGTTACCATATGATATCACCATATACTTATTAATAAATCCCCAATATTAATAAGCCCAAGAGGGTTCTTGCCTAATATTTAGAGAAGAATTCTAAATATTGGCATAAATAAAGGAGGCAGCATGGTACATTTTAAGCTTTTATTCAGTGAGAGAAATCATAGGAGAGTGAGAGCTTTAAGAGAGAGAGAGAGGGGTAAATCTGGGTTCATACCGAGTACCAGGAACCAGCCACATGGAAGAGCATCTAGGCGAGGAAGCCTAGAGCGGGTGGCCTGAAGGCCACACGCCATGGAGGCACAGGGCTATAGCAAGGCCCCTCCTGGCAAGAGGCCAAGGAAAAGAAGAAACCAGACACACTGTGTCCCAGGCTTTTAACGCACATCTGAAGGGGAGTGGTTAATTAACCTGATTGGCCAGTGGGCACTCAGGTGTGGCCAGGTAGGGGCATGAGGTCATCCAGGGGCGTGGTGAAGGCGTGGCCTTCCAGCTCAAAAACCTAATCCATTTTAACATATATGCCTGCCTACTTCAGGATTACATAGAGCAGGGCAGGGGGAGGGGAAAGAGAGGCTTCCAGCACACGGCCCTAACCTACCTATCCCATATCACCTTCACAAAGAAATGAAGATCCAAAAATTGATAGAATTATTGGCACCCTATCTGTTTGGGGTTATGGCTAGAATTGTTGATACCCTGTCTGTATAGGCTTATGCCTATTCCTACTGCCATTGTCTCATAGACCACATGGAACCCCTGCAAGTTCAAAGAAAGGAACCAGAGTTAAATATAGATAACACAATAGGGCCACCATTCCCATATCCTAGTTTCAAACCATAACTCTGGTTTCTTCGCTGTGTCCTGAACAAAGAAACACAAAAGAGAAGAGATGAAATTCTAATCCTAACATGCTTATTACTAACTCCACACATCCTTTCCTCCCCAAGGAAATCCAATTCCAAGGACAGGGCCACTCTTAGCCCCTTTTAGAGCTTTAGCAAAGTGCACACTTAATTTTAGCTGCCAGATTTACACTCTCAATTAGATACTGTGGTGCCATGAACAACCTGCACAATCTGCCTACATTAATGCATCTTGCTAAATGAAAATTAATGACAACAAAATCTAGATCAAGGAGGATTTTTTCATGTGTATGATGAGATTAAATATCTTAGCAAATAGAAGTCATTCAAGAAAGCAAAATATGCTCACAACTTTGAAGTTTGTAGTTGAGTACTTGCTTATGATTTTTTTATAATCTTAATTTCTTATTACCTTCAAAATTTCTTACTTTCAGTATATAAAGTGCTTAAAGTAGGAAAGGCATTATCTGTGTCCTTGAGGAAGTCTTAAGTTCTGAGTTTAGATAATAGAAACTATTTTAAAATAAAAATGCACACATGATGATTACAGGTTCTACATTGATATTACACCTAGACTTCATTTATTTTTCAACAAAGCAATGGTGCAGAGGAGCACTGACAACGTGTGGAATTGAAGATGAAGAAGGTCTTCATGTAGAATGACCTTTTGACTAATGTACACACACACACACAGATAGAGAAAAAGAGAGAGAGAGAGAGAGAGAGAGAGAGAGAGATGGTCCTTTGGCTTTTCTTTATTCTACAAACTCTAATATTCAACCTTGTCCATAATCCATCCCATCAACCTTCAGTACTTCATAGTACTGCAGGATATCTATCCAGCTCTCTTCTAAAGTAACCTTTAAGCTCTTTCTTAAATTTTCTTATTTTTGTCACCTCTTGCTTAGTGAAAATCCCCTGTCTGAATAAGCAAACTATGCCAATTCCAATCTGTGCACTGATGCACTCTCCTTTGGCCGAAATACCACATGCTCTGTGGGCTGATTTTGTGTGGTCCATACGGACACTACTAAGCAAGTTCTGGACCTTCCTCTTTTAAAGTAAAGGTCACCAATGTTTTCCTAGAAGTTAACTGTATAGGCCGGGTCTACATTTCAAGATTGGAGAGTTTCACTCATTCAATAAAGGATCCTCAAGCAACTTTTTGATTAAATTAGATTTTTATCTTTTTTTAATTAAACTAACCCTCACTACTTCTGTAGCAGTGAATTTTGCATTTCTACTACTATACTCACATTTTGGGACTTGCTAAGATATGTTGAAAGTAGAGTTTTGAAAAGCTTAGAATTCTAAGTTTCTGTAGGTAATTAAGCACCTTGTAATATTTTTGTTAAATATTAATGAGAAAATACAATTTTCCTGTTATATTCTAATAATATTCATGTTTTCTCTGTTTCCATTCCTCTACCTATCTTCCCTGTTAATTAATACTTTATCTTATCTCCATGAAGGTTGCTGTGCTTTTCATTCCTTAGTGAAAAATCTTAACCTCACCTATGTGGAAAACTGGAACTGGAACTGGAACTGAGAGTTCAGAGTAATGGACAAATTTTGCCTGTGTGTGTGTAAAGAGACTTTCCCCAAAATTCCAGAGTCATCTACTCTTAAGCACTAGTAGTATTTGCAACACATATAGAAGATGGTTTGAAAAGTTCCACTGAAAATTTTCATTATCTTCTATTTTCCACAGACCCTTTGAAGTCATTTCATTCAGTAATTCTCAACTCAAGTTGCATGTTAAAATCACCTGAAAATATCTGAGGCTCAATTCCCCCACCCAAACCAAGTGAACCAGGACCTTTGGGGACATGGACTAAGCATTGATATTTTTAAAACCCACTTATATATTCTAAAATACATCCAAGGTTTATTTTTTTATTTTATTTTTTATTTTTTGACAGGCAGAGTGGACAGTGAGAGAGAGAGACAGAGAGAAAGGTCTTCCTTTTCAGTTGCTTCACCCTCCAATGGTCACCACAGCCGGTGCGCTGCAGCCGGCACAGTGCGCAGATCCAAAGCCAGGAGCCAGGTGCTTATCCTGGTCTCCCATGTGGGTGCAGGGCCCAAACACTTGGGCCATCCTCCACTGCACTCCCTGGCCACAGCAGAGAGCTGGCCTGGAAGAGGGGCAACCGGGACAGAATCCGGTGCCCCGACCAGGACTAGAACCCGGTGTGCCGGTGCCGCAGGTGGAGGATTAGCCTATTGAGCCATGGCGCCGACCCCAAGGTTTAAAGCTTAGAGTTTAGTCCAACTTTTTTATATATGGGAAGAACAAATAAAAGTTACTCAGGGAAAAGTGATTTATCTCAGGCCATAGCAGATACTGGATTAGAAGCCACTTTACCTAACCTCACGTGAGAGCTATTTTCATAACAATCCAGTGCTCACATTTGGTTTTATTTATTTATTAATTTATTTTGCTTATTTGAATTTCCTTTAATAATAACATTAATGAGGAGGGTGTTTGGTGCAACAGTTAAGTTGCCACTTGCAATACACACATCCCATATTGAAATACTTGGTTTGGGTCCCAGCTACATTGCTTCTGATTCAGCTTACTCCTGGTGCACACCCCTGGGAGTCAGAAGGTGATGTGCCAAATACTTGGATCCCTGCCACCTATGTAAGAGACCTGTGTTGAGTTCCAGGTTCCTGGCTTCTACCTAACCTAGCTCTAACTGTTGTGAGAATTCAGGGAGTGAACTAGCAGGTGGAAGATCTCTGTCTCTCTGTTTCTGTTTCTCTCTTTCTATCATTTTGCTTTTCAATTAAAATAGAAAATAGGTAAATGTTTTACGTTAATGTCATTAACAGAAGGAATCACATTTCTTAAACTTTTTTGTAAAACAGATTTTTTTCTGACAACGAGAAATGAGACTATACAGTAATGTAAACTAGCACATGAATACCCTCTATTTCCCAGCATAATTTACCTCTTTCCTTTTCATCAAAATGTATTATTGTATATTAAATATACATTTTGTGTATTAAAATACCTTCAAAACTCTAATGTTGCATATTCCAGAAGATATCCTAAATCATTTAGCATATGTAGACCCATCTTTAAAGTCATCATATAAAATATGTGCACCTCACCTTCTGAGAAACATTCCGAGAAACATTCCGACAAAGCACTGATAACATGGATTCAGAGTCAGTAGTATTGAAAATATAGTTGTCGGCCGGTGCCGCGGCTCAACAGGCTAATCATCCACCTAGCGGCGCTGGCACACCAGGTTCTAGTCCCGGTTGGGGCACTGGATTCTGTCCCGGTTGCCCCTCTTCCAGGCCAGCTCTCTGCTATGGCCCAGGAGTGCAGTGGAGGATGGCCCAAGTGCTTGGGCCCTGCACCCCATGGGAGACCAGGAGAAGCACCTGGCTCCTGGCTTTGGATCAGCGCGGTGCGCTGGCTGTAGCACGCCTGCCGCGGCGGCCATTGGAGGGTGAAGCAACTGAAAAGGAAGACCTTTCTCTCTGTCTCTCTCTCTTACTGTCCACTCTGTCTGTCAAAAAAAAAAAAAAAAAAGAAAATATAGTTGTATATTTTCCTGTTCTTTCATATTTGTCTTTTATGTATATGCATATCTGATTGAGTCCATCAGAGTCTAAGATATTTCTGTTCAGCATAAAATTGAAGTGCCAGTTGTTGTGTGGTGTATGTTATATCTTGTGGAAAGATGGGAAAGCATATAAATGCATCATGGCTGTGTTCAGAAGGAATGCAAATCCTGTCTTGCCTATACCAGAAATAAATGAAAATGGTAATAGATAAAACTAGAACCATTTTTCTTTTTTGTGCTCATGAGAAATATCATGTATAGTGATCACCATCATGCATTAGGCGTCCACTGTAAAGTAAACATTCTGTAATGGGCAGAAAAATGTTAAAAACACAGCAACTACCCTCAGCAGATTCCTTCTGCCAAGAAAAGATCTGAAAAAAATCCACTTATTAAAAGCAAATAAGCAAATTTACTTTAAAGTAGTTGGGAGTAAAGAATAAACATCCAAATTTTTTAAAAACTTAAGGACAATCTATGAATTATGACTACAGTTATATGCAGCGACATAATTTTTCAACCTATTAGAAGTATTCAATAAGGACTTACTTATCTAGTTGGACGATTGAACTGAGTGTCTCTATGTATAAGTGAGTGTTACTTTGAGTTGTTGTTATAGTTTATGAAATATCACTTTATTCAAAGAACAGAGACATTCAACAATAGCCTGCATTTTAATGTTGACTTAAAAAAAACTCTGAAAGGGACCAAGGAATAAACCATGTAGGATGAAGTAGACCAGATAGCTGTGTATAATGAACTCCATAATGCATCTGCTGTTGTAGAACTTGCTACAGTTCGCAATACAGATTTTGGCATTATTGGCCCAAGAGTTTGGCTCAATGAGGCAATCTCTGCCTGGTCAGCCTCACTAAGAGCTGAACTTACTGAACTATAAGGTCGATTTCACGAGCAGGACCATTAATTCCTCTACAACATTGGTGTTCACGGTATGCCCTATCTATAGTGCCTCTCTCTGGTCCAGAATCACGGGGGGAACTGGTCAGTAAGCATGAATGGTTGTGATGGATGCATAATCCATGAAGAAAAATCTGAGGGACCACGGAATAAGTGACTTCTCTGGCTACCGAAAGATTATAGATCCTGGTCAACAAGGGCAACTTCTGATTCTTCGATATTCTCTTCCTCATTCTCAAAGCCATTAGAGATCAAACCATATTCCACAGGATTCTGGGATTCTGTGTAATTATTGTTTTGTGAGAGACGCATTCTCTTAAAAAGAAAAAGTAAAGCTTTTACTTTCATTTAGTCATCCCCTATTCTAATAGAATTTTAGATTCTCTAATCACATTCCAGTCCAGCCTTTTTATAATGAAATTATTTTCAGATCTCTTAATGAAGTATGGGCATTCCAAAACTCTTCAAATAACAAAGGTGGATCATCTAGGGTTAATCATAATACATAGTTTTCACTTGTTTCATTTTCATTGTACAGTGTCATTTCTCTTGTTTCCTTGGGAAATTTTCAAAATTATGAGGGACAGTTTTACTTCTAATAAAAAGAGCTGTCATGGGGTGTTCTGAGAGATGGGGGGAGGGGAGGGGAGGAAGCAAGGGAAAAAGAGAGAGAAAGAGAAGAGGAGAGAAAAGAAAACAAGCAAAGAGAAAAAATAAATAAATAGTACAGCTTCAACCTACTCCTTGGAATTACAGTTATAGGAAAAATGAAATCATGACTTAACACCCTGGTGGAATCTCTTGTTTTCCTTGAAAAGCAACTGAATATTTAATCATGATTCATTGGTTTCCCAAAATATCCTTTAGTACTCTAGGGGAAAAGTGTAAAATAGCATGCTCTCTGATTTTTTAAGAGAACTGTTTATAATAACTCTCAAGATGCTTTTCATGCAGGATGGGTTTTTTTATTCTTTTTTTTTTAATTTTACAAATTCTCTAACAGATTCAATATCCCGAGAAAACTAGAAAGTGTTTATAATTAAACAACAGTCTACAGAAACCCAAAGGCAATTATTTCTTGTATAAATATGCCTTAGGCAACCTTCAACTTGTTTTTACAAAACAGAAGATTAAGCCTGCTCAAAAATTTTATTCAGGCATAAAATTTGCATTGTCTCCTCTGTATTCCCTACCTTCCCTTTACTCTGAATCTCTTCAATCTTAATTCTGTCTACTATTCTACAACTTGGAAAATACTATTTGACTGCAGCTAAGAGAGGCAGAATCCCCGGATAAATATACATGCTGGTGTCCTGTGTAGCATAATAGACTGTGAGCCCCACCGTTTCGTTGCTTTTAGGATCCCTGTGCACATTCTCAATTTAGGCTACCTTAGTTCTCTTATTTTGGTTAATGTCAATTTTCACAATAGGATAGAATTTATACATAACTTTGAATCTCCGAAGTTCCTTTTTCTCTTTTCACAACTGGGAATTTGTATCTGGGGTAAGATTTTCCAAAATAATCACTCTCTACTCAAAAAGGCTTCAGCTGTTAGTTACTACAAAATATTGAACTTTTGCTTCACTGTTTCAAACGTAAATGGTATCTAAGAAGAAATGTAAAGTATTTGAAAATATTACAGTGAAAATCAAAAACATTATACTTCAGTGTCTATTTAACTCAAGATTTATCTGAGGTGCCTTTTTGTCTTGCAGATGAATACCTCCTTTATAATTTTTTTAAGATTTTATTTATGTATTTGAGAAGTAGAGTTACAGACAGTGAAAGGGAGCAAGAGAGAGAAAGGTCTTCCATTTGCTGGTTCATTCCCCAGATGGCCGCAATGGCCAGAGCTGAGCCGATCCGAAGTCAGGAGCCAGGAGCTTCCTATGGGTCTCCCATGTAGGTGCAGGGATCCAACCATTTGGCCACAGGCAGAGAATTAACCTACTGAGCCACACCACCAGCACCAGCTCCTTTATAATTAATCTATGTAAGTTGTGTAGAATTGTGATTACACACAGCATTTTTTCTTCCATTTTTGGACAAAGTAATAATATAATCCCCCTTGTTCATTTCTAATCTTATGGAAAAGTGAAAACCTAGCTATCATGAGAGACAGAATGAATTCAAGTCATTTAAAAAAAGAACAGAGTTTAATTATCAATATTAATAAAATAAAATACTTTCCAATTCCTTACTACTGTATCACATTATTCTACAGGGCAAAAAGAAAAATGTGATGTATCCTTATCTTTAATATACTTATATGTAATCCATATAAGATTAAATACTTATATGTAATCCAGAAAGAAAAATGTAAAGGAAAAGTTAACACAAGGTCGTCCATGGTTCAAGAATAATTGCAAGACCAGAGTTCACTCAACAAATTTATATTTGGTTACCACTATGTACTAAGACTATGTTGAATGCTGGATATCTAAAAATGAGAAAAACAGGAAAAATCACTGTCATTGAGGGAAGTTAAGCTGGATACTAAATGGGGATGGGGGGGCCGACACTGGCATAGCAGGTAAAGCCACCATCTGCAATGCCAGCATCCCATATGGACTCCGATTCAAGTAAAGCTGACCCCCTTCTAATCCAGATCTCTGCTTATGGCCTGGGAAAGCAGTAGAAGGATGGCCCAAGTTCTTAGGCCCTTGCACTCATGTGGGAGACTGGGAAGAAGCTCCCGGTTTCTGGCTTTGGACTGGCCCATCTCTGGCTGTTGTGGCCATCTGGGGAGTGAACCAGCAGATGGAAGATTCCCTCTCTCTCTCTGCCTCTGCCTCTGCTTCTCTGTAACTCTGACTTTCAAATGAATAAATAAATCTTTAAAAATAAAAGGGTTGGAATGGGGTGAGATGAGGTCAAAGTAAAGTGTTAGTCTTTATCCTAACACATTGAAGGATTTTAAATGAGAGATTGTGATCAATTTATATATTTTTTAAAACATTACTCTAGGATCTTTGAGAAGAATACACTAGAGAGAAATAAAATGTTTGATAAAAGAAAACAGGGTCTTGGTGCTGAACATAGAGAGAAAATGGCAAAATTTGACAGCATTTAGAAAGTTAAATAAAAAGGCTTAGTTAATGTAGCCACTGGGTCTCAGGGATGAAAGAAGGATCAAATCTACTCTGATTCCCCTTTTAAAGCCTGTAGACCTGGGTATTTGATCCCACTGATGGCTGATGGTTCTGTTTACAAAATCAGGGAGCACTGGAGGAAGGCTGTGTTCAAGAAGAGGGTTTTTATGTGTTCAGTTGCAGACAAATTCTGTTTGAAGAGTCTTCAAAACATCCAACTTGAGATGTCACGTATTCTGTTAGAAGTTAAAGTCTGGATATAAGAGGAAAAAACATTTTAGCTAAAGATAACATTTCAGACTCATTATCAAATGATACCATCGTGGACCTTGATGAGTTCTCATTAGTTTACCCTGAACAATGAAATAGCTTATGTTAGGGTTCTGTCATGAACAGCAATTTGGAATAGCTTCATGAGGAAGGAGGGCCAAATCATGAAAAAAGAAAGATAGAATATAGGTAAGAAGAAAGATATGAAGTAGGAGGTGCACAATGAGAAAACAAATACATTGGGATGAGTGTTTGTAGCAGTTCAGACCTAGCTTGGGAGGTCTGTGTCCCATACAGATTGCTGACTTCAAGTTCCAACTTTGCTTCCAATTCCAAATTCCTGCTAATGTGCACCCTGAAAGGCAGCAGGTGATGACTCAAGTACTTGGGTCCCTGCCACCCATCTAGGGCATCTAGGTTTTGTTCCAGGCTTCTGACTTTGGCCTGGCCTACCTGTAGCATTGTGGTCTTTTGGGGAGTGAGCTAGTAAATGGAAGATCTCTCTGTGTCTTTGTCTGTCTGTTTATCTGTCTGTCTCTCTGCCTTTCAAAAAAGCAAGAAATAATAAATAAATATGAATAAATAGGACAAAAAGTTCTATTTGATGTAAGTAAGAGGCCATTTAGGCTTAACCGAAGAAGGAAATCTAGAGGCTCACATTTAACTGGAAAGTATTCGTCTCATCTGCAAGTCTTTACCCTGGAGTAAAACAAAACAGCGTGCTCAGAACCCAGTTCCTCTTCTGTTTCTCAGTTCTGTGTCTTTTGTGTTCACTTAATTTGGGGCATATTGCCCTCTCATGACCCAAAGATGGCTGCCAGTAGTTTCAGAGGTTACATATTTACATGCTTATTACTAGCAAGAAGAACAAAGTTTTTGTTTTTGTTTTTACATAATAGAGCAAAAAAGACACTGAACCATAGACCAATTGATTATTAAGGCAATATGCTCATCCTTATAATTGTAGATAGAGGTTAAGATAAAGTGATTATTTAAGCTAACTAGAGTGCATTTCTGGAATGGGGATAAATCCTCCTACCAAGCCACATACAGTGTTAGGGGGATAGGAAACCTAGAATGGTGTATATTACAGGGAGAGTGAAGTGATAGGTTAAAGACCTTGGATCCAGTATAATAAAGGTATCTCTTGAGTTTTCACTAGAAGACTGATGGAATCAAATCAATATTTTAAGAAGCCTTACAGCAATGGTAGGACATATGGCAATGTTTAGGGCAAAGAGAAATTTATTAAGGAGTCCATGACCATAGTCTGGTAAAAAAGATAGTGAAATCCCAGACTGTAATTGACAAAGAAATGTTGACAAAGGAAGAGAGTAATGAAGTGGTGATATAAATATTTAAAAGAAAGAATCCACAGGAATCAGCAAGATGACAATCATGGACTTTGACAGAAATTGCAGTGATTTCCACTGAGGTCTGGAGTATTGTGGTAGCTTTGGTACCAAGGCAGAGATGACATTCTGCCTTTCTCCTGCCGTGATACTCCTTAACCCTCTTCTTCTAAACCCAGTCCTGATCTAGACTTTCCATTCCATTTTGTTCTGACTAGTTACCATCATCTTGTGTCCCATTATTCCCCATATGCATAACTTTCCCAGGATTGAAAAACAAGGCAACTTCCTCCCTTGGTTGTGAAGGCTATCCTTGACTCCACGGAATGAGATCATTCCTTATTGTAAATTGCAGGGAGTTAAAAGATGGATGTCACTACAGTCATTGCAGTGGCACTTTGGAGTACTTTTTAGCAAACGTTTTTGAGAATTTTGTCAACGAATAATGCTTCTGTTAGCAAGAACTGGTAGCCTTATAGTTTAAATAATTGAAATTCCAGAGGAAACAGTTAGTGGAGTTGGTTCAGTTGCTCATTAGTAACAGATCCTGGGACAGCCTTTGGCCAAATAGTTAAGCTACCAGTTGGGATGCCCACATCCAATATCAGAGTGCCTGGGTTTCAGTTGCAGCCCTGCTCCCAATTCCAGATTCCTGCAAGTGCAAACCCTCGCAAGCATCAGATCATGGCTCAGGTAGCTGGGGCCCTGCCACCTACGTGGGTGACTTGGATTGAGTTCCTTGCTCCTGGCTTTGGCTTGGCTCAGTCCTAGACATTGTGGGTATTTGGAGAATGAACCAATGGATGCTCCCCATCCCCACCATGCTGTCTTTCTCTTTCCCTCTTAAATAATAAGCAAGTTTTTGTGTTTCACTGGACTTATATTATGTCTAACACTGTGGTAACAAAATAGCTGCTGTGCCTCCAAATATCACATTTTAATTCAAGGCAAGCAAATATGTGTACAAGAGAAGCAGAAAAATTTATATTTATAAATAAAGAAAAATTACTCCAGAATTTCTTACTCAGCATACTTATTGTTTATTGGACAAAACGGGGTGATATGACCACTCTTAGCAGTAAGGAATACTAGGAAAATTGAACCCTTGATTGTTCTCTATTTGTGACACATAGTAAAGAACAAGATAGTTGAGAATAGATGTTGAGTAGCTAAGCAATAGGATCTTCCATGAGAACTTTTGTTATACAGTATACTCTCTACTTGTATGTGTATTGCACTCTTGTCATTTTGTATTTGACCTAGTGTTTATCTATACATTTTGTTTTTTTCTACTCTTTTGGACCATACTTGTGTGAGCAATTACCAATTTAAAAATAGATGGTTTATGCCCTTTTTCTGTGAAACATTACCAACTTCTTAACTCATTCAACAGAGATGCAAGAATTTTTGTTTCCCTGAGTAGGCAACACAAATTGACTAGAAAAATATCACTATTGTTTGTACCAGATTATCTTGGTAAAAATTATGTGAAATACTACCAAATGAGTTCATAAGAAGTTAATGAAAGTATCCCATTTTATCTTTCAGAATGTGGTAGGATTTCATGTAAAGATACTTTCTGGCACTGGCATTGTGGTGCAGTGAGTTAAGTAACCAGTCATGATGCAAGCATCTTATATGAGCCCCTGTTTGAGTCCCAGCTGCTCCACTTCTGATCCAACTCCCTGTTAAAGTGCCTGGGAAAGCATCAGATAATGGTCCAAGTGCCTGGGCCCCTGCCACCCATGTGGAACACCTGGATGAAATTTCAGGCTGCTGGCTTTGGCCCGGCTCAGCCCCTTTGGGCTGTTGTGCCCATCTGGGGAGTGAACCAGCAGATAGAAGACCTCCCTCTTTTCCCTCTCCCTTACTCCTCTTTCTCCCCCTCTCCTCCTCCATCCCCCTCTTCATCTCCTTTCTGCCTCCCTTTCCCCTTCTGCCTCTCTCCCCCTCCCTCTCCTTCTGCCTCTACCCCTCTTGTTCCCCCTTTCCTCTCCACCTCACCCTCTCCTTCTCCCTTTTCTTCTCCCTCTTCCTCTTTCAAATAAATATATTTTTTTTAAAAAAGTGTTAAGGTGTTAAGGACATTTCCAAGGGACTTCATCAACCTTGACTTAGAAAGGTATCACCAAAATGTAGCACCTGTATATCAAATATAAAATTGGTAATTACACTTCCTGATGCAATATTCAGAAAAACTAGTCAATTAAAGCAATATGAATTCAACCAGATTTCTCTGCAGGCAGCATCATCACGCAATTCTGACTTCACAATGACATGAAATTTTAAATGACAACTGTGCTAAATCAGGGAGCAGCAAACTCAGGCCAAGTTTAAATTTAGTAACACTGCTAGTTTACTGAAAATAACCTTCTCCATAGCAGATTCTCCATGATTTACAGGTGACCGACCTTTTGCTTTTCTGTTCTCTTTAGAGATAATCAGGTGCCCCCTGGCTCAGCATCAGCGTCTTGTGTTCTCAGCAGCAATTCTGGTTGCCACCTCAGGCGTCTCTTGGCCAGTGTTGAATCCCTTGGAAGTTAAAGAGAAAACCGACACATATATTCTTCACAGTTTCTGTCCCACATGTTCAGAGGTTTCTGGATGAGCATAAGAATTTGAAGGTAAGTGAACTTTTGAGATAACTCACATTCTTTCTAACTCTTATACTTAAGATTTACTAATCAAAGGTGAATAATATATTTTAATAAAATACACAAAACTAAAAGCAGTGATTATTGCAAGAAACATAGCTACCTATGTGCATTTTTAAAGTGAAAAAGGGAGTTAAATGAAATGTAAATTTAAAAGTTATGTCATGTAAGTGCACAGTGGAAGTCTTGGTATTTGATCATCAGCTTCACACTAATAAACAGGACATGCTGTGGTTCTCAAACGTATATGTGCATATGAGTCCACGAGGGGAAGGAGAAGTTCTGAGATGATGGTTCCTGGACATATTTCACAGAGGCTTAGATTCACGAGGACTGAGCTGTGCTCCAGGAGTCTGCATTTTACAGTTACCTCTGTCACTGCTCCTGCCAAAGCGACCCCAGTGCTAGTGGGTGTTGGGCTTTAGACAAACTCTGAAGCTGGCATTCAAAATAACGTGCTTTTCATTTTCAAACTTCATATTAAACTGAGGCTTTTATGTTAGCTGTTTCCTATAAGCATAAGACTAAATAAGGAAAGGGTGAATTTAACACAGGGACACTAAATTTGTGTTACTGATCCTCATTACTCAATGTGATAACCTAATTGTCCAGTGTTCCTATCTCTCTCAGAGTGAATAAACCTGCTGTTACTCTCTTTAGCTGTTACTTTATTGTGCTCAATGCTTTAATTTATTTGAGTGTTTAGAGTTATTGGATCTTAGTATAATAAATGTCTAGAAGATGAAAATAATGTGTTATTACCAGGCTTGGTTAAAATTTTTTACATTTTGAGGGTTGTATATTCTCTTCATTTTGAAAACTCAGCCTTAGATTTCAAAGGAGTAGGTAGAAAACTTAATCTTTTGTTACTTTTGTCCTTTGCAGATAAGAACTTAGAAATCATTTGGTGTATATATAACACATTGCATGTATACTTAGTGAATGTCACTTTACTGTATTTCTGTATCCTTTACTCAAATAGCAACTTCCTTATTACTATATACAATTTTAAGATTGCTTTTTTTAAATTCTAGTGAAATAAGTGATTAATGTGGACATACTCAGATCTTAAGTTATGATGATTCCTTGAAGGTCAATATAAGTGTGATATTATTTTTATACTGAAGAATAAGTTTGTAAGTCAAAATCCTTTTATTGAATTTCCAACTTATAAGCATACTTTCTTACTCTTTGTTGGTTGTATACACTTATTAACATTGCATACAATTTCTTTACCATAAAATATCAAAAGTCAAATATAATCTCTTTATCAAAAAAATTCCTTACATGACAATTGCATATAGCCATTAGTATTACACATAGAAAATTGAAGATAATCACAGAAATAAGATGGCATTTTTTGAATAATGAAAATTAAGAATTTATAGCATTGTATTAATTATAATAAAATTCACTTGTATGTGTTATGTGGATTGTTTTCAGTGGCAGTATGCTACATCTGAACATAAAATTCTGAAAGTTGTTGTATGGAAGAGTATAAAATCCTAAAATTTATATGGTACAAGTTTTTGATTCAATATAATCTCCAAATAGGATTTAATAAAGCTAAACATGCAAATCTTCGGTAATATTTCAATTTCAGAAAAACACAGAAACTATTCTTCCATTCCTGTCTGTCTGTCTAGCTTGCCTCCTTTTCTTTTTTGTATTTGCAGAAGAGCAGGTGGAGAGAGAATGCAATTGTGTCCTTAAGTGAGTCATATTCATTATCACTGGTGTATTTATCAGACTGTGCTCTTAAATTGTGATTTCCTGAAGAAAACTAAGCAGAGTATTTTCAAGCAACATAAAGTAGGCAGTCTCAGTACTCAGCAAGGAAAATATACAACAGAGAATAAATTACAAGAACTTCATAGAATCATAGCAACATAAAATATTAGAGCAGAAAAGGACTCAGGGTCTTCTATTCTAATCCCCTCGTGTATAATAGCAGTCTTTTTGCTTCCAAACTTGCCATATATAAAAGTCTGATACCAAGAACAGGAAACTACAGTCTGGTCAGGTATGCCTAAGAAGAGAAGAAACTAAGCAAATGTTTCCCAATGATTTCTTGGGTAAGGAAGGTAGAAGGAAATAGCTCACCAAGAAGAAATTTGAAGAAAGGAGGAAAATAGTTAAGTACTTATAAATGCAATTGAATTTATGATTACCAATTATTTTAGTCGTCAGCAAATAACCTTCCGAGTCATTAATCTTTAAAAGGAAAACAGAAAATTTAGCTTTAATTCAGTGTGGGTCAGCTTTCTCTTTAAATCTGTTATTGAGAAGGGAAAGAACTCTTAGTAATTTACAGTCTGTGACCATCCTTGAGGAGAAGGCAGAGGTAAGTATGTCAGAAGCTCTGAAGAACATTGGTTTTCTTATGAAACAGTTTAATAATGAAATGTATCAAATATCCAAAAATATTAAAATGTGTTTATTAGTCCTAATTTAAGAGGTTGGCAAGTCATTAAAATTTACAAACTGAAGTGTAATTATTAATGTAGAAAAATGTTCATAACATGTAAATAACAACTTACAAAACCATATTGTGATGTGGTTCTACTTTTATTTATTTTTTAAAGATTTATTTGTGTATTTGAAAGAGTTACACAGAGAGAAGGGGAGGCAGAGAAGGAGAGGTATTCCATCCGCTGATTCACTCCCCAGTTGGCTGTAAGGGCTGGAGCTATGCTGATCCAAAGCCAGGAGCCAGAAGCTTCCTCCCAGTCTCCCACGAGGGTGCAGGGCCCAAGAACTTGGGCCATCTTCCACTGCTTTCCCAGGCCATAGCAGAGAGCTGGATGGGAAGTGGAGTAGTTGAGACTCAAACTGGTGTCCATATGCGATGCTGGCACTGCAGGCAGCAGCTTTACCCACTATGCCACAGCGCCGGCCCCTACTTTTATTTTTAAATAAGCCACAGATACATAGAAAATTTGACATTAATTAACATATTTATGGTTACCCTGTATTTATGAAATTATATCTGATTTTTGTTTCTTCTCAGTGTTTGTAAAAAAATTTTTAAAGGGCTAAAGGTCTGGGAATATATTGTTTCCTGAAAAAAATCGACTTATATGGGACTATAAGAGATTCCTGCTAATGATTGTTTCAAAGAGCATAAGGCAGAATTCTAACATCTTGTAGTGTTAAACTTATTTGAGCATGAGAACAGTACCACCAATTAGAACAAAATAATTTTCAGATGTAATTCTTCATTAGTAAAAAACTGAACTGGAATACAATTCTCCATGTGTTCCTCTTCATTAAACAATTATTATTATGATTATTAATTCCTTAGAAAATCTTTCATATATCATGTAGTTTGAATATGCTTCCAAGAATTTTCTAACTATAATAGTTTATTCCATTGGGAGAATAATTGTATATGTTTGGTTACATTGATGTTAATATGTCATTGTTCTTTAAATCTCTAGCATAACATACAGTTAGTCTCATCATTATTATCAGCAGCTGTGGCTGGCCCGTGATTGTGTTCATTTTCTCTGAATCCAGGGTAATTAGCTCTTCTGTTTCATGACAATTTTTGTTAATGGATTTTTAGGGCCAAATTCTGTTGTTAGAGAGTGGGTGGTGTGTTTGAAGATAGAGTCTGGACCTTATGTTTTAAGCATAAGTTGTGCAATTTTATTTCGAAATGATGGTTTAGAGAGTTTGAGATAGGAAAACTAAATCTGCATTTTTCTGAAGTTTCTCATTTTCAAGAAATAGAAAATAAAACTGACAGTTTATGTAGATAAACAACAAGCCCTCTGAATGTTCTCTGATAACAGTTCTCCTGTGTGTGTTTTGCCATACTTGGAACAGGGGAGGAAATGAAGTGATAATTCTCAAATACTAGGTTAATTCTTTTATGGGGTAGGTCACACACTGGATCTTTTTGGCAATGAGATAGTTTTGATCTTACATTTTTGAGTGATTTAGTGAAGTGGGAAAAACCTTGCCCAGAGTCACTGGAGTTCAGAGTTTGGTCTGAGCTTAGGGGAAATCTGTCTTTCCTTGCCCCTCAATTCTCCCATCCTAAAATGAGGCCTTCCCACCAGACAATTTCAGGGCTCCCTTTGAGCCTAAAGTGTAACTCTAACTGACTTAAAGACTGTTTTAGAGAATGTACAAGGATGGTAAGGAAAATGTGCTGACTTGCTAACTGAATACACGACATTAAGTGCACTAAAAGGTACTTTGGAAACAGTTTGGCCTTAAAAACTTCCCTTTAGTGGCTTGTTACTTGTGTCCTGGAGAAGATAAATATTTGAACAGCATTATGTAAAAGACACTATGGGCTACTCTATTAGAAGTAAGGAGATGGATTTTTCCAAGGAGGTGGATTTTTGGCAAAACTTAAAAAACATGCCAACATCTGAGATATCCAACAATGAATAGGATGCCATAGTAGATAGAAAATTAATTCACCATCATTATGGGAAAGAAAATGTTTTTAAAACAAAAAAAGGCTGCCCTTTGAGGAATAAAGAATACAGATAAATATACTGAACATAGAGAGACTCAAAAAATGTTATTATCATGAGCTTTTCTTAAAGCAACTATTAGAGCACAAATTTATCCAACCAAGAAATGACTACAGAAACTAGTACAAAAGACCTGATTGTAAGTATTCAAAGAATGTAACCTTAGAACTAAATTTTAAATAGTTAGAGAGAGGTGGGCATCTGGATTAGTGTTGAAGACGCTGGTTAATATTTGAGCATCCCATGTTGGAGTGCCTATGTTCAGTTCCCAGCTCTGGCTCCTGATTCAAACTTCCTGCTAACACTGACCCTGGGAGTTAGTAGTGATGGCTCAAGCACTTGGATCTCTGCCCCTCATGTAGGAGGCCTGGATTAAGTTCCCAACTCCTGACTTTAGCCCCGCTCAGACCTAGCCATTGTGGATATGTGGGGAGTAAACCCGATGGGAGTTCTTGTATCTAAATTAAACTCTTAAATAAAAATCTTGGGTGTGGCGCTGTGGCGTAGCTGTTAAAGCCTCTGCCTGTGATGTGGGTATCCCATATGGCTGCTGGTTTAAGATCTAGCAGTTCTTCTTCCAGTTCAGCTCCCTGCTTATGTGCCTGGGAAAGTATCCAAGGATAACCCAAATGTTTGGGCCCCTGCACCCATATGGTAGAGCTGGATTAAGTTCTCTGTTCTTGGCTTTGGCTTGGCCCTGTCCTGGCTAATATACGCATTTGGGAAGTAAACCAGCAATTGGAAGATTAAATTTAGACCCCAAAATCATTAACTAAGACAAAACAGAATATCTATAATGAATGCTTATGGGTTTAATACATGATCAAGGTATATGTGAATAAACAGTAGCTTTTAGAGCTACCATATAAGTTTGTCCAGCAAATCATTTTTTATTTTTTATTTTATTTTATTAAGATTTATTGGTTTATTTGAAAGTTAGAGTTACACAGGGGAGAGGCAGAGAGAGAGAGAAAGAGGTCTTCCATCTACTGGTTCACTCCCCAATGGACCACAACAGCCAAAGCTGCGCCGATCCGAAGCCAGGAGACAGGACCTTCTTGCAGGTCTCCCACATGGGTGCAGGGACCCAAGGACTTGGGCCATCTTCTACTGCTTTCCCAGGCCATAGCAGAGAGCTGGATCTGAAGAGGAGCAGCTGGGTCTTGAACTGGTGCCCATAAAGGATGCTGATGCTTCAGGTCAGGGTGTTAACCCGCTGCACCACAGCTGTGGCCCCCAGCAAATGATCTTTTAAAAAATCCCAAGAAATAGATATGGTCTATTTTTCATGTAGTGCCTAAAAAGTCATCTTCTGTATTATAAAGTAAAATATTTGTATTAATTGATTTTCAAGAAAAAGTACTACTGTTTCAAAGCTGAGTAAAACTACGTGGCAACCAAGTTAGGTACTTTACTAATTAACAAAATTTATTTCATCATTGCAAAAAGAGGGTAACCGTTTTTTTGAAAAGAAAGCAAACTTCTAGTAAGGCTATGAATACATGCACAAAACTCATCTGATTTGAAAACAAAGAGGAACTTGTGAACTGCCCGTACCCCAAACAGGTATTCTTAACAGCGGGATATAATTTCAGAGTTTTTGCAGTCAAGAGGTTGCTGCTGAGCAAATTTCTCATTCAATTTAAGAATGAAGATTATAATAATTTTCCTATCCTCTTCACAGCAGGTTTCCTGCCTTCATTTTACAGGCTTCTAAGTTCAGTAAGAAACAACTAGGTAAATTCAGTTCCAGGTAACGCATCTTTCAAAGGTAGTTCCATTAACCCAACTTAGTTATAATGCAAAACTGTTTAGCCTTGTAAGTGAAGGGAATACTGTTGAGTTGCTTTTCTAATATAATGCCTATTCGTAATATATGCAAAGTGGCTTATGATGGCAAACTTTGTAGTGCATAAAAAATTATGAGGGAGAATGCTTATTTTTTTGCTGACCTGAAACTATGAGGAAATGCCATCTATGTTGGCATATGACACTCCCATTAAAATGAAAGGGAAATTACTTAAAATTGAAAATTTAATACATTGCTTTTATGCTATCTTACTAACCAAAAAAGTTTTAAATGAAGCTATTTTATATTATAGTAGGGTTTTCCTAGATAGCAAGGTGATTCTAATTTACATAAATTTTCTCCATTTTAATTTCTTTCTCTCTATTGATTCTCAACTATGAAAGGAAAAATTTCCTTTCGTTGTTGGAGAATGTTAAAATTGCTTAAATATCATTTCTTGTCTTATGATACTGGAATGATTATAATTGTATTAATGCAACTTAACCTGTATAAACCACACGTTACCACAAAGTAGGTCAC
Source organism: Oryctolagus cuniculus (assembly GCF_964237555.1). Taxonomy (NCBI): domain Eukaryota; kingdom Metazoa; phylum Chordata; class Mammalia; order Lagomorpha; family Leporidae; genus Oryctolagus; species Oryctolagus cuniculus. The sequence continues at coordinate 57,126,170 of NC_091436.1, forward strand.
TGAAACATTGAGCCTATCCTTTATATAAGTAAATTCTAGATAGCAGTTTCATCAAGTTGGCTAAAGTCAAAGAAATGAAATTTATATCATAGCCAATATTGTTCAGCTACAAAGAGTTCTTTCTCCAGGCTCTTTGCTTTTTTTGTTTGTTGGTTTGTTTGTTTCTGGTCTTGCATGAATAGGGTACAAATGTCCTGTGCCAAGAGGACATCATTATCAAATGATGATCAACATTATCAAATGTAATGGTTGATTTCATAACAGAAAAAGTAAATGTCCATTTAGTATAAACTTAACTGGCCAGATGTAGTAGTTTTGGTGTAGGAGAGAAGTACATTTATTATGCACTGTGATTTCAACTGAGAATTAAGACCTGTTCACTGATATATTTTAATTCGTTGAATACTTCATTTCTTCATCCATTCAACAAATATTTGGTTAATAACAATAGGCCAGTTTGCTCAAGGATTTGTGGTGCACCATGAAATAAAACAGACAAAAATCCCTGTTTTTGTACATGTATTCTGTACATGTATGATACTACATGTATGATACATGTAGTATCATAGATTATGATAAAAGAAAGAAAATGTAAACAAAAGATAAGATGGATAAGAAACAATATGCCAGGATGTAGGAAATAGTATAAGCTGTTAGTACAAACTCTTCAGGCAGATGTTTTTTGGTGTGTGTGCAGTCTAGTTTTCTTAAAGAGTAGATGTATTGTGTTTGAACCATGGAGTCATTATTAAATAACTGTCACACAAATTTTCTTTCTTTAATAAAGGAGTACACATTGATGTTCACACTTTAGATATTTAGCTTAGAGATTCCCCAAATAAAACAATCAATTGCATGTTTTCACTATCTTTTAGCCTCCATGCTCTTTGCTTGGTTTTATTACAAGTGGACTAATTAACATGCTATCCCCATGTAACACCAAAGGATTTCTAAAAGGATCAGAAAATCTAGAATATAAAATTTTAATGTCCTTTTTTTTTTGTAAACGTTTATAACCATAGAACAATCCTTGACAGTGATGTCAAATCTCAGGTCAAAAAGTCCCAGTGTCAAGAGAGTGTTAACTTTTAGAATTCTCCTGGGTTTTCAAAGTATCTAGCTACAGTACAATTAAATAAAATTATTACTTGATTCTGAGAAAAGTGAGGACTGAATCCTGAACTTCAAAACATCTTTTAAGCAGCTTATATTTATCACTAATTTAGCTCATTTTCTATTACCACTTTAAGGATTATTTTCTTGCTGGTTACCATCTATATCACTAACTACCAATACTATAGAATCACAGACTGTCGGAGCTTGAAGTGCCCCCAGAAATTCTAGTCCAACTGCTTTTATTTTGCAATTGTGAAAGCTGAGTTCCAGTAAGGGTAAGTAATTTGTGCAGGTTAGATGGTTTGTACAGGTCCAGGAAGCCTTTTAGTTGTAGAATTGGGATGAAAACCCATTTTTGTAAATCCTAGCCCAGTATGTTTTTCAGTGCATCACACTACCTGAGAATTTCCATTGCCTGTTATCAAAATAATAGTTGATCATATCTTTGAATTTCACAAGGTGATCTGATCAGTGAGCATATTGATGCTTCTAGAAATGGTCTCACTTATTTCATAACCTCTTCAGCACTACTGGAATATGTCTAATCAGAATAATATTTTGAGAATTTTTTTGTTTGAAAAAAAGCAAAGCTATTTTTAAAGCCACAGAATCACATTATTAATAAATATGACACAAATGAAATACAACTGTTATTCTTCAATGAATTATGAAAGAACATTGGAGGTACAAAAGTGCTGAGTTAAGAAAATGACTTAAGTAACATCTGTGCCCTGGGTTCCTGAGAGTCCTCAGGAAATGAAACAGAATCATGTGAAAACTGCCTCGTAAGGACAATTACATAACACGCTGGAAAATAATTTCAGCAGATTTACTGGAGCACAGAAGCAGTATATTCAGGAAACAAAGAAACACATTAAAGAGTGTCTTCTAGGCTTAGGGAGTTTTATAACCAAAAAATTAAACAAGACAATATGTGTATTTTTAAGACAGTTCTTAATTTAAGTATTATGAACCATCTTAAAATATTGTGCATTTGATTCTTCTAAATAGATTTTAAATTTCATTGAAATGAAGGATATAGTCATGGCTTTATAGAATGACAAAATGGGGGTTTCTCATTGCACAGAATAGAATTTGCATGCATATTTCTGGGCCCACCATTTACTAAACCAATATAATTTAAATTTTAAGTAAATCAAAAAGTATATGTAACACTAGGTACAGCACTCTAAATGATTGATGAGGATGATTTTGAAAAACAGCTGTAAGGCCGGCGCCGTGGCTCAATAGGCTAATCCTCCACCTTGCGGCGCCGGCACACCGGGTTCTAGTCCCGGTCGGGGCGCCGGATTCTGTCCCAGTTGCCCCTCTTCCAGGCCAGCTCTCTGCTGTGGCCAGGGAGTGCAGTGGAGGATGGCCCAGGTGCTTGGGCCCTGCACCCCATGGGAGACCAGGAAAAGCACCTGGCTCCTGGCTCCTGCCATCGGATCAGCGCGGTGCGCCGGCTGCAGCGGCGGCCATTGGAGGGTGAACCAACGGCAAAGGAAGACCTTTCTCTCTCTGTCTCTCTCTCACTGTCCACTCTGCCTGTCCAAAAAAAAAAAAAAAAAAAAAAAAAAAAAACAGCTGTAAACACCCAGGGTCCATAAGACTTAATGACTATTTTGTGAACTTTTCAAGATTTTGATAGTTTTATCTTATAATAAATGAAGAGAAAAATAAATAATTCACTCAGCTTTTATTTCTGTTACTATACAAATGTAAATCATATAAAACTGAAAAGCTAAAAACTGGATCTTCAATCTGCTCTAGTCTCTATGATGCTGTTCAATTAAAGTGTTCTATTAAAAAGTTAATTGAAAATTATAATTTAAAACTACATCTGGTTCTTATTAATGCAATAGCTAATTACTAGCATTCTAGCATTATGCATTTTAAACTAATTGTTTATTATTTTCAGTAACCAAAAAGATCTTTAAACATCCAAAGCTAATAAATTTCAAATTACCAATGTAAGAAAAACTATGAAAATAATTAATACGTGCTTATTTTTGATTGATTAAATTCATTTTGTCGGGAGCCCTTGCTGATGTCCTTGGAAATTTTATCCCTTTCCTTTCCCTCTCCCTCTTACCTCTATGAATATGTATGTGATTTAGGAGGCAACAACACTTTTTGCATAATCTTTTCCTAAAGGAACATTTTTTTTCCATTTTTAATCACTTTTTTAGATGAATTGTCCTCTGATGAACAAGGGGATTAGTGGGCCACACATACCCTCCATGTAAGCCTATATGGTCCAGGAGTGTTGTAGCATGCCTCTCGGGCTTGGTAAAATTGAACATACCTTTGCCTTTCATTGTCTTTACACACATTATGTAAATTGGTAAGAATAAAAATAATGTGATTGGAAGTATGGCTTGACAGACAGTGTAATGTAATGTAATCTCCAAATACATATGAGGTGGAAATAGTGCCTTGGGCCATCACATTTATTGTGAGTATTTGCATTTACACAGTTTTGTCTAGGGTTAGGCTTATATAATAGATTGTTCCAATGTGGAAAGTAAAATTGTTTTTAAACATTCTACTTACCACTTTAAGGGTAACAAAGAAGTACCAAATGCAATTTCAATCTGTTTGGAGAAGGAAAGCACCAAGACATAAGAAATCAAATTATACAAAAATGATTAATAAATACTGTATGGATTGACATGGCTACTGTAAAATCTCCATGTATATTTTATATGTAAATAAGTTCAGTGCATATATTGATGCTTAAGCAAAAAAATCAGGTACAAGAAAGTTTTATTTATATTTTGGCAACAAGCGTATATTCGTAAAGACTTAGATTTTGGATATAGGGAAGTCAGGTGTTCGAATCTCAACAGGGATCAAATAATACAACTCCAGTGCTAAGCCCAATCACATCATTGTATTTTCCCATTTCTTTGTGGTAGGTCATTTCTAAATCCCAGCTCATCAGAAAGCCATGTCTTGCTTTTAAAACTTCTTACCTGCTGATCAGCTTAGTACCCTTTAAACCAGGTTTCCTCTTTTCCAAAAGAAGTAAAATTGTTGACATTGAGGTTTGAGTATTGTTTAGTTTCTAAAGAAAAATATTCATAGCAATATGCATTTAGGTAAACATTAAGGATAACTGTCACTGAAAATAGAACTACTTAGCTATTCAGGAAATAAAATGAAAATATTCTTTTGCTTTGAACCCATTGCTTGTGGAAAACAAAATATTTAAATATGTAGCTTAGTGTTTATTAGAAATATACAGGAAGGTAACTTAAACATTTAGGCTATCTCTAAACTCATTTTAATGCAAATGAGAAAAAGGAAACACCATATTTCTCAGGTTAGTGATAGAACTGTCCATGGCTGGATTTCCAGATAACATGCAAGATAAGAATATGAATTCTGGAGTACATGTTTGGCACAGTGGTTAAGGAACCATAGCCAAGTGCCTGAGTTCAAGTTCTGGTTTCATTCTAATCCAGCCACTTGCTAATGTGCATTTTGAGAAGCAGGAGGTAAAAGTTCAAGTAGTTGGGTTCCTGAAACCCACATGGGAGATCTGGATTTGAGTTCCTGGCTCTTAGCTGCTAAAGGGCTCCTAACTGTTAATTTGAAAATAAAAAAAATATAAATATATAACAAATTCTGGCTGTCATGGGTATTTGGAAAAGAATAACAGATAAAAAATTTCTGTCTCTGACTCTGTGTGTCTCTCTCCATTTCAAATAAATAAATGTAAAAAAGGATCTGAGTTCTGAAGTTAGACAGCTAAACTCAAGGCCCCCCTTCTACTACTTACTAATTTTATTACACTGGACAGCATGAATTTGTTGTCTCAGTTTTCTCATATGTACATGCAGATGAGAATAACTGCCAGCATCACAGGGCTATTGGAATTAAAGGCGACTCGTGAAGTTATTTGTAAGGCTCAATAGTGGAGTAGTATATGAGGACTCTAGTTTCCACTATTCTAGATAGCCTCTTTTGCTTTCCCATAAATGAAATCTTCTCATGCAGCACTTTGAACCCTGACTACTTCTTCATTTTCATTGTTTCCATGAATTTGAAAATGAAGAAACTATAAATATTTAGCTTTATATAATTATATAACGATATACATATACCTGAGCATAAAGAGAATGGAAACATTCATTAAGAGTGTTGAACAGAATGCTCTCATTGTCAGGATGGTGGTTCCTCTAAGCCTGCAGTTTTGGAATTCAAATGGCAACGTTATGGCTTTGTCATCATAATCACATAAAAGGTCTGGCAAAATGTGTGAATGTGTGCATATGGGCAGGGTTGGCAAGGCCTTTGCATTGAAATTGAACCCACCCAACAAGTTGTTTCATCAAAACACTGTCTGGCAATGTTTATATCTCAGTGCACAATCCCTGGCTTTCCTGCTAAGTCTGTTAGTGAGTGAAGAGTGTGGGCACCAGAATAGTGTGTGGCAGGAGGCTTTGTCTCCAGATTGTTGAGCAGCTGGAGTGAGTGAGTCATGCTTGACTGACACTGGACAGCTGTCCATCAGCTCAGAATCACGGAAGAGGCTCTGTGAGGCAGCAGCTGGCTTCAGCGCCACAGCACCAGAGAAACACAACTGCTTGAAAAACTCAAGACATTTTGGCCTACTGTCCACTGTGCAGAGAACATTCTCCAACCAAAATTATACGGTCTTTAGTCTAATTGGAAACTATTCTTTATGAGCTCTTTCCTTTCTTTTTTTCTTTTGTTTTTGGAAAGAGAAGATGATTCTTTTCTCTATTTTGTGATACTCCCAAAGGTTTTCTGGGTCAGAATAAAAAGTTCATCAGAAATCATTCTAGCCTGCCTGAACACATTAGCTCATTTTCTAGTTCACTTTGTCTACTCCCTGCAGATAACAAGACAGTGAATATGAGATGAGAGGATATAAGTGTGCCTATAAGTGCACCTGCCATTATATAGACATGTTGATGAGTGGAACTGTGCTGTCAGAAATTAAAAGTATCATTGGAATGCCCCATGATCATCATCAGTGAGGGTTTGTGTACTATTTGGGGACCATAAAGCATAAAAGAAAAATTGACATTCTATATCCTAACTGAAGGTGCATGCATTTATGATATGCTGGTTTATTTGTCCATTGTTGCATTGGGCTTAGCCAGATTGCTGAGAAGACAACTCTGAGGTAACAAGTTGTATGGCTGCATGAATGATTTCATTTACTCCAGGGTCTAGCCAGTGCATCCAGCTTTATTTGTTAACCTAGCAGAACATTATTTATTAATGAGTTCTTCATGCTTTATTAAGCCTAATGTCAAAACACCTCTCTGGGACCCTGTTAGGCATGTTTTCTCTTTGTGGCAAGACTGTCAAAAGAAAATGAAAAATTATGCAGCAATGCTCCAATAAAAACACAATAGATAGCCATTAAGTTACTCTTGGTCCTGTGCAATGCTATTTCAGAATCTTTGTGAAAGATCTGAATCCAATGCAGTATGAAGATAAAACTTAAAAATCCACTCTTCGGATATTAGTAATTAGGCCTGGCCAAAACAAAACAAAGATTCTCTGGCCCCAGAAGATGGTGTCCTCAGTAGCTGAGAGCTGTCAAGTTCAGCAGGAAGGGAAAGCACAGGTGTGATCTGTATGGTGGTAGTGAGGAGGTATACACTTAGACATAACTTAGACTGATTTGAGATGAATGACAAGGTGAAATAACAAAGGACTGCTGAGGTGTGAGGAGGATGGGTATAATTCTGAAATATGATGGGCCTTAAGAGAACAAACAGTGGGGATGACAACATTCAAAAGACATGGAGGAGCAGGCATTGTGGCATAGCAGGTTAGTAGTTCCTTGTTGGAATGCCATTTCTGTTCCTAGCTAATCTGCTTCTGATCCAACTTCATGCTAATGCATTCTGGAAGGTGGCAGAAGAGGACTCCAGTGTTTGGGCCTCTGCCACCCACTTGGGAGACCCAGACTGAATTCATGCCTCCTGGATTTAGCCTCCCTGCAGGCATTTGGGGAGTGAACTAGTAGACTCAAATTTTTCTCTCTCACTCGCTCTTGCTCTCTTTCTCCTTGCTACATGAAAATAAATAAACATTTTTAAAAAATCCATAGAAATGCCAGCTGAGGTTTCTCCTGCCTTTGGGAGAGAAGGGTAGGGCTCAGTACAGGCAGAAGGATCATAGCCATAGGGAAGTCCAAGCAACAGGAGGTAACAAAGGGTAAGTGAGTGTTGGCATCTAAGGTATCATGACACACTTGTCAGTCACATGTAGTGAGAACTAGAAATGGAACCCTGCAGGTTTCAAAGTTCTAGGCAAGAAAGCTATAGGATTGAAACCAAGGTGTAAGGGAGGTAAAGAATAACTATTTTAGTTTAGTGGTCTGTTCAAGTCTGTAGGACCCACTCTTGACATAGGACTCATAAGATCTGTGGGAGGTGAGATCCAACAACAAGTCAACAAGTTGTACTCAATGCTGAGACTGAGACTATGTCTGCCCTTTGTCCTGGACATCCTGTTTCCAAGTACTGTGATTAGGTCAAGGATTGGCAGTTTCACTGTTTACTGTTCCAGGGTCTTAGAAAAAATGGGCTCAGACATAGTATCTGCAAAGAGAGTTTTCTATATTACAGTTCTCATTCTTGCTCTTCAAATAGTATAACAATTAAAAGTCTCTATAGCATATAACTCAGTTTTTAATTAGTAGGTTTTGTTACTATCCTTTCTAATTATTTCTGACATGTAGTTAAGTAGTGATTACTGAGTTCCTATCATGTGTTAGACACTACTGGGAATAAAATCGGGTCTCAGTGACAGTGCTTACAGGAAACTTAGAGCAAATGAGGAACTATACATGCACACATGAAATGACATCATAAAGTAAAAAATCATCAAGGTCATGAGGAAGCAAAGGATAAGGTCAGAGGAAGCTAAGGAGATATGAAAATTAAATGTGATGTGAGATCTTGAGTTCAATCGAGGAATAGAAAAAGTGCATTGCTGGAAAAACTGATGAGGCCCATGTAAACCTTGTTGTTTGGTTAAAATAATGCATCGATGTTAATTTCTTCATTTTGTTAATTGTAAATATTCAGAAAAGCTGGGTACAAGGTATAGGGAGTTTTGAAACTTTAAGTCTAAATATATTTCCATTTAAAAGCTCAAAATGATAAATGCTAAAGGGGGGTTGCAGATGAATATCTTTAGATGTTCAAAAAACAACAAAATTACTGCTGTTGCTGAGATGAAGGAAAGCCTCATGAAGAGGCAATTAGATATCCATGATAAGAGGCAATTCAAGGAAGAGAAAGCTGGATGAGTAAATACGTGAAAACAGGAAAAGAGAGCATTATCTGAGAAAGATAAACAAAAAAGGTAAAATTAATCACATTATAGCCTGTGAAGAAGGACGTATAATTCAATTTATGGGCAAAGAGATGTACAGGAAGGTAGATGCAACATGTAAGAAGATTAGCAAGCAATTTGATTTGCTAGAATTCATCATATGTGAACTGAGATGGATTATAGGGTTGTAGAGATAAAATTGTGAAAGATTTTGAATGCCAAATAAAGAGATTGACATGCCTCTCGTATGCTTCAAGATATCCCTGTAAGTGTTTCAGCTCGTTCCCCAGGAAACTGTGAGCACTTTAAACCTGAAATGTTATTTGTGTCTTCTGTTGACATATATCTGGGGGCAGGTGTACAGGAGGAAGAATCCCAGATTGGAATGTTATGAATAAGGGAGGAAGCTGCAGAAAACACCTTCATGTGAAGGTGAGAAGACAGAATTCCTGGAAGAAAGATTGAAAGGATGTACAAGTGCAAGGAAAAGGAAGGCTACACTGACATACTGTAGTGGTCAAGATAAGGATTTCGTAAACACAGGCAATATAGATAGAGTTAACTACCTTAGTTGAAATTTTTTGGTTAGAGATAAAGAGATTTACTTTTTTTATTTTTAGAAAAAAGTATTTATTTATTAGAAATTCAGAGTTACGGCGAGGAGAGACGCAGAGAGAGATCCATCTTCCATCTGTTGGTTCACTCCCCAAATGGCCACAATAACCCAGGCTAGGCCAGCCCAAAGCCAATGGCCAGGAGCTTCATCCGAGTCTCCTACATTGTTACAGGGGCCCAAACACTTGGGCCACGTTCCCCTGCTTTCCCAGGCATGTTAGCAGGGAGTTAGATTCAAAGTGGAGCAGCCAGGACGTAAGCCAGCACCCATAAGGGATAGGAGCATCAAAGGTGGTGGCTGAACCCACTATGCCATGGCCCTGAGAGAGATTTCTTTTATTAAATTCCAAAAGTAACCATGTCTGAATTAGGTACAAGATTATTTTAAATGTTAAATAGTACTAAGAATTCTCCAAATACAAAAGCATCTAATATTGTGTACTTGTTGATAAGAAATAATCAACTTCTACTTACATCTTGTTTTCCTCATGGTGACTTAGAATATGAATGTTGGTGTCATGTTTTTAGGGTTCAAGAGGAGGAGTGATAAGTTAGAGGGGTGTACATTACTCTTGAGAAGCAAGTGAGAAAAGACTAATAAATTATCACCATTCAGCATACATGCCAACATCTCTTAACTATGGCAGGAGCTCCACATAGCGAAATTCTATGAGGACTTTGGAACATCCACCATCACCATGATAACAACTTTGCCAAGGGCCCAGCCTGCCCACATGGTAAGACATTTCATGCTGGAGGGGAGTCTCTGGGCTTGTATTCCTACTAACTCTCTAACAATGTCTACTAAGGAGCCTAGTAATAAGTGAGCGGTTTATCTGTTAGCAAGCAGGGACTCCATTAATACAAATCCCCAAATCTGGGACCCTGAAGGTGCTATTACAGTCCTCTCTCACACCCCTGCTTGAAACGTCATAATGTGGTTGCCAGTTCACACAAAATCACTCCAATTGACAATGTGTCTTTCTATCATATTCCCCTTAAGGCTGCAGAAAAAATGTGGGTACATAGCATGTGCACATATCACCAGATATATTTCCCATGCATCATGTTTTAGCCACTAGCAATTACCTTATACAATCTTTCAGCAATTCCAGAGCCTCTGAGTATTCAGTCTATTTTGAATTCTATTTGATTCCTCCAGCTTAGTCTGTTATGCCAGCTATGTTCTGTGCCACTACAGTTTCATAAATGGAAACAATTTTTGCTCCATCTGTGTTATCCAGGAATCTATTAGTGAAAGCTGCTTTTGACACATTTTTCCCTGATATAAATTTAAACAATTGTCTTAGTAAATGAAGTTTTAATTTTAACAGAATATGGCCTAAATTTAGGAGGCATTTTTATGAGACTCATTAAAAATTTCTAAAATTACTAGAGAGAAAATTTATTTATAATAGCATCAGATATTATATTTGTATAATTTCTATCTTTAAGTTTGTTATTATAAAAGGACTTTTAGAGTGAGTCTTAGGAATGAAACTTTAAGATATAACTTGCAGACACACACAACTGAGAAATAGGGGACAGGGTTGAGCACAGCAGGTTAAGCTACCGCCTGCCATGCCACATCCCTTATGAGCACTGGTTAGAGTCTCAGCTGCTCTACTTCCAATACAGCTCCCAGAAAGTATGCCTAGGAAAGCAATAGAAGATGACCCAAGTGTTTGGGCCCCTACCACCCATATGGGAGAGTAGGCTCTTTGCTTCAGCCTGACTCAGTCCTGCCCTTTGTGGCCATTCAGGGAGTAAACCAGCTAATGGAAGATCTCTTTCTCTCTCTCTCTCCATCTGTGTATCTCTGCCTTTCAAATAAGTAAATAAATAAATCTTAAAAAAAAAAAACCCTAAGAAATATGTCATGGAAGCTGGGATCAGAACTCAGAAACATCTGTACTGACTACAACTGGGCCAAATTTGGGGAAATAAAAGGAAAATAAATAAATGTAACATTCTATCTTCCAGTAAAAAAAAAAAAAAGTAAGTGCATTGGTAAGAACTTGAAAATAATAAATAATACACATGAAAGATTCTCGACGTTTATTTGATTGTTAACTCAGTATGAATTAGAGATGTGATATGATTGGCAAAAAACTAATATGGTGTTAGATTATACTTATAATAAGTACATGTCCAGAATAAAGAAAATGAGAACCTCTCTTACAATAGGTTGGTTATACCTTCAGCCATGTCTGAAAATAGAGCATTTTGTGAGACAAAGTATGTTCCAAGTAGCACACCTAGGACTATAAATGGGCTGAGGATACCCTTAAGGAAATCAGAATGTTTAGCCTGAAGGAAATAAGCTATAGTGGAGAGTTGAAAACTGTCTTCAATATTGTAAGGCTGCCTTGGGGAGTATGGAATTTAAACATAGGGCAGAATGAGGAAAAAATAATAGAATATATAGGTCTATAAATCTTGCCTAAATTTAAGTAGGAATTTTATAATAACTATAGATAAGATATCCAGGAATTAGCAAGTTGTTCTTGAATTGGGCAAAGGCCAATGGCTGCTCGTTAGAAATGCTAAGAGAAGTCTATCTAAAAATAGCTGAACTGAATGATCAGAGAGCCTCATCCTTCGAACCTCATAAACCTAGATTTAAATTTCAGAAAAGTGACTCAAACCTTAATTGGGTATGGTGCATGTTATTATTAATACATCATAGGGTCAATTTTCCTTATGAAAATATTACAAAATATCAGTTTAACATTTACAATAAACCCTTTAATGTGGTCCCTACTAATCTAGCTTTTGTCCTATTCATTGATGTTCACGTTTTCACTGCTTAAGCTAGAAAAGTGCTAATAGTTGTCTTCTCCATAATTTTCTCAAAAACTAGAGCAGCTGCTACCAAAGCTAAAAAAAAAAAAAAAAAAAACCTGAAAGTCCCTTAAGACATAAATTGTGATCACAGATTTTTTAATGCATTTTTCAGTTCATATAATTGAGGTCCAAGACTACAACAGGCTTTTGCCTTCAAATTATGCAATGAAAATGTGCAATATACCTAGAGGGGCACACAGATGAATGGAGCTGCAAAATCACTTCTGCTCACATGGAATTTTGATTTTCTAATTTCAGTCTGTAATTACTACTAGTAATGAATATTTTATCTAAGTGTTCTAGCAACCTTTTCGTTCTGTTCCATTCAGTTCATTCACAATACAGTATTTATGTTTTTGCCTTGGATGCCCTATCAAGTTTACCACCTTGGCCTTTGACAGAAAAGTCAAAGACCATGAGCAACCTGGGTATAATGTCAAAATTCCATTAACTAGAAGAATCATGGGTTTCACAGACTTTTTCAAAAGCCCAAGATACACTGAAAGTTCAGTTTAACACTATTGCCTGACAATTTTCTCTGCCCACTTTACCTTGAAAGGAGAGCAAACTTAAATTTATATTACTGTTCAACACACGCAATCATTCACATTTAGTTGTATTTTCTCTTCACTTATTCCCTCTTCCTCTTCTCTGCTTCTTTGCCTTTCACTCTTCTGACTTCCAGTCATTCATCCAGAATATTAAAAGTTTTATTCTTCAATTAATATAGGTGATTTATTTCAAGCCAACTTAAATTCATACTTGCATGCCAGTTCCTATTATAATGGATTTCAGAATAAAAGTTGGATCAGGGACAAGTCATTTTCCTTTCTCCTTAACAACTTTCTTTTTATTAAAATAAATATACAGAATTTGAATACCAAATTGTTTATTCTAAGACTTAGTGAGCTGGCAGAAAGAAGAACAATACTCAGTAGAAAGCTGGAAAAATACAGGAAAGGAAAATATAGGACAGGGAATCTTTAATAAAGAGAAAATTGGACCAGAAGAAATCTTGAAAATTATGCATAAGGGAGGTTTTTTTAAGGCTATGAAAGAGAAGATAAACAGATTCTTTCTTTTTGGTAGTAAAAGAACTGGGAATGTATATTTTTAAATATTTAAAATATATAATTAATAATTCTCAAAGGAAAAAACAGTGCTATGATTTAGCATATGCTTAATGCAAATGCATAATTATTCGGATTGACTGCAGACAATGTATGTTCTCATTGACAATACAGAATGTAGGAAAGAACATTCTACATATTTCAGTTTGGGCAATAGTAAAGTAATTCTGAAAGTCTGTACAATCAAAGATGCCCCCTCTACTATTATTCCAATTTGCTGTAGCTTGATACAGTCTATTTACAGGCAAATAAATGCTATGATCCCTTGTATATTTTAATTTCTATCCTCCCTCCCACCCTGTTTGATGTTAGCTTCATTGCACTTATCGCTAAGGAATATTTAGTGAGCTCTATGGTATAGCCTCATGAACATCATATTTGAAAATGAACACATAATACAAGACAATCTTTGGTCTTTATAAAACTAATAAATTTAGGTTTATTTCACATGGTTTTGTTTTTGTTTTTGTTTTGCATCATGACTTAGAATTTACAAAGCATCTTGCTGAAAATAGTATAAAGAAGTTAATTAAGTGCAATTGGAAACCCTTATACTTAGTGAAGTCAGTCCCCAAACCACAAATACCATATGTTTTCCCTTATCTGTGGTAACTATAATAGAGTACCAAAAATATGTAACGTCTATGAATAAAATTGACATTTTGAGATTCGATGACTGTTTACAGCCTTTGTTGAGAACAGTGTTTTTTTCTTACTATTTGTTGAATTATTTACTTAGTGTAAGGTTAATCTTAGGAATATAAAATGGACTGAGAGTAGGTCATTGTAAAAATTAAAGGAGGAATGGGAAAGGAAGAGAAGGGATGTTGGGGGAGCATGGGGCAGGAGGGAGGGTAAAGTGAGAATTATCACAGTGCTTCTAAATCTGTATATATATAAAATACATGAAATTTGTTCACCTTAAAAAATAAAAATTTAAGAAGAATTTTTAAAAACCAGATCTTGCCATCTGCAAACAAACAAAAACAAAGTCAGGCATTATTATCCCCTTGTCAAAATTAAGACAGCTAAAGTTGAGAGAAATTTAAAAACCCAAATAAGGTCACTGAGTAAGTAGAGAGACCAGGCTGTTTATCTCCTACAGTGAAATGCTACAAACATGAAATCTACAGATTTTAGGGCTGGTATTATAGTGAGGGGATAAAGCTGCCACCTGCGTTGCGGGAATCCCCTATGAGCACTAATTTGAGTCCTGGCTGCTCCACTTCAGATCCAGCTCCCTGCTAATGGCCTGGGAAAGCAGCAGAGGATGGCCAAGTGCTTGGGCCCCTGAACCCACATAGGAGACCTGGAAGAAGCTCCTGGCTCCGGCTCAGAGCCCTGGCCATTGCAACCATTTGGGAAGTGAACCAGCATGTGGAAGACTCTATCTCTCCCTGTCTCTGTGTGTGTGTGTGTATGTGTGTGTGTGTATATATATATAACTGCCTTTCAAATAACTAAAATAAATCTTTTGAAAAATCTATAGCTTTTATTTGGGTGTGGCCTGGTCAGATGCAGAGTCAGGGAGGCAGTTTGAGAGGATGAAGTCTTTGGTGGAATGTGTGCTGGCCTCTCCCCTGATACTTTCTGATGTTCTCATAAGCAAAATAATCCTTAGTACTCTGTCCCGCACCAGGAAGCATTTGGTCTTGTCCTATGGACGATCACTAAGATGTAATGATCCCACTGACATTTAATACTGAGGGGCAGAGGAAAAGTAATTGTCCAGAGAAGTGGCCAGTGCCCACAAGTGAAGAGTTCTCCAACTTTAGGGCTATGCCCCTGTTGACAGACAATTTAAGGATAATTTCTAGTGAGTTATTAATATTTTTTAAAATTTGTCACAATTAAGGATTTTTAGGATTTAACAAGAGCTTGACCAATATAACCTTTGGACAACAAACTCTGAGATGCACTCCACAAACCACATGTGACCAGTGACTCAGCAGTGCAGTCCTCAGTTGGTCAGAGTGTCTGTGTCTAGAATTCTGTTTTACATTGCTGTTAGTTTTAATATTTTATTACTTCTTTAGTTTATTGTGGGGTATTTAGTTAAGTACATGTGACCAGTGACTCAGCAGTGCAGTCCTCAGTTGGTCAGGGTGTCTGTGGCTAGAATTCTGTTTTACATTGCTGTTAGTTTTAATATTTATTACCTCTTTAGTTTATTGTGGGGTATTTAGTTAACACTGAAGTGTTTAGTGTTCTCTACTATTTGTGAACAGTATTTTTATTTAGAAAATTTATTTTAAAAATTAATTTTTTTACAATTCTAAAAATGTGATAGTTCCCTTCCTCCCCCCCTTGCTTCCTCCCATTTTCTTTCTCTGTCTCTTTTTCTTTCTCTCTTTCCTTATTTCTTTTTAATTTTGGAGATAACATATTTATAATTACTTTACAGTCAGAGGCTTAATGCTCCACTAAGTAAAGAGCTAAGCAAAAGAAGTAAAAATGCTCTAGTTTAGAAGGAACATGAGCAAGGGCCATAATCAATAATCTAGTGGAAATATGTCCATTTCACTAGTATACAATTTTAAAGTAATCACAGATCATTAGAGCTATCTTAGCATATCATTCTTAAACATTGGTTTGAAAAACAAAGACAAAATTATACTTACAACAATACTGATAGTTCTTTTTTCATTTTATTTCTTGTTTGTTTTTTCCTTTTAAATTAAGCTCCCATCCCACATATAAGGGAGAACACGCAGTATTCGTCTATCTGTGTCCAGCTTATTTCACTCAGCATGCTATCACTAGGTTACATCCATTTGGATTCAAATGGTAGAATTTTATTCTTTTTTTATAGCTGAATAACATTCCATGGTATGTATGTGTGTGTCACATTTTCTTTATTCATCCAAGGATGGACACCTTGATTGATCCCATATTTTGGCTGTTGTGAGCAGTGCTACTATAAACATGGTGGTGCAGGTATTTCTTAGATACTATGTGTTCATTTCTTCTGGGTATATACCCAGTGGTGGGTATATACTTCTACTTCTAGTTTTTAAAGAAATCTCCATACTGTTTTCAACAGTGGGTGCACTAATTTACATTCCTGTCAACAGTGTGTAAGAGTTCCCCTTTCTTTACATTCTCACCAGCATTTGTTACTCACTGTGTTTTAGATTTCAGCCATTTTGACAGGGATGAGGTGGTATTTCATCATGGATTTGATTTACATTTCCCTCATGTTGAGCATTTTTTCATGTATTTCATTGGCATTTGTATCCTTTTCTCATTTCTTAACTGGATTTGTTGTTTTTGTTGTTGAGCTTTTTAAATTGCTAATATATTCTAGATATTAATCCTTTTTAGAATAGATATCTTGCAAATATTTTTCCCTGTTCTGTCAGCTGTCTCTTCATGCTATTGATTGTATCTTTCTGTTGTACCAAAGCTCATGAATTTTATATATTCCAATTTATCTAGTTTTGCTTTTGTTGTCTATGCTCTGGATGTGTTATCCAAGAAGTCATCATCTACTCCAGTGAACTGAAGTGTTTCCCCTACATTTTCTTCCAAGAACTTCATAGTCTTAGGTCATAGATTTAGATCTCTAAAATATCTTGAGCTGATTTTTGTGTATCATAAGAGGAAGGGATCTAATTTTGTCAGCACCATTTATTGAAGATGTCATCTTTTCTCCATTGTATAGTCTGGACACTTTTGTCAAAAATCAGTTGGCTAGATTCAGGAATGTGTTGTCAAGACGTTCCAAGATGGTAGAATAGGGAGGGAGCTCACTGATAGTCCAGGAAAAGATAGTTTAATAAAAGTGGAGATAGTGTAGTCTCAGGGAAGAGCTAGGGAAAAAACAGCAGAGGAAACTCTTTCAGAATTAGAGGGACATGCTGGATCTACTTGAAGGGCACAGGTGCCCATGGCTCAGGACCCCAGCTGTCGAGAGAGTCTCCACACCAGTGCTATATTTATGTGAATTAATCTTGGGGCTCTCTGTTTGATTCATTTGATCTGTTGGTTTCTATGCTGTTTTGATTACTATAGCTTTGTGGTATGCTTTGAAGTCAGATATTGTGATGCCTCCAGCTTGGTTTCTTTTACTCAGGATTGTTTAAGCTAGTTTAGAAAATAGTCTTTTATTTCCACATGAATTTTAGGATTGCTTTTTCTAATTCTGTAAAGAATGTTGTTGGTATTTTGATAGGGATTGCATTCATTCTGTAGATTACTTAAAGTAGTAGAGACAGCTTATGATATTAATTCTTCCAATCCATAAGCAAGGAATATATTTCTATTTTTTGTATCCTTGACAGTTTCTTTCATCACTGTCTTATAATTTTCATTGAAGAGACCTTTCACTTCTCTGGTTAAATGTATTATTAAACAATTGTTTTTTTGTGAATGGGATTTCATTCTTGATATCTCTTTCAGTGTGTTCATAATTAGAATATAAAAAACTACTGGTTTTTATATGTTTATTTTGTAACGTGCAACTTTGCTGAATAGTTTTATCAGTAGTAACAGCTTTTGGTGCAACCTTTAGGTTTTTCCAAGTAGAGCTTCATGTCGTTTGCAAAGATAGACTTCCTCCTTTCCAGTTGTGATGCCTTTTGTTACTCTTTCCTCCCGAATTGCTCTTCCTGAAACCTCCAGTTAATGTAAGCAACATATAGTGGGATCTTGGATTTTAATACATTCAGCCAACCTAAACCTTTTGGCTGGGGAATTTAATCCATTTATATTCAAGGTTAGTTTTGATAGATAAGAACTAACACCTGTCTTTTTGTTGATTAGCTATTGATTGTGCCTGCTCTGTTAATGAATTTGTTTGTGTCATGTGTTTTCATGATGTTTACTTCCAATACATGACTCCGTTCGGAATGTCTTGTAGGGCTGTTCTGTCAGTGGTGAATTCTCTCATTTTTTGCCTATCTAGGAAATATTATATTTCTACTTCAATTCTAAAGGGTAACTTTGCTGGACAAAATTTTCTCTTTTTTAAAAGATTATTCTTTTACTTTTAAAATCAGAGAGAAGATAGGGGGATGGAGGGAGAGAGAGAGACAACTTCATCTGCTGGTTCACTCACCACGTGGCCGCAAGGGCCAGGGCTGAGTCAGCCTAAGCCAGGAGCTTAGGTCTTGTGCCCAAATCTTCCACAGTTGCAGAATGCAGAATTCTGCTCTTCACCCCATAAGTTGCCCTGACTGACTCTGATCACTTCTGGTAGCAAAGGAACAGAGATCAGCTCCACAACTTTACAGAGCCAGCTGAGACTGGCGTTTTCAGCTGGTGAGAAAGGAGAGGAAGGCAGTGTGGCTCCTATTTTCAGAACCACGTAATCACTCAGACCCCAATCAGCTCCCTGGACTGGAATTAAAGTCAGTGGGGAACTGAGGAATTTTCCCTCAGTTAAAGCTGCTGGTGGAAGGGCACATGACAATGTCTTCCTCGTTCGGCTTACGAAGATGGAGTTTCCCAGCTGGCAGCTGGCTGCACTGCATGGCTGGCCACAGCAGCCTGTCTAACCTCTTTGCTCACTGTCTCATGGAGTTTCTATTCTGTCAGTTCTCTGCTGGAAATTTCTGTCAGTCAGTCCCCTAGCAACATGGTCCTTCCTTTGTTTTTCATTCGTTTTTTTTTTTCTTCTGTTTTTCTCATCCTTTCTTCAGCTGAGGTCAGTGCAGCTTCTCACTATTCAGCCATCTTGGATCTCAGCTGAACTGTATTTTTGATCTATATCTTACAGTAACTATATGTTAAGATGTGTGGCTCAAAAATGGTTTACTCATACTGCTATTCACTCATACTACTATTCACTCATGCCCCTGTTACTAAAATAGTCAATATAAAAATGCCCTTTCATAAAGTACATGCTCTAGTAAATACAGTCTAAGTTATGCTGTATAACAATATAGCATAATATAGCAATAGTATGAAACAGCGCACAGTGTTGTATAATGTAATAGTGTGGTATCATATAATATGACATTATCCACAAGATTTTTTTTCTTGATAAGTAGAAATGGGTCACACAGATGAATGGTGATGTGTTTTTCCTACCAAAAGGGCTGTCTACGAGAGAGAGAGAGAGAGAAGGACTGAGTTAACGTGTGTGGGTCTCAAGAGTTTGGGCTTTTTTCTAAGAATGATGGCACAAAGCAAGGGAAGGAGTCCTCTCTACCATTCCTGTCCTTGGGAAGCCCACCAAGCTACTCTAATGTAACTCTTTATGCTTCCTAATTTCTAATGAAGTGCTTTGAGACCTGTAGCAGAGATGGTATTATTTTTGGTTTTAATACCAACTGGTGCCTTTTGTCTACAGAGAAAATGGTTTGTCCATGATATTTGTCATCTCTGATTTGATTGTTGAAAACCAGTGGACTCTCTCTACTTTTTCCCAATACTTTTTATTTTAAAAAAGGGTAAAGAGGCCAGTGCCATGGCTCACTAGGCTAATCCTCCGCCTTGCTGCGCCGGCACACTGGGTTCTAGTCCCGGTCGGGGCGCCGGATTCTGTCCTGGTTGCACCTCTTCCAGGCCAGCTCTCTGCTGTGGCCAGGGAGTGCAGTGGAGGATGGCCCAAGTGCTTGGGCCCTGCACCCTCATGGGAGACCAGGATAAGCACCTGGCTCCTGCCATCGGATCAGCGCGGTGTGCCGGCTGCAGTGCGCCAGCTGCGGCAGCCATTGAAGGGTGAACCAACGGCAAAGGAAGACCTTTCTCTCTGTCTCTCTCTCTCACTGTCCACTCTGCCTGCAAAAAAAAAAAAAAAAAAGGGTAAGGAAATGATTATACTAAATTGCAGAATTATAATAGACAGGCTTCTACAACTAAAATTTAAAATACTCTGGGAGAAAGGAAGAAAGCTAGTGATGATAGGTTAGAAAAGTGTATGACCATGGAAGTACACAATGTGATTTACTTGGTTGGTATCATGAAGGAGAACAAATTCTGGAGTCTTGCTAAAACCCAAGGGAAGTATGAATTGAACAGCAATAAATTACCTTACTGGAAAGAATTGAATATGTTATTCCATATCCTCCAGTCCTTATACATGAAAATTCCTACTGATCACAATGTGAGACCCAAGTGGAATGAAGACGGGAAATTTTTAATATACTTCTCAATCTCATGCTCCTATACAACAACCCTTTCAAACTTTGTGAGTTGGAAGATCAAGTGGAATTATGTAAGCGACTCCAAACTTTTCAGCCTCTTTCAGAATTTAATAAAATATATAGCCAATGTTTCTCTGTATGCATTTCATTAATATTCTTTTGCTATTCTGGAGCCATTCTTATATGCTTATTCATATTGTATATTTAATAGCTTTGTATTTTCCTTGACTAAAATTTAAAGTTATAAGCATGTTATTCCACTCTCTTTTTTTATGAGAAATGTTAGTTTAATCTAAACTGAGTTACCATTTTTACATATTTCATTGACACAAATCCAAAAGTTGACATATTCTTCTAGTGAGACTATAAGAAAACTAGGCTACCCAGACATTGTATTCAGGATTTAAAAGTGGAAAATGTTTGAAGGACAGAAATTTGATATTACCTAAATGAATTTAACCTTTCTTAATAATCCCACAATTGGAAAATAACACTACAGATACAAATGGACATTTAAGAAATAACACATATATAATATAATCAATTTGGGATTTCTTATAATATGACAAAATTGGAAACTGCTTAAATATCCAACAATGGGCTGCTGATCACAAAAATTATGGTATATCCACATTACACAGTCCTAGGAAGCTAGAAAAAAGAACGACCGAAGATCTTTTGGTCTTGAATTAGTAAGATCTCCAATATTTGTTAAGTGATTTTAAAAAGTAAAATATACATAATGGATAGTGCACTATCTTTTGTGTGGGAAAAAGAAAGATAAAATAATGCATTAATATTTATTTAAACAGTATTAAAAGAATATACCAAACAATAAAACTGCTTACCTATAAGGGAGAAGATGAAGGCAGGGGTAGGAGTTTCTTCTCTGTGTCTGTTCATATTGCTTTTGTTTTTAAACCATGTGAACATCTCTTCAAAAAATAAAGTTACATACATGTGTGTATGTATATCCATACTATAAATAGTTTTAAAATTCTAAATTCAAAATATTGCCTTGGGGCTCTGAATAAATAAGACTATTTCACAAAAAATTTGTGAAAAATTGAATTCAGAGGTAAGTTTATGTTGATGCAAAAACACTTTGAAATCTATTGTATAGTTTTTCATAATGTGTATTTCCCATGAACTTTTCTTTATTTAGTTACTTGAAAGTCAGAGTTACAGAGAGAGAGAGAGATGAGAGAGATCTTCTATTAGTCTATTTACTCCCCAAATGGTCACAATGGCCAGGGCTAACCCAGGCTGAAGCCAGGAGCCAGGAGCTTCTTCCAGGTCTCCTACATGGGTGGCAGGGGCCCAAGCACTTGGGCCATCTTTCACTGCTTTTCCCAGGCTATTAGCAGGGAGTTTGATTGTTAAGTGGACTGGGGCCCTTTGGGATGCTAGGATTGCAGACGGCGACTTTGCTCACTATTCCACAATACCTCCCCTCTCATGAACTTTTTGAGGACCTCTTATATAGGAATTGCTCTGATTTCTTCTAGCATATGATTGATAAGAGTATAATAGAGTCTGATTTTTGGTTCAAAAAGTTCTTTATAGACCTTTTTTCTGTCTCTTCCTGTCTCCCAGTCATTGTTTTCTGGGGGTTTATAGACTCTTTCTCACTTCTTAAGAAAATTAAAATCTCATCAGGATCAATATGCTCAGAAATTTTATGTAATCTCTTACTTTGAATATTAATAGACTTTTCTTTTTTTTGCTCCTAATTATTAGCTTGTCTTTCTGCTCTTTATGTTTTGGGAGATTCCTATTTATTTTTTTTTCCACCACAAGATTTTATGTACATTCAGATTAAATGTGAATGATTCTCAAGCAGACTATACATCAGTGAGAGAAAACTTAAGATCTAAATGAAGGAGATTGTATTCATATTATGTAATTTCTGGCCAAGATATATGTTAGGTTTTTTTTAAAAGATTTATTTTATTTATTTGAAAGACAGAGTTACAGAGCGAAGTAGAGACAGAGAGAGAGGTCTTCCATCCGCTGCTTCACTCCCCAGATGGCCGCAACGGCCAGAGCTGTGGCGGTCTGAAGCCAGGAGCCAGGAGCTTCTTCTGGGTCTCCCACATGGGTGCAGGGGCCCAAGGACTTGGGCCATCTTCTTCTGCTTTCCCAAGCCATAGCAGAGAGCTGGATCAGAAGAGGAGCAGCCAGGACTAGAAACTTCGCCCATATGGGATGCTGGCACCTCAGGCCAGGGCTTTAACCTGCTGTGCCACAGCACTGGCCCATAGATATATATTGTTTTAAACCTTCACAGTCCCTACTATTTATCATCTCCTCAAAAAACCAAAGTTCTCTTTCATTAAAAGTTAATAAAAATGTGGAAAAAGCTCTAAAAATAGCTCTCATGTCTTTCTTTTAACTGGCTTTCCAAAAGATATGGAAACTAAGAGCACAATAAGACAAATGCTTTCTACTGGAACTTCATATATAAAAATCCAGGATGTTGATCAACATTAGGGGAAAATCTCTGCAGAATAGGCAATTTTAACTGTAGTTTGTTTCCCAGAATTTAGAATGCTAACAGGAAATATTTTATCTAATATCCTATATAATTTTAAAACAATTCTACAAAGTTGGGATGTTTAAAAAAGTTGTCATGGTTGATTTCAGATTGAGAGCTCGAATAAAAGTGAGACAATGGCAATGACTTGGCAGTCCATACTCCAAACTGAACTATATTTGTGCTACCTTTTCTTTAGTCCATTAACGTCATTATACGTAACACTAATGGTTTTCTTTCAATAGATATGTTAAGAGATTTTTGAGTTTTCACTGCTGTCATCCTTTTAATTTCATGATTATGTATACATATGTTTTTTCAGGTAGGCTTAATGCTTTATAAACAAACCAATGGATCAATTCACTTTGAATATGTTATGAACTATACAATAAACAATACAATAAACCACATTGATTAAGGTAACCTCTCCCTTTGAGGACTAAGAAGAAACTGACAGTCATGCATTTTCATTTGAAAGGATCTGACTTTGGATTCATTTTCTGCGGTTAGTTGAATGAAAGTTTGCTCAGTATGCAGTAGCACTCAGTCTGAATTAACTCTTTTCTTTATCAGAGTCTATAAGGGAAATGTATTTATTCTACTCAGGGATTTTATTAATCTCTGGAACTATTTCTTCATACCTATAATTTTTTAAATTTATATAAGGTGAGCAAATTTCATGCACTTCATGCATACAGATTTAGGAGCATAGTGATACTTCTCACCCTACCCTCCCTCCTATCCATTCTCCTACCCTCCACCCCCTGCTTTTCTTATTTTTTTCTTTTATTTTTGCAATGACATACTTTCAGCTTATTTGATAATCAGAAGCTTGACCTCCACTAAGTAAAGAATTCAACAAATAGGAAAAAAAAAAAAAACCACTATTCCTCAGCAGTAGAGACAAGGACTGTAACGAATTATCAAACCTCAAAATGCTAATTTCACTGAAACACATCGTATTTTGTACCCTATTATTTACCACAGAGAGGGCAAAGAAGTATGATATACAAAGTTGCAAAAAAGCCCGAAATCTTGTCTTTTGTAATAAAATGGATGCAACTGGAAGCCATTATTCTTAGTGAAATAAGCCAGTCCCAAAAAACTCACCATCTTATGTAGCCCTCACAATATTGCTTTGTGTTGAGAAAGAATATTCTTTTTTCTCTGTGTCACAGTTGAGACCATTCTGGCTTATACTGTTATGTCACTTGCCCAAGTAAGTGGTGAATTTCTGCATCCCAAAATTTAGTTAATAAGAATTCTGTCCTTTGAATTTTCAATACTGACTCTGATAGTTTTATTGCTGCTGAAATATCTAGTTCTACCATATTTTTATTACTGAGCAATGTGCTAAACCAATAAAATGCTGCTTGCTTGCTGCATTCAGGCAGTTGCTCACTTATGAAAAACTTTTTGAGTATCTGCTTTGTACATGAGAAAGAAAAAAGAACAATGTAAGAAACTGCTTTCAAGGAGTTCACAGTCCAGAAGGAAAGGCAGGTGAGCAAATATGTTCAATATTATAATGATATTTGAAATAATCATAATAAAAGGTCCCCCCAAATTCCTCAAACTACTGGCATTCTCTGAATGATAGGAGCATCTTTTGTCAGCCAATGAGTTGACTTCTGGGAGAGGTGTAGACACCTGAAAGAAAAAGCAACTACTTGATTACAGGGTAAAACTTAACAGCCCCAACATCTGGGGAGAAGAGAGCTGAAGATTCAGTTAAATCACCAATGATTTAATTGGTAATATCTACATAATGAAACTTCAATTACAATAACTGAAACAATGAAACTAGGAGAGCTTCTGGTTTGGTAAGCACGTTGCTGTGCTGGGAATGTGGTGAGCCCTGGAGAGGGCTACAAGTTCTGTTTCACCTTCTCCCCAGTATACATCCCCTCAGCATCTCCTCCATCTGGTTGGTCCAAAATTGCATTCTTTATGTAATAAACTGGTCATCACAAGTACAGCATTTCCCTGACTTCTATGAGTCATTCTCCCCAAATTATTTAAACCTCGGGTTGGGTATAGCAGTCTCTGCATTTTTATCCAAGTCAGGCAAAAGTGCAGGTATCCAGGGGACCTTGGACTTGAGATGTGCATCTGAGCTAAGGGCATTCTTACAGAACTGAGCCCGTAACTGTGGAGTCTGTCCCACTTCTGTATAATTAGTGTCAATATCTTACTCAGTCGTAGACACCTAGCTGGTGTTAGAGAATTGGTGAACTGGTGGTTGTTTGGAATAAACAAGTACCAGTGTTCACCTTCCCTCAACAAAAAGCCATGTATGTGACTGAAGAGATATGGTATCTGCAAAGCTGTGTCCCTCTGTCCACTTTGTGTTTCTGTTTCTGCCAGTCATGTTGTGTATTTATCAAGGGCAGGTAAGTATTTGTCCCTCACTGCTTATGCCAGTAGTACTCATATCCTTCATGTAGTTGTGTTTTAATAATATATGTAGTAAGTTTAGGAAAGAAAAGAGTGAAATGAAAGAGTACTTTCTATGAAAATCATGTCACATTCTTGAAACGACCAAATAAAGGCATATTGAAAAATTCTGTCAAAATGGTCATAGCCAAGATGACTCAAAGACAAAAAAAAAAAAAACTGAAATAGTGGAAAGATTAAAAAGTACCCATGCCTACAATATTAATTTACCCAAAAAATTATTTCAAATTTATTTTTAGAATCTCTACAAAAAAATCAGTTGTGTAAATGTGAACTATAGTACAAAAGCTTTGGAATTAAAAAATAGATCAAAAAGATTTCTCCTTTAAGATGCTTCATAAGCTTCTTTAAGATTTTATTTTATTGAAAAGAAACTGGAATTTGTAAATGATAAAATATGAGTTGTGATATGTAAGAAATTAAAGAACACCTACCACTAGTCCCACATTCAAAAATTTTAATTCACCTTTAAAAGAAGATTCCTATGTTGTTAAAAAACAAAATGTATCAAGTTTTAATTGTCAGTTTCCCGCTTTAGCTAACATTTGCAATTAGCCAAACAATCATCAGTTTTGATTATAAAATGAGAGAATCTGTGCTACTTCAACTGTTCCTACTGTTTGGGGTTAAGAAGTTGAAGTTGTTACCTGTAGCCTTAGAAAGTAGTGTCAAAATTTGTCAAATGTGATGCCATTTTGTCAGTAAGGAGAGCTGAACAAACTCCTTTCCAGATTATTACTCTCAAGTTTACTTTACAAGAGAAAGTCTTCAAGTGTTTTTCTCGTCTTCCCTAATACAATGCATAGAATATTTGATCTGAAATTACTGTATGTCTGCTACAGTACTCTCCTCTGATCCACCCTCAACTGATCTAGACTGTTTAGGAATGGATTCTGGGCTCAGGAATTGACCAGGAAGGGGTCCTGAGACTCAAGTCACTACCTGTAAATGAGCCCAACAACTAACCTGATGGCAATTTTTTTTCACTATACATCAAACTTTACTCTCACCTAATTTGTTGCTATATCCCAAAAGCCCTATACCTACATGGCACTGATATTTTAGGGAAGGAACAGGCAAGTCAGAAGATATCAATAAATATAATAGATAAGCAAGTTAGGATGCAGTAAGGTGGGAACCAGCAGGATGAAGAGGATCAGGAACACCACAGACTGAGAAATTGTTGCCTTTTAAAATAAGGTAGTCAACTAGATGCATGGAGAAACTGACATTTAGGCAAAGATTTAAAGAAGGGGAAGAACATGGCCATGTGGGAGAAGATTCCAGAGAGGGAGTAGTAAATGCAGAGACTGTAAGGTGGCAGGTGCCTAGCATTTTTATAACAAGGAGGAGAGTATCTTAGGATTAGTTCAAACATATAACTGTTAAAAGGACATGTCTGGCTACCGCTAAGGGTGATTGAGTGGAGAGGGATGAATGGTAAAGCTGAGACACTATTAAGAGACTACTGGAAGAGCCAAACAAGAGATAATGGTATTTCACTCCTCAGTGACAGCAGTGGAGGTGGTAAGGAGTGGCCAGTTCTAGACATTTTTAGAAGGTAGAACCAACTAGACTTCCTGATTACAGGTGAAAGAGAGGGTTGAAAGAAGAATGAGGATTTTTTGGCAGCTTTTGAAATGCAGTTTACATAGAGTTTGTGGGGGAAAGATCAAGTTTAGTAGTGAGCATATTGAGCTGAGGTTTTCATTAGACATCTAAGTGGAATGAAAAGTCAGCAAGTGCATTTGTGAGTCTAAGGTCTGGAAGAAGAGTCACCATGTAGATTGCTGTGTTCTTACAGATGTCAAAGATCAGTCAGTGTTTCCCATTTGGAGTTTCACAAGTGAATTAAGCTCTAAAGCTTTAAAGCATCTCCTTAATATAACAAACTTCTTTGTGTATATGGAATGGTACTGGTTCTGAAGCACCCTTGAGATAATTAAGAATTTTTTTCTTGTGTGGTTCAGCTAAGGGAACCCAACATGAGAAAAGGATGCTTGGATGCCTAAAGAAACGATTATTTGTTACTGTCTGAGATAAATTTTCTTAATTCGTATTTCAAAATAATTGGAATCTTAAAATATTTTAGTCATTTTATAAAACTTTCAATGGGATACCACAAATGTGTGTTTCCCAAAATGTACACAGTTTTAATTGGTGTTCCAAAAAGAGTGAGAGTAGAGTGGCTCAGATTTGCATGATGTTGAAGAAATAAAATTAAACCCTTCTCCCAATTCATAAATCCTTAAAAGAAGAAAACACAGATGGGCATTTAGTGCAGTGTTAAGACACTACTCTGGGGCCGGTGCTGTGGCACAGAAGATGAAAGCCCCAGCCTGCAGTGCCAGCATCCCATGTGGGCGCTGGTTCAAGTCCCGGCTGCTCCACTTCCAATCCAGCTCTCTGCTGTGGCCTTGGAAAGCAGAAGTTGGCCCAAGTCCGTGGGCACCTGCACCCGCGTGGGAGACCTGGAAGAAGCTGCTGGCTTCTGGATGTGGATCAGCTCAGCTCTGACCATTGTGGTCATTTAGGGAATAAACCAAGGATGGAAGACCTCTCCCCCCCATCCCCGGCTCTACCTCTCTCTGTAACTCTTTCAAATAAATTTTAAAAAATCTTAAAAAAAAGACACTACTCTGCTACTCTGCATATGATATGCATTACATATCGGAGTGTGCCCAGGGCTTGAATCCTGCCACTGCTTCCCACCCAGGTTGGAAAACAACAGGTCATGGCTCAAGTACCTGGGTCCCTGCCACCTTCTTGACAGGCCTGGGGTTGGGTTGCTGGCTCCCAACTTCTGCCTGACCAAGTCCCAGCTGTTGTGGGCATTTGGGGAACGTAGCAGTAGATAGAAGCTATCTGTCTGGTTCTGTCTCTCTCATCTCTATATTTTTCAAATAAAATGAAAATAAAAATCTAAAAAAAAATACTTTTATGATTCAATAAATATTAAATCAAAAGTTGATGCACATCACAGGCAAGCCACTGAGATACTGAGAAAGGAATTCAATCCACCCTTTATACAGCCTAGCAGATACAACCCATTGCATGCATGTTCTGAGGCAAAACCCTCACTAGATCTCAAGTAAGAAGACATGCTAGCACCTTCTGTCACACATAGTAATTGGAGTGATATGTGTGGGCTTATTGGCTTTGTCCAGGTGAAAGACAAAACTCATCTTTATGACAGGAGGTAGCTTTGCAAATTGACCTAAGGTCCGCACTGAAATTACGCCTTTACTGCACAGAAGCTGGAGGACAGGACACTGTCTTCCTTGATGTTTACATTTCAAGAAGGTGGTCCCAGGGTGCCGCGGCTCACTAGGCTAATCCTCCACCTTGCGGCGCTGGCACACTGGGTTCTAGTCCCGGGCGGGGTGCTGGATTCTGTCCTGGTTGCCCCTCTTCCAGGCCAGCTCTCTGCTGTGGCCCGGGAGTGCAGTGGAGGATGGCCCAAGTGTTTGGGCCCTGCACCCCATGGGAGACCAGGATAAGTACCTGGCTCCTGCCATCGGATCAGCGTGGTGTGCCGGCCACAGTGCACTGGCCATGGCGTCCATTGGAGGGTGAACCAATGGCAAAGGAAGACCTTTCTCTCTGTCTCTCTCTCTCTCACTGTCCACTCTGCCTGTCAAAAAAAAAAAAAAAAAAAAAGAAAAGAAGGTGGTCCCAGTCCTTGAGAAAGACTTTCCTGGGTCCTAAAGCTGAAAAAAGGCCTGCCCAACACTCAAAAGGGTTATATACATCTTAAAGAGAGAAGAAAATATTTACAGTTTTAAAGTTTTCTAAATTAAATTTCCCAAGAGAAAAAAAGGGGGGAATATCCCTTTCCTTTTTTTTTCAACAGAATTAGCTTCTTTTTAACAGGTTCAATGTGATTTGTAGATACAGTTGTAAGAACACAATATCATCCTCCTATCCCTCCTCCCTCATTCACACCCTCATTCCTTCTCCCTTCTTTTTTTTAAACATCTTTGCAATAGTACATTTTAAATTTACATTACAGTAAAAAAGCTTAATACTTCACCAAATAAAAAGTTAGCAAGTAAAAAAGCAAAAAAGACTCTAGTTTAGCAAGTAAAAAGCAAGACAAAAGACTATAAACATTAATGGAATAGAAAATCCACCATTTCACCCATATACAGTAATTTTTAAATAATCACAAATTGTTAAGACAAAGTGTATCATTCTTTTCTTAAGTTTTCTTTTCCTAAGATTTTTTTTTATTTGTTTGAGAGGTAGAGTTATAGAGAAGAGAGAGGGAGAAACAGAGAGAAAGGTCTTCCATCTGTTGGTTCATTCCCCAAATGGCCGCAACGACAGGAGCTGAGCTGATTGGAAGCCAGGAGCCGGGAGTTTCTTCCAGGTCTCCCACATGGGTGCAGGAACAAAAGCACTTTGGCCGTTTTGTACTGCTTTCCCAGACCATATCAGCAAATGAATTGGACGAAGAGCAGCTGGGATACCAAACGGTGACCATATGGGATGCTGGAGCTGCAGGTGGAGGCTTAGTCCCCTACACCACAGTGCCAGCCCCGGTATAGCATTTTTAACCATTTGTTTCAACAAAGGTATAAAGCAAAGTTTTATAAAACTATATTTGCAGCAGTAATGCTACAGACACTAATTTACATTCCTACCAAGAGTGTATAAGTGTTCCCCTTTCTCTACCTACTCGCCAGCATGTTTTGCTCTCTCTGTTTTGGGTTTTTGCCATTCAGAGAGAGGTGAGGTGATATCTCATTGTGGTTTTGATTTGCATTTCCCCAATGGCTAGTGATAGTGAGCAGTTTTTCATGTATTTGTTGACAATTTATATTTCCTTTGAGAACTGTCTTTTTTGTGTTGAGTTTTTTAAGTTGTTTATATATTCTGGGTATTAACTCTTTGTCAGATAGGTAATTTGCAAATATTTTTTCCCATGCTGTTGGGTGCCTCTTTACTCCGTCTTTTGCTGTGCAAAGGCTTCTGGGTTTGATATAGTCCCATTTGTTTAGTTTCACTTCTGTTGCCTGTGTTTTGGGGGGGAGTATTATCCAAGAAGTCATCCATATGCCAATGTCTTGGAGTGTTTCCCCTTCATTTTCTTTCAGCAATGTCATTGTCTCAGGTTTTAAATTTAAGCCCGTGATCCATCTTGAGTTGATTTTTGTATATCATAAGAAGTATGAATCTAATTTCATTCTTCTAAAGATATAAATCCTATTTTGCCAGCACCATTTCTTGAATAGATTATCCTTATTCCACTGTATGATCTGAGCTCTTTTGTAAAAAAATCAGTTAGCTAAAGACTTAATTTGCTTATTTGCATCATCAAATTCCAAGAAATATACTTTTCAGCATTATCAGAGTTATTTGAACATAGATTTTTTTATTTTTTAATTTATTTTTATTTATTTGAAAAAGTTACAGAGAGAGGTAGAGACAGAGATAGAGAGAGGTCTTCCATCCGCTAGTTCACTCCCCAAATGGCAACAATGGCTGGAGCTGGGCTGATCCAAAGCCAGGAGCCAGGAGCTTCTTGATCTCCCACAAAGGTGCAGGGGTCCAAGCACTTGGGCCATCTTCTATTGCTTTCCCAAGCCATAGCCTAGAGCTGGATCACAAGTGGAACAGTCAGGACTCAAAACGGCACCCATGTAGGATGTCGGCACTGCAGGCAGAAAATTAACCTATTGCACCACCGTGCCGGCCCCCAAAAGAACGTTTTACTCAGTTCTATCTCAGTCTCTGTCTCTATTTCTCTTTCCCTCAGTTATTTGAGAAAGAGGAGGAGGAGAGAGAGAGAGGGAGCACAATACACAGGGCTGGAAGAGGAGTAGAAAATGGGAGCTGGAACTCAGTCTAGGTTTCCCACACGGGTGACAGAGACCCAGCTACTTACCACCTGCTGCCTCCCGGAGTGCACATTAGCAGGAAACTGGAATCAGGAGCCAATAGCCAAACTCAGATAAATCCGCGTCCTAATTAGCATCTTTACTGCTAGGCCAAACACCTGCTCATGCCTTTCTGGAAATATTGTATTTTCATTCACAACATTGCCAGAATTTAGTTTCTCCTTCCCAGTGACACCAAATGCTTACCTCAGCAACAACAGCAACAACAACAACAAAAAAGGCTTTCTAAACACCATTAAATAAATTAGTAACTTAAAAAATCATATAGTGACATGTTTTTTAAAGTCCACATTGATCACATGTTATAATTAAGACTCAACTATGGAATTTTGAGATACTTTAAAAAACATTTGGGGGACCAGTACTGTGGTGTGGTAGGTGAAGCTTCCACCTGTGGTGCGGGCATTCCATTAGGGCGCGAGTTTGAGTACCAGCTGCTCCACCTCCGATCCAGCTCTCTACTGTGGCCTGGGAAAGCAGTAGAAGATGGCCCAAGTGCTCCCACATGGGAGACACAGAGGAAGCTCCTAGCTCCTGGCTTTGGATTGGCCTAGCTCTGGCCGTTACAGCCATTGGGGGAGTGAGCCAGCAGATGGAAGATCTCTCTCTGCCTCTCCCTCTCTCTGTAACTCTGCCTCTCAAGTAAATAAATAAACCTTTAAAAATTTTAAAAAATAAAACAGAAAATTGTGTGAGGTTCCAAGCTCCCTAAAAGTGCTTGAAACAATGCTCATAGTTGAATTTTTTCAAGGTGTTAGGGAGGAGCCTTCACAAGGAACGTTCATGGATTCTTTGACTGCCATTGGAATTTGTGCAATACATTTCTCAATTGCCTTTCCAAAGTAAAGAGTAAACATAAAGAAATAAAATGTGCTAAACAAAGCTATATCTCTTCCCAAAAGCCCCACAGAGTGGAGGGACAAGTTGGAAGAGACCTTTATTCTCCTGTGCTCTACCCCACCTCCACTACAACCCAAACACAAAACAGAAGGTCCTAAGAGCAAATTGGCCAAACCAGAGAACACAGGCCCTGATACTAATTCCTCTAATTTAATAAGAAGATTAAGAACTAAATTTTACCTATATCCTGCCCGAGGAAACACAACTAGAAACTGTGTCCCTTCCATTATTCTATGAAATTATGTATTTATTAACACATGACATAACCAGTTCTACCCCCACATTATGTTTTCTCTCCTCTCAGCATACACCAGAGACCATTAACCCAAAGGATCATAATACAGAACCATAGCCCAGGACACAGGTTTGTTTAGTTTGCCTTGTACAATGCTTTACTTAAAAAAAAAAAAAAACAAAAAAATAAAAAAATGCATACCTTTTTAAAATAGCACACTCCAAGCCTGACTCAACCACTCCCTGTTTGCTTATGACAGTAGTTCACACATTTACCTGCTTACTGTCATGGGCAGGGGATCTGATCTGTCCATAGCCCCTCAACTTAACTTCTACTCATATCCAACCCATTTCTTCTGGTGTACAGGGAACATTCCTTTGGTTGCTGTTCCCTCCCTCCGTGGGAATGATTCTCTCTCATCTTCTCAGATGTCTTGATCTAGGAAACTAGAAAAAAGCCTCTTGATCATAGAATTAAGTCTGTTCTGTTGAATTTCAGCTCTGTAGAAGTAGATCCATCTTTTTGCTAATGTCATTCAAAAAGCAGTTTCTTAGTGGTTCCCTGGGCTTAATGACTTAAAGCACACATGGAAAGTGGTGGGTTAGGGAATCTAACAGTGAGAGTAGTGTGTCTTGCAACTTTCTTTGTATCTTGAAATGGTTTCTACTGAAATGAATAAATCACCTAATATTGTTTCAGCTAAAGGTATCTGGATTTTAGAAAATTAAGTTTTTCAAATCCTTCTTCTATCCAATTACCGAGATTTAGTCCATGTAAAGATATGATACTAAAGCCAATTCCATTAAAATTATGAGGTTGATTTCTGAGTTATCCAGCTCTCATGAGAACTTGTTCCTCTCAATTGATTTTTCCTTCAAAAGACAAACTTTTCCTGCCATCCGATCAGCGCGGTGCGCCGGCTGCAGCGGCGGCCATTGGAGGGTGAACCAACGGCAAAAGGAAGACCTTTCTCTCTCTGTCTCTCTCTCTCACTGTCTACTCTGCCTGTCAAAAATAAAAAAAAAATAAAATAAAATAAAAAATAAAAAAATAAATAAAAAAATGTTCTGATACATACATTTTTTCCTTCTAAAGCATGTGTATAATGTATCTATGACAGTATGACTTTCTGATTTATGCGATCTGAATGCTTACATGGACTATGAAACAGCTATTCCAACACCATTTAGAGTATCTGAGTTGGGATAAGGCCCTCCAGGAATAGCTTGCTGATATATAGAAGAGAACACCTGTGCAAAGGAATATATAAACACTGTCTAATATTGCTTACTGTTACTGTGAAGACATATGTGGAGAAAATTTCACTCTTCCTAGTGATATTGATTACCTAACAATTCCTTGTCTCTTTAGAGTAATAATAGTGAACAGCTAACATCTATTGAATGTCTGTTATTTGCCAGGAGTTACACTAAAGGCTTTATATACTATTTGATTTAACCCTCAAAGCTCTACAGTTTAGATACTATTATTTTCTCTGATGTATAATTAAAGAAATTACAACACCAAGAAGTTAAGAAGGAATTTTTCCAAGGTCAGTGCCAAGGTTCAAACCAGGCAGAATGATGTGAGAGTCGGCATTTGTGCCTCTGTGATGTGCTTCATAAACATACGGTTATGTTGCTTCCATCACAGTCGACTGGAATTACCAGGATCTTTGTGCTTCCTGAGGTTTCTCTTTGCTTTTGCTCACCAGGTCTATCTTATGACTTAGTATTTACCCTTCAAAGTATAATTCATGTATCACTTCATCAATGAGGATTTCCTTTTCAATCAATTTTTGCCTCAAAAGATGAATTCTTATATGTTCCCATAACACAATAATATGAATATACATATTTATATAAATAGACATGGATATGTATATATAATATTGCATGCAATAAGTACCTTTTGAGTAGTCACAGTTATCATCATCAAATTGTTAAAAACGTTTTTTTTTTTTAAATCTATGTGTGCATGTATACATTTGTGTTTATTTAGGTATATCTATTCTTCCATCATTGTTCCTTAAGTCAAGAAGCAGGTAGCTTTGATCTCCAGCTTTCTATGTATTAATGATTAATAGGAACTTGCTGATTTAATGTGTTCTGTGAAGGCACAGGCAGGGCATTAACCACTTAGTCCTGGTTCAATAATGACTGCTGTGACAGTAGCACAACAGAATCTGGAAAAAAAAGAAAAAATGGAAAAGAAACCTCACAGACACATCCATGCTTTCAAGTTAAGTGTTTTTTTTTTTTTTTTTAATTTAGAGTATAGTGATCTTGTATGGAATCCATGGATATAGCAAAAGGAGAAAAATAATAAAATGATATGCTGTGCTATTATAGCTCATATGACATCTTTAAGAGAAATTGTAGGGGCCGGCGCTGTGGCACAGTGGGTTAACACCCTGGTCTGAACCGCCAGCATCCCATATGGGCGCCGGTTCTAGTCCCGGCTGCTCCTCTTCCAATCCAGCTCTCTGCTAGGGCCTGGGAAGGCAGTAGAAGATGGCCCAAGTCGTTGGGCCCCTGTACCCGCATGGGAGACCCAGAAGAAGCTCCTGGCTTCTGGCTTCAGATCGCCGCAGCTCTGGCCGTTGTAGCCATCTGGGGAGTGAACCATCTGATGGAAGACTTCTCTCTCTCACTCTCTCTCTCTCTCTGTGCCTCTCCTCTCCCTGTGTAACTCTGACTTTCAAATAAATAAATAAATCTTTAAGGAAAAAAGAGAGAAATTGTAGTAACTTGTAGTTTTTTCTGTCATTGAGTAACTTAGTTCTGTTTACTTTATAATCCTAGGGTAAAAGCTATGACTCTAGGCTTAATTTTCTCCAACTGTACAGTTCTGAGATCTCTGGCTGAATAATCTGTGGCCCTCACTTTAGAACACAGGCAGTATCCTAATTTTTTTAAAAGCAAAATTCCACCATTGCTCCTGTGTGTTGCTTTAGTTTTCAGTGTACCACTATTCAACACCATAAAAAAATTAAACTCCTATGTAGAAGAAGTGATATTTTAAAAAGGAGAAAATGTGCCCCCCCTCCCAAAATGTAATGTACCTTAAATAGACAGTTTCAGACTCAGGTTCTCACAACTTGACAACAGTGTGTTGTTAAGTGAGATACCAACCTCACTATGAGACAGTACCCTCATTTGTAAAAAAAGGATGATCACAGCTGTCTACCTCTTGCAGTCATTAAGATTAAATGAGTTCCTGTATATAAAGTGCTTAACACAATATCTAGTACGTAATGCATACCCTGGAAGTATTCACAGTCATCATCATCAAGTTATTTAAAAATCTATGTACATACATTAAATCTCAACGATGTTCTTCCAAAAATTGCTATAATTCTGTGCCCTCCACTTACTGAAGATGATAGAAAAATAACATGAGAAAAACATTTCTCGAAGTTTTAAAACTGTCTAAAAAATAATATCATTGTTATTTAATATTCAGTGTGTTATTTCTTACGTAATGACGCCATGAAAAAATCAATTTCGATGTTAGTGCCAGAAAAGTAGTTTGTCTCTTGAAGAACAGATAACTGTTTCTGTAAGATACTGAAAACTGTGTACCTCTGGGAAAAAATTTGGGAACAGAGTTCAAGGTTATAATCTTGGGAAGAATTTGAAATTTAAGTGACTGTGTTGTCAAGATACGTGTGCTTTTATTACCAATCCAATGAAAATATGGTTAGATCTTTCTCACAGAAATTAAGGAGTCTAATCAGACAGCGTGCTCAAAGACAGCCATTGGAGCCCAGAGTGGAGGGAGGCCAGGGAGCCACAGTGGGCAGGACCAACGTCTTCCTCAGAAAACAGTCCCCTCCATGAGCATGTTTATCCCCAGCTTTTGGCATTGCATGGCAATGAGTGCGGGGATGTTTGATGATACTTAATGATTCTTCTTTTTGGGCTTGTGCTGTACCTAAAATGCAGATAAAGTCTCTGGTACTTGGCCAACATCCATAATTTTATTTTTGACACCTAGGAATTATCTACTTAAAGATGATCCTTGGGGCTGGTGCCATGGCACAGTAGGTTAATCCTCCGCCTGCGGTGCCGGCATCCCATGTGGGCGCCAGTTCTGGTCCTGGCTGCCCATTTTCCAATCCAGCTCTCTGTTGTGGCCCGGGAAAGCAGTAGAAGATGGCCCAAATGCTTGGGCCCCTGCACCCACGTGGGAGACCAGGAGGAAGCACCTGGCTCCTGGCTTCAGATCGGCACAGCTCCAGCCATTGAGGCCATTTAGGGAGTGAACCGACAGAGGAAAGACCTTTCTTTCTGTTTCTCCCTCTCACTGTCTGTAGCTCTACTTCTCAAATAAATAAATATAATATTTTTTAAAAAATGATTCTCATGGAAGTATATTCTTATAAAATTTCTCCCTGCCCTCTATACGACTTTTTTTCAGAATGTACAAGTATATATTGTTGACATTTGTTTCGTTATTCCTGTAATAAAACAAGAGACCTATCTTCATACATTCTTTCTTTAAGTAGATTGAAAAGTCTTAATGGATAGCATTCTGTGTTACTAGCCAATAAAGCAGAATTGAGTGACAGTAGTGATCGACTTTAAGTATATTTTCATTTTATATTAAGCATTACTTCGTGATTGAAAATACCATAAGGAATTTGAGCAGAAAAGAAAACACAAATATGTGGAATATACATATTGAAGAATTTCTTACAAGAGGAAAATCTGTCAGGATATATGCAGTGGGATCCTTTTGTGAGTTCATGTTCTCCTTTGCCCTTTATTTTCTATATTTAATGTTATTAGGTCACCATTAAGTCTGGACCAAGGGCATTTTTCAACAGTTGAAGTCATTTTCTGTTTGGCCACAGCTGTCATTTGAGG
Organism: Oryctolagus cuniculus; assembly: GCF_964237555.1. NCBI lineage: Eukaryota > Metazoa > Chordata > Mammalia > Lagomorpha > Leporidae > Oryctolagus > Oryctolagus cuniculus. Next base: position 57,163,203 of record NC_091436.1, read on the forward strand.
TTATCCGTGATGACCCCAAACTCAAAGGGCTGCAATAAAGTGACCTTCATCATCCAAGAATCTCTTCAAACAACTAATATACATGTTAAGTGGAGACCAGGACAGATGGCACTATCAAACACAGACAAGCTTCTGTTGTTGTTGGAGACTGAGATTCTGTTCTAGGTGGTGCATTTGCATCAATGAGTTATCCTCACAATAGCAAATTTCTAAAAGACCAAAGATTTGCATTCACAGCTTACATTAAGATGGTAAGAATATTAATATCTTGTAATATTTGGGAATACCTGAATAGGACCAATCTAGAGACTTTGCTTAATTGGGAGAGCCTTATTCACATGAAGAGGATGAAAAGAAGTCCATATGGTGATGATTCCTTTAGTTTGTTATCAGATACTTACAGGGACCTCCTAAGTGACTGGCACTGCACTGCTGAGGAAGCCATGGTTAGTTAGCAAGCTAGTTGTGGTATGCTAACTACTTTCCAATTCATCAATGAAAGATTTAAAGAAGAATTAATTTACAAATTTATAAAGCCAAACAGTATGGGGTAGCAGATAATAGCACAAATAACTTAAGCTACAAAGCAGATGTAAACATCAACCACTTTAGTAAACCTGAAATGCTAAATTCTAAAACTAATAGTGTGAAAAGCTAGAAGCAGTCCAGCTTCTATCAAAATATTCCCCCAAATACTAAGGAAATGGCCTCTTAATGCATCTCAGGGATTGGGGCAAAAGATGAGCTTAGGCCGGCGCCGCGGCTCACTAGGCTGATCCTCCGCCTTGCGGCACCAGCACACTGGGTTCTAGTCCCGGTCGGGACGCCAGATTCTGTCCCGGTTGCCCCTCTTCCAGGTCAGCTCTCTGCTGTGGCCCGGGAGTACAGTGGAGGATGGCCCAAGTGCTTGGGCCCTGAACCCCATGGGAGCCCAGGATAAGTACCTGGCTCCTGCCATCGGATCAGTGTGGTGCGCTGTGGCCTGCGCACCGGCCACGGTGGCCATTGGAGGGTGAACCAACGGCAAAGGGAAGACCTTTCTCTCTGTCTCTCTCTCTCACTGTCCACTCTGCCTGTCAAAAAAAAGAAAAAAAGAAAAGAAAAAGATGAGCTTAATAAAAGCAGGCTCCTTCATTCAGCTATGCATCTGGTATACTGAAATTTTATTCTGTGACTAAGGAAAAGCAGAGTCAGTGGTCTTGGGAACATCAAGCATGCTAAAGAAGAGGTGATGCATACTGAAAATGATGGATGAAACTAAACATTTACCTACAGAATCTTGAGACCACATGCTTCTTTCTCACTGGACTCAGAATGCTGGTGATCTAATTCTTCCAGGAAGTATATTCAAAGAGTCTTTCCTAGGAAATTTGATCAGTCCCAAACAAAAAAACCCAAGGATACTAAGATTAGGAATTCCCCAAAGACCAGCCAGGGACTGGCAGTGTGGTACAGCAGGTTGAGAGTGCCAGTTTGAATTCCTTCTCCCTGTTGATACACATGGGAAAGCAGGGAAACATGACCCAAGACCTTAGATCCCTGCCACCAACCTGGGAAACTCATGGAGTTACAGGCTACTGGTTTTGGCCTGCCCAGCCCTGACCATTACAGGCATTTTGAGAGTGAAACAGAAAATGGAAGACATTCTCTTCTCTCTCCCCTGTGTGTGTGTGTTTGTGTGTTTGTGTATGTGTCTCCCTTTCTCTCTCTCTCTCTGTTAACTCTGCCTTTCAAATGAATGAAATAGATCTAGAAAAAAATTCTACAACACTAGGGACAAAGAAAATCTTAAGAAATTCTATAACAAAAATGCAGATTTAATAAAATGTGGATAAATTATCAAAATGGCATGAGACATCTCAATAACAGTACTGACTAGTACTGTAATTAATACACAGTTATTCTTAAGTGTTGAAAATTAACTGAAATGTGATCCCTGTTAAACATAAGAGTGGGAATAAGAGAGGGAAGAGATGTATAATTTGGGACATGCTCAAGCTGACTTGCCCCAAATGGTAGAGTTAGAAACATAGCAGGGGATTCCAATTCAATCCCATCAAGGTGGCATGTACCAATGCCATCTCACTATTCCAAGTGATCAATTTCAGTTCACAATTGATCATAATGAAAGGACTAAGAGTCAAAGGGAGCACATAAACAAGTCTAGTACCTGCTAACACTAACCGATAGAATAAATAAAGGGGAGAGTGATCCAACATGGGAAGTGAGATACTCAGCAGACTCATAGAATGGCAGATGTCCTAAACAGCATTCTGGCCTCACAATCAGCCCTAAAGGCATTCGGAGCTGGCTGAAAAGCCCATGAGAGTATTTCAGGCATGGAAAGCCAAGACACTCTGGCAAAAAGATCTCTGTGAGTGAGATCCCAGTGGAAAGAACAGGTCTTCAAAGAAGGAGGTACCTTTCTCTGAAGGGAGGAGAGAACCTCCACTTTGACTATGACCTTGTCTAAACAAGATAAGAGTCGGAGAACTCAGAGGGCTTCCATAGCCTTGGAAACTCATGACTGGAGCATAGGGAGATTACTGATGCCATAGACAGGAGTGTCAATTGGTAAAGTCAACAACAGGAGTCACTGTGCACTTACTCCTCATGTAGGATCTCTGTCCTTAATGTGCTGTGCATTGAGATTTAATGCTATAACGAGTACTCAAACAATATATTTCACTTTGTGTATCTATGGGGGTGCAAACTGTTGAAATCTTTACTTAATGCATACTAAACTGATCTTCTGTAAAAAAAAAAAAAAAAAAGAAGAAGAAGAAGAAGAAATTATCAACTCCCAACTTGACTCTCACTGGGATTAAACATGACAATAGGTCTGATCTGATTTCATCATCATTTAAAAAAAATCATCTATTATTTTTCACTTTATGTTTCTGTGTGGGAGCAAACTGTTGAAATCCTTACTTAATGTATACTAAGCTGATCTTCTGTATATTAAGATAATCAAAAATGAATCTTGATGTGAATGGAAGGGGAGAGGGAGTGGGAAAGGGGAGAGTTGTGGGTGGGAGGGACGGTTTGGGGGGGAAGCCATTGTAATCCATAAGTCGTACTTTGGAAATTTATATTCATTAAATAAAAGTTAAAAAATAATAATAAAAAAAGAAGCTGATAAATACCTCCAAACTTTAGAAAGAAAATTATTTACGTATCTTATAAAATGATTTGTTTTTAGATATACACCACTCAGAAAATTCTACTATAAATGTATTCTTTCTCAACAGACCTTGTAGGATGTAGTTCACCAAATAAGAGAGAAACAAAGTAGAATACATAGGATTTAAGGAACCAAACAAAATAGAATACATAGGATTTAAAGAATCAAAAATCATAGAATTTAATTTGAGAGAAAGCATCAGGAACCCGAGGATGACATCTATGCAACACTTACTTTAGAATGGAACCGGTTAGAAGACTCAGAGATTTTTTTCAAAAAAAGGAAATTAATAGAATGTCTACCAGGATGTGACTCATCTGAGAATAGTCCTTTGTAACAGTAATAATGTATTAATAATAGTTATTATAATTGGTATTGTAATCAGAGAACTGGATGATGGAGAGTGTTTTTGCAGTAAGTGTAGCAGGACACTGTTTCCCAAGAGGAAAGTCAATAACAATTCCTAAGCCAAAAGTCATATATAAATATTTGCAATTATAGTAAAAATCTCTAGAAATTCGTCTACAAAAATTAGATGTAGTTGTTTCTGGGAAACTGAAAACGGTGTTACAATGGACAGGGAGTTGGTATTTTTTCTGAAGAGTTACGTAGGTCTATCTGTTTGAGATATTTTCTTTGTTATCTTAAAAAAACAAAGACCAAATTAAAAGACTTTCTTCATCTGAGCTTGGCATTTATACCTCAAGGAGTGAGACAGATATGATGCAGTCACATAGATATGTACCTATGAATTGTGCTAAATGTTATAATGAGAATTTTTGTTTAATCTTTCATAAGCACCCCCTAAAAAGAGATGTGGTTTAAGTCAAGGGAGTCTTACCTTGAGAAAGTGACATATTAATTCCCTATGGGACAGGTGACAAGCCCAGTAGTTGGTGAAGAGACCATGATTTGTAATCATATACCAAGAAGGGTTCTGTTAGGCTGTGTCTTGTTCAGTTAGGGCTGCCATAACAAAATACCATGAATTGGATGGCTTAAATAATAAACACTTCTTTCTTTTTTTAAAAGAGTGTTAATATTATGAATGTGTTTTATTGTTTCATTTACATGAGTGTTTTCCAAGTTTGGATGGTTTTATATTGAGTATTGTTATAATTAAACTTAAAGCAATCTAAAGGACCAGGAAACTGACAGAGGACAGCTGACAGTGAAGGACAATAGAGAAAACAAAGCAGATGTATCCTAATACTCATCATTCTTTTTTTCTTTTTTGTAATTGTGACTCCAGACAGGATCCAAAGAAGAGACGACAATCTCTTCTCTGGTCTTTATGGAGACTTACTTTCCCCTTCTGTGTTAGCCTCTTAAAGCACTCTGTCAGCTCTAAAAGGGCACAGGAAAGGGTAATTAAGGACATAGTTCTTACAATTCTTGGGTTAGAATTTGAAGATCAGGGTGCCAGCAGGGTTGGGTTCTTGGTGAGAGCCTCATCCTCATTTAGACAGCTGTCTTCTTGCTATATTCTCACATGGCAGAAAGAGAAGACTCTGGCGTCTCTTGTGTAAGGCACTAATCCTGTTTAGGAGGGTTCTACACTCATGACCTAATTATCTCCCAAATTATCTGCTAATTTCCCTAATTATCTGCTTCCTAGTACCAACACATTGGGAGTTAAGACTTCAACATTAAGAGTTTAGAGCAGGGCCAGCACTGTGACGTGGCGTAACAGGTAAAGCCACCGCCTGCAGTGCTGGCATCGCATATGGGGGCTAGTTCAAGTCTCAGCTGCTCCACTTCCCATCCAGATCTCTGCTATGGCCAGGGAAAGCAGTAGAAGATGGCCCAAGTCTTTGGGCCCCTGCACCTGTCTGAGAGACCCAGAAGAGGTTCCTGGCTTCTGGTTCCAGCTGTTGCGGCTAACTGGGGAGTGAACCAGCAGATGGAAGACTTCTCTTTCTGCCTCTCCTTCTAATAAAAAAAAAGAGTTTAAGGGAGGGACAAAAACATTCAGTCCATAACATTCCACTCCTATCCTTCCAAAATGCATGTACTTCTCATATACAAAATAAATTCATTCCATCCCAACAGCCCCTACATTCTTAACTCATTCCAGCATCAATTCTGAATTCTAAATGCCCCCTCTAAAGATATAGATGAAACTCAGGGAACAATTTATCTTGAGGCAGAATTTCTATCTAGCTACAAACACGTAAAATCAAACAAGTTATGTGCTTCTAAAATGTAATTGTGTGACAGGCTCAGGATAGACATTCCCATTTAAGGGGAGAAATGGGGCAGAAGGAAGGGATGACAAATCCCAAGCAGGTTGAAAACATGTCAAAATATACTTCATGAGATCTTAAGTTTCAATAATAATATTCCATTTCCACTGTGGAGTGCTAGTTCCCCTTTCAGTCCTATTGGAGTGAAAATTCTGCCATACGGTTGTGCAGGGCAGGAATTGAGCCCTCATGCCTTTGGGACATTCTTGCCTTGAAGAATAGAGCATGTTCATAGCTGATTTGCTGTCTGGTCTTATAAAATCCAGGACATCTGACAACTTTAATTTCTTCCCATCTTCTTCCTGTCAGTTCAGATTGGTAGTTCTCCTGCTGGGGTAGCTGATTTAGTCAGTATGGTTCACTCCATACAGATATACAGATTCACAGTCACACACATGGTATTCTCTTCTGAAGAGGTTTTTTCCATTTTTGCAACATGAATAGGCTGAGAATTTCCAAATCTTTTAACTTATAGTTCCTTCCATTTTGATAAATAATTGTCTTCAAGTCATTTCTCTGTACTTGCATTTTATTATAAACAGGAGGAACCAAGTCAACCACTATTCAAACACTTTGCTTAGAAATCTCAACAAAACATCCAATTTCACTGAGTTCAATTTACGCATACTACAAAGCACTAGAACACAAACATCATTTGGGCAAACTCGTCGCCACTTTATAACAAAGAATGCTTAGGCTACCTTGTCCAAGAACATGTTTCACATTTCTATCTGAGATGTCATCAGAATAGCCTTTACATCCCTACTTCTACCATCATTGTGTATAGGACAGTCTGAATTCTCTAGTAAGATGCAAGTTTTATCTATCTCTCATTTGTCCAACCTGAGCCCTCACCAGAATCACCTTTAAAAGTGTCATCATGACAATCTCATTTTCTAGCAAGCACTTCAAAACTCTTCCAACCTCTATCCATGACTCAGTTCCAAAGCTACTTCCATAGTTTTGGTACTTATAATGACAGCACTTCACATCTCACTATCAATTCCTGTATTAGTTAAGGTTCTCCAGAGAAACACAACCAATAATGTATACACGTTTATCCAAGCAAATTTCATATATGTAGGCTCTAGCACATCATTAGGTCTGCCTCTGAGTACTCCTTGATGGTCACTTCATTTTAGCTGGTCAGGACAGTTCCTTGAGCTCCTCCATACTGTAACACAGGGTTTCAACAGAATTGGCTTATGTGACTGTGGATAATGAGAAGTTCCATGAACTGCTATTGGCAAGCCAGAGATCCAGAAAAGCCAGCATTGTAATTCCAATCTGGGTTCTGAAAACTAAGGGAGCCAAAGGATTCAAATCTTCAACTAATGAGATAATACCCCCATCCACATTGGGAATGACAATCCACTTTACTGAGTCCATTCTCTGGAAAGACCCTCCCAGACATAATTAGAAATAGTATCTAATCTTAGGCATTCCATAGCCCAATCAAGATGACACATAAGTTTAACCCTAATGGGCTGCAATAACTGAGGATGTCATCTAGAGTATACTCTTTAAAAATGTTTAGCCATTGTAACAACATGAAGGATAATATTTTCTTAAAGAATCCTTACTGTCTTCTTTGTCATAGGGATTACTGTCTTACTTATTGGCTCTAGTATAGGAATAAGCAACTAGAATCACAATCTAAGAGGACACATAAAACTTAAAAGCTCATCTAGGGGCCAGTATTGTAGATTGGCAGGTAAAGCCGTTGCCTTCAATGCCGGCATCCCATATGGCAGTTTGAGTCCCAGCTGCTCTACTTCCAACCCAGCTCCCTGCTAGTGTGCCTGGGAAAGCAATGGAAAATGACACAAGTCCTTGGGCCCCTGCACCAACATGGGAGACTTGGAGGAAGCTCCAGCCTTCTGGCTTTGAATCAGCCCAGCTCTAGCCATTGCGGCCATTTGGGGAGTGAACCAGCGGATGGAAGACCTTTCTCTCTCTATCTCTGCCTCTCCTTCTCTCTGTGTGTTACTGTGCCTTTCAAATAAATAATCTTAAAAAAAAAAGCAAACAGTTTTTTAAAAAAATGTTATATAATCTTAACCTCTTGCTCTGCTGACGGAAAAGCAGACTCCAGGAGGTTTAGTAATCAACTCAAGACCTCAGAGTAAATTAAGCCCTGAGCCAAAGCAAGAAGTTGGATTCCGAATTACTTCTCGAGGATTCTTCACTACATTTTTTATAACTTGGCCGTTTAGAGAAACTAGAATAAAATTAAGCAAATCAAACTAGTTATCACAGTGTCCAACATCAGAAAACTTTTGGTATTCAGTTATGAATGACCATATGGGTTCTCCCTGATTGGCGACAACTAACTGAGCACTTTGATAGAATCAAAGCTCCTGGCTTTGATTCTATCAGCTAATACTAGCTGATAGAATCAAAAAGGGAGAGAATGGTCCAACATGGGAAGTGAGATACACAGCAGACTCATAGAATGGCAAATGTCCTAACAGCACTCTGGCCTCATAATCAGCCCTTAAGGCATGCGGATCCGGCTGAAATGCCCATGAGAGTATTTCAGGCATGGAAAGCCAAGACACTCTGGGGGGAAAAAAAAAAAACCCTAAATGAAAGATCTCCACGAGTGAGATCCCAGTGGAAAGAATGGGTCATCAAAGAAGGAGGTACCTTTCTCTGAAGGGAGGAGAGAACTTCCACTTTGACCATGGCCTTGTCTAAAAATGATCAGAGTCAGTGAACCCAGGAGGCTTCCATAGCCTTGGAAGCTCATGACAAGAGCCTAGGGTGATTACTGATGCCATAAACAAGAGTGTCAATTTGTTAAGTCAACAACAGGAGTCACTGTGCACTTACTCCTCATGTAGGATCTTTGTCCTTAGTGTGCTGTACATTGAGATTTAATGCTATAACGAGTACTCAAACAGTATTTTTCACTTTATGTTTCTGTGCGGGAGCAAACTGTTGAAATCTTTACTTAATGTATGCTAAACTGATCTTCTGTATATAAAGAGAATCGAAAATGAATCTTGATATGAATGGAAGGGGAGAGGGAGTGGATAAGGGGAGGGTTGCGGGTTGGAGGGACGTTATGGGGGGGAAGTCATTGTACTCCATAAGCTGTACTTTGGAAATTTATATTCATTAAATAAAAGTTAAAAAAAATTTAAAAAAATTTAAAAAAGAATGATCATATGGAAAAAAAATTACTTTTTCTACTTGAATTGTTCATTATTGTCTAAATTTAGTACCTAATAGCAGCTTAGGAATGATGAATATCTTCTCTAAAAATAAATAATTCATATTTTATGCTCAAATAATTATGTGAAAATCTAACAATATTTTCAATAAGTCTATAACATAGACTTATATTGGAATATAAGAATAAATATTGAAATATATAGAAATAGATATAAGAATAAATATAGAAATATATTAGATTTGCACACATTCCCTGTTTTAAATATGACCTTGCATTTGCTATAGATACATAATTTTTAATAGTTTCAATCTTAGGTTTAAAAACACTATTGTATCTCTTTAAATGTAAGCTAATAAAACATTTAAAGAAATATCTGTCCTCCAGAGGATCTTTGCTATTTAAGATATCATGTACACATATACATGCCCAGACACACACATTAGACTTCCTTAAGTTCCCTGAACAAAGATGTTCATGAATCAACAGGTCTATGTATTTGGGGAGGTAGTGGAAACTCTCTTTTAAAATGTTTGCATAGCTGGGACTGGGACTGTGGAGTAGTAGGTTAAGCCTCCTTCCACATCACATATGGGCAGTTCATGCCCCAACTGTTCCTCTTCCAATCCAGTATCCTACTAATGGCCTAGGGAAGCAGTGGAAGGTGGCCCAAGTCCTTGGGCCCCTGAATCAATGTGGGATACCCAGAAGAAGCTCCTGGCTCCTGGATTCGGATTAGCCCAGCTCTGACTGTTGGGGCCAGTGCATGGAAGACCTTTCTCTCCGCCTCTCCCTCTTTCCATCTGTAACACTGCCTCTCAAATAAATAATAAAATTGTCATTAAAAATGTTTACAAAGATATACCAGGACTTCTTGATATTTTATTCATGTCTACAAAGGCCAAATCTATAACATTTTTAAATCTTGGCACAGGTCATGATGCTATACATTCTGCTCTTCTACAAGATGCACTATGACACTAATAGCAGCTTAATGCCAGTATACAAAATAAGACCATTGTTACTAAACACAGATTGTTCTGACTTCCATGCCTATTTCTAACCCTGGACATGGAAGGAAGTTTTTGTTTTTTGTTATTTATTTATTTGAAAGACAGAGTTACAGATAGTCAGAGGCAGAGAGATGTCTTCCATCTGCTGGTTCACTCCCCAGATGGCTACAACGGCCAAAGCTGGGCTGATCTGCAGCCAGGAGCCAGGAGTCTCTTCCAGGACTCCCATGCAGGTGTAGGGGCCAAGGACTTGACCCATCTTCCACTGCTTTCCTAGGCCATAGCAAAGAGCTGGATTGGAAGTGGAGCAACCAGGACTCAAACTGGCACCTGTATGCCAGCACTGCAGGCGGTGGCTTTACCCACTACAACAGCACCAGCCTGGTAAGGAAGTTTTATAGTAACTGGATCAGAATATTCAGAATATATTTCTAACTCTAAGGTACAACTGGAAAATGTCCAAGAAACACTTATGGTATCCCAAGGAATAATGTAGAGTTGTGTTAACTCTGGTCTATTGTCTACTCAGAACAGACACTCATTCTCAAAATTACATGTAAGAAACTAACACATGATGGCCATTGGAAACCATATTAGTCTACACTGTATTTATGAATTTCCCTTTAGGAAACATCAGATATTTATGAATTGCTAGACTCACAAAACCAGTAACTGTTAAATATGTATTTTATGAATTTCACAATGTTCTCCAGGTCACACAGGTAGAAAGAAAGGTAAGATTTAGGTGTCTGATACTGAATCTATGTTCTCTTTAGCAGTGTTAACTCTGGATGGCCAGTGTGAAGTTTCTAGAATGATCATGATACATCTAAGAGATCATTGTTGGAAAAATGAATCAGCACAGTAACCTGACTGTGGAGAGAACTTTAACATTTCCTCAAATTATACTTGACCTAGATATATACATTTAATCTATAAATTATGAAGATCAAGATACTAAAGTAATCCATAAGGAGACAAAAGAATTATTCCAACAAGTGTGACAGTGAGTCAAGAAATTAAAGCAGAGAAATGGAAAATATCTGATTGTTGCTGTCATAGATAAGTTGCTGTGACTGAGTAGTGCCCTCTCAGCCCCCCAATTCATAGTTGAAGTCCTTCTCCCTCCCTCAATGTGTATTTGGAGATAAGGCTAATTTTAGGAGCTAATTAAGGTTCAATGAAGACATAAAGTGGAGATACTTATCTCATAGATTGGTAGCCTTCTAAGAGAGAGAAGTCTTTCTCTCTTTATTTAGTTTTTTAAAAATTCTTTCCCAAAGAAAACTTTTATTTTTTAAGGAATACAAACTTCATGCTTTTAATAAATATAACTTTCAGAACACAGTAATTCTTCCCACCATACCCACCCTGCCACCCACCCCTTTTCTACCTTCCTCTCCTATTCCCACTTTTATTTTTCACTAAGATCTAGTTTCAATAACTTTATACACAGAAAATTAACTCTATACTAAGTAAAGAGTTCATCAAATTGCAAGGAAAAAAATGTTCCTCAACAGTTGAGACAAGGGTTGTTCAAAGTCATTTCACCTCGAAGTTGATTTCACTTTTTTTTAAGCATTCTTTTTTCTTGAGAAACTTAATTAAGTTTAAAAAGAACCCAAGAATGATATATGTTTTGCGAGAACTTAGACATAACTATAATTTATGAGACATAAGAATATCCTCCACTCGATACACTAAAATAAAGTAAATATTTGAGAACAAGTTTTACTATTAACTCTTACAATATAACTCTGTAAGGACAGAAGTCCTGCATTGCAGTTGGTGCACAGTGACTCTTCTTGTTAATTTAGCAATTAAAACTCTTATGTATGATACCAGTGCTCACCTGAGGCTCTTGACATGAGCTACCTATGCTATAGAAGCCTATTGAATCCACAAACTCCTTAGAATTTAGACAAGACCATAAGCAAAGTGGAAGTTCTCTCCTCCCTTCAAGGAAAAGTACATCCTTCTTTGATGACTAATTCTTTCCACTGGGGTCTCACCCACAGAGATCCTTCATGCAGGACACTTTTTGTCACAGTCTTGGCTTTTCATGCCTGAAATGATTTCATGGGTTTTTCAGCCAGACCAGAATGCCTTAAGGCTGATTCCAAGGTCAGAGTGCTACTTCAAGCGACTGTTATTCTATATGAGTCTGCTGTGTGAACTACTTCCCATGTTGGAGCATTAATCCTTTTTAATTCTACCTGTTATTATTACCAAACATGTAATCCTATTTATATGATCACTTTAACACTTAATCCTATCCATATGATCACTTTAACACTTAAAATGCTAATTTTACCACCCATCTTAAGGGGATTTGGGGACACATGGCAAGTTTTTAAACTGAAACTTATTAGGGAATGTATGCAGAACTATATAGCTTTACAGTTAACAAACTTCATGTATTTCATAATTACAACCTTAGGAATATGGTGACTCTTCTCAATATGCCTGCCTTCCCACCCACACTCCAACCTACTTCCTCCTACCTCACTTATATTTTCAATTAACTTTATACACATATGATTAACGCTATGTTAAGTAAAGAGTTCAGTAAATATTATGAAAAAAGGAACAAAAAACTGATTATCAACATTTGAGACAAGGGCTGTTCAAAATCATTGCTTCTCAAGTTGTCAATTTTACTTCTACAATTTTACTTCTATTGCCTTTTTGGTGCTCTATTAGTTGTCACAGGTCAGGGAGAACATATGGTATCTGTCCCTTTGGGACTGGCTTATTTCATTAAATATGGTATTTTTCAGTTTCATCCATTTTGTTGCAAATGACTGGATTTTGTGTTTTTTGGTTTTTGTTTTAAACAGCTGTATAGTATTACATGGTGTACATCCCATACTTTCTTCATCCAGTCTTCAGTTGATGGTCATTTGGGTTGATGTCTTAGCTATTGCAAATTGACCTAAAATAAACATGAGGGACAGATAACTCTTTCATATGTTGATTTCATTTCCCCTGAGTAAATTCCTAGGAGTGGAATGGCTGGGTCAAATGATAGGTCTGTATTCAAATTTCTGAGGTATCTCTATGCTGTCTTCCATAGTTGCTTAACCAGATAATATATCCACCAACAATGGATTAGGGTACTTTTTCTCCACATCCTCTCCGGCATTTGTTGTTTCTTGATTTCTGTATGAAAGCCACTCTAATGGGGTAAGGTGAAACCTCATTGTCCTTTTGATTTGCATTTTGCTGATGGCTAGTGATCCTGAGCATTTTTCATATGTCTGTTGGCCATTTGGATTTCCTCTTTTGAAATGTGTTTAAGTATTTTGCCCATTTAATAATTGGGTAGTTTGTTTTGTTGTTTTGAGTTTCTTGATATATATATATATATTCTGGACATTATATATTTTGGATATTAATCATTTATCAGTTGTATAGTTTACAAATAATTTCTCCCATTCTTCAGGTTGTCTCATCACTTTGTTGAGTGTTTATTTTTCAGTACAGAAGATTCTCAATTTGATGCAATCCTATTTGTCAATTTAGGCTTTGATTGCTGGTGCCTCTGCGGTCTTTCAAAGAACATTTTGCCTCTGCCAATGTCTTGCTGGGTTTCTCCAATGTTCTCTAATAATTTGATGGTATCATGTCATAGTCTTTAATCCATTTTGAGTGGATTTTTGTGTAAGATGTAAGGTGTAAGGTGTAAAGTAGGAGTATTGCTTCATACTTCTGCATATGGAAATCCAGTTTTTCCAGCACCATTTGTTGAAGAGACTGTCCTTGCTCTGGGTGATTTTAGCTCCTTTGTCAAAGATAAAGTGGTTGTAGATGCTTGGATTGCTTTCTTACATTTCTGTCTATTCCATTGATCTATTCCTATGTTTTGTACCAGTACCAGGCTATTTTGATGACAACTACCTTGTAGCATGTCTTCAAATCTGGTATTGTGATGCCTTTGGCTTGGTTTTTGTTATATAAGATTGCTTTAGTTATTCAGGGTATCCTGTGTTTCCATACAAATTTCAGCATCATTTTTCTATATCAGAAGAATGTCCTTAGCATATTGATTGGATTTACATTGAATCTGTAAATTGCTTTCAGTAGTAAGGACATTTTGATGATATTGATTCTTCCAATCCATGAACATGGAATATTTTTCAATTTTTTTGTATCTTCTTCTATTTCCTTTTTTAGTGTTTTGTAATTCTTACTATAGAGATTTTTGACATAGTTGGTTAAATTCATTCCAAGTTATTTGATTTTTTTGTACAGCTGTTGTGAATGGGATTGATATTAGATGTTCTTTCTCAGTCATAGCATTATCTGTGTATACAAAGACTATTGACTTTTCTGTACTGATTTTATATCCTGCTAATTTACCAAACTCTTCTATGAGTTCCAATACTCTCTTTATGAAATCTTTTGGATCTCATATATATAGAATCATGTCATCTGCAAATAGGGATAGTTTGACTTCCTCATTCCCAATTTTCTTGCCTGATGGCTTTTGCTCAAATTTCCAGGACTATATTGAATAGCAGTGGTGAGAATGGGCAACCTTGTCTGGTTCAGGATCTCAGTGGGAATGCTTCCAATTTTTCCCCATTCAGTAGGATGCTGGCTGTGGTTTTGTCAAAAATTGCCCTGATTTAGGAATGTTCCTTCTATGCCAAGTTTGTTTAGAGTTTTAGTCATGAAAGGGTGTTGTATTTTATCAAATGCTTTCTCTGCCTCTATTGAAATAATCATATGGTTTTTGTTCTTCAATTGGTTAATGTGATGTATCACATTGATTGATATGGGAATGTTGAACCATCCCTACACACCTGGGATAAATCCCACTTGGTCCAGGTGGATGATCTTTCTGATATGTTGTTGGATTCAATTCTCTAGTATTTTGGTGAGGATTTTTGTGTCTGTGTCCATCAGGGAAATTGATTGTAGTTCTCTTTCTCTGTTGTATCTTTTTCAGATTAAGAATTAAGATGATGCTGGCTTCATAGAAAGAATTTGGGAGTATTCTCTACCTTTCAGTTGTTTTGAATAGCTTGAGAAGAATTGGAGTTAGTTCTTTTTTAAATGTCTGGTAGAAACCATCAAGTCCTGGGCTTTTCTTTGTTGGGAGAGTCTTTATTATTGATTCAATTTCTGTCTTGGTTATGGGTCTGTTCAAGTTTTCTTTGGCTTCATAGTTCAATTAGGTAGGTTGTATACGTCCAGGAATTTATAAATTTCTTCTAGGTTTCCCAGTTTGTTGGCTGGCATATAGCTCTTTGTAGTAATTTTTATGATTTTTTTCCTGTGGTATCTGTTGTTACATTTCCCTTTTCATCTCTAATTGTATTAACTTGGTTCTTCTCCCTCCTTTTTTTGGGTTAGTTGAGCCAGTGGTGTGTTAATTTTGTTTATTTTTTCAAAAAACAGCTCTTTGTTTTGCTGATCTTTTATAGTTTTTTTGTGTCAATTTTGTTTATTTCTTCTATACTTTTAATTATTTCTTTTCTCCTACTAGTTTGGGTTTGGTTTGCTTTTGTTTTTCTAGGTCCTTGAGATGCATTGATAGCTCATTTATTTGGTGCCTTTCCAGTTTCTTGATGTAGGCACCAATTGCTCTAAACTTTCTTCTTAACACTGATTTTGCTGTATCCCATAAGCTTTTATATGTTGTATTGGCATCTTCACTTGCCTCCAGAAATTTTGTGATTTCTCTTTTGATTTCTTCAATGACCCACTGTTCATTCAGGAGTATATTGTTCAGTGTTTGTGTTTGTATATGTTCTAGAGATTCCTGAGTTGCCTATTTGCAGCTTCATTCCATTGTGGTCCTAGAGGATGCATGATACGATTTTGATTTTTTTGAATTTGATGAGACTTGCTTTATGGTCAGCATATCCTAAACAAGGTTCTCTGCACTGGTAAGAAGGATGCATATTCTGCAGCTGTAGGAAAAATCTTTAGATGTTTGTTAGGTCCATTTGGTCTGTAG
The DNA here is from genome assembly GCF_964237555.1 of Oryctolagus cuniculus. Classification (NCBI taxonomy): domain Eukaryota; kingdom Metazoa; phylum Chordata; class Mammalia; order Lagomorpha; family Leporidae; genus Oryctolagus; species Oryctolagus cuniculus. Next base: position 57,178,792 of record NC_091436.1, read on the forward strand.
TGTTGATTAACTTGTTTCCTTCCTGATTTTCTGTGTGGTTGATATGTCCATTGCTGAAAGTGGGGTATTGAAGTCCCCTATTACTATTGTATTTGCATTTATGTCTCCCTTTAGATCCATTAACATTCATATATGTTTATAATAGTCACATCTTCCTGTTGAATTGATCCCTTAATAATTACATAGTGCCCTTCTTTGTCTCTTTTAACAGTTTTTGTGTTAAAGTCTATGTTGTCTGATATTAGTATGGGTACACCAGCTCTTTTTTGGTTTCTGTTAGCATGGAATATCATATCTCTTTCCATCCTTTCATTTTTGGTCTAAGTTTCTTTCTTGGTGAGATGTGTTTCTTATAGGCAGAAAATAGATGCATTTTATTTTTCAATCCATTCAACCATTCTGTGTTTTTTAACTGGAGAGCTGAGGCCATTTACACTCAAGGTGACTACTGATAAGTAACGACTTTTTCCTGCTATTTTCCAATAAATATTCCTATTTTTTACTTTGGGTTCCCTTTGTATTTTTTTGACAGGCAGAGTTAGACAGTGAGAGAGAGAGAGACATAGAGAAAGGTCTTCCTTCCGTTGGTTCACCCCCCAAATGGCCGCTGTTATTATTTCACTAAAAGGGCCTTCTAATCCTTTCTCTGTTTCCATACCTTCAGAATCGCCTAAGACCCATATGTTTGGCTATTTGATGATGTCCTGTAAATCTCTAACAGTGTATTTTGATTTTCTAATTTCTTGTTTTTTGTCTGACTGTAAAATTTCCTGCAATTTGTTTTCTAGGTCAGAAATTCTTTCTTCTTCTTCACTGATTTTGTTAAGGCTTCCCACTGCATTTTTTTTATCATAATGAATTCTTCATTTTCAGGATTTCATTTTGATTTCTCTTTAAGATCTCAATTTCTGGGGAGAAATTTTCTTTCATGTTGTGCACAGCTTTCTTTTGTTCATGGATTTCCTTCTGGTTACTTTTTTTTTTTTTTTTTGACAGGCAGAGTGGACAGTGAAAGAGAGAGAGACAGAGAGAAAGGTCTTCCTTTGCCATTGGTTCACCCTCCAATGGCCGCCGCGGCCGGCGCAACACGCTGATTCGATGGCAGGAGCCAGGTGCTTCTCCTGGTTTCCCATGGGGTGCAGGGCCCAAGCACTTGGGCCATCCTCCACTGCACTCCCTGGCCACAGCAGTGAGCTGGCCTGGAAGAGGGGCAACCAGGACAGAATCTGGTGCCCCGACCGGGACTAGAACCTGGTGTGCCGGCACTGCAAGGTGGAGGATTAGCCTAGTGAGCCGCGGCGCCGGCCTCCTTCTGGTTACTTTTAAGTAATCCTATAATCAATTTTTTAAATTCCATTTCTGTCATGTCTTCAGTCCTTCATCTTTATATTCTAGTATTGAAATGTTGTGTTCCTTTGGGGACATTATGTTGTCTACCTTATTTCTTAAATTGTATTTATTATTTGGCATTTGTGGAGATACTCGTTGGTTTCTTCTCTGTTTTTGTTTTGTTTTTTTTTTCCTGTGATGACTTTAATTTTTGGACTTATCTTCTGTGGATTAGTGGAGCGTCCACTTTTCAGTGAATATCTAAAGGCATGTGATGGGTCTGACCAGGGAGCTCTGTTCAGTGCTCCAGGGTGAAGAGTGTCCAAGGTGAACACCAAGGTTGGGCGTGGCATACCTCCTATTTTTCTTTTCTCTCTCTCATCAGACAGGAGGTTTGTTCAGCTATGTTGGTGTAGTCTCCACTCACTTCCTCTCCTCAAAGGAGACCAATGCCTGGGTGCTAGCCCCAGTGAGTATACTATCCATCCTCACTGCTGCAAGAACCACACAAAGTGCAGTCTGCAGTGTGAGCACAGATTCAATAGCAGTGACCATCACCAAAAATCAGGGAGCCCTGAGTGTGTAGAGTTTCCCACAATGACTGCCCAATGTCCCAGCCACACTCTGAGCCCTCCCACACAGCCACAGTATTTTCACAAACCTGGCACACAATCCTCCCACAGTCCCAAGCACTCAGACCCCTGTAATCTCGCCCTGCCAGACTAAACCATCTCCACTCGGCTGGTTGCTGGGTGCAAGGACATGAGCTGGTGTAGTTGTTATGTATATCCAAAATGGCACCTGCCCTCTATCAGCTTGTACAGGACACTGGTTGCAAGGTGTTTGGGGAGAGAGAAATGAGCCCCCCTCTTTTTTCTTCCTCTAGTTTGGCTGGTGTACTGTACCCTAGAGGGCTCCAAGCCAGTTTCCCTCCAGGCTCTTCCTACCACTTTATCACCAGTGGCTTGGGTTGCTACAGACTGATCTCTCCTCACTCCAGTGCTGGTGCTGAGGTTCTGTGCTGCTGTGGTCCTGAGTTGTGCATGTCCACACCCTCCACATAGATCCATAGTGTCCTTCCAGTTTGGGTGGAATTCCCTTTGCCATTTGTCCCCTAACTCTTCCCTGAGACTTTACTCTCTCTACTTTTGTAAAACTATATTCTCCTAGACTAGAGCAGTAAGTTCCCACCCTATTCTGCCATCTTAATCCCCTGCTCTTTCTCTCTTAATAATCACATACTCAGGAAGCCATGGAGTACACAGAATGTAGGTGGCCATCTGCAAGCCAGAAGAAGACTGCTCACCAGAGCCTGAACACTGAGGCATGCTGCTGTTGGGACTTCCATACCTCCAGAACCATGAGAAAATAAATATTTGTTGCATTTTTTATGGCCACCTGGACAGACTATCACCAGAAAGGCAAACAAGTTAGAGGCTGGAGTATTGAAACAAAACTTACAAGATCTGCAAGTCCAGAGTTAGAGGATAGTTTAGAGGTCAGAGTCAGAATCCAAGACAAATCTGAGATGGTGCAGGGCTATCAACTAAGCAAGTTCCAACCATTATTTAGAATACTAAGAACTTCAGCATTAGAATTAAACTAGGTAACTTCCTTCTATACCTTCTACAACTTGCAATACTTTAAATTACTTAACTCTGTCATTCTAACTCAAGTATTTTACAACTAATTCTAAAATGGAGATAATAGTGCCCTTATCACATAGCAATTGAGAGGATTAACTGATTAGATATTAAAAGATAAGTGCTTGTTGCAATATCTGGCAATGAATTGGAAACTTGGGGTCTGAAACTACATTCCTATATTCATACCCCATGTGTTTATTGCATACTATCTGCCAGACAGGATTACAGTTGCTAAAGATAGAGCAGTGAGCAAAACAGAAAAACAAACCAACAACTCAAAACTACCTTCATGGGGCTCACATTCTGGAGTTACATGGCCAGTCAAAAGATCCAGGAGTTGACAGGCTGTCTGATATGTGCCACATCCAAAAAGATCTTTTGAAAAAAATTGTATTTATTTGACAGGGTAAGAGAGAGCAAGAGACAGAGGGAAAAAAAGAGACCTTCCATCCATTTGTTTACTCCCCAAATGGATACCTGTAGCTACATCTGGGAGAGGCTGAAGCCAGGATCCAGGAATTCCATTTGGGTCTCCCATGTAGGTCTCCCATGTGGTTGTGTGAGTGGCAGGAGTCCAAGCACTTGGGCCATCTTCTATTGCTCTCCCAGGCTCATTAGCAGGGAGCAGGACATTAGCAGAGCATCAGGACTGGAATCAGCACTCAAAACAGGATGGCAGCCACACACACTGTGCCACAATGCTAGCCACAAAAACGTCTTGCTCTGAGCAACTCATGTAGTCAGTCCCTGTCTGAGAGTGGCTAAATATGTGAAAAAAAGACAAAGAAAATGTGTGCTGTCAAATAGCTTGTCACATATATAGTAAATATTACTCATTTCTTTCTCAAAAGTGCATGACGAACTGTTGTTTGACATGGCATTTTGTAAGAAAAGAAAAACAATAACTACTTATCACCTGATTCTCTAAAAGCCTTTCTTCTCCCTCATCACTCCCCCTTAAGAAGACAGGCTTTACATAAAGACAGCTATCTCGTCCATTGTCCTGTAATGGTTTTTTGCTTTCCTGAACCTTGTCTCAGAGAGATTTCAGCTCAACAGGAGGAAACATTTTAAAACACATTGGGGAGTTAAAGCTTCACAAGGACCCATTTCTGAAAGGGACTCTTTCCTCTTTCACACTCCCTTTCTTGAATGCCTGAGTAGGACAGCATCCCTTCCAGTTTGTGTTGATGTGTGTTTCCCCTTTTCTTGTCACCCTCCTCTGACCCCCTCCATTCAGAAGGCAAGTTGATATCATGAACTCTCGCTGCCTGAATAACTAGAGCGTGTATTTTGCTTTGTTTTGTGTCCATGTATTGTGTTCTTTGTAGCATTTGTCTTTTTTTTGTCACTCAGGTGCAGGCTGATTGGTAAATGGGTTTGTTTCTGATTAATGAACCATTTTTAAGATTTACCTATCTTACTGGAAAGGAAAGGGACAGAGAGAGGGAGAGACAGAGAGATACCACCCATTATCTGATTCACTCCTCAAATGACTGCAACAACTAGGATTAGGCCAGACCAGATCCAAAGCCAGGAACTCCCAAGAGAGTGGAAAGGTCCAAGCACTTGAGCCAACATGTGATTAGAACTGCAAAGGAGTCAGGACTTAAACTGGCATTCTGATACAGAATTGTGTTTCCCAAATGGTGGCTCAACCTGTTATACCACATCACCCACCATTTTTCACATATAAAAATCAGCTGCCCAAGAGATGTCTCTGCAGTGGCCATGTGGTAAAATGGTTCATTGTTTTTGTTGCTATAGAAATATCCTTTATTGGGAGTGAGTTTTTTGCATAGTCCATTAAACCACCACTTGTAACACTAGCATCCCATATGGGCACCAGTCAAGTCCTGGCCACTCCACTTCCAATCCAGCTCCCTGCTAATGCACCACCTGGGAATGCAGTAGAAGATGACCCAAGTGCTTGGGCTCCTGCACTCAGTTCCAAGCTCCTAGTGTCAGCCTGGTGCAGCTCTGGCCATTGTGCCCATTTGGGGAGTGAACCAACACCCCAAGAGGGAGGGAAGATTCTCTCCCTCTCTTTGAAACTCCCTCCCCCTTTCAAATAAATAAGTAAATCTTTAAAAAAAAAATCCTTTGGTGCTTGCTTCGATAGTACACAAACTAAAATTGGAGCTATACAGAGATTAGCCTGACCCCTGTGCAAGGATGACACGCAGATTCATGAAGCATTCCATTATTTTTATTCTGTTCTGCAAAAAGTACACTGTCGCTCCCCCTCTTCGTGGAGGAGCAACACAGGACCCTGCGCTGTTCTTTCGTCTGCTCGGCCCTCCCCGGGTTTGCTGCTGGTTCTTCCCGGGTTGGCTACTATCCCTTCCACCTCCGTGGAAGGGCAGTTCCCCCTGGCCGCATTCTCCACTTCCGCAGGGGAGCGGCACACCGCCGGCCAGTTCTCTCGGGGGCTGCACGGGTTCCCTTAGATGTTCCCCATAGATGTTCCTCGTGCATGCCGTCTCTCTCCTCCTTTATAGTCCTCCTCCGCCAATCCCAACTCTGCTACCCACACGCCGAGTACGCTGCTCTCCAATCAGGAGCAAGTCCTACAGTTAATTGGTTGAACTGGAGGCAGCTGTGCGGAAGCTGTTTACTTCTCTCCCAGCGCCATATTGTGGGAGAGCAGATGCATAGAATAAGTCCTAATTCGAGTAACTTAGTCTAGTCCGGATTGCTCCCCACAGATCCCCCTTTCTTTTTATTTTTTAGCGTTGATACACGCCTGTCTTCGGTGTCCCGCGGCACACACTCTGCTCTACTTGCTAGAGTTGCCACAGGCTCTTACAAGTCCTATCAGGCAAACCGAATCCAAGCCTTCTCATTGCCGTATTGTGGGGGAGACTTATTAGTGTTGGTTTGTGCCTATCTTCGGTGACCTGCAGCTCATACTCTGGTCGAGCTGCTTGCTGGCGCTTACCGCCTTAAATCAGGCAGACCGAATCCAAGCCTCCTAATTGTTGCATTGTGGGGAAGCTTTACTGATGTTAATTCGTGCCTGTCTTCGGTGACCTGCGGCTAGCCGCCCAGGTGCTCATCGCCTCACTAATCGGGCAGACCGAATCCAAGCCTTCTAATTGGCATGTTGAGGGGAGGCCTTATTTTTCTCTATTTCTCTATCTCCGGGCATTCCTATTTCTCCCATTTTACTTCTATCTTCCAGCATTCCTATTTTTCTCACTTTACTTCTAAAACTTCTGTTTCTCTTATCCCTGCGGCTTTCCGGCACCTCGCCCCGCCGGCGGGTTCCCGGCTCTGCGCCGCTTCAGCCCGCGCGCCTCTCTCATCTGCGCAGCTTCCCGGCTTTGCGCGGCTCGGCTTCGCGCGCTCCGCGGTCTCCACGCTTAACCCTTTCGCGTCTAAACCACGGCCTACGCCAGCGTTCCCTATCTATTCACGCCCCGTGCTCTCTCTGCACGCGGCGGCTTCCGCGAGTAACACAGCGTAGCTTGCGTCTCCACCACTAGCATTCAATCTAAGTTCCCCGGGCTAGCCTGGCGAATTCAACCCAGCGTACGTCTCCGCCCCACGATTTGGCTTCCCGTCCTTTGCTCCCCGGGCTAATCAGACGGATCCCAATCTGGCTTACGTCTCAGCTTCTGGTTTCAACTTTTCGCCCCCTATTCCCGGGCTAACTTGAGAATCCCAAAGTGGCTTCCGTTTCCGCCTTGGCCTGCCCCCCGCGGCTTCAATTTCCCTAACATTTTTCTCTACCCGGTATGTTTCCCCAAGCTTTCCTCCAACAATACTCCTCCCTCATTTCTCCTGGCCTCTCCCCACAGTCCGCGTCCGAGTCTGTTTGTTCTAGCTTTCACTTTCGCTTTCGACCTTAGAGATTTCTCCCAGCTTCCCCCCGTAGTCCGTATCCGAGTCTATGCCTAGGCTTTCAATAGCTTCTTCCGGCTCCTTTTTCGTCCGGCTTTTCCCTAGGCTGTTTGCTAGTCTCTCTCTCCGGTATTTTCCCAATTCTTCCCGTTTCTTCCCGTTTCTTCCCTCCTAAGTTTGCTATCCGTCCTAAGTTTCCTATCCGTCAGGTTTCCTATCCGAGTCACGGCACCATTATGTCGCTCCCCCTCTTCGTGGAGGAGCAACACAGGACCCTGCGCTGTTCTTTCGTCTGCTCGGCCCTCCCTGGGTTTGCTGCTGGTTCTTCCCGGGTTGGCTACTATCCCTTCCACCTCCGTGGAAGGGCAGTTCCCCCTGGCCGCATTCCCCACTTCCGCAGGGGAGCGGCACACCGCCGGCCAGTTCTCTCGGGGGCTGCACGGGTTCCCTTAGATGTTCCCCATAGATGTTCCTCGTGCATGCCGTCTCTCTCCTCCTTTATAGTCCTCCTCCGCCAATCCCAACTCTGCTACCCACACGCCGAGTACGCTGCTCTCCAATCAGGAGCAAGTCCTACAGTTAATTGGTTGAACTGGAGGCAGCTGTGCGGAAGCTGTTTACTTCTCTCCCAGCGCCATATTGTGGGAGAGCAGATGCATAGAATAAGTCCTAATTCGAGTAACTTAGTCTAGTCCGGATTGCTCCCCACAGTACACTATGGGAATTGGGAATCCACATGATTAGCTACATTTGGAGGATTGGCTTCACAGCATTCCCCTATTTCTTTGTGACCCATTTCATGGATTATAAGTCTTTAATAAAAATTGTGTGTAAACTTTTTTTTTCAGATTGAAATTATATGAACATTTGATAAAATAAAACCTTGTTAGATTGAGTTAAAAATAGCCTTTATTTTTCTTTCTTATTTTGGAGTAACCTGTGTTCATGTACATGAGGTCTTCAAAATGTAAAATGCACTTTATGACAACATTATGCATAGATTTCAAATATTTTTGCACCAGATAAAATTTTTTTTTTGCTTTCAAACTTTTATTTAATGAATATAAATTTCCAAAGTACAGCTAATGGATTACAATGGCTTCCCCCCCATAACGTCCCTCCCACCCGCAACCCTCCCCTTTCCCACTCCCTCTCCCCTTCCATTCACATCAAGATTCATTTTCGTTTCTCTTTATATACAGAAGATCAGTTTAGCATACATTAAGTAAAGATTTCAACAGTTTGAAATTATTTTTAAATTGTTTTTCCATGAAATTGTGAAGTACCCTCACAAAGCTGTTCAAAGACAGAACAACTAAGGGAAGCCTTATTATCATCTGCTAATCATTGTATGGTTAAATAAAAGAAAGAAAAAATATATATTTTTGCAAAACATCAATGAATAAATGAATAAACAATGTGGCAAATAAGCAAGCACTAGAAACAGTACTGGAAGCAAACTGGACTTATTCCAAACTTTTTTCATATTTTAGAAGAGTTTTTAATATTTTTTCTTCTTCCCGTATCAACACATACTTTTGCTCCTCTACACAGAAGTTTTCTTGCTTCAGCAAACTTTCAAGGTTACCATGCAGACACGGAAAATGTAAGATTGTGCAGGTAGCCTCTTTTAGTGCACAAATATAAATTTAAAATGCCAAATAAAAATAGCCTTTGAACAGCAAACAAACTCTTATAAAAAGAAACTCTTCTTTCATAACTAGAACACCTCTCGTAGGACTAAGTCCTTTGTTAGTAGGATAAATTCTAGAAATTAATTTCAAAGTAAAGACCTCAGTGTTTGCTTTTTTCTTATGAAACAAATAAAATGCTGGCAATGAGTGCAATAATGTGCCACTGTAGTTTAGAAATAGGGACATTTAAGAACATTTGAGGAGACAGGTATGTTTGCCTTGATTGGAACATTACACAATGCATACATGTATGGAAACATCATAGGGTACTGCATTCTGTGAGTTCCTCACTGAATCAGAGAAGAAGGCAGCTTTCGAGCAGGATTCTCACCTCTGGCAGAACAGCAGAATCACCTACAAGTGGCCAGAATGTAAGTTAAAACCTCAGAAAAGAATTGGTATATAAGACATAAAAATAGATTTCTGTGCTCTTTAGAAGCCAATAGATGTTTAATAATTACAGTTTCCCCTATTTTGGGGGGAAGAGGAATGGAGGTGGCATGGGGTTGTTGCTTACCCTGAGTAGATATTCAGTAAATGCTGTTCTGCCAGTCCCACTCCACTTTCAGCCGAAGTCCTGTGGGGCTTAGTTGAATGACGTCTCTACCTGTGAGTAAGCGAGCACGTATATATAACGCTCTGTGTGAATGAAACACAAGATTAGTTCTTTCAAAAATGTTCTGTTGGTTGTGACTAAAGGTAAAAATAAAAACTGCAAGTTTCTGCAAGTGATATAAGTGACTTTTTCTTACAAGGTACCCATTTATAGTTTCCACAGCATTTGTTTGTCTTTCTTGAAAAGTCCTTCATTCAAGGACCACATTGCAACCATGAATCATTTATGTATAATTTGGTGGATGATAGACATTTGAAATTACTGTGACAGGTGTTTTCACATTGTTTCTGCTGATCTGATAAAAAGCATATTGCCAGAAAAGAGTGTGGAGAACTTAAAGTTTCAGAATCAATTTGAAGCACACTTTTGAAATGAGAATTGCTATAAAGAAGCATTTAGGGAAGGGAGGAGGTGAGGATAAAAGTTCTTGAGAAAATGCAGTTGAAAATGCAATTCAGTAAAATAAATTTATTTCTTCAGTGGAGACTATATATAATGTGCTATAACTTATTCACCATTATTATTGTCTTTGAACTTGTTTTCTGCTATCATCCACATGATGGCCCCAGGAAGCCCATAAGAAAACCAGTAAAAACATCTTATGTGTTCCTGGTGAAATACTTCAACATATTTCAAAATAAGAAATGGGAGTTGACTAAGACAAAAACTGAACACTAAAAATTAAAAATACAGAGAAAGAATTTCTTTTATGTAGAATGGTGCATTAGTGCCAGCACTAATCTGTAAAACCAGAAACAGCTGTGTTAAGTAATATATGTGGGAATAAAAATTGTTTTTATATTATTTTTGCTATGGAGGATAACATTCCAAAATTTCATTATTTTTTTAATCTTGACTTAGGAAAAGATTAAAAATCTTATCAAGGAAAATCAAGGAAAACTGCTGTGGCAATTTTAAAAACAAGGATCCCACTCATCTCTCTGCAAGTAGCTCCTTCTCTTTCTTCTGGGTCCTTTCCCTCCTGCACCCTCTCCCAGACAGTTCATCTGCTTTCCCTTAGGCAAAGGCTTTTGTGAAATATGGAAGTAATTATATCCATACAACTATTTCCAGTGATCTTTGTAAACACCCCTTGTATATCAGAGATGCCACCAGCTACTGAAATTTGACTTCAGTTACTTTTTTGAATTTTGGATACAAAGAGCATTAACCAATTCTCTGAATTTGTCGTGGTCAAAATATAATTATCCACAGATGATTTATTAGATTTAAGGCCCTTTCACGAGTGTATTGATGATACAGATCTTCATTATCTAATAACAATGTTCATAAGACGCTTCATTTCCAGCTCCATTTCTCTGATCCACTAATGGGTACTGATTTCAAATTTTCTGCTATTCTAGCTGTAGTATTCCCCTGGAAAGTCAGATTATAATGATACAGCAGTATGAATCAAGATCTTCAGCTACTTTAGTTGCTTAATATTGGTCTCTCTAAATCTTTTCTATTACATTTCAATCATCCATGTAGCTACCAGTAAGTATATGTCTTCAACTCAGTTCCAAGCATAACATTCCATAGCTTAGCATCCTTTCCACTTAGCTCTTTTCTTTACAGAGTTAGTGTGAGAAAACTCTTGAGCCAAAACATGAGACTTCTTGTTCCAGCTAAATGCAATAACCAAATGGGAACATTAGCATTAACACACCCCAACTCAAACATTTTTTAAAATCTTTTTGTATATAACAGTTTGTTCTGTCACTAAAAAGGAGGAAAATGAAGTGCATTTATCATATATGGACTTAATGAATCAAATGGTTCATCCATTTTTTAACAGTGTGGAGAGCATCTGAAATATCCCAATACTGGTCAAAGAAGCAGAGAGTTAATAAAGGAGATAAACATGGTCTTAGCCCTCACAGAGCTTAAAGTCTACTTAGGGACACAAGAAAACACTCATCTCATGGTGTGATAGGGACTGCTACTGGAGAGACCAGAGTTCTAAGGATCTGGAGAGAGGACATCCATAGATAGAATTGTGAGAGAAATCTTCCTGATGACAAATAACATCCAAGCAGAGAGAGAAAGAGACAGAAAGACAGACAAAGGCAAAATTAGCCAGGGTGATTGAGAAGTTGATGTAGACCAAGGAACAAGAGCCTGACCTTTAAATGTTATTGGAAAAACTCTGGCTTAATGAGCAAATAAAGACAGGCCAAAGTGAGGTCAAATAAAGCTCTAGAGCAATTAGGACCCCAGTCATATGGGATCACAACCAGTGAGACACAGGAGGAGGGGCAGCTTGGGAGCATGCAAGAGGTCGTGAACTTTTGGCTTGAGAAGCCTATGGCTAGTAACCAAGTGAGGTTTCTGGTAGTTACAGGCTGCATTAGCAATAAGTAAAGGATGGAATTTTGAAGTTATGGTTTAGCTGGTAAATTTAAATTAAGAGATAGCTGAATAAAAATGCTCAGGATAACTAGCCATCAGGGAAATGCCAATAAAAGCCACAATGAGGTTCCACTTCACTCCAGTTAGAGTGGCTGTTATCCAAAAATAAAAAAACAATGGATGTTGGTGAAGATGTGGGATGAACGGTGCTCTAATACATAACTGTTGGTGGGAATGTGAACTAGGAAAACCATTATGGAAGACAGTATGGAGAGAGATCTGAAGATAGATCTGCCTTATGACTCAGCCATCTCACTCCTGGGAATTTATACTCAGAGGGAATGAAATCAGCATATGAGAGAGCTATCTGCACCACCATATTTATTGCAGCTCAATTCACAATACCTAAGATAAGGACTCGATCCTGATATCCTTCAACTAATGACTACATAAAGAAAATGTGGTGCATGTACATTGTGGAATACTACTCAGCCATAAAAAAGAATTAAATCCTGTCTTTTACAACAAAATGAATTCAACTGTAATCCATATATCATATGTTTTATATGTGGCAGGTAATGTAGAATACAAAAAAGTATATTGCAATGAAACAGCATCTTGTGATACGATTGTTTTCAGTCTTGTGATATGTTTGTTGAATATTATGGTTAGTGATGAATTAATCCTGTGATTATAGAGTAAATTGAAATTATGGTTTGTTTTTTTTTATTTTTTGACAGGCAGAGTGGACAGGGAGAGAGAGGGACAGAGAGAAAGGTCTTCCTTTGCCGTTGGTTCACCCTCCAATGGCTGCTGTGGCCGGCGCACCACACTGATCCGATGGCAGGAGCCAGGTACTTATCCTGGTCTCCCATGGGGTGCAGGGCCCAAGCACTTGGGCCATCCTCCACTGCACTCCCTGGCCACAGCAGAGAGCTGGCCTGGAAGAGGGGCAACCGGGAAAATTATGTTTTTGTAAAAATTAAAACAAGAAGGAAGGAGGGGGACTTAGGAAGGGAGAGGTGTAGGAGGTAAGTATGGTTGTCTTCTTAGAACTGTACCTATGAAATACATGAAACCTGGTCTCTTTATATTAATAATTTTGTTTAAATATTATCCCAAAAATAAATACAATTTAAATTTGGGAAAAAGAGCTAGCTGAATTTATCAAAAAGTTTTGCCTGTTTTATTAGAAATTTATTTGACTTATTTCCTCTTGTCCATTTATAATTCACTAGTGCTATATCTGTAGCCCTTTTTCTTAAGAAATTTCAAAGTTACATGTTTACAAATGCTATTGATGTGTTGACTTGTTCTTTTCTAATTACTCATCTTTAATGTCTCTGTGCTTTTTCCAACCATGAGCTGACAGAATTGAAAATGCTGGGGTCGGCCATGAAGAAGTACAAAATAAAAAATATAAAAATAGGCTCTAGTGTTACATTAAAAGAGTTGATTCTGTGGAAGTTTAATTCCCCATGCTTGTCAAAAGTTGTTAAAACACTGCTTGCCTTTTTTGAATATAAAATGTAGGCAGACATGTACTAATATATCAAAAAATGACACTTTGTCAAAGAGGGCTTTCATGGGAGAATGTTCTGAATAAAATGTTTTCTTTTAAAAAGAACCCAACCTGTTTAACATTCCAAAGCAAACACAAAAGAACACAAAATGCCTGAACTCTCTGCCAGTCATAACTGTCAGTTTCATTTACCCTTTACTACTTTTTTGTATTCCAAAAATATTTTCTCAAAGGAATTATTGGTTTTATGCCGTGATAACCCTGGTTTGAAGTAAAATAAAAGTAGCTCTGACCCTACTCACAATGGATTCTTTTCAGCCTTACCAGCACTTCTAATAGTGTGATGATGACGTAGTTGGCCATGTCTACCATAGACCCAGTGTAATTATATGTGAAGCAACAATGCTGTTATCTGTTAGGAACACTTGCTGCAGCTAACTGCATTTCACTGTCTGGCAGATGAAATACTGAATTAAAATCTCCAACTAGTTTCTCAAGAAGTTTTTTTTTTTTATTTTTCCCCAGTAATTTTAAAATCTTTTAGCCTCGAGGAAGACAGTAGCCTGAGAAGAATGGGAAAACAGATGGTATTTAAACGGCCTTAGCAAGATTAACCAAGCAGATGTGCCTGTGTGTCACCTTTTCCGTTCCTCAGACAGTCGCTCCCCATTATGATTGCTCTATGATGATTCCAACCCTTTGAGTCTTCTGAGGATGTCCAGAGTTAAGATACTGATCAGTGTTGAAATGTTACATTGCAGAGCAATAGATGATTGACTGTGACCATAATCTAATACCACTTTATCTAAATAAGAGAGGTATTTTGTGTAGTTCCCATGTACATTGCAGAAAATGCATCCAAGTCCGAACCTGAGTGGGAAGCAGGCAGAATAACTCGAAGAAACAGAAACAGATGGCGTTTGAGGTATGGATTACCAGTATCCTGGAACACCACATAGTAGTGCTCGTGTGAAAAGAAAAGGAATGCCCTGCGCAACTTGACTTGATGTATAAGCTGAGTCTGCTTTTACAGTCTTCTCTCGGTTAAAATGCCTGAAGGGTTGTTGGTGGGAGTGGAGGGGGGAGTTGTGGAAAGGTTTGAGCTAATGTCAGAGAATGGTGGAAATCTATTTCCTCAGCTTCAAAGGTCCATTGGAGAATAGAAAACCCAGGTTTTAGTAAAATATTAGACAATTCTGCACATTTTGGTATGAGAAGATACTAAGCTTGAGGCAAGAGATTTTAGTTAGTTAAAGCCAAGCCAAATGTACAAATGGTCAAGCCAAGTAGCTCACACTGTTACTGCAAGAGAAAACACTATTTTGTAGTGGTGGTGATAGTGCAGGAGGTGGAAGCGGTGGTGATTCTTCCCTTAGCCAGAGACACTGAGGTGCGGAACTGTGGATTGAGGCTTCAGACCTTGCCTCCATCACTTAACAACTATGTGAGCCTGGTCCAGTGCTTTAGCCTCTCCAAGCTTGATATCATCCATCTGTAATATGAGCCTAATACTACTTCATCAGGCATTTAGTTCAGTGCCTAATACTTATTTAATAAATGGTAGCAATAATTATTAATAGACAAATGTGCACAGCTTAGTAGTTTTTCCTACCAGTCACCAGGAAGGTTAGATATTCATGAATGTAGTTTCTCCCTGCACCAGGAAGCCCCTTAGAGATGACTAACTACTCAAGGGTTTTAGGATATCCTCAGATTCTGGAGAGTGGGAATAGTTGTTCTGCATTTCTCTCTTCTTCCTTGGGTTACTATGTATACAGACCATGCCATTTGTTTAAATACAAGTTAAAATTAGAACCTTTCTCTGAACACTTTCTGATTACATTTATTGAGCTCCCTCAAGAAATTTTATTACACTGATCATTACATACACATGAATCATCTCCGAAAACCAGCAGTTCCTCCTAAATGTATTAAGACCAAAATTAATATCTAAAACTTAGATCCCTTTAAAGTTTAAACAATCATATCCTTGCTGTTGGCCATTACTGCCTGGAAGGTTAAAGCATATGTCTTTTGTGCAAAGGAAATGTCAAGGACATATCAATATTTGATTCTGTTGCACATTAGCCATGCCAGAGACTCTGCAGTGGCATGTAATGTAAACAGCTCTCTGTGAGTCCACTACTGAAAGAAACAAAAGGTGCAAATTGATCTTAATATACTTCAATGTTAAAATTTTACAACACTGTTTAAGTTATTTTGTGATTAATTTCAAAATGGATGAGGCAGTAACTTTTAATTTTAGCTAATTATGTTTAAATTAAATATTAGCATTTAAAGTAAGCATTTTAATTAAATACAAGGCTCAGGCAACTAATCATTAAAAGTAGAATTGGTAACTTGAGATTTATCATTCTGAACCCTTTGTACCACATTTCTAATGACTTCTTCTCACTACTTAAATGAAAAGCTAAATGTATCTCCCCGGTGTGGCAGCTAGTCAAAGATAAACTTTTCTTGGGTCATGGCTGTCAATTGGATACTGAATCAGAGCAGAGAAATCTGTAAAATTGTAAATACTATATACTCTAAACTTTCTATTAATATTCAAATATACTTGTATATATAGTTGAATTAGCTGCTTCATATAATTCAAGGTAACTGTCATTTAGCCTAAGCTCACAGTAAATGTTTTCAAATTTAGTGAATAAATGTATTGATAAAGTTTATAAAATATCTTTAAATGGACTTTCTTTTAAAACCATTTGTTGTTCCATCATCTTACCTTTTATTTGAATGTATTCAATTAGAATACTTCATAAAACTGAAGTGCATTGATTCATAAGTTTGAAGTGTGTTCTATTATCCATTGCTTTTCTGGAATGAGTATAAACATAAAGAATCTAAAAGAGAGTAATGCCTCTGATGAGTGAGAGGAGGTGATTTAAAGGCAAGTTAGCTTGTTTTGTGTCTTGAACAAAATACTTGCAATTACTGATGGTCACATTTTTCTTGTGTCCTAAAAACTGAACTAATTGAAGGTGCTACCCTTAGGGAACGAGTTCTGTGATGTAATGAATGTTGAGTGCCCTCTTGAGTTTAGCAATTAATCATTCATAATTATAATGATTTCTGTTTATTTGGGAACTTTGAAAATTCTAATTTATCAAACAAATTGAGAAAAAGAGTAGTTGAAGGTTTGTCTTGTTTCAAAACAAAATGGTCAACAGGACTGTGCATATGTCAAGAAATTCTCACAAGCAGTGGAGCCTGTTTTCTGGCTAAAATACGGGCACATATTTTACACCTTTTTTTCTATTCATTTTTGATTTCTCTAGAACAGTGTGGGCAATAGTGGGGGGGGGCAAGTTGAAGAGTTGACAAGGACACAAGTAGTAGAAGTGCATTAATCAAAGAATACAATAGAGTCAGTAATTGGCTAGTAGCCAAGTATAGAAATTTAAAGTCATTTTTCTTTTCACACAAAAGGGGTGTGGGTGTGGGTATGTGTTTGCTTGGAAGCCCACATATACTTACATACTATGACCCAAGTAAAAGATGAATTTCTGAGGGATTTTGGACCATAATAATCTCTGTTTTACTGTCACTGAATAATTTTATTGATAATGATGTATGAGGAAACTGAAAAAGCTTCTTTGAAAATGGAGTTAAAAAGTAAGTTTATTTTGGTAAAAAACAATTAGAAACCATACACACAAGGGGTCTTCAGAAGGTTCAGGGGGAAATATATATTATAGAAAAAAATGCATGGATTTCAATTTTTTTGCACCAAAATAAACTAATGTTTGAATTGCATTTTTCCACAAACTTGTTGAGGTCTTTTCAAAATCAGCTCCTACAATCTGTTTAGATGTCTTAAACACTTTTAATAGCGTACTGAAATAGTAACTAAATACTACTTTTAAGTAAGAGTTTGGGCCTGTGCCGCGGCTCAATAGGCTAATCCTCCACCTTGCGGCGCTGGCACACCGGGTTCTAGTCCCTTTCGGGGCACCGGATTCTGTCCTGGTTGCCCCTCTTCCAGGCCAGCTCTCTGCTGTGGCCCAGGAGTGCAGTGGAGGATGGCCCAAGTGCTTGGGCCCTGCACCCACATGGGAGACCAGGAGAAGCACCTGGCTCCTGACTTCGGATCAGCGTGGTGCGCCGGCCACAGCATTGGAGGGTGAACCAATGGCAAAGGAAGACCTTTCTCTCTGTCTCTCTCTCTCATTATCCACTCTGCCTGACAAAAATAAAAAAAAAATTAAAAAAAATGTTAAAAAAAGAGTTTGACATCGCACTCTGTTCCACTTCTCCCATCTCTTTCCCTTTTTTCATGCTTCTGATACAGCACTTTAGTTTTAGAGTCAACATGTCAGAGAATTCTCAGGTCTACTAAATATTCAACTTTGAAAGACACAACTGCTTACTATATTCATGTAATACCAGAGATAAGAATAATAATAATAACTAGCAGATGTCTGAAAAAGGTCATCTGGAGATACACAATACATAGGATTTCTAAGGAGAATACCTTTAACCACTCACTTAGGGTTCACCTAAAACCCTTGGCATCTAAATCCAAAACAAGGTTCTTCCATAAGAATGTTATGTGTGTGGGGATAGCTCCCAGTTTAGAAACCCATCTCCCATCAAGGTAAATAAACCATGAGCAAATGTGGTTTCTGCTCTTCATCAACTAATTATGTGATAAATGGACTGAAAGTACCTTTATCAAAAATAAATAAAAATAAAAACATGTTATTGTCATCAACACACTTCTTTCCACAATAAATATTTAGTGACAGCTACTAAGGAGAAAGAAAAATCTTTTTAAAAGACTAATTATAAAATTACTTTGCCTCCATCATCAGGTACTCAGAAGCAGGAAGCAAACCAATCGGACGCCTGGGAGGTAAGGCGAGACCATGGAATATCCACCAACCAGATAATCATCACTGGCATAGCTGGGAAGTGTCCGAATGTAGGTATGTGAGCTAAAGATCTCACCACACACTTGCAACCCGTTTTCTGACATTTCCTGCATCTATCAGTGTTGTACACCTGCCGTTTCACACACCTGCTGTTTCATAAGTCCTTTCAAAGCATTACTTGGCATGGCCTCTCAGACACACACAGACATGCACAGGCACAATCCACTAAGATCACCCTGCTAGCCCTCCAGTAGGTCTTTCCTCCTTTCTGAGACTTTTAAGGGGGCTAAGGGGATGAGGGAGATGTTGTTGTCTTCTTAGAATTGTACCTATGAAATACATTAAATCTGTTCTTTTTTATTAATAACAATTAAAAATTGAAAATATATTCCACAAAATAACTTTAAACCACCTCCCGCTCTCTACTGTTACTGCTCCCATATAGAAACCTTCTTCCACATGCAATGGATCCCAATTTTCTGAACAGAGCAATGTTTTTTGTCTGCTGTCCCTACAATCTGAAATAACTACCAGCTCCTCTTTGTTGGGTTTAGTTGTCTATCCTCTAAGACCAAAGTCAAATTCTGCCTACATCACAAAATCTCACTGGTTTCATCAGACCCATTATATGCTTTCTTCCAAAGCTCTAGAATTGTGATGATTCCTGTCTTCTGGCATGTTGTACTCTTATCATGGTGTACTCTTCCTCTCTTTACACATATGCCCTATATGCCTCAAGATAATAGCTGTTTATTTCTGGAAAATACTTTATATAGTGTGTTTTTTACACTAGAATCCAAGGATAGATAGATGAAACAAGCATGTAGTAAGTTGCTGCTGTGATTTATTGAGGCAACATAGGGAGGAGATAAAGAACGTAGATTTGGAGCCAGTCTACTTGAGTTTGATCCACACTCAGCTGGTTGCTAGCTGGGTGGCCTTGGCAAGGTGTTCTACGAAAATTTCCTGTGCCTTAATTTCCTTGTCTAATCTGGGAATAATAATACCATCTCATTAGGTTGTTGTGAAGACTAAATAAGTTGATAGATTAAAAAGGATTTAGAATGGTGTCTAATATTTGTTAAACACTCACAAAATTATTATTACCTGCTGATTGCTATCTATACAGTAATATTCCATTTCAACTAATTTTCTCAATAATTGTATAAAATAGATGGCATCATCCTCATTCTCAGAACAGAAACACTGTGGGTCCAAGAGGTGAAGCCTAAAACCATCAAAGGAGCTGGAATCAGAATGAAAGAGTCTGACCTTAAACCCTAAGTTGTCTCATCCCTGTGTTTTCATAACTTATACCTGTGCCCAGTGACTAGCTGTTACTGGTGAAGATGAAATTTAGGTTTCTCTATTCC
The DNA here is from genome assembly GCF_964237555.1 of Oryctolagus cuniculus. NCBI lineage: Eukaryota > Metazoa > Chordata > Mammalia > Lagomorpha > Leporidae > Oryctolagus > Oryctolagus cuniculus. The sequence continues at coordinate 57,198,065 of NC_091436.1, forward strand.
TATATTTTTTTATTTTGACTTTTATTTAATAAATATAAATTTCCAAAGTACAGCTTTTGGATTACAGTGGCTTTCCCCCCCATAACTTCCCTCCCATCCGCATCCCTCCCATCTCCCGCTCCCTCTCCAATCCCATTCACATCAAGATTCATTTTCAATTATCTTTATATACAGAAGATCAATTTAGTATATATCAAGTAAAGATTTCAACAGTTTGCACTCACACAAAAATACAAAGTGTAAAGTACTGTTTGAGTACTAGTTATACCATTGATTCACATAGTACAACACATTAAGGACAGAGATCCTACATGGGGAGTAAGTGCACAGTGACTCCTGTTCCTATATTTTAAGCTAAATTATGCTGATTTTGCTAGGTTTAACCTTTTAAAATATTTTAATGTGAAATGTTTTTGGTTGACAGCAAATTCCCTTTTTAATGCATAATCCAAAGAGGATGAGATCAGTAGAGGCATAAATACTTTTTTCAGGAGGCAATGGGGTATGGTGATGCTGTAGAAGTGAAAATTCAACTCAACAAATATTTCTGTTCCAGGGCACTGGTACAAATACCTGGGAACAAGTAGGGGAAAAAAATACCAAATAGCTATTACTACCATGGGGTATTTTATCATCCAGGTAACTCAAGTAGTGAAAACACAGCAAAAACACCTAACACATTTGTAACTTCTCATAACTAGGCTCACCGTGAGACTGGCACTTCCATCCTCTCTGCCTCACTGCCTCATTATATAATGGTACAGTTTGGATGTGGTACCCCTGTTTGCAAAAATAACACTTTGAAACTTGACAGAATATGTGATTTAAAAGCAAACTATAAACTTTATATGAAACATATTTGCACTTATTTCATTCTATTTGGTATTAATTAGGGATTTTACGAAGAGTTCTGTTAAACATGGTAGACTAGCCCCTGTTACAGTCTCTTTGTTGTATGGGAAACCATTAATACATTTTGTTCTTGTCACTTACAAAACTTCATGGCTACTGCTACTTCATTTGTGGATCTGCCCCATTTACCACTGTGGTAGGATATAATGAATGACTGATAAATCCATGGTGAGATTAAATTTTACCACCTTACTAATACATTGAGCATGCTGTGACCTCTTGGGCCACCAGTGAACTCCAGAACACTGCAGAGACCCTCAGTAGACTCAAAAGAAATAGTGTTAAGGCAAGCATCACCAAAAGTGAAGGTTTTCTAGGTGTTTTACTTTACACATATCATTACATTTAATCCTCAGAATAACCTTATGAAGTAGGTATTGTTAGTTACCCCCATTTACAAATAAGAAAGGTAAGTTTCAGGGAGTTTAAGGTTTAACTAACTTAAAAATCACACCGTTGACAAGAATTTCCAGCACAATTCGAAGCCAAAGACCAAACAAATGATATAGCAATGATGAGGGCAAGTGAGACCTACAGGTCTCTGTTTTGACAATAATGCAAACGACTTCAAGTGTATCATTAAAGCCTCTTGTGTCTCAATTTCCTCATCTCACATGATATTATATGAGAATCAAAGTATTTTATTTGTAAATGGCTTTGAGAAGATCAGAGATATTAAAAACATAAGTTATAATTATGAGTCTGGTAATTATAAATAGTGAAACAGCTAAGAAGTCCCCAAATGGTTTTAAATGTGTTTAAATCCCTGGTAAGTGATGGAAAAAAGTGGAAGCAATAAAGGGAAACAAGAACCAAACAGTAGAAATACTGTACTTATGTAGGGATTCCAAGAGCAGATGTAGAAAAGATGGCCCCAAATGGTCTGGTTTGCTATTCAATTCTCAATTACTAAGCAGCTGTGATCTTTATAATAGGTTATATCATGTTTTAAAATGTAGGCTTAATGATCAGAATCATTACATCAAAAGCTGGATGTAGGACAAAACATTGGAAAGTGGGACATTGCATATGGAGCCAGATACCTTGTTTAAAGAACAGTTATATAGCAAGGTACTCATTTGAAAGGTTAAGAGTTATTTTTTCCTTAAATACATGGCTCTAAAAGTACATATGCATCTCCCCTAGTCCCTGAACACTCTAGGGGAGTGGGACCCAGCCTGCTGCTTCTTGAAACAATCTCTGTAGTTTTTCAAAGGAATTAATTGCACTTGTAGCTGATGTCTTGTTTTGTGATAGACATTGAAGGGAAGTAGTGTGTTTGATTAGTTTTTAAGCACATTATTCAGTTTGTATAATAATAAAAACAGCCCTGTCCTATAAAACTGAGATACTTTCAGGTTCTTAACACTTAAATTGCATTCCTACTGCGTTTAAATGATAAGTCATTAATCTCATCCTCTGACATACTGTATTTACATAGATTTAGGAAAGCTATTCACATTTCCCTCTGTTCTTTTGTTTACATTTTAATTTTCATAAGCCACCTAAGGGAGAGGGCAAGAGCACCACCCATCTGCTGATTCACTCCCCAAATGCCTACAAAGGCCAGGAACCAAAAGCCAGGAACCAAGAACTCAATCCTGAGTTCTCACGTGGGTAGCAGGAATCCAATTACTTGAGCCATTACCTTCTGCCTTTCAGGATGTATATTAGCAAGAAGCTAAAATCAGGAGCTAGAGCTGTGAGTTGAATCCAGACATTTTAAGTTGAATTCTTAACCAACAGGCCAAATGCACAGCCCCAAAACTGCATTTGAACCTGGACAAAAGCAAGTAGCTTAGCTGATAATTTAAACAATATTCTAAAAGTCAGAGAAGTTAAGAAACTATTTTTATGAGTCTTTGTCAAAGCCTCCTCTGCTTCCAAGATCTGCTGCTGAAATGGAGATTTTATGATCAATTGCTTGATTTCATCTAACCAATTTCAACTCTCAAGTGTTTCTAGAGATATAGACCTATGACTATAGCACATCTGAGTATTTTAATAACTTCTTTAATATTTGCAGTTTATCATTATTGTCAGTTGTTAAGCATTTTAATGGTAGAATGGGTTGCAAGGATAATGAGAGCAGTAATTCAGCAACAAATGGCTAATCTGGGAAATATTTTGGGAATATAGTCCTCAGTTATAAACGTACTTTGTAACTATAAGTCATTAAACAAATAGATTATACAAAAAATGTTATTTGTAGGACTAGTTTTTGTAAGCCTGAATTATGCTTTTCTGTAAGGTGGTGAAATATAATAGAGAAAATTTCCACCTCTTTTATTTAGAATGTTCAGGAGCATTGAACTGCTCTTCAACACACAGCAGAACAGTAGCTATCTGACAGAAGCTCAGGAAATCTAGACTAGTATTTACCATTCATAGAGTGTCTGCTCTGTGCTTTACACTTTAAAATACAGCATTCTTTGTCTTCACAACAGTTCTGAAAGGAGATTTTGTTATCTGCTTCTACAGCCAAGTAAACTAAGGCTTAGATAAGTTAATAAACAGATAAGTAAATTAGTACATGGTGGAGCCACAATTCAAACACAGGTTCTTTAGACTCCTATTCCCATGCTCTTTAACTGTTAGGGAGACCAAAAGATAATGAGCTCCAAAGAAAACTCTCATAACAAGAACAGTAATAATAGCTACCATTTATTAACATGCCAGATATGAGGCGAGGTGCCCTAAGGGATTTATATCCATTATCCTAATAAATGGCTCAAAAGGGTTCATTCATGTCAGGTTTTCCAAATGAATTAGAAATTAATAGTATTTCCATTTGCCTTATGAAAATGTTTAATTCAAAGGCATCCAGTAGACAAAGATGCAAAGATGGCATAACATGTAAGGAAAAAAACCAAGTCATCAATTTAAGTCTGAGTTCCAAAACCCTTGTTCTTTCTATTATAGAATATTATAAGCTAAAATATGTCTGATTTTTAAAATAACAACTTTAGACTCTTGCATACTGATCTTTTTTCTCTCAGTTTTTTCTAGGAATGAGTTCAGTTTTATTTAGAAATTGCTGAGCTTTGTGATAGTAAGGAATTTTCAGAAAGTTTGTATTAGTTCAACAAATATGTACAGGTTTGTGTTTATTCTAATACTATCCATGTTTTGCTTAAAGTCACATTTTAATGTTGTAAATCCAATGTACTCAGATTGCATTTTATAGTCTAAAATTTCTACATTTTAAGAACTTGAAAAAGAAAGCAAGTTTATTTTTTTAAAAGATTTATTTTAATGACAGAGTTAAGGAGAGAGGTAGAGACAGAGAAAGAGAGGTCTTCCATCCGATGGTACACTCCCCAGATGGCTGCAATGGCCGGAGCTGTGCTGATCCAAAGCCAGGAGCCAGGAGCTTGTTTCAGGTCTCCCACATGGGTGCAGAGGCCCAAAGACTTGGGCCATCTTCTACTGCTAGGAAAGCAAGTTTATTAAACTTAAGAAAAATTCCTTACATGTGTACATTGCTGAAATACCACAAGTCTGAATAGCTTTCTTCCTAATCTTACAAGAAGCTCAGAGCAGCACTTTACATGCCTATTGATTGCCAACTATTTTCTTAACTTTGTGCTAGAAACATCAGCAGATAATAAGAACCCAAAACATCTGCCCTTAAAGAAATTTACAAATTAGGTAGAAAAGACCAGGTAAGCATCAAGCAAGGAAAACCAAAATCACATAATATTCAGAAAGTGAAATAAATTACAGCTGATTTCAGAAAAAAAAAAAAAAAAAAGAGTGCTTCAACTTTATGGCTGGAGGTGCTAATGATGGGTTGAAGTGGTGAAAAAAAAAGCCTTCTGTGAGAAGGCAACTCGGATTGGCTGAGGGGATAGATGGTACTGGCCAGGCACCTTCTTGTGATGGAAGCTGCCAGGTAATAAATACATTTATTGTCTCGAAGGTTTGTTCATGGAACTGGAGATGACAGAACTGGAAAAAGAGGAGAGGCCAGACAGCCAGAGCCTTTGACTCTAGTTAAAGACTCTGTCCTTTAGCCTCCGAGAGATGGGAAGTCACCGAATATTTTTGAGCAGGGGAGTGAAATAATTAAACCAGTGCTTTAAAAAAGATTAATTTGGCAGGACAAGGCAGGATGGATTGGTAGAAGGAGAACAGAGCAAAGAAACTACCGCAATAACTCAGGTGTAAGGTGATGAGGTTCTGGACAGAAGTGACAATAGGAACGGAAGGAAAGAAATAAATTTGAGAAACAGCACAAAGAAAGACACCACAGGAGGTGATGAGTTGATATTGGAAGTAAAAACACAAAAACACTACTTTTAAATGCTTTTTGAAACTTTTTATAATTTAAAAAGCATGTAGAGTTCATAAGACATCGTATACAATATTCATAGTCTGAGATACCACTAGATTCAAGGGAGACCTTGCTTTTACTCACTGTAACATTTCTTTTTCTAAAATCTACAGAGAACTGCATTTCTAGAGATTATAACTGTCATAATAAAATGACTGAGAATAGTGTTATATTTATGTAACCCTAATGATAATCATAATAGTTAAGTTACGGTAAGACCCCACAATAAGATGAACAAAGAAAATTCAGCTAAACAGTGTTGTTTCATTTACTTCCAAAATCCCAGTTAATTAGTTTAGCTTTTATATTTTCTACCAAATTGATTTTTTAAAATTAATGAAGCATACAGTGGATTATTTTGTTAAATCTATTGATATAATCCTCTAATAATTTGATTTTTTATTAATTCCATTGTCTTTCAAATGCCTTAATTCCTTTGTATTTCAAATGCCTTTATATTGTAATTATTATACTTTTACTGTGAAAAAATAGAGCCATTGAGAAAGTGAATTAATGATTCAGGTAATGTCAGAGTTCAAGAATCTCTCTCTTCATAGTGGCCCCAGTGGAATACACAAATAAAATCATATTAGAAACCACGCAATATTACTTTTATTTGTTTATGCTTAGTGAAAATGATGAGTGTCAGGCAAATGGAACCTTCTTTCCAAAAAACCAAATATATGCACAGATAAACACATACACACACATAATCCATTGTATTACTCTATAATGTGTGTGTATATATATATATATATATATCAGTTACTTCAGAAAGCAAGTGCCATTTTCTATTACTTAGGTGCTATTTTTAATGCTCAGGTAAAGCATATTGTGGCTTCTAATATTAATTCATTCTCCACTTAGCATTGTTAAAAATATTTATGATCTAGTGCAGAGCAAAACATATCGTTATCCATTTTCCCTAGCTTTGATATAAAAGCATTCTTCAGCTGTTTTCAGGGGAGGACTGTTGTCAAAGTTTGATGGTAATTTATGTTGTCAGTCCATTAAGTTGATTTTATGGCAGCCAACACAACTATTGTCCATTTATGAGAAACCTGAGGACCACTCTAGGTCTCAGCGAAGGCCGTTTGATACCTGCCCTCTCGTATAGTTGACCTTGAGGGGAGTGGAGTTTGGTAATTTATGGCAAACACCATCTAGGAAGACCCATTTGCAAGATTCACTGTCATTTAGTGCTAAATGATCATTGCTGAGTCCAGAGACAATCTGAGCTCCTGACAGAGCAATCCCATAAAAAATATTGCCTACCCACCCAGGTGTCCTTTCCAATTATCTGGAGTAGAAATTAATACTTTTAAAAGCTGCTAGTTTTTGAAAGGTTATTACAATTTATTCCAGCAGTTTCTTTTGCACATTATGATGAATTAGTTTATTACGCCATTATTTTCCATGTCAGCTTTTTAGGAGATAGAACCATAATGTTGAAACATTAGTGTGAATGGCAAACATACTATTTTACAGCTGAGTAATATATTTCTTTGAGAAAAATGTGCTCAGTTTTTAATAACAGGTAATTTTATGTTTATGCTCACTAATGCTGTTGTCAGGTATTATTTATTTCTGTTGGTAAGAACCAGAGAACTTTCTTTTAAAATGTTAATGGTGGTTGAGAGAGATTTTAGAGTCATAGTAAGAATATATTACTTAAAAGTAGAAAATATAAATTGTGAGTGTTTTTCCCTGAAAGCTAATATTTTTAAGATTTTTTGACACCAGTTTAATATATAGTTAGTTCCAGGGAGAATACTACTTCTGTCTCAATTTTTCTCTAAATATAGTGGGAGGAGGGGAATTTTTAAAAATTCATTTTTCTAAGTCTTAAGGACTTTGAAGTTTGTCTTTAATGAAATTTCATCACCCTAAATGATTTGTTGCTTCTTCAACTGCTTGGATATGTTCAATAATTTACAAGTATTTTATAAAATAATATTACCTGGCACTTTGACATATTTTTCAGAGTCATTATTGTCCATTAAATATCTACTATGATAGTAAGAAAGTACATGGGTTTTCCTACTTAGCCAAGTATTGAAAAATAATGATTGTACTTCTCTGTGACACAGACTGATTTAGAAGGGTTCTACAGAGCACCTAATAAACAGTATTCATTCCTAGGCCAAAGGTGTCTTGACTGCCTGCTATGTGCTAGGCATTATAGAACTGTGAAGTCGGGTCATAGCCACAGTGACATTTAACCTATTCAGTCGTTTTACTTCTGTTACAGTTATTTTTATCTCTACCATTTTAACAAAACTACAAAAACTATAAAATTCTGAACCTTATATAAATTGAGCTTATAAGCAAAACTCTAACAGTTTGGATGCTTTGTGTTTTCACTCTCCTGTCCAATAAGAGCCTGCCAAAGAAAATACTGTTTTTTGTTTTCTCACCAAACACATTTGCTTCTTGAGCAAACATTTTCAATATTAAGGTATTTGTTTTTGTTGATATGACTGGAGCAAATGCTTGTTTTAGCAGAATTAAGATCTAATATATTCCATAAATATTTCCCATTTCAGTAGAAAATTACTTGATAATATGTTACACTGATAATGTGAATGCAAAGTTTTTTTTTTTTTTTGAGGGTTGGGGAAGATTTTTGTTGAAATATAGAATACATGCAGAACAATGCATCCATCATAAGTGTATAGTTCACTGGATTTTCAGAGTGAACACACCTATATAATCCACACCTGAGCCAGGAAACAGAAGTCACCAGCATTCCAGCAAATATGTCCGTGTCCCATTGCAGTTGTCACCTCACCAACCCTAGTCACGACTCTCCTGATTTATAACATCATAAAATAGGCTAGTTTATGAACTTTAAAGAAATTAAACCATGACTTCTTTTGATCAAAGCAATGTTTTTGAGATTCGTCCACACAGTTGTAGGTTGTACTTTGTTCTCATTGCTGTGTGGTATATTCCATTATTTAAACACATCATGTTTTATGTACATACTCTATTGTTGATGGTCACTGTGTTGATTCCAGTTTGGGGTTATTGTAACAAATGCAACTATGAACATTGTCATGTATGTCCTTGGTGAAATATGAAAGCATTTCTGTGGGCTTATTTGGAGTGGAATGATTGGGTCATAGAATATAGGTTCAGCATTTATAGATATGGCCAACCATTTTTTAGGAGTTCAGGAGCCTAGTACTCTCTTATAATTATAAATTATTGTTCTTTAGACATCAAACGTAAAAATAACTGGTCAGAATTAAGTGAATGAATAATTTCTAGGCTTCTCTCAGGCGTAGAAATCTGTAATGCAGTCTTGTTTACAGCAGAGAGCACTGGCATAGACTTGAACAAAAGTCAGATAATGAGAATGTGCTGTTTGTTTTCTATTATATTTCTGTGTTTGCATTTGTGTCTGGATTTGACTGTTAATGAACCTTAACATTCACATTTTATGTTAAATAATGAAATTGCCCTATCTGATGCAAGGGATCTGGATAGTTATCTTGTTTGCCCAGTCATGTGCTTCCAGGTTACACAGAATATTTTTTTGCCAAATAACTAACTAAATGCAAAATGCCCTCTTTTCAACATTTCTAGTGATTTTCATGAGAGTAGAACAGGGATTGTGTACATTCATCCCTAAATATATAATTTTAAGAGACTTATACATTTTGTTGAATGGGTTTTGATAGAGTTGTGGTTTGCATAGAATCCTGGCGCTGCCAGTTGAATCTGACCTAATTTTTCATCTCCCTCAACCTTATTTATTTTCTTCATGTGTTATGTGAAGAAAATAGCATTTCCTGCCTCACACCCAGATCAATTTCAGAACATAATGACAAACCACATGTGAAGCACTTCACACATGTTAAGAATAAATAAACTCTGCATGTGATAAATACTCATTAAACATTGAATGGTGTTATTGCTGTTTTTCAAGTTAAAACAGATACTCTTCTAGCCTCTGTTTGAAGATAGTAGATTCCATTGTTCATAATTTATGAATAGATTATGGATAGATAATTTATGGATAGATAGACATAAGCCAACCAGAACTTGAATGATTTTTATTTTTTATTTAATTTTTTTTTGACAGGCAGGGTTAGACAGTGAGAGAGAGAGACAGAAAGTTAGTTCTTCCTTTTCTGTTGGTTCACCCCCAAAATGGCCACTATGGCTGGTGTGCTGTGCGAAGCCAGGAGTCAGGTGCTTCCTCCTGGTTTCCCATGCGGGTGCAGGGCCCAAGCACTTGGGCCATCCTCCACTGCCTTCTCGGGCCACAGTAGAGAGCTGGACTGGAAGAGGAGCAACCGGACAGAAACCGGCACCCCAACTTGGACTAGAACCCGGGGTGCCGGCGCCTCAGGTGGAGGATTAGCCAAGTGAGCTGCGGCACCAGCCTATTTAATTTATTTTTACACACATATTTACTGAGTACCATGTACTATGCAAGAGACAGGGATTCCACCATAAGCAGTTCAGACTCTATCCCTGGGCACACAATGTCATCAAGACTTACTTACAAGTCCACTGGCAGTTATAATGCAAAGAAACCAGGCATGAGGGCAGGGTCCAGACACTATGGGATTGCCTGGGAGAGGCACTTCACTTCAGGAAAGCTTTCTACAGGAATAGCAGCTCCACTGTCAGCTGATGGCTGCGTCAGAGTACACCAGGCAAAGGAGGGGCTAAGGAAGGTACAGGGGCAAGAATGCATCAAGCAAAAGAACCTGCATTAGACTGGAAGATTTTCAGAAAGCCTGAAGCTTAGAAATAGGTGTGGGGAAAGGAAAAGCAAATGTATCAGAATGAAAGAGGTAATGATGAAAAGGTAAGCAAGGGACCAGTCCATTAAAGCCTTATAGACTGGACTTCAGACCTGTCCTCAGGTAATTTGAAGCCATTGAATGGTGCCAATTTTTGTTTTTGTTTTTTACTATGATATAGGTGACAAGTAAAACCTATATATATTTATGGTGTACAATACGATTCGTGCATTGTGAAATGGTTAAATAAAGTTAATTGGTGTTATCATCTAAGGTACCTATTTTTGTTGTGAGACTGTTTAAAGGTCTACTCTCTCAGCAAACTCCAAGTACTCATGCAGTACCTTATTACTAACTATAGTCACCCTGATGTACATATTCTTCCTGTTTCACTAACACTTGGTGCCTATTGACCAATGTCTCCCCAGGCCCATACCTCTACTCCCAGTTCCTGGAAACCATCATTTTATTCTTGAGAAGCCATTGTATGATTTTAAATTTGAGTATCTTAATCATATTTGTATACTATTAAGGCAATGTTAGTACAGAGTAAAGGATGAATTGAAACAGAACAAGATAGGAGGTAGGAAGGGCAGTTAGGAGGCTAGGGCAATAAACCAAGTAGAAGGTAACAGTGGCGGAAATTCAGGTCTCAGAAGTGGGAATAGGGTGAATAGAATGTATAGTAAGTATGAGGGATCTTCAAAAAGTTCTTGGCTGCAGGTGCCACGGCTCAATAGGCTAATCCTCCGCCTTGCGGCGCCGGTACACCCGGTTCTAGTCCCGGTCGGGGCACTGGATTCTATCCCGGTTGCCCCCCTTCCAGGCCAGCTCTCTGCTGTGGCCCGGGAAGGCAGTGGAGGATGGCCCAAGTGCTTGGGCCCTGCACCCCATGGGGGACCAGGATAAGTACCTGGCTCCTGCCATCGGATCAGCGCGGTGCACCGGCCGCAGCACGCCGGCCACGGCGGCCATTGGAGGGTGAACCAACGGCAAAGGAAGACCTTTCTCTCTGTCTCTCTCTCTCACTGTCCACTCTGCCTGTCAAAAAAAAAAAAATTGAAATCTATTATTTCATAATATGTATTTTCCAAGAACTGATCCGATGGCAGGAGCCAGGTGCTTATCCTGGTCCCCCATGGGGTGCAGGGCCCAAGCACTTGGGCCATCCTCCACTGCACTCCTGGACCACAGCAGAGATAAGTTGAACTTATTTTTTAATTTTATTTTTCCCACAAACTTTTTGAAGTACCCTCATAGTACAGTTGGAGATCCTAGATGGTACTCACCATCCTAGCTTGGACAGTGGTATGCATAGTCGTGGAAGTCACTGAAGGAAAGGATGCAGAAGGAACAGAAGGCCAGACATGGAAGAGGATGCGTTCCACTTGGAGGGTTAAGATTCTGTTATTATCCAAATGCAAAAAAAAAAAAAAAAAACAAAAAAAAAAAAAAAAAAAAAAAACCTGTAGGTGTTGAACAACTAGCTCTGAGTTCAGGAGAGAAGTCTTAGATGAAGATGGAAATAACAGATTTGTGGACGTCATTAAGCACAGCTTAGAATGAGAAAAGAGGAGGCTCCAACAGAGCCCTGAGGAAAAATCCGTGTTTGAGATATAGGTGGAGGGAGAGGACCTCAAAGGACCCAGAAGGATACAGAAGTGGTTGGAAAATGTGAATGGTGTGCTTATCGTGATTCTCAATGGAGTGAAATATTTCTAAAAGAAGGCAATGAATAGTCAGTTCCTAGATGCTACCAAGATCTGAAATAAGTAGGATATTGAGAAGTGTAACTACCAGATTCATCACGGAGAATAATGGAAAAATGCTAAGAACAGGCTGATTTCAAGCAAACCAGGGCACAAATAATAAATGGAAACATAACTAAGAGTTGATGGAATCCCTACTAAATGTGATTAAATAGCGTATTACACAAGCATATTAAGCTAGCTAAAGCCTTCCTTATCTGTTAAGTATGTATTTTTAAACAAGGCACTATTACAGGATATATACCACTTTTGATCAAAATAGATTTTCCATCACTGCTCTGACATTTACCTTTGAATCATAAAATGTTCTTTAAGAAGAGCATGAATTTTGTGCCCTAATCCAGTTTTTGGAAATGATCTTCAGCTAAGAATTCTGAAGAAACTGGAAGAGGATAGGAAAAGGAGGCTCTCTTTGAAGAAACTCCTTTTTGTAGATTTTTTTTTTTACAATGATGTGGAAGCACAGCATAGAAGAAGACCAAATAAAAGGCAAGTTCCTGCTCCTTGTATGGACACATATGCAGAGTTAAACTCGAGGAGAAGACTCCTGGAGGAAGAGTTGATGATTCATTATTGTGAGTGAAGAGGGGACATGTTATATATCACAAACAGTAGCACAGTTCCGGTCCCTGTTCTGTTCCCACAGTTAAAAATGAATTTTGCTCAGGATTTTTCCAGGTGGTGGTTATTTACCGTATCATGCACCCAGACTAACCCATTCATTTTCACAGGCAGTTCCTGTTGGTGCACCAGAGTGAAAGTCCAGCAAGCTAGAGGCTCGTAGGAACTCTGTGTGACAACACTGCCTCCACTTCAGTCTGTCAATGGAGGGAGTGTTGATTATCACATTTCCCACCAAGCACAGGTCCAGTTTAGTATGTGACATTTGTGCTTAACAGAGCTTTAAAAAGATAGTGTTTCGGTAATTTCCCTTTTAAAAACATTTAAGGCTGCTTAGGTATATGATATAAAGGGCCCTTTCATGGACTCTGCGTCTTCACACATAGTTTTAGTACTTCAAGGGTAAAGCTAAGGAGCTGGCTGTTTCTACAGCACCCCTCATCCTTTCCCCACCTCCTTGGGATTGAGCACATGCAGCAGGCATCAAGCTGAGGACTCACATATACTCTGTTCTCATTTACTCTCCATCACATGATGCCAATCCTCTAATTATATCCATTTCATAGAAAGAGAAAGTCAGAGTTTGAAAATTAACTTGCCTAAGCATATCCAAATCCAGATTTTTCCAGTGGCCTACTGCACTATAGAGTAACATACTTGTATTTTTTTTCTGTTTTCCACATTTTAAATATAGTCTACTAGTGTAACAGAAGACATATTTTTGTCTTCTAATTCTACCACAGACTTTATTTCACTACCCTATTCTTTGTCCTTCTTTCTCCTTCATTTTTATTTATATCCTATTATTTATGTCTCTGCAGGCCACTTAGAATTGCGGCAGAGGATGAAGAAGGGGACACTTTATTAAGTCACAAGATAAAGTAGCCATCAACAAAATTTAGTACATAATAAAATGTGGTATATAATAAATAGAGTTAAACACATTTTAGTGTTAGGCATGAGAGATATTGTTCTACAAAATAATTAGCATAAGTTTGTTCCACAAATATTCTCAAGCACCTCCTACTCATCAAGATTTCTCTGTGTGCTCCATCAGCTGCAGTGAACAAAACACAAGTGTGCCACCTGGAGCTGATACTTCATTCTAGGTGGCTGAGGGTAGGGAATGAAGAGGCAGACAGTAAGCAAATATAGTAGGTAACACGGGCAATGGGGAAAGATAAGGCAAAGTCAAATGAAAGTGCCACAAGAATGGGAGGACATGAGTTGTGGTCTTATGTGTGGCAGTTGGAAAAACTTTTCACTGGAGAGAGGTCAGAGGGAGCATACGTACCCTGCCTACATCTGGGTCGAGTGGCTCTCAGAAAGAGAAAGCATGACGCAGTGCCTGCCGCAGCTTCATGTTTGTGTGCGCCTACCCGCCCTGTCCTTTACTTGACCAAGGAGGCCAAATGGGGTGGGCAAGGACAAGAGAGAATGATAAGAGAAAAAAACATATGTAATGAGGGGGTGAAGGCGGTCAGCATTTGTAGGGCCTTGTACATCCTCTCAAGAACTTTAATCAACATTCTAATCAAATAGCATTGACTATTAGTGTTGCTTTATTATATGCAATCCACGTTTTTCAACTTGCTCCTCCTTCAAGTTCCTGCTTAGTTACAAGTAGTGTCAATTGGATGATTTGGCCCAAAAGCAAGATGAGCAGGATTGGAACTTCCCCTCCCTCTACCATCCAAGTACAGGCAGAAACAATTGATTACAGATTTCTCTAGACACACTGCACATTGCAAAAGGTGGCCATGAGGTGAACCATCCCAGACTTCAATCTCATATCTCTAACCTTCAAGACACCCAGCATTCATTAATAGACCTTGGTTCAAGAGCCAAACCCCAGCATGCATATTTTCCTTTGCTTCTGCTCATTTGCTTCATCCAGGGACTAAAACTTGCTGTCATCCTCCCCTCTCCCTACTGAACCCTTTCCTGACCCTGTCTGTACTCAGTCCCCTTGAGCCATCTAAGTAATTATTGCAGTTTATTATTACCTGTTGGAAAGGATCTGAACAGCAAAGAGCTAAACACAAAATAATCTTGACCTTCTGTATTTTAGCTTCCTCATCTGAAAAATGGTTCTGGCCGTGCCCAGTCCGTAGGGTTTCTGTGAATACTGACAGAGTAACTGTTAATAAAGTGATTGTGGCTGATACAGCATGAGTGCTTGATCTAACTGAAGAAAAGGGGGAGGAGAAGAGATGACTCCAGAAACTTGAAATAGGGGAAACAGAGGTGAAAATGATTTACATTCTGTACTGGTGTTATAGGTTTACCACATTGAAACTTCTTTCTTACCTGGTTGAGCCCTGAAGAGTTTCTAGAATAAAATAAGACAGAGTATAGTAGCACAAGAAAGAAACTTGATATCTCCACCACTCCACCAATGTGCAGTGATACAAGTCTGTCCAGTTGAGAAAATGAGGATCAGGGTGAGCATCAAGCAAATCTGGCCATCAAGGGGCACAGAGTTTTCAAGGTGGGCAGGAAGGAAGAGTATATCAAAGGAAATGTTGAAGCAGACAACATTTGGAAAGTTGGGAAACATATTGGAATTCCAGTGGAACATGTAAATATTCTAAATTGGGGTTATTTATCTGGGATTACTGAACATTATTCAACTAGTTGTACTGAAGCAGGATATACTTGGAGCCAGGACCTGCAGTTCCCCCACCAGCATGGAGCATACAGGTGGATGTCAGTTAGTTTGAGGACGTCCAAACCATCTCTAACACCAGCATTTGAAGCAATAGAGGGATGTTTCATTGAACAAGTTAAATATAGCAATTGGGAATATTCGAGCAGACATATAGGATCTCAAGCCACTAGCTAGGGTATCAGAGGCAAGAGTGCAACTCCCTGTAGAGTCAAGAGGTATGAGGGGATTGGGGAGACCAGGACTAACGTAAGCAAGCTAAGAGTGTGGAAATGATCTGTAGGTCTCCAGGCAGATTCAGTTAGCAAAACTGGGAACCAGCAGATCAGACAAGGCAGATTTGCAATCACAACCGAAAGCACAGGCCTAACCACTAACAGCAAAGCCCATGTGCCGCTGAGTTCCTGCATCCATCCTCAATGAGACAGTGACTGACTGATCAAAGAGCAGACCCCTTAGGGTTGCACCTGCACCACGAGGTAGGTGACAGGCAAGGAAAATGTGTGGAGGCAGAAAACTCAGTGAGCATATCTCCCTGTAATTCAACAAAATCTCAGCAAAATCCACATGAATTTCCAAATTTCTCTGGGCTGCAAGATGAAATTCTGAGAAGAAAGCAGTAAATCTGGAAAGCTGCCTATGTGCTTCAAACTTATTTGGAAAAACCAGATCATGCTTAGCTTAGGAAGTAATGGAATTATTCTTAATGACTTAAAATTTCACCTCCAATTGGATTTTAGTGAAAAATGATTTCCTCAAAAGCTTGAAATTCTGCAGGCAAGAATAAAGTTAAGACTGTAGATTTAGTGATAGAGTGATTGTGCGTTGCATGGATATTTACACTGAGAGAATACAAATGTGAAGGTTTTTTTTCTTTTATTTATTTATTTGAAAGGCAGAGTTACAGAGAGGCAGAGAGAGAGAGAGAGAGAGAGAGAGAGAGAGAGAGGGAGGGAGAGAGGTCCTGCATCCGCTGGTTCACTCCCCAGATGGCTGCAATGGTGGGAGCTGCGCCCATGTGAATCCAGGAGCCAGGAATCCTTTGAGTCTCCCACGAGGGTGCAGGGGCCCAAGGACTTGTGCCATCTCCCACTGCTTTCCCAGGCCATAGCAGAGAGATGGATGGAAGCTGGAGCTACTAGGACTCGAACCGGTGCCTGCTACGCCACAGCACTGGCCCCAAGTATGCAGTTTTAAGGATTGATTCTTTCTCTTTTAAAATAGAACATTACATGCTAATACTAAGAATTGAAATTGAAATCTTTATTTTGAATAAGAAGTATAAATTTGAAATCACTAGGATATGATTAAACCAGCCACAGAGAATAGGCTATGAGAGTATAGATGATCTTGTTGAATTGTGGGGCGGGGGAATTGACCTTATAAACACTGGCACAAGAATTTATGTTTTTCTGTTTTAATTTACAGCTTGTGAAATATTGTTATAATTTTCTACATTTTACAAAATTGATCATAAGAGTCTTCTTTCAAAGGGGCTTTGAATGGATTAGAATTTATTCAGCAAATGCTTATTTAGAAGCAAATGGTTGTTCATCTACTCCTTGCTTCCAGAGAAAGGTTGCACTGGTTCATTTTGGCAACTGAAATCCTGTCCCCCAGAAAGCTAATCAACATGATGGCTAGTTACATTTATGAGTATTTCTTTTAGAGGCATTTAGTTTCAATCCCACAGATGGTAGCTGCAGTCCATTAGTTTCTGAGCCAAGCTTTTCAGTGTCCTATTGTACTTAGCAAGATTGCTATTGCAGCAACACAATTATTCCAAATTCAGTGAGAGTCAGTGGGCCTAAAACAAAGCTACGTCATAACAGTTTAATCCCGGCTCACCTTCCCCTTTACTGGATAAACAATCAAACACCTGCTGAATTCTGTTCCCCGTAATGAAAACATCTGAACAATGAAGATCAAAGAACACTGACATTTGATCTTAAAGCCAATACAGTAGAACCCCATTATAGAAAAGATTTTTATTGCATGGTTTCAGATGGCTATTCTGTGAGTCCAATCATGCTGTCCAAGATAAACAATACCAAAAATCCCTGATTTAGCCTGCTTAATTTTTAAAGCGTGTGTGGGTCTTCCACCTTAACATCAAAAATTTTAGGTGCTTCATTTTATCAAAATCCTCCTTTTGGATGACTTAGAAAATGGTCATTAAAAAGTTACAGAGCAAGAAAATTTGTGGATTTCTGGTTTTATTTCCTGCTTTAAACAAACAGTAAAAATACAGGATGAAAGGATGTTAAACATGTTTGTCTTCATGATTATATTAGAGCTCCCACCATCAGGGGCAAGCAAAATAGTCTAAGCTTTGAAAATAGCCAAAACATACAAGTTTCCCAATGTGATTCCAGAAGACACCCTGACTGTCCCTTCCGGATTTTTTCCTCCATGGTTACAATGAATAAATAAATATGAGTATAAGCAATAGTGCTTTCCTTCATATTGTTATTTCAGTTAACGAATGTATCTTCTACACTCAGCTGTTAATTTCTTCTCCGAACCTTTTTAAAAATATTGCACACTGTATGATGCACAACATCCAAACAACCTGGGAACACTCTTCTTCACAAAAGCTCTCATGAATGAAAATGAACTGTGACTTTCCCCTTCTGTCCTCCATTTGAAGATCTAAATGCTACAGCTTTCTCCAGCTTCTTTTCTCTGTAAAGGGCACTAAAACAATTTCTTATGAGGTAATTAATTAGAGAAAGAATGGCTGAGTCCCTGTACATTTACTTATGAGAATCCCCTGTCCTGGAAAACTTTAAGAAGTCAAACCCTGAACAGCAGTCCTTGTACACTGTGAGCAATTGGAGCTCGATGAGATCATTGGTGTTTTTAATATTAATGGTCATGAGGACACAGGCTGTATGACATCTAGATCTCTGTGAATACCACAGTGCTCATGAGTAACAGTGCAGGTTAAAGCATGCTCATAAAGGAAACAATTTAGATCACTTCCCACAAATTCTTGGATTTCAGCTATCACAGGAACCAGTGTTGTCAGACACAGTCATCCCAGAGCAGAGGGACGTGGCTTCATGGCAAAGAACCTGGATCCTGCTCAGTGAAACAGCTACGTTCCTTCCTGGGGTGCACCTACATGAGCACATCCTCTCACTGCAGTTCCCCAGTCAGCTACAAGCTGAACACTCACTTCTATATCTGCTTTCTTGGCTTGCTTTGGTGTCTAATCCACATACTTTGCCACTCCCACTGACCTCTACTCTTTTGGCATCTCTTGTTTCTCTTCCATATAAGCCACCCTGGCCACTCTTTGCAGATTCCCTCGTTTATTTATTTATTTACTTACTTATTTTAAAGATAGATTTACAGAGAGGTAGAAAGAGAGAAGATAGAGAGTGTGTGTGTGTGTGTGTGTGTGTGAGAGAGAGAGAGAGAGAGAGAGAGAGAGAGAGAGGTCTTCCATCTGCTGGTTCACTCCCCAAAGAGGCCACAATGGCCAGAGCTTAACCCATCCAAAGCCAGGAGCCAGGAGCTTCCTCTGGGTCCCCCACGTGGGTGCAGGGGCCCAAGCACTTGGCCATCTTCTACTACTTTCCCAGGCCATAGCAGAGAGCTGGATTGGGAGAGGAGCAGCCAGGACTAGAACCAGCGACCATATGGGATGCCGGCACTGCAGGCTGGGGCTTTTAACCCACTGTCGCTCCCCCTCTTCGTGGAGGAACGACACTAAACCCTGCCTAGGCTTCATATCCGAGTCACGGCACCATTATGTCGCTCCCCCTCTTCATGGAGGAGCAACACAGGACCCTGCGCTGTTCTTTCGTCTGCTCGGCCCTCCCCGGGTTTGCTGCTGGTTCTTCCCGGGTTGGCTACTATCCCTTCCACCTCCGTGGAAGGGCAGTTCCCCCTGGCCACATTCCCCACTTCCGCAGGGGAGCGGCACACCGCCGGCCGGCTCTTCTCGGGGGCTGCACAGGTGTTCCTTCAGCTAGATGTTCCCCTTAGATGTTCCTCATAGATGTTCCTGGTGAATGCCGTCTCTCTCCTCCTTTATAGTCCTCCTCCGCCAATCCTAACTCGGCTGCCCACACGCCGAGTACGCTGCTCTCCTCCAATCAGGAGCAAGTCCTACAGTTTATTGGTTGAACTGGAGGCAGCTGTGCGGAAGCTGTTTACTTCTCTCCCAGCGCCATATTGTGGGAGAGCAGATGCATAGAATAAGTCTTAATTCCAGTAACTCAGTCTAGTCCGGTTTGCTCCCCACACCCACTGTGCCACAGTGCCAGCCTGCAGACTTCTTCTTTCTAATCGAACAGTCTCTGTGTCCCATGGGATCATTCTCATCATTCATCTCCTCTGATTTGGGGAATCTCCCTTTTGCAAATGTTACACTGTCATTTCATCTCAGCTCTGCCTTAAACCAGACCCTAGATACACCAGGTTTGCTGCCGAAACCATTACAAATAACATTTGAGCTAAAACTTCCAACACATGAAGCTGTGTTTGAGAAAGAATATTCTGTAATAAAAAAGTCCCACTCCTGAAAAGTTGATGAAAAGTCAGAGTGAGGTGTTTTGCTTTGTTTTAGCAAGGCAGCCTCTGAGCTACACGTGAGCAAGGACTGGAATATACAGTCAGGACCAACTAGAAGTGCAAAACCAAACGGTCTGTCCAAACTTGAAGGAACATGGCAGAATACTAGAACCTAGTTGGTATAAAGGATATGAGAACAGGTTTGAAGCTGAGCTTCTAGGAGCACATAATGAGGGATGCCAAGAAGTGAGAGGACAAGGACAAAAACCAACAGACAGCAGAGGATCTGAGACGAAGAAGAGGTATGCTGGGGAAAGCGATTTGCATGAGCATCAGCAGAGTATGTTTGAAGAGACAAAGCTCTGGAGTCACCAGAAGCCATCGCTATTCAGGTCCCAACAACAGAGCAGTGAGACAGGCAGACACCAACATTTAGGCACTGTAACACAACCTGTTAGGCACTGTAATAGGATCTACACAAATATTGCTCATTTAATTTTAGCAACACCACTTTGACATAGGTATCAACTTGTCACATTTTACAGGTCAGGAATCAGAAACACAGTTGAGATCAATTAGCAAGTAAGTGTCAGAACTAATATTAGCGACCAGTCCTACCCAAAGCCAAGGTTTTGCTTTTTCTTCAGTAGGGGTTAGAATGTGTTAAAAATGATCTGTGAATTTTCTAGAACTGCCACTTCCAGTTCCCTTTGCTCTGCTCTTGTACTATAGATGTATTTACTTGAGGACTGCCTTGTAGATAAGGATTTTTGTCATCAGTAAGTGCTCACATTTGGCCATGGAGTAGGAACTTCCAGAGGATATAATGTAGGTCTCTGTACAGGTGTTATAGGTGTTAGGTGTTATATCAAAGACAGTTCAGGGCTGAAACAGATTTCTTTCTTTGTGATGTAAACAGAAACCATCCATTAGCCTTTGATTTTATTCATCTTTAAATCTTTGGATGATGATTGGCTGAAATTCCAGTTAATAATGTGATCACTTCATTACGTCGGTGTTGATAATCATTCAACCAAAGGTGATGAGAGATCTTCCAGTGATTGGAAGCATTGAACACTAGTCCTTATATCATCCAAAACCAGAAAGAAAGTCTTCCATCCTAAAAACTCTGGAAAGCAGTTCTGATGTTCTTGTCATCAGCCAGTTATGTAGAGCTCAAGCTGCGGAGTGGAAGGTGGAGAATGAGCCTGGAGTGTGTTTGCATTGCCTGCTGTTTCCCACTCACTTTTAGAAGCTCAGACCTCAAGCAGTAATGTGGAAATAGCAACAACACTATACATGATCCCCCTCCTGTTCTTCAGTAGACATGCACGACTTCCTGGAGGAAATACAAATCTGGAAGAGGAATTAGGCAAGGGTTACATATGCAGTGACCTCACACTGAAAATGACATGTGCTAACAGTGGTCATCATTATCTTTGCATCAGACATTTACTGCTTATTATGTGACATTGTTCTGTGTACTCCATGGATATTAACTCATTTAAGCTTTAAAACAGTCTTATGAAATAGTTATTAGTATGACCCGAGTATAGATGAGGAAATTAAGGCATAGACCAGGTAAGTGAGTTACCCAGGGGCCCATGTCTAGTGAAAAGCAGCCGATGACAATATTCTGTCTGTTTAAAGGAGCTGATGGAAACATTTCATGAATGACAGTGACTGTGTTTGCAGTCAGTAAGGGGTGAGAGAGCAAATACACACATAACTTACTCCGTAAGTCAATCATTCCTCTGTGGCCCACATTGCCCACTGCCATCGCTTCTCCAGAATCTTGAATACTTTTCTCTGTGAAGGTGTTTAAGTGAGGATAATTCTTGTGATACTAAGGAAGGAGTTAGAAGGAGAGGTGAAAGGACACCTTGCACTTAGTAACAGGCCAGAGGAAATACTGCCATTCTTCACAGCACTCTGCCTTGTCCTTTGTAAATGGGTGCCCACGGAGGAAAGCCGTGATGCACGACTGTTCCTTCCATAGAGCTTGTGAAGACTACGTCTATTAACTGTTGTAACTCAGCCTTTCTGATGAGGCTTTGGAGTAGTGTTATTTTAAGACATGCTTACTTCGATGGCATTTCCTAGACAGTGATTTTATCTAAAAAGGGGAAAATATTTTCATATTTATTGATGATACAATTATTTATCTTTACAGTTTTTTTTGACAGGCAGAGTTAGAGAGAGACAGAGAGAAAGGTCTTCCTTTTTCCGTTGGTTCACCCCCAGAATGGCCGCTATGGTCGTGCACCGCGCCGATCCGAAGCCAGGAGCCAGGTGCTTCCTCCTGGTCTCCCATGTGGGTGCAGGGCCCAAGCACTTGGGCCATCCTCTACTGCATTCCCGGGCCACAGCAGAGAGCTGGACTGGAAGAGGGGCAACCGGGACAGAATCCTGCACCCCATCCAGGACTAGAACCCGTGTGCCGGCGCCACAGGTGGAGGATTAGCCAAGTGAGCCACGGCGCTGGCCAAATTTTTTTTCTGAGATTGTCACATGTAAATTCTTGCTCACAAGGTCTGCATTACCCTCACCCACCCTTGAAGTTTCTGCATCCTCCTTCCTGCTGGCAGTCCCCATCTCCCATGATGTGAGTACCTGCTACAGGACCACACTCAGAGTTCCTGTGTGGAGTGGATTGTTAATGAAAAAGACAAAGACAGTTGATAGCATTCCTTTGTTATGTAACTCCATTTTACTCATTCCTTTCATCAGTTTGACAATCCCAAATTTTAGACTTTTTTTGAACCAAGACTTTTTTGATTTTATTTCACCCTTGTTACAATTGCAGGAACTCCTGTAAGTGGAATATTCCTCACATCCTCTCCTGAGAATGCTACAGAGATGGAAAATTATCACCCTTGAAATAACTGATCTGGGAGCTCCAAATAGAAGCGCTTCAGAAATAAGACTGATGGAGAAAGGGAGGTAGTAAAAGACTTCAGAAATAAACGGTCTGAGTGTCATTTTGTGAGGGAGTAAAGAGAGACAAAGAAACCAAGAAGTGCTGTGAATGTTACAGGTAGCTATGTATGTGAATTTAAGGGAAAAATTATGGGGTGGAAAATGAAGCAGGAAAATATTTTTTATGTAGATAACATAGGATCTGAGAGCCAGTAAAATATTTTGGCAGTCATTAGCCTGGCAAGTTTGTGTGCAAACAGACACATGAACTATCACCCTAGACTTAGCGTGAAGATGGCAAAGTGGGGAGATGCTGTCAATCCTTAACCAGTGTCCCTAGGACAGGAGATAATGGGCAGGAAGGACAAGCTCACCTTCTCAGCCTCACCTTCCAGTATCCTCTGCTGTCTTGTCACATTCCAACTGAGTTTCATGCATTTGGTATTGTACATATTGTTAAAATGAAAATTAAAACTGTCATACTTGGGTGGCTCAGGCACATTTATAATTTATCACCTTCCTTTACAGTTAAAAAGAACAGCCAGGGAAATGCAGCTTAGCTCGCACTCCCAAGCCCTCTGCACTGCATAAAGTGTGCTTGAGCCTCATAGGACAGATATACTGCACACATTTAGCATATTTATTTCTCCCCTTATGGAACTTTTTTCTTATCCCTAGTATGCTTTGCTTTAAATATATTCAGAGGCTATAAATATTACATGGAATTTTTTGAGAACTGAAAAATAACTTCTTCATCACTGATTTACTGGTATGGTAAAGAACAAATTTAGTATCTATATTTACATAATAAAATTTTTCATTTAATATACTGGACTATTCTTAGCCATCCTTGTCACTGCTGTGATTATATTTTGATCCTTGAGTGGAAGGAAGAAAAGAGAACCAATGTAGAATGAACCCAGCTTTCTGAGAAGTAGGGATTCCCTGTGGTTGGGGAAGCAGGAAGAGACACAGGTTTTTAGTGGTCAAGTTGATGAGTGCATTTTAATAAGTTAGTGAAGCCAGATGTGTCCTTTTGATGTGAGAATCACTGAGAGTGCACCCTTTTTCAAAATGCTTTTGTGTTCATCTGTGAGTAAGAATTACAGCTACCACTTACGGATGCCTGACTTATTCCAGGCATTATTGCTTACTCTGTCTTACTTAACCCTTACAATAATCTAGTAGATATTTTTCTCCAATTGACAGATGAAATGAAAGCAGAGAGAAATTAGGTGACTTGCTAAAAATAGCACAACTAGCTAGTGCAAAGAGCTACCCTGGCTCCAAAACCCTCAACTTCACCTCTGCCCTACACTGCTTCCCATTTCAAAAATGATGAATTAGTCATTTTTTACAAAAGAATTGCACTCCTCCTTGGAGGCTTGTCCCAGAACTGTCCCTTCAGTGCTCCTCATTGTGTTCTTCTGTCCATGATGCTTTTCCCATGACCTTGTAGCAGACCTGAACAAGAGACTGGTGCCCTATGTTGGTTTCCCAGCCAAGATGAGGGTACAAGGCAGTCAGCAATATCCAATGCTGTTTAAATCTTCATTTGTTATACAAATAAATCTTAGGGCTTTAAATAAGCAAGGGTGGATGGACTTCAGAGATTTTCTAATTCATCTCAGACATATGACGCATCTCCTATTTCAGCCAATCACATACTGTCTTCATGAGTTTGTGAAAGTTAGATAACTTCCACAGTTATCTAAAATACTATTTTGGCCGGCACCGCGGTTCAATAGGCTAATCCTCCACCTTGCGGCGCCGGCACCCCAGGTTCTAGTCCTGGTCAGGGCACCAGATTCTGTCCCAGTTGCTCCTCTTCCAGTCCAGCTCTCTGCTGTGGCCCGGGAGTGCAGTGGAGGATGGCCCAGGTCCTTGGGCCCTGCACCCCATGGGAGACCAGGAGAAGCACCTGGCTCCTGGCTTCGGATCAGCGCGGTTCACCACTGGGGGGTGAACCAACAGAAAAGGAAGACCTTTCCCTCTGTATCTCTCTCACACTGTCCACTCTGCCTGTCAAAAAAAAAAAAAAATACCAGTTAAATAGACATTTATACCTTAATGCTTTTATTACAAGAATTTTTAAATTATTATTAGAAATGGAAAACCACATCACTTTCCATTAATTGAAGGTAACCTTCAAAAACAAGGCAAAACAAAGTATTGTTATTAAATTCTAGTTTAATATTGCCAAAACTCCTTGACATTGAAAGTCAAGTATATTTTGTAGTTCATATTAAAACTCGTTTGAAAGGTATTGAAGATAAGTAGCATCAAACTGAGACTTTTCTCCTTGAATAAATAGCAGAATTAAAAAGAATCAGGAGGAAATGGCTCTTGGCTCAGCTGGTTCAATAGTATTTAGTACCATGTCTGCTCATTGCTTAGAGTCATCTTCAGTAGTTTGCATCCATCTCTTAAGAAACCGGTCTTATCTATTCTCCACATTTTACAAAAAGAAAAGAAAGTAAGATCCAGCATCTTGCTAGTACTGGAGACATTGAGACTTGCCCACATTAGAAATCATATTTTACCCCCTCTGGGCATCCTGTGAGACAACAGGAGATATACAACTTGAGGATTTTTGAGAGGTCACCTGGAAAAACCCCTCTTACTTTCTGACGCGATTTTGTGTTTCATTCTTTTGTATGGCCAGTTCACTATTTCCTGTGCCAATTTAGCAGGTATTGAATGTTTGGGCAACATGAAGCCCAAACCCTAGTACTTGTTGCTCTAGTGAGAAGATACTGAATATTTACTATTATTATTCTGTATATTTAGTATTATATTTATATTAGAATTACAGAAGATCTTATGTCTGTGATATCCACAGGTGTGTGTTTTCTCTTAGCACGTTAACAAAACTAAGTGACTTTCTCATATGCAATGGCTATTTCCCAGTATCTAACAATCAAAATTAGCTTGCATATTACTTTGGTACTAATGAAATGTGTAAGGGAAATAAAGGAGAAATGGGTATTGGTTTCATTAAAGGAGAAAAAAACCTACTCCAAATAACCTATTCAAGGAGAGATGGTTTCAGGGTTTTTGTGGATCCCGCCATTATCCAGAAAGTCATTAAAATATGATTGTTATGATGCATTATATTGTCATACCCATTTACAAAAAAATAATACTTTGATAATAGATCCTCGGAAAAATACATTATGTGTTCTGAATGAATGAGATGGAGAAGGCAAAATACTGAAGAATGATACTTTTTCCAAAAGTAATTCTTCATAAAAACACAAGGACTTTTGACACTTTGATGATTATAATTAAAAGAACCAAAGGAAGTCAGGAAGATGTAGAGCCCTATATGAAAAATACTCCCATGTCTTACTCTGTGAAAATGTCCGGAATAGTTATACATACTTAGTTTATGTGAAAGAAATGAGGAATTTTCTGCAGGTAACTTCTCTTGAACTAAACAAGGCTTTTAAATTGTTATAAATTCCTAGAATTGTATTCTGAAGTGAGTCAGTGCCAAAAACATAAAACAGTGGCAACACATCACTGTAAGCAACAATCAAACAAACAAATAGACCCATTCAGGTGACACTGAAGGGTTTCAAGTGAATTCCCAATTCACTGCAATACAAGGAACATGTTAGCTTTCAAGTGTTGTGACAAACAAGGGAAAAACAACACAATTCTTGGTATTCAAGGTTTGTAGTCTACTGAGCTAAACTGACAGCTACTCTAGCAATCATAACGCAAGACAGGATTCATTCATTCATACTATATGCATTGAGCACCTATTATGTGTCAGTCTCTATTCCAGGCACTGGATAGGAAGCAAAGAACAAACATCCACTTTCTTTTTTTTTTTTAAAGATTTATTTATTTATTTTGAAAGTCAGAGTTATACACAGAGAAAAGGAGAGACAGAGACAGAGAGAAAGAAAGAGAGAGAGGTCTTCCATCTGCTGGTTCACTCCCCAGTTGGCCGCAATGGCCAGAGCTGCGCCAATCCAAAGCCAGGAGCCAGGAGCTTCCTCCAGGTCTCCCACGTGGGTGCAGGGGCCCAGGCACTTGGACCATCTTCCACTGTTTCCCCAGGCTATTGGGGAGAGCTGGATCAGAAATGGAGCAGCCAGGTCTTGAACCGGCGCCCATATGGGATGCCAGCACTGCAGGCAGCAGTTTTACCCGCTACGCCACAGCGCCGGGCCCCAAACATCCATTTTCATGGCATGGGATTCTATCATTTATGTTAGAATGGTGGTAGGTATTATAGAGAAAAACAGGCAGAGAAAGGAGAGTCCTATGTTGACGTCAGTGACAAATCGGGTGTCCAGGGGCATAGTATTTGAGACAGTGGCGTTTGAATAAAGACATGAAGAAGGTCAAGGAGAAAGGCATTCCATCTGGGAAAGAGCTTCCAGGACAGGAGGAGCGAAGGCAAAGGAAAGAAACTGCTGGCAAGCACAGGAAACCACAGTCACAAACCCATGCTCTGTGGAAGAAGAAATTGATTACAGAGCAGGAGAAAATATGGCAGGAAGATGGCCTCTGACCTCAGTCTTGAAACAGTGTCTTAAGTATAGAGAAGGAGGAAGGTGAAGGTGTCCAGGGATGAACACGTGAAAATAAAGAGAGCAGCTTGGGTTCACTGGCATCTACCTGATCTAGCTCAGGTCCTTGAGTTACTGGTGTTCATCACCTCACCTGCTCCCCTCCATTCTTTTCTGCCACCAGCACCCTCATCTACCTCTTGGTTTCTGCAATCCTGGGGGATGCTGTAGTCTTCAGCCCTTCTTCTTCTTGTCCCTGGACAGAGTTCCTGCCTCTACATAGTCCATCTGACTTATAATTTTTATGACATCTAAAAAAATTGAATGAGGGAAATGGGTTTTCATTCACGTGTCCCGAGGTTAGTGTCTGAGTCACCATCTAATCTAGAATCTGTGGTGCTTTGAAACATAGAAAGAGTGGTCAGGGTGTAGGAAACATTTTCAACTTCTGTGAAGGCGGAGCAACTGGAAGCAGTGCAGCACTGCAGGCACGATGAAGAAAGAACTCATGGTGGACTCCCTGTGTTGTCTTTTTCTTCAGGTTTCCTTATCTCTCATACCCTCCTGCTATGGCTTCCCAGTCTAGTGGTCTCTTATAGAGAAAACTGGTATATCACTAATCTCACATTGTCTGCCCCCACCTGTCCTCCCAGGGTACTGAGCTTTCTGATTCTCTGCAGCCCTTGCACCACTGTCGTATGTCCTAAACTGTCTGTGCAAGTCCTTACTCAGCTCTCTGGTTTCAAGGTTTGCCACTTTTCTGACTTAACACATCCTTAAATTTGGATTGTGTATTTTTTTTCCTTCTCTCGCTCTCGCTCTCCCTCTCACTCTCCCTCTCCTCTCCCCCTTTTTTTCTCTCTCCTCTCTGCTCTTTATCTCCATTTCAATTTTTCTACCCCTACACACTCGTCTCTCTGTCCCCTTCATGCTCCCACGTACACACACTCCATAGTGTCTCATGTTGCAGCCTTATTCCCGTGGTCTCTCCCTGTCTTTCCTTCTCCCACCTGTATTCACCCCTCTGGCACCACTCTGCATGCTCAAGACCATCTCCCTGGAAACTTTCCCAGAACCTTACGCTTCCCTGCCCCTTGGCTGAAGTAGACCCTTCTCTGTGCTACTGGAAAGGGCCATACGTATCTGTAACTCTGCATTTATCATATTATATTGTAACTATCTGTTTATGTATCTCTCGCTCCAGTTAGAATTGAGCACCTCCTTAAAGTTCTTTGTCTTATGTCTTTGATGCTTAAAACTGTCCATTACACAATAAGCACTCAATAGTTGTTGACTCACCAGGTGAATGCTAGAAGATAATGTCTGTAGCCTACTGAGACCCCCATACCCTCCACCTAAAATTGTATCCATTAGAATCAATTATTTGGGTTAAACAAAAAAAATCACATGTACAGATTCTTTCGAGAAATCTAGTTAAAATGCGTCACTGTTTACATATGTGTGTTTGCAATACGTACACACACAGACACACACACACAGTTTGGTACAGATTTTATTTAATATTTACATTGCCTGTAACTATTTACAAGTCCACCTTTTTCCCCTTGGAAGCAGCTAAAATCCTTGCTTAAACTGGGCCAGGCCATCCCCACTGCTTCAGGCTACAACACTGCTCAGTTTGCTGTTGCTTCTAGATTTTAGGTGGACAGCATGGAAACTGCTGCTTGTGACCACAAGCACATTCCTAGAAAATGCCTCCCCTACTGATATTTGGCTGAATTTTGAATAGCTGCCCTTCTACCAACCTTAGCTCACCAACTGATATGCAAACAAGACAATGATCTGGATTCATTTCCAACATGTATATGGCAAAATAAAATATGGCAAACTTTACAGAAAATACTATGTGTAAATTGGTATCAACAATTGATATACTGAGTGTGTTAAAGGAAAATCTTGCCAATAATTTTTCATACATTGTAGGAACTAGAGATTAAATGAAACAATGTCCAAAGTACACTTTAGAAAAGTTTCACTAGTAATTCATAAAAGCATGCAGGTATACTGGTTACCGATTAACTCTCTATACTACACTGTACCAAGTGAAGTCATTGACAAGCCTCATTTCTCTTATTGTT
Source organism: Oryctolagus cuniculus (assembly GCF_964237555.1). Classification (NCBI taxonomy): domain Eukaryota; kingdom Metazoa; phylum Chordata; class Mammalia; order Lagomorpha; family Leporidae; genus Oryctolagus; species Oryctolagus cuniculus. Next base: position 57,227,199 of record NC_091436.1, read on the forward strand.
TTTTTACTTTTTTTTATTTTTTTTTAATTTTTTGACAGGCAGAGTGGACAGTGAGAGAGAGAGACAGAGAGAAAGGTCTTCCTTTGCCGTTGGTTCACCCTCCAATGGCCGCCGCGGCTGGCGCGCTGCGGCCGGCGCACCATGCTGATCCGATGGCAGGAGCCAGGAGCCAGGTGCTTCTCCTGGTCTCCCATGGGGTGCAGGGCCCAAGCACCTGGGCCATCCTCCACTGCACTCCCTGGCCACAGCAGAGAGCTGGCCTGGAAGAGGGGCAACCGGGACAGAATCCGGCGCCCCGACCGGGACTAGAACCCGGTGTGCCGGCGCCACTAGGCGGAGGATTAGCCTAGTGAGCCGCGGCGCCGGCCTGTTTTTTTACTTTTAACAACATTTAGTGGAGTGAGGTTTGAGAAAATCTTTTAGATGTAAGCTATGAAAATATTCAAAAAATGAATTATTAATATGTAAAAAGTTAGAATGTTGGGTACAAATGAGGTGAAAATACAATTTATAAGGTAGCATATAGAAAAATTAAACTGAAGGAGAAAACACACTAAATGATAATAGGAGAGGAATTTCCAAGTGGAGACTACATCACAGTCACTCCCTTGGCTTAGGTCGGAGGGTACATCGAATATCAAATACCCACATGATTAGTTTAAAGGCTTTTAGTGACCATTGATAATGAGTTTTACTAATCAGAAAGAGAAACACAGAAGGAAAAAAAGCAAGGAATATTTTGCATAAATGAAACTCACATATTGTTTTACAGGAAAACAAAATTGGATAAAGACACTGAGTAGCTAACTGATTTCTTAGGTCTCAGAGCAAACTCTGAAGTAGAATTTTTGAGTTAATCCAAAGACAGCTTCCTGAAAGAAGTATTTTTTAAATGTTGTAAAATCTCAAACTGCCCTCCTCTCAGTTCTTAATCGTCACATAATCACAATGTCCCCTAAGAAACTAGAGAAGGTTTTGTCTACATTTGGCATGTTCTTTTAAAGCACATCTTTTAAGACATAATTTTTATGAATTTTTTGTATTGTGAAGAAATATTGTCAGCAGAAGGAAAATACCTTAATACCTTTTTTATTTCCTAAATTTATAGAAAAAGTAATTGTAAGTTTACTTTGTAAACATTTTAGGAAAAAATTTCAACCTATGTTCCCTGCTTTACTCCTTCCTTTATGAATTCTCTCCTCAAAAATGGTCTACACAAATTCCATTTGCTTCCTCCTTCTTCTTTCTGTCTGTGTGATACAGTTGTATTAGATTGCTCCTGGAATGCCCTACAATTGGAACATTAAAGTGGTTTCTACCCCTATTTTAAAAATTGCACTTCAACTTTGATCTATCTGTACAGGTATGCAGTCCATTAAGACATCCACCCAGTTTTTGCTGTGAAACACTTATGTGCTGAGTTAGATTTTCTTATGGACTAGTAAATATGCAGGTGATTTTAAAAGTACATTTGAAAATTTGTTCACAGTGTTAAACAAGCTCTTTATTCATTGCGAAATGCTTTTAATATTGGCTGAAAATTACTTTTTCTCATACTTTTTAAAACTAGCAGTGCAGTCCAGTAGAGTGCTTTGAGTTAATGAAAATGTTTTGTGTCTGTGCTGCTTGATAAAGGAGCTACTACTTGCATTGAGCACTTGAAATGTAGTTAGTTCAACCAAGGAACTGAAATATCTTTTATTTTATTTAACTGTAGTTTTTTAAACTTCAGTAACCACGTGTACCTCATGGTTGCTGTACTAGGTAGCACCGTACAGACAGGTATGAATTTTTGCCTGTATATTTTGATTCATTGAGACAAAACCTGTTGATATGGTTCGAATAGTTGCCCACTAAAACTCAGGAATTTTAGTCCCCAAAGTCTTATGTTAATGGTATTTAGAGAGTGGAAACTTAATCCAGGTAGGCAGTTTAGAGGTAGGGACTTAAGGAAGTGAGTAGACTGGATCAGTTTGTTATGTTGAAGCCTCTGTGGTCGAATCCCAATGGCTTTATAAGAGACAGTCATGGACATTGACTGACACATTCTGTCTCTTGCCATGTCACACCATGCACCATCCTAGGACTTTGCCAGAAAGAAAACCATCACCAGATGATACCCTGAGGCCTTGCAGCTACAGAACTCTCAACAAAAATAAACCTCTTTTCCTTGGAAAGTTAGCCTGCCTCAGGTATTTAATGAAAGCAACAAAAAAAACAATACACTTGTGTTGGGACTTTTACTTACTATATTGTGCACCTCAGATTTCTCATCTAGAATGATAGGGAAGACTAGCCTGACTCTCCTCTCTATCTCAAAACGTCAACACTCTTCACAACAGCCAGCTTTAATTCTATCATAGATGTAAATATCCAGTCTAATTATATGAGCTTTTAATTGTATCAATGAAAATAACCCTGTACATTTGAGTTGTAAATCTTTGATAATCAATGTAATCACAACTACTTTCCACACAGATGACAGAATTTTTTTTCCTGAAGTTGCCATTGCAAAATTGCAGTTCCATTAAAAATACTGGGAAAGCGTCCACCTTAAGGGCTCCCCTGACTCCTTCCTCATTTCCCTCTATACTAGAGAATGCCTTTCCCACTAGGCCACTGCCCCTTTTTAACAGTGAATGTTATGCTTCATTTCTTTGGCATCTTTGCCTCTGCTCTATTCTTAATGCACAGGTATGTCCCAATTGTCTTCACATCTCCAGCTCCTGGAGGGGTGTCTGGCCAACAATGAGACCAACATACCAATGATGCTAGTTAACATCCACTGAGAACTTACTGTGTAACAAGAATTGTGCTAATGGATTTATATTCTACTTTACCTGAACAAAATCTATGAGGTAGATGCTATTATACTCACTGATAAATGCATGATGAATCAACATAGAAAAAAGCCACAGAGACTTGACCTTTCCTTTTCCTGGAGTTTGCCCTGCCCATTATAGAAAAAAGAATGTATCAGCAGCCTTTTCTATGATGACAAGGCCTTAAGAGCAGTTTTTCTTCCCTGCAAAACATATGTGACCACCTAATATTTGTAACAACTAACAGTTGAAAGAGCAATGCTGAGAATCTACCCATTGCTCAGATTCAACCAGTTGGCACTTACATTGAACTGGAGCTATTGCATATTCTGTTGTCCTGTATTTTTGTTCTCATTAGTTGACTTAATCAATGAGACTACTTCTTAACTTTAGTTCAGTACTCTCAATTAAACTGTATGATACAAATATAAGTTGTAAGATCTTCAAGTTTTTCTAGTTTTGATATGTTTTGCTTTTCCAAATCTACTGATCAGAATCCAATGTGCTATATATTAAGCAGTTTTTGTTCTTTGATGATAACCTGTTATTCAAGGCTTACCCATAAATGGGCTTTTCTCTTAGGTCTCCCTTGCTAGAATATACTTCATGGTGCAGGTATTTGATCTGGCTTATTCACCTCTACATATATCTCCAGTCCTCAGTACAGATCTGAAATAAAGGCACACAACTAACATCTCTTACCTAAATAGTGAATGAAGTCCTAATATTCATATGTTCCTCTGCTCCATTTTCTTTTCAGTGAAACTGTTGCCTCTTTTACATTTTATTATTTATATGAAATGCACCGAAAATGAAGCAAAATGGTATTCACACAAAATTTAATGTTTAAAGGTTCTTTTTTTAACTTTTATTTAGTAAATATAAATTTCCAAAGTACAGTTTATGGATTACAATGGCTCCCCCCCCATAACTTCCCTCCCACTTGCACCCCTCCCATCTCCTGCTCCCTCTCCCATTCCATTCACATCAAGATTCATTTTCAATTATCTTTATATACAGAAGATCAATTCAGTCTATATTAAGTAAAGATTTCATCAGTTTGCACCCACAAAGAAACACAAAGTGTAAAATACTGTTTCAGTACTAGTTATAGCATTACTTCACATTGGACAACACATTAAAGACAGATCCCACATGAGAAGTACACAGAGACTCCTGTTGTTGACTTAACAATTTGACGCTCTTGTTTGTGCGTCAGTAATCTCCCTAGGCTCTAGTCATGAGTTGCCAAGGCTATGGAAGCCTTTTGAGTTCGCCGACTTCGATCTTACTTTCAGTTCACAATTGATCATACTGACAGGTCTAAGAGTCAAAGGGATCACACAAACAAGACTAGTGTCTGCTAATACTAACTCTTAGTTAAATTAATTCTGAGATATCCAAATTTTGAATCAAAATTGTTTTGTGTTGTATATGTGTATTTTTATTCAGTTCTCTGTATTTTTTTGTGACCAAGGAAGTCTTATTGTTTCTCAGTGATAAGAAATTTCTATCAACCTTGGGGTATGTCCCATGACAAAGGCAAGGAACGGATCATGGCAGTAATTTACAGTTGTTTAGCACTGCCCATCGAAAGTCTTGTTGTCATGCCTTGTGCCATATGATCCTCTTCATGTTGTGGTATATCATTATTTATCTTAGAAATGAGAAAGCCCAGATCACTTAGCCTTAAGTAGTGAAGTTTGCAAAGTCACACAGTTGGCAAGTGACAAAACCATCGTTTGAACCTAATTCTTTTGACACAGGTCCAGTGCTTTCAGCTTCCTGCACATTTATTTGAATGACACAAGGAAGCCTCCCTGACAAATACTAACTCACCCACAAGCCGATGAGGGAGACTGTGAAATACCCAAATAGATTGACATCTTTGAGTTCTAAGAATTCTGCAAGTCTCTAGAAACCTCTTTTAGAATGGAAATGAATGTCCTGGCGAAGAGTTACTGTCACAGAAAGTTCACCCAGGAATCAGTTTGTAGCAATAAAAACAAATGCCATTTTTTGATCCTGTGTCAGGCTCCTACATGAATTAGAGATGTCACTTCCTTCTGATAACAGTCCCTTGGAGGTCAGCAGTATCCCCATATTGCAGATTAACAAAATGAGCCCGGAATGCTTATGGAACTTCTCCAAAGTCACACAGCAACCTGTTTTGAATCCCAAATCTGCCTAGCTGTGTAAGCAGTGCTTTTCTTCACTTCTATTACACTGTGTCTGACCAAACCCTTTTGCATTAAGACAGCAAACAGAGCTGGAAGAGGTAGGCAAACCTTAAGGCAAGTAGCCTGGGAAAGGGAGTCAAGCTGTACTTTCTGTAGGTTTCTCTGCAGCTATCTTAAATTACTACTTGCTATGAAAAGCTTGCAAAGGCATGCTTGTTTCTTAGTATTACTCTTCCTTAAAACATGTCTTCCTCTACACTAAATTCTTTCCTTGGGAGAATATGTATTTCACGTTTTTGCTTAGTCTTTCCAGGAGAGATTTTGAAATGTTGCTTCTTACTGAGTGCCCTAAGGAACTGATAATATTAATAGTGGGGAAGAAAAAACAAGAATATAAGATTCATGCTGCTCTTTGATTAAAGCTTCTTAAAATAGGGTTTTACCTCAACAGCTTTGTTGTTTTAATGGCCTCTTATAGCTTTTTTTTTTTTTTTTCCAGGAGAGGCAGGGTCTCTGAGGGTTTCCTTTCTTAGTTCCTTGTAATAGTGCCTGTCAGCTTCCAGGCTGTGTGTATTTTACTTCAAAAGAAAGGCTGGTTAATTTGCCTATTTCTGCATTTTAGAACAGAGTCAAACAATGCCAAGTAGGCTATCATGTGTTGACAAGGAGTCAGCAGGAAAAGCTACCCAGGTAATCATCAAGTTGATATATTGGGAGACTGCAGTGATTTCAGCTTGCACCAACTATGTGCTCTCACTGCTCCATGAGAATCAGTTCATCACAAGGAGCTCGACTATAGTCTCAGTTATGCCATTTAGTGTGTTAGTGCCTTCGATAGGAAAGTATGGTAGTAGTCTCCATTATTGGAATAAAATTCTACCTAATTATCAATTTCTTAAGAATTGCCTTTCATGTAGACAATGCTAAAAATAGAGTTCATTTTGATCTTGTTGAATATTTAACAATCTTCATGGAAAAATAAAAATTTATAAAATTGGTTTTCTAGAATTCATTGATTCTTTGGCCAAACCAAAATTGAGTTTTATATATTGACATTGTTTTTGATATATTGTCCTATATTTTACAATTAATTTTTTAAGAACATTCAAACATTTTAAGTGACCTCTTGAATGCAGTTTTAAATTACATTCATTGATAAGGGAATTTCTATTGAAAAACATAAAGTTTGCAAATTGTGGGTACTTTTCCTAGTTGAAAGTAAGATTACTCTGGGTGTGACACTAGAAACTAAACCAGTAATTCTTTCTAGAGACATTTCAAATACAGAAATGCTTTGTATTTTAAAAATCATTTAATTTATTGAATATATTTCATTTTACATATTTCAGTGGAATATCTCATCTTCCAGAGAAAAGCCAATTACATTTTATTGGTTTTCCCAGACAGAGTTTAATGACAATCTGAGATATATACACTTATAACCTGGTTGCCTCTATTAAGAAATCTGCAGCAAAAGTAACCACCCTAGCAAATTGCCTATGCTACACAGCCAGACTCACCCCCATGGACCATGCTTTGAAATATTGCATTTTACATGGTTGTTTTACAGATCTTCTTTAGCACCACCAGGCAATTTTCCAGGGAGAAGCATGGCAAGTGGCTCAAAGCAATGTAAATATGAAAACCAACAGCTCATTGTTAATAATGTGGTCCCTTTGTCTTCTAAGAGAGCAACTTCAGTTTCATTGTCTCAAATGTACCAAACAAGAAGAGGAAAGTTGCATCTTTTGTGTGACATCCGCCTCCCCCATACTGTTTTCATGGTTAATTTCTTATTAGCTTGTCCTGTTGGATTTTTTTAAAAGGCAGGTCTTAGACAGATTTGCTTACCAAAAGCTGACCCATAGTAGTAAAAAAAATATGAGCTAGTATTTCCAAACCCCACTTTTCTGAATACAAATCTGATATAGGCAAAAACAAAAGCTTCATACATATTTTAGTCACATAGTTGTATGCGGATGGGTACCAGGAAGTGGGTATGGTTAGCTGAAGTACTTGCAGAGGAAGATGCTGCAGACCAAGATGAATAAGGAAACTGACAACTTAGTCCAGTAGTTCCATCTGACCAGAATACATCCTTGGTAAACCTGCATTCCTGGGTATCACATTCCTCCAGGTTAGTCAGTCTGACCTGACTGGTTCTCAGGAGCTGGGATTTAAGGACTAATCAAGCTAGTAGTAAGGTAACAATATCTGAAAGGCCAGAGGCCCAAAGAATCAGTTCCACAGCAGCTAAGTCCATCCCAACAGGAATTCAACTGAAAGATAGAGATAGCAATGGGAAAAATCAAAAGCTAAGGAGTTCAGAAGGCATTCCAAGGGCAGTTTGAATCCAGTGAGGGAGCTTTTTATGGAGGAATACCTCTCGATGGGAGGGAGCCATTGAAGACACTGCCGGCTCTGACTCAACCTTGAAGAGTAGATAAAGATGGTGACTATCGTCAAGATAGTGGAAGCAAGTGGTATCCTTACATAATGCTTGAAAAAAGAAATACAGACAACAGCAACAACTTCTCCCTTTTACATCCTAGCAAGTTCACAGCGTTATAAAATCTTGGAGGGAAAGCATTTTGGAGTTATCAAATACTAATATATGCAAAGAGTTACTAAATTTCCAAAAGAACATTTTATATTAGCAAATGTATAAGTATTCCTCACAGAATACACGTGAGGCAAAACTCCATAGCCAAGGAAGGACCTATCTTTCTGGAGAAAAATGGGGCTGTATTTCTGAGATAGGTGGGAAGAAGGGTCAAGCCACGCGTCAGCATACTGATTATATAATGTTCTGCAGGTTTGTGCTAAAATGTTAATTGTGTTCAAAGCAGAATTATCTTGAAAGGAGACCCTGTGTTCATTAGAAATAAAAAGAAAACAGAATAAAAGAATTGGATTTTGTTTAACTAGACAACAGCTATTAATTTTTGCCTACATTTTATTGATACTTTCTTGAAGAATTTTTCTCTTGGGTTTAGACTTGGTTCTTTTCACTTCATAACCAGGCTCTTAATTGCTTGTGGATACTCAAAATCCAAAATGAAGAAACCTAAAGCCTTTTAGCCTTGGCTTAATTTTCTCATGTCTACACTGCGTAACATGGGCTAGATTTCTGAGATCTCTTCCAACTGAATGTTTTGGTTCTGGATGTTGTATGTATAATGCTGTATATACACACTTGACACTGAAGTAGAGAAACTTATTTTTGCCAACTTAATGATTCAATATCCAAAAATAAACATCAGCACAGATTGTAAGTTCAGTGTATCAAATGTTACAATCTTGTGTAAATGATGACAGTATTATAACCCACAAAGTCATTTCTGTGCTCTTTGCTTCTGTGCCTCACACTTTACCTTGAGCTTTAGGACACACACTCCACCAAGGGAAGGGAGGAGTATGGATATAGAAGAAGCTAGGTTAGTTTTTAGTATTTAATGTACTTTACTATATGTGAGCAGAAGGATAGTTTGGACACTCTAATGGGTCTACTTTCTTCCCATCTTCAGTTAGTGGGATTTGTCATAAATTTATTTTTTTTACTTTATTAAAATGCTGAGTTTATTTCACATGTGTATTTGTCTCCCCTGCATTTCCACATCAGACCATTGCTTCTACTGTGTTCTGTCATAACATTCCACACATACTTAAAACCAAGCAAAGGGTGGAGTTCCTTCTTTAAAAACTAAACAGGCATTTTGGACAACACATTCTTGGCAATGGAACCTGGACAACATTTATCACACACAGTAGGGAAAGTTCTCACTCTGCATTATAAAAAGGACAGCCAGATATCAACTGTTACAGAAATGAAATAAGACAGAAAATTTTAACAAACTGTTTAAATTGTCATAAATTTAAAAGGGAAAATCATAGAAATACAACACACAGGGCTAGAGATATCAGAAACACATAAATGCCGCAATCATTCCAAACTAAACATAATCTACCACTCTGTTGAAAATGAATTCCATAGAAGATTTCCAACTGGGTGCAATAAATACTTTCTCTCTTGGCTCCAAATTGCAATAGTGGTTCTAAAATGTAAACCCATTCCATTCCAGAAATTGTGTGGTTCAGAATTGTATCTCCTGACCCAGGTGAAATCGGAAAAGTAGGGGATCATTACATCGTGTGCCAAGAGAAGGGAAAAGTGTTTATGTGAGTGATGAATGTTGGAGCACAGCCCCACAGGCCAGTCTCAGAGGGTGGCATGTGTCCTGCAGAGTGGCACATGCAGGTAGTCATGGCAAGAGTCTGAGGGCTCGTCAGACATTCTGGAAGCTGTCAGCAGTGAGGCTGGCTGAGCAGAGTGCAGAGGGTCCCCGTGGACCTTTCCTTCAGCCCTATGCACGCAAGGCTCATCCCCAGGGTCAGCGGTTGGAGTCTAGACTGCACCAGGGAGGAGACCAGTCTCAGTAGTGAAAGGAATAAAAGCATGGAAGGTCCCAAGCCCTGGCATCTGGCTCTTGGGCTGATAGAGGTAGGACAGACTGTCAGACCTAAGACCTAGTGATAACTCATTTACCACCCATAACTGTATTCCCACTTTCCAAAATGTTATTTTTAAACAAATATGTATAAACACACATAATAAAAACTTAATAAAAGTAAGCATTTAATTACTTACCAATGACCATGGCAGGTATTTTTAAAGAATGATGTTATACAACCAAATTCTGAAGACACCTTAAATAGTCACATACAGAGTTTGGTTTTTAAAACCATGGCTAGCCATGTACTAATACTATCTGACTGTTAAATGATATGTAACTATTTAATATGTTATTAAGCAGAAAATATAATAGGCCTGCTTTTTAAATTTTTTTTCACTTTATTTGAAAGGCAGAGAGACAGTCAGAAATCTTCCATCTCCTGGTTCACTTTCCCCAGTGCCCACAATGGCCAGGACAAGGCCAGGTTGAAGCCTGGAGTCCAGACCTCCATCTGGATCTTCCATGTGGGTGGCAAGGACATAAGTACTTGAGCCATCACCAATGGCCTCCCAGGATGTACATAAGCAGTAAGCTGCATTGGAAGCAGAGGATCCAGGACTCAAACTAGGGACTCTGATTTTGGAGGCAGGTTTCCTAAGCAGTGACTTAACAGCTATACCAACACCCACTCCCCTATTGCTTTATTATAAAAATAAATTTTCATTTATCAACAAAGAGAGCAGTTTAGAAAGTTATGAACCAAGATATAACTGAAGCTTTTCATTAGGTGGATTATGAGGGTTTTTTTTTCTATTTTTACCTTTTGGGATTATTAATTTTTAAAAAATTTTTCCATTATGCAAAAAATGTAAAATAATTAATGACAGGACATGTTTCCTTGATGCAGTGAGTTTGGGAAGGACTCTGAGTGGAAGGTCACATGTTTTTAGTGTCGTGAGTACCAGAGCTGCTGTGTTAGTGGGAGTTTACAATATCCCAGAACCCTTCTGCATGGAGGTTTTCTTTCCATTGGATCTGAAGAGCCTGGAACATTGTGAGGTTGTTTATATAAACTATGGGTCATAGCAGTCATACAAAAATAATAAGAGTAGTTTTGCTTCAAGAAATCTAGCTTGATTTAAAGTGACTGAATGCTGATTTATAAGCCTGAGGTACATTAGAGTTTGAACACTTTTTGTTTCCTTCAAATCCACATTAATATTTGGCTGAACGCTCACAGGAAAGCAATTCAGCACCAAAGGTGCAATTTTTCTTCCCAAATGCTAAAATCAATTTAGCTGTTTGGCTTGTGGTAAATGGTGAGTTGTATTCTCAGATGCCAAAATTCCTCCCAATTATTGGTGTACTTTACTGGTATTTCCCAGAAAAAAAAAAGTAAGACCTCCCTTTTGAATTCTTGGAATTGAAGTCATAAAGAAAAAGAATGAAACTCTCCTGAAAGAAGAAAATTTCTACCCAGAGCTATAAATTTGTAAAAACCAACTCAATTTGATTATTCCTTGAATTTTTAGTAAGCGTATTACTATTTTTTCTAAAGAGTATTATATTTTTTTCTGTTTTAAATATTCCAAGACTCTTTGCTGAAAAGCAACTTTGTATTTGCATGTGACTTACTAGAAAAATTCTCAAAATATGGCTTATGAATCACTATGAATCACTTATGAATCACTGTGTCCCATGATTTTCTAGAAACATCTTCCCATTGAATTGAAAAGTGTTCAAATTGAAAATACATAAATGCTAAATTAACATTTTAAAAAATGTAAAAGTATCACAACATCTTAAAGTTAGATATGAATGGCGTCGAGTTATGGTTGAAGAATGTAGAGGTTAAAATCATAGACAATTACAAGACCCAGTTTGATGCATCACAGTTATGAATGCAGGGCCATATTATTTCATCTCGCTGTGCCTCAGTGTCTCCTGTTTACAATTAGAACAATTACCCTACCCAGGAGATTTGCAAAATTAGGAGGAAATTATGTAATCCCCCTGTCCTCACTAACAAATTCTAAATACTTAACAAATACCACCTTGGGGGTTGTTTATTGGTTATCTGCTTGTTTGGTTATGCTGTAAGCCCTTTGAGGGCAGAAGCTATGACCTCTTTAAACGCCCATCATTTTAGCACAATTCGTAATTCCAAATAGTAACTGTACTATAAAATTTCTTCAGTGAATTATTGAAACAAAAGAGTATCCTAAAAAGACTCAGGGTTACTAATTTCAGTTACTTGTGTCTTTGTTGTAATCTAATGTGCCACATCTCATCTTAGCAGAGGTGTAATTCCTTTGGAATTTTATAATGATGGTATTACAAATATCTTTTCTCTAAACCTTTGCTATGCGCTTCTCTAAAATCAGAGTATGTTTTTATGCCCAGTGTTTCCTATTTTGGTCGCTGTTTAATCTCCCGTGTTTTCTGTGAAATCCTTCAAATGAAGCAGTTCTTTCTCATTGAACCCATTTAAGTCCAATTTGCAGACCCCTTCACTGCTTCTCCAGTTTTTTAGAAATCACATCGTTGATTTTGAAAGAAAGGTCACATTATTTTCTAAACAAGTCAAGAATTTATCAGAGTCTAATTTTACCAGAATAAAAATTCCTGACATCTATCAAATAGATGAAGTCTCTCAATGGTGGTCTAACAACCATGCCAGTTTTACCATCTGTGTTAGGAAAGCATTTGGCTGGTAAACCCTTACAAGGTCACTTATCTTCTGCTTCATTTATCTTCCGACAGACACTTTGCATTCTACTTCTCCCTTATGGTTTGTGGACATGCATTCATACACTTTGCTCTTATTTTCTTTAGTGTCTCTGTTCTTATTGAATAAGGTGAACTGTGTTAGATGGAGCTTTACAGTTATACTTTGATTATAAGCAATCCTCAAATCAAGGCACATTAAGATATATTATTTCTCTCTTAGGCTACATATTCATCATGGTTTGGGTGTTCCTCTGTTCAATCAGGACCAGGCAGACAGAAGCCACTATCTAGACTGCTATCCAACACCAGACACTGTGGCAGAGGAAAAACAGACTTAAAATATGCCTCACACTAGCTCTTCAGGCTTTCACCTAAAAGTGACATGTGTCACTTCTGCTCAGGTTTCCTAGACCAGATCAAGTCTTACTCCACTGCTGTCTTCACGGGGGATGGAATGGAGCCCATGCCATTCTTGAAAGCCCTATCTAGGCCGGCGCCACGGCTGAATAGGCTAATCCTCCACCTAGCGGCGCCAGCACACCGGGTTCTAGTCCCGGTCGGGGTGCTGGATTCTGTCCTGGTTGCCCCTCTTCCAGGACAGCTCTCTGCTGTGGCCCGGGAAGGCAGTGGAGGATGGCCCAAGTGCTTGGGCCCTGCACCCCATGAGAGACCAGGATAAGCACCTGGCTCCTGCCTTCGGATCAGAGCAGTGCACCGGGCGCAGCGCGCCAGCCGTGGCGGCCATTGGAGGGTGAACCAACAGAAAAGGAAGACCTTTCTCTCTATCTCTCTCACTGTCCACTCTGCCTGTTAAAAAAAAAAAAAAGAAAGAAAAGAAAGAAAGAAAGCCCTACCTAAAAGAAGGACCCGCAATATTTGCTGAAGCGACTAAAGCTTGAGATGTGTAACCCTCTACCAATTCATTCTGGTCATGGGTCCTGTCCTGTGACCTCATATTGACTTCCATGTTTTAAAATTCCAAATACACTTAATTTATTAACCATATGCTCTTGAGAAAGCAATGGTAAATAATTTTAATAGCTGCATATAATTACTTTCTTACACAGGTTGTTATTAATACAGTTAACACCCACCCCTAAGAAATATATTAAGTGTTTAAGAGTCACTGGTCTACTAAAAAGAACATCAAATTCTTAAAACACAGATTTCCAAGCCGGCGCCGTGGCTCAATAGGCTAATCCTCCACCTTGCGGCGCCGGCACACCGGGTTCTAGTCCCAGTTGGGGCGCCGGATTCTGTCCCGGTTGCCCCTCTTCCAGGCCAGCTCTCTGCTATGGCCAGGGAGTGCAGTGGAGGATGGCCCAGGTGCTTGGGCCCTGCACCCCATGGGAGACCAGGAAAAGCACCTGGCTCCTGGCTCCTGCCAGGATCAGCGCGGTGCGCCGGCTGCAGCGGCGGCCATTGGAGGGTGAACCAACGGCAAAGGAAGACCTTTCTCTCTCTGTCTCTCTCTCTCACTGTCCACTCTGCCTGTCAAAAAAAAAAAAAAAAAAAAAAAACAAAAAAAAAAACACAGATTTCCAGCGTGGTTCTTCTTTCCTATCAATCAACTTCTTTCCACACATGATGTTTTTTCTCATAAAAATTTTGTTCACCTTATGACTTTGTGTGGGAATGGCCAAGTAGGCAAGAAATGTTTAGGTCTCCAATACTTTTGCCCTCAGATCTTTAACAGTACGTCAAGGTCACCTGCCTTGAAGATTGGTCATAATCTGGATAAGCCACAAATAACAGTATAAAAGAGTTCTTGCTTCACAGAAAAAGGCCCTCTGAATATTAATATCATCATTAATTCCTTCTATGACCTGAGGCAAATCTCTTAATTGCTAGTTGTCTCCCTTTTCTTATCCAAGGATAATTTCACATACTTCTCTAGATCCTTGTGAGGCACAATATATAGAATTGATAAAAGAGGGATTTTCAGAGAGTAACCACTGGAGAGACACTTACTAAACTACAAATTTTCTGTGTTGTCAGCAGTGCCATTCCTAGACGTGGATGTCTGCATAGAAACAGAAGTATGTGAGGCAAGGAGTAGTCACACAACGCAGAGCTGTCGGTTCGCAAATTCCCAGTGAACAAGTCAGTTACCTATGCTGAGGATTACACCTGAGCTACCTGATGCACTGATCTTCCTGCTGCTTTAAACATTTTTCCGGTTTTTATCCTATCCATGAGGCAGAGGCAATAAAATTCAAGCTGTTCTTTTTTTTATTTTTTCTTTATATAAAGTGAACAAATTTCTTATATTTCATATATACACATTTAAGATCATAATAATACTTCCCACTCCATCCTCCCTCCTGCCCATGCTCCCATCTTCCCTCCTCCTTTGGTTCTTATTTTTTCTTTTACTTTTTACAGTGGCATATGTTCAGTTTACTTCATAATTACAAGCTTAACTCTCCAGCTAATAAAAAATTGAATAAGTAGTAAGTAGAAAAACCACTGTTCATAAAGATTATAGACAAAGGCTATTAGCAATAATTAAATTTCAAAATGTCAATTTTGCTCATATATATTATATTTTTGTGCTCTGTGTATTAATTACTAGCAATCATGGAAAATATGATATTTGTCATTTTGGGACTGGCTTATTTTTTTTAGGGATTTTTTTTTTGACAAGTAGAGTTACAGACAGTGAGAGAGAGAACAGAGAGAAAGATGTTCCTTCCGTTGGTTCACTCCCCAAATGGCCACTGTAGCCGGCGCTGTGCCGATCCGAAGCCAGGAGCCAGGTGTTTGTTCCTGGTCTCCCATGTGGGTGCAGGGGTCCAAGCACTTGGGCCATCCTCTACTGCCCTCCCGGGCCAAAGCAGAGAGCTGGACTGGAAGAGGAGCAACCGGGACTAGAACCTGGCACCCATATGGGATGCCAGTGCCGCAGGCGGAGGATTAACCAAGTGAGCCACAGAACCGGCCTGGGACTGGCTTATTTCACTAAGCAAAATGGTTTCCAGTTGCATCAATTTGTTGCGAAAGACAGAATTTTATTTTATATGCCTGAGAAGTATTCCATTATATATATATAAAAGTGGTATATATATTATATATTATATTATATATATTACATATATTATATATTGTATATAAGCCTTTTTTCTTTATCCAGTCATCAACTGACGGACATCTGGGTTGATTCCATATCTTAGCTATTGTGAATTGAGCTACAATAACCATGAGGTTACAGATCACTCTTTCGTATGTTGATTTCACTTTGTTTGGGTAAATTCCCGGGAGTGGGATGGCTGGTTCATATGGTAGATCTATTTTTCAGATTTCGGAGGAATCTCCATACTGTCTTCCATAGTAGTTGTACTAGTTTATAGTCCCACCAACAGTGGATTAGGGTACTTTTTCCCTATATCCTCATCAGCATTTATTATTTGTTAATTTCTATATGAGAGCCAATCTAACTGGGATGAAGTGAAGCCTTACTGTGGTTTTTATTTGCATTTCCCTGATGGCTAGTGATCCTGAGCATTTTTTTCATGTGTCTGCTAGCCATTTGAATTTCATCCTTTGAATGCCTGTTCATGTCCTTTACCCATTTCTTTTATTTTTTTTAACAGGCAGAATTAGACAGTGAGAGAGAGAGAGACAGAGAGAAAGGTCTTCCTTTCATTGGTTCACCCCCAAAATGGCCACCACAGCCGGTGCGCTTAGCCGATCTGAAGCCAGGAGCCAGGAGCTTCCTCCGGGTCTCCCATGCAGGTGCAGGGCCCAAGCACTTGGGCCATCCTCCACTGCACTCCCGGGCCACAGCAGAGAGCTGGACTGGAAGAGGGACAACCGGGACAGAATCCGTTGCCACAACAGGGACTAGAACCCAGTGTGCTGGTGCTGCAGGTGGAGGATTAGCCTAGTGAGCCATGGCACAGACCAAACCCATTTCTTGACTGGATTTATTGTTTTATTGTTGTTGAGTTTCTTGACCTCTTTATAGATTCTGTATTCTATAATCCTTTATTAATTGCATAGTTTGCAACTATTTACTTCCATTTTGTCAGTTGCATCTTTACTTTGTTGAGCATTTCCTTTGCAGTGTAGAAGCTTCTTATCTTTATATAATCTCATTTGTATATTTTTGCTCTTATTGCCTGCATTTCTGGGGTCCTTTCCAAAAATTCTTTTCCTATGCTTATGTTTTGCAGTTTCCTCAATGTTCATCTGTAGTAATTTTTTGATATCAGGTCACAGATTTAGATCCTTGATCCATTTTGGGTTGTTTTTTGTATAAGTCATAGAGTAGGGGTCTTATTTCATACATCTGAATGCAGAGATCCAGTTTTCCCAGCATTATTTGTTGAAGAGACTAAGCTTTCTCCAGGGATTCATTTTAGCTCATTTTTCAAAATTTAGTTGGTTGTAGCTACATGGATTAATTTCTGGTTTTTTCTTCTGCTCCATTGGTCTACATATCTATTTTTTGTGCAAGTACCAGGCTATTTTCATTATAAGTTCCCTACAGTTTGTCTTGAAATCTGGTATTCTAATGCTTCCAGGTTTGTTTTTGTTGTTTAAGATTGCTTCAGCTATTCAGGTGACTCTTATGTCTAAATATGAATTTTAGCATCATTTTTCTTGATCAGAGAAAAATGCCATTGGTATTTTGATTGAGATTGCATTGAATCTGCAAATTGCTTTGGCCAGTATGGACATTTTGATTATATTAATTCTTCCAATCCATGAACATGAAAGATTCTTCTTTTTTTGTATGCCTCCTTCTATTTCTTTTTTTTGTTTTGTTTTGTAATTTACATTCTTCATTAAATTTATACCTAAATGTTTAAATTTTTTGTAGCTACTGTTACTGGTACTTATCTTACAAGTTCTTTCTCAGTCATGGCATTTTCTGTGTATACATAAATTATTGGTTTGATTTTTATGGGTTGATTTTATATCCTGCAACTTTACCAAACTCTCTTATGAGTTTCTGTGAGGTACAGTGCCTCTAAAAAATGTCAAATCATGGAAGAAATTACTAGTAGGGTTTATGATTATAGTTATAAACTATTGTGTTAGAATTTAACTATCTAATAAGCAGGAGGAAGAAAACAAATAAGTAAATAAATTATTATAGTACAGCTCTAATATAATAAAGGATAACACCAAACCCAGAAGGAAGGATAGCCATTAGCTGAATTAATCCATTATGTGTACCCACTAACTAAGAGTTAGGTCAGTTTGGGTAAATGGAGTTCTGGCTGCTGCAGCAGAAGTTGTAGTAGTTCCCAATGGAGAGAAGAAGGGATGGACATAGAAAGTGGAGGGGCCGGCGCCGTGGCTCACTAGGCTAATCCTCCACCTGTGGCACCCGCACACTGGGTTCTAGTCCCTGTTGTGGCAACGGATTCTGTCCCAGTTGTCCCTCTTCCAGTCCAGCTCTCTGCTGTGGCCCGGGAGTGCAGTGGAGGATGGCCCAAGTGCTTGGGCCCTGCACCTGCATGGGAGACCGGGAGGAAGCTCCTGGCTCCTGGCTTCAGATCGGCTAAGCGCACCGGCTGTGGTGGCCATTTTGGGGGTGAACCAATGAAAGGAAGACCTTTCTCTCTGTCTCTCTCTCTCTCACTGTCTAATTCTGCCTGTCCAAAAAAAAAAAAAGAGAGAGAGAGAGAGAGAAAGTGGGGGGACATAGGCCAGGCTACAGCTTTGCAAGTATTGGACCTTGAATGCCTATATGACCTAAGAAACTTTAACCTTATTCTTCTGTAAAATTCTTATGTATTTATTTGAAAATCAGTGTCACAAAGAGAGAAGAAGGAAAAGAAATACTCCATCCTCTGACTCACTCCCCAAAGGGCTGCAAAGGCTACAGTAGGGCCAGGCCAAAGCCAGGAGCCTCCATGTTTCCCACATGGGTGGCAGGGGCCTAACCACTCAGGTCATCTTTTGCTGCTTTCCCAGGCCATTAGCAGGGAGCTGGATCAGAAGTGGAACAGTCAGAACACCAACCGTTGCCCATATGGGTGGCATGAAACCTGGCCACTTAACTTTATTTTCAATGAAGTTGGAGCCATTAATAAATCTGACCAAATTGGAAAGCTCTGTGGGGCAGATAAACTTGGAGAACTGGTACATCTGTTGACTGACTCAGGAGGCTGCTAGTGAAATCCAACCAAGAAAGAGTTAAGGAGATGTTCTGTTCTTTGCTTCACACCATTTAGATTATAACTGAGCAAGCTAGAACTCAGGTGTCCTCATTCCTAGTCTGCGAATCTTTTCTTCTGTTCCACAATGTCTTCCTGTCTCTCTCCTTTTCTTCCTTTAGAGACTTATGTTTCTGTTGGAGTGTGTACTAAGGTGCTGGGACATGTTTTAAAGATAATCTCATTCCCTACTAAAACCAAATATTTATCACAGTGATATTAGCATGTAGGCACTTCTCACCACCAGTCTCATCCCTGTGATCTTACTTGGTTTTCTTCTGAGAAAGCTCTATCTCCTTTTACTTCTGTGGCTAAAAATGAAGATGCCCTACATTTCTCTGCTAAATACTTTAAACTTCAAGTTTTGCCTTTTCTTTATGTTGCATTTTGGAGGATAAAACGAAGAAGTTCTATTTTATTCTTAAGTATCAAATGATAACAGCTCATTGTTAATGAGAATTGTACAGCCAATCCAACTACAATGATAAGTTCAGAGCATAAAAGATCATATATCAACACGACCTCACTAACCTTCTCTGTACTAAATGACAAACTGCTAGAAATAGCCTTTGGATCGGTTCACAGAGACACTGAAATACTTACCTTTCAGCACAGAACTGTATTGAACCCTCTCTGTCATTTACCACCTTCAAACACAGCAGCCTACTTCAGAGCTAAACAGAATTTCAAAAAAAAGGAGAGAGAAGTTCCTTCAAATAGTTGAGCTTCCAATTTTATTTAGTATCTCTTTGGACTATTGAAATAATGTGGGAAAAGATCGTAGCAAGTTACATTGTGCTTTTTTGCATTTGTAAAAGGGATGATGGTTTAAGAGGAAATGTAGCATCTTAGGGCCAGTGAGTTTCAATCTGGTATTATGCCTCACTTCCCCTTCCATATGAGGTTAAACATCATATCATTGTTATAATGACAGGGTAGGTACATATATTACTATTTATGGCAGAATTAAACCAATCATATATATATTTAAGACAAAGAGAATAATATGATTCAGCCTAAGGATTCTAAGCCTTCCAGCTTCATTTTTTTAAAGATTTATTTTATTTATTTCAAAGACAGAGTTATGGAGAGAGGTAGAGACAGAGAAAGAGGTCTTCCATCCACTGGTTCACTCCCCAGATGGCTGCAACGGCTGGAGCTGCGCCAACCCAAAGCCAGGAGCCAGGAGCTTCTTCTAGGTCTCCCACATGGGTGCAGGGACCCAAGGACTTGGACCATCTTCTACTGCCTTCCCAGGCCATAGCAGAGAGCTGGATCGGAAGTGAAGCAGCTGGGACTTGAACTGGCACCCATATGGGATGCTGGAGCTGCCAGCCAGGGCTTTTACCTGTGCACCACAGTGCCTGTACCTTAAGCTTCATTTTATACATATTTGTTGCAGACAATTATTTCCTAACATCAGATAAATAATATTATTCCTTATTCTGAAAGTGTCTATGATAAGATTTTGCGGTCAACTTAGAAAATCAAATATTCAGGCAAATGAATGCACACTTCAACCACCATCAACTACTCTTAACATTTATGTTTATCTTCTCATATCATTTTCACGTAAGATGTTCCTGGCTTCAGTCTGGCCCAGCCCCAGCTGTTGCAACCTTTTGGGGAGTGAACTTGAGAATGGAAGATCTCTCTGTCTGTCCCTCTTTCTCTGTAACTCTACTTTCAAGTAAATAAAATCTTTAAAATAATAAAAGAAAAATCAAAGCATGACTACTATGTCAATCAGAAAAAAATACATGTATAATAACAAAATAGACCTATTACTTGCACATAATCATATTTTAAAAGACCAGTTTCTGAATGTCCCATTGGATTTTCAACAACTAATCTTCTGCTGAAAAGCTATTAGAGTTTATGTCATTACTGTCAAGGAAACTTGAGTAACATTTTATTCTGTAAATCACAAGTGGGAGTGATTATTCCCCTGCTCATTGCTAACACTTAAAGAGCAACAGCATGATGGATAAGGTAGAATGTGGGTGTGTTGTTAGGCAAGGAGGAACAGAAAGCCCCAATAACGCAAGAAGTATTCATGACTCCATAGGAAATCCATCATTGAATCAAACTACTCATAGAGAATCTGTTGCATGCTTGGTGCTATGGAGAACTGTAAATTTTTCCACCATTGAGATTACCCCATTTTCATCTGAGAAACCTAACAAATGCATGCACAACAAGTGCAACAAAAACAGCCTGTCCCTGTAATGAGAGAACAAAACTGAAAATACAGGCACTCCCAGCTGGTATAAGTTGTTCACTTGTGCTACATATTACTATTATCAGTCCTATCACAGATCAAAGTAGAAGCAAAACAAAGATGGGTGCTGCAGTTACCCAACCTGATTTCTAATTATGTCAACTTTATCCAACACTGGCAGGAGTTAGAGTTACACCAATCCTCCTTTCATGCTATTATGAAGGATAAGTAAATGACCACATAAGGAATACTTTGATATCTGTCTTAGCCAACACTTGCTTCAATCAAGTTTTCTATGCAGTGTTAACTGAATAAAAAAAAATCATTGAAAGAATATATGCCAGGCACACACAATCTGGTAGAATGAGAGTTTGAGTAATAATATATGCTATGGAGAAGTGTTTTCATTTTTAGATATATTTTTTTTCTTATCAATATTTTCATTCAGAGTTACATGTAATGATTATATATGTTTATGAGGTATAATTTGATGTATCTACTGAGTGGTATAATACTATAATTTCAGGCTTACTTGATTAGCATTAGTGAAGCCTTCTTAGAAGTGGTGACATTTGAATTTAGACATCAATGAGGAAAAAAAAAAAAGCACCCCTCCACTGATGTAGAGGAACATAATTCCAAGAAGAAGGAACAGCAACTACAACGTTCCTGAAGTGGACACAAGTTTGTTTAATGCAAGAGATAGAAAGAAGGCCAACATGTAGAAAACAAGACTAGAATAGACACATGTCTAATTTTATAGATTTTTATACTCCATGCTGGAGTATGTATTTTGTATTGGTTGCAATAGATTGGCTCTGGAAGATCACTGGAGGGAATCCATGTTAAATCAAATCTTTACATTAGAAAAAAAAAATCGCTAAGTTTGTAGGATAGTGGACAGTGAAGGCAGTGAGTTTATTTGCACCCATCCAGATGAGAGATGGAAGAAAACTAGATGAAGCTGTAGCAGTGCCACCTCTAGATGACAGGAGCAATTGGGATTGGGACATACGTTGGTGAAGAGACAAAGGAATTATTCCAGCAGTTAGCTGTAGCATGTGAGGGAGAAGTAGAATCAAGACCTCATCATAGGCCGGTGCCGCGGTTCACTAGGCTAATCCTCCGCCTTGCGGCGCCAGCACACCAGGTTCTAGTCCCAGTCAGGGTGCCGGATTCTGTCCCGGTTGCCCCTCTTCCAGGCCAGCTCTCTGCTGTGGCCAGGGAGTGCAGTAGAGGATGGCCCAAGTCCTTGGGCCCTGCACCCCATGGGAGACCAGGAAAAGCACCTGGCTCCTGCCATCAGATCAGCGTGGTGTGCTGGCCACAGTGCGCTGGCCGCGGCGGCCATTGGAGGGTGAACCAACGGCAAAGGAAGACCTTTCTCTCTGTCTCTCTCTCTCACTGTCCACTCTGCCTGTCAAAAAAAAAAAAAAAAAGAAAAGAAAAGTGAGTTTGAACATGTGAGAGACCAATTTTGTTAGGTAGTGTTATTTTAAGTGAAGCTAGTTACTACGTTTGTCTAATTTTTCTGATGACCAATTCTGTGGGTACTAGCATAGATAGAGCAAGTAGATAGTTGAGTTTAAGTATGGATATTAGTTTCCTATTACTCTAATAGCATACCTCAAACTTAGTGACTGTAAACAACACAAATTTATTTTTTGCTGCTAAAGGTCAGAAGTCCAAAATATATGGGACCAATTCAAGAATTCAGCAGGTTTGTGTTCCTCCTAGAGACCAGGAGGATTCTACTGCTTTGCCTTTTCCAGTTTCTAGGGCTCATTTCTTGACTTGTTGATCTTCCAAGCCAGCAATGGCTCCCATGTCCCTGCTTCTCCCTCTTCTGCCTCCCATGTGGTTATACTGGGCCCATCCTGACAATGCAAGGTAATCTTTCCATCTCAAGGCCAGCTGATTAATATTAATTCCATATGCAAATTTAAGTCCCATTTGCCACATAACCTGCCAAATTCCTATGTCCCTGGATTAGGCAGTGGGCATCTTTGGCTATTCTGCCTACCATTACCAAGTTTGGAGTTTGTAGATGAAGTATGATGAAGAGAATGGAGAAGTGAGAAAATTGAGCTTATTTCCAAGGACTGATCATGGAGCTGAACCAACGACTCCAAGGTGTAAGAAGAGAGTGAGTGTATGAGGCAGATGGATAGGAGGGGGTAAATAATAATGTCAAGTGAAGGATTTTATGAGATCAGAAACAGTCTTGAGTGAGAATACAGAAAGTGGTGAGCTGGAAGAGTATAAAGTGATGGTCAAGGGACAAGTCTGAAAAATGGGGTTTCAGAGGTGTAGGGTTATATGATATTGCAGGTTTATGAGATCTGAAACTGAAAAACCCAAAGAAAGGGATAAATACTGTCTTCTAAAATAAGTGAGGTACCTAGCATTGGCCCCAGTGTTATACTAAGGTTTCAGAGTGGTTATCTTTTATAGTAATATGTGTAATTGTAGATTTTTTAAAAACAAATACAGTATCACATTATTTCATGGCCGCTGGACCTCTCATGGGAGGAAGCCTCAGCTGCATGGGTGTGAAGAACAGTGCATAGAGAGGGTGTTCTTCAGCCAAGAAGCAGAGGCCAAGGACCCACACAGGAGACTTGTGCTCTGTGTGAGGAGGAAAGGCCATTCTATTTGGGGCCAGGTAAATGGCTTAGAAAATTATGTGCAAATGCCTCCACTAAATTTCAGCAGTTATCTGGGGTGCCTTTGTGGTACTGAGGGAACATTTTGTATTTAATTTGCTAGGGATGTTTCTATTTTGAATTTAAAACTGTTTCATGCTTTATTTTGCAATACAAATATGGGTCATCTCATGGCAATGTTCATTGAGAGATTCTTCCTTGGTGTACTATTCCCAGAAAGCATTGAATTAGTTCTGCTCTATTGAAACCAGTACAAAATTGTCTGAGGAGTGCACCATTTACATGCCACATTATTAAAATATCCTTTTTCTCCAAGTCCATGCATATGCTTTTTTTTGCAAGCAGTACGAATGACAGTTTACTGAAAACAAGAGACCAAGTTTGTATTGCTCTATAATTAGCAGGTGAATATGAGTTAGATGAGGAATCCATTGAGTAAAACTAGAGAATAAATGACACGGAACATTAGTTCCAAAGTCAATAATTAATTAAATGCATTTATTGCAACAACATGATTAGAAAATAAGGATTTGCCTTATGCATTTTGAAGAGAATTTAGAAACATTCAGTGTTTAATAATTAGAAACTATTACTAAAATAATAGAAGCTACTACATTATGGAATATGCAAATACGAGTTGCCATTTTTTAAAGTTCATGTGATTATTTCCATAAGACTTCTAACAGCCTCCCATGTCCCATCTTGCATCAGGCCAATCATTCACTCTTTTTTTTTTTTTTTTTTTTTTGACAGGCTGAGTGGACAGTGAGAGAGAGAGACAGAGAGAAAGGTCTTCCTTTTCCGTTGGTTCACCCCCCAGTGGCCGCTGCGGCCGGCATGCTGCGGCTGGTGCACCGCGCTGATCCGATGGCAGGAGCCAGGTGCTTCTCCTGGTCTCCCATGGGGTGCAGGGCCCAAGGACTTGGGCCATCCTCCACTGTACTCTCTGGCCACAGCAGAGAGCTGGCCTGGAAAAGGGGCAACTGGGACAGAATCCGGCACCCCGACCGGGACTAGAACCTGGTGTGCTGGCGCCGCAAGGCGGAGGATTAGCCTAGTGAGCCACGGCGCTGGCCCGATCATTCACTCTTATATCTACCGCCACCCTTCCCCTCAAATGCTTTCTTCTTCCTTCCAAAGTCTTAATTTTCCAAATAACCTATGAGACCAGCTTTTCCACGGAGACATCTAGAACCATGAGATCCACACCCTTGCCTTCACCTGCACTGCATTTCTTACTTCCTTTTGGCCATGAGGTTACAGAAATTGTTTCAAAGTCAAATGGTCTCTATTGGTCTAGTTTTGACATTTAAAATTTAAGGTCTATAAGGACAAATTGAATCCTTACGCAACTCCTCCACATCCCTACAGAACCATTCTGGCCCTAGGTGCAGAGTCTGCTTAAAAATATTTTACTAATTGATTTAATCAATAAATGATGCATTCCTCAACTGCTCACCACCTCAGCCCATCCCAGCCACCCTTTAAAAACAAGAAACTGAGATTCCTTTTGTGACAATGACATAGAAATAAAACCATAAAGTTACATATCTACCACAATTCTGTGTTTCATAAATAATTTTAGTTATTTTTGGATGGACTAATTTATAGTAGGCTAAGGGGGAAAGACACCAATTATCCAAAAAGCACATATCTACAAGAGGTCATCTAAAGGGATGAATAGTTTGTATGTACATGTTAAGGGAATCACTGTAATGCACCATTTCTGAGTCCTTTCCCTCAAGGGTTAAAAAAATTTCTGGTTTGAGCTACAATACAGCATGCTGAGGGACAGATCACCGTGCTATGGTCATGTGATTATAATAAGTCCAGCCAAATTGCAAATTTTGGTTATCTTTTCTGCAGTTTTGACTAGCATATAAGCACCATAATGGCAAAGACAATGTATGTTACTCATTTTTAGAACCTTAATAACTTAACACAGTGCATGCACACATTAGGTACTAAATAAATACTAAATTAATGAAACTTACTCTTTGACCTAGAGGAGACAGCGCTGGCAGGAAAAGACATTCAGAACTTTCTAAGACTGCAAAGGTAGCAAACACAGTGTAACCTGGTGTATTTTCTAAATCTTTACATGAACAGCAGCCATGGGCTAGATCTTCCAAGAGAGAAAGCTATGAATGCTGTGAGGGTCCAGGAATATCTATTCAAACCAGGAAACAAGCAAGGCTGGGAAGGGAAAGTAGGATTGCTGCTACGCCAGACAGTAGGTATTGATGAACACAGAGTCCCAATTAAGGCTGCTTTAGGGGAGTCCAGCCTTGGCTCCTGCATCACTGGGTACCTTGGCAAAGAGTCTGCTTAAATCCTGGCTCCACTGAACAGGCAGGTTGAAGTGATGATCTTTCTGAGTCAAACTGGAACCCTGAACTGGAAATAGAGTTGCAATTAGGGCCCCTAGGGTATTTCACTCTGAGAAAGCCATGGCATCCTTGAGGGTCAGCAACTCTGTTGCTATGAAAGAATAATTCAAATATATATACATAGATAGAAACAGCTTCCATTTAAGCTTCTAACGATGTAAGAGTTACTTGTATTTGGAGAGGAGTGGAAGTCTATAAACATATTTAATAGGTTTCTGGAGATATAGTTGACATACAATAAACCACATACACTTTGATGAGTTTTGACATATGTATGTATCTGGGAAATCATCATCACAATCAGTATAACGAATAGATCCATCACTCTTCCCCCAAAGATTCCTTATGCTTCTTTGGAATCTCTTTGTGCTAATTACTGATTTATTACCTCTCAGCTCCAAATGCATCCTTTTTGTCTACCCCATGAAAATGGATCTGGGCCATATAAATATTTTTTTCCTTTGCAGCATGTTAAGCTTTGTCAATAGAGGGCGATAGAGAGAAATTAGCGGAGGAAAGGGTTTTTGATTTCCGCTGTAAGCAGAAAGGCTTCTGTAGCATCTGCAACTTCTCTAGTGCCAGCTCCTGAACCAGATGGCTGGAGTCACCCTGCAGCACTCAGACATTCTCACAGGTGAACGGCCTATTAAGCTACTTCCTACGAACAGCTCCCCTGGGGCTGTGGAGAGTGCATTTCAGGGAGTTTGCAACAATGCTACACCACAGCAACTTTCTTGCTGTCCAGTGAGCCAAGGCTGCTCCCTCCCCGAGGAGACCTGTGTCTCAGCCTTGTTGAAGAAGATGAGGCGGTGGTGAGACTTTTCTGCAGGTCCTCTGTCTCAGTATTCAATATGATACTTGCTTCATATCTGCTACTTCTGTAGTTATTACCTCTTGTTACAAGTCAATTCTTGCTTGCTTCAATCCCCTATTATAGTTAGTAATTCCTTAAATTAAGATCTTCTGTCTTACTTATTTGTTGTTTCCCACTCTTGATTAGACCCAGACTATCTATGTATCTATACTCTCCCATGTATCTATTATCTATATCTATAAATATAGACCTTTGCACCCACTCCTTGCTGCTCGTCCTTCCAACCCCTTCCTCCAAGCAAGCACTGATCTACTTTCTGTTACTATGGAATTTATAATGCACTTTCTACAATGTTTTACAAATGGGACTTATATATTCTCTCCTTGGGACTGTCACTGTGGTGCAGCGGGTTAAAGCCCTGGCCTGCAGTGCTGGTATCCCATATAGGCACCGGTTCTAGTCCCAGCTGCTCCTCTTCCAATCCAGCTCTCTGTTATGGCCTGGGAAAGCAGTAGAAGATGGGCCAAGTCCTTGGGACCGTGCACCCACGTGGGAGACCTGGAAGAAGCTCCTGGCTCCTGGCTTCAGATCAGCTCAGCTCCAGCCATTGTAGCCATCCAGGGAGTGAACCAGCGGATGGAAGACCTCTCTCTCTCTTTCTCTCTCTCTCTCTCTCGCTCTAATTTGCTCTGTAAATCTGTCTTTCAAATAAATAAAATAGATTTTTTTTTATTTGACAGGTAGAGTTATAGACAGTGAGAAAGAGAGAGACAGAGAGAAAGGTCTTCCTTCCGTTGGTTCACTCCCCAAATGGCCGCTACTGCTGGTGCTGTGCCGATCCGAAGCCAGGAGCCAGATGCTTCCTCCTGGTCTCCCATGCAGGTGCAGGGGCCCAAGCACTTGGGCCATCCTCCACTGCACTCCCGGGCCACAGCAGAGGGCTGGCCTGGAAGAGGAGCAACCGGGACTAGAACCCGGTGCCCATATGGGATGCCGGCACCTCAGGCGAGGATTAACCAAGTGAGCCATGGCCCCGGCCCCCTAAAATAAATCTTTTAAAAAATATTTTCTGCTAGATTTTTTTCGACAAGTTTTATGATTTTAGGTTGTATATTAGGACCATGATCCACTCTTTGTTAATATTTATATATGTGCAAGACACAGATCCAAGTTCTTTTGTCACATTTCCAATTGTTAGAGCACCACTGCAATGATCATTTTTCCACTGAATCAACTTAGTATCTGCCAAAAGTATATTTTCGCATAGTTGTAGGTTTATTTCTTGGCTGTTTTTCTATTCCATTGATCTTTTGCCATCTTTAAGGCAGTTTCATACTGTATTAACTAATAGGGCTTTATAATAAGTCTTGAAATCAAGCAATATTAATCTTCTTGGTCTTCTTTTTAAAGCTGGCTTTTTTTTTTAAGATTTATTTATTTATTTGACAGGTGGAGTAACAGACAGAAATATAGAGAGACACAGAGAGTGGTCTTCCATCCTCTGGTTCACCCCCCAAATGGCTACAACTGCCAGAACTGAGTTGATCTGAAGCTAGGAGCCAGGAACTTCTGGGTCTGCCACATTGGATCCTAAGAGGAGCAGCCGAGACATGAACCGGTGCCCACATGGGATGCCAGCACCACAGGCAGAGGCTTAACCCACTACACCACAACACTGGCTCAGGCTTTATTTTAAGTCCTGTGAATTTCCATAAATTTTAGAATCCCCTTGTCAATTCTAAAAACGATTTATAGATTTAAACGAATCTATAGATCAATTTAGGGATAATTAAAGATTAACAATATTGAGTTTTCCAACCTATGAACAAAATATACTTAGCAATTTATTATTAGATCCTCTTTAATTTCTCTCAGCAATGTTTTGTAAATTTTGGTGTATAGGTTGGTATATCTTTTGTCAAATTCATTTCCTAAATATTTCATATACTTGTGCCAGTCAAATGGCATTGAATTTCATATTGATCATTGGTAGTATATAGAAATACAACTGAGTTTTATGTATTGATCTTGTATTCTGAAACCTCAGTAAATTCACTTGTTACACTTGCAATTTTAGATTCCCTCTGTTTTCTGTGAGTATAGTTTAACTTGTACCTCTCTCATCTGACTCTCATTGTTTTACTGATTGTATTAGCTAGAACATCCAGTACAATTTTGGGTAAAAGTGGTGAGAACAGATATCCCTGTCTTCTTCCTGATTTTAAGGGAAAAGTATAAATTCTTCTGTCAGTAACTAGAGGAATTTTATCAGATCAAGAAAATTCCTTTAAACTCTTCATTTGTTGAGAATTTTCATCAGGAATTGATGTTGGATTTTTGTCAAAGGCTTTCATGGTATCCATGCAGTGATCACATGGTTTTTCTTTGTTTAGTCTATTCCTCTTGTAAGTTACATTATTTGATTTTTCAAATATCAAACCATTCAGAGGATAAACCTCACTTGCTCCAGATAAATTATTTTCTAAATGCCTTTTGATTGTCTTTTAAAATATATTTGAAATGCATGGGGGGAAAACAGCCAGGAAAATATGGAGATGCCTTCATAATTACTTACTCAATTTTAGTAATTTGAGCTTTGGGGAAGAATAGAACCTATGTTTGCTTCCCATTATGCCTCAATATCATTTCCAACACAAGTCTTTCTGTGCAGTTTCTGAGATGGGCATAATGCATTTGTTTTTTCAATATGCCATCTGCTGGTCTTCTAATTTTAGCAAATTACCAAGTTACTTGGTAACTTTTCTCCAAGAGAAATAATGTTCAAGTAGTTTCTCCTCATTACTTATTTCCTAAGAATAGATGGCTGAATACTTTTTCAGACCCCTATCTTCAGCTTTATATTGTGTCAGACACGTAATAACTATTGTGAACAAATTATTTTAATATGGCATAAGCCTCAACTCTAAGCCATCAAGAATATTCTGCAAAAGGAACGTTTCGAGTTTATTCTAAAATTCTCTCATACTATTGAAGCACCAACTTCTGCGCAGTAATTTTACTATAACTGCACAAATAAACACATCATTTTATATACTGCAAAGAGATTTTCACAGATAAATTTAACTACGGATATGTGCACACTAAATATAGTTTCTACCCTAAACTGTTATTTATAGATGAGAACAAATAGAACCTACCGTGATAAGGAAAGGAAAGAGGTTTTTTTGTATATTTTTTTGTCCATTCAATTCAAGGAACATTTATGAAATGTCAACTCTAGGCAGGCTTCTTTTGTTAATAGAATTTCTTAATTTGTTATCCTTCTCCTAAATGATGGTATTTTATCATTTCATTCGATAGGCCTATTTTAACAGAGAGATGGCTACTCTTAGATTAGTCATATGATGGATGATAATGTAATTTATTTCATTCAGGAAAGGACAGTTCTTGCATTTCTGGGAATCCCATTATCCTAAAAACTTTGCCCTATTCTCTTCTCTGTACATGAAATTACCTCTTTAGCTTAATTACAAGCATAGTATTTTCCCAAAGGCAATATAATATCTACTTACTCTAAACACCCCAAAGTCCAGAAAACTTGAGTGTTAAATAAAATTGATTTGTTCAGACAAGATTGAAAACAACATTACAGCTGATTGGTTAATCAATGTAAATTTTGCTAATGCCATAAGAGTCAAATCCATTTGTAAAAGAGCATTGTGCAACCTAGTTCATAAATCTTAGCAATTGTAATTTGATCTCACTAAGGTAGTTTTCTGATATATATATATATGTATATATATATTAGTCTCAGAATACTCTGTCTAATTATATAACCCTGGGTTATGTCCAGATAGGGCAGTAGAGATCTGCAGAATTATAGAGAAATATTTATTGACACAGAAAGCTCCCTGAGTTAATTTGAAAATTAAAGACCTGATCAACAGTACATTCATCTTAGGGAAAATCTGTTCAGTCATGACCACAAAAAATCTCCACTTTTCACCAAATTTAATTCTTGAAAATTATTTCTAAAGTGACAGCAGTATTTCTGCATAGGGGAGAAATGTTTTTGTGATTACATTACCTGATCAAGTGAATATTCAGTATCAAATAAGTGAACAATGTAATTAATATTATGTAACAATAGCAGAGATGCAATAAATATAAAATGATGATATAAAATCATAAAATTATGCTGCCAATCATATAAAACAGCGCAAATTGACTAATTACATATCCTTCAAGAAGGTTTAAAGCTGTACCTATTACATGCACAATACCTACCAGTATCACTCCACTATGTGGCAGCCTAAAGTAGCATACTACGTACAACATATCTCAGTTGAAATTTTACTGGCATCTCTTTGTTTTAGAGTTTAGGAGGACTTTTGAGGGTAATACTACTTTTCAGGTCTCTTGAAGCTATCCACATTTAAGATGCCACTTTCTTTTTCACAGTTTTCCCTCTAGTAAGCAAAAGTTTTTATTCATAATTATTCTGTTAACCTTAATATTACCTCAAAATAATATAGTTACTGGTTACTAAAAGCTTTTGTTGACAGCAAGGAGAGTGATTCTCACTTCACTGGGAAGTCATTGTTTAAAAAAGTAACAGGTGGTTAGCACAAACTAATTTTTTTCCCTATGAAATCCTTGAAGTGTTTTCAAGAAGTGTGAGGATGAGCATTTTCCAGAGCATGAATACTGCTCTAAAATCTATCCAACAAGGTTAAGTGAATAAATAAAGGGCAATTAAGGCTGGCATTGTGGCACAGCAGGTAAACTTGCCACCTGCAATGCTGGCATCCCATATAGGCACCGGTTCAAGTCCCAGATCCTCCACTTCCAGTCCAGCTCCCTGCTAATGAATCTGGGAAAGCAGTAGAAGATGACTCAAGTCCTGAGGCCCCTGCACCCTCATGAGAGACCTGGATAATGCTCCTGGCTCTTGGCTTTGGCCTGGCCCAGTCCCGCTGTTGTGGCCATTTAAGGAGTGAACCAGCACAAGGAAGACTTTCTCTCTCTCTCTCTCTCTCTCTCTCTCTCCCTCTCCCTCTCCCTCTCTCTCCCCCCACCCCCCTTTTTCTCTCTGTAACTCTTCTTTTCAAATAAATAAAATAAATCTTAAAAAGGAGAGAGGCAAAGGTTGAGATTTGGGTATTAAGTCTGAATTAAAGAAGATGATATAATCTGTGAGTAACATGAAGCAAAAATATGCTCCTTTTTCTTTGTATTTGATTATGTATCCCAATTCTCCAAAATCTTCCAAGCAAATGAGAATAAAATGGTCGGGGTGGCATTTGGAAAAGCTACATTAACTTTTCAAGACTTGCACATGCATATTTCGTGCATAACATGCAGCTGAACAAAATCGAGCAAAGTGCCAGATTAAATCATCTGTGTCTACACAGCACCAGGACTAGAGTTGAGATGAGGTTATGTATAGGATTCTTCCAGGTCCCAGAGAGTCCTGAGAACTGGTACCAATCCTGGCAGACCCCAATGCTTAGCAGGATTAGAGAAAATACAGAGTCCAGGTACCAAACTCCACTAATTTAAGCACTAATGCTCAGAAAAGGAGATGATGAAGCTGGATTCTTATCTCTTGAGCCCAAACTTTGACCTGCAGTTAGTCACCATATGTGAAAGGAAAGGTGTGCCTGTTTGAATGTACTCAGTTCACTGTTGGAAATTTTTGTAAAATATACCACTCAGAGTAGGAGTCAGAGGAGCTGAATTGGATTTCAAGACCTGTAACTTGCTTGTCATAGGATATGTATAACTTTTAAAACTCTCTACAGTTTAAACATTTTTAAAAGAAATTCAGATATTTACTGCACCTCTTGATTTCTATAACAAGATTATCTTAAATATCAAGGAACAAAACATGAAGAAATGCTTGGAAATTAGAGCACTAGGTAAGATGTTAAGAATATGATCAATCAACAAGAAATGAATTGTTGACTGTGTTCTCCGAAGTCAGCTATTTGTAGTTTTCAAATGGAAGTCATTTCAGTCCGTTTCATAAGCTTTTTTTGTACCTCCCTATCACCTATAATATTTAAGATTTACCTTAAGTAAACTCACTCTCTTTCCTTTTGCACCTACTTCACTATCATCTTAGAAAGTATTGTTCATAGGGGCTGGCGTTGTGGCATGGTGGATAAAGCCGTTGCTTGCAATGCCGGCATCTAATACAGGCGCTAGCTCATGACTCAGCTGCTCCATTTCTGACCCAGCTCTCTGCTAATGGCCTTGGAAAAGCAGTTGAGGATGGCCCAAGTGTTTGGGCCTTTGCTACCCACCCATGTGGGAGACCCAGACTAAGCTCCTGGCTCCTGGCTTCAGCTTGGCTCAAAAGGAAGTAACAAATAGGGGCTGGCGTCGTGGTGTAGCAGGTTAAGCACTGCCTGCAGTGCTGGCATCCCAAATGGGCACCGGTTTGAGTCCCACCTGCTGCACTTCCAATCCGGCTCC
The DNA here is from genome assembly GCF_964237555.1 of Oryctolagus cuniculus. Classification (NCBI taxonomy): domain Eukaryota; kingdom Metazoa; phylum Chordata; class Mammalia; order Lagomorpha; family Leporidae; genus Oryctolagus; species Oryctolagus cuniculus. The sequence continues at coordinate 57,260,087 of NC_091436.1, forward strand.
CTGCTAATGTGGCTGGGAAAGCAGCAGCAGAAGGCCCCAGTGCTTGGGCCCCTGGACCCATGTGGTAGACCTAGAAGAAGCTCCTGGCTCCTGGCTTCAGCCTGGCCCAGCCCTGGCTCTGTTGGGGCTATTTGGGTAGTAAACCAGCAGACGGAAGATATCTCTCTCTCTCTCTCTCTCTCTCTCTTTCTCTCTCTTTTCTTTTTTTCTCTCTTCATTTCTCTTCCTCTTTCTCTCTCAATAACTCTGCCTTTCAAATAAATAAATAAATCTTAAAAAAAAAAAAAGAAAAGAATAAAAGCTGGCCACTCAGAATAAAAAAGAAATTAAAGAGAAAACAAAGACCTTGCAAACCCCTTCAGGCCAGAATGGGTATGGCTACTGTAGTCAAGGTTTATTACCTTTGGGTTTCTGCTTCCTGCACCCTCTTCCATCATGGCAAGATCCTTCCTAGGCACATAAGGAACAGGAGACTGTCATGGCCATGTCGAGAATGTCCAGAACGCCAGTCAGGCTCTGGGTGTAGGGGAAACAAACAGCAGCTGACCACTCTAGATCTACGGATCTGGTTCCCATGTCATGCTGCTTGTCAGCTTGTGTTCTGAAAAGCCAAAGATGTGAGGTACCGTGGGCCACGTGCAGCTATTGCTAAGCCTGGAATTCAATAACATAGACCAGAATGGTTATACAGTAGAGGAAGCTACAATAAATACACTTTCCTTTACTGGAGATATTTTTGGAGCTTTTGATGTGCCCACAGGCATTATAAATCACCAAGAGGGCCACTCAGCATGCATCGTTCCTCAAAGTATGTTCTCACATAGTTTTTTTAAGGGAGCCTCTGAGAAGGCTGGCACCCTGGGGAGCAGTGCTCCAAAAAGATACCATTGCTATTTGGGAACCGTATAAATATAATACAGTCTAATATAGGATATTGTCATTACATATTTTTAAAAAAACATTTTAGTTTTTTACTTTGAAATTGCCCTAGATATTATATTGTAAACCTTTGTGAATCTGTGTTTATTCAGCTCAAAAATGCTTTATAGTTTCTAAATCATCTAAGAATTTGATTCATTATTTAGAAATCTAAGTCACTACAGTAATGAAGCAGATATTACATTTAATTGAGACTGCCAATACTGCAGAGGTTGCCAGTCTCACATGGCACAGACCTCAATGAATGGCCATGCTAGCTTAAAAGAAAGAAGGAAAAATAATAATTCACTTTCAAAAGTTAGAGAAACCACTTTGCCAATTACTAATGACCCTTAATGTGACCTTTAGTTTAGAGAAAGGCACAGATTGATTGTTTTCAAAGCAAATGCTGTGACTCTGGGCTAGCACTTTAATTTTCAACAAATCTTTTTCTCCATCTTGTCGGTGAGATCTCACCTACAAAGTGAGAAGCCTTAGCGTGACTGTCTGGCATTGTGTCGGCTGTAGAAGCTGCATACTGTATGTGTTTGGAAACTAAATAGTTCTTCTCCCCATTGACTCTTGACCCCTCAGAACAACTGTCGCCTTCTTCAAACGCTTTCACTAAGTAAAAAGTCAATTGGCTGTAAGTGGTGATGAAGAAAATGTCATGTGATTAATGCTGCAGTTTAGGCTGTTGTGATTAGTCACAGGGAAAACAGTTGAACTTCCTCCCCAAGAAACATGGTACGTTAACAGCAAATGGCCTGCCTGAAGCCCAATAGGAAGAAATAGTTGGGCAGTGTTAAAAGCTGCCTATTGATTTGTGCCCCGACTGAAAGCCATGTGCTGATGTAAATGAAAATGTGTCAAGAGTTGATATCGATTTTTTTCTTGAATCTGACCATCTCTGGGGAAATATTGTGAGCCAGACCCCTGCGCTCCTCTATGACTGAAATAAGGTTCCTTTCCACAAGACTACACATGTCCAGACATCAGATTTTTCTCCTTAACTGTGGTGCGATAGGACACCAGTCCATCGAATGCAACTTCTGCTTGGAGAAAATGGCACAGAGTATTTTAAGGAGTAAAATGATACAGGGAATATGAAGTTTGTGTTTATAAGGATCATGTATGTGGAAGAGGGTATGGGCCCACCCCATCTACATACAAATTCACCTGTTTGTTTAGGACTCACAACACACATGTAGGCCTAAGCTAGGAATTTTCATCCTGTGACCCAAAATAAATCATTGCAGAGGATAAATTTACTTTAAAGAAATTCTATTTAAAGGTAACCAATGTATAGAATAAAAAGTACAATAGATCATAAAGTTGGGCCTTTCTTCTGTTTCAGTCTGTAGGAAAATTAACTGTATTTTCTTTCCCCTCTCTTAGGAGTAATTTCCTAAGCTGTGCATTCTTCATAGACAGCTGAGATTGTAAACATTGACTGACAATATAAGAAAAGGCCAAGAGTCATACTAATCATGCCACTTTGGGTCAAATCTGTGGGGATTTCAGCTTCCTTGGTAGGCTAGACTTCATGACTCAGCTGGGGTGAGACACTGAATCTAATAATAGGCAATTAGGAGGGGAAATTTGTGTGGGAGAAGACAGAGGTCATCACCTGCCAATATACATGGACTATTTCGAATTGAATATTGGTATTAGAGAAAACCCTAATAACTGATAAGAGAAATGTTCATTCCTTCCATGGTAGTTTAGAGTGCCAAACCCACTTGATCTGATTCATTGGCCTTAGGCACAGCACTGGATGGGAACTTCACTTTACTAACTGGCTAACATTGTGTTGATTACTCAGTGACCTCTGAGGCAGTCTAGATTTTATGATCTGAATACCTTGTGTGTAAAATTAAAGGAAAAACAATTATTGGAAATAGACCTTTAGGGGATAGGAATTATTATTATGGGGTAGTTCTGAATACTTTGCATTAAAATTTAGGAATGAGTAGCAAAATCTTTCAGAGGCAGTTCATTACTAGTAACTGGGTTGACAAATGAGATATCAAATTTTCTAAGTAGATAGAACTTTACAATTAAGGATACTGCCTAAAAACTTATAGTTATTCTGTAGCTCTTAAAACAGGTGTAGATTGCTAGTCTTGTAGCTTGATTAACAAGCTTAGGCTTGTGACTGATTCTCTAAGGTATCCCTGAGTTGGCTCCAGGAGCATCCCTTCCTGTAGCATGAAAAGCCAGTGTGCACACCCAGAGATCTTTCCTATGATGTGTTCTAGAATCATTCCTTGTATAACTGTCTTGATTATTATATTTGAATATGTGCTTATTAATAACAGGACAGTAAGCTCAATACAGAGACCTGAATTACAGTCCATGATATTGCCAGTTCTGCATCATAACTTTTCAAGGAAAAACTATACAAATATACACAAATACATATGTCACATATGTGATATATTCTAAAATGTGTAATGGGAAAACATGATGCGTGACTTTTTTAATTCTTTTGCACAGAAGTAAAACTTCCCATCTTTTTTCTTCTATTGAGATGTAGAGACAGTCTGAGAGAGATGGTCAGTTGGTGGTCAGAATGACCCAGATCAGCTGGGTCGTTCCCCAAATGTCTGCAATGGCCACAGCGTGGTCAGGTTGAGTTCTGGATTCAGATACTCAATCCAGGTCTCCTACGTGGATGGCAGGGACCGAATTACTTGAGTCATCACCTGCTGCTTCCTAGGGTGTACATGGCAGGAAGCCAGAATCAGGAGTAGAGCCAGGACATGAACCCAGGCATTCCAGGATGGGGTGCAGACATCCCAATGAATATCTTAACCACTAGGCCAGATGCACAGCTCTCAGAATAAATTTCATTAATTCTACTGTCCCACATGTTTTTTGAAGTACCTTCCTGTGTGTTCATAGATGTATTTATCTAAATTTTTATTTATTTGTCAGAGTTACAGAGAGAATAGAGACGGAGAGAGAGGTCTTCCATTTACTGATTCATTCCCCAAATGCCTGTAAAGGCCAGAGCTGAGCCAATTTGAAGCCAAGAGCTAGGAGATGCTCTGGGTCTCCCATGTGGGTGCAGGAGCCCAAGGACTTGGGCCATCTTCTGTTACTTTCCCAGGAGCATTAGCAGGGAACTGGATTGAAAGTGGAACAGCCAGAACTAGAACCAGTGCCCATGTGGGATGCCAGCCCTGCAAGCTGGGGCTTTAACCAGCTGCAAAACAGCGCCAGCCCCATGTATGTATTTTAAATGCCAGATGAGCTTGCCTCCCTATGATATTAAATTATTTAGTCACCTTAATCAAAGAAGTACTTACCAAAGAAATAACACCATTATTCTTTCTAGCATAAACTCAAATTAACTCAAAAAATATTATCCAGAATAAAAATAAATGTTGTTTCCTTCTGATGATTTGTATAATAATATACCGACTCATCAAGTAATTCCTGATTCCCTCTCTCATGTTTATTCATATAAATATCTTCAAATATATATATATATAATACATGAGCATGTATGTGTTTTTGAGACAATGAGAAAAAAATTAGAATATACACACATACATGAAGGAGTTTCAAAAAGTTCATATAAATGTGTATTATGAAAACTATGCATAGAAATTTAAAAATTTTGCACCAAAATAAATTTTATTTTATTCCATCTTCCCAGAAACTTTTTGAAGCTCTTTCATGTGTGTGTGTATGTCTGCTAAAGACAATGAGAAAAAATAATATGATAATGTCCATAAGGTTTAAAAACATAGATAATATTAATTAATCACTTGTGTGTAATGTAATCAGTAAATCATTTGTTGTATGTTTATCTGTATTCCACAGTTCGTGGCCACCCAGTATTTCAATATGTTTTCTAGAGAAACACATTTAACAAACTAATCTTCTGATATTGACATGACTTTAAAAATTGAAGGTTTTTATTTGTTTGGGTTTTGTGTTTTGTTTTAAATAAGAAGCATAAATTTTAAGCAAGAGAATTTTAATGCCCAAAATATCCAGGTTAAATAGATCATGACAATTTTATCATACTGACTACCTTGAATGTTTTAGTATATTTCTTCACATGCCAGTAAAATATTTGAGTCTTGTCTTTGGTCTGTAGGTAAGAAATAGAAAAAAAATTCAACACAGGTATAAACCTGGAAGTGAAAAGGAATTATTTGCCAGCCCACAAAATTTATCACTACTTTTTTTGTCCATTGAGGGTACAGTTAATTAGAACTATCTGCATAAAATTTTAGTTAGGAATTAACAGACTGAGATGGGAAACCAGAAAAAAATAGAATGATAATCTGATTTGAACAACAACAACAAAAAGATCAGGAAAATGAGCTCTGAAAAATTGCTTTTTGATCCTTTGTCATCCTTGACACTGCCATACCCAAAAATAATTGATTACTTCAAGTTTTCCCTGAGCACAAAAAATTGACTCCAAACGTGTGGCATTTTCATATATTTATGCCAACAACATTTAATAATAATAAGTACAAATAGAAATATGTAACAGTACTCCAGTAATTTGAACATATCTGAAAAATCTATCCAAACAACCATAAATCACAATATGTCATATGAAGGATGCTAAAAATCCAACATTTCCTTCCCTGAAAAAAATAATTTTCTCACAAATGTGATTTAATGTTATGGGACAAAAGTCTTGAAACAAGCTTTTCACTTTATGTGCCTTAGAACAATAACTTATCTTTTGTCTTAAGTACATTTTCATAGGATCAAGTCCCATAGACTCCTTTAACTAATAATATATTAGTATTCACATTTAAAATTTTTAATTCTATATATTCTGTTGAATATTTTAATCTGATATCAAATTACATAAGTATATTTCACATCAATAAATAATGACATACTGATAGGTTAGAATGATTCAGGTGGTCAAAATTTTAATCCAAACCTTTTTAGCTTTGTATTATTCAGAAAGAAAAGTAATCAGGGAAGTAGATGAAGTTCTTTTTTCACTCCTTTATTACAACAAAGAAATTGAGTGCAATGAAGCACATTATGCCTTTCTCTATCAGGTGCACATTTACATTTGCATTGCTAAATTATTTACCATAAGTACATTTTTAACTCTAGCAAACCTTAAAATAATAAGTTCCATTTCAGGCTTTATGCAAGAATGCAAATGTTAATATGACTAAGGAACATACTTTAAATTACAGAACATTTTTATTCATTATTCTATTACCCCTGCTGTGATAGACCTCTCAACAGTTGTAGAATATTAGAGAGCCCCCTAGTGGTCTTTGTCCTCATAGTCCTTGTAAATAGCCATACTAAAGAATTAAGATGACTGCATCTTTTCCTTATTAACTTACTGGGACTAGTTTTACTACCTAATTATCCTTTCTGACTTTTTAAATGTATTTTAAGCCTAAATTGACTTCCTTCTTCTGGGTATCCCACATGGGTGCAGGGGACCAAGAACCTGGGCCATCTTCCACTACTTTCCCAGGCCTTTAGCAGGGAGCTGGATCAGAAGTGGAAGAGTCATGACTCAAACCAGCACTCATATGGGATGTTGGTGCCGCAGGCTGTGGCCTTAACCCACTCAGCCCCAGCCCCAGCCCAGAGTTGACTTCCTGTGTCTCACATACATTGTACAAGTTTATGGCATAAAAAATGTAATAATATCTCCAGTTATTTGAATGACCAGTTACTAAAATCTCTTCTTATTCCTCCTTATCTTGTGACCTTTCAGTTGTCTCAGAAAGTATTTGGAGAAATTCTGTTTAAAGCATATTCATGGAAAATTAAATTCCCATATTAAATTTTAAAAACACACATCTACCCAAATAGATGTTAATTTTCCTATTGCTGCTGTAAAGAGGCACATCTTTATTATAGTTTCCTTTATCCAGGGGAAAAGATACACAAGATGATACCTAAACTGAACTATCACTGAGGCAGCTATATAACATATTTAGAAAGTTCTAACATTACTGTGAGTTATGGACAAGATTTGGTCATAGGCTTTCCCCCTTGCATCAAGAAAGCACTTTGCATGGTTCTGACTCTCTTCCAACTAGACCCGCACAAAGCCCCTGCCCTGACCTCAGATTTTCCCCTTAATGGGTGAGTGAATGTTTCCTGGGGAGGCTGGGGGAGGGAGGTCAGCACATCCATGGAATCATAAAGGTGAGATGAAATTAGTCTAAGAAATGGCAGAGAAGGTGCTGTTTACAGTGGGAACAACTTCAACAGGAGTATCAAGGTGGGAAAAGTGTGAATTTGATGTAGAAATTATGCCATAAATGGTCAACATTACTGAAACACTGAGTCAGAGTGGGAAACACAGGATAGAAGATATATCTGGAGATGTAACAGGAGCCAGGCCAAACTATGGAAGACTTCAGGCGCTACATCAGGGAATGGGAATTTACCCCGAATGCCCATGGAAAATATTGTGAGACTAGTCAGATAAGTGTTTTGGGAAATCAGTGTGGGAATGGAGGGGAGGATAAATGTAAGTGAACGTTCACTCCAGTAGGGAAATTATGAAAGCTGGAAGAGCACGTTGTGAAAGTGCCTCTGAAGTAAAGTGAGGTCATTTCTGGACCCATGGCGCTGCTGGTAGTAAGTAGAGCAACTAACTGGAGTTTGAGCAAAAGCCCTGCCCTGCCCTGCCCTGCCCCAACTCAGCCTCCCGTCAGTGTTGTCTTCTTTAGTTGTTTATCCCTTACCCTTGGCAGTACTTTTGTCTCACTCCTTTCCTCCGAGAGAGTGAGCTAATGTGAGCATCTGGTGACCTTCAGCCCTAAAACAAGGCATGAGTTTTATATCCTGAATATCACTGCTTTGAAGCATATTAAGCATGGAAAACAAGGTAGAATCTCGGAACATGCAGGTTGGGTAGATTTCAGATGTTGAACATAAGGAACAGGGAGAAACCCAGAATGACTCCTGGATTTCTGGCATGAGGACTTGGAAGATAGAAGTGCCAGTCACTGGGGATGGCATTGTGGCACAACAGGTTAAGCTTAACTGCAGTGTTGCTTGGTGTTCCATGGCCATCTGGGGAATGAATCAGCGCATGGAAGATCTCCTTCCATGTCTCCCTCTCTCTATCCCTCTGCCTTTCAAATAATTACAGTAGATCTTAAGAAAATGCTAATCAGTGCTTATAGAGCCAATAAAATAGGATCCAAAGTGAATTGTGTTAGTTTCAGTGCAACATAACAAATTCCAACAAATTTAGCATCTCAAAATAATACACATTTCCTATCTCATCATTCCTGTGGGCCACAAGAGTATAGCTTAGCTAGGCATGGCTCAGCTGGGGGCCCTGCTTCAGGGTCTTAGAGACTGTTACCAAGATGTTCTGATCTAGAGTTGAAATGAAAGGAAGGCCATGCTTCCCGGCTCACATGTTCATTGACAGCATTCATTTCCTAGCAACTGAGAGTTCATGGTGGCTTCCTTTTTAAAAGCGGCAAAGGGAGAAATTCTAGAACAAGACTAATAGAAAGACAGTCTTACCTTCTTTAACAAAATCACAACAGTGACAGCCCATATCTTTTGTCATGTTCTGCTGGCCAGACACAATCACGAGTCCTATCCATTCCAGCACATGAACATCAGAGGACCGGGACTGTAAGAGCCACTCAAGTCTATCACATACGACTTTAATAACATTTACACAATGAAATTTCTGGATATCTTTATAACTATCAATTTGAGGAAATTCCATTATACTATAACTTGGACCATTATACATGGGTTTAGGATTATTAGAATAAAAATGCATGTCCTGAAGATATCTAACATATAGGGAGGGAAGGAAGGAATAACTCCATTGTTTTTATCTTTACTACCCATTCAGGAAAGGTTGTATTCAACATTTTTAATAAATGTTTGTTGTACAGTATCTCATATACTTCTGAGAAATCTCAACTCATTTTTGAAAGAGCAAAATTCAAGATCATCTAATACTAATTAACATTAAAATAACTTGCATTGTTGTTGTAAGTTGCTTTCCTGTCCACTGTGAGATTTGACTTGATGGGACTTTAAATTCTTTGCTTGTACACCTCTTCTTCAGTTCCCCCAAAGAAACAAAGGTTATTTTTGGAAACTAGAGGCAATACTAAAATGGCAAATATTATATAAAGCTTTCTTTAAAATTCTAGTGACTCTTAAAAATACCTGTTCTACTCACTCCTTACTCCATTCATAAAACCTCTCTAGTGCCAACTGTTCCTGCCTCATGTCAAGATAACCCAGCGTCAGCTCCCTGCCTGGTATTCTTGCTCTAATCCTTCCTTCCCTCTTCTGTCCATGCTATTCAGGAGCGAATTTTTCTTCTATACAAATAGCTTTTTTTTTTTTTATTTGACAGGTAGAGTTATAGACATTGAGAGAGAGAGATAGAGAGAAAGGTCTTCCTTCCGTTGGTTCACTCTCCAAATGGCCGCTATGGCCGGCGTGCTGTGCTGATCTGAAGCCAGGAGCCAGGTGCCTCCCCGTGGTCTCCCATGCAGGTGCAGGGACCCAAGCACTTGGGCCATCCTCCACTGCCTTCCCGGGCCACAGCAGAGGGCTGGACTGGAAGAAGAGCAACCAGGACTAGAACCAGCACCCATATGGGACTTTTAGCTGATCATTTTAACTGGTCTGCCTTTTTAGCTCTATTATCTGATGTACCTGCCTGTTTAATTATAGTTCTGTTCTTTAATCCAAATAATATTTCCCCCTTCCAAATTGTCTCCTGCTGCTCCCACACAAGGCAAGCTTGTTTCCATTTCTTTATCTTTGTTCACATTGTACCCCCAGCTTGGATTATCCACACCCCTGTCTTAATGTATGCCCTAAGGCACAATGATTAGCTATTGCAGTCTGTGGATCCCAGGAAAAGAATGTGAGGAAGCCAGATGCATACAATCAAAAAAGGAGAAAGATAATATGAACCCATAACAGGACTCCAAGGGCAGTAGTCTAAGCAGAGGCAGATGATTGCAGAAAGGTGAACAAAATAAATAGTGATGTTACCGTATTCCAGAAGTGAAAAACAATCCAAACCAGATAGGTTAATCTGGACCAAAGTGAACATCAAAGGTTGAGACAAGCAGAAAGAGTCAGACAGAAAACATTCCTGAAAGAAAAGTCCAGAGGACAAAATAAACAAGGCCATATGTGGTGGTGTGCTCAGGCTCCATAGGGATGAGCAAGCAACGAGGGTGGCAAGTGCATGCTCACGGGGATCATTTCCATAGAAGACCCAGGTTCTTCAATAATCCAGGGTAGTGTGGTGCAAGTGAAGGATTTCAGTGTTTGAAGACAGTCAGGATTGGATTCATACTCCTCCTTCCACTGTTTGCTAACTCTTTGACTTTGGACTCATTGCCGAGTTTGACAAAGGTATAAAACAAAGTGTTATAAAACTGTATTGGGGCCGGTGCTGTGGCATAGCAGGTTAAAGCCCCAGCCTGTAGGACCGGCATCCCATACAGGCACCAGTTGGAGTCCTGGCTTCTCCACTTCCAATCTAGTTCTCTGTTATGGCCTGGGAATGCAGTAGAAGATGGCCCAAGCCTTTTGGCTCCTGCATCCACATGGGAGAACCAGAAGAAGCTCCTGGCTCCTGGCTTTGGATCTGCCCATCTCTGGCCATTGCAGCCATTTGGGGAGTGAACTAGCAGATGGAAAACCTCTCTCTCTCTCTTTCTGGCTCTACCCTCTGTAACTCTGCCTTTCCAATAGATAAAATAAATTTAAAAAAAAATAAAAAGAGAAAGTTTATGACAATTCAGAATATGTATTTGCAGCAATACTAATACACACAGACATTTTTTCTTTTTTGTTTGTTTTTGTTTTTGGGGGATTTCTTTCTTTCTTTTTTTAATTTTAGCTCCCACATATAAGGCAGAACATTTCTGTGTCCAGCTTATTTCACTCAACATGATGTCCTCCAGTTGCATCCGTTTTTATACAAATGGTAGAATTTCATCCTTTTTATAGCTAAATAATATTCCATTGTGTGTATATATACTACATTTTCTTTATCCATTCATCTGATGATGGACACCTTGGTTACTATATTTTGGCTATTGCAAACTATGCTGCTATAAATATGATGGTGCAGGTATCTTTTTGGTAAAAGATGTATGCCTTTTTGGTGTATACCCAGTAGTGGGGTTGCTGGATCAAATGGCAATTCTATTTCTAATTTTTTAAGAAATCTCCATACTGCTTTCTATAGTGGTGGCTGCACTAATTTGTGAATTCTCTCCTTTCTCCACATCCTTGCCAGCATTTGTTACTCTATGTGTTTTAGATTCACTTCACCATTCACTTCACCATTAGAGGTGAAGTGATATCTCTATATGTGATGGTTAGTGATGTTCATTATTTTTTCATGTTTGTTGCCATTTGTATTTATTCTTTTGAGAATGTCTTTTGAGGTCCTTTGCCCATTTCTTAACTGGATTCGTTGTTTTTTTGCTGGAGATTTTTTCAGTTGATGATATATTTTGGATATTAACCCTTTGTCAGACATGTAGCTCACAAATGTTTTTTCCACTGGATGTCCCTTCACTTGGTTGATCATTTCCTTTGCTGTGCAGAAGTTTCCAGGTTTCATATGATCCCATTTGTTTAGTTTTGCTTTTGTTGCCTGTGCTTCAGGGGTCTTGTCTACACTAATGTTGTGGAGTGTTTCCCCTACATTTTCTTCTAGCAACTTCACAATCTCAGGTCTTAAAATTTTGATCTTTTATCCATCTTGAGTTGATTTTTGCATATAGTGAGATATCAATCTAGTGTCATATATACATCCAGTTTTACCAGCACGGTTTGTTAAACAAATTATCATTACTCCTGTGTATGATTGAGCACTTTTACCAAAAACCAGTTGGTTGTATGTATGTGGATTAATTTCTAGGCTCCCTATTCTATTCAATTGATGTGTGTCAGTTTTTATGCCAGTACCGTGCTGTTTTAATTACTGTAGTTTTGTAGTATGGTTTGAAGTCAGGTATTGTGATACTTCCAGCTTGATTTTCTTTGTTCAGGATCGCCTTGGCTGTTCTGGGTCTTTTGTGATCCCATATGAATTTTTTTTAAAGATGCATTTATTTACTTGAAAGTCAGAGTTACACAGAAGAGAGGAGAGGCAGAGAGAGAGAGAAAGAGAAATGGGGGCTGGGGGGGCTCTTCCGTCCACTAGTTCACTCCCCAGTTGGCAGCAATGGCCAAAGCTATGCCAATCCAAAGCCAGGACCCAGGAGCTTCTTCTTGGTCTCCCACGTGGGTGCAGGGGCCCAAGAACTTGGGTCATCTTCTACTGCTTTCCCAGGCCATATCAGAGAACTGGATTGAAAGAGGAGTAGTCAAGACTAGAACCAGCACCCATATGAATTTTAGGATTGTTTTTTCTGATTCTGCAAAGAATGTTATTAGTGTTTTGATAGGGTTGCATTGAATCTGTAGAATGCTTTAGATACTATAGACATTTAGTTTCTTCTTCATTTACAACATTTTTTGCCTTTGAATCAATGCAATTTGAAAAACAAAAAGAGAGACATCTAGGATGTGTTTAACTGACCAAGAATTTGGAAGTGAATTGTTTGGCCTTCTACCATGTCACTGTGAAAATGAACCCACTCCTCCGGCAGAACATTGCCACCAAATGTGCAGGGGACAGCCTGCTGGGAGTCTTGTCCTACAAATTGGCAAGAGTACATGACTTTCTTGCTCCCTGGTGTGAGGGGGAAAAAAGGTGAAATAGGAAACACAGATAATCCAGGAGAAACATAAAGATACTCTCTGCTTACTTTGCTAGATAAGACCAAGATGGTGACTTCTACCAATGGCCATTCCAGTCCACCACTTTAGTACATTTGAAAAGATACATCTAGGCTGGCACTGCGGCTCACTAGGCTAATCCTCTGCCTTGTGGCGCCAGCACACGGGGTTCTAGTCCCAGTCGGGGTGCCGGATTCTGTCCCGGTTGCCCCTCTTCCAGGCCAGCTCTCTGCTGTGGCCAGGGAGTGCAGTGGAGGATGGCCCAAGTGCTTGGGCCCTGCACCCCATGGGAGACCAGGATAAGTAACTGGCTCCTGCCATCAGATCAGCGCAGTGCGCCGGCCACAGCGCGCCGGCCATTGGAGGGTGAACCAACGGCAAAGGAAGACCTTTCTCTCTGTCTCTCTCTCTCACTGTCCACTCTGCCTGTCAAAAAAAAAAAAAAAGAGAGAGAGAGATACATCTAAGCATTTGTACATAGATGTACATAGAGGTGCATTTCAATCAATAATATGAGACTCATAGCTGAAGACTTGGTGGCTTTCGTCAAACTGTTCAACCTTTCAATACTTGATCCACAAACTTATTTCAAGATTAGAAAGCCAAGGTGAAGATTAACACCTCTAGTTCAGTGGGGCTAATGAGACATGACGTATTAATCCTACCAGGGAATCTTAATTAGACACTAGAGCACCACTTGTTTCATTGTTAAATATTACCAAATCCCCAAAGAACTAGAAAATAAATGGGGGACTAAAATAGAAAGTGGTGTTATAATTAGGCCCCTGAAATGAAAGCAATACTTTTTTCCCCACATGGAAAGTATTTTCACTTGCTTTCCCTAAATAACTCAGGATTAGCATTTGTAATAAAACAAACATCCCTGAAATAGCTAGACTTGTAGACACCAAAGAAACAGAGAATTATGATTCATCAGCACTCTGCTGAGAAGGCAGTTTTATTGCTGAAATTCAGCTTCAATAATGTCAGTCAGGGTCCAGGTTAATTAACAAGAGAACTCCATTATTATTTACTTTGTGTTCATTTAATAGACCTTTCTATTAAGATATGCTCACTATTAACATTGAGGATCTCATCATGCAAGTCCAAATATAATGGAGTTGCTTCATTTTATTTTGCTGACAGTTTTTTCAGTCTTCTTATCACATCCCCTTAAAAAGTGGAGGAGGGGATGAGCAGTGCTTCACTCAAGCTTCCTAAAACTAAAAGGAAAAATGTGGTTTATTTGTGGTCATATGCTTAATCAACATCATTTCCCATAATGTTTAATATTCCAAATTTCTTTTCATCAATAGGTTAAACATAGGTGTAGAAAGGAAAGGAGATAAAGAAAAGAGAGATGCAGAGGAAGGGGGAGGAGACAATCTTTGTGACCATTTTTTACTATCTCAGAATAAGTTACTGCAGTTGAAAATAGTATTGGTATTTCATACACAATGAGTTGCATTGTATACTAATAACCCAGATTGGCAAATTGTGTCAGTCACTTCTAAATAACAAGCAAATTACCTTAAACAGATGGAAAATATGTAAGATGCATAGATCTCTTCTGTAAGTAACCTCAGCTAAGACTTATTGATTAATTTTGCCCTACCTATTTATTCTGCTTGAGATCATACACTGCATTCTTTTCACCTTCTTTTTTTAAGAAGGAAAATCATTAAAGTCTAAGCCTCACACTTCAAAATGTTCTAGCTCTCAAAAGTCTCTTAATCTTTGGCAGGGAGAGAATTCCATATATACTGACTTTCTAAAGAAATGCCAACCACTGGAGTTTCAGAAGTGCATACACAGTGCCCCAACATAAAGTTTTGGGAAGCAAGTTTATATATTCTTCTGGTTGTTATATTGGATAAAATTATTAAAGGAAAAGCTATTTTCTTTCAACACATACCAAACTCCAAAATTTGTGCCTGAAACAAATATTCTGAATAAGAAGTTAGTTGGTAAGATTAGTTCATGTGGTTGACCAATGGCTTCCCTCTGTTCCAGCGGCCTTATATTATATCCTTGCGCCAGCTGTAATGAATTGGAAATAACAGGGGAAGCAATCATACTATTTGAAATTGATATAAAAGATACATATAGCTCCAACAATTCTTAGCTATGTGATATTTGATCTGTTTCAGTTATTTCTTTGAATCTTTGGTTCCAAATTCCAAATTAAGGGTGATAATAAAAACGAATGTTTGCTTTGAAGATTTGATGATATATGTGGGAGAAATGCTCTGTAAAATATCAAGCAGTAAATAAATGGATGAAAGGAACCAGGACATGAAAGAAGAGGGAATCATTGAAAAATCTATCACTGCTAATTAGGATAATTAGTAAAAGCACATATATACTCCCCTGTACACAGCTAAAGGGCACCAAGCTAAGCACTAACCAACATGCAGAGGGTCACCTGTACCTGCAGAAAAGGGGTAATTCTCTCTTGTAAATCTACAGATGAGTATGTCCAGATTGCATTGCCAGAAAAACTGTTACATGACAAAATCAATCTTTGGAAATGGTTCTATTGTATATACAGCTCCTAATTGCTTCCCAACCTTCCATCCTCTCTCTGTGGATAGAACGAAATTGACACTTCTTTGTGCATTGGGAGATACTTAATATAGTTTGGTGTGGGCTTATTTTCCATTGTTCATTCATTCATTCATTCACTCATCTGGCCAATATTTATTTTTCTCTTAAGCATCAGGTCCTGTACTGAGCTCAGGTTATAGAGCAAAACACCTCTCGTATGACTTCCTGTTTAGCAAGGATCACTTTTGTAGCTTCAGTGAGAAGAAAAAGGGGATGATGAGTTACAATGTTCAGGATCTTTTCCTCTGCAGATTTTCTTTCTTTATTCTTCAAAGACCCATAGAGTCTTGCTGATTCTTTTTGTTCATTTTAGTTTTCTAAAATTTATATCTGTTTGCTTGTTTATTTACTTGTTTCTTTTAGAGGCAGGGAGAGAGACAGACAGAGAAAAAGAGCTTCCTGTCCACTGGTTAACTCCTCAAATGCTTACGTGGGAGAGCATGGGCAGATGCTGGAAGCTAGGAATGCAGTCCAGGTCTCCCACCTGAGTGGCAGGCACTCAACCACTTGAACTATCACAATTGCCTTTCAGGGTGCACATTAGAAGGAAGCTAGAATTGAGAGTAGAGCCAGAGCTTGAACCCAGGCACTCTGATACAGGATGCAGACATCCCAAGTGGTTTCAAACCACTGTGCCAAATGTACAGTCTTTCCTTTTACACTAAATTATGAACTAATATCTATATGAATCTGATCATATGTATATTTATTTAAATACATAAACATATCTATATATATATATACACACATGCATGAAGGCATGTCAAAGGGTTTGTGGAAAACTAGAATTTAAATATAAGTTTATTTGATGTAAAATATTTTGAAATCCAAGCATAGTATTTTGTTTTCCTTTCTTTTCTTTTCTTTTTTTTTTTTTTTAGATTTTATTTATTTGTTTCAGAGGTAGAGTTAAAGACAGAGAAAAGAAGAGACAGAAAGATCTTCCATCTGCCAGTTCACTCCCCAAATGGCCTCAACAGCCAGAGCTGAGCCCATCCGAAGCCAAGAGCTAGGAGTTTCTTCCAGGTCTTCCATGCAGGTGCAGGGGCGTAAGCACTTGGGCCATCCTCTACTGCTTTCCCAGGCCATAGCAGAGAGCGGGATCAGAAGTGGAGCAGCAGGGAACTGCTGCTTGAACTGGTGCCAATATGGAATGCCAGCACTGCAGGTGATGGCATTACTTGTTATGCCACAGTGCCAGCCCTAATAGTATTTTCATACTACCCATTTTCCATTAACTATTTTTAACAATAGTAATTTATTTATTCATTTTAAAGGCAGGGCAACATAGAGAGATTTTTCCATCTACTGAGTCATTCTTGAGATACCTACAGTAGCCAGGGCTGGGTCATGCTAAAGCCAGGAGCCAGGAACCTCATCCACGTCTCCTACATGGGTGACAGGGATCCTTTGTCAACTGATTAGTAACTTTAATTATAATCTGGAAAATCCCTTTGCCTTGTAACATTATCACAGCAGTAACACCAAGGTCAAAGATGATGAATATATAAAATTCTGTACCGCCACTGGCACCATGGCTCACTAGGCTAATCCTCCGCCTGCTGTGCCGGCATACCAGGTTCTAGTCCCGGTCGGGGCACCAAATTCTGTCCCGATTGCTCCTCTTCCAGTCCAGCTCTCTGCTGTGGCCCGGAAAGGCAGTGGAGGATGGCCCAAGTGCTTGGGCCCTACACCCACATGGGAGACCAGGAGGAAGCACCTGGCTCCTGGCTTCAGATCAGCGCAGCACACCAACCGTAGCGGCCATTTGGGGGGTGAACCAACTGAAGGAAGACCTTTCTCTCTGTCTCTCTCTCTCTCACTGTCTAACTCTGCCTGTCAAAAAAAAATTCTGTACTGCCTATAATGGCCCTTTAATATGTCAGAGTACATTTCAAATGGAACCATTTGATTCTTGCTTGTAAACTGGAAGAAGCCATTGCCATTCTACAAAATGAAACACAGAAACAAAATTTAATTGAATGTCTGTGAAGAGACAGACTTTCACCTGGCCAAGTGGCTGATTAAACAAGAGGGCAAGATACTTTGTGTAAGTTTAAGGGAAAGGGAATAAAATAGGTATTCATTTCTGACTACATGGTAGAAAGGATACCCTACATAACCCTCACTATCAAAATAACTAAAGTACATGGTGAAATAATTAAAATGCATGTCTATATCTATAAACACATATCCATGAGACTGTTTGAAAATGTGCAATTAACAGAGCCCAAAATCAAATCAGAAAACTACTGGGAAGCAAGTTCCAAAGCACGGATTGCGCTGAGAGTTTCTGCCAAGTCCAGAGGTTGTGTGGCTTCCATTTTGAGAATTGCATCGGCTCAGTTGTGAGATAAAGTCTAGGTCCTGGTCAGTGCAGGGAATGTAGTAGACACTCATACAGTTTTTCAGAGGGCTGTATTGTCAGTGAATAATGAGTAAAGAACAAACCCTAACATTTCATGAGGAAATCTATTTTGGCACAAAGTGTGCAGAAACAATTATCTGTGGATTCAGAATCACAAGTTGATCCTTACTTAAGTTTGAGGTTCTAATTCATACCACATGAATGATCCCAACAAACTCAAGAGTGATCCCAAATGACCAGGTCCTCAGGTGACTAGAAGAAGAAAATTTGTAACTCAGAAGAACACAACCTTAGCTTAGGCTTCAAAGAAGATCAGCAAATAGAGTGCCTTATAAAATGAACAGTCCAGCCTAAAGAATCACAAAACAAGCAAGGCACTATGAGTAAAACAACAAACTTCCAAGTCCTTAAAAATAAAATATTTTAGGCACAAATTGTAATTTACTTATATTTTATAGAAAATTTTTTAAAGATTTATTTATTTGAAAGGCAGAGCTACAGAGATGCAGAGGCTGGGGGGGAGGGGGTGTCTACCATCCACTGGTTCACTCCCCAAATGGCTGCAATGGCTGGAGCTGTGCTGATCCTAAGCCTGGAGCCAGGAGCTTCTTCCAAGTTTCCCACGCGGGTGCAGGGGCCCAAGGACTTGGGCCATCTTCCACTGCTTTCTTAATCCACAGCAGAGAGCTGGATGGGAAGTGGAGCAGCCAGACCTCGAACCAGTGCCCATATGGGATGCCGGCACTGCAGGCAGCAGAAAGAAATTTTTAAAGCCTTTATAATATTAGCAAGGAACTTGAAACCATAAAAAATGTTCAAATATATTCGCACACTATTGGGTTCTGAACAAATAATACTTGTATATAATAATTAAAATTTTAAGTGTCATGTACATACTACCAGCATATTAAAAATAATGAAGATAATGAGTTGGAAGGCCAATCCTAAGGAAAAAAAGAAACTAGAGCAATCACAGAGACAAAAAGATAGAAGAAAGCAAAACTTGAATTAAGAATTCAGAGAACAGTATATGAAGGTTTAGCATACATCTAATCACAGTCTTGGAAGGAGATAGTGAGATAACAGAGAATAGTAATATTCTGAGATGATAAGAATCTCCCCAAATTGTCAAAAGATGTCAGGAAAACCAGAAAACCTAGTGAATACCAAACAAGATAAATGTAAAAAATCTCTATACCAACATATGTACAAAGGCTATACAGTACCAAAATACAAGAAATCTCAAAGCAAAAAAAGTTCACAGAGAGTTCTTTCAAAGGACCAATAGCCTGATTATCAGCTTCTAATCAGCAACAACAGGATCCACTCAGTGATATAATATACTTAATAGAACATGTTGAAAGAAAATAATCAGTTTCTTTGAATTCTGTACCAACAATCTTATAAAAATGAGAATTAAGGGGGCTGGCACCGTGGCTCACTTGGCTAATCCTCCGCCTGCAGCACCGGCATCCCATATGGGTGCTGGGTTCTGGTCCTGGCTGCTCCTCTTTCAGCCCAGCTCTCTGCTGTGGCCCAGGAAGGCAGTGGAGGGTGGCCCAAGTGCTTGGAGAGACCAGGAGGAAGCACCTGGCTCCTAGCTTCGGATCAGCATAGCTCCGGCCATAGCGGCCATTTGCGGGGGTGAACCAACAGAAGGAAGACCTTTCTGTCCGTCTCTTTCTCTCAGTGTCTAACTCTTATCTGTCAAATAAATTTTTAGAAAAATGAGAATTAAGAAAAACATTCAGATGTAAATACTGACTGAGTGAATTTACATGCAAAGACTTTTCATAAAGGAAATTACATTTAAATAAAAGATAAATGATCTAAACATTCAGGAGTAGGGAACATCCAGCTCATGGGCTGAATAAGGTGCACAAAATTACTTGGTCTGGACCTGCCAAGGGAACCACATGTGGTACTCGAAATTCAATCTATCGACAGCAGGCTAGTTTTTAAGTTGATAAATTTGTATGGCTCACAAATGACCTTATCAATACCCAAGTGAGCCATTGCAGAAAAAAAAGTTCCTCAGCCCTCAATCAATAGCTGGAAAATATAGGCTAATATCAAAATCAGGCCAAAACTAGAATAACATCACTATTCAGAGCCCACACTTTGGAATAAAATTCCTGACTACCATCTACAGTTCTTCAACTTTAGGCATGTTTCTTCCTATGGCAATGAGTATGACAATAGCCACCCTCATAGGCATTAAACAGGATCATGCACATTATACACTTATTGCATTAACTGACTCTAGTAAGTGCCCAGTAAATCTGCCACTATTACTCATTATCTGAGGTAATTTTAACATTTTTATTTTGGTTTTCCAGCCAAAAAAGAGCAGAAGATTAACAACAAAGCATAAAGCTATAAGCTGCCATGTGGTAGCCACTGACAAGCACGTTCTCCTTTAACAAACTCTAGTCATGTTCCACTGAGCCTTCCTCTCAAAGAAGCCTCAATGTTGCCTCTAACAGCTGCAAACTCGCAGCACAACTGGTCTGGTCCTCCGTCCCACCACTCCAAGACACATACCGAGAGACTTGAACACAAAATGAGTGTGTAAAATAGTAATAAGAAGAAGAATATTTAATAGAGGGCAGTTGTAGATTCAATCTAGAGTGAAAATCTGGACCACAAATGCATGTATTAATAAGGAGGAGATTTGGAGCTGATGTTCTAACTTAACAACCATCATAATGATTATTATTCTCAGAAATTATTTGATTAACTGCTTTACTTTGGCAATGCTTGATGAATCTGTTTTAATCTTTTTTATCCTACTAGGGTATTTTTCTGAGTAGAACTTAATCCAGTCAAAGCTATATGGAGAAAGAATATTAACACTTGCTAATTCCAAATTATTTTACATCTCTCTTCATTTCTTCCAAGTCCTGAACTTTAATAAAAGTTACTTTGATGCTCTTTCAGAACTGCTACTGGCTAAGAATTAGATTTGCACTAATCAGTCCGAGAACTAAAAACCATGCCAAAACTTCATAAAAAGAGAATAAACTTACCCAGCATAAACACTAAAGGTATAAACAGCGAGGTTCTATTCTCAACTCTGCCAGTTATTGCCTGAGTGAACCTAGGAACCATACCCAAACCAGGCCTTGACTTTCTCATCTGTGTTATGGGAAATAAAATAGATTTTGCATCTGTTAAATCTTTGTTGTGAAAATCCAATAAAATGTTAGACTAGAGATTTAAAAACTTCACAGTGCCACACAGGTAGTATTATGAAAATTAAGTGGTTTTTTTGATGACTTAATAAACAATATGATCTTTCATGAAGTATTCAGGAGATTATAATTATATGACACACACCACGTTTTATGGATCTAAGTTGGTCATTTGAACAAGATTTGTTTGCATTTCTGTGTAATCAGCCTGTTAATGGTTTAATTCTTCACTTAAAATATGTTTAATGTTAAAATCAACATTCATATTTTGTAATTATAAATATTTCTATATACATTTTTAGTATTAAAGAGATTAAAAGGGATAGAGGATAATGAGAGTTATAATCAAATACCACCACAATTTTAATCTCTTTATTGCATTAAAAAGATAGTTTTATATACATTATTTTTAAAGGCTTATTTATTTATTTGAAAGGCAAGTGTTACAGAGAGGTAGAGGCAGAGAGAGAGAAAGAGAGGTCTTCCATCCACTGGTTCACTCCCCAAATGACTAAAATGTCCAGAGCTGCGCCAATCCAAAGCCAGAAGCCAGGAGCTTCTTCCAGGTCTCCCACTAGGGTATAGGGGCCCAAGGACTTGGGCCATCTTCCACTGCTTTCCCAGGCCATAGCGGAGAGCTGAATCAGAAGTGGAGCAGCCAAAACTTGAACCAGTGCCCATGTGGGATGCCAGCACTGTAGGTGGTGGCTTTACCAGCTAAGCCAAAGTGCCAGCCCCACATTATTTCTTTAATCCTCACTAAAAGCAAAAGGAAAACAAGTGAGACAAGAGATAAGATTTATGAGTTGACTTTCTGTCTGATAATGAAGACTACACTTCTTTGAAATGTCATAGACGCATTCACCTATTGAATGGGACAAGTAGAGCCTATACTGAAATCGACTTGAGCTGTACATAACAGAGGGAAAAATAGATCCCATTAACTTGAACTGTTATAACTACATGAGCCTAAGTCAGTGGAATGGGCTTGGTTGGACCATGTTTATTAACTACCCGTATAATTGTTACACCTCACACTCTTTTTCTCTTTAAACACAAGATTGGGGAAGGAAAGATTCTGCTTCTGAACCCGCCAACAGGAAAAAAGTATACTATGCTCCAACAACTATTTCATGGAGTGAAAAGAAATTCTGGGTTGAACTGGGGGAGCACCCGTCCACAAACATTAGTTACATACAGGAATGAGGCACTGAGATGAAGAGTAATTGGGATTCTGGCCCAAAGTGAGCTTCAGTTCCCATTTCTTTCCTTAAGACATCATTCTACTAACTGAAAGTCTTTTAAGTTTGATAATTACAAATGCAAAATGAGTCTCCTCCAGCAGACAGAGTCAGTGGACTACTCAAGCTAATGCAATAATGGGAGCTATGATAAATAATTTATGCATGATATCAAAAGCTGAATGGAGGAAAGAAATGGAGAACCCATTTGAAAATTTGGAATTTGCTCAAAGCTGCTCCTGCAGTAACTCCCTGGGGAAAAGCACAGAGCAGTATTAAACTCTGCAGTTGTGTATAATTTATCAACCTTTTCCTTTTCATTTCTAATATTGACCCTTCATTGTTAACTGAAGAAATAAAGAGCTAAATAGCTTCATCAGCCATGGGATAGAACAATTATGAGCATCGTGATATATTTTCTGCTTAATCCACTAGCAAATGGTGTCCATTTCCTTCTTAATCTATACCCTTATCTCCACATTTGCCTTAACGTGGGCAGAACATCACATTCTGTGTCCTGTTCCTGTGCGCCTCTTCATTTGTTTCTTTCTCATTGTAGCTCTCTTATATGATCAGTGTGATAGAAGGGAGGTAAATTCTTACCGACAGTTTCTTCAGCTGCCCTTGCTTATCTTTTTCAAAATGTGAATCCAACGGACTCCCTGTTAGCATGGCAAATTGAAAGCTAATCAGTAGAATCTTTCTCAGCTGTTAGTATCTTTTCAATGAAATTTCATGTTTCAGGAGGAGCAGATTATTTTTCATAGTAATAGGAAGTGTGATGCAGTACAGCCATCTTTGAAGAGGTCAACACTATTTAAAACTGGGGGGTAGGGGCCGGCGCTGTGGCTCAATAGGCTAATCCTCCACCTGCGGCACCGGCACACCGGGTTCTAGTCCCGGTCGGGGCACTGGATTCTGTGCCAGTTGCCCCTCTTCCAGGCCAGCTCTCAGCTATGGCCCGGGAGTGCAGTGGAGGATGGCCCAAGTCCTTCGGCCCTGCACCTGCATGGGAGACCAGGAGAAGCACCTGGCTCCTGGCTTCAGATCAGCGTGATGCACTGGCCGTGGCGACCATTGGAGAGTGAACCAATGGCAAAAGGAAGACCTTTCTCTCTATCTATCTATCTCTCTCTCTCTCTCTCATTGTCCACTCTGTCAAAAAAAAAAAAAAAAAAAAACTGGGGGATAGGGGCTGACACTGTAGTACAGTGGGTTAAAGCCCTGGCGTGAGGCACCAACATTCCAGACGGGTGCCAGTTCCAGTCTTAGTTGCTCCACTTCTGATTCAGCTCCCTGCTGATGCACCTGGGAATGCAGCGGAGGATGGCACAAGTCCTTAGGCCTGTGCACCCATGTGGGAGACCTGAAAGAAGTTCCTGGCACCTGGCTCCAGCCATTGTGGCCATCTGGGGAGTGAACCAGCAGATGGAAAACCTCTGTGTGTGTGTGTGTTTGTGTGTGTGTGTATGTAACTCTTTCAAATAAAATAAATATTTAAAAAAAAACTGGGGGATAATATTATACTAAAAAATGAAAATTGACCTCAGATAGTAATTTCTCCCCCACTGACGTTGTCTCCTTTGCATTAATAGCTCATTCTAAGAATGCTCATTTAGTGTTAAACTGGTAGGAAGAAGAGAATTCACTTCCAAGACCATTCTGTCTTGGGTAGAAAGCCATACTGGGGGGAGGGACTTGATTTATTAACATAGAAGGTGAGTAACCTTGTTTGAGCTTCCACTGTTGTTTTTTTTGGAGAGAACAAGGAGTGGAGAGAGAGTTTCTGTCCTACAATGGGAGAAGATGCCTACTATCCTTTTCTTATATGTTTGGTAATAAAGTCTTCTTCACCTCATAGGATTTCCCTCCTCACTCACGCTAATCTGATAGAATGAGTCCCCTTCAGCTATTGTGTGTGTGCTTGTGTGGGTGTATATGTCTCACAGCACTAACACTGTGTGGCACATACTCTTCTGTAGTTACTGTACTTCCAAACTCTAAGACTTTACTAGTGGTTGCCATATGTTTGAAGACAGACACCATTCCTAGTATTCAGTACCTAAGGTAGAGAGACAGGACTTAGGGAGGATCACAGAACTGAGAGGGAGAGATAATGCAGAGTGGAATTTTCAGTTCAGTAAAAAGAAAAGTAGTGCTTGGTCCCTATGTGGTAGGGATATGACGGTGTCTGTCTTTTTTAAAGCCAGGTGCCTGGGAAGTTGTGAAGAGACAAAGCCCACACATAGGCACTCATTCTCTGAAGAATAGATAATCTGGCTATAGGCCCAGGCACATAATTTGTGGGGCCCAAGGGAAAATGAAAATGCAGAGCCTTTTCTTCATAAACTGTTAAGAATTTCAAGGGTTGAGCATTGCGGGACAGCAGGTTAAGTCTCTACTTTGAGCACCCACTTCCTGTATCAGAGTGCTTGTGATCCAGTGCCCTGCTAATGTGCCTAGGGAGCAGCAGATGATAGCTCAAGCGCTTGAATCCCTGACACCCACATGGGAGAGGAGAGCCAGGAGGAGCTGGTTCCTGGCATTGCAACCCAGCCCCAGATTTTTTATAGGATGAACCGTGGATGGAGAAGATCTCTTTCTGTGTGTCTCTCCCTCTCTCTCTTTCACTCTGCCTTTTTAATAAATGAATCTTAAACAAAAAGAACAGTTTCAAGACAGTGACAGCAGGGGCAGCGGCGGCTGTGGAGGACGCAGTCCCGGTCCTGGCCTGGGCCTCCGTGCCACTATGGTGACGCTCGCTGAGCTGCTTGTGCTGCTGGCTGAGCTGCTGGCCACGGCCTCGGGCTACTTCGTCAGCATCGACGCACACGCCGAGGAGTGCTTCTTCGTGCGGGTCACCTCGGGCACCAAGATGGGCCTCATTTTCGAGTTGGCCGAGGGCGGCTTCCTGGACATCGACGTGGAGATCACAGGCCCTGACAATAAAGGGATCTACAAAGGGGGCCGGGAGTCCAGTGGGAAGTACACGTTTGCTGCTCACATGGACGGGACGTACAAGTTCTGTTTCAGCAACAGGATGTCCACCATGACCCCAAAGATCGTGATATTCACCATCGACATTGGGGAGGCCCCGAAAGGCCAGGACATGGAAACAGAAGCTCACCAGAACAAGCTAGAAGAAATGATCAGTGAGCTGGCAGTGGCCATGACAGCCGTAAAGCACGAGCAGTACATGGAGGTGCGAGAGAGGATACACAGAGCCATCAACGACAACACCAACAGCAGAGTGGTCCTCTGGTCCTTCTTTGACCCTTGTCCTGGTTGCCATGACATTGGGACAGATCTACTACCTGAAGAGGTTTTTTGAAGTCCGGAGGGTGGTTTAAAAAGCCTTTTCCTGAGGATCCCAAACTCATAACTCACTGTTTACCAAACACCTTGGTCATAATAATGTCATTAGTTTCTGTTCCTCTTTTCTGAACTGTACATTCACGGTTTGGTTTATGTTTTCTTTGCGACGAGTAGGTAGTGGGGGAGAAACACCTTCTTAAGAAAGTGACAGTGAAAATCTGACATCTGGCACAATTTCTTAGCGTGCTGCCTTCATGATACAAGTTCTTTCAGAACTCAAACAATGTAAATGACACATAGGAGTAGAGTCTTCAGGAGATCTTTTGTTTTCATACTAAATTGCAGTTTGGTCAGGGTATCGGCACAGTGCCTGACAGATCTCTACTAAAATGACTGCATTTTTGGGCCCCCTCATCCTGCAGTTCACGTCATTAAAAAGTCATTTTGTTGAGTCCATGTGAGGAGCAGCAATCTGAATGTTGCCATTGTCGGCCCTGCCTAGTGGCGGAGTTCTCTTGGAGAACCTGCTCGGGCTGGGTCATTTTGTTGTTTGTTTTTGCTCTGAAAGTAAGACTCCTCTGACACACAGTTCCCCCTCAGTTTTTTATATCAAACTGTAGGCTTCAATCACCTCCATATAAATTGGTGACAGAAGCAGCTAATAACCATTGTCGGGCCTCTGCCCAATCTCGTCAGAAGTTGCTCTGAAAGCCACTCTCCAGGTGTTTCAGGAAACGCTAGAGCTCCCCGTGCTGCCACGTCCATGTCCACTCTTGGCAGGTACAAAGTACGCATTCATGTCACTGGAACAATCTGGATTTCTGATGTCAGAGGCTTGGAGCCTGTTGGGTTTTGTTGCAGTGACAGCCAGCCACTATTTTACTTTTCACCAGTGGTCTTTGGCCACTTTACCTAGGGCACTGGACATCATGTCGGCTCTAGGGTTTTTTGTTTGTTTCTCCTGGGTTTTTCTTTTTTTGGCACATGTGAATTTTGTTTTATATAGAACGGAATGACTTTTCTCTTTGATCTCTGATGATGGGTTTGAAATTAAAGGAGCATCTGTTGTTGGTATGGGGATGATCCAGGATTATGTTGGGACTGATATATATTAGTTACTTGTACATTTTTTTTTGGATCTTTGCAAGGGAAAAACTATAAGTAACAAGTTTTATATAATTAATTTAAATTTGTTACAGTTTCCATGTTGAGGACAAATACTTTTTCAACCTTGGATGACAGTAACTTGCAACAGTTCATTGATAAGGTGAGGGTGTTTTACCTTAGGGTAACTGTTACTTGCCAATTTTGTGTGTGTGTGTGTGTGTAAAAACACTTCAAAACTGAATTAAAAGATGTAAATTTGAAATTGGTTATATATCTAATATGCCCCAGGTTCAGTAAATAAACAATTCTTTTTAACAACAAACAAACAAAAAAAAAGACAGTGACAACAGAGCATTAAATCAAGCACCTGGCCCTTCTGAGCACAGCACCTGGCTGAATGCACAGATCATCAGCCCGTGACTGACCCCAGGTAGTCTTTTTGATGACATTGGGTCTAAAGATGCCCAGGTAGTCTGACTTTGCAGGGGGATTTGAAAAAAAAAAAAAAAAGGAATATTATTGAAGGAAGAGCAGTGCTTTTTGGAGAATGATTTGAGTATGGCTCCTTAGGCAGAAGGCAAGAAGGCAGGTAGATCCTAGGGCAAGGAGATGAGACCCTGGTCTTGTGGAGCTTCTTTCTTTACAGCCCATCGAAGAAGATCCAGGCTTTGTTTCTATCAGAAGATGCGATTTTTTTACATTTGTAGCAAGACTTGACCTTGAACAATAGAAAACTACAAGAATAATAAGTTAGAATCAGTGTTTCTTTTTCTCATTATTTCTGGCACTGTAGTGCCTGACATGTGATAGATATTTCATAAATATCTGTTGATGACTGGTAAAACAGTGGTTATCTTGGTATCAAAACTTGGTGGAGTCCTGTGACCCTGAAAGGAAGATCTGAAATTCAGAATAAAAGGGTGTCTTGGTAATAAAAGGAGAAAAGTTCTGAAACATGTTAATAATACCAATTTTTAAGGATACAATTTAAGAAAACATTAGCCTGATCAAGAATGGCAGGCTTTTAGTATCATTTTTAATACATACTAATGATAAATGATTTTATGTATTTATTAAATATGTATGAGATTTCCTAAATTATTTAACTATAATTTCTTTTGCCATCAGTATTACTTAAGAATAATAGATCTGCATTCTTTTAAAGTTCTTTATTTAGAGAACACAGTTAACGGCAAGGTTTAGGGAGAATCTGGAGGGAGGCAGAAAACCTGGGGAGAAAGATGGAAACCTAAAAGAGTCAAAAGAGAAAGAAACTAAACAATCCTAAGGACCTCAGAAGTGAAAAATGAGCCTGTGTAAAACAGCAGAAAATGGAAGAGGCTGAAAAGACAGGGGGAGGTAGGAGGCAGGCTGTCTTTATTACCCAGGAGTGCTTGGCATCCCACTACACACTTGGTGGGCACATGGGAGAAACCTCATTAATGAATGTATGAAATAAAAATTAATAGGGCGTTATCAGTGATGTGCTGGTAAATACTTAGCAGCCAGCTCCTGTGTGGCAGGGAGTAGGGAAGATGGCTTATAGCATTTGTCAATTTCTGTGGCATAAGTTCCCTCTGCATGGCCATTTTTAAGCTACCAACACAAATTGACTGAATGTACAATTTTAAGCTACCAGGATGAATTTACTACACATGGAACTGGAAACAGATGTGTGGTGTCTCCACCATACAGATACAGTAGACAAGTAGGGGCAGGCATTTGGCTCGGAGATGAGTCACAGCTTGGGATACCCACATCCTCTACTGCAGTGGCTGAGCTCAAGTTCCTGCTCTGCTTCAGATCCAGCTTCCTGCTAATATGCTTCCTGGGAGGCAGCACTTTGTACTTGCACTTTGGTCCCTTCCACCCATATGAGAGACCCAGATGGAGTTCCAGGTTCCTGGCTTCAGGTATTTGGGCAGATGGAAGATTGTTGTTTTTCAAACAAGATGAAAATTTAAAACAAATAAACAAAAAATGGACATAAACAATTTCAAGAACATAGATAATACTAAATTGTAATAAGATAATTAGGAAATAATGAGCTTTTAATATTTATGTGTTTTATTTAATTACAAATTTATATAATGTAATTTTTCACCATTAGCTTGAAGAACTGGCTTACAAATTAGGAGCCAGCTCTGTCCTCTGATGAAGAGGCAGCACCCATGCACTCATGTTAGGATGAAGAAACAATTTTTCCATCTTTCTTTAAAGAAATTGAGAAGTAAAAGTACAATAAGAGACAAGAAGATTTCTCCCTCATGACCTTCTCAAGGAATTGTATTTTTGATACAACTCATCAGAATTTATTTTTTTAAAGATTCATTATATTTATTTGAAAGGCAGAGTTACAGAGAGGGAGAAGGAGAGGCAGAGAGAAAGATCTTCCATTTGCTGGTTCCCTCCTGAAAATGGCCACAATGGCCAGGGCTGGGCCAGGTCAAAGCCAGGAGCCAGGAGCTTCTCCTGGTCTTCAACACGGTGCAAGGGCCCAAGCACTTGGGCCATCGTCTGCCACTTTCGCAAGCACATTAGCAGGGAGCTGGATTGGAACTGGAGCAGCTGCATCTTGAGCTGGTGCCCATATGGGATGCCAGCATCGCAGGCAGCAGCTTTACCTCCTACACCACACTGTCAGTCCCAACTCATCAGAATTTAAAAGGTGAATGTTTAATAGGAGAGAGATATCTGTTTCTACAAATAAAATCTATAATATTTCAACTTTGTATGTTTCATAGGAAACCAGAGTGCAATGATGTGGTACAAAACTGGTTCTTTGCAACTCCAGATATACTGGTTTTGCAGCATTGAGCAGATCATTTCACCCTCCCTGACCTCAGGGACAAAAGTGCCCACTGCCCCACTTCTATTATAGGACCATGTAGGCATGAGATAGGAGTCTTCTGACAAGCTGCAGGGTTAATATCTGACACTTATTTACAAAATGTTTGGTAAAAGTAGTATGCCTTTATGAAGAAAGATAAAGAAAATACGGCAAAATGTGAACAGTTGGGGAATCCAGGTGAAAGATATATTAGTATTTATCGTTTTTCAAAATAAAAAGGTGGAGCAATGAGGTTACTTATACACTTAGACACACAGTGAACTGCAAGTAGCATTCAAAGACAAAGTACTAAGATCCAGCTAAAGACATGTGTCCAGATGCCATAACTATTAGGATATTCAAAGTTCATTCCATCTTTCTGATTTGATTATTCAGCAGTTACTTCCGAGCATCTGCGACCCTAAATGCTGGTGATAAAATCCAATAATGAACAAACACGCTCCTTAATCTCATTGAATTTACAGTCTAGTTAAAGGGCCACACAAGTAAACAAGCAAATGTGCTTTAGTTTCAATAGAATTAAATAGAGGATGTTGTGTCAGTACATCGGAGGAACATCTGAGCCAGTCCTAGGTGATCAGGAGATACTCTCCTACATAAGATGAGAACTGAAGATCCACAAGATGGGAATTAAATTAGGCCACGAGGAAAGAGATTTATTGATGTGGCTAACAACAGCACATGCTCAATTACTCCTTGCAGCAGTGCTAGGGAGCAGGCTGTTGGGATCCCATTCTATATACCTGGTAAAGGAAGTACAGAGCTAGTGTTTTCAGGCTTTGGAAACCTTACGAAGAGAGCCCTCGAAAACTGATGATGGCCTGTTGAAAAGAACTGCAAATTGTTCTGTACACTGAAGTTTGTGTGCATAGATATGTGGAGCTACAATAGAGTGGAGTAAAGGGTCTTTTAAAAACACGTGGATATGGGGCCAGTGCTGTGGTGTAGCGGCTAAAGCTTCCGCCTGCAGTGCCGGTGTCCCATATAGGAGCCGGTTCAAGACCCAGCTGCTCCACTTCAGTCCAGCTCTCTGCTATGGCCTGGAAAAGCAGTAGAAGATGGCCCAAGTCCTTGGGTACAGTCTTGGGCCCCTGTACCCACCTGGGAGACCCAGAGGGAACTCCTGACTCCTAGCTTTGGATGGGCGCAGCTCTGGCGATTGCAGCCATCTGGGGAGTGAACTAGCAGATGGAAGACCTCGCTGCCTCTCTTCCTCTCCTTCTTTCTGTGTGTAACTCTGACTTTCAAGTAAATAAATAAATCTTTTTAAAAAAAATATGGATGATAGGATCCAGCAATCTCACTAGAGAACATATGCCCAAAGGAAATGAAATCAGCACATCTTAGAGCTGTCTACACTCCCTTGTCTACTATAATAGCTAAGATGTGAATTCAAGCTGTTCATCAGTGAGCATATGAATAAAGAAAATTTGGGTTTTTTACACAGTGGAATACTATTCAACCATCAGAAGAATGAAGTCCTTTCAGTTTCAGCAACACAGATGACCCTGGAGGATATTGTGTTAAGTGAAATGACCCAGGCACAGAAAGACAGATTGCACATCATCTCACTCATTTGCGGAATTGAAAAACATTGATCTCCTAGAAGTACAATTAAAATGGTGGTTACCAGAGGCTGAGAAAGGTAGGGTAAAATGTGGAGAGGTTATGTAATAGGTACAAAATTAATAGGAATGAGTCCTAGTGTTCTATTACACATTACAGGGACTATAGTTAATAATAATATATCGTATATTTCAAATGGCTATAAAAGTAGATTTTGGGGGGCCGGCGCTGTGGCGCAGTGGGTTAATGCCCTGGCCTGAAGCACCGGCATCCCCTATTGGCGCTGGTTCGAGACCTGGCTGCTCCACTTCCAATCTAGCTCTCTGCTATGGCCTGGGAAAGCAGTAGAAGATGTCCCAAGTCCTTGGGCCCCTGCACCCACATGGGAAACCTGGCAGAGGCTCCCGGCTCCTGGCTTCAGATTGGTGCAGCTCCAGCCGTTGCGGCCATTTGGGGAGTGAACCAGCAGATGGAAGACCTCTCTCCCTCTCTCTGCCTCTCCTCTCTCTGTGTAGCTCTGACTTTCAAATAAAATAAATAAATCTTTTTTAAAAAGTCAATTTTGGATGTTCTCACCATTCGATAATATATCACATATGTCAAAATGTCCATAATAGAAGATTTTGAATGATAAATGCCTAAGGTGATGGCTATGCTCATGACTCAATCTTGATTGCTACACATTTTATACAATTATTGAAACATCAAACTGTGCCTCATAAATATGTACAATTGCAACATGTCGAAAAAATTTAAAGGTGAATGACTGAGAGGATATTAAGCCTGGAGGCAAGATAATCAGAGTTTTGTTTGAGAAGACCACTCTGACATCATTACATAGAATAAATTGAGTCAGAAACAAAAGAGATAGTGGAGAGAACACTTAGGAGTTTATAAAAATGGAACAGCCACAGTAGCCTGAACCAAGGCAGTCATAAATGACAGTATAGAAAGGTAGGTGGATTCAGACAGTACTTTGGAGGTAGAATGTTACTGTCAGAAAACACATGAGACATGTAGGGTGGTTCCATGGATGATGGATTCCAAGATTTCTGGTTAGGACAATCCAATGGAGAGATGAGAAATCATTCACTAAGATACTGAGGGGAATGGCTTCAGGAAGTTGGAAATAGGTTGATAATAAGAAGCAATAAATAGATTTAACCACAGACTTATGGAGGTCAGCACGTACAAATTTAAGAGATGACAAGTGCCAATCAAAACCAATGCTGGTCTACTATAAAATTTTTTAAAAAGAAACTGAGTTCTTAAATTCTGAGGAGAACAAGTGATGTTTCCATGATTCTGTCAGTTTTCATTATAAATAGCATGATGAGTATGGAAAGCACTATATAAACTATGTAACATTGCCTTCCCTTATTGTTGTTACCATTACTTATTAACATCTTCTCCCTGCTTTATCATAACGTTGAAACCACCCAAATGATCCTTTTTACTGGCCCTTCTGTGGAAACATTTTTACTATTTGACTTTATTTTTTAACCTCCCTAAGCTCTACCCTCAAGGAACAATAGTAATTTGGGTGGAATTAGGTGGGTCTTGTCTACTCTCATCAATCAATGGACAGATATTTATTAAGAGTCTGGCAGGTGAGCATCCAGAGCTCTGTGAGTGGAATTGAAACCAAAGGACTATGTTCTTTTGAGTCAGAAAATGCTGTAATTAAATTCTCCTGTATTTACAAGATTCATGCCATGGAATAAATAAACTGCTCATCTCTCTATTCCCCAGTTTTCATTATAAAAAGTAAAACAGATAATACTTCATAAGTCTGTTACATGAGATAATAGATGTGAAATAAAATAATAGAAAGCCTAGTGCCCTATAAGTGTGGTTTCTTCCTACCTTATACAGCTGTTGTCCAGGATAAATGAGCTAGTACTCAAAAGAGGGTTACAATTTTCTTGGAATAATTCTGCTATAAAAATTCAGTTGTGGGGCAGCAGGTTAAGCTGCCTTCTGCAGTGCCAGCATCGCATATGGGCACTGGTTCAAGTCCTGGCTGCTCCTTTCTGATCCATCTCCCTGCAGATGTGCATGGGAAAGCAGTAGAAGATGGCCCAAGTACTTGGGCCCTTGCACTCATGTGGGAGACTGGAAGAAGCTACTGTCTCCTTGCTCAAGTGCTTAGACCCCTACACCCATATGGGAGACCCAGTGGAAGCTCCTGGCTCCTGGCTTCAGCCTGGTCCAGCCCCAGGCATTGCAGCCATTTGGGGAGTGAACTAGCAGATGGAAGATCTCTCCCTCTCCTTCTCTCTCTCTGTAACTCTGCCTTTCAAATCAATAAATAATATATTTAAAACAAAAAAAAGTTCAGTTGTTTTTGATGAACTTTGCTGGTACTGTTCTTTGTTATATTCTCACTGGTACCAAGGGCTTGCAGTAACCATGTCTACAATCCTTTGAGCAGCTCTTGAACACATCTTTATTATTTTGGATTATTTTGGAATCCCTTTATTTCTTTGTTTCAGCTTGGAATCATGTATTTCCTGTATTTAGTGTTACTGTAGAGAAGCTGCCAGATGTCTATTCAATTTGTCATTTCTGGCCACGTACACTGTGATTTAGATACTTACTCTGCTTTGTTCAGCTAAGATATCATTTCTGTTAAAGCTTTTGTAGTCTGGTGAAACAATAATTGTGCTATCCCTGGCACACAAAATGGAAAACACCGAGAATTAAAAATTGGAGATGAGGAAGGGCTTAAATGTCACTGTGGGTCTTTAACTATATATAACTTTTTTAAAACTTTAACTTTATATATAGACTGCCCATTACCAGTATGACTACTCTGATGAGAGATTATTAAAATATCCATTAAACTTGGCATAGATGAAAGGAAGAGACTTTGGGTTGGAAAAGCAGTTAACCTTCTCCTAGTTTAACAGCACTGCCCATAAGAATTGAAAGGTGCAGCCTTTTTTTCTCCCCTATTTCCAGACCAAGAGCAGCAACTCCCACCTTTTAAGATCCCATCCTGGCAGACTATCGAGTACTTCTTGATATTTTAGAAAAGCAAATAGGTATCTTGAATGTTAAATTAACTCAGTATCTGGTTTTTCCTGAGAAAGGATTATTCAGGGGCTGCTATGACATTGTCTGTCAGCACCTAAGTCTGAGTCTGGTTATAAAATAGAATGAGATCTCACTTTTTGTCTCCTGGGGTGTCTCATTAGAAACTGCTGGCATTGCTTTCTCTTTTCTCAAAAATTTCAATTTCAGCCCAACAAGAGAAGTATTGACTGTGTGTGTGTGTGTGTGTGTGCATGCCAACTTGCTTTGAATAGAGAAGATAGCATTAGTATTCAAATGTTTAACAGAAGTTTCTATTTAAAGTTATTTTTACTTAAAATGAGTTTATATTTTTCACAATCCAATTATACTATTCATGAGAACTGCATTTATATTATTCTTCTCCTCTTTAAAATGTGTTGCAAGAATTAATTCATCTGCCTCCTGAAGATATTAATTATGCTTCATTTATGTAAAGTGCTCAGATATTCACAGAGTTCTATCTTTCAGTGTCTTACTCAATGTGCGCTTTATAACAGCCCTGTGAAATAAGCATTACTATCTTCGTTCTGCAGATGAGGAAAACAAGATTTTGAATTTCCATATAAAACTAAACCAACATATGATTCACATTATTTTAACTCCCAATCAATGGTCTTTGCATTTCACCGTGGGTGACTCTTCTACAATAGTTGAAATCTCAAATAAAAATTTTAGTTCTCGGCATCACAGTAGACATGAATGTATTTTAGAGAGTATAGAGGGTCTGCCATAATTAGAAGAGGCATGGCAAGGAGCTAAAGGCCAGCTCTGCAAACAAGGGGTTGGAGAAATTAGGTCTCCCAAAGGCAGAAACCCCAGAGAGCATATTTAAGGCATATCAGGTGCAGGGAAGCTACACTGGCAGTAACAGCTCATCCTGGGCAGCTAAGCCTCTGTGGTAATAACTGGGATTATCAAAAATGATGAGTCTAGGCCAGCACTGCGGCTCACTAGGCTAATCCTCCACCTACCGGTGCCGGCACACCGGGTTCTAGTACCAGTCAGGGTGCTGGTTCTGTCCCCGTTGCCCCCCTTCCAGGCCAGTTCTCTGCTATGCCCCGGGAGTGCAATGGAGGATGGCCCAAGTTCTTGGGCCCTGCACCCCATGGGAGACCAGGAGAAGCACCTGGCTCCTGCCATTGGATCAGAGCAGTGCGCCGGCCGCAGGGCGCCGGCCGCAGTGGCCATTGGAGGGTGAACCAACGGCAAAAAGGAAGACCTTTCTCTCTGTCTCTCTCACTGTCCACTCTGTCTGTCAAAAAAAAAAAAAATGATGAGTCTATAAGTTAAGCATTGGGGCCTTTGAAATGGGAAGACCTTCAGTTGCAATAGGAAAAAATAACCTCATATTAAGTCAGTTTTAATAACCTAATGTATGCCAAATGAAGTGTGTATTACAATAGGAAGCTGGAGGTCTTGTGATAATCCCCTCAATGTTGACTACTTCCTCGGCAGCTTCCCATTCTCTAACATTGTTTTCTTCTTCCTACCTGATGACCTTGAACAGAGTTCATCCTTCATCACTTCGCTCACCCCTTCTATGCAGATTTCTCCTGTGTTTAATCTTGAAGTCCAGCTATTACCTTTGGTCCTGTCATTATCTGTACAATGGACATAACCCATGCCTAGCCACCAATGGGAAGTATATTGGGATTTCCCACCGCAAAATTGTATATCGACCAGTTATCAGTGGGATCTAGGAGTCTTGAAAGAGGAGACATAAGACAGGCATTGCACACCTGTGAGGAAGCTGACAAAAGCATGAGGTAAATGCCTATGGAGAGCATGAAGAGTCAGGCCTGACTTACGCAGAGGCTGCTATGAGTGACTGATAGAAGGCAAAAGTGCTGGCTACCCACCCTGGGAGCACAAAATGGATGATATGGACTTTCAGAGACAAAGAGATTGGACTGGATCCAAAAACAGGTCAGAGAAAGATTGAGACCATACAGGGTCATAGGACAACATACTGAAATATCAAAACATAAGGGAGGCACAAAGTACCTGGACAGGACAGGGCAAGAAGTAATAAAGAGAAATGGTTTACTGACTTTGGTGACCAAAGAGAAAAGTATAGTATAAAAATATTAGGCTTCTGGGGCCGGCATTGTAGTACAGCAGGCTAAGGCACCACCTGCAGCACCGGCATCACATGTGGGCACCAGTTGGAGTCCATCTGTTCCATGTCTGACAAATATCATATAAATTAAAAAAGGAGAGAATGATCCAACATGGGAAGTGGGATACACAGCAGACTCATAGAATGGCAGATGTCCTAAACAGCTCTCTGGCCTCAGAATCAGCCCTTAAGGCGTGTGGATCGGCTGAAAATCCCATGAGAGTATTTCAGGCATGGAAAGCCAAGACACTCTGGCAAAAGAAAAAATGACCTAAATGAAAGATCTCCGTGAGTGAGATCCCAGTGGAAAGAACAGGTCATCAAAGAAGGAGGTACCTTTCTCTGAAGGGAGGAGAGAACTTCCACTTTGACTACGACCTTGTCTAAATGTGATCAGAGTCGGTGAACTCAAAAGGCTTCCATAGCCTTGGTGACTCATGACAAGAGCCTAGGGTGATTACTAATGCCATAAACAAGAGTGTCAATTTGTTAAGTCAACAACAGGAGTCACTGTGCACTTACTCCTCATGTAGGATCTCTGTCCTTAATGTGCTGTACATTGTGATTTAATGCTATAACTAGTACTCAAACTGTATTTTTCACTTTGTGTTTCTATGTGGGTGCAAATTGTTGAAAACTTTACTTAATATATGCTAAACTTATCTTCTGTATATAAAGAGAATTGAAAATGAATCTTGATGTGAATGGAAGAGGAGAGGGAGCGGGAAAGTGGAGGGTTGCGGGTGGGAGGGAAGTTATCGGCAGTTTAAGCCACTGTTTACAATGCTGGCATCCCTTGTCAGGGTGCCGGTTCAAGTCCCAGCTGCTACACTTCCAATCCTACATTCCTGCTAATGTGCCTGGCAAGGTAGAGAATGATGGCCCAAGTACCTAGGTCCCTGCCACCCATGTGGAAGACCAAGATAAGGTTCCTGGCTCCTAAGTTTGGCTTCACCCAGCCCCAGCTTTTGCCACCATTTGAGGAATAACCTGGCAAATAGAAGATCTCTCACTCTTTCTCTCTCTCTTTTCAGTCACTCTACCTTCCAATAAATGAATATTTTTTGAAGAAGATGTTCAGTCCACTGTTTAAGTCCCTGAAAGGCTGCAACAGCTAGGGCTGGGCAAGGCTGAAGTCAGGAGCCAGGAGCCAGGAGCCAGAAACACCATCTGGGTCTCTCACAAAGGTGGCAGGGGCCCAAGTGCTTGGGCCATTAGAACTCTGCCTTCCCAGGTGCCTTATCAGTAAGCTGGATTGGAAGCAGAGCAGCTGGGAGGGATGTGGGCATCCCAAGCAGCAGTGAAATCTGCTGTGCCACGACAGCTGCCCCTGACACTCCCTGCTTTCACCCTTAGCTTTTAAAAAAATTATTTATTTATTTATTTATTTATTTGAAAGTCAGAATTACACAGAGAGAGGACAAGCAGCGAGAGAGGTCTTCCATATGCTGGTTCACTCCCCAGATGCCTCAACAGCCAGAGCTGCGCTGACCTGAAGCCAGGAGCCAGAAGCTTCCCCCAGGTCTCCCACATGTCACCCTTAGCTTTGTCTCTCTTCTCTTCAGTCTCTGAGTCCAGCCACTCCTGCCTTCCCTCACTTCTCAAACTAGCCAAGCAATCCCCCACCCCAACTCCCCAGCTCAGTCCATGTGTGTCTGCTGGTTCTTCTACCCAAATCCAATTTGGGCCTCCTCACGCCTCTTCAGAGAGGACTGGAGTGGTTCCTCCTCTTACCCCTTCTAACCAGATTTTGTCATTTCCCTCTGTCCTATTTGTTACACTTTGCAAATATAGCTCAACCCTCTAAATACCTGTACCGGCTGAATGTCTGTCTTCACTAAACAGTGGACTCCCATAGAACAAAAACCAAATTTGTGTTTGGTTGACTACTATTCTCGGTAGCCCTCCATTACAGAATCTAGCCATTAGGCAGGTCCTATAAATCTTTGTGTTGAATGAACGTTGCTCTTATCTCCCTGTCTTAGGGTGGCCTCTTAAGAGCCTCCTCACCAGGTCATGCTTTGTGTCCTACTGAAAAGAAGCATTCCATGGATCCCACGTTCTCTGACCTTTTCCTTGATTTTTCCTCCAACTTTTGTTCATACGTTATTATGAATTTGATTTTGCTCTCTGCCTATTTCATGATTCTGCCATCACATTATCAGATTTCCAAGAGTTAAAACTCTGAGAATCTTTTTTGGACTCTCCCACAAGCTACCATAATAACAGAAAATACTACTGATGCTTGTAAATTTCATAATGAACAAATATGGCAATCAATCCTAATACCTTTTAAGTAGAGAAAATCAGAGCATAGCAAACAAGGAGATACCATTGCAGCAAAACAATTTCTAACCATGACTCTTTTCTGTAGTCTCAGGTTACTATTTTGAGTTTCAATAAGAAGCAAACAATCTTATCATGAAAGAGGGATTGGATTTATTTTTAATAAGAAAGTCTGCATTGGGAGCTTGCATTTTTTCCAAAAATTTAATAACGACACTAGTAAAGCCCTGCACTCCTCAGCTGGGCTTATTTCAGGTATACGAGAACAAAGCTTCCAGGTAAGCTTGTATCATGATATAAGAGCAAGACCTTACCATCAAACCTGTTTAAATTCATTGTGAGCCAGGAGAGGTCACATAGCAGGAGCATCTAGTCCACGAGTGTTTTTAGAATCCCAAACTGGGCAGAGGACATGAGGAGAAATGTGTGGGTCCTCAGGGCCACATTCCTCCGCCATGTGAGGCCTTGCTGCATACCACTGATGACCTCATAAGCAATCACTTTTGATCTCACCCCATTCCTCCACCAACAACTGAAACAAAACAAAAAACATCTAAGCAAAATATGCTGTTGTTGTACCCAAAAATGATTCAGAATCGAGACTTCAGCATTCAGCACTACTGTGAAGCCTTCAGTTCACCGGTTGCTTTGCTGATAAACCACAGTTGTTCATTTTGTTATTCTTTGAATGAGGCCCCAAAAAGCCTCATACATGTGTATGTACTAATGCATGCATTTTACTTTACTTTGATAATTGTTTATCAGCTTCTATCTCCTAGATGTAGTATTTGATCTTATGACACAAACCAGGAAAAGGAAGGTAAGCATTGTTAAATATCTGGTACTCCATGAAAATGATCAAGATTGGTACTGTTCTCCACATAGTGTCACCTATCTTCCCACCTCTGGTTGGCTTGTGAGAATCAGCAGAGCCTATTAGAGACAACTGTTGATGAGTGTCTTCTATCCTGTTTCTCAGGCTGCAGCAGTCCTGAAGGTTGATGGAGGGCCATGCTATTCAAACAGCAGGCGTGGCTGAGACAGAAGCTCCTGGTGCTGGGAAGCCTTGCCGTTGGGAGTCTCCTGTATCTAGTCGCCAGAGTTGGGAGCTTGGATAGGTAGGTGATTAAACACATGTGTATGCGTGTGTGACTTTAAGTGTCTGTTGATTTATACTTCCTTAAGACATAATTTTAAGTCTATCCATTTGTTTTCCTCCCTCAAAATTCCCAAGAAGCATGCGTTCCTGCAGTATTGATTTTGATTTATTGAGCCTTTTTTAAAAAGAGAGAGATCCAAGTTGCTCAAATCAAGGCATTCTGTCAAGATCCATTTGTATTCTGTGTGCATTGACACTTGTTTTCAGAGAAGGGATAAAGCTGTGTACAGTAAAAATGTCATTAACTAGAGCTCAGTGTGGTCTGTGTGCATCTGGTGTTGACCTCCAGCCATAGCAAAACAGTGCTGATATATCTATGGATCTTCATTTTCAAATTTATGAGTGGACAATTAATGTGCTATCAGGAGCATTAAAATTATATATGAGCCTGTAAAGGAGCTCATCAAGTTTTCAATCCATTGCCCTGGAAAGATGGCTGTAGGCGTGGAGAGGTTTAACTATGTTAATTATGTCTGGTTTTCATGCGCTGAACCTACCAGACAAGGAGGCTGACTGCTCAGAAAGCAATGAAAAATCCATGGCGAGGAAATGACAGAATTAGGGTTTGGCTCAACACAGGCAAACAATCAGAGGGACTGGATCTCCAAAAACCCCAGCAATACCAACTGGTTTCACATTCAGTGCTTCTGGATTGATCTACAGCCAGTGTGATTGGCAGGAACAGAAAAGTTAATATCCAAATGTGAAGCTTCTCCCTTGCCCTTGAAAATTAATTCTTGCAAGGAGGGTGTGTAGCTTAGCTGTACAGATTCTGGTTGAGACTCTGACATGCCTCCTTGCAGTACTTGGGTTCAATTCCTGGCCCCAGCTCCTGATTCTGGCTGCTTACCAATGGCAGAACTTGGCAGAGGGGGAATGGGAGAGGGGAGCAGCTGTACTGTTTTAAATAGTTGATGCCTGCCTCTCATGTGACCTGGATTGAAATTCCCAGCTTCAGCCCCAGTCCTCAATGGCTGCTGTGAATGAATCAGCAAATTGGAGCTCTCTGTGTGTCTGCATGTCTCTCTTTCTTTTTGTATGTCTTCCTCGCAAATAAATTAATTTTTAAATTTTTAAATAAAATTACTTTTTGCACTAGAAAGGCTAGAATATGTTCTCTGAGTTCAACTCCATTGTCAGTTAAAATGCCATACATTTTAAAATGGAAGCAGCCTCCTTTCAATGTCCTTTTTCTTCCAAACTATAAGCTACTATGTAGACCTTATCACTAGTATACTTAAAAAGAATATAGCAGTGGTCCTTGTTTTCCTGTCAGTGTCAATTTTGATTGGTGAAGTGAACTTCTTTGATTCTTTCAGCTCATAAATCCTGAGTAAACTTTGTATTCATTAGTTGTTACTTCTGGGAGAAGTATAATCAAGAGCTTATTGCTGACCTCGAGCACTTTGCTGGAGTAGCAGTTATTGGTGAAAAGCTTTGAGGTGGTGCCATTGTCTTATCCCATAATGGAATTTTTATACTGAACTCATCCCAGTCCTTTTACTTAGTCTCCGATCATTTACATTTTATTGAGTAATTGATCTAATGATCACTAGCACATTCATTATTTATTTGAAGATTATTTTCATTTTCGACCCAGTCTCTCAACCATAATGGAATGACTTTTATAAGGTATTGAATTACGTGATAGACTTTCGCAAAACCTCTTACTTATGAGTTTGAGATGATTTTGTCTGAAAGTAATACCAGCTTATTTAGGCTGCCCATTAGTAACTGAAGACCCTGTACGCTGAGAGAGAAGCTGAAGTTACTTCTCCTATTCCTTTCAATCCTAAAATTCTGGATTTTTTTCTTACTCTGGGGCCCACACTCAGAATCTGTGCTCCAGGAAGTAGAAAAATAATGTGTTATTTTATCCTCTCTTTACATGTTACATTGAGTTAGAAAGTCCAAAAAGTGATTGTTCTGACAGATATAGTCTACCAGAGTAGAAGGTAGAAAGAAGGAAGGAAAGAATAGAAAATGGTCCTTCAGAGGCTGGAGCAATCCCATTCCAGCTCAGTAGGGACACTTTCTATGTAAGCCCCTTTCAGCCAGGATTCTGCAAGAGAATTAGATCCTACAGTCAAGGATGTCAGTGACTGGTTACTCAGCTTTCCCAGGATGGGACTAGCATCATTCTGGAGACATCCATCAATGGATGCCTTAGGGAAATTAGTTCTTACTTCTCCATCAGAACTCAAGAAGAGCATAAAGATGAATTTGTGAAACTGCAATCAATTTCACAATTAAAAACATCTTTGACCATGTATCATGACCATGATAATCTTGTCTTCCATTTACAGCCCCATCTTGATAATATCATTTACAAAAGTATAAATCTCATGTTTCTCTAAAATGTTAACTATGGTAAATCATATTTTAATAGTTTTTAAATATTTTCATTCTTTCCACAATAAGCATGAAATGTTTTGAAATGCATTATTGTTGTGGATAAGCAGATTAAGCTGTTGCTTGGGAAACCCGCATCCCATATTGGAGTGCCTAGTGTGAGTCCCAACAACTCCATGCTTCCAATCCACCATCTTACTTACGTGCTTGAGAGACAGTGGATGGTGGCCCAAGATGGTGGGTTCCTGCCACCAAGGTGGGAAACCTGGATGCAGTTTCTGGCTCCTGGCTTCAGCCTGCCCTTGGCCCTGGCTTTTGCAGACATTTGGGAAATAAATCAGAAGATATACGATATATCACTCTATCTCTCCATCTCTCTTTCCCTCTGTCACTCAGCCTTTCAAATAAATAAATCTTTTTTAAAAATAAAAGTTACAGAAAACCAACAACACAGCAAGTACTGTCTTAAGTGTTCTCATAGGTGACTGTTTAAACAGACCACAAATACCATTCCTTCCATTTCTGCAGAATAGACTGAGCATGACCTCAGCATACAAGAAAGATGCAATAGGGTCTCTCAGGAAAAGCAAGTGACAGCCTTATTACAATACAGAGGGAGATACCAACTCCAAATTATTATGATAACTAGAACCTTTCAGGTGTAGGAACTGATTTAACAGCCATTTTGACCAAAATTATGTGTTTGCTCAAGAAGACTGAAATGCCTTCCCAGATAAACTTAAGCAAATTACATTGAATTTCAGCTCATTTTTAGACTACACCTAAAAGGAAACCCAATTTGCCTACTAAACATATTGGCCACGCTGAATTAAATAGTCACTTCAATCTAGTATCACCACGACTATTACCACGTCTTCCTCTCTCAGAAAAGCAGAGATGGCTGTTCATTATTCAGGGCACTATGGAAGTAGACATCCTCCAACCTGGCTTTAATCATCGCATTCCTTGTATGAGTTTGAGCCCCCAATTTAAACGAGTTTGGCAGTAAGAACCTGAGGTTTCTGGCCCCATCAAGGTCTTGTTGACTTCTGGTCCCCAGGTGCAGTAAGTGGTATACAGCACTTGCAGATGGCAGTTGAGTTTGTTCCTACATTGAGCAGAGTGAAAACCTTAATCCTGGCCTCCTTAGATAGAAAGAACAAGAGAGGCAGACATAATAAATACTCTCCTGGCTATCCCTAAGGCCAAGGGCAGAAATTCTCATAGAATGAAAAACTCAGCAAAAGCCAAGATTGGAATTTTGCAGGTTGATCATGCAAATAGCTAAGGGCAGAGACTGGACCTCTTTTCATATTATATCTCAGAGATTTTTAAGAGCCATATGAGTGCTGCTGAGCTGCAAGAAAATAATACCATATGAAACCCGAAACATGTGGTCTCCTAGCCGCCCTTCAGCCTCCCAGCTGAAGATGATAATCTTCTGCCTTTCACATTTTCTAAATGATTTTAACTGGTGAGCTGTTAAAAAGCTATTAGTATGGCTGGTGTCACTTATCTATCCTGTACTGTGAGCATAACTACATGCCGTAGTCAATTAAGTGCTTGGTGAATAAAAATTTTAAGGCACCCTAATAATAATAATTAAAAAAACCTCCTATCAATTATATGTGCTCCATTTACTGCAGACTTGCTTAAAATAAAATTTCCCAACATATGTTCATTATGGATTGCAGCAGGCTGGGAACCAGTGGTTTTATTTATGTATTTAACGAGGGAATCAGAAAGATAAGAAGTTAGTTGCCATGAGCTTCTGAAATGATCTCTCTGTTGCTTGCAGGCTACAACCAATTTGCCCCATTGAAGGTCGATTTGGTGGAGCCCGCGGTCAGGCTGAATTCCCACTCCGTGCTCTGCAGTTTAAGCGTGGCCTGCTGCACGAATTCCGGAAGGGCAACACTTCCAAGGAGCAGGTTCGCCTCCATGACCTGGTGCAGCAGCTCCCCAAGGCCATTATCATTGGCGTGAGGAAGGGAGGCACGAGGGCCTTGCTTGAGATGCTGAACCTCCATCCAGCAGTGGTCAAAGCCTCTCAAGAAATCCACTTTTTTGACAATGATGAGAATTATGCCAAGGGCATTGAGTGGTATAGGAAAAAGATGCCTTTTTCCTACCCTCAGCAAATCACAATTGAAAAGAGCCCAGCATATTTTATCACAGAGGAAGTTCCGGAAAGGATTTACAAAATGAACTCATCCATCAAGTTGTTGATCATTGTCAGGGAGCCAACCACAAGAGCTATTTCTGATTATACTCAGGTGCTAGAGGGGAAAGAGAGGAAGAACAAAACTTATTACAAATTTGAGAAGCTG
This sequence comes from Oryctolagus cuniculus, assembly GCF_964237555.1. Classification (NCBI taxonomy): domain Eukaryota; kingdom Metazoa; phylum Chordata; class Mammalia; order Lagomorpha; family Leporidae; genus Oryctolagus; species Oryctolagus cuniculus. The sequence goes on from NC_091436.1 coordinate 57,304,350, forward strand.
GCCATAGACTCTAATACCTGTGAAGTGAACACAAAATATAAGGCGGTAAGAACCAGCATCTACACCAAACATCTGGAGAGGTGGCTGAAATACTTTCCAATTGAGCAATTTCACGTCGTGGATGGAGATCGCCTCATCACAGAACCTCTGCCGGAACTTCAGCTCGTGGAGAAGTTCCTAAATCTTCCCCCAAGGATAAGTCAGTACAACTTATATTTCAATGCTACCAGAGGGTTTTACTGCTTGCGGTTTAATATTATCTTTAATAAGTGCCTGGCGGGCAGCAAGGGACGCATTCATCCGGAGGTGGACCCCTCTGTCATTACCAAATTGCGCAAATTCTTTCACCCTTTCAATCAAAAATTTTATCAGATCACTGGGAGGACATTGAACTGGCCCTAAAAAAACATGCCATACAACACTATGTGTTGTGCCTGGACACACATGATATCTCTTCTAGATTAAAAATATGCACTTTTCCTAGACACATCTATCCAAGTCATTTTTCAATGTATACTTGTACATAAGTAGTGTGTGACCAAATATCAGATCAGTTCTTTTTCTACTGAAAATGTACAAAAGACATACTGTCTGCATAGATGAATCTTTTAAGCTATTTACAGAACAGAAGAGGTGGTGGTTTGGGGAAAAAGTAACTGCAGCTATTCTCCAAAAGTTAGTCTTCCTTTGATTCAGAATTTGTCATCCGCCATCTTCATAGATTTAAGCCAAAATATAAATGTGTGAAAAAAATACCAATGGCTGTGAAGATTCAGGAAGTAGAGAATTCAGTTATGCATTTTTTTTCCTAAGGGAAAGCTGGCTCTTTAATTCAGATGCTGAATTGGTGCCATGAAAAAGCAAAACAAAAAGTGCTATTTTCTTCTTATTTAAAAGAATGTCTTATCTCATAAAATTGACATTGTTCCAAAGTTCTTGTGGTGATTTTGCACTATTGTTTTCTTGTATGGGCCATGGTGTCACCTGTAGCATGTCAATCACATGTTGGAAAGTCAAGTCTTTTACTTCCATGTTGTATGTCAACAAAGAGAAATGTCTTGTACATAGTGTATATTGTTGTAAATACTGGTTTCACACTAAGCAATTCTATTTTGTAAACTGAATATGGCTATTTAATTTATTGTGAAAATTAAATTTATTGTGGTATTTAAAAATGGAATGGATTAAAATTACTCTATGTGCAACTTTTTTTTTACTTATTTTGTTTTATGTGCCCCCTGCTGGCTTCCAAAATGGAATTGGTTTGTGTGCATATGACAGTACATAGGACAGAGATGCACTTCTCTGTTGGAGGTTTCTGTATCCTCGTGAACATGTATTTACACAGTGGGGTAAGAGTATATTTTAAAAAAAGAAAATCTCAACCATGTGGAAATCAAGTATAATAGCCACCACGAAGTGCAGGTTTGCTGCACCTTTATAACTATTAATTTACTTGCAGTTGCTTCTGTGCCAAGGGACAGACAAGGAATACTTCAGCAGAATCAAGGCACAGAAGAGTCACAATGTTATTTGAACCTCTACTCAGAGTCAAACCAGTAGGAAAATTAAATAAGATTAGAAATGTGTGTGGCTTCTGAAAAGGTGAAAGCTGTCAGTGCTTCAAAAATGAATACAAACTCTCAGAACTCTTTAGATGAAAATATATCAATCTGCTTACAAATTATCAAACTTCATAGTGTTGCTATTACTGACAAACATATGGCTCATGTTTCCATTCAGAGAAATTAATTCTAAATTGGGTGCCTTAATAACCTTGGATGCACTATATTATGCTTAAATATAATTAGGGAAAATGTGGAAAGAGGTATCAGTGATGAAAATAAAACAAAATGAATTTTTCACAATCATAGCTGCTTATCCAGTGGAAGATATCTGAGAGAGTTTTGTTCAACATCCCACTGAGAATGCCTAGAGAAATCAGCAAATTACAATGGATTTCCCTGGTTGAAATAAGTGTTGATTTTCTCCATAATTTGTTTATCTTGTCCAGTGATTTGATGATGAACTTTTAAAAATAAATAGTCCTTTTCCCTCCAGTGTTGGTATATATTGCTTCTCAGCCCAAAGCCTTGGTAATCACCTCTACTGTTTGAAATAACAGTGATGCTGTACTCTCAGCATAATGCAGGCATGACACCCGCACATGCTGGCAGGCTGGCTACCCACTGGTAATGACTGCAGGGAGACTCCCAGGTCTATATGTCAACTTACTTCTCTCCTAACCCAGCAATGAAGCTGGTATAAAGAACCTGGCATCAAATTACTCCATGCTTAAACTCTCAACTAATAGTTTATTATGACATTCAAGAACATAATCACTGCATTATTAACTTTATAGAGCACGATTCAGCTAATGTAGTTTTGTACCAGTAACTGTCCAGTTATGCCCCATTGGAACACCGATGTTTCAGGAATTCAGACTGAGTATTCCACTGGTAAAATTGAAAATAACAATCTTATCCCAGACTCAGAGGAATTAAAATTATGCCAATGAATTGAAATTCCTCACTAATATTTATGTTCCAGATTTTTCTTAAACTGCTTCTGCTACCAATGGTGTATACCAGACTTTATTATAAGATTTCATTCCATTTATGCCAACTTTTATAATTTGTTGTTTTTAACTTAGTAAAGTAGTAATTTATTCAGCATATCAAAGTAGTAGGGGTGTATTCTGCCCTCCAGTTCTTTCACTTCTAAATAAGTTTGAGAATTGTTTGAAGCTTGAAGCTTCCCTGCAGAGATCCAAACCAGGAAACAGCCTTGGAAGATATTTGGGTGGCGAGTTTCATTTCACTGAAGAAACAGTCACAGCCACTGCTGATTGAAATAAAAATACTATAACATAATAGCATACCTCCAGTGGAGATTTAAAACTCTTGTTTAGAAAAAAATGTTTCCTGTTATTATCAGACAGGCAACAAACCTTTAGAGAATTCTTCTGCTTATTACAACAACTCTACCAGAGCTCTCTTCAATAAGTTACTTCTTTTGCACCATGACCACCTTGCATTCTCACTGGAAGCTCAGAGGCACCATACCGCTCTGTGAAACAAGTCCAGCTGAAAAGAGAAAAAATGTTTAAGCAATGGTGAAGTTTCTTCTGGTCCATAAAGCTGAAACTATACCATCTTGTTAGCAAATTCCAACTACAATTGTACAAACAGCCCCAGAGTAGGAAGAGAGACTAGGGAACCCAGAGATAAATGAGACATACAAATCCATAGACATCCCCTCATTCCAAGTCAATCACCTACACTGCTGAAACCACATCACATAAGCCTTCAACTGATGAAGATACTAATATTTCCTACTAACATATAAGTGATATCAAAGATGTTATGCTTTTAATGTAGGCTAAATAAAAATCTTGTAAAGCCTTCATAATCCCATCTATCATAAATTTGAAACCATTTAGTTAAGAGACTATCAAGAACAGTCAATTGCCAACCCAATCTCTCTTCACAAGGCTGATGACTCCTTTTAGGAGCACTGTCCATGGTGCTGCACTGGGTATGAGGCTGCTCCTGGAGATCAGCTCAAGGACCTGTGGGGAGCATTACCTAGGACACTGAAGACAGTGTTGCTGCTAGGGAAAGTTGAGAATTAAAGGCAAATGCAATACAAATTGCAATTCTGCCAAAAAGCTTATGCTTTGTCCAATTAGCTGTTTCCTCGATCAGATTGCAGTCAGAACCCTAACTTAAGAATTTTCCAAGGATGAAGAATTTCAAATAATCACAGTCTCTTCCTGCTGAAGTCTTTTGTTCTCTTTTTGCACACTCAACAGCCATTTCCTACTAAGGAGAATAGTCTACAATCTCAGCAAAAATGAAACTGTGGAAAACATTTGCTGTAGAAATAACTAAATAGGGCAAAATCTTAACAATTAGGGCTAACAAGATGAAAATGTAGAATATTTTTAAACAAACTCATAATTATTGCCAAGTATCCAAAGTGCCAACCTATACTGACAATATATTTAATAATAAATATTTAATTGCACTTTCCTTACTAAATAAAAACCTCTTAATGGGCACATGGCTTTCTTTTACTTTTCCAAATTAGTATCACTCAAGTATTTCAAAAGAATCTGTTCTGTTAAGAAGTTATCCAGGCCTCCTGCAGTCTGTTCTATTGAGAAGTTATTCAGGCCTTCGGCATCTGTTTATCAATTTTTGTAGTAAATCTTTCTTTTATAGTTAATGCAGAATGAAATGTAGGCCAAAATATAATAATTTTGTAAGATTCTAAACAACGATGCCATAGCACATATTATAGAAAAAAATTCTTTACATTTTTAGCTTTTCAAGAATTCTTTCTAATTACATTTTATTACATTCTTTGGGAATAGAAGTACTCTTTCATAATTATTAGAAATGGATTGGAGAGTCGAAAAGGAAGAACTGAACTGACTATAATATGCAACTCCCATAGGAAGCACCTGCTTGGTATTCCAAGAACAAGTGTGTTATTTAAAGGCAGATCAGTTTGAAAAGCAAGACTCTTTTCAGTTAATTCAAGAAGGCAGTAGCATGCTTGATGCATAATCATGCTAGTTCTATCTGTGAATTTGTGAATCACATCAGCCTAGCAGGTCTTGGAGAGCTTTTTGTGAAAGTATACTATCTTTAACCATATTTATCATCCCCTTTCAAAAACAATCTGCCAAGGTATGAGTCATTCCCAGACTGGTAACTCATTTAAAATGTTAACTCATCTTTCACATTTCTAAATGCATACACCTCTGCCTTGTATTCTTTTCCTTGATGACACCAGAGAACCATCCTTAAGGCCAGGTGCAAAATTGCTTGTTTCTTTGGTAAGGCCATTCTAAAACTGACCTAAATGTTTCAACATACAGCATAAAAGAACCTGTAATTGCTCATATCAGGTAATCTAATAGTAGGTCCTGGAAATAAATTTAATACAACTCTTTAAAGATGAATTTTTCTGGCAACACCAGGTGATGATATTATTACACCACTCAGAATCATCAGTGTGATAGGTGAGTCAAAGTTGAAAAGCAGGGGCCAGTGCCATGGCTCACTTGGTTAATCCTCCTCTGCAGTGCCGGCATCCCATATGAGCGCCGGGTTCTAGTCCCAGTTGCTCCTCTTGCAGTCTAGCTCTCTGCCGTTTTCTGGGAGGGCAGTGGAGGATGGCCCAAGTGCTTGGGCCCTGCACCTGCATGGGAGACCAGGAAGAAGCACCTGGCTCCTGGCTTCGGATCCATGCAGTGCCGGCCATGGCGGCCATTTGGGGAGTGAACCAACGGAAGGAAGACCTTTCTCTCTGTCTCTCTCTCTCTCACTGTCTATAACTCTACCTGTCAAATAAATTTTTTAAAAAGTTGAAAAGCCACAAAAGAAAACCGATCATTCAACCTGGGAGAGTCAAGGAAAGCTCCGCTGAGGCCATCCTTGAAGATCAGAACCTCTCACCAGAACAACAGGCAGGAGATGAGGAAAATCAGAGAGCAAAAGCATGTGGTGTGAAAGAGACTGGGAAATCGAGCAAAGCTGGAGAGCAGATCATATGTAAGCGAAGGTGGAAGGTAAGAGTGGAAGATGTACAAGAGCTTCTTAAGCCCTGAGCGAGCTCTACCACCACATACCCGAGGGAGCTCTGTTAGGTACCCAGGCCAGTCCTGCCTCCTTAAATCTACACCTAGATGATATTTAAAGACTAAGGGCTTCAAAATGGAAAGGAGCTGATAAAATATCTCAAGAGTCTTCCTTAAAGGAGAAAAAAATCAATTTCTTCCTCCATGGAATCCTTGTTTTCCTTCATACACTATCTGCTCTTTGTTTCTCTCATTTCTCCTTTTAGCGCCAGTAACTGTGCTGCAACTGATGGGATTCTCTGTATCTGGTTTTCAAAACCAAATCTCTGGCATGTTGACCATAGAAGAGTCATACTGTCTCCCTGCCACTAAGCTTCATGCTATAGCTCCACTCAACCTGGAACATGGAGACATGGAAATGAAAAAAAAGAAAAAAAGAAAAACTACATACACTTATTTACATATTTATTTAAGGAAAGTATAATAATGTTTTTCTAAAAATTATCCAGAAATATATTTTTTCTTTGGAAAAAAAAACAAGTATTACAAAACATTCTGGACTTTGCAACCCATTTGTCTTTTGTGCCTTGAGTTTCGTATTAAACAAGAGTGCCCAAATAGGGGATGTAAAAACTCATTGTCTCATTGCTTAGTAGACTCACCTGGGTTTCTTCATATAATCATCAGAATGATCTAAAGAATAGCAAGAGAGGGAGAATCTCTACATTCAAGCACTTTTTAAGGATCTACTTCCATCCAAAATATGTCATATGGACAAACTCAGTGTCCATGTGAGAGAGGACTGCATCAGAGGGTGGTTACAGGAAAGAAAATTATCTAGCCATTGTACCTGTCTTTGAATTTTTATTTTGTTCTGGTGCAAATTATAATAATCATAGCAATACACTTAATGCTTTTTCTTTAGTTCTCAAAAGAACACATAATGGTAAGAACAGCAGTACACAGAATAATTTCCCTCTCTCAAACATATCTGAATCCTAATCTTGAGCACACATGTATGTTGTGTTACATGGTGAAAGGGGCCTTACACATATGATAAATTTAAGGACCTTGAGATGAGGAAGGTGTCCTGATGTAACCATGAAGTTTCTTAAAGGTAAGAGTGAGGCAAAGAATAAAACAAGAGGGAGGGTGATAATGGAATAAGTTGAAACTTCTGTCTTCAGAGAGGCAACATTGAGGAACCTTCAGGGCAATGCAACAATGTTGGCTTTGAGGATGAAGAGGGCTGTAAGCCAAAGAATATGAGAAGCCTTCAGAGGCTGGGGAAGGCAAGGAAACGGACTACCCCCAAGACCGTGCAAAAGGAAAAATAGCCCTGCCAAGAAGTTGACTTTAACCCTGTGAGACCTATGTTGGATATCCAAATGCATAGAAATGTCATATAATAAATATGCACTGTTCTAAGCCACTAAATTTGGGATAATTTGTTACAGTTACCATAAAAACTAGTGCAAGAGGTAAGAACAAATGGATCATTCACAAAATGCTGTTTTTTAGAATCAGTGTAGGCTGCTTCATTGTGAATGAGTTGATGGGGCAACAGCTGGTGATCACAAGGGCACCCCCAAAACAGGCAAACAGATGTCCTGAAGGATAGCGGAGCCCTGCAAATTCCCAAGGGTAAGTAGGCCAAGTAAATGCAGTCAGAGAGAATCCCTGGGAGGCAGAACCCATACCTCATTTCTTCTGGACCCCATCACTGAAGCTCAAAGGGTAGAAAATAGTTTTAATGGTGAATTTCAGATAAACGTGTGGCAAAGCATATGTTTCATAATATTTCTAGCACCTTGAGCACTGTGATTTTTATGCTGGAAAGAGAAGATAATTCTTGTCTTCTTACACATCTATAGACTCTAACCTTGATCTCAGAAACCTGAAGTCCCCAAAGACCAGAAGTCTCGGTTTTATCCCAGATACATCCCAGAATCTCCTTTAAACAGCCTCAAAATTGTCCTGTGGGAAAAACAAAAGCCTGAAACTATTTTTCCTGGGCTTAATGAAATCCAAAGGCATCTATTGATCATGTAATTGTTCCTAGACCCACAGGGATCTCTCAAACAATTACTAACAGTGACTAGGGAAGCTGGAGTTGGGGGTGCAACCACAATACAGTATTTCAGAATTCCAGCCCAGAGCAACTTCTCAAGCAAAGTCTCTGGTTCTGTTTATTAATTATGCCTGCCTCTGGTCTAAAAGGATCTTGTGAGGCAATTTGTTAATTATGATTTGTTTCTAATCTTGTTTTATTGGCTTCGTTTCAACTTCTTGCACTCAATAAACTTTGGATAGATATACATATTGCATCTGTTTGAAAATATAAATTGCTTAAAATTAAAAGGTACACACGTGTAATATCTAGGGCATTATGTGTTTGTATTCGTGAGCCTGATGGAAAAAAGCTAATGATAATGGTTCTTCTTAGGACTAACCAAAATTTTTCTTTTGTAAGTGATTTTCTGTCAGATTCGCACAGCTACCTTTTAAAAATTGCATCCCAAAGCATCTCAGTACAGTAAAAGTGAGTATATATATATATATGACAAATTCAATAAATTACTATTCCAAAGGCACATTGACCTCTCTTAAAACAAATATTTTTACAAAAGAACACAGTTTGTCTGAAGCGTTGCTACATAAAGTATGAGAAGTTTCAGTGATAAAAAAATGTGTTTTCTAATCCAAAGATATTGAAGACACTTGCATAAAAAGCATCATACATGCAACTATTGTATGCTTGTTCATATAGACATGTGAGCATGTATGTTCATGTGTGTGCAAAAAGTTCTCAGTAGTTCACCCTTTTGTGATTATCATGTTACTTTTCTTCTTGGCCATCCTAAGTCCTCCTAAGTCCTCCACATTGGAACTGGATCAGGTTTCTCTGAAAGGAAAATTAAATTTTAAAAACTTAATTTAAGAGCAAAGTGGGATGATAATCTGCATCTATTGTGTTTAAGGACCTATGAGAGAGAAAGAGAGAGGTAATCCTTTCTCTCTTCATATTAAACTTAAAAGTACCAAAGCCATCCTACAGAGATAGCAACAAAGCATTTCTTTCCATCCCTATGTTCAAAATCCACTGTCCCCATGGGACCAGATTGGAGTGAAGGACAAATCTAGGTAATAGACAAAATATTAAATTCAGGAGCTCAAACAGGTATTCAATAAATATTTATGGATTGTATAAATGAATTACTCATTGTGATCACAAGAGTTTTATTACTGGTTTAAACTTATCTGCCTATTTCTAAGCTGCCATTTGTAATGCCAGCATCCCATATCACATCACTGGTTTGAATCCTGGATGCTTTGCTTCATATCCAGTTCCCTGTCAAAGTGTCTGGGAGGCTGGCGCTATGGCTCACTAGGCTAATCCTCTGCCCGCAGCACCAGCAAACCCGGGTTCTAGTCCTGGTTGGGGCACCGGTTCTGTCCCAGTTGTCCAGCTCTCTGCTATGGCCCAGGAAGGCAGTGGAGGATGGCCCAGGTCTTTGGGCCCTGCACCCACATGGGAGACCAGGAGGAAGCACCTGGCTCCTGGCTTCGAATCGGTGCACCGCACCAACCGTAGCGGCCTTTTGGGGAGTAACCAACGGAAGGAAGACCTTTCTCTCTGTCTCTCTCACTGTCTAACTCTGCCTGTCAAAAAAATAATAAAAAGTGTCTGGGAAAACACTGGAAGATGGCCCAAGAGGTTGGGTCCGTGCCACCCACATGGGAGACAGCATAGAGTTCCAGGCTCCTTCCTGGCTTTGGCTTGGACCAGTCATGGCTGTTGCAGTTATTTTAGGAGTGAACCAGTGGATGAAAGATCTCTTTCTCTCCCTCTGTCTCTGTCACTTTGCCTTTCAAATAAATAAATCTTGAGAGAGAAAGAGAGAGAGAGAGAGGAAAAAAGGGAGGAGGGAGGGAATCAAAAAACGGCTGTCTGCCAGAAGAGTCTTAAGAACCTGTATGTAAATAGATCTTTAGGGGCTACCTGTAGAACAGTGTGTTAAGCCTTCGCCTGTGAAAATGGCACCCATACGGACACGGGTTTGTGTCCCAGCTGCTCTACCTCTGGTCCAGCTCCCTGCTAATGTGCCTGGAAAAGCAGTAGAAGATGGCCCAAGTATTTGAGCCCCTACACCCATGTGGGAGACCTAGAAGAAGCTCTTGGCTTCTGGCTTCAGCTGTAACAACCCCCAGCCACTGCAACCATTTGGGAAGTAAACGGATGGAAGATCCCTCTCTCTCTCTCTCTCTCTCTCTAAACCTGCCTTTCAAATAAATAATTTTCAAAAATAGGCCTTTGGTGGCAAACTCATCAGACAGCCAAACATGTCACAGCAGTAGAAACAGTGCAGGATTGTGTGGATCTCCCAAATCCCAATTGTACTTTTAACACATTGCAAGATATGAATGTTAAGGACCAAGGGCCAGCTTCAAACTCTACTCCTCAAAGACCCTCTCATGTCAGGCACCATTGTGATAGTTCAAGGCATTTTATTCATTCTACCTTTTAATATACAATGTTGAGGCAGCAGATATCAATTCTTTTTTAAAAACTTTTATTTAATAAATATTAATTTCAAAAGTACAACTTTTGGATTATAGCAGCTTCTCCCTCCATAACCTCCTTCCCACCCGCGACCGTCCCATCTCCCACTCCCTCTCCCATCCCATTGTTCATCAAGATTCATTTTCAATTATCTTTATATACAGATGATCAACTTAGTATATACTGAGTTAAGATATCAACAGTTTGCACCCACACAGAAACACAAAGTATAGAGTACTATTTGAGTAGTAGTTTTACCATTAATTCACATAGTACAACACATTAAGGACAGAGATCTTACATGGGGAGCAAGTGTACAGTGACTGCTGTTGTTGATTTAACAATTGACACACTTATTTATTTTTTTTTGTTGTTTGTTTTTTTTTATCTTTTATTTAATGAATATAAATTTCCAAAGTACGACTCATGTGTTACAATGGCTTCCCCCCCCATACCGTCCCTCCCACCCACAACCCTCCCCTTTCCCACTCCCTCTCCCCTTCCATTCACATCAAGATTCATTTTCGATTATCTTAATATACAGAAGATCAGCTTAGTATACCTTAAGTAAGTATTTCAACAGTTTGCTCCCATACAGAAACATAAAGTGAAAAATAATAGATGATTTTTTTTAAATGATGATGAAATCAGATCAGACCTATTGTCATGTTTAATCCCAGTGAGAGTCAAGTTGGGAATTGATAATTTCTTTCTTTTTTTTTTTTTTTTTTTTTTTTTACAGAAGATCAGTTTAGTGTACATTAAGCAAAGATTTCAGTCGTTTGCACCCCCATAGAAACACAAAGTGAAATATACTGTTTGAGTACTCGTTATAGCATTAAGCCTCAGTGTACAGCACGTTAAGGACAGAGATCCTACATGAGGAGTAAGTGCACAGTGACTCCTGTTGTTGACTTTACCAATTGACACTCCTGTTTATGGCATCAGTAATCTCCCTATGCACCAGTTATGAGTTTCCAAGGCTATGGAAGCCCCTTGAGTTCTCCGACTCTTATCTTGTTTAGACACGGTCATAGTCAAAGTGGAGGTTCTCTCCTCCCTTCAGAGAAAGGCACCTCCCTCTTTGACACACTTATTTATGACGTCAGTAATCACCCAAGGCTCTTGTCATGAGCTGCCAAGGCTATGGAAGCCTCTTGAGTTCACAACTGACCTTATTTAGTCAAGGCCATAGTCAGAGTGGAAGTTCTCTCCTCCCTTCAGAGAAAGTTGCCTCCTTCTTTGATGGCTCAATCTTTCCTCTGGGATCTCACAGAGATCTTTCATTTAGGTTTTGTTTTGTTTTGTTTTGTTTTGTTGTTTTTTTTTGTTTTTGTTTTTTGTTTTTTTGTTTTTTTGTGTTTTTTTTTTGCCACAGTGTCTTGGCTTTCAAGAAACTCTCATGGGATTTTGTCAGATCTGAATACCTTAAGGGCTGATTGTGAGGCCAGAGTGCTGTTTAGGGAAAGCAGATATCAATTCCTATTTCTGTAACAGCCCTTGTCCCTTGCACCTCAATATCATGAATCCCTAAATTTTCTCCCATTGAAACACAAGTTTTGCCCCTAATTAAGCATGTATCAAAGTTGCAAATTTCAAGAACAGTGATGAAAACAATAAACAAATTGTCACTTTCACCATATTAAACCAATATTCAATGTTCTTAATATTCAGTGTTTGGGCTTTGAGTTAGTAACAGGGAACATCTTAGTATACTAATCGTATGGAAACTAGAATTCATTTTTGTTCTTGTTTTTTTTTTTAACTTTGATTTAATGAATATAAATTTCCAAAGTACAGCTTATGGAATACAATGGCTCCCCAGCACCCATAACTTCCCTCCCACCCGCATCCCTCCCCTTTCCCTCTCCCTCCCCCCTTCCATTCACATCAAGATTCATTTTCAATTCTCTTTATCAGTTTAGCATATATTAAGTAAAGATTTCAACAGTTTGCACCCACATAGAAACACAAAGTGAAAAATACTGTTTGAGTACTAGTTATAACATTAAATCACAATGTACAGCACATTAACGACAGAGATCCTACATGAGGAGCAAATGCACAGTGACTCCTGTTGTTGACTTAACAAATTGACACTCTTGTTTATGGCATCAGTAATCACCCTAGGCTCTTGTCATGAGTTGCCAAGGCTGTGGAAGCCTTTTGAGTTCACTGACTCTGATCATATTTAGATAAGGTCATAGTCAAAGTGGATGCTCTCTCCTCCCTTCAGAGAAAGGTACCTCCTTCTTTGATGACCTGTTCTTTTCACTGGGATCTCACTCACGGAGATCTTTCATTTAGGTTTTTTTTTTTTCCCAGAGTGTTTTGGCTTATCATGCCTGTAATATTTTCATGGGCTTTTCAGCCAGATCCGAATGCCTTAAGGGCTGATTCTGAGGCCAGAGTGCTGTTTAGGACATCTGCCATTCTATGGGTCTGCTGTGTATCTCACTTCCCATGTTGGATCATTCTCTCCCTTTTTTATTCTATCAGCTAGTATTTGCAGACACTATTCTTTTTATGTGCTTCCTTTGGCTCTTAGTCCTATCATTATGGTCAATTGTGAACAGAAATTGATCACTGGGACTAGTGAGATGGCATTGGTACATGCCACCTTGATGGGATTGAATTGGAATCCCCTGATATGTTTCTAACTCTACCATTTGGGGTAAGTCAGCTTGAGCATGTCCTGAATTGCACATCTCTTCCCTCTCTTATTCCCACTCTTATATGTAACAGTGATCATTTTTCAGTTAAGTTTCAACACTTAAGAATCTGTGTATTGATTACAGTATTCAACCAAAAGTATTAAGTAGAACAAACAAAAAAAAATACTAAGAGGGATAACGTATTAAGTTATTCATCAACAGTCACGGCAAGGGCTGATCAAGTCACCGTTTCTCATAGTGTTCATTTCACTTTAACAGGTTTCCTTTTTGGTGCTCAGTTAGTTGTCACTGATCAGGGAGAACATATGATATCTGTCCCTTTGGGACTGGCTTATTGCACTCAGCATAATGTTTTCCAAATTCCTGACAGGGATCACTTTTCAGTTAAAATTTAAACACCTAAGAATAATTGTGTGTTAATTACAGAGTTCAACCAATAGTACTAGAACAAAAAGAATACTAAAATGGATAAAGTATTACATTGTACATCAACAGTCAGGACAAGAGCTGATCAAGTCACTGTTTCTCATAGTGTCCATTTCACTTCAACAAGTTTCCCCTTTGGTGCTCAGTTAGTTGTCGCCAATCAGGGAGACCATATGATATTTGCCCCTTTGGGACTGGCTAAATTCACTCAGCATGATGTTTTCCAGATTCCTCCATCTTGAAGCAAATGACCGGGTTTCATTGATTTTGACTGCTGTATAGTATTCTATAGAGTACATGTCCCATAATTTCTTTATCCAGTCTACTGTTGATGGGCATTTGGGTTGATTCCAGGTCTTAGTTATTGTGAATTGAGCTGCAATAAACATTAATGTGCAGACAGCTTGTTTGTTTGCCAATTTAATTTCCTTTGGGTAAATTCCAAGGAGTGGGATGGCTGGGTTGAATGGTAGGGTTATATTCAGGTTTCTGAGGAATCTCCAGACTGACTTCCATAGTGGCTTAACCAGTTTGCATTCCCACCAACAGTGGGTTAGTGTCCCTTTTTCCCCACATCCTCTCCAGCATCTATAGCTTGTAGATTTCTGAATGTGAGCCATTCTAACCGGGGTGAGGTGAAACCTCATTGTGGTATTGATTTGCATTTCCCTGATTGCTAGTGATCTTGAACATTTTTTCATGTGTCTGTTGGCCTTTTGGATTTGCTCTTTTGAAAAATGTCTATTGATGGCCGGCGCCGCGGCTCACTAGGCTAATCCTCCACCTAGTGGCGCCGGCACACCGGGTTCTAGTCCCGGTTGGGGCGCCGGATTCTGTCCCGGTTGCCCCTCTTCCAGGCCAGCTCTCTGCTGTGACCAGGGAGTGCAGTGGAGGATGGCCCAGGTCCTTGGGCCCAGCACCCCATGGGAGACCAGGAAAAGCACCTGGCTCCTGGCTCCTGCCATCAGATCAGCGCGGTGCGCCGGCCGCAGCGCGCCGGCCGCGGCGGCCATTGGAGGGTGAACCAACGGCAAAAGGAAGACCTTTCTGTCTGTCTCTCTCTCTCATTGTCCACTCTGCCTGTCAAAAAAAAAAAAAAAAAAAAAAAAAAAAACGAAAAATGTCTATTGAGGTCCTTGGCCCATCTCTTAAGTGGGTTGTATGTTTGGATGTTGTGGAGTTTCTTGATCACTTTGTAGATTCTGGATATCAACCCTTTATCTGTTGCATAGTTTGCAAATATTTTTCCCATTCTGTGGGTTGCCTCTTCACTTTCCTGACTGTTCCTTTTACAGTACAGAAACTTCTCAATTTGATGCAATCCCAAATGTTAATTTGGACTTTGACTGCCTATGCTTCTTGGGTCTTTTCCAAGAAGTCTTTGCCAGTACCTACATCTTGCAGGGTTTTTCCAATGCTCTCTAATAATTTGATGGTGTCAGATCGTAGATTTAAGTCTTTAATCCATGTTGAGTGGATTTTTGTGTAAGGTGAAAGGTAGGGGTCTTGCTTCATGATTCTGCATGTGGAAATCCAATTTTCCCAGCACCATTTATTGAATAGACTGTCCTTACTCCAGGGATTGGTTTTGGATCCTTGATCACATATAAGTTGGCTGTAGATGTTTGGATTGATTTCTGGTGTTTCTATTCTGTTCCATTGGTCTATCCATCTGTTTCTGTACCAGTACTATGCTGTTTTGATTACAACTGCCCCGTAGTATGTCCTGAAATCTGGTATTGTGATGCCTCCGGCGTTGTTTTTGTTGTACAAGATTGCTTTAGCTATCCGAGGTCTCCTGTGTCTCCATATGAATTTCAGCATCATTTTTTCCACATCCGAGAAGAAGTTCTTCGGTATCTTGATTGGTATTGCATTGAATGCATAAATGGCTTTTGGGATAATGGATATTTTGATGATGTTGATTCTTCCAATCCATGAGCATGGAAGATTTTTCCATTTTTTGGTATCCTCTTCTATTTCTTTCTTTAAGGTTTTGTAATTTTCATTGTAGAGATCTTTAACGTCCTTGGTTAAGTTTATTCCAAGGTATTTGATTGTTTTTGTAGCTATTGTGAATGGGATTGATCTTAGAAGTTTGTTCTCAGCTGTGGCGTTGCCTGTGTATACAAAGGCTGTTGATTTTTGTGCACTGATTTTATATCCTGCTACTTTGCCAAACTCTTCTATGAGTTTCAATAGTCTCTTAGTAGAGTTCTTTGGGTCCCCTAAGTAAAGAATCATGTCATCTGCAAAGAGGGATAGTTTGAGTTCTTCCTTCCCAATTCGTATCCCTTTAATTTCTTTTTCTTGCCTAATAGCTCTGGCTAGAACTTCCAGAACTATATTGAACAGCAGTGGTGAGAGTGGGCATCCCTGTCTGGTACCAAAATTCAGTGGAAATGCTTCCAACTTTTCCCCATTCAATAGGATGTTGGCCGTGGGTTTTTCATAGATTGCTTTGATTGTGTTGAGGAATGTTCCTTCCAAACCCAGTTTGCTTAGACTTTTCATCATGAAAGGGTGTTGTATTTTATCAAATGCTTTCTCGGTGTCTATTGAGATAATCATATGGTTTTTCTTCTGCAGTCTGTTAATGTGGTGTATCACATTGATTGTTTTGTGCACATTGAACCATCCCTGCATACCAGGGATAAATCCCACTTGGTCTGGGTGGATGATCTTTCTGATGTGTTGTTGCATTCTATTGGCCAGAATTTTATTGAGGATTTTTTTCATCTATGTTCATCAGGGATATTGGTCTGTAATTCTCTTTCAATGCTGCATCTTTTTCCGGCTTAGGAATTAAGGTGATGCTGGCTTCATAGAAAGAATTTGGGAGGATTCCATCTTTTTCTATTTTTCTGAATAGTTTTAGAATAATTGGAGTTAGTTCTTCTTTAAATGTCTGGTAGAATTCAGCAGTGAATCCATCTGGTCCTGGGCTTTTCTTTGTTGGGAGGGCCTTTATTACTGTTTCAATTTCTCTTTCAGTTATGGGTCTGTTTAGGTTTTCTATGTCTTCCTGATTCAATTTAGGTAGGTTGCATGTGTCCAGGAATCTATCCATTTCTGATAGGTTTCCCTGTTTGCTGGCATACAAGTCCTTGTAGTAATTTCTGATGATTCTTTTTATTTCTGTGGTGTCTGTTGTTACGTTTCTTTTTTCATCTCTGATTTTATTGATTTGGGTCTTTTCTCTTCTTTTCTTAGTTTGTTGGGCTAATGGGGTGTCAATTTGTTTATTTTTTCAAAAAACCAGCTCCTCATTTGGCTGATTTTTTGTAATTATTTTTGGATTCAATCCTGTTGATTTCTTCTCTGATTTTAATTATTTCTCTTCTCCTACTAGATTTGGGTCTGGTTTGCTGCAGATTTGCTAGATCCTTGAGATGCAGTGAAAGTTCATCTATTTGGTGCCTTTCCAATTTCTTGATGTAGGCACCTATTGATATAAACTTTCCTCTTAACACTGCTTTTGCTGCGTCCCATAAGTTTTGGTATGTTGTGCTGTTATCCTCATTTACTTCCAGAAAAATTTTGATTTCTCTTTTAATTTCTTCTATGACCCATTGTTCATTCAGGAGCATGTTGTTCAATCTCCATGTGTTGGCATATGCTCTAGGGATTCCTGAGTTGCTAATTTCCAACTTCATTCCTTTATGTTCTGAGAAGCTGCATGGTATGATTCTAATTCTTTTGAATTTGCTGAGACTTGCTTTATGGCCTATTTTGTGGTCAATCCTAGAGAAGGTTCCATGTACTGCTGAGAAAAATGTAAATGCTTTCCTCTTCTTTTCTTTGGTCTGACTGTATCCTTTCCTGTTCTCTGTCTTCTAAGTCCGATATTCTCTCTTCTGCTTCACCCATTCTGTTTGTAAGGCTCTCTAATGTGTTTGTCATTTAATCTATTGAATTCTTCATTTCATTATGATTTCTCGTCACTATCACAGTTTCATGTTCTACTAGTTGTTTCATTTCATTTTGATCCCTCCTTAATATTTCATTTTCACGAGAGAGATTTTTCTGTCTTGTCCATTAAGGATTTCTGTAGTTCGAGAATTTGTTTTAGAGAACTTCTTAATGTTCTTATCAATTTTTTGAGATCTGCTTCTTGCATTTCTTCTATCTCATCATCTTCATAATCTTGAATTGGGGTGTCTATTTCATTTGGGGGTGTCATAGTGTCTTCCTTGTTCTTGTTACCTCGGTTTTTGCATTTGTTGTTTGGCATATTGGAGATATTCTTTGGTTTCTTTGGTGTGGTGTTTTTTCTCGTTATACTGTGACTCTAGATTAAGTGGACTGTCTGCTTTTGATGGATCCTTAGAGGCTGTGATGGGTGTGGCCAGAGAGCTCTGTTTGGTTCTTCAGGGTTAAGGGAGTGCCAAAGGTGATTCACCCAGATTGTTCTTTTGTTCGCTCGCGTTCTCTCTCTTTCTCTCTCTCTTTTTTTTTTTTTTTTGACTCAGTTGGGAAGTAATTCCACACAGCTGAGTGGAATTGAGGGTAGTTGATGTATGAAATCTGGCCCCTGTGGGTATTCATCTGCTTAGCACTGGGACCACACAAAGAGTTTATGCAGCCCTCAGTGTGGTCTCAAATTTCTCTGCAGTCTCTCACCAGGTTGCCCCAGGTTACTGAGTTTTTTTAACCTCAGTTTTTCATAGTCTCGGTTGGTTAGCTCCACACTTTCACTAGGTGTTAACCTCCTGTTATTTCTCCCCACCAGAGTCAGGTTTTTCTGCTTGGCTAATGAGGGGCACCCACTTTACATAAGCAAAATGGCACGCACTGCTTTAGATATGTAAAATGGCGCCTGCCCTTTGTCTTGCCCAGCTTTGTAAGGTGAGTGGAGAGAGAGGCTAATGTCCGGGCCGGTTCCCTTTATTTATTCAATTTTTTCTCTCCTCCAGTCAGCCTGGTGAACTTTCCCCAGTGCGGTTTCAGGCCTTGTTCTCTGCAGGCTCTTTCTGCCTTTCCCCGCCAATGTCTCCGGTTACCGAGGTCTTTGTCTCACCTCCCCTTCCAGAGCTGGAGCACAGACTCTGCAGCTCAGCTCCCGCAGCTCCCGCAGCTCCCGCAGCTTGGCTTCCATGCGGTGGGCGACCTTGCTCTCCCCGTAGGTCCTCCAAGTCACATCCACTAGATCCAGAAGAGTTTCCTCTGCAATTTTTTCCTGATCCTTTTCCTGAAGCTACCGTAACTCCACTTTTATTAAACTATCTTTTCCCGGACTATCGGTGCGCGCCCTCACTATTCCGCCATCTTGGCTCCACCCCCCCCCCCTTTTTTTTTTGGCAGGCAGAGTGGATAGTGACAGAGAGAGACAGAGAGAAAGGTCTTCCTTTTGCCATTGGTTCACCCTCCAATGGCCGCCATGGCTGGCGCGCTGCGGCCGGCGCACCGCGCTGATCCGAAGGCAGGAGCCAGGTGCTTTTCCTGGTCTCCTATAGGGTGCAGGGCCCAAGCACTTGGGCCATCCTCCACTGCCTTCCCGGGCCACAGCAGAGAGCTGGCCTGGAAGAGGGGCAACTGGGAAAGAATCTGGCGCCCCGACCGGGACTAGAACCTGGTGTGCTGGCGCTGCTAGGTGTAGGATTAGCCTATTGAGCTGCAGCGCTGGCCCAAGATTCATTTTCAATTATCTTTATATACAGAAGATCAGTTTAGCATATATTAAGTAAAGATTTCATCAGTTTGCACCCACACAGAAACACAAAGTGTAGAATACTGTTTCAGTACTAGTTATAGCATTACTTCACATTGGACAACACACTAAGGACAGATCCCACATGAAGAGTAAGTACACAGTGACTCCTGTTGTTGACTTAACAAATTGACACTCTTGTTTGTGGCATCAGTAATCTCCCCAGGCTCTAGTCATGACTTGCCAAGGCTATGGAAGCCTTTTGAGTTTGCCGACTTCGATCTTATTCCGACAGGGTCATAGTCAAAGTGGAAGTTCTCTCCTCCCTTCAGAGAAAGGTACCTCCTTCTTTGATGACCCCATTCTTTCCACTGGGATCTCACTCACAGAGATCGTTCATTTAGGTGTTTTTTTTTTTCCAGGGTGTCTTGGCTTTCCATGCCTAAAATACTCTCATGGGCTCTTCAGCCAGATCTGAATGCCTTGAGGGCTGATTCTGAGGCCAGAGTGCTATTTAGGACATCTGCCATTCTATGGGTCTGCTGTGTTTCTCGCTTCCCATCATGGATCGTTCTCTCCCTTTCTGATTCTATCAGTTAGTATTAGCAGACACTAGTCTTGTTTGTGTGATCCCTTTGACTCTTAGACCTATCAGTGTGATCAATCGTGAACTGAAATTGATCACTTTGACTAGTGAGATGGCATTGGTACATGCCACCTTGATGAGATTGTATTGGGATCCCCTGACACGATTCTAACTCCACCATTTGGGGCAAGTCCGATTGAGCATGTCCCAAATTGTACATCTCCTCCCTCTCTTATTCCTACTGTTATATTTAACAGGGATCACTTTTCAGTTAAAATTTAGAAATCATTATTAGATATTAATTAAAGAGCTATTAAAGCCAAGTATTTGAATAAAGCTGTGTCCATAAAAGTGAAATAGACAGTGGATGATCCACTGCAAATTAAAATCATTCATTCTGAGTTTAGTTGATAATTGCATTTCACTTGATTGGTTACATCATATACACATGGGCAAATCTTTTAGGAACATATTTTAATGCATGAATGATTTTTGAAATTTCACCAAATGAAGAGGCAACAGCTGTGAATACATGAACAATTATTGGCCTCAATATCCCACCTAAATCAATAGAGCTACATCCATCAAGTCACGATCGATAATAAAGATAATGTCTACTCATTGAACTGCTTATTTCAGTATCTCGCAGGTAATCCTGGCAGGCACTCAAATGTTTATGTCAGTTTCTACCCCTCAAGTGACAGAGAATAAAAACAGGTTGCAGAAAGGTTCAGTAACCTAAATAGGAAGCTAAGACCGGATCCCAGGATTCAGCTCCTCAACACCCCATGGAACCCAGTTATTCTTCTTGTTAGGATTACTCTCAGCAAGAATTGTTGTTTTGTGGCAGTTAATGATGAAGAAAGACACAGAAGAGGAAGGAAAGATTTATTCATTTCCTGAAAGTGCCAGGTGGAATCCATTACAATCATGGTTTACAACACAAAGGCAGGATCAGAGCTTCTCATGCCTTTTAATGCCACAGTACACATACATGGGATAATGTTTGTTTAGCAACCTGAAGGACATATCAAAGTATTATTACTGTCCCTAGAGACTCCTTGGCTACTTGGATTCTGTCTAGCTGCTTCCAGAGCATCAATTTATTCTGTGAAAATAGCAGCTTATCTTAGCACGTCTCTAACCTAGTCACAACTCTCAGGCACCTTGGCCCATAGATGAAAACTCTGCTGTATCATAAGTATCCTTTTAATTATTAGAATTAAGTGTGAAAACTGAACGTACTTGGCCTTCTTAGCTTCCCTTATTACTTTTGAAGAAGAGACTATCAGGTAAAAAAATAGTTTATACATACTCAAAATACAACAGTTTACTTAGTTCACAAAGAATTAGGAAGTGGAAGCCTTATGTTGTCTGATTAAGAGTGAATTCTTTTACAACCCTCAAAAGATAAAGCAGCCTTAAAATAGTGATTCTCGACTCAAGCTGCACATGAGAATCACCTGTGGGGTGAAAAGTTGATATCTCAGTCCCATCTCCAGAGATCTAGATTTAATTGGTCTGGGGAGTAGCATGGCCACCCAGGGTAATTATGATTTACATGGTGGATTAGGAGCCACTATTCTAATATGTAAGTATTGGCCATTTTGCTTTAATTAATATAGCCTGATCATGAAAATTATTTCTTCTTTGTTCAAAGCAATTTTAGGATGAAAATCAGATCATCTAGACCTTCCTATCCCTTATAAAGCCTAGACTTACACATTATATCATGGTAAATAACAAGAAATGTGAATGAGAAAACCTATTTATTTATTATTTATTGAAATAATATGAGTACTCTTGAAAGTCTGTTATTAGCCTAAAAATAGCTTTGATGCACAATAACAATCAGAAACTACCAAACATTGATTATCAGATACAGGTATTCACTGCAGGGCCCATCACAGGACATGCAAAGAGGGCCACTTATTCCAAGCCTCACACTGACAAAGAAGCCAAATTTAGAGACTAGTGGCATTACCTCCAAATGAATTTAAACTGCTGTCCCTGAGAAACTCTGAAACGTACCACATGTTTTGACATACATCATTTTGTAAATATAACCAGAACATCAGGAAATGTAGTGGGCCCCTTGACCCCTGTCAGTTAATGAACTCATATATCTGGATCTAAACTCACTGACAATGGGATCTCTGGAATGGACGAGGTGCCCTTTTAAATATTCACTTTGCTCACCCTTGACAAGTCAATTGAGAAACAAAGTATAGAATAAACAGGTCTGCAGGAGGATGTGCTTTTGAACCTAGTAAGTCAAACAAGAAAAATTGGACGAACGTTAATCCATATTCCCAGAGAAATGCTCCAGTTTCAATATTCCTTTTGAAAAATGTAGCTTCTCTCGTAAGTTGGTCACACTCCAAGAGGAATTAAGCTTGAAAGATAAGAGAACTTCAAAAGCCAAATTGAAAAGACCAGACCTGAGGCTGTGAAGGGCATTCAAAAGAGAGAAGAGTTTTAACTCAGCTTTCAAAGCATGTTCTCCTTCCTCTTTGAAAGTTTCTGACACTTTCAGGGTTGCTGAAGATTTTCCCACCCGTGACATCTTTCATCAGAAAGCCATGAAATAACAAAAATCTCTCTCTAGGTAGAATGGCGGCGGAGGTGGGGTGTGGTTTTGAAAGTTAAAGTGAGCTGCTGCTTGTTCTGTTACCTCTTGAACAGAACAAATCATTTCCAAGAAGTTGCTTGTGCTTCATCTGACTGAAAATTAGCAAGATGTGCGTTCTACTGTGAGTAGGACTGCAGTCCTAAGCAAGGGGTCCCCAGAAGGAAACAGAAGCCTCACCAGGTTCTCAGCAGTGAGTTTCTATGATCCAGTTGCCAGGAATGATCAAATAAGGAAGAAGAATAAAAAAGTAGGCGATATGAATAAAAATATAAATACGAGTCTAAACAATTACAAGCATGCCTTTTTTGGGGCTATTTCTTTAACCTTTATCCCCTATTGTCCTAATTAATATTAGTTGACCCTTTAAGTCTCAACTGAGAATAATTCCAATTACTGCCTTGCACCAGGCCCAGTGCTGGACACCAGGAACATGAAGTGCACTATGCAATGTGCCCAATCTCAAGGAGCTGCTTGCCAGATGCAATGCTGAACATTTGGAACACAATAGTGTACAAGACACATACCTTCAAGCAGCTGAGATCAAACTGACTTCTAGACACAAGAAACAAGACAGTGCAAAATACAAGATTCCTACTTGTACACAAATAGATATGTGGCAGGTTTAATGGGGCAAAATGATGGTGTACAGTTCAAGGAGCTACCCCTCAAAGAGCTGCCTTTCCTGAACCCTTGGCCTAATAATTCTTCCAAGACCCCCAACTATACTCAGATAAACACTACCATATTTGAGTAAATTTGCATGTCTATTTCTCCAGTCAACTGTAAACATCTTGAGGGTATTAATTATAGTTTGTGTTGGTGTCCTCAGAACTAAAGACAGGGACCTCCAATGAAAAAAATAAACACTATCACCAATGACATCACAGGCATGTGTGGCACTGAGCCACATTAATAGATTTCATCTCAAAAAAGTCAATGAAATGGTTTTAGGGAAATATTTCCTTGGCTAATATGCTATCTAGTATTTTTTACCAATATTCATAAGTGATAGTGGTTTTCTTTCTTTTTGGTGTCTTCATTTGGCTTATATTTCAATGGTATAAGGCGTTAAGAAGTTTTTATTCACTTTCAGCACTCTAGAACAAGTATCAGCACATTTTTTCTATAATGGGCCCAATAGGAAATATTAGGCTCTGTGGACCAAATAATCTTTATTGCAACTACTCAACTTTACCCTAAAGCAGCCATGGACAATAAAGGAAACAAGTGGGCATTGCTGCATTGCAATTAGACATTATGGGGGGAAAAGGTGGATGACACTGAATTTGGTGGTGGGCCTTAGTTTTCCAACAGCTGCTCTTGAATAATGTGTGGAGCATGTGGCCCATATGGCTTTAATAGGGTTGGTACCTGCAGTAGACTAAATGTTCATGTACTGCCAAAATTCATATAAGAAATCTAATCCCCAATGTGATTATATTACAACATAGAGGCCGTTGGGCAGTCATTTGATCATGAGGGGAGGACCCTCATGAATGGGATTAGTACCCTTAGAAAAAAAGACCCTTTGGGGCTGGCGCTGTGGCATGGTGGGTAAGGCCCCCGCCTGCAGTGCCAGCATCCCATGTAGCTGCTTGTTCGAGTTCTGGCTTCTGTACTTCTGATCCAGCTCTCTGCTGTGGCCTGGGAGAGCAGTAAAAGATGGCCCAAGTCTTTGGGGCTCTGTATCCGCATATGGGAGACCCAGAGGAAGCTCCTGGCTCCTGGCTTCGGATCGTTGCAGCTCCTGCCATTGCAGTCATCTGGGGAGTGAACCAGCAGATGGAAGACCTCTCTCTCTCTCTCTCTGCCTCTGCCTCTCTGTAGCTCTGCCTTTCAAATGAGTAAATGAATCTTTAGAAAAGAATAAAAAAGATCCTTTGCCCCATCTGTCATGGCAGGGCACAGTAAGAAGGCACTGCCTGTTAACAAAGAAGTAGGATCTCACCAGACGTTGAACATGCTGGGACCTGGATCTTGGATTTCCCAGCCTTCAGAACTTTGAAAAACAAACTTCTGTTTATAGCCACCCACTATGGCATTTTGTTATAACAGCCCACATGAACTAAGAAAATAGAAGAACGCCCCTATGCCTGATCTTAAAGGAAAAACCTCTGGTGTTTCCCCATTAAATAAAATTTCAAGATGTTCCGGGATCATATTGCATTCTCCCTATCCCAGGTCTAGAGTGAACCATGTCCTGTGTCTCCAGGGAGCCAGTACTACATTTTATAGAAATTTCACTATATGTTTGTATTCCTGATAGTGATGATTCCCCTATTTTATTTTTTCATGTTTTGTGACAAGATCTTCCTTGGTTAACCCACCACACAAGGAAAGAGGTTGACGCAGAATCAGACTTGCTCACAGGAGCAGGAATTGGGAGGAAGAAGCCCAACAGGTCAAATGGGGGAGGTAGTAGCTTATGGGCGGCAATGTTGTGGTCATGGTCCTATAGCGTCCTCAATCTGGGGACTCTGAAAGTCTGACGTCAGTGATGTAAGACTGTACTATCAGTGGATCCAGAGGTAGGAGAAAGCCTGCGATCCATCCTGCTGGTGACAACTCCCAACAAGGGTCCCCACAGAGGACTGTTTATCGGGAAGGACAAGGCAGAGTCCTAACTGCAGAGGCTGAGGGGCCCAAGACACTTACCCCAGAAGAGGAACAAGGGAGATTCTTTTGGCCGAGATTCCAGGCATTAAAGGAAGAGACTGAGGTGCCAGAATAAGGTTCAAGATGACTGGCCAGAGCTGGAGTGCAGATAAGAGCTGGGCATGGACCAAGCATGACATAGGCTGAACTTCAAATGCCATGCAAATCCCCCGAGTCCCTCCTTACTAATTCCCAATTGGTTCCAGAGCCACCAAGCAGAGCTGACTACTCTGGTTTTGAAGAAAGTTAAGGAAAGCAACAATCAAGATCAGACATTGGACTTTGAATCATGGGGTTGTCTCTAATTAGCCAAATGACCTCAGGCAGGCCATTTTACCTCTCCGAGTCACCAACGAAATTGAATGAGGTTATTTCTAAAGCCCTTCCACTTCTAAGTGTCCAATCAGTTGACACCCATTCAAGAGCACATTCTATATGCCTGGCACTCAGCTAGATACTTTACATACCTTAAAGGGAGGAAAATTAATAGTTTTGTTACCTCAAAAAAGACAGTGGTGTATCGATGAATGTTGCTCTCTTGGGAAGGGGATACACAGAGTATCCTAATTTGGAGAAATTGTTAATATCTCTAGTATAAACACTCCCCCCATGCTCTGAGGATGACACAATGTGATCACTGAATGAAGGACTGGGAAGAAATAATCAGTGAAACACCACTATATGATATTTCCATCATACAGATACCATAGATATGAATAACTTTATACTGTAGATATTAGCAATAAAATCATTAGGAAGTGTATTTTTACTATTTATTAAATTGGTTTTAATACAATTTACTTAATTGTAAATCATTACAATTTAATTTTTTAAAGATTTATTTATTTGAAAGCCAGAGTTATAGATTAAGAGGGAGATACTGAGAGAGAGAGGTCTTGCATCCATTAGTTCACTCCCCACCTGGCCATAATGGCCAGGGCTGAGCCAGGCTGAAGCCAGAAGCCATGAGTTGCATCTGCATCTCCTGCATGAGTAGCAGGGGTCCACACAATTGGGCGATCTTCCATTGCTTTTCCCAGTTCATTAGCAGGGAGCTGGATAGGAACTGGAGCAGCTGGGACAGGA
The DNA here is from genome assembly GCF_964237555.1 of Oryctolagus cuniculus. Classification (NCBI taxonomy): domain Eukaryota; kingdom Metazoa; phylum Chordata; class Mammalia; order Lagomorpha; family Leporidae; genus Oryctolagus; species Oryctolagus cuniculus. The sequence continues at coordinate 57,330,214 of NC_091436.1, forward strand.
ACTGATACCCATTGGGGATGCCAGTTTCATAGGCATGCCACAATGCTGGTCCCGTAGCTTAATTTTTAATAATCACTGTGTTTAATAATTAGCTCTCAATTTTTCTAGTTTATCCATCAGCTTGCAAGGGTCAGCTGCAATGCACCACTGGTTGTTACCCAGTGTCTGCCAGCTGCCATGTTTGGCATTGAAGACACATTGTTTCATTAATCCTCACTGTATTCTACTTAAATAGTCATTATTTTATGATGAGTGAAAATATCTAGGAAAGGTTAGACTATGATTGTATGACATCCACCCCCAAAATCCACATGTTCTATTCTATCATGTTGTCAAACAACAGAAATGTGATTTGAACTGTTTTATTCTTTATCTAAGAGAATAGATTATGTTCAGTGTAAAAAGCTAGGGTCCTCTGAATCCAATGAGTTGTAAACACTGATGTACATTTGAGTTCACTGACATGGAGTTGATTTGGTTAAAGGAAGTGCTTTCAAGATGGATAAGACACCAACATTTAGGCAGGATTTAGTCTATATGGTCTGATAGAGGAGGACCACAGGGCCCTAAAACTGGAAACAATAGGAATCATCTTAAACTCTAATTTTCATCTTTTTCCCTCAAGTTAATTGCTTTTTTTAAAAGATTTATTTTTATTTATTTGAAAGGCAGAGTTACACAGAGAGAGGTAGAGACAGAGAGAGAGAAGTCTTCCATCTGCTGGTTCACTCCCCAGATGGCAGCAATGGCTGGAACTGCACAAATCTGAAGCCAGGAACCAGGAGCTTCTTCCACAACAGAGATCTGGATCAGGGCCAGCGCCGCGGCTCACTAGGCTAATCCTCCGCCTTGCAGTGCTGGCACACCGGGTTCTAGTCCTGGTTGGGGCGCCGGATTCTGTCCCGGTTGCCCCTCTTCCAGGCCAGCTCTCTGCTGTGGCCAGGGAGTGCAGTGGAGGATGGCTCAGGTGCTTGGGCCCTGCACCCCATGGGAGACCAAGAAAAGCACCTGGCTCCTGGCTCCTGGCTCCTGCCATCGGATCAGCGCGGTGTGCCGGCCGCAGCGCGCCGGCCGTGGCGGCCATTGGAGGGTGAACCAACGGCAAAGGAAGACCTTTCTCTCTGTCTCTCTCTCTCACTGTCCACTCTGCCTGTCAAAAAAAAAAAAAAAAAAAAAAAAAAAAAAAAGAAGAAGAAGAGGAGGAGCAGCCAGGACTAGAACCAGCACCCATATGGATGCCGGCGCTTCAGGTCAGGGCTTTAACCTGGTGCACCACAGCGCTGGACCACCCCCCCCCCCCAAGTTAATTCCAACTCAACAAAACTAATTTATCTTTTTTTTTTTTTTTTTTTTTTTTTGACAGGCAGAGTGGACAGTGAGAGAGAGAGAGACAGAGAGAAAGGTCTTCCTTTGCCGTTGGTTCACCCTCCAATGGCCGCCGCGGCCGGCGCGCTGCAGCCGGCGCACCGCGCTGATCCGATGGCAGGAGCCAGGAGCCAGGTGCTTTTCCTGGTCTCCCATGGGGTGCAGGGCCCAAGCACCTGGGCCATCCTCCACTGCACTCCCTGGCCACAGCAGAGAGCTGGCCTGGAAGAGGGGCAACCGGGACAGAATCCGGCGCCCCGACCGGGACTAGAACCCGGTGTGCCGGCGCCGCTAGGCGGAGGATTAGCCTAGTGAGCCGCGGCGCCGGCTACTAATTTATCTTTTTAAAAAAATCAGTTTTTACACAATGGATTAAAGGCAAGCACTCAATAGCATTTCAACTACTGTTTTAAACTAATAGGTAATACTTGTTATTGTAACTTTTATGATTCAGGTTGTTGTTTCTTCTTGCAACATAACATGCTTTCTAATAAACAGCACTGTGGTAAAGTCAGAATAGCTGCCTTGAAGAGCAAAACAATTTTTAAAAATTAACAATAATTTGGGGCAGGCACTGTGGTGTAGCGGGTACAACTGCCACCTGCAGTGCCAGCATCCCATGTGGGTGCTGGTTCCAGTCCCGGCTACTCTACTTTCGATCCAGCTCTCTGCTATGGCCTGGGAAAGCAGTAAAAGATGGTGCAAATCCTTGGGCACCTGCATCCATGTGGGAGACCCAGAAGAAGCTCCTGGATCATGGATTCTGATCAGTTCAGCTTCAGCTATTGCAGTCATCTGGGGAGTGAACCAGCAGATGGAAGATCTCTCTCTCTCTCTCTCTCTCTCTCTCTCTGTGTGTGTGTGTGTAACTCTGACTTTCAATTAAATAAATAAATCTTTAAAAATTAACAATAATTTTTTTCTTAAAGTAGAAAGAGCTTACAGAACATAAGTAATATATAACCCTTTGTATAATCTATCTCAGACTCTTAAAGATAATAGCTTGCAATCATAAGTGGCCAGCATTACCAGGAGAAAGATACTAAAATCAACCAGTAATCTACTTTGAGCAAAAATACATTTTTTAAAATATTGGCACTGCTATGAAAATTCATTTTCCTCTATCACTGGTTGGTTGAATTATTCTCATTGCCTTTACTGTAAATTCATTTTAAGTCTCAGGAGGAATGTGATATATTATTTTCATGATGGCATCAATTCACAATGTGATTTTTCCCTCTGTGCTTGCTTCAGGGACCACACAGGAAGCTCTGCAGAACTGTCTGCAGCCTGACCTGATATTGAGTGTGCTCCCTGTGAACAACACTATTCCCACTTTCCTGTCTCATACCCACAGTCATGTTCTTCTTTTGTTCTCCCCCCTCTCATTTCCTCCCTGTTCTCCATTTATCTCAATAAGACAGTGGATGGAAGACAGATGGAATGCGGGTATTTCTCTTTGATTTCCTTGTGCCCAGAGTCTGTCACCACACCTAACAACACATCAGCAGAGCCCAAGGAATGGAGACATCAGAGGGTAGCAAAGGCACATGGTGCAAAGCCCAGGGATCTCTAATTCTTTACCCATATCTTTTCATGATGCATTTTAATTTATGAGGTTTTGTTTGTTTGTATGTTTTTGTTTTCAGTGAAATGGAGGACATAAAGGAATGATTAAGTAAAGAAAGCTATAAAGTAGAATAACAGAGCAGGTAGCGACAAGAATATCCAAACACACTTTGTCTACTATCCTTTTATTTTCAGCATTTAACTAAAGGTGCACAGGTGGGAGTCCAGCACAGCAGTAAAGACTTGGGACACTGGCATCACATATTGGAGTACTATTGTCAGTCAGGAGTGAGTCCTATTTTTTTTTAAAGATTTATTTATTTAATTGAAAGTCAGAGTTACACAGAGAGGTGAGAGGCAGATATATATCTATATCTATATCTATATATATATATATCTATATCTATCTATATATATGTAGAGAGAGAAAGAGAGAGAGAGAGAGAGAGGTCTTCCATACACTAGTTAACTCCCCAGTTGGCGGCAATGGCCAGAGCTGTGCCGATCTGAAGCCAGGAGCCAGGAGCTTCTTCCAGGTCTCCCATGTAGGTGCAGGGGCCCAAGGACTTGGGCCCTCTTCTACTGCTTTCCCAGGCCATAGCAGAGAGCTGGATTGGAAGTGGAGCAGTCAGGTCTTGAACTGGCGCCCATATGGGATGCCGGAACTTCAGGACAGGGCGTTAACCCACTGCGCCACAGCACCAGTTCCTGTGAGTCCTAATTTTGAAAAGGCGTTTGGGGCCAGGTAATGGACAACCTGAAGCAGAAGTCTATGGAATCTGGAATTTATCTTTAGAATGCTATGGAGCTATTTATCAAATTATTATTCTCATTGTACTTCAGTTTACTATAAAGTTAGGATAAAAATAATTCCTATTGTACATGCTTGTTATGAGAAATAATTAAAATAATACTTTTAAAGTCTTTACAACAATGACTGGCACATAATAAGCACTCAATAAATGCTAGTGATTATTTTAAATGATTGTTCCCTATATTACTATTACAGAGTAGGAAGAAGCATCATAGAGGTGCTTAAAGATAGTTAACCCCCTCATCAGAGTACAGGAAAGGTTCCTTGAGTAACCTTGCTGTACTTCATTTTGAAGTTCTAAATGCTTCTCTGTGGAACTTCTAGGTAAAATGGAAGTTCCCTTCCATTATCCATCATCAGTCTTTTTTGTCCTGAGTTATGGCCTGGTTTAGTAAATCTTTCTCCTTTTCAGTAGCGCCAACACCACCACCACAGAATGGTTCTGCCTAATCACATCCAAATCACTTGATTTTTAAAAGTATTTAGCTCATTTTTAAAGGTATTTATTAATTTATTTGGAAGTAGAAATGGACAAATCTCCCAATCACTGGTTCACTCCCCAGATGACCACAAAGACCAGGACTGAAGCTGGCTGAAGCTGGCAGCCAGGAACTCAATCCAAGAGAGCACTAGGAATCCGAATGCTTGAGTCATCACCTGCTGCCTTCCAGGGTGCACATCAGCATGAAGTTGGAATTAGGAGCAGAGTTTGGAATAGAATCCAGGTACTCCAATATGTGATGCCAGTGCCCCAAGTCTTTACTGCTGTGCCAGATTCCCACCTGTGCACCTTTGATTTAATGCTGAAAATAAAAGAATCATATTTGACTATGCACTCCACTCTGACTATAGTTCCCAGTCAAGTTTCCCCTTTCTTTGTCCTTTGTCTTCTTAGATATTCCCTGCCATTAAAACCCTGAGGTGCTTTCCAGACTTACCCCTAATGGTACAGCTAGAAACATGCCAGGGGATTCCAATTCAATCCCATCAAGGTGGCATGTACCAATGTCATCTTACTTGTTAAAGTGATCAGTTTAAGTTCATAATTGATCAAAAAGATAGGATTAAGTGTCAAAGGGATTACATAAATAACACCAGTGTCTGCAAATAATTGAAAGAATTAAAAAGCAGAGAATGACCCAACATGGGAAGGATACACAGCAGACTCATAGAATGGCAAAAGCCCTAAACAGCACTCTGGCCTCAGAATCAGCCCTTAAGGCACACAGATCCGGCTGAAAAGCCCATGAGAGTATTTCAGGCATGGAAAGCCAAGACACTCTGGGGAAAAAAAAATGACCTAAATGAAAGATCTCTGTGAGTGAGATCCCAGTGGAAAGAATAGGCCATCAAAGAAGGAGGTAACTTTCTCTGAAGGGAGGAGAGAACTTCCACTTTGAATATGGCCTTGTCTAAATAAGATCAGAGTTGGTGAACTCAAGAGGATTCCATAGCCTTGGCAGCTCATGACAAGAGCCTTGGGTGATTACTGACATAATAAATAAGTATGTCAATTGTTAAATCAACAATGGGAGTCACGGTGCACCTACTCCCCATGTAGGATCCCTGCCGTTAATGTGTTGTACTATGCGAATTCACAGTGAAACCACTACCCAAACAGTACTCTATACTTTGTGTGTCTGTGTGGGTGCAGTCTGTTGAAATCTTTACTTAGTATATACTAAGTTTGTCGCTCCCCGTCTTCGTGGAGGAACGACTCAGGACCCTGCGCTGTTCTTTTGTCTGCTCGGCCCTCCCCAGGTTTGCTGCTGGTTCTTCCCGGGTTGGCTACCGTCCCTTCCACCTCCCTGGAAGGGCGGTTCCCCCTAGCCACTTTCCCCACTTCCGCGGGGGAGCGGCACACCGCCAGCCGGCTCTCTCGGGGGCTGCACAGGTGTTCCTTCAGATAGATGTTCCTCCTAGATGTTCCTGGTGCATGTTGTCTCTCTCCTCCTTTATAGTCCTCTTCCGCCAATCCCAACTCTGTTACCCACAAGCCGAGTACGCTGCTCTCCTCCAATCAGGAGCAGGTCCTACAGTTTATTGGTTGAACTGGAGGCAGCTGCGTAGAAGCTGTTTCTCCCTTCTCAGCGCCATATTGTGGGAGAGCAGATGCATAGAATAAGTCTTAATTCCAGTAACTCAGTCCAGTCCGGGTTGCTCCCCACATAAGTTGATTTTCTAGATATAAAGATAATTGAAAATGAATCATGATGAAGAATGGGACAGGAGAGGGAGTGGGAGATGGGATGGTTGCGGGTGGGAGGGAGGTTATGGAAGGGGAAAGCTACTATAATTCAAAAGTTGTACTTTGGAAATTTATGTTCATTAAATAAAAGTTGAAAAGAAAGAAAAAACCCTGAGGTGGTGTCAACTTTTTCATGCAGGCATCTCTGACTCTTCTTACTAAATGACTGTACCCCACTCTGAGTTCACAATCCACTTTTGCTAACACTACCTGATAATCTCCCTCGACTTATTATCGTGTATCATCATATAAATGCCCATACTGAAGTCTTGTTTCCCCAACCAGAATGCTACCTTGATTTAAATTATGTCTCCATCATGTACCCATAATGCTCAGCATAGCTCTGAGCACATGGTTATCTCAATGCCTTTTTAAAAAATTAATGTATTTTGTAACTTACGAAGAGATTATTCATGTTATCAGAATGCACAGTATTCTTCTAGAAGCCATACCTCATACATCTTCTGTAGGAAAATTGTTCATATGCCCAAGGATTGCATCCATCCAGTTAACCTTAGAGTGTTATCTATTATATCAAGATATTTGTTACCCCAAATACATATTTTATTGTATTTCCTATTCTATGAAAATATATAATACTCTGAAATTTTCCCACCTTAACCAAACTGGTGAAGAGAATATGAAAACCCACAACTCAAGCAAAAAATAAATTTGTGGAGTAGGTGTTTGGTGTAGCAATGAAGACACCACTTAATATGTCTACCTTACATACTGGCCTGCTTGGGTAAGAGTTCTAGCTCCACTTCCAATTCAAGTTTCATGCAAATGTGCACCTGAAAGGCAGCAGATAATCACTCAAGTGCTTAGGTCCCTACCACCCATGTAGGAGTCCTGGATTATATTTCAAGTTCCTGGCTTCAGCCTGGTCTATACCTGGCTTTCATAGGTATTTGGGGAATGAATCAGATGGTAGAAGATCAATTTCTCTCTCTCCTTAAAATAAATTAAAAAAAGCTAATTTTAAGTGAAAAAGAAATTAAATAATTTTTCTTTTAATAAAATACAAATCCAAAATTTTACCAGTTATTTTCCCTATCTTCAAAGATCTTTATGAAAAGTTATAAACACTTAAATGAGGGAGTAAAAAGATTTTTTTAAATGTCAGGTGAATTTGGCAGTTTGGAAAACTTTTGGAATAGTAGTTCACAGTTTTTTAAACATCCTTAAATGAGGTGGAAACAGACGAAATTAAATTGTTTTGAAAAACTTGCTTAAATCAGACAAGGAACAGATGGGGATATTATGCCCGTGAATATATTGCATGCTATTTAACTCAAGTTTGAGGATGGACCATTAGGTAAGAATGAGAAAGAAAAAGAAAAATCATTTAATTCAAAATGAAAGCAAGCTAGTTGCTTTCAATGTACTCTGCCTGGTTTTATTTCAAAGTGCTCTTTGGGGATCAGAAGTACATTAGCTTCTGAAGAGGATGGTGAAACCCATCTTTGTGTCCCTCACAAGGCTCATTTGCTCATAAAACAAGAGAATGAACAAGCCTGCAGTGTCAACATTTACTGGTCACATTATAAAAATTAGCGTTAAGTCATTTTAAAAAGCCTGATTGAACAAATTCTTAGCACAACATGTAAATGCCAACATGATTTAGTTATAGAAACATTAGCCAAGAATTCAGGAGAAATTCTTGTGGAATTGAAATTACATCATAATAATAAAGGACCAGGGATGCTCTGGATTCAGAAAATTGTAGATTGACTGGTTGAACTTCCTTCCTAAAAAAAAATTAGGCCTTATTTTTAGAATTCCATGGGGAATACTAATGGACAAAACTTCCCTTCGTTAAGGGGAACTAGCCTGGTTGCAGGAAAATATGGTTGCTCTCACTAACAGAAGTAATAAGAGATGTCATTTGAAGATATTAGAGCTGAGGCACACAAAAAGGAAAAGCCAACTTCATAATTAGATTGCCACAAAGAGTATGAGAACATTCCACACTCAGCGTAAAAGGTTGTAAAGGGCAAAGTCAGGGAAATGCCAGTAATGACACTCCAAGCACTCTGTTAACACTCAGACGCAGGAGAGAAAGACGCTGTAACCTTGAATTCTGAAAATGTTCGTGTGGCAATACCCTACATGTGAAGTTGTTATTTACTGAGGAGCAGTTTTTATTAAATATAAATAATAGATTATAACTTGCTAAAAAACATGTTCCAGCATGATAGACAATATGATATTAAGAACCACAACCAACTAGAGAAAATTCAGTCCAACATAAAACTTGGTAAGTCAAGGCTATTTCTCATCTGTACTGCATCCTGAAAAAATATAAGAAGACCAAAAAATAAATACATCTAGAAGCTTCTAAGCAAGAATAAATGTCCTATATTTCTTGTCACAGACTTTCACTCTAAAAATGTACTTTTGGCTTCACACGAAACAGCTGGCTGATTTGGTCCAAAGATCCATCAATCTCAGGACTGCTTCCAGGCAGCAGAATTAACGACTTTTTTAATGTATTGACTCTCCATTTTGGTGTCACGAGATTATTTAAGGGCCTAAATGACTTCTTAAGAAAGTAGGTGTTTGGGTGGGTATGTTAACTCGTTTGTTCCTAGTCGTGGAAGCAGTATGTACTGCTCTAGATTTTTCTCCATCACCAAATATTTATTGAGACCAAATCAACGCATTTAATTAAGGCATGATCCCCAACCAGCATCATCAGCACCACCTATGAAATGTAAATTCTCTAGTCCCACCCAAGATCTATTAACTCAGAAACTCTGGGTTTAGGGCGCTGATATGTGTATATTAAAAAGTCCTCCAGGTGATGCAAATGAACACTAAAATTTGACAGCCATGCCTTAAGCAAGGTTTTTCCTAAACTATGATAAGAACAGAAATACAACTGACAGTTAAAATTACTGCAAAGGAGAGATCAATAGAATTTAGTGACATCTTATAGATGAGAGATGGATAAAGAAGACTCAAAGATGACAAACATTGAATCTTTGTGTTTTCAGTTGTGCACAAAATGGATAACTTATTTGCTAGAATATCTCCATAAAGATTTTGTGATTAGTAAGGAGGCAAAGTGAGAGATGAAATGGTGTCTGGGGTTGGGGTAGCGCAGACAAATAACAGGAGAAAGTTTCCAGGAACAGTGTGTGACTGGCACACTGGGGTAAAATCCTTTAACTTTTGGGATGGGGAAAAGTACTGTGTTAGCATGAAAGGAAAAGGAAGAGAAAGAACTTCCTGAAAGCTGAGAGAGAGGGAGGGAGAAGCAATGGGAATATGGAGGAACAATAAAAGATTATTAACACATTAACCCTGCATTAATCACCCAGTCCTTATTCTACATCTTCGTAGGAAAACAAAGTAGTTATAATTAATTGTAATTGCTCAGCTCTATTTCTTTAAATGTGGTACAATCCCTGGGAAAGGTCCCATGCATCCCTGAAGCTAGAAATAAAATTCCAAAAAGTAACAAATGCTGGCAGTGATGTGGAGAAAGGGGAAATTTTATACACCGTCAATAGGAACATAAACTGTGGTTTCCCTAAACAACAACAACCAAAAACAAACAAACAAACAAAACAAAACAAAAAAAACAGAACTATCATATGATCCAGCAATCCCACTAATAGGCATACATCTGAAAGAAATGAAGTCATTCACTATGAGAAACAGTGACTAGATCAGCCCTTGTCCTGACTGTTGATGTACAACTTAATACTTTATCCCTTTTAGTATTATTTTTGTTCTACTTGATACTATTGGTTGAACTCTGTAATAACAAACAATTATTCTTAGGTGTTTAAATTTAACTGAAGGCCGGCGCCGCGGCTCACTTGGCTAATCCTCCGCCTAGCGGCGCCGGCACACCGGGTTCTAGTCCCGGTCGGGGCGCCAGATTCTGTCCCGGTTGCCCCTCTTCCAGGCCAGCCCTCTGCTGTGGCCAGGGAGTGCAGTGGAGGATGGCCCAGGTGCTTGGGCCCTGCACCCCATGGGAGACCAGGAAAAGCACCTGGCTCCTGGCTCCTGCCATCAGATCAGCGCGGTGCGCCGGCCGCAGCGCGCCGGCCGTGGCGGCCATTGGAGGGTGAACCAACGGCAAAGGAAGACCTTTCTCTCTGTCTCTCTCTCTCACTGTCCACTCTGCCTGTCAAAAAAATAAAAAAAAAAAAATTTAACTGAAAAGTGATCTCTGTTAAATATAAGAGTGGGAATAAGAGAGGGAGGAGATGTACAATTTGGGACATGCCCAATCCGACTTGCCCCAAATGGTAGAGTTAGAAATGTGCCAGGGGATTCCAATTCAACCCCATCAAGGTGTCATGTACCAATGCCATCTCACTAGTCCAAGTGATCAATTTGAGTTCACAATTGATCACACTGATAGGTCTAAGAGTAAAAGGGATCACATAAACAAGACTAGTGTCTGCTAATACTAACTTATAGAATTAAAAAGGAGAGAATGACCCAACATGGGAAGCGGGATACACAGCAGCCTCATAGAATGGCAGATGTCCTAAACAGCACTCTGGCCTCACAATCAGCCCTTAAGTCATTCGGATCTGGCTGAAGAGCCCATGAGAGTATTTTAGGCACAGAAAGCCAAGACACTCTGGCAAAAAACAACAACAAAAAAAACTAAATGAAAGATCTCCGCAAGTGAGATCCCAGTGGAAAGAACGGGCCATCAAAGAAGGAGGTACCTTTCTCTGAAGGGAGGAGAGAACTTCCACTTTGACTATGACCTTGTCTAAAGAAGATTGGAATCGGCAAACTCAAAAGGCTTCCATAGCCTTGGCAACTCATGACTAGAGCCTAGGGAGATTACTGACGCCATAAACAAGAGTGTCAATTTGTGAAGTCAACAACAGGAGTCACTGTGCACTTACTCCTCATGTAGGATCTCTGTCCTTAATGTGTTGTTCAATGTGAATTAATGCTACAACTAGTACTCAAACAGTACTTTACACTGTGTTTCTGTGTGGGTGCAAACTGTTGAAATCTTTACTTAATATATACTAAATTGATCTTCTGTATATAAAGATAATTGAAAATGAAACTTGATGCGAATGGAATGGGAGAGGGAGCGGGAAAGGGGAGGGTTGCAGGTGGGAGGGAAGTTATGGGGGGAAAAAGCCATTGTAATCCATAAGCTGTACTTTGGAAATTTATATTTATTAAATAAAAGTTAAAAAAAGAAATGAAGTCATTATATCAAAGGCACCCCTGCTGCATAGAGTATTGCAGCTATACTCACAATAGCAAAAATATGGAATCAAGCAAGGTGTCCAACAACAGATAAATGATAAAGAAAATTGAGGTATATATAGAATGAGATGCTATTCATCCATAAGAAAGAATGAAATCCTATAATTTGCAGGGAAATGGATAGAACTGGAGAACATCATGTTAAGTGAAATAAGCAAGACACAGAATGGTAAATACTACATGTCCTTTCTCCTTCATATGTGGATGATCAAACGAACTCAATGTGAATATTTAATGGTAATTGCTAGAGGTGGGTGCAGGATAAAATGAGGTTGAATAATGGGTAGCAAGTCAGAGTAAGTAGAAGGACTGAGCTCCTACTGTTATATAACACACTGATGTAACTGTAGTTCACAATAACCTATTATATATTTTCTGAGCAAATAGAAGAGAGGATCTCCAAGGCTGTATTAAGGTAATTATAAACAGGGAGAATGTTAATTACCCTGACTTGATTGGTACACATTGTGGAAATGTATTAAAATGTCAGATTGTACCCTATAAATATGTACAATCATTGTTAATCAAAATAAATTTAATGTTTTGAAAAGTAAATATTTTTTAAAATAATCAGTGAGACTATACTTTAAAAAATATCTAAGGATTTAAAGGTCTCTGATGAATCCCAAATCTAGTGATGTTGCTGAATTTCAAATACAGGAAACACACTAGTGCAGGAGTTGAGGACAGAGTCATCTGACAAAATATGGCTACTAAAATCCACTGAGGGAAGGAAAAATTCCATCACAAGGTGATTCATAGGACTTGACACAAAGAGGAGAAGTCATCTGTCCTACAAACAAGTTACAAGGAAACCCAATGATTCGGCATGGGCTACATTAAGGGAACACCAGCCATTTGACGTGACTGTAGAGGACAGCCCCGGAAGTGTTGACGGAGGAAGGGTTGTTTGAAGGGGGGAATAGAAGTTTGCCAGTAGAGGCAGGGGGAGAACCACAGAGCTGACAACAGAAGCAGAAAGGTGGTAAAGATTTTCAAGCATGAAATACCTTAATTAGAAATATGCATTTTACAAAGCTGACCCTGCATCAGTCTGGAGGGTACACTCAAATGGGACAAGAGTCAGCAAATGTTAGGAGGATGCAGTTATATTTATTTCATCAGTGGTGCTCAAGGAGGGAAGTATGCACCCTACCCTATGGCAGGGGCGAACTGATCCAGCTTAGTGTTCAAAAGAAGAATCAGAACTTCTGTTGATACATACTTGCTATATTTACTGTCCTCTAAAACACTCCAGTGTACTAGCATTTAGCACATGGATTAACAACAAGACCTTCACTTTGGGTGCCAGATGGCCACGTGCTGTTTATTCTGATGGTAGAGCAGAGAGAATTCAATGATGTGGAACCACTAACAGTAACAGTCCTCTCAGCTCATACACTTCAGAGAGCATATTTCAGCCATGATATGCCAAGCTAACTGGATTTATAGAGTATATTATCTAATTTAAGTGAAATTCATACTCAAAAAATGGACACATGGTTTTTAAAATAACCCTGCACATAGACATCAGTTTGTCGATAATATGAATAATTCAAGCACAAGGAAATGGCAGAGCTGAAGCTGCTGATTCTAGCCCAGGCTTTTCCTTGGCTACAAGTAAGTTAACAGCAAAGGGCCACACAGATTTAGCAGGAAGTTGGCCCATGCAGCCTAAACAGTCTATAAGTGTATTTGAAAATGGCTTTACATCTATAAAGATAAAACCTACCCCAATTTTATATTGTGCTTTGAGATGTTAGCTATTGACAGAATGAAGTCATCAAATTAATATGATGTTTAAATAATGAAAATTTTTTAAAAATTGCTACACCTAACAATATGAATGAATCTCAGAAACTTCTCTTTGAACAAAAGAGGCCAGACAGAAGACAGATTTGCCATTTGACTGAATTTATATAAAGCTGAAAGCAAGTAAACTCACTGATGCTGTCAGATGTGAGACTATTTGATGAAATGGAAGGAGATATGGTGACTGGCAGAGGAAACAAGGGGAGATTTGGATAATGGTTATGTTCTATTTTCTGGTCCTAATTTAAATTACATAGTCACAGGCAATGTTCGCTTTATGATAATTAATTAATCAACTAAGCATTTATAATTAGTAACCTTTTCTACATATGTATTATTATAACTGAATAAAAATTTTGTTTCCAATTATTTTTAAATGAATATCCTTAACTATCTTAGGCATCTCTTGTAAGTAGAATTACACAGTATCTGTCCTCTGTGATCAGCTTATTTCACTTAGTAAAAGGTCCTCCAAGTTCGTTCATGTTGTAAAAAGTAGGGGGATTGGGGCTGGCACTGTGGCATAGCAAGTAAAGCCACCAGCTGCAATGCCTGCATCCCATACAGGCACTGGTTTGAGGTCCAGCTGCTCCACTTCCTATCCAGCTCTCTGCTATGATCTAGAAAAGCAGAGAAAGATGGCCCAAGTCCTTGGGCTCCTGCAACCGTGTGGGAGACCAGGAAGAAGCTGCTTCTGGCTCCTGGCTTCGGACTGGCACAGCTCCAGCCATTGTGGCCACTGGGGAGTGAACCAGCAAATGGAAGACCTCTGTCTCTCTCTCTGTCTCTGCCTCTTTGTAACTCTGCCTTTCAAATAAGTAAATATATCTTTTAAAAATAGTAGCAGGATTCCCTCCTTTTTAAAGGATGAATAAATTATACACATCTACCATTTTTTTCTTATGTATTCATCTGTAAATGGCCATTTGTATTATTTCCATAACTTGGCTATTGATCCTACTTTATGAGTTACCTAAAATAGTCCAACTCTATTTCTATTACAGAAAATAGAATGGTGATTACCAGGGACCAGGAAAGGCAGAATACATGTGTCGCTCCCCGTCTTCGTGGAGGAACGACACAGGACCCTGCGCTGTTCTTTGGTCTGCTCGGCCCTCCCCGGGTTTGCTGCTGGTTCTTCCCGGGTTGGCTACCGACCCTTCCACCTCCGTGGAAGGGCGGTTCCCCCTGGCCACTTTCCCCACTTCCGCGGGGAGCGGCACACCGCCGGCCGGCTCTCTCAGGGGCTGCACAGGTGTTCCTTCAGATGTTCCTCCTAGATGTTCCTGGTGCATGTTGTCTCTCTCCTCCTTTATAGTCCTCTTCCGCCAATCCCAACTCTGCTACCCACACGCCGAGTACACTGCTCTCCTCCAATCAGGAGCAGGTCCTACAGTTTATTGGTTGAACTGGAGGCAGCTGTGTAGAAGCTGTTTCTCCCTTCTCAGCGCCATATTGTGGGAGAGCAGATGCATAGAATAAGTCTTAATTCCAGTAACTTAGTCTAGTCCGAGTTGCTCCCAGTTGCTCCCCACATACATGGAGTTGTTATTTAATGAATATAAAGTTAGAATTATGCAAGATAAATTAGCTCAACCGGTCTGCTATATAACATAGTGTCTACAGTCAAAAATGCTGTTATGCACTTAGAAATTTGAGAGGATCAATATCATGTTAAGTATTCTTACCACCAACATATATATGTATATACATACACACACACACACACACACACACACACACTTATGTAAAGAATTTTTGGAGGTTAAGTCTATATCTGTAACCTTGTTTGTAATGATGGTTTCAAGGGTACGTGCATATGTCCAGACTCATAAATTATACCTCAGTAAGGTTATTCTTAACAAATAAAGGTAAACTTATAAAAATAAAAAATATATTTCTTTTTTTTAAAGATTTATTTTTTTTTACTTGAAAGACAGTTACACAGAGAGAGGAGAGGCAGCGAGAAAGAGAGAGAGGTCTTCCATCCACTGGTTCATTCCCCCAGATGGCCACAATAGCTGGATCTGTGCCGATCTGAAACCAGGAGCCAGGAGCTTCCTTTGGGTCTCCCACACGGGTGCAGGGGCCCAAGGACTTCAGCCATCTTCCACTGCTTTCCCAGCCATAGCAGAGAGCTGGATCAGAAGAGGAGCAGTCAAGACTCGAACCAGTGCCCATATGGGATGCTGGCAGCGCAGGCGGTAGCTTTTCCTGCCACGCCACAGTGCCAGCCCCTGTATTTCTTCTCTTAAAAAGAATTAAGATATCTAATAACAAAGAATGAAGAACATTGACAAATTTCTATTTGTGAGAAAAGTACCTTTGCACTTTGTGTTAGTAAATACAACCTTGAAAAATGTTGTTTCAATAATCTTTGTCTCATCTTCTGAATGTTATAATGTATAACAGATTAGACAAATAACATGTATTTAATTTCATTAAATATAAAAAATAATGGAAGAGTTTGAATTCATCAGTTTATTGATGGTGATGTGTCATTAAAAATATCCCACCACTATCAAAGAAGAGGGTCCTTTCTCTAGAGGGAGGAGAGAACTTCCACTTTGACTATGGCCTTGTTTAAATAAGGTCAGAGATTGCGAACTCAAGAGGCATCCATAGCCTTGGAGCTCATGACAAGAGTCTCAGGTGATTACTGACGTCATAAATAAGAGTGTCAATTGTTAAATTAACAACAGGAGTCACTGTGCACTTACTCCCCATGTAATATCTCTATCCTTAATGTGTTGTACTATTCAAATTAACAGTAAAACTACTACTCAAACAGTACGCTATACTTTCTGTGTCTGTGTAGGTGCAATCTTTTGAAATCTTTACTTAGTATATACTAAGTTGATCCTATGTATATAAAGATAATTAAAAATGAATCTTAAGAATGGGATGCGAGAGGGAATAGGAGATAGGATGGTTTGTGGGTGGGAGGGTGGTTATGGGGGGAAAACTGCTATAATTCAAAAGATGTACTTTTGAAATTTATATTTATTTATCACTTATTTATTTTTTTGACAGGCAGAGTGGACAGTGAGAGAGAGAGACAGAGAGAAAGGTCTTCCTTTTTGCCGTTGGTTCACCCTCCAATGGCCGCCGTGGCCGGCGCACTGCGGCCGGCGCACCATGCTGATCCAATGGCAGGAGCCAGGTACTTCTCCTGGTCTCCCATGGGGTGCAGGGTCCAAGCACTTGGGCCATCCTCCACTGCACTCCCTGGCCACAGCAGAGAGCTGGCCTGGAAGAGGGGCAACTGGGACAGAATCCGGCGCCCCGACCAGACTAGAACCCAGTGTGGCGGCACCGCAAGGCGGAGGATTAGCCTAGTGAGCCATGGCGCCGGCTGAAATTTATATTTATTAAATAAATAAAAGTTTTCTTAAAAAAAATTCCAGGGGCTGGTGCTCTGGCGCAGCAGGATAAAACCCTGGCCTGAAGTGCCGGCATCCCATATGGGCACCAGTTCTAGTCCCCGCTGCTCCTCTTCCAATCCAGCTCTCTGCTATGGCCTGGGAAAGCAGTAGAAGATGGTCCAAGTCCTTGGGCCCCTGCACCCACATGGGAGACCCGGAAGAAGCTCCTGGCTTCGGATTGGCACACAGTTCTGGCGCAGCTCCAGCTCTTGCGGCCCTTTGGGGAGTGAACCAGCAAATGGAAGACCTCTCTCTCTGTCTCTACCTCTCTCTGTAACACTGTCTTTCAAATAAATAAAATAAATCTTGGATTTCCGGCAAGATGGCGGAATAGGAAGGGAGCACACTGATAGTCTGGGGAGAGATAGTTTAATAAAAGTGGAGATACTGCAGGTTCAAGGAAGAGTAGGGGAGGAAACAGCAGAAGAAACTCTTCCGGAACGCGTGACTCACAGCAGACCTGCATAGAGAGCGTGGGAGCCCACAGTTCGGGACATCAGCGGCAGACTCAACACACCAGCGCTGGAACGCGAGGTGAGCCGAACCTCAATAGCCCGAGACACCGGCAGGCAAGCGGAGAGAGGAGACTAGAGGGAACGACCCCCGGGGGGGGAAGTTCACAAGGCTAACTGGAAGAGAGAGAGAGAGAGAAAAAAGGGTGACTAGTACGGACACGGGTTTCTCTCTCTCCGCTCACCTCTCAAGGGCGAGCAAGACAAAGAGCAGGCGCCATCTTGGACATACGTCATAAGCAGAGCGACCTCAGGTCTGCACCGGCCCTGAGCCTAGCAGAAAAACCTGACTCTGGGCGGGGCGAATTAACAGGAGATTAGGAGCTAGTAAATTTGTGGTGCTACTGAACTGAGACTGTGAAAAAAGAGACGGTGGGGAGAGAACTCACGGAATTCACGTGAGCACTCTCCAGAGACGCTACAATTCCGTAACTTTGGCAACCCAGTGGGAGGCTGAAGGAGAATTTGAGCCCACTCTGAGGGCCGAACAGATTCCCTGTGGGGATCTTGGGAAAGAGCTTCCGATCTCTGGCTCCTGTGGGTATATCATTTGCCTGCTAACTACCTCCAACTTCGTTCAGCTGTGTGGAATTACTTCCCTTTTGAATCAAAAAAAAAAAAAAGAGAGAGAGATTTACCACGCCTAACCTGGGAGTGTCACTTTTGGCACACCAAACAGAGCTCTCAGGCCACACCCATCTCAAGCCCTAAGGCTCCATCAAAAACAGATAGTCCACTTAATCTAGAGTCATAGTATAACAAGAAAAAGCACCACAGTGAAGAAACCAAATATCTCCAATATGCCAAATAGCAAACGCAAAAACCGAGGTAATAAAAACAAGGAAGTCACCATGACGCCCTCAAATGAAAAAGACACCCCAATTCAAGATTATGAAGATGATGACATAGAAGAAATGCAAGAAGCAGATCTCAAAAAATTGATAAGAACATTAAGAAGTTCTCAAAAACAAATTCTGGAACTACACAAATCCTTAATGGACAAGATAGAAAATCTCTCTCGTGAAAATGAAATATTAAGGAGGAATCAAAATGAAACGAAACAACTAGTACAACAGGAAACTGTGATAGTGACTGAAGTGAAGAATTCAATAGATCAAATGAAAAACACAATAGAGAGCCTTACAAACAGAATGGGTGAAGCAGAAGAGAGAATATCGGACTTAGAAGACAGAGAACAGGAAAGGATACAGTCAGACCAAAGAAAAGAAGAGGAAATTAGAAATCTGAAACATATTGTCGGGAATCTTCAGGATACTATTAAAAAACCCAACATTCGGGTTCTAGGAGTTCCTGAAGGCATGGAGAGGGAGAAAGGATTAGAAGGCCTTTTTAGTGAGATATTAGCAGAAAATTTCCCAGGTTTGGAGAAGGACAGAGAAATCCTAGTACAGGAAGCCCACAGAACCCCTAATAAACACGACCAAAAGAGATCCTCACCACGACACGTTGTAATTAAACTCTCCACAGTGAAACATAAAGAAAAGATCCTAAAATGTGCAAGAGAGAAACGTCAGATTACTCTCAGAGGATCTCCAATCAGACTCACAGCTGACTTCTCATCAGAAACTCTAAAAGCTAGGAGGGAATGGCGAGATATAGCCCAGGTACTAAGAGAGAACAACTGCCAGCCCAGAATATTATATCCTGCAAAGCTATCATTCGTGAATGAAGGTGAAATAAAGACTTTTCATTGCAAACAGAAATTGAAAGAATTTGTTGCCACTCGTCCAGCCCTGCAAAAGATGCTTAAAGATGTGTTACACACAGAAACACAGAAACACGGTCATCAATATGAAAGAAGGTAAAGGAAGGAAACCAAGGAAGGAAACCTCACAGCAAAAGATCACAGGGAATTCAAAGCATATATTAGAACTTATCTTGGGCAAATGGCAGGGCAAAGTTACCACTTATCATTAGTCACTTTGAACGTGAATGGCCTGAACTGTCCAGTTAAAAGACACCGATTGGCTGATTGGGTTAAGGAACAAAACCCATCTATTTGCTGCTTACAAGAAACACATCTTTCCAACAAAGATCCATACAGACTGAAAGTGAAAGGCTGGAAAAAGATATACCATGCCAACAGAAATGAAAAAAGAGCGGGCGTAGCCATCTTAATATCGGACAACATAAACTTTACCACAAAAACTGTTAAGAGAGACAAAGAGGGACACTATATCATGATTAAGGGATCAATTCAACAGGAAGATATAACAATTATCAATGTATATGCACCTAACTACAGGGCACCAGTTTATCTAAAAGATTTATTAACGGACTTAAAGGGAGACTTAGACCCCAATACAGTAGTACTGGGGGACTTCAATACTCCACTCTCAGAAATGGACAGATCATCCGGTCAGAAGATCAACAAGGATACAGTAGATTTAAACGACACTATAGCCCAAATGGATCTAACAGATATATACAGAACTTTCAATCCTACAGCTAAAGATTTTACATTCTTCTCAGCAGTACATGGAAGCTTCTCTAGGATTGACCACAAAATAGGCCATAAAGCGAGTCTCAGCAAATTCAAAAGAATTAGAATCATACCATGCAGCTTCTCAGACCATAAAGGAATGAAGTTGGAAATTACCAACTCAGGAATCCCTAGAGCATACGCAAACACATGGAGATTGAACAACATGCTCCTGAATCAACAATGGGTCATAGAAGAAATCAAAAGAGAAATCAAAAACTTTCTGGAAGTAAATGAGGATAACAACACAACATTTCAAAACTTATGGGACACAGCAAAAGCAGTGTTAAGAGGAAAGTTTATATCAATAGGTGCCTACATCAAGAAATTGGAAAGACACCAAATAGATGAGCTTTCAATTCACCTCAAGGATCTAGAAAACCTACAGCAAACCAGACCCAAATCTAGTAGGAGAAGAGAAATAATTAAAATCAGAGAAGAAATCAACAGGATTGAATCAAGAAAAACATTACAAAAAATCAGCCAAACGAAGAGCTGGTTTTTTGAAAAAATAAACAAAATTGACACCCCATTGGCCCAACTAACTAAAAAAAGAAGAGAAAAGACCCAAATCAATAAAATCAGAGATGAAAAAGGAAATGTAACAACAGACACCACAGAAATAAAAAGAATCATCAGAAATTACTACAAGGACTTGTATGCCAGCAAACAGGGAAACCTATCAGAAATGGATAGATTCCTGGACACATGCAACCTGCCTAAATTGAACCAGGAAGACATCGAAAACCTAAACAGACCCATAACTGAGACAGAAATTGAAACAGTAATAAAGGCCCTCCCAACAAAGAAAAGCCCAGGACCAGATGGATTCACTGCTGAATTCTACCAGACGTTTAAAGAAGAACTAACTCCAATTCTTCTCAAACTATTCAGAACAATCGAAGAAGAGGGAGTCCTCCCAAATTCTTTCTATGAAGCCAGCATCACCTTAATTCCTAAGCCGGAAAAAGATGCAGCACTGAAAGAGAATTACAGACCAATATCCCTGATGAACATAGATGCAAAAATCCTCAATAAAATTCTCGCCAATAGAATGCAACAACACATCAGAAAGATCATCCACCCAGACCAAGTGGGATTCATCCCTGGTATGCAGGGATGGTTTAATGTGCGCAAGACAATCAATGTGATACACCACATTAATAGACTGCAGAAGAAAAACCATATGATTATCTCAATAGATGCCGAGAAAGCATTTGATAAAATACAACACCCGTTCATGATGAAAACTCTAAGCAAACTGGGTTTGGAAGGAACATTCCTCAATACAATCAAAGCAATCTATGAAAAACCCACAGCCAACATCCTATTGAATGGGGAAAAGTTGGAAGCATTTCCACTGAGATCTGGAACCAGACAGGGATGCCCACTCTCACCACTGCTATTCAATATAGTTCTGGAGGTTCTAGCCAGAGCTATTAGGCAAGAAAAAGAAATTAAAGGGATACAAATTGGGAAGGAAGAGCTCAAACTATCCCTCTTTGCAGATGACATGATTCTTTATTTAGAGGACCCAAAGAACTCTACTAAGAGACTATTGGAACTCATAGAAGAGTTTGGCAAAGTAGCAGGGTATAAAATCAATGCACAAAAATCAACAGCCTTTGTATACACAGACAATGCCATGGCTGAGGAAGAACTTCTAAGATCAATCCCATTCACAATAGCTACAAAAACAATCAAATACCTTGGAATAAACTTAACCAAAGACGTTAAAGATCTCTACAATGAAAATTACAAAACCTTAAAGAAAGAAATAGAAGAGGATACCAAGAAATGGAAAAATCTTCCATGCTCATGGATTGGAAGAATCAATATCATCAAAATGTCCATTCTCCCAAAAGCAATTTACAGATTCAATGCAATACCAATCAAGATACCGAAGACCTTCTTCTCAGATCTGGAAAAAATGGTGCTGAAATTTATATGGAGGCACAAGAGACCTCGAATAGCTAAAGCAATCTTGTACAACAAAAACAAAGCCGGAGGCATCACAATACCAGATTTCAGGACATACTACAGGGCAGCTGTAATTAAAACAGCATGGTACTGGTACAGAAACAGATGGATAGACCAATGGAACAGAATTGAAACACCAGAAATCAACCCAAACATCTACAGCCAACTTATATTTGATCAAGGATCTAAAACTAATTCCTGGAGCAAGGACAGTCTATTCAATAAATGGTGCTGGGAAAATTGGATTTCCACGTGCAGAATCATGAAGCAAGACCCCTACCTTACACCTTACACAAAAATCCACTCAACATGGATTAAAGACCTAAATCTATGACCTGACACCATCAAGTTACTAGAGAACATTGGAGAAACCCTTCAAGATATTGGCACAGGCAAAGAATTTCTGGAAAAGACCCGGGAGGCACAGGCAGTCAAAGCCAAAATCAACTATTGGGATTGCATCAAATTGAGAAGTTTCTGTACTGCAAAAGAAACAGTGAGGAGAGTGAAAAGACAACCGACAGAATGGGAAAAAATATTTGCAAACTATGCAACAGACAAAGGGTTAATAACCAGAATCTACAAAGAGATCAAGAAACTCCACAAAAACAAAACCAACAACCCACTTAAGAGATGGGCCAAGGACCTCAATAGACATTTTTCAAAAGAGGAAATCCAAATGGCCAACAGGCACATGAAAAAATGTTCAAGGTCATTAGCAATCAGGGAAATGCAAATCAAAACCACAATGAGGTTTCACCTCACCCCGGTTAGAATGGCTCACATGCAGAAATCTACCAACAACAGATGCTGGCGAGGATGTGGGGAAAAAGGGACACTAACCCACTGTTGGTGGGAATGCAAACTGGTCAAGCCACTATGGAAGTCAGTCTGGAGATTCCTCAGAAACCTGAAGATAACCCTACCGTTCGACCCAGCCATCCCACTCCTTGGAATTTACCCAAAGGAATTTAAATTGGCAAACAAAAAAGAGGTCTGCACCCTAATGTTTATTGCAGCTCAATTCACAATAGCTAAGACCTGGAACCAACCTAAATGCCCATCAACGATAGACTGGATAAAGAAATTATGGGATATGTACTCTTTAGAATACTATACCGCAGTAAGAAACAACGAAATCCAGTCATTTGCAACAAAATGGAGGAATCTGGAACACATCATGCTGAGTGAAATAAGCCAGTCCCAAAGGGACAAATACCATATGTTCTCCCTGATCGGTGACGACTGACTGAACACCAAGAGGGAAACCTGTTGGAGTGAGGTGGACACTATGGGAAATGGTGGCTTGATCAGCATAGCCCTGACTGTTAATGAACAACTAAATACATTATCCCTCTTAGTAGTTTTTTTTTTATCTGTTCTACTTAATATGACTGGTTTAGATCTGAAATTGATGCACAGTTATTCTTAAGTGTTGAAAATTAACTGAAATGTGATCCCTGTTGAACATGGTGGTGGGAATGGGAGAGGGAAGAGATGTATAATTTGGGACATGCTCAGGCTGACTTGCCCCAAGTGGTGGAGTTGGAAGCATACCAGGGGATTCCAATTCAATCCCATTGAGGTGGCATGTACCAATGCCATCTCACTGTTCCAGGTGATCAGTTTCAGTTCACAGTTGGTCATGGTGAAGGGACTGGGAGTCAAAGGGAGCACATAGACAAGTCTAGTACCTGCTAACGCTAACTGATGGAGTAAATAAAGGGGAGAGTGATCCAACATGGGAAGTGAGATACTCAGCAGACTCATAGAATGGCAGATGTCCTAAATAGCACTCTGGCCTCAGAATCAGCCCTAAAGGCATTCGGAGCTGGCTGAAAAGCTCATGAGAGTATTTCAGGCATGGAAAGCCAAGACACTCTGGCAAAAGATCTCTGCGAGTGAGATCCCAGTGGAAAGAACATGCCATCAAAGAAGGAGGTACCTTTCTCTGAAGGGAGGAGAGAACCTCCACTTTGACTATGACCTTGTCTAAACAAGATAAGAATCGGAGAACTCAGAGGGCTTCCATAGCCTTGGAAACTCATGACTGGAGCATAGGGAGATTACTGATGCCATAGACAGGAGTGTCAATTGGTAAAGTCAACAACAGGAGTCACTGTGCACTTACTCCTCATGTAGGATCCCTATCCTTAATGTGCTGTACATTGAGATTTAATGCTATAACGAGTACTCAAACAATATATTTCACTTTGTGTTTCTATGGGGGTGCAAACTGTTGAAATCTTTACTTAATGCATACTAAACTGATCCTCTGTAAAAAAAAAAAAAAAAAAAAGAAAGAAATTATCAATTCCCAACTTGACTCTCACTGGGATTAAACATGACAATAGGTCTGATCTGATTTCATCATCATTTTAAAAAATCATCTATTATTTTTCACTTTATGTTTCTGTGTGGGAGCAAACTGTTGAAATCCATACTTAATGTATACTAAGCTGATCTTCTGTATATTAAGATAATCGAAAATGAATCTTGATGTGAATGGAAGGGGAGAGGGAGTGGGAAAGGGGAGGGTTGTGGGTGGGAGGGACGGTATGGGGGGAAAGCCATTGTAATCCATAAGTCGTACTTTGGAAATTTATATGCATTAAATAAAAGTTTAAAAAAAAATAAATCTTTTCAAAAAATGTGCTAGAAATCTGCATTATCAATAGTATTGGGGATGAGAAGAGGAGATGGAGAGAAGAAATGACAAGAGAAAAGCAAATATAGGAGCTAACCACTGATATGCAGAATGGGTAAAAGAGAAGAATGCCTGATGGCACCAAGGTTTCCACCTGGGCACAGAGAGGCTAGGAATGCCCCCGACAAAAAGAGGAAACCCAGGAAGACCGCAAGTGTGGGGAAGGTGTAGATATTTAGAATATGAAAACTATTCCATCTTTATTGAAATACCCTAAAATAACTCCATGTCATATAGACAGCACCTAAAAAATGATCATTATTTTCCAAACCCACACAAAGAAGTGTTACTCCTAAAAGGAAGTCCTGATTCATGATGGTTATAGTATGAGTGTTAGGCATAAGTGGCAAGGAAATATATTTGCTCTTGAAAGAAAATCCAGGAAAAATTATTCTAAAATTGAGTGCTGTAATTATTTTCCTAAGTATGAGAAAAGGTGTACTGTTTCATTACCAAGTCTATGAAAAAAGAACAGTGTAATTAATTATCAATCATGTTCTTAAAATTAGACTTATTTTAAAAAGTAAACATCAAATGCATTTTTTTTTGACAGGCAGAGTTAAACAGTGAGAGAAAGACAGAGAGAAAGGTCTTCCTTTTTCCATTGGTTCACTCTCCAAATGGCCGCTGTGGCCAGTGCACTGCCCCTATCCGAAGCCAGGAGCCAGGTGCTTCCTCGTGGTCTCCTATGTGGGTGCAGGGCCCAAGCACTTGGGTCATCCTCCACTGCCTTACTGGACCACAGCAGAGAGCTGGACTGGAAGAGGAGCAACCAGGACAGAATCTGGTGCCCCAACCGGGACTAGAACCCAGGGTGCCGGCACCGCAGACGGAAGATTAACCTAGTGAGCTGTGATGCTGGCCCCCTTGCTTGACTTTTTTTTAACTTTTATTTAATAAATATAAATTTCCAAAGTACAGCTTTTGGATTGCAGTGGCTTTTCTGCCCCATAACTTTCCTCCCACCTGCAACCCTCCCCTTTCCTGCTCCCTCTCCCATTCCATTCACATCAAGTTTCATTTTCAATTATCTTTATATACAGAAGATTGATTTAATATATATTAAGTAAAGATTTCAACAGTTTGCACCCACACAGAAACACAGTGTAAAGTACTGTTTGAGTACTAGTTATAGCATTAATTCACATTGAACAACACATTAAGGACAGAGATCCTACATGGGGATTAAGTGCACAGTGACTCCTGTTGTTGATTTAACAATTGACACTCCTGTTTATGGCGTCAGTAATCACTCTAGACTCTTGTCATGAGTTGCCAAGGCCATGGAAGCCTTTTGAGTTTGCCGACTCCGATCTTATTTAGACAAGGTCATAGTCAAAGTGGAAGTTCTCCCTTCAGAGAAAGGTACCTCCTTCTTTGATGGCCCGTTCTTTCCACTGGGATCTCACTCGCAGAGAGCTTTCATTTAGTTGTTTTTTCGTTTTTTGTTTTGTTTGTTTGTTTGTTTTGCCAGAGTGTCTTGGCTTTCCATGCCTAAAATACTCTCATGGGCTCTTCAGCCAGATCTGAATGCCTTAAGGGCTGATTCTGAGGCCAGAGTGCTGTTTAGGACATTTGCCATTCTATGAGGCTGCTGTGTATCCCGCTTCCCATGTTGGGTCATTCTCTCCTTTTTAATTCTATAAGTTAGTATTACTTGCTTGACTCTAAAAATCAAAAACACTAAAAAGCTTCTGCTTCTTTACAAATATTTATCCAACTCCAATGTGCCTCACGGGGATAACTCTCTGGGAAATTATTCCACAAAAAAGATGTCTGCTTTTTGTTCCATGTCACACAGTGATGGATTGACTGGCTCAGGCTTGAAGGGACAAACAAAGCATTCTCTGATACTATAAAAAATTATTCTATGAAGCCAAAAAAATTCAGACAAGTGCCCTTAAAATGTGTTGAGGCTCCAAAGAAGAAATGAATATATTAGAAAAACAAAAAGAAAACCATCTCCAACATTTAAAGGATCACTGTCTAACATCATCTCTCTGGTTTGAGGGGTTTCCTCTCTTTACATTCATTCTCAGTAGCTGTCAGAAATTTGCCTTCCTTTCTTTTCTTTTCCTTCCTTTCCTCTTTTTCCACTCTTCCTCTTTTTCCACTCTTCCTCTTTTTCCACTCTTCCTCTTTTTCCACTCTTACTCTTCCTTTCCTCCATGGTTATTTGTCGACCATAGCTATAGGTTGGTACTGTTTAAGTCACTAGGGAAATCAACATAAACAGAATACATCCTCACACTGGAGGAGATCAGAGTTAATTAAGGAATTTAAGATTCTCTAAGGAAAAGTATACTTTTTATACATTTTTAAAAATTACTTTTTTAGTTGATAGATAAAATTGTATTTATTTATATCATGTACAACACAATTTTTTGAAGTTTATACGAAATGTGTAATGACTAATTGTAGCTACTTAGTATATACATCACTACACATAATTACCAACTTTGTGGTCGGAACACTTGGTACCCACTCTAATAGTGTTTTTAAGAATGCAATTTAGTTTTAATTAATGATAGTTAAAATATTGTACAATGATCTCTTGAACTTGTTTCTCCTAATTGGGATTTGTATTCTTTGAGCAACATCCTCCCATTTCCAACTGTCCTAGCTCTTGGTAACCATCATTCTACTCTAGTATTATGGGATCAATGACTTTAGATGCCACAGATAAGTGATATTTTACAGTAGTTGTCTTTCTATGTCTGACTTATTTTATTTAGCATAATGTCCTGCAGGTTCAACCATATTGTCACAAATGGCTGAGCAGTATTCCACTGTGTGTAAGCATTACATTTTCTTTATCCATTCAACCATTGATTGACACTTAAGTTGATTCCATATCTAGGCTATTATGAAAATGTTGCAATAAACATGGGAGTGCAGATAGCTCTTTGACATACTGATTTCATTATTTTTTCATATATACCCAGTAGTGGGATTGCTGGATCATGTGGTAGTCCTATTTTTGAGGAAGCTTTTTACTGTTCTCCATAATGGCTGTACCAATTCACATTCCTACCAGCAACGTGCAAGGATTCTCTTTTCTCTGCATCCTCACTAAAACTTGTTATCTTTTGTCTTTTTGATAGTAATCAAGGTATGAAGTAATATTTCCTTATAATTTTAATTTGCATTTATACATTTTTGGGAATACATAGCATTTGAACTTCTTATTTCAATGAGAAAATCACTAGTATTTTCACTTTGAAACCTTAAAATACTGACAGGTTTGCCTCAGAATAACAAATATTTACTTGGACTAGTCTTTTATTAGGTAAATCCCTGACACAATAGTCTAAAAGGTGAACAAAGTCTTTACATGTTGATGCTTTTTCATGGCTGGAAGTGATTTCTGAATATAATTAGTTTTAGTGATTTGATGCATTCTATAAATATTTCAAAATGCCATGCTAAAACCCCAGGCTCACAAGTATAGAGCTTTAAAAATCCCAGCGATTTCCTTCTACCATATATACATGCACATTTTTGGCTCATTATTCAGATAAGAAATCATAGTCATAGTAATCATATTTTCCTTCTAATAGGCATGGCAATGTTCCTGGACTGTGCTTTCTCTCCTTATTTCTCACCTACATATTAAAGTTGAAAGCTAGGAGTTTTGATCACATGTAGCAAGCATTTGGCAGAGATTCACATCTGGTTCTGGTGTCTGAAACTGCTACTTTCTTAATGGAAGGACCACCCTGTGGTTTGCAGGACATAAGACTAATATTAGATGCAATGGGATGGATAAGTGGGCCTTGTGGTATATGAAGTGCTTGGTGTTGTTAGGAGAACAGGGCAGCCCATGGACTTCATCTGCTCCCCAGCAAGCAGTATCTTCCGGCAACATCATCAAATGAAAGAAACCACAGTCACTGTGCACAAGAAGCAGATTTTTGCCTAGTGACCTGCTGTAAAATGTAATCAGAGCTTTCATTTAATGGACTGAGAATCCATACCAATTAGAAAGCTATCTGACCCAAACCACAGTTCAGTTCAGACTATGAAGGACACTATATTGTCTTTAATGTTTTTCATCTCTCCCCTGAAACAATGTCTGCTGCTTTTGAAAGGTTGAAATTGTGTCTATGCAGCAAAACTATAAATGGCCTGCATTAAAGGGAGTCATCTCCAAAATGCAATCCTGAATCCTTAGGTTGAGCAACATGAAACTGCAGACAATGGAGAAGCATAACTGCTACATTTCAGACAAAATGCCTGGAGAAATTGGAAAAGAGAAACTTTAATACATTGACATTTATTAAAACCATAATGAGAAGAATTAAATGTTTTCACACTGCCCTACTTGGAAAGACTGCACAAATCTCTCTGTGCCCATGCACAGAATAAAGAAGTTTTCACTTACCAACAGGGACATGATGAATATAGTGGGACCATCCATGAGTTTAAACAGAAGGGCCCAGAAAACCAAACTGAAGATCAGTGTACCTGAACAACAGAGATAACGATCCTGTGGTTCTTTCTTCAAATATATGAAAAGACTGGGAAGGAATTATATTTGAAAAAAAAATGGAGAAATAGACAAAATAAACCAAAATTCTGCTTTCTTCAACCAAAATCTGCTACCCATTCAGATTCCATGAAAATCCTGATCAGACTGACAAGAATGGTTTCAAGAATTCATGGATCAAGGTGGCTGGAGCAGAGTGAGTGGAGAAAAGAAGTCTAGGAAGTGGGGTCAGAAGGTACCAGGCAGCACAACTGTGAAGCACAGAAAGAAGTTTATCCAGTGCCTGAGACGTGCTCCCCAGGTGGTAACAATAATAGC
The DNA here is from genome assembly GCF_964237555.1 of Oryctolagus cuniculus. Taxonomy (NCBI): domain Eukaryota; kingdom Metazoa; phylum Chordata; class Mammalia; order Lagomorpha; family Leporidae; genus Oryctolagus; species Oryctolagus cuniculus. The sequence goes on from NC_091436.1 coordinate 57,359,218, forward strand.
TGCCTTTGGGACTGTGCACTCCTTATGGACTCTAGAGTAGGACTCATAGCCTAGTCACTTCTGTATTTCTAGCTTCTATAGTAGTGCCCAGCACAAAGAAAATGATGAATGAATGATGAACAAATTATTTACTTTAATTACACTCATGAGACTGTTATGTGAAGTCAGAACATGAAGTTATTAATTTACAACATGTGATACACTTCTTTAATGTACATAATTATGTCCATCGGCTATCCAGGGCACTTCCTACCAAGGTAGTTGGGTATCCTAATTAATCAAAAGAAAACTGCTTAATAAGCATGCAAGAAGGTAAAAGAAAACTGGACAGACTCAAGGGATGTTACCTGTAATCCTGTCTCCCTGGCCCTCTCCCTTTGACAGATTGGAAGATGTGCCAGGTTTATAAATTAGGGTAAGACAGGAAATGAAACAAACCTACAAGAAAAATCTTGTTTGTTGCCTATCCAAGACTCACTCTCTCTCCCAACCTGATCCCCCTCCACAGTTCTTGGCTAACAGATTCGAGGGGGCTACCAGCATCACGGGAGGGTTCCTCAGCCAAACTGAGTGAATCACCATTGTTCTGATCCAGTCACAGTAATCCCATTCTCCTTGACAGAGATTATTTAGGAAAATTCATGGGATACAATTTTGACTAATACGGCATGTAAACAAGACTACTGGGGGTGAGAGTGTTCAAAATAGTCAAATAGGGGCCGGCGCTGTGGCCCAGCGGGTTTACACCCTGGCCTGAAGCACCAGCAGCCCATATGGGTGCCGGTTCTAGTCCTGGTTGCTCCTCTTCTGATCCAGCTCTCTGCTATGGCCTGGGATAGCAGTAGAAGATGGCCCAAGTCCTTGGGCTCCTGCACCCATGTGGGAGACCCAGAAGAAGCTCCTGGCTCCTGGCTTCGGATCAGCACAGCTCCTGCCATTGTGGCCAGTTGGGAAGTGAACCAGTGGATGGAAGACCTCTATCTCTCTCTCTCTCTCCCCAGCTCTCCCTCCCTCTCCCTCTCCCTCTCTATCTCTACCTCTCCTCTCTCTGTGTAATTCTTTCAAATAAATAAATAAATATCTTTAAAAAAGACTTACCAAAATAGTCGAATAGAGAGGCCCAGCATTCACTCCTCCTCCACTGAGCAGACCCAAAGCAGCTACATCTCAAGATGAGTGCCCAAAAAAGAGCACCTGGATGCAATAGGAGAAGAGTGGGCACACAGTCAGACACTATGACCAGGCATAGCAGCATAAAGAGAAAAACAAAACCAATGGGCAACTGAATTCCCAGCCCCACAACTGGAGAGATTCTCTCTTTCTAGGAGAAACCGTGAACAGGAAAGCATCAGTGGAATCCATCTGCATGAACACCTTACATGACAATCCTCATTAGAGGTGAATCCACTCACCACAGACTGGGAGCTCAGTAAGGAGACCTCCCTGGAAAATACACAGCCACTTTGCTCCAAATGAAGAATTCACTTTATCCACTACTCCCACCTTCAGAGAGCAGGCTTTGGCAATGCAGTACCATCTTGAAAAAAGAGTCATTTTCAGAATGCATACTACTCTAGAGATAGAAACCCTTGTATGTCTCCATCCCAGAAGACTTTACTGCTCTTTAGCAAGGAAGACTAAGCCTCACAGGTCCAGCTGGGCCCAACGGAGCAAGGATGATCCCATCACCTTAGCCCACACAGTACTCTGCACTTCAGGCTCAATGGGAGCAAGACAGCTGGGTACCCAGGCCCCAGGACTCTAAAAGTAGGGATCATCCTCCTCCCCACTACATATTCCACTCCCTACCACTCAAAATATCTCTCAGTGCTGCTAGAACCCGTGCACACTAAGTCTGTCCCACCAAGGCTAGAGCTGTCTGTACAGTAGGGACGGTTCTAGCAGTAGGGTCTGAACAAACAATAGAGAGTGGCCCAAGCTATAGACAGTGGGCACATTTGACCAGGTGAATACGCTCTATATATTGTGCTCGTTCTTGACAGTGAACACAGCCTGCTCCAAACAACTGGCACAGAGAAGGCCTGCAGACCCAGCTCCACACAGCTGGGCACCAAGAACCTTTCTCCTCCCCACACCTACCTCTTGACAATATCTCAAGTTTCTGTGCCCCGCCCATCCCAGGCATCACTCTAGGCTCTTCTTGCCCCTCCCATGAACAAGTACCTAGGATTTTTGGGCTCCACGCAGCCCAGCAGACAGTGTGCATCCTTGGGGCTCTGGCTCAGGCTGCACATGCCCTGACCGGTTCAGTCCGCTGCTCACTTGCTCAAAGGATTGGCCTGGGTTTCTGTACCCTGCTAAAGCTCCAGCTCCTCCCATGGCAGCTGCCAGATTCCTGTGCTCCTGTAAGACTAGTGTGCTGCTGCTTGTTTGCAGCTCCCGCCTAAGGTTTCTGCATCCCACCCAGCTCACGCAGCCCATAGAGAGTGATCTGGGAGTTTCTGCTCTGCTGACTGGTAGGTAAACTCAATCTCTCAGGCAGTATCTGGGAGACATGCTTCCTCCACCCAACACTAGTGCTGTTCTTGAGGCTCTGGAGTGAAGCAGCAGCTGAGAGTCATGGATACCTAGCTTGCTCCTGGCACCAGTGCTGCCCTCATAGCACTGGCTCCTGATTTGGAGAAGTGCCGGTAGTCTGTATACCACACTGCTATTCAGTGAACTAATAACTGAAAATTTGACCCAATTTGGAGAAAGATATAGACATCCAGATATAGGAAGCTCATAGGACCCCCAAAACACATGATCAGAACCTCACCAGAATACATTATAGTTACAAAGAGAGAATTCTAAGATTTACAAAAGAAAAGTGCCTGATCACTTTTAAAGGAACTCCCATTAGATTCACAGCAGATTTCTTAACAAGCCAGGAAAGATGGAAGACATATAGCCTAAGTTCTGAAAGATTAACATCACTAACCCATAAAACTTTACTTACCAAAGCTTTCATACAAGTAGGAGAAATAAAGACTTTCCAAGACAGGCAACAACAGAAGGAATTCATCAATACCTGACCACCCTTACAAATGATACTTAAGGATGTGCTACATACAGAAACAAAGGACAATAATCTTCACCATGAAAGTATGAAACCTATTAGAACAGAAGATATGCAAACAAACAAAAGAAATTTAAAGAAAATGGCAGGACAAAACCATTACTTATCAATCAATAATAACTGAATATAAATAAACTAAATACTCCAATTAATAGATATAGACTGGCTGCATAAGTTTTTTTTTTAAGACCCAACAGTATGCTGCCTACAAGAAATGTACTTTGGGGCCAGCACTGTGGCATAGGAGGCTAAGCCTCCGCTGCAGCTCCAGCATCCCACACAGGTGCTGGTTCATGTCCCAGATTATCCTCTTCCAATCCAGCTCTCTGTTATGTCTGGGAAAGCAGTAGAAGATAGCCAAATGCTTGGGCCCTTGCACCTGCATGGGAGACCCAGAAGAAGCTCTTGGTTCCTGGTTTCAGATCAGCCCAGATCCGGCTGTTGTGGCCATTTGGGTAGTGAATCAGCAGATGGAAGACCTCTAACTCTGTCCTCCTCTTTCTGTTTGTAACTCTACTTCTCAAATAAATAAGTAAAATCTTTAAAAAAAAAAGAAGAAGAAGAAAGAAAGAGAGAGAGAGAGAGAGAGAGAGAGAGAGAGAGAGAAGGAAGGGAGGGAGGGAGGGAGGAAAAAAAAGGAAAGGGAAAGGGAAAGGAAAGGAAAAACCTTATCCAATAAAGGCATACACAGACTGAAACTGGAAGGATGAGAAAAGATATGCCATGCCATGCAAATTGAAATCAAAACTAAGCAGGAGTACCTATACTTTAATCAGACAAAAGAGATGTTAAAATAAAAATTGTTAAAAGAGACAAGGGGAGCCAGCACTATGGTGTACGGGGCAAGGCGTCGGCCTGCAGTGCGGCATCCCATGTGGGCTCCAGTTTGAGTCCCAGCTGCTTCACTTCTGATCCACCTCTCTGCTATGGCCTGGGAAAGCAGTGGAAGATGGCCCAAGTCCTTAGACCCCTGCACCCACGTGGGAAACCCGGAGGAGGCTTCTGGCTCCTGGCTTCGGATCGGTGCAGCTCCAGCCATTGCGGCCACTTGGGGAGTAAACCAGTGGATGGAAGACCTCTCTCTCCCTCTCTCTCCCTCTCTCTGCCTCTCCTCCTCTCTCTGTGTAAATCTTTCAAATAAAATAAATACATCTTAAGAAAAAAAAAAGAGAAAAGGAAGTTCACTATACAATGAACAAGGAATCAATTTAATAAGAAGATATGACCATTGTAAGTGTGTATGCACTGAAGGCCAAAGCACCCACTTTTTTAGAACACATGTTAGTAGATTTACAGAGACATAAGCTCCAATATAATGATACTGGGGGACTTCAACACTTCACTTTTGTCAGTGGAAAAATCAACCATAAAAATATCAATCAAGAAAAAAAGCAAAGGGCTGGCACTGTGGCACAGTGGGTTAAAACCGCAGACTGCAGGGTCAGCATCCCATATGGGTGCCAGTTCAAGTCCTGGCTGCTCTACTTCCAATCTAGCTCTCTGCTGTGGCTTGGGAAAAGAGTGGAAGACGGCCCAAGTGCTTGGGCCCCTGTACCCACATGGAAGACCTGGAAGAAGATCTTGGCTCTTAGCTTCAGATAAGCTCAGCTCTGGCCATTGCAGTCATCTGGGGAGTGAACCAGCCAATGGAAGACCTCTCTCTCTGGCTCTACCTCTCTCTCTCTAACTCTGTCTTTCAAATAATTTAAATAAATCTTTTAAAAAAGAAAGGGGGCCGGCGCTGTGGCTTACTTGGTTAATCCTCTGCCTGTGGCACCAGCATCCCATATGGGTGCCAGTTCTAGTCCCGGTTGCTCCTCTTCCAGTCCAGCTCTCTGCTGTGGCCCAGGAAGGCAGTGGAAAATGGCCCAAGTGCTTGGGCCCCTGCACCCGTGTGGGAGACCAGGAAGAAGCACCTGGCTCCTGGCTTCGGATCGGCGCTGTGACAGCCATAGCAGCCATTTGAGGAGTGAACCAACGGAAGGAAGACCTTTCTCTCTGTCTCTCTGTCTCTCTCTCTCTCATTGTCTATAACTCTACCTGTCAAATAAATAAAAATAAAAAAAAGAAAGAAAGAAACAATAGAGATAACTAGAGCTAATCTATGCTATAGAGCAAATGGATATACTAGACATTTACAGAACATTCTATCACACAAAGATAGAATACAAATTCTTTTCATTACCATATGGAACATTATCTATGATATTTCATATACTAGGCCACAAGACAAGAATTAACACGTTAAAAAAAACCCTGAAATTATGCCATATATCTTTTCTGACCATATTGGAGTAAAGCTGTAATTAACAACAAAAGGGCTAGAAATTATACAAATACAAGGAGATGGAAAACCATCATCTGGAATGAATGAATAATGGATTATTGCAGAAATCAAAATTTCTTATCCCAATGAGAATTTATTTATTCTTATAAAAACATATGGAATACAGCAAAAACAGTACTAAGAGCAATGTTTGTAGTAATAAGCACCTACATAAAAAAAGAAAAGATATCAAATAAATAACCTAACTACATATCTCAAGGACAGAAAAATAAAAACAAACCAAGCCCAAAATTAGTAAAAAATAAAATAATAAAAATTAGAGAGGAAAAAAATAAAATGGGAATTTTAGAAATTATACAAAATATTAATGAAATGAAAAGTTAGTTCTTTGAAAAGATAAGCAAAATTAATAAATTGCTAGCCAGACTGAGAGAAGATTCTAACTAATAAAATCAGAAATGAAAAAGGAGATATTATAGCTGATACTACAAAAACACAAAGAATCACTAGGAACTATTATGAAAAATTTTATGCCAATAAGTAAGAAACAAAGAAGAAATTATAAATTTGTATAAACATATAACTTACCAATATTGAATCATGAAGACATAGAAAAACTAAACAGACCAATAAACAATGATGAGATCAAATCGGAAATAAACAGTGCCAACAAAGAAAAGTCCAGGATCAGAAGAATTCACTCCTGGATACTAGCAAATTTTTAGGGAAAAAATAATGCCAGTTCGAACTATTTCAAACACTCAAAAGAGAAAGGACCCTTACAAACTCATTCTATAAGGCAAATATGACCTTAACTCCAAATCTAGCAAGGATACAACAACAAAAATAAAACTATAGATAACTATAGATCAATATCCCCAGTCAACATACATTTGAAAATCCTCCACAAAGCACTAGCACACCTAATCCAATGCATCATCATTCACCCGGACCAAGTGGGATTTATCCCAGGGATACATGGATGGTTCAATTATATGCACATCAATAAACAAAATATATCACATAAACAGAATTGAAGGATGAGAACCTATGATCACCTCGGAAGATGCAGAGGAAGCACTTGATAAAATATGACAGTCATTTAGGATAAAAAAAGCATAAATTAGGTGTGAAAAATAAATCGCAACACAATAAAGGCTATATACCACAAGCCGACAGCCAATGTCATATTAAATGGAGAAAAGCTGGAAGCATTTCTGCTAAGATCTGGAACCAGACAGGGATGTACACTCTCACCTCTCATATTCAATACAGTTTTGTAAGTTTTAACCAGAGCAATTAGGCAAGTGAAGGAAAGAAAAAACATACAAATAGGAAAGAAGGAAGTCAAATTATCCCTGTTTGCAAATGACATGATTCTATATAGAGAGGAATGAAAACACTCTACCAGGAGACTATTAGAACTGATAAGTGGGCCGGCACTGCGGCTCACTAGGCTAATCCTCCACCTGCGGTGCCGGAACACCGAGTTCTAGCCCCAGTCGGGGCACCGGATTCTGTCCTGGTTGCCCCTCTTCCAGGCCAGCTCTCTGTTGTGGCCAGGGAGTGCAGTGGAGGATGGCCCAAGTGTTTGGGCCCTGCACCCACATGGGAGACCAGGAGAAGTACCTGGCTCCTGCCTTCGGATTAGCGCGATGCGCCGGCCGCAGCGGCTATTGGAGGATGAACCAACGGCAAAGGAAGACCTTTCTCTCTCTCTCTCTCACTGTCCACTCTGTCAAAAAAAAAAACAAAAAAAACAAAAAAACAAAAAAAACCTGATAAGTGAAGTCAGCAAAGTGGCAGGATAAGAGAAAGAGAGAGGGAGAGGGAGGGAGGGAGAGAGGGAAAATAAAAATAAATAAATAAAATTTTTAAAGTTGCAGCATAATAACACAAAACCAGTAGCATTTTTATATACAATGATCTTGATGAGCAAGAATTTACAAGAGCAATCTTGGGGCCAGTGATGTGGCGTGGCAGGTAAAGCTGCCACCTGCAGTACCGGCATCCCATATGGGCGCCGGTTCGAGACCTGGCTGCTCCACTTTCAATCCAGGTCTCTGCTATGGCCTGGGAAAGCAGTAGAAGATGGCCCAAATCCTTGGGCCCCTGCACACCCATGTGGAAGACTGGCAAGAAGCTCCTGGATCCTGGCTTTGGATCCACACAGCTCCAGCCATTGTGGCCAATTGAGGAGTATACCAGTGGATGGAAGACCTCTCTCTCTCTCTCCCAGCCTCTCCTTCTCTCTCTGTGTAACTCTTTCAAATAAAAAAATAAATCTTTTAAATAATAATCTTCTTTCCTCATTTTATGATCTGTATCACAAATCCCATGTATATGATACATACTTTTTTTAAAAAAAAGATTTATTTATTTATTTGAAAGTCAGAGCTACACAGAGAGAGGAGAGGCAGAGTGAGAGGTCTTCCATCCAATGGTTCACTCCCCAATTGGCTGCAACAGTCAGAGCTGTGCTGATCCGAAGCCAGGAGCCAGGAGCTTCCTCTGGGTCTCCCACACGAATGGAGGGGCCCAAGGACTTGGGTCATCTTCTACTGCTTTCCCAGGCCATAGTAGAGAACTGGATCAGAAGTGGAACAGCCGAGTCTCGAACCGTGCCCTATGGGATGCCGGTGCTTCAGGCCAGGGTGTTAACCCACTGCACCACAGTGCCGGCCCCATGATACATACTTTTAAAAATATGTTTTTAAAACGTAATAGGGGGGCCGGTGCTGTGGTGCAGTGGGTTAAAGCCCTGTCCTGAAGCACCAGCATCCCATATGGGCACCAGTTCTAGTCCCAGCTGCTCCTCTTCTGATCCAGCTCTCTACTATGGCCTGGGAAAGCAGTAGAAGGCAGCCCAAATCCTTGGACCCCTGTACCCACATGAGAGACCCAGAGGAAGCTCCTAGCCCCTGGCTTCGGATTGGCGCAGCTCTGTGGCATCTGGGGAGTGAACCACTGGATGGAAGATCTCTCTCTCTCTCTCTGTCTCTACCTCTCTCTGTAACTTGTCTTTCAAAATAAAACAAATCTTCAAAAAAAAAAAAAAAGTAATAGGTAGATGCCAGCCTTGTAGTGCAATAGGTTAACCACCACTTGGAATACTGGCATCCCATAGGAGCACATGTTCCAGTTCCAGTTGGTCTACTTCTTATCCAGATCCCTGTAATGTGCCTGGGAAAGCAAAGACGGCCCAAGTAGTTGGGCCCCTGCCAGCCACATAGGGGACCTGAATGGAGTTCTAGGCTTCTGACTGGCCTGGCCTTGCTGGAGCTCTTGCTGCCATTTGGGAAGTGAACCAAATGTGGATGAAAGATGTCTTTTTACCTCTCTGTCTATGTCTCTCTCCATCTCTCTGTAACTCTGCCTTTCAAATAAATAAATAAATCTTTTTTAAAAATAAAAAGCAGTGTGTGTATGTGTATATGTAAATATGAAGCAAATGTGGCATAATGTTAAAAGCTGTTAGACCTATGTATACTCACTGAACTCTACACTTTCTGTATGATCTGAAAGACTTTAAAGCCGAAAGACAAAAAATGAATATAAATGTTTTAAAAACGACTACTGACCGATTTCTGGGAAAATTTCCTTCACTCTTAGACAGATTTTCATGAGAAGCTGGCTTTTCTGTTGAAAGCAGCTGTGTGGAAGTTAAACTTGGAGCTGGTACTAATCCTTGGCTTCCATGCATGAACACATGCACGGTGAGAAGTCAGTATGCTGAGGATGGCGGAGCAGGAAGATGGAGAGATCCCGGGGCCTGGCTCACATCACTGAGCTGTTAAGTAATCAACCATGACATCTCAATATTTTGACAGGATAAATTTGCTTATTTTTAAAGCAATTTTCTTTGGATCTTCTATTAGTCTCCTCAAGGCGCTTTAACAAAATACTACAGACTAGGTGGCCTAAACACCAGAAATATATTTTTCCACAATGCTGACAACAGAAAAGCTAAGATAAGGTATCAGCAGCCTTGCTTTCTCCCGAGGCCTCTCCTTGGCTTACAGACAGCCACTGTCTCATCGTGTCCTCACATGGCTTTTTCTCTGTGTGCAGGTATCCCCAGTGCTACCTCCCTCCTGGTAAAGACACCAGTGCTATCAGATTAAGGCCTTATGACCTCATTTACTCTTAGTTACCTCCTTAAAGACCCTATCTCAAATCATCCAAGTATCTCCTGCCTCTTTAAAGATCAGGGCCAGCGCTCTGGCATAGCGGGTAAAGGCGCCATCTAAGGTGCCAGCATCCCATATGGGCGCCTGTTTGAGTCCCGGCTTCTCCACTTCCAATCCAGCTCTCTGCTGTGACCTGGGAAAGCAGTAGAAGACGGCCCAAGTGCTTGGGCCCCTGCACCTGCATGGGAGACCTGGAAGAAGCTCCTGACTCCTGGCTTCAGATTGGCGCAGCTCTGGCAATTGTGGCCATCTGGGGAGTGAACCAGTGGATGGACGATATCTCTTTCTCTTTCTCTCTCTCTCTCTCTCTCTCTTTCTCCCTCTCCCTCTCTGTAACTCTGACTTTCAACTACATAAATAAATCTTAAAAAAAAAAAAAAAAGGACCCTATCAACACATGAAGGGGAGGGAAGAGAACATAATTCAATCTTTAAGAGATTGCCTCTTATTAATACACCATTAATTTGGTCATTCTGGCAGTAATTTCAAGGTGTCAGTGAAAGCTTACTCCCACATAATAGTAGTTATAGATTGCTTGTTCATTTTCAAGTTTCACAGCGTAGTCAGATGGTTAAAGTAGATGACCTTTAAGGTGCCTTACAACTCAGATTCCATGAGTAAGCTTGTTTATTTCCAATATTTTAAAAATTCTAATTGCTTTTATGATACCAATCGAATTGTTTTTAGCTCTATCAGAAATATCCAGGGGATGGCACTGTGGCACAGAAGGTTAAAGCCCTGGCCTGAGGTGCCGGCATCCCATATGGGCACCGATTCTAGTTCCGGCTACTCCACTTCTAATCCAGCTCCCTGCTAGTGTGCCTGGGAAAGCAGCAGAGGATGGCCTGAGTGTTTGGACCCCTGCACCCAAGTGGGAGACCTGGAAAAAGCTCCTGGCTTCGGATCAGGCCAGCTCTGGTTTTTGTGGCCATCTGGGGAATGAACCAGCAGATGGAAACTGTTCTCACTCTATCTCTACCTCTCTCTGTAACTCTGCCTTTCAAATAAAAACAATAAATCCTTAAAAGAAGAAGAAATTATTCTTAAGGGCTGAAACTTAACTGAAAAGTGATCGCTGTTAAACAGAAGAGTGGGAATAAGAGAGGGAAGAGATGTGCAATTCGGGACATGTTCAAGCTGACTTACCTCAAATGGTAGAGTTAGAAATATGCCAGGGGATTCCAATTCAATCCCATCAAAGTGGCATGTACCAATGCCATCTCACTTGTCCCAGTGATCAATTTCTGTTCACAATTGATCATAATGATAGGACTAAGAACCAAAGGGATCACATAAACAAAAATAGTGTCTGCAAATACAAGCTGATAGAATCAAAAAGGGAGAGAATGGTCCAACATGGGAAGTGAGATACACAGCCGACCCATAGAATGGCAGATGTCCTAAACAGCACTCTGGCCTCAGAATCAGCCCTTAAGGCATTCCGATCTGGCTGAAAAGCCCATGAGAGTATTTCAGGCATGGAAAGCCAAGACACTCTGGGGGGAAAAAAAAAACCTAAATGAAAGATCTCTGTGAGTGAGATCCCAGTGGAAAGAATGGGTCATCAAAGAAGGAGGTACCTTTCTCTGAAGGGACGAGAGAACTTCCACTTTGACCATGGCCTTGTCTAAATATGATCAGAGTCGGTGAACTCAGGGGGCTTCCATAGCCTTGGCAGCTCATGACAAGAGCCTAGGGTGATTACTGATGCCATAAACAAGAGTGTCAATTTGTTAAGTCAACAACAGGAGTCACTGTGCACTTACTCCTCATGTAGGATCTCTGTCCTTAGTGTGCTATACATTGTGATTTAATGCTATAACTAGTACTCAAACAGTATTTTTCACTTTATGTTTCTGTGTGGGAGCAAACTGTTGAAATCTTTACTTGATGTATGCTAAACTGATCTTCTGTATATAAAGAGAATCGAAAATGAATCTTGATGTGAATGGAAGGGGGGAGGGAGTGGGAAAGGGGAGGGTTGCAGGTGGGAGGGACGTTATGGGGGGGAAGCCATTGTAATCCATAAGCTGTACTTTGGAAATTTATATTCATTAAATAAAAGTTAAAAAAAAGAAATATCTAGAAAAACAACAACTAAAAGTGACTAAAGTCACATCACACAGAAAGAAATCCAAAGGTAGAGAAATTCCAGGATTAGTAAATAAAGTGATTTAACAAATTACCAGGGTCAAGCTTTTTCTACCTTTCCAGTCTGCCAGTTTCCATCTTCCCAGTGCAATTTCCCCATGATCTAAAAGAAACTGTGGTAGCTCCAAGTGTCATGTCATTACACTGTACCCACACAGGCAGGGCAAAGGGAAAGTGAAATTTCATTGTTTCTTTCCATTTTTTAAACAAATAAAGAAAATTCCATAAAGCTCCCCAATCCAGGTCAACTTTTGTCACATACTTAACATGATTGGTTTAAATCGGTAAGTTTCTCCTAATCTCTTATTGGTAGAACCAGCTACACCAAGTCAAAGGCAAAGAAAAAGGTACAAACCAATTTTAAGTCGTGCTTTCAGGTTGATAAGGAGTCAGTCTCCTCTGAAACAGATGCTCCCTGTACAAGAATTAACCAAATCCAGGTTCTACTTTCAGTGAGGAACAAGATGATCTGTTGGTTACCTATATAACAACCCCATAATCAAAACCCCTATTCTAAGCTGACCGTGGAAATGAGGATTTGATATCAAAATTGTCCTTAAAAAGCTTGAAGAACTACAAAAACTATGACTACAGAGGTCTCATTGTAGTATTCCTGGAACTGTCAGAGGATATTGATGGAATTTCTGAGCTATTTTCGATGTCTCACAAAATCTAGCAGAAAAGTTTGCACAAGGGGCTGGCACTGTGGCATAGCAGGTTAAGCATCTATCTGTGGTGCTGGCATCCCATATGGGAGCTGATTTGAGTCCCAGCTGCTCCACTTCTGATCCAGCTCCGTGCTATGGCCTGGGAAAGCAATAGAATATGGCCCAAGTACTTGGGCCCCTGCACCCATGTGGGAGACCTGTAGGAAGCTCCTGGCTCCTGGCTTCAGATTGGCATTGCAGCCATCTGGGGAGTGAAGCAGCAGATGGAAGACCTCTCTCTCTGTCTCTCCCTCTCTCTGTAACTGCCTCCCTAGTAAATAAATACCTTTTTAAAGAAAACTTTGCACAAATCCAATTCCTTTTATTTCTACTGAAATTCTGTAAAGTCAGTATGCAAGAGATTCTCTCATGCTTAGCAGGACCTCATTTTGGCTATTAAATATATATTGAATTAATAGAATATTTTCAATAAATAAATATATTTTTAAAAAGATACATTTGAAATATGAATGATCCATTTAAAACTGGACATCCATGGTGGAAATCCATCAGTGGGAGAAAAATATGAGAAATTATTGATGCTCAAACTATTCCCTTCTTCAGTGTATGTAATGGATTTCAGCTCCTTGAGATTCAAGTGTGCTATGCTCTCTAAACAGACAAGCACTAACCATTCACAGATATTACACCATTATGTCTTAGTTTATTCTGTGCCTATACAAGTATATTCCACATTGACCATATGCTCAAAATCACTGTCTTTCCATATCATTAACTTAGGACACCACCACGATCTCTTGAGTAAATGCATTAATTAATCTAAGTGGGACATAATATGCAACCCTGTTATCTTTTTCTTCTATAGGAAAATGACCAATCAACAATGAACGTTTAAATTCTATCAATAAAACATTCTTATTTGATATCATAGGCATTTGCATTTTATTCCCTGCAATTACCATCTGCTAATAGTAATTTAATTGTTTAATAAATAATACTAGGGAGAGTAAACGTAAATGAAAATGGAAAACATTTTAATATGAGTTCTTCTAGTTTTATTTTTCAGTAGTGACAACTATACTTAGTAATTTTAAAAAGAGCATTAATCAAAGAGGGGGGATAATGAGAGATTGCTGCATGGCTGTTGAATATTAGATGACTAAAAGAAATAGCTAATTTCTAGGAGTAGTGTTTGGGGAAGAAAATAAGGTATAGCATAAATTAGCAGGTGTTCTGAGTTTCTGTTCTGATGTAAATAGGGACAGTAATATCATTATCTAGGAAAAACAACAGACTAGGAAGAGGATATGCTGAGATTTCAAGAATACCCCCATATCTATACCTTCTTTTTTATTAAGATAATGTTTAATCCTGCTAAAAATGTAATTAGCCTGCTAAAGAGTAAATTGTCTACCAAGTACACATTAATCTCTATAGTGTTGTTGGAAAATCTCCTAGGAAGAAGGTATTTTGTTATTTTTGTTTGTTTCGTTCTTGTTTTTAGGTGAATGACTATGACTTGGATTCGTACACTATCACAATGGCTGGTAAGCAGTGAATCTATGTGCTATAATATTCCATATCAGGCTGGAGGTTTTTTGAGTTTCCAGGGGCAGGAGGAGTAAACCGTGGGGTGGGTCTTACTCCACAGCTTCTCTGGAGATCTCGGCAGTGGTGTGTCTTTGCTGCAGTACTCCACAATTTCTAGGGCACCTGTTCTTCTCCACATGCCTTCTATTTTCTCTTCCTGTAACCCACCTTCATCACCCTCCAATCTGAGATCCTTCTCTCCATCTTCTAGATCAGCTAATTCATAACTATAACTTACGAGGCTTTACCTCACTTGTAGCCTGATCCCACCAGTCTCTATCTCACTCCCTTTCACTTTGTCTCCCCACTGCAGACTATTTAATTCTCTTGGCATGTCCTACATGAAATTCCCAAGACAGACAAATGGTCTGGCTAAGATCCTCTATTACGCATGGATAGCTAATAGCTCCTTCATTGGCTGCCTTTGAGTCAGGTCCCCATCCTTATCCAACCAATTGTGTTCAAAGAGGTGAGGACACATTGGTACTAAATGTGGCTGTCCAGCATTCTCCCTCCAATAAGGAGTGAAAAAGGACCCACTGAGGCTAGCATTGTGGTGTCATGGGTAAAGCTGTTGACTGCATTGCCAGCATCTCATAAGGGCACTGGTCCGAGTCCCAGCTGCTCTACTTCTGATCCAGCACCCTGCTAATGGTCTGAGAAAAACAGCAGAAGATGGTCCAACTACTTGGGCCCCTGCTGCCCATGTGGGAAAACTGGAAGAAGCTCGTGGCTCCTGGCTTTGGCCTGCCCCAGCTCTGGCCTAGGGAATGAACCAGCGGGTGGAAGATTTCTCTCTCTCTCTCTCTCTCTCTCTCTCTCTCTCTCTTTCTCTCTCTCTGCCTTTCAAATAAGTAAAATAAACATAAATCTTAAAAGAAAAAAGAAGCCACTTTCCTCAGGAGTGTCTGCAGGCCATCCAGACAATGTGACTGACCTCCCTAGTTAGACAACTAAACCCAGGGAACCCAGAAAATATGCCCATAAATAACTTCTTTGTTTGGAGATCTTCACTGAATCAGCAAATTGAATAATTGTTTCATATTTACTTTATGCAGTGTAGTCATAGTATAAATTTCTTTTAATTTAAAAGAAAATATTAGTAATTATGAGGGACACTTCAAGTGCACTGGAATTGTTCTGATGCAACTAATTTTTTTTGAGTCAAAATAATTCCAATAGATCAAAACCTATAGGAATTCACCCTGTTTAACTCCCATGAAATGACTCCCTTTAGAATCCACAAATCATGACTATCCAATTCACTGTTAACAACTTCTGTAGGAGACATTTCAAAATAAAGGGCAGTTATTATTTATGGTTTGTAATGAAGCCAAGTCAGTCCAGAGGGACACGGTGAGGATCACTGTCAGTTTTGTAAAATGCCTTTGGCTTTTCAAGGAAAGGTACTATATATGATAATAAAGGAATACAATAATATTCTTGCACAACAATGGCAGTGAGTTCATCATTGTCTTAAAAACTAAGTTCATCTTTAGGCCTTATGGGGATTGCTGAATTCAATTTGTCCTGAGAATTCTAAGGCTGATGGAAAAAAAGATGCCCATTATAAATGCACTTCCTCTGTTTCCTGTTCTGCTCACTATGTGATGCTCTTAACTTCTGTTTGTATTCAGGAGCTGACTGCCATTTATAAATGCACAGGGTTACTAATTGCACTATGACATTTATAGAAATTTTAGGATGGCATGAAATCACATTTTTCCACACTCACATGCATGCTTTCACATGTTCATGAGGTTATACACACATATGTGAGAAAAGAGAGAGACAAAAGTGAGAAAAGAAGATGGGGTGAGAATTTGAATAGTATCATCATTTCTATTTGTGAGATTGGGCTTATGTTGCTTTACACAGCATTTCTGTATATGTTATTTTATTTGGTTCTCACTAGACCCCCTGGCGCTGGGTGAGGAAATGTTTTCTCACTTTTTTGACCTGGTCACAAGAAAATTCAAAGGCAAACAAAGTTTCCAGGACTAGGGATGGGGGTATGGGATGTGGGGTGGAGTGGGGGGGTGGGGGTGGGGATGTGTCTGCTGGACAAAAAGAGAGAGATCCCAGGGAAGCTCATTATAGAATACTGATGAGCCTGGACACCAGTGTTCTCCACCAGATTTCCACGTAGACTCCCAGCTGCTTTTCTTTAACCTTGTCAATACCTAAGTTAGTGAGGAGCAGGATGCATTCAGTGGCGGTGAGATTTTCAGGGGGTGAGTCCTTTTGCAGTGTTCCTTTCTGTGCAATTTTCAGGAGCCAGCAGAGAGTAAATAGTTAATGCAAGGAAAAGTAAGATGGCCTGCAGAAACCAAGGGTGAGGGGTGTTTGCAACTCCTGAGGTCAGTACTCTATGACTTAAGTCAGACTCATGTGTTTGATAATTCTCCTTTAGCAACAAATTAAAAACAAGCTGCGTTGACCAAATCACAGCACAGAATCAAGGGAAAGGGCCCAGATGAGCTGCCCAGGGTTCACCTCTGCAGGTAACTTACCAATTTCTGCCTTCTGTAGAATAATTACACTGCTCTTGCTTTTTTGAATTCCTACTTTTAAAAATTTCAGGCTGACTCAAATGTGTCAGCCTAGCAACTCTCTCCCTGTAGAGAACTTCACCTTGTCATCCTGCCATTTCTACATCTAATTTAGAATTGCTTTTCTGGTTTTTACAACTCTTCATCAGTTTGCTCCTCCCTCCCTTTCCAAATTCGTTTCTCCTGATCTTCATCAATCTGTCACCTTCATCTCCGCCCCCTCACTCCACTTCTTGGCTTTTCAGGCAGTTACTGTTTGAATGAGAAGATTGAAAAATCTCATTTATCACTTTGGAGAAGTCTCACAGAACATATTGCAAAGCCTCCCTCACACCCCAGGGAGAGGAAGAGAGACTGCAACACCTAAAAATAAATCTCCAAAGAAGGAGTATCCCTAAAATACAGTAAGATAACACATAAGTACCGCTGTGCTCTCTTAGAAAACAAAACAGAAACTCACAATGGAACTTTCCCTTTGTAGGTGAGCTTTTATCAAAATGATCAGTTTTGAAGAAAGTCCACAAATTCCTAAATTCGCTATTTTTTTTAAATTTTTTTGACAGGCAGAGTGGACAGTGAGAGAGAGAGAGAGAGAGATACAGAGAGAAAGGTCTTCCTTTTCTGTCGGTTCACCCCCCAATGGTGAACCACGCTGATCCGATGGCAGGAGCCAGGTGCTTCTCCTGGTCTCCCATGCGGGTGCAGGGCCCGAGGACCTGGGCCATCTTCCACTGCACTCCCGGGCCACAGCAGAGAGCTGGACAGGAAGAGGGGCAACCAGGACAGAATCCGGCGCCCCGACCGGGACTAGAACCCAGTGTGCCGGTGCCACAAGCAGAGGATTATCCTAGTGAGCCGCGGTGCCGGCCTTAAATTCACTATTAAAAAAAAAAATCCATTCAAATCACTGCCACAAGCCACAGTGGAAAAAATCTTCAAAGACAAATCCCCAGTCTCCCTGTCCTTTTGTTGTGACACCTCCAGGAAGACTTGCCATTCTAACACCTGCTGTAAGGCACGCTTCCTCATCAGAGCTGGTACTCTAATTCATATTCCTTCCTGCCACGGGCCCCACAGATGGAGGATTTCCTAATGGTCCCGGGTTACATTCAAAGGGTTGCCAATGACCACCCTAGAGAAGACTACTTTCCCCTGAGGCAACTATACTGAGACAACAGTGGAGGGCTGTAAAGCAACATAATGGGAAATCCTAGCTCAAAACCCAGCATTTTCCTACGGACACAGCATCAGACAGTGGTGTCTTGGTCCTGCCATGTACGCATTCCATGAGCCATGAGAGGCAATGAGATGCCAAGAAAACAGAAAGATTAGCTTACCAGGAGCCTCCCAAGTGGCCGCCATGTGTTTTGTTTGAAATGAAGCTTCATTTCAGTAGAAAGCCGCCTGCCACCACGTTAAACTCTTTGCTGATCATGACCAAGAGTTTCTGCCTTTGGAATGCAATGAAAAATAACTCCAGTAAAGGAAGGTGGTATAAGCTGGGAGTCCAAGCTACTGTGTCAGGGCCATGCGGACAGATGTGTTCTGGTAGCAGTCTTCAGTTTTACTCTATAACAGGAAAGAAAAATGTAATTTCTAGCAAAAAGAAATGAAAGCTGCTACCAGTGAAAAGAATATCTATCATCAAGTCAAGTAGGCTGCAGTCATCACTTACAAACAGTGATTAACTGGGACTATGGGTTAAGTGGTGCCTGCATAGGCACACCTGAAACCTCTATTTCTGTGGATTCTATTTTCTTTTCACTCCTCTTACACCAAAATTTTCCAATTTTGCTTTTGACTCTGAGTTGGCATAGCATTCATATTTCTAAGAGTGTCAGGTTATAATTATAGAAATGAATTTCATTCTAATTTATTTTTGTGTGTGAAATTTGATGTAGAATGAAGTATGTGCGTGTCACATCTTTGAATGAGGTTCTGTCTTCTGATGAAGAATCTGTTCCCTGTAGTTTTGTGGCCTCAGGTGTTATTGGAAGGTAATCCATTTTAATTTTTGTTCAAATTTATTCATAGTCTTGGCACATCCCCTTTCATAATATACCAATATTTATATACTGTCTACTATCAAAATGAGCTTAGAACATCTATTTCTTATAATGTTGTAAACTCCTCAGTTTACATGTCTTCTGGTATTTGTCATCTCTGAAACTCCCCCCTCTTGCCAGTTGGCTTTTCATTACATTTTCTCCAATTCTAACATTCCTATTTGCTTTCTTCCTTCTCTCATTTCTCTGCTAGTTCTTTGGAAAGGACAAGATTCTATTATTATTATTATTATTATTATTATTTTCTTTCTTCTTCTAAAGATTTGGAAAGTAGAGCTAAAATATTTGGGAAATGACTAGTTCCATAAAATCCAGAAGTGAGTAATAAGTAGAAGCCAGTCTGGGAATCTTAAGTCCTAGGATGTGAACTATTTGTAGTAAACCACAAAAGATTTGTATGAAAAATCCAAGTACTTTAAATTTTTTTTGTTGAAATAAAATCAGGTTTCTTAGTGACAAACATATTACCAAGTAATTTCACTCATAATGATGACAAATTGATAAACCAATTTGAGAAATGTTATTAACTCATTTTTTTACAATTAAGAAGCTCTTAATAGGTTTCTGTAAATACCAGAAATATTAAATTCCAAGAACAAAAGTAATTTAATTCGGTTAATAAAATATAACTCCCTTTTTTTTAAAATTAAGCAAAATCAAAATTGGCAACTTAGGTAAGTGACAATTCTGGTTATGAAAGGACAAGAAAACCCCCTTGGATCAAGACCCAACTGCTACTGATTTCCTTTTTGTTGTGTAGAATCTATGAATAAAAAGGCAGCTTAAAACCTGCTTTGGTACAGTTTAGTGGTGGTGGGTTTACTTTTGTTTGCTTGCTTCATGATGAAATTTAAAATGGTTTTCTCCCTCCCTCTTATGAAAAACAAGATGTGCTTGAAAATATTAACACAGGACCAAAACCTGCACCCTGAGGCAGAGGAAACCAAACACACAGGAAGCCCCTGCTACTGCCCACTGTGTCACACAGTTGGCAGGCAGCAGGCTGGGAGGCAGCATTAGAAGCAGCAGGCTAAGAGTGACCTCGGCTGGGAGAAATGAGAAGTCTCTGAGTGGCAAGTTGTGATAGCAGTGCTCATAAAACTATTGTTCCCTTTATGGAAGAGCGGAGGGCAGCTGTCTGCAGACGTTAGCGGACAGACAATGCCCGGTGAGCCGCTTAAAACTTCCCATTCCCATTCACCTTCACAGTCGCCAGGCCTGGAAGTTATGTCTGGAAATTGCAACACAAGGGATTCTGATGCAGTTCTCCCAGGAACCACACTTTAAAAAGCCCTGGACTGGGGTGCAGCCTGTGGCTACAAATACAAAGATCTGGGACAATTATGGAACAATTGGGTTAGACATATTTCTACTTAAGAATTTGGCTTCTGTTAAACTCTTTAAAAAAATTTTGCTTGGAGCCTGGCATTGTGGTTTCTTGTGATGCCGGCATCCTGTATCAGAGAGCCGGTTCAAGTCCTTGCGCTCTGCTTGCAATCCAGCTTCCTGCTAATGTACCTGAGAAGACAGCAGGGAAGATGGCCCAACCCCTTCCTCTCATGTGGGAGACTAGGATGGAGTTCCCAGCTCCTAGCACAGGCCTGGCCCACACCTGATTATTCAGACATTTGGCAAATTATCCAGCAATGGAAGATTTCTCTTTCTATTTCTCCATCTGTCTTTGTCGTTCTGCCTTTCAAATAAACCCTTTTTTTAAAAAAAAAAAAAAAAAAAAAAAGCTTGCCTATCCATGACGTTAAGTTGCTTAAGGACTACTTAATAAGACACTTTCATTTTCTGATATTGTGACCTCCTATCAGACAACATGTCCCTGTTTGGGACGTTCTAAATATGATCTTCATTTTGGAAGAAAATACACTCTGCTGTTGCAGCAGTTATTTATATTTGTTACTGTTTCATTTGTTAAAAATAAAACCCACATCGGGAAAAATGCTCAATTTCTGCTTCTGTCAGTTACTTACTCAGAAATAAAATCATTCTAGCTATAACGCAGCTAAGCGTTGTGGAGCTTACCTGGTGGGCACTGTTTGAAATGCTTGCCCTTGGCCTGGAAGGAATCAATTGCTCTTCAGAGGCCAGCTGTCCGTGATGCTGTTTCC
Organism: Oryctolagus cuniculus; assembly: GCF_964237555.1. Classification (NCBI taxonomy): domain Eukaryota; kingdom Metazoa; phylum Chordata; class Mammalia; order Lagomorpha; family Leporidae; genus Oryctolagus; species Oryctolagus cuniculus. The sequence goes on from NC_091436.1 coordinate 57,379,921, forward strand.
TACACGGTTTTGGCCTCCTAGGAATGCTGCATCCAGTTGGTTCTTTAGTGATGTCCTTCGTTATCCTTGCTTCCTTGTGGACCCAGAGTCCTGTCTGAAGATGTTTCAGCACAGCTCAAGAGCACCATCTTGGGATGCACATTTCAGTGATCAGATGGAAGATATGAGTGGCACAGGATTCAACATCTGCTAGAGAAAAACGCAGTGAACCTGCAGTAACTACTCAAGAAAAGGGGTGGGGTGGGCAGGAGAGGAGTTACTCTGGCTATAGGCATTAGCTTGGTGACATTTCTGAAGAGTTGTTCTTGATAACAGTTACAGACTTTGTCCAAGAAAGACAGTCCTGCCACCTTCCAAAAATTCATATTCTGCTGTTGTTGTCTGCAGGGCAAGGTTCCAGTCAACTTTGAAAAAATCAGCTATAAATCTCATAAGTTGCAAAGAAACTTAGAAAGTTTCATGGAAAAGGAAGTTCTTTTTAGAAAACCTGCAAAAATGTGATCTTAAGTCACCAATTACATTGTAATACTAGGTAAGAGCAAGAAGACCATTGAATATTAGAACCATTTTCAGAAACACAAAAGTGCTTTTTTATTTAAAAAAAAAAGCTGTGAATCAAATCAGTAGTAAAGTATCACAAAATTTTTTTAGAGCTTTTGTTTATTTATTTGAGAGGTAGAGTTACAGAGAGAGGGAGAGACACACAGAGAGGTCTTTCATCTGCTGGTTCACTCGCCAAAGAGCTAGGAATCTGAAGCCAGCAGCCAGGAGCTTCTTCCAGGTCTCCCACGTGGGTGCAGGGGCCCAAGCACTTGGGCCATCTTCCACTGCTTTCCCAGGCCATAGCAGAGAGATGAATTGGAAGAGGAGCAGCTGGGATATGAACTGGTGCCCACATGGGGCGCCAGCGCTGCAGGTGGAGGCTTAGCCTACTATACCACAGTGTTGCTTCCCACATAACTTTTTAAAGAGTTTAACCAAGTGGAGCATTTCCCCCTCTCTCTCATCTACCTTCTGGGCTACACTTTTCAGCACTGATGTATTATGCTGGATGTCCCTCAGGTGCCCACATCTTCCACAGGAATGGGACAGATGAGGCAGTTGGGGAGTGGGAAAAGAATGAGTGAGACTAATAAAAGAGATGAAATGGGGAGGGAAATGGTGTTTTTCCTCATAGTACCAGAGAGCTTGATGTAGACACAACTTCATACATTTCTTACGGCTGTTATAGATGCTGGCCTGATGCTGGCATTCCCTTCCATCTTCAGATTCTCTCAGCACAGGCAGACAATACAACAATGTCAATGTCAACCTCATGTGTGGTGTACCAGCCAGGGAAATTTGAAAGGTACTATTTCAAAGGTGAGGTGATCAGAAGGACGCAATAAGCAGTTAAGAAACTGTTTTTACAATATGCCAGCCTCATTATATCTGCTGTGGAAAAATGCACAGCTCTCTTCTAAAACTAGGTTACTGGGGGACTAGCAGGAGATGGAACTAAGGCAAGATAGTAAGAATGCAAGGAAGTCAACTAGGTGTCAGGGTAATGCAAGACAAATGCTTTAACAAATAGACCCCTGATTGCACTAGCTTTCCTCATCCCCAGATTCAGAGACGGTGGCAGGTGTTCTTCCTTAGCTATACCTTTTCTCCATGGAATAGGTCACAGATCCAAGCTCTTTCCATCTTGTGGCTCTGCCATTCCCTAAAGCTACAGGATGTTTTCCATTCAGACAGAGTAATAGTGCAGGAAAAACAAAGATGCTTGTTACAGACCCATCTGGAAGGTGAATCAATCTCTTCTCCAACTCAGGGATTTGAATTGGTCACATGGCCACACCTGGATACAGGAGGGGGTGGAGGATGCAGCCGTGTCCCAGTGACATCTCTATTCTGTGAAAGAGAGGCTGAATCTCAGGTGTATATGGCCATTTCTACCACATTGAGAGGGCACAGTGGACAGAGAAAGAAAGAAAACCTACAGCAGAAGCAGCGGAGAATATTATGGGAATGGGTAAGATAGTTGACTAAAAGGAATTGCATGTGCCTCGTAGCCTTGAATAATGAATATTTGACTTTAAAGTTTTGAGATAAGGCAGAGGAAGAATTTAGGCATGATGAGGTAAAGAGGTTTTGCTTGGTGTTCAAGTGGGGTATGATCAGAAACTAATTCTGAGGTCTCCAGAGAAATTCTTTCCAGGTTATTGGAAAGGATTAAGTGATTTCCAGTTATTCCTCTCAAAAAGTAATAGCTGTTTCTGTTGCTGGAAGACCTAAGACTTTTGCTGGTAAAACCAGAAATGCCTCAACTCCGGATGGGAACTGCCCAATATATCTGCCACGATGGAAATGTTCATTATCTGTGCTGCCCAATACAGTAAGCACAGGCCACAGGGGGCTCTTGAGCACTTGATGTGAGGCCAGTGTGTCCAAGGAACTGAATTTTTCATTTAATTTCATTTTAAGAAATTTATGTTTCTAATTAAATGACCACGTGAGGCTACTGTCCACCATATTAGCACAGCTCTTGGAGGGGGGTGAAATGGCCAGCTGCTGCTCAGGCCTTCCCATTCTCTCTACATTGCCCCATCCACAAGTTGACTCAGGTGCTTCTACACAGCCAGGTTCATAGACACTTTCCTCTTCACCAGCCCTTAGCCCCAGGGTGGGCTAAAACTAGCCAGAGTCTGTCTATTCAGAGATGTTGGGGAGAACGCTGAGAAGTCAGTCCCTCTCCAGCTGATTGGAAGTCTGTTTTCTGCATGGGGGTGACGGCAGCAGAGGAGGACAGCCCACAAAGAGAGATGAATGAAGCAACATGAGGGGAACAATTAGGTAAGAGGGAAAACCAGAGCCCAGCTCCCATTTCAGGCCCTGATTCCAAGTTACTTCATAAAAGGATACAGCTGGCCCTTGCGTTCTGTGACCCATTCCCATATTCTTTTAATAAGAATTTATTAAAATAAATTCTCTGTTGTATAAGCTCCTATAACTTGCAGTAAAGAAGCTCTAATTATTAAAAAGGGCTCGGGGAAAGTACTCTGAGAAAAGTTAAGAATAAGGCGAATGATGGGGGGCTGGCTGGCAAGCCCATTCTGGTGGTCTCACAGTAGACTCCAGTGAGAGGAGAACTGAAGCAGGCTAATAACTAGTCTCTGAGGTCACCCGACATACTGGATACGACTCTTAGCCATTCGCGGAAGACTATTGCTCTTACTTTTTTTAAGATTTATGTTTATTTATTTGAAATTAGAGTTAGAGAGAGAGAGGAGAGATAAAAAAGAGATCTTCCATCTGCTGGTTCAGTCACGAGATGGCCGCAGCAGCCGAGGCTGGGCCAGGCAGAAGATAGGAGCCAGGAGCTTCATCCAAATCTCCCACAGGGGTGCAGGGACCCAAGAACTTGGATATTAGGAGGGAGCTGGGTGGAAAGTGGAGCAGCCAGGACTAGAACTGACACCCATATGGGATGCCAGCACTGCAGACAGCAGCTTAATCTGCTAAGCCATAATGCCTGCCCCAGACTATTACTTTATATGGTACATACAGAGATGATCAGTTTAGGAGAGTTGAGGCAACCTGACAGGTTCACAAATGACTGATTGATGAGCAAGAATGCTAATTTACTATTTGTCTAACATAGAAAAGAATAGTAACATTCTAACTCAGCAATGACCTGATTCCAATTTTTTTGTCTCTCCCAGTTTTTAAAAATTTTCCTCCCATTTGCTGTTGCACAAATACAACCTGTATTTTTCATCTTCTCCTCCTCTGTTTCTTCCATTAACTCAGTCCAGAATGTCTGACTTCCATCTCCACCTAGCAAAATTCTATTAATGATTCCAGCCCTATTTCGAAGACTATCTCTCCTCTATTCTATTCTTTCCCCCATTTGACTTTGTGACTCTCTTTGCACAGTGGTCTGCATTGTTTTATAATTACTTCTAAAAGCTTTATATCTTCCATCTCCAAAATCTTCACCAGACACAATTTTTTATTAAAGCAGTCTAAATTTACACTCACTTGTCATGTAGCTACTTGATGTTTTCAACGCATGTGGATCTCTGTAGTCAATTTAGACCCTTAATATCATAATTCTTGAAGATTTAGTCCACAGCATGTTAGGTCCTCATTGGCAGGCTGTTGAAGAAGTGGGGGGAGGAGCAAAATAGGAACAGCAGAAGAGTAAACCAATGGGAAACTTGGTAGCAGCCTGGCAGTAGTAACACTGCACTGACATCTGCTAATGGTTTGTAAGAGATTTAACATTTTATGTGGTGTTATTCTTTATTCCTTGATTAACCTTTCTTGCTTTACTATATATTTATAATGATATTGGCATGAATATACAATCATCTTTTTAATTAAAAAATGAGTTGATTTAAATGAATGGTAAATAGCAGCAGGTAATTCGTGGCAGCCACAATAGCTGGCTAACCACTCTGTCATGCAAGGGCCATCAGAAGTGAACAAAAACCTGGCCAGCAGCCAATAGGGTATGGGGAAGGGGCACCTTGTCTGGACACCTTAGAAGGTTGGCCGAAGCCAGCAAGAGCCCTTTGGGGATCAGCAGACAGTTAGGTGAGATAGGAGAATCACTGGCTTCAGAAAAAGACATAGGGTCTTTTTTTTTTTCAGTTTCTTTTTTTAAAGTTAAATTTACTTATTATAGAAAGATAACAGATTTCCTATAGTTCATATATACAGTTTAAGAACATAGCATATGGGGCCGGCGCCGTGGCTCACTTGGTTAATCCTCCGCCTGTGGCACCAGCATCCCATATGGGCGCCAGGTTCTAGTCCTGGTTGCTCCTCTTCCAGTCCTGCTCTCTACTGGGCCCAGGAGGGCAGTGGAGGATGGCCCAAGTGCTTGGGCCCCTGCACTTGCATGGGTGGGAGACCAGGAAGAAGCACCTGGCTCCTGGCTTCGGATCAGCGCAACGCTGGCCGTAGCGGCCATTTGGGGAGTGAACCAATGGAAGGAAGAACTTTGTCTCTCTCTTTCTCACTGTCTATAACTCTACCTGTCAAATAAAAAATATAAAAGAACATAACAATATTTCCTACCTTCCCTCTTCCTCCTTCCTTTCTTATTTTCCTTTAATTTTTACAATAACATACTTTCAATTTATTTTTTTAATAAAAAAATTTTAAATTTATATAAGGTGAACAAATTTCATGTACTCATATATACAGATTTAGGAGCATAGAGATACTACCCACACCTGACCTTTCTTCCAGCCATGCACCCACCCTTCCCTAAATAAAGAATTCAACAAGTGGAAAGCAGAAAGACCACTGTTCCTTGGGAAAATGGATAAGGGCTATAAACACTAATCAAATCTTAAGATGTTAATTTAAATCATTCATATTACAATTTTTGTGCTGTATATATTAGCTAACACAAATGAGAGAAAACATGCTATTTGTCTGTTTGGGATTGGTCTATTTCACTAAACATAATGATCTCCAATTGCATCTATTTTGTTGCAAAAGATGGGGTTTTGTTCTTTTTTATGTATTTGTAGTATTTTATTGTACATATGTATGTGTGTATGCATGTATACATATGTGTATATATATTCACACATATCTCACATTTTCTTTATCCAGTTATTCCTTGTATCAAAGCACTTCACTTCTCCATATCTGTTTTCTGTAAAATGAAGGAATATATTCTTGCCTTTGTAGGATTGTTGTGAGATTACCTAAAAGGGCAAATATACACCTGACCCAAAATGTACACTGAATTTATACTGATTTCCGTCATAGTGAGGTTAGTGAGGTCTGGGCTGGATTTCAGCAGAACACCCCCAGTGGAAGAACCAGAGGAACAAAGGCCAATGACCAGAATGTAATGTAAAGCACCAGGGGTTAAAAGCCCAAATACAAAATTTAGAATAGTAAGATGAATGGTGGTTCACACAAACTGCTTAGTGACAAAGACAGGTCCACGGGACAAATGTTTAGCACCACTGGTCCTGCCCTCCCGCCCTCTTCTGGCTTCCCCGACTCCTCCAGCTCCAACCTGCCCTGTGGCCTCCTGCACTGCTCCCGCCCTTCTGCTGAGGGGCTTCTTCATGTCCTCTCATAGATACTGGTGCTCCCGCAGTTCTGTTTGGTGCCTTTTCTGTTTTCATTTCATTCTTCCCCAGAAATCTGATGCTCATGATTGGCTTTGGTTGGTTTTCTTTTTTTTATATAATTTTTTTTAATTATTTATTTGTCAGGTAGAGTTAGACAGCGAGAGAGAGAGACAGAGAGAAAGGTCTTCCTTTCATTGGTTCACCCCCAAAATGGCCGCTACGGCTGGCGCACTGCACGGATCCGAAGCCAGGAGCCAGGTGCTTCCTCCTGGTTTGCCACACGGGTGCAGGGGCCTAAGCACCTGGGCCATCCTCCACTGTCTTCCAGGGCCACAGCAGAGAGCTGGACTGGAAGAGGAGTAACCAGGACTAGAACCCTGCGCCCATATGGGATGCTGTCACTGCAGGAAGAGGATCAGCCAAGTGAGCCACGGCGCCGGCACCGGTTGGTTTTCAACTGTATGCTGATTTCCAACTTTTCATCTCCACTTAGTCACTCACAACTCAGAACTCCTCAGAGTTCTCTTGGAACCTGGATATTAATTTGCATGGGAACCACAGTAAGTCTACCTTTTCTGCCTGCAGCCTCCTTCATTTTCCTTAATAGCTGGAGCTTTGGTTCAAAAATAGCTATTGCTATGGTCTGAATGTTTGTGTCTCTCTCCCTTCAAATGCATATATTGAATGGTAACCTCCAAGGCAATGGTATTAGGATATGGGGCCTTTGGGAGTGATTATGTCATAAGGGAAGAGCCCTCATGAATGACGTTAGTGCTCTTATGAAAGAGGCCCCTTCTACCATGTGAAGACATAAGAAGAAACAGAGAGCTGGCCCTTATCAGAAAGCAAATCTGCTGATGCCTGGATATGAGATTTCCCAGCCTGCAGAACTATGAACAATAAATTTTTGTTGTTTATCCAGTTTATAGTATTTTGTTATAGCAGCCTGAATGTGCTAAGTCAGTTATTTAGCTTCTAAAGTCGTTACCACAATCACTGTAACTGATTCTGTTATTTTTTCCTAGGGTTTTTTAAAACCATGAGTGGATTCACTAGGACTAGAGTGAAATTGTGGGTAACAACCAAATTTTTAAAGAATATTTGTAAAGCATAGACTAGAATCAAATGGCATGGAGTAGAACTAGCAGAATGCTTGCTTCCCAGGAAGAGTAAGTACTGTTCTAAGGCTTCTTGCTTTCAGTTTGTATGCATAAGGTCAAAATAAACCTTTTTTTAACTATAGCTCATAGACAGCAATTTAATACCCACTGTATTAGACTACTGTCTCTTCCAGAGCATTCTGAATCAAACTGTAAGGAGGATTTGGGAATGAAATTACTTATGTTCAGTTAGAGGTTCCCGTGCATACTAACCATGTTTTCTTGAGAAAATTACTTAACCCATATATTTCTCATCCGTAAAATGGATGTAAAATAGTGATTTTCAAGTGCCTATTGTGATGATTAAATAAATTAATATAATTACTGCCTGATATGGATGAATGCTTTCTAAAACTATGCACTCTTAAATAATAAAATATCTAAATGTTATTTTAAAAATATTAAAATTGGGACCAGTACTGTGGCATAGTAGGCTGGGACTCTGCCTGTGGTGCTGGCATCCCAAGTGGGCACCGGTTCCTGTCCTGGCTGCTCCTCTTCTGATTCAGCTCCCTGCTATGGCCTTGGAAAACAGCAGAAGGTGGCCCACGAAATTGAGCAATCCTACTACTAGGTATATATCCAAAAGACTTCAACTCGTTGTATCAAAAAAAAAAAAAATACCTGCTCCAGCAGGTTTATAGCAGCTCTGTTTACAGTCACCAAATATGGAATCATTCAAGGTTTCTGTCATTAGATGAATGGATAAAGGAATATACACTATGCAGCTATAAACAGAATGAAATCCTGTATCTTGCAGCAAAAATGAGTAGAACTGTAAGATATCATGTTGATGATACTATATATAGGGGACCCAATAAACTCCTATAAGAGACTATTGGAATGCATAGAAGAGTTTGGTAAAGTAGTAGGATACAAAGTCAACGCTCAGAAATCAACAGCCTTTGTATACACAGATAATGCCAGGGCCGAGGAAGAACTTCTAAGATCAATTCCATTCACGATAGCCACAAAAACAATAAAGTACCTTGGAATAAATTTAACCAAGGATGTCAAAGACCTTTATGATGAAAATTACAAAACACTAAAGAAAGAAATAGAAGACGACACAAAAAAATGGAAAAACCTGCCATGCTCATGGATTGGAAGAATCAATATTATCAAATGTCCATTTTCCCAAAAGCAATTTACAAGTTCAATGCAATACCAATCAAAATACCAAAGTCATTATTTAAAGACCTAGAAAAAACGATGCTGAAATTCATATGGAGAAACAGGAGACCCAGAATAGCTAAAGCAATCCTTTACAATAAAAACAAGGCTGGAGGCATCACAATTCCAGACTTCAAGACATACTACAGGGCAGTTATAATCAAAACAGCCTGGTACTAGTACAAAAACAGATGGATAGACCAATGGGACAGAATAGAAACACCAGAGATTAATCCAAACATCTACAACCAACTCATATTCAACAAAGGACCTAAAACCAACCCCTGGAACAAGGACAGCCTCTTCAACAAATGGTGCTGGGAAAACTGGATGTCCACATGTCGAAGTATGAAGCAAGACCCCTACCTTACACCTTATACAAAAATCCACTCAACACGGATCAAAGAACTAGAGATGCGCCACAACACCACAAAACTAATTGAGAGCATAGGGGAAACCCTTCAAGATATTGGAACAGGCGAAGAATTCCTGGAGAAGACCCCAGAGGCAAGAGTAATCAAAGATAAAATAAACAAATGGGATTACCTCAAATGGAAGAGTTTCTTTACAGCAAAGGAAACAGTCAGGAAAGTGAAGAGGCAACCAACAGAATGGGAGACATTATTCGCAACCTACACAACAGATAAAGGATTAACAACTAGAATCTATAAAATGATCAAAAAACACCACAAAATCAAAACAAACAACCCAATAAAAAAATGGGCCAAGGACCTTAACAGACATTTTTCAAAAGAGGAAATCCAAATGGCCAACAGACACATGAAAAAATGTTCAGGATCACTAGCCATCAGGGAAATGCAGATCAAAACCACAATGAGGTTTGACCTCACTCCGGTTAGATTGGCTTACATACAGAAATCAACCAACAATAGATGCTGGCGAGGATGTGGGGAAAAAGGGACACTAACCCACTGTTGGTGGGAATGCAAACTGGTAAAGCCACTATGGAAGACAGTTTGGAGAGTCCTCAGAAACCTGAATGTAGCACTACCACAGGACCCAGCCATCCCACTCCTTGGAATATACCCAAATGGAATTAAAGGGGAGAAAAAAAGAGCCATTTGCACCTCAATATTTGTTGTAGTTCAATTCACAATAGCTAAGACATGGAATCAACCTGAATGTCCATCAACGGATGACTGGATAAACTATGGGATATGTACTCTATGGAACACTACACAGCAGTAAAAAACATTTACATTTTTTGGCATTTACAACAAAATGGAAGAAGCTGGAAAACATCATGCTGAGTGAAATAAGCCAGTCCAAAAGGGACAAATATCATATGTTCTCCCTGATCGATGGCAACTAAACGAGCATCTAAAATGATACCCATTGAAGTGAAATGGACACTATGAGAGACAATGACATGATCAGCCCTTGTCCAGACTGTTGAGGAACAACTTACTATTTTATTCCTTTTAGTATTTTTGTTGTTGTTGTTGTTGCTCTGTTTGTTCTACATAAGACCACTGGTTGAACTCTGCAATCAATGCACAATCATTCTTAGGCGTTTAAAATTAACAGAAAAGTGATCTCTGTTAAACATAGGAGTGGGAATAAGAGAGGGAGGTGATATATAGGTTGGCACATGCTTACTCGGACTTACCTCCAGTGGTGGAATTAGAAATGTGCCGGGGGATTTCAACTCAATCTTACCAAGGAGGCAGGTACCAACGCCAGCATACTTGGTAAAGTGATAAGTATAAATACACAACCGATCAAAAAGATAGGGTATGTGTCGATGAGATTTCACAAATAAGACCAGTGTAAGCAAATAATGAAGGATAGAATTAAAAGGGAGAGAATGATCCTGCAGGGGAAACAGGACACACAGCAGGCTCATAGAATGGCAGCACTCCTGCCTCAGAATCAACCCTTAGGACATTCGGATCTGGCTAAAAGGTCCATGAGAGTCTCACAGGCATGGAAAGCCATGACACGGTGGCAAAAAACAATCTAAATGAAAGATCCTGGTGAACAAGACCCCAGCAGAAGGAACAGGCCATCAAGGAGAGAGGCGCCTTTCTCTGAAGGGAGTAAGGAACCTCCACTGTGAAACAGCCTTGACTAAACAAGTTCAGAGTCGGTGAATTCAAGGGGCTTCCATAGCCTAGACAGCTAATAGCAAGAGTCTCGGGTGATTGCTGACGTCATGAATAAGAGTGCCAATTGTTAAATCAACAACGGGAGTCACTGAGTACATGCTCCCCACGTAGGATCTCTGTCCTTAATGTGTTCTACTATGAAACTTAAAAACAACACTACTAGTCGAACAATACCCTATACCTTGTGCGGTTGTGTGAGTGCAGCCTGTTGAAATCCTTGCTTAGTATATACTAAGTCGATCTTCAGTATATGAAGGTAATTGAAAATGAAACTCGATGAAGGGCGGGATGGGAGAGGGAGCAGGAGAGGGGAGGGCCACGGGAGGGAGGGAGGTGGGGAGGGGAGCCACAACAATACAAAAGCTGCACTTTGTAAATTCACATTTATTAAATAAAAAAAATATAACAAACAAACAAACAAAGAAACAGAAAAAAAAGAACTTAATACTTTACCCTTTCAGTATTTTTTATGTTCTACTTAAAACTATTGGTTGAACTCTGTAATTAATACACAATTACTCTTAGGTGTTTAATTAATGCTATAACTAGTACTCAAATAGTATTTTACACTTTGTGTTTCTGTGTGGGTGCAAACTGTTGAAATCTTTACTTAATAAATGCTAAATTGATCTTCTGTATATAAAGATAATTGAAAATTAATCTTGGCCGGCGCCGCGGCTCACTAGGCTAATCCTCCGCCTTGCGGCGCCGGCACACTGGGTTCTAGTCCCGGTCAGGGCACCGGATTCTGTCCCGGTTGCCCCTCTTCCAGGCCAGCTCTCTGCTATGGCCAGGGAGTTCAGTGGAGGATGGCCCAGGTCCTTGTGCCCTGCACCCCATGGGAGACCAGGAGAAGCACCTGGCTCCTGCCATCGGATCAGCGCGGTGCACCGGGCACAGCGCGCTGGCTGCGGTGGCCATTGGAGGGTGAACCAACGGCAAAGGAAGACCTTTCTCTCTGTCTCTCTCTCTCACTGTCCACTCTGCCTGTCAAAAAAAAAAAAATTAAAAAAAAAAAAAAGAAAATTGATCTTGATGTGAATGGAAGGGGAGAGAGAGTGGGAGAGGGGAGTGTTGTGGGTGGGAGGGAAGTTATGGGGGGGGGGAAGCTATTGTAATCCATAAGCTGTACTTTGGAAATTTATGTTCATTAAATAAAATAAAATATAAATAAAAAAAGATATCATGTTGAGTGAAATAAGCGGAATAGAGGAAAAAAATACCTCTGGTTCTCCCTTATATGTAAGAGCTATAATTTAAAAAAAAAATTAAAAACCTCAATCTGAACACAGAAAGTTTGTTATTGGAGGCTGGAAGGAGTGAAAGGGAAAACAATTTTTTTTTGGTTGTTTGTTGATTGGTTTTACACATTTAACAAAAAAAAAAAAAAGTGGGTTTAATGCAAGTGGTTGCCTTCACAAAGAATTTAACAGGCACTTGAGACCCAGAATTTCGGGTGTCTAATAGGTACAGTCACTCTTTACTGCCACATTTATGTTCAAGGCTGCACAGGCAGACCACAGCCATACTGTGTCGGGTCCTTCACTCTCAGCAAAGGGGTGTTGGTGGTTCTGAGGACCATGAGCTGATTAACGAAACAAAGCTTTAAGGAAACAGCATAATTTAGTGTAAAAGAGTCTGTGCAGCAAGCAGTGGGACCAGTCATAGAAGCCCCCAACTGCTCACCAGTTCTGCAGACCCACGTCTTCTACCAAGCTCCATGTCCAACCCTGAGTGGGGTGATGCAGTGTTGGCCTACTTGCCATCCTTGTGTCTCTGTCCAATGCCAGGGCACTGTGTCCTCTGACTCGCCAAAAGGCCCATGTGGCCACCTGCCATAGCACCATGGTGACCACCATGCCCACATGGCAGAGAAGTAGAAGAGTCTGGAGTTCCCTCCTCTGGGTGCCTTCCCTGCACCTGTCATTTTGCTTATTACTGCCTAGACAGTAGCGACCAGGGCAGGGATGCAGGAGAGGCGAGCCCTCGGGTTGCAGAGACCCAACTTCGGGGTGCGGCCATCATTCTGAAGGGACTGTTCCTGTCTTCTTGAGCACCTCAGGGATCGCTGACATCTGTTGGACTTGCTCAAGACAGGAAAATGTCAATTCTAGCTGTTCCCTCAAATAAAAAATAGACTACACACACACACACACACACACACACACCTGCCAAGCCAGAAAGGAGTTGAGGTGCTCCCCCATAAACCCACACTGAAGAGTTTAAGCACCGCTCAGTCCTTTCCAGTCCCGCCCTCAGCTGGTGCCCTGGGCTCCCGCGTTCCTGCAGGCAGGTCCCCGCTGAGGGCATCTGTGGCTCCCTGCTGGACTGTGTCTAAGCACACTGAGGTGGCCGTAAAGCCTGGCAGGGACTTGGGACCCACAGGGCCTCTCAAGGTGACAGAGGGTGTCTGGGAGCTGAGCCAAGACTCAGGCGGCCCAGGGTGGAGTAAGCTTTGTGGCAGGGTGATGTATGTTAAAGCTCCTGGGCAACAGCTCCTCCACGTCCAAGGTGTGCAGAGTGGACTACGGAGGGGGAGGTCACACAGAGGCTATGGAAGTGCAGCCTGGACAGGCGGGCACTGCACAGGGCACCTGAAACATGGCAAACAGCAACCGCAGGCAGGTGGCCAAGGGGGTCGCCGCATAGGAACGCGCACACAGAGTCACAAGCAGAGATCCAGCCAGGGACAGTGTCTTCGTTCCAAGAAAGCCTCAGTTCTTTTCTCTCCAGGGCAGGAGCTGAGACGGCACCGCCTCTCTCGTGCTGTGGACCACCCCCGTGGGAGCGGGTAGAAAACAGACAGTCCTGACCGGCCCCACTCCATCCACAGACGACCCGGTACCCGGCGCTCTCACGCGTCCACGACTATCAGGGTGTGCCAGCACAGGCCCCCGACCAGCAGCACGGTCACGTGGATGCCCTAGACCTGCAGCTCTTTCTGAGGCGGAAGTCCACGCGCCGGCGGCCCTGCAGCAGCAACAGCAGCAGCAGCTGCTGCAACTTGAGCTGGAAGCAGAGCCCGCCGCGCGCGCCCAGGCGCTGCAGGCAGAGGAGCCCGGCCTCGCGTCCCAGAGCTCCTGTGCTTGGTGCGCGCCAGGTGGGAGGTGCGCAAGTGCCCGCAGGCTGCATGCAGGCAGGCAGGTGGTCGGGCCACGGAAGAAGCGCCCCAGCCGCGGGATGGGCATGACCCGCACTAGTTCGCGGTGGCTGCGGCAGTGTCCCGCCAGCGGTCTATGTAGGTGTCTTTGGCGCCTCCGCCTCGAAGTCCGAGCCGTAGGGGAGGCAATGGCTCAGTGCCCTCTGTGCTGTGGCACCAGAATCCCGCACCACCCAGCAGGTCCGTGGGGCCCACAGTCTCCGCTGTCCAACCGAGATCCCGCAGCCGGACTGCAAGGAACGCCCGGGCCTACGAAAGCATTGATTTAAGGAAAAAAAAAAATCGGGGAAGCTGGATGTGGTGTATTTGTTGGCGACCAAAATACTAATATGGTATGTTAATAATAGGGGAAGTGGAGGTGAGAGGTATATAAGAACTCTGTAGTACTGCCACAGAATTTTTGTCTTGTAAATTTTAAAACTATTCTGAAATAAAATGCTAAAAATTCTTAGTCGTACTTTGACAGCCTTTGCATTTGTTCAGTGCGTGCTCTGGGCTTGGAATTTTCTTTGCCATTTAAAGGATTTTTTTTTTCAACCAATTCTTTTCAGATAATTTTGACCAAATCTTTATATATCTGATATGTGAATCGTAGGTTTTGATTTTATTTATATCCTGTGGGTCTGTGCGGTTGCTAAGGTTTCACACCCATCATTCGTGCCCCCTTCTTCCTACTCTGATATTAGTGATACACTTCTCCACATTGCCATCCTTCTGTGATGGCACCCCATCCCTCAACTGGAGGATCATGTGGTCCTGATTATCCTAACAATGCTTCTCAGAATTTTTTTGTCATATGAGAAATATGGAAAATGATAGTGTCTGTATGGTTCTATGAGATAAATGGTCAGTCCGACTGGAGATGACTGGCCAGATATGACAGTGGCTCCTAGGCAGGAACAGATGGTAGTCCCACGGACTGAAGAGGTCAGTATCTCTACCCTTGCAACCTATTCTCTACATAAGGTGAAAAGCTATGGACGCTAAACCAGGAAGTGCATATTCCTCCCATGGGCATAGTTACCATTTCAGGGTGAACCAGTGATAAAGACTGGCCAGAAGAGATGAAAAGAAGGACCCACCTACTTTCTCGCCTACATTAGCCAATCCAACAGCAGCCTGAAGATGGAGCCTATTCTGAGGACGATAGAAAAACTAACCCTGAGGAACTTGGTCTCTGTCGGAATTGCTCAGCCCATTCTAAGAGCAGAATATAGAATTCTGTTCTAGGTTTGGAACACTGAGTTTCAATAACTACCTCAGAAATCTTATGGTGTGGAATTGAGAGGGTCTTGGGGCAGGAGATAGAAGAAGTCAACTGTTAGTTATGCACAGATGGGAAGACCAGGGTATGAAGAATGGCATCCGACCGGAACTGGAAATCAAGGAAATTAGAAAGTCAGTCACTGCTTATAAGTGTCTCTGGGATGCAAAACAACGAGAGACTTTTTTTTTTTTTTTTTGCCTCTGTTCTCTCCTTTGGTGACAGGGCTCACAGAAGTGTGCCACCTCTCTTCCTCTGGACAGCAGCACTACATGATGGTCATGGGAATCCCATGAGATTGTGTGGGCATTTGGCCCATAGTTAAGATGTCCTACTCCCACATCAGAGTGCCTGGAGTTGATTCCCAGCTCCAGCTCTGCATCAACTTCCTGCCCATGCAGACTCTGGGAGGCAACAGGTGATGGCTGAAGAAGTAGGTGGGTCCCTGCCACACACTCAGGAGAGCTGGACTGAATTTTGGGCTCATGACTTTGGCCTTGCCAAGTCTTAACTGTTGTGGATATTTGGAAAATGAACCAGGAGATGAGGGAGTTCTCTTTCTTGTTCTCACTTCAAAAAAAAATATCATTTAAGATAATTGCCTCCTCCTCAAAGGTTAAGGCCAGGGTTCTCCCAAAGACTTCAGTTTTTTTTTGTTTTTTTTTGTTTGTTTTGTTTTGTTTTTTTTTTTTTTTTTTGATAGGCAGAGTTAGACAGTGAGAGAGAGAGACAGAGAGAAAGGTCTTCCTTCCGTTGGTTCACCCCCCCAGATGGCCGCTATGGCCGGCACACTGCACTGATCCGAAGCCAGAAGCCAGGTGCTTCCTCCTGGTCTCCCATGCGGGTGCAGGTGCCCAAGCACTTGGGCCATCCTCCACTGCCTTCCAGGGCCACAGCAGAGAGCTGGACTGAAAGAGGAGCAACCGGGACAGAATCTGGCACCCCAACTGGGACAAGAACCCGGGGTGCCAGTGCCACAGGCGGAGGATTAGCCTAGAGAGCCGTGGCGCCGGCCAAGACTTCAGTCTTAAGAGGGTCACACAGGTCTGCAGTTAAATGGGCTGAACCCCCGGATAGAAAGGGTGTTATCACTGGGAGCAAAGGGCAGTGCCTCATTAGTTGTAATGTTGCCCATCATGACAGACATCATTTTTCAAAGATGGCTGTCATGACACTTTCAATCATTATTGTTTTCTTAAATTTGACCTTAGTATGGTACCCATCGAGTAGTGGGCTCTGTGTCCCCTTTCCTTAAATTTGAATACAGTTTTTGACTGCCTCACTTAAGAGAGTGCTGTAAAAGTGAAGTTACTGTGATGTCTGAGATAAAATTATAAAAATGCATTCTCTTCAACTTCACTCTTTTGTCATGCTCATTCTTGGAACTCATCAACCCATACTGTGAGAAATGCTAAGCGATTACCGAGAGTGTCGAGGTACCTTTCCACAAATAACTTGTTATTTAATTAGTTTTAAAAATTCAAACTATACAGTGAAGAACCTTAATGGTTCTTCTAACCCTCACCAAGTTATCAAAGTTAACATGACCAATAATGGGCCTCTTGATGTGTTTCACCGAGAAGAATATAACATCACTTCTGTGATAGTCCTGCCAAAAATCCAGTCTAATATGAGAAACATCAGACAACCACAGAGAGAAAGACATTTCACAAATGACAGCAATAATAAAAAATATAAAACCCTCCAAACTGGTCTATTCTTTTCAAATGGCAAGGACAAGAAAGCTAGAGGAAGGCTGAGCAGCTGTTCCAGTAAGAAGAAAATTAAACAGGCATCCCACCTAAACATGATACATGATCTTGAATTGGATCAGAAATTATCAGAAAAATTGAGCTATAAAATATTATACATTTTAGGGCCTTGCATTGTGGGATAGCAGGTAAAGCCTCCGCCTGCAATGCCAGCATCTCATACGGGGGCTGAATCGAGTTCTGGCTGCTCTACTTCTGATCCAGTTCCCTGCTACCATGCTTGGGAGAGCAGTAGGTGATGGCCCAAGTGCTTGTGCCCTTACACCCATGTGGGAGACTTGGAAGAAACTCCTGGCTCCTGGCTTCAGTCTGGCCAGTTTGAGTGTTGTAGCCATTTGGGGAGTGAACCAGCGGATGGAGAATCTCTCCCTCACCCTATGGCTCTGATTTTCAAATAAATATTTAAAAATATAAATTTTAACATGGACTCTGGATTAGACATTAAAATTATACATATATGCTACCTTCTAATTTTGATAATTCTATCTGGTTATTTAAGAGTGTCTTAGTTCTTTGGAGGTATACCCTGTAATATTGCCAACCTACTTTAAAGTGGTTCATTAAAATATAAATGTGTCTGAATAATTGGTGAAGCTGGGAAAATGGCATATAAGAGTTCCTCATATTATCTTTGCTACTAGTGTGATGTTTAAAATTTTATCAAAATAGAGCCGGCGCCGTGGCTCAATAGGCTAATCCTCCACCTTGCGGCGCCGGCAAACCGGGTTCTAGTCCCGGTTGGGGCGCCGGATTCTGTCCCGGTTGCCCCTCTTCCAGGCCAGCTCTCTGCTATGGCCAGGGAGTGCAGTGGAGGATGGCCCAGGTGCTTGGGCCCTGCACCCCATGGGAGACCAGGAAAAGCACCTGGCTCCTGGCTCCTGCCAGGATCAGCGCGGTGCGCCGGCTGCAGCGGCGGCCATTGGAGGGTGAACCAGCGGCAAAGGAAGACCTTTCTCTCTGTCTCTCTCTCTCACTGTCCACTCTGCCTGTCAAAAAAAAAAAAAAAAAAAAAAAAAAAAATTTTATCAAAATAGGAAACTCTCTCCAATAGCGGGAAAAGACCTGAATACTCATGAGGTAGGATCTGTTTGAACATAGACAATACCTGCTCCTAGAAACTTCTCTGGATCCAGCGGCACTCATAGGCTGGCAATGTTTGGAAAGTAATGGATTATCTCCTGGGGATGGGAATACATTACAGAGGGTATCATGGCTGTCTGGATGGGAGTTTGGATCAGCAAGGCTCTCCCTGTAGCAAAGGATGGAGAAAAAGCCATGCAAACTCTTCCTCCTGTGACATCTCACAGCAATAAACAGCTGTTGCAGACTTCAATGCCATTGCTGTTTGCCAGTCAGCCTCCTTTGAACTTAGTCATCTCCCAGAGATCTTGAACAAGTTTAGAGGGAAAGATGTTAACAAGGAGACACTGCCTCCTGTTAGTATGACAGGTGGATTTTCAAACTAAAAATTGCACTGTGGCGCAGCGGGTTAACACCCTGGCCTGAAGCGCCGGCATCTCACATAGGCGCAGGTTCAAGACCTGGCTACTCCACTTCCGATCCAGCTCTCTGCTATGGCCTGGGAAAACAGTGGAAGATGGCCCAAGTCCTTGGGCCCCTGCATCCACGTGGGAGACCCAGAAGAAGCTCCTGGCTCCTGGCTTCGGATTGGCGCAGCTCCAGCTGTTGCAGCCAATTGGGGAGTGAACCATCGGATGGAAGACCTCTCTCTCTCTCTGCCTCTCCTCTGTGTAACTCTGACTTTCAAATAAATAAATAAATCTTTAAAAAAAACTAAAAATTTTAAAACTAAATGTAAAGTATTTGTGCCCCAAGTTTGTAAAGTAATGCTAATCATACTTCCTTAGCTTCATACACCCTTTTACAACTGTGCAAATACTAAGATGATGAAAATAACATTGCATAAGTTCTCAAGAATGGAAAAGTGCAACTATAAAACAAAATTATGTAACAGTCTCTGATTAATATATGTTATTAAAAAGTTATGAGTAGACTGAACTTTTTTAAAAAAGATTTATTTATTTATTTGAAAGTCAGAATCACATAGAGTGAGAAAGAGAGGCAGAGAGAGAGAGGTCTCCATCTGATGGCTCACTTCCCAATTGGAGCTGCTGCACTGATCCAAAGCCAGGAGCCAGGAGCATCTTGCGGGTCTCCCACGTGGGTGCAGGGGCCCAAGGACTTGGGCCATCTTCTACTGCTTTCCCAGGTCATAGCAGAGAGCTGGATTGGAAGTGAAGCAGCCAGGACTCAAACTGGTGCCCATATGAGATGCCAGCACTGCAGAGGGTGGCTTTACCTGCTACGCCACAGCACAGGCCCTTAGACTGAACTTTTATAAATAAAATTATATTTCCACTGCATCATGATTATAATTTTGCAATGGAAAGAAATACATTTTTGTTGACTTAACCCAAATTTTGAGTCTCTGAAAAAATCATTTTTAAAGTCATTTTAAGTTTTGCTTAAAGTGCAGTACTCCACAAAGTTATTTATTTAGTTATAGTCTAGAGATAAATCATATGAGCTTGAGAGCAGAAATTTGTTATTTTAAGATAGTGGAGCAGTCACTTATATGTGGAAGCAGAGGAGCTGACCTCATAGAAATAGAGATGGAACAGTCTTTATCAGAGTCTAGGAAGAGCATGGGACAGTAAGGGATGGAGAAAGGATGGCTAACACGTAAAGGGGTGGAGCTGCACAGAAGAAATACCAGGTTCTGTAGCACAGTCGAATAATTGATTGATAGCAACTAATTATATACTTCAAAATAGCAGGAAATGAGGATTTTTGAATGTGCCCAACACAAAGAAATGCAGCTTGAGGTGATGGATATGCCAGTTACACTAATTGATCATTACAGGTATACATACATTGAAATATCACACTGTACCCCATAAATATGCACAATTATTATGTGTCAATAAATAATAAAACAAGTTTTTTTTTGACAGGCAGAGTGGACAGTGAGAAAGAGGACAGAGAGAAAGGTCTTCCTTTGCCGTTGGTTCACTGTCCAATGGCCGCCACGGCCAGCACATCGCGCTGATCCGAGCCAGGAGCCAGGTGCTTATCCAGGTCTCCCATGCGGGTGCAGGGCCCAACTACTTGGGCCATCCTCCACTGCCCTCCCTGGCCACAGCAGAGAGCTGGCCTGGAAGAGGGACAACCGGGACAGAATCTGGCGCCCCGACCGGGACTAGAACCCAGTGTGCCGGCGCCGCAGGTGGAGGATTAGTCTATTGAGCCACGGCGCCGGCCTAAAACAAGTATTTTTAAAAGGAGAAAAAGTTAAAAACTGTGGGCCACATGGTAAGAAATAAATATGTATATACTTTTAAATTATTAATAAGGATGGTGTTTTGTTAATTTTATTTTGTATCTGCTTCCTCACGGCTGCTTCAAATATGAGCAACAAGGAACAAAATCAACTAGTTTAAGCAAAAAATGGGAATATATGAGAATCTAAAGGTAGTGCTGGCCAGTGCCGCGGCTCATTAGGCTAATCCTCCACCTAGCGGTGCCGGCACACTGGGTTCTAGTCCCGGTCAGGGTGCCGGATTCTGTCCCGGTTGCCCCTCTTCCAGGCCAGCTCTCTGCTGTGGCCAGGGAGTGCAGTGGAGGATGGCCCAGGTGCTTGGGCCCTGCACCCCATGGGAGACCAGGAAAAGCACCTGGCTCCTGCCATTGGATCAGCGCGGTGCGCCAGCCGCAGCGCGCCAGCCGCGGCAGCCATTGGAGGGTGAACCAACGGCAAAAGGAAGACCTTTCTCTCTGTCTCTCTCTCTCTCACTGTCCACTCTGCCTGTCAAAAAATAAATAAATAAATAAAGGTAGTGCTTATTTTCAGGCATAGCTTGATCCAGAAGCTTTAACTTTATGTCTGTTTATCTATATGTATCTATGTATCCAACATTTATCTATAGTTTCTCTAATTCTATATTTATCTCAGCTACTCCTTATATAAACCAGCTTCTCCCTCAGTTCGAGGAAGACAGTCAAGGGTGAGTAGAATAAGTCTCTCGGATTTGCTCTGTTACCCATGTTTGCGGGAGATACTCTGGTCCAGTGTGGATCAAAGCACATGCCTGAGTGGGAGGATGGAAGTCACATGATCTACAGCCCTTGCAGGATTCTGGCTCAGAACAGGGGATGCACAGGATGTGAGGAGGCTCAGTTCACCTGAAGAACCAGATGCAGAGAGAAGGACAAGGGTGGCAGACAGACAAAAGCTATGGCTACAATTGTCTCCTCTTCATAAAGGCACAGTTTTATAAGGGAAAGGGACCTAAGCATTCATTATTGTATGGCATATAATTTGTAAAGTAAATGTTGGACGAATGTATAAAAATGTATTATAATATAATTAAAGAAAGCACTGCTTATAACAGCTAAAAATTTTTTTAAAAATTGAATAGGCTTTGGGTAAATAAATCCTATTTTATTCATGACTTGGTTTTGGAGTTATTTATTATCAAGAGAAAGAAGGCAAATTAAAAGCATATATTTATAAGACAGTAAATAAATTAAGTCCCTACTTTTGTTTTTCAATATATTTCCTTACCTGAAAACATAGATATAAGCACATTTATAAATTAGGGAAGTGCTGCATCTCCAATAAAATGTTAATAAGGGCTGGAAAGAGATGGATGATAAGTGATGTTTTTACCTATTTATATTTTCTTATTTTCATATTAAATTTTATATAACACAAAACTCAAATTCTACACAACTCAAAATTTTATGCATTCAACCCTGATTGAAGTACTACTAATAAATTTAAAAATAACTTGGTGCCTGGTGGTGATGAGTTTCATAATGGTGGCAACAGATAGATGCATTTTACTTAGATAACATGATTCAGTTATTAACTGAACTTTATTTTACCTAGTTAATGTGATTCTATTATTAACAAAATTTTTGCCAAAAATCTTTGTGGGCTGCATTGGCCTGCAGCATATCAAGGGTCAGTAATGTTTCTAGATGTGTGAATCTTGGGCCACCTATGGCAAAATCACTTTGATGAGCTTGTTAAAACGCAGACATCCTTGGGGCCAGTGCTGTGGCATAGCAGGTAAAGCTGCCACCCACACAGCTGGCATCCCATATGGGCACTAGTTCGAGTCCTGGCTGCTCTACTTCTGACCAGCTCTCTGCTATGGCCTGGGAAAGCAGTAGAAGATGGCCCAAGTGGTTGGGCCCCTGCACCCACATGGGAGACCCAGAAGAAGCTTCTGGCTCTTGGCTTCGGATGGGCACAGCTCCAGCTGCTGTGGCCATTTGGGGTGTCACCTAGAGGATGAAAGAGTCTCTCTCTCTCTCTCTGTCTCTCTCTCTCTGCCTCTGCCTCTCTGTAACTCAGCCTTTCAAATAAAAATAAATAAATCTTTAAAAAAATAATAAAATGAAGATATGTGCTCTCATTCCAGACCTCCTGATTCATAAATTTAGGAAGTGAGCCAAGGAACTGATATTTTCAGTAAGTTTCAAGTTTCGGTGAGTACACTGGTTCATGAGAGCTCCTGTTTCAGGGATCATAAGGTAGGAACAGTAAAGGAGAGAAAAGTGATCAGGCTTTGGAACAGTACGACAATCTTCTAACATTTGATTATGATTATTAACTAGAAAATTATAAAGCTTTCAGTAAACATTTTAAAAATGAAAAAACTTTATTGCATGTAGGCCTCAACATTTTCCCCAATAAAATATACTCAAAATTTTTAAGAATTAAAATTCATAAGAGACACAAAATTCACATTATAGGAACCATTCTAGGATAACATCTAGGTTGTTCACAAAGCAGTCTTGAAAGTCTAAATAGTTCTGGGGCCAGCACTGTGGTGTAGCAGGTTAAGCTGCCTTCTGCAAAGCTGGCATCACATTAAGGGCACTGGTTCAATTTCTGGCTGCTCTGCTTCTGATCCAGCTCCCTGCTAATGTGCCTGGGAAAGCAGCGGAAGATGGCCCAGGTTGTTGGGCCCCTGAACCCACACACAAGATCTGGATGAAACTTCTGACTCATGGTTTTGGTCTGGCCTACCCCTGGCCATCGTGGCCATTTGGGGACTGAACCAGAAATAGAAGCCAAAGAATTTCTTAAAAATTGAACAGAGTTTGGTTAAATGAATCTTACTTTACTTGTTAAGTGGTTTTGCAGTTATTTAGATTGATGAGAGGGAAAAGGCAAATTAAAAGCTAATTAAAACTAAAAAAGATAGTTCTGAAAGAAACAATAAAGGAAAGAGAAAGAGGGGAAGAAAGAATTGTAGGAAGTTTTCTAGGTATCAATGAAAGAGAAAGGGCTTTAATAATCAGAAAATTCCATCAAGATTATTCTTAACCCATGTGAGTTGTGCTCAGAGCATCCTCCGGTATATAATCTCCCTTTTATTTCCTGCTTTATAGATTGTATCTTTGGTTAACCCTGGGTTCTAGTCCTGGTCAGGGTGCCAGATTCTGTTCCGGTTGCTCCTCTTCCAGTCCAGCTCTCTGCTGTGGCCCCGGGAAGGCAGCGGAGGATGGCCCATGTCCTTGGGCCCTGCACCCGCATGGGAGACCAGGAGGAAGCACCTGGCTCCTGGCTTCTGATCAGCGTGGTGTGCCAGCCGCAGTGCGCAGGCAGCAGCGGCCATTGAGGGGTGAACCAACTCTCTGTCTCTCTCTCTCACTGTTCTCTCTACCTGTCAAAAACAATTTTTTTTGTGTTGTGCTTAGGCATGATTTTATTTTTAAAGATTTTTATTTATTTATTTGAAAGTCAGTTTGACAGAGAGAGAAGGAGAGGCAGAAAGAGAGAGAGAGAGAGAGAGAGAGAGACAGAGAGAAAGTCTTCCATCCTCTGGTTTACTCCTCAATTGCCTGCAATGGCTAGAGCTGTGCCGATCCGAAGCCAGGAGCCAGGAGCTTCTTCCAGATCTCCTGCATGGGTGCAGGAGCCCAAGGACTTGGCCATCTTCTACTGCTTTCCCAGGCCATAGCAGAGAGCTGGATAGGAGTTGGAGCAGCCGGGTCTCGAACCAGCATCCATATGGGATGCTGGCACTGCAGGCAGTGGTCTTACCCACCACACCACAGCACTGGCCCCCCCATGATTTGTTTTTAATTAAAATTTTTAAAAATTAAAAAAGGGTATTCTCTAAATTATTTGAAATTTAGTTTTGATATACTAAATTTCAATTTACAAATGAGCTTTTCTGGATAAATTTTGGAGAATCTACAATTTTAGATTTGTCTTCAAGTTTTAGTGGAATACTTGTTAAGTGAAGAAATAAAAGAAAGGTGGACACTTAACCCCTCTCCAGTTCTCCACCTAGAAAATAGGCATCTGTCAGCATTGTAATGGAAAGCAATGAGTCATAAAGAAACAACTTAAGGAAACTTAAAGGAAAGTTTTAAGAGAATATAAGGAGTTAATTCCAATATATTAAAAAGGTAATAATTTTCCATAGGAAATAGCATAAATCTTTATTGCTCCTGTAAGTACTTTCCCACAGTATTTGGAAATACAGGGTAATAAGGAATTCAGCAAAAAATATAAATTAGTTACACATTCAGCTATGTCCTTCTTTCATCTCTCTGGAGTCCTTATAGCAGGAATGAAGTACAAGTACAGGGGAACTGCAGTGCACCAAGTTTCAGGTATGCAGCACACACCTTATTCTTTTATCTTTGTTAGATTTACTGAGGTATAACTTACATACAGAACACATTACTCTTTTTAGCTGTACAGTTGTATGCATTTGACAAGCATTGACAGTCATGTATCATCACCACCATCAAGACATGGAATATGCTCATCATCCCCAGATAGTCCCTTATGTCCTTTGTAGAAAACACTCTAGTCTTACTCCCAGCCTTGGGGAACCAGTGATCTGATTTCTGTCTCATTTAAATGAAATTAGATAGTGTTTAGCTTTCTAGTCAGTTTTTTAAAAGCACAAGTGATTTTGAGATTCATTGACATTGCTGCACGTTGCTTGTTCATATTTATTGCTGACCAGCATTCCTTTACATAGGGTGTTTGAGGGGGTTGGGTTATTTTATTTTTTGCTTTGTTGTGTGCCTTTTATTCTTTGGTACAGCTTATTCTTAAGAGACTAGTATTCATCCATTAATATTATTCTATTTGTCTGGGTTCTCCAGAGAAATAGGCAACAGAGTGTGTGTGTGTATGCCTGGAAATGGACTGAGAAAGATTTTAAGGACTGACTCCAGTACGTTGTTCAGGATGGAGGATGCCACATATGAAACTTGCAGGCTGGGCTGGTATGCTGGAGCTCTAGGGAAGAACCAGTGCTGCAGGTCAAGTTCAAAAGTGGGGGGCCAGTGTTGCGGTATAGCTGGTAAAACTTCTGCCTGCAATGCCAGCATCCCATATGGGCACCAGTTTGAGTTCCGGCTGCTCCACTTCTGATCTAGCTCCCTGCTAATGTGCCTGGGAGAGCAGGAGAGGATGGTCCAAGTGCTTGGACCTCTGCACTTATGTGGGAGACCCAGAAGAAGTTCCTGGCTTCCAATCTGCCCTACCTCTAGCCCTTGTATCCACTTGGGGAGTAAACCAACAGATGGAAGACCTCTTTCTCCCCTCTTTCTCTGTAACTCCGCCTTTTAAATAAATAAATGAATCTTTTTTATTTTTTCTGTTTTTTTTTTTTTTTAACTTTTATTTAATGAATATAAATTTCCAAAGTACAGCTTATGGATTACAATGGCTTCCCCCCCATAATGTCCCTCCCACCCGCAACCCTCCCCTTTCCCACTCCCTCTCCCCTTCCATTCAAAAGCCAGTGAGTGATATTTGCACTTTTGTGATGCAAAGCATATTAACTGCATAATGTTAGCACAGCTGCTGAAACCCAGGATTGAACCAGGGACCTTTAGATCTTCAGTCTAACGCTCTCCCAACTGAGCTATCTTTAAAAACAACAACAACAAAAGTTCAAAAGCTGTCTGCTAGTGGCATTTCCTCTGGCTAGGAGGAGCTCATACTTTTGTTAGACCCACCCAGATTAGGGAGGGCAATCTGCTCTATTCCTTCTTCTGATTCACATGATAATATCATCCAAAAACACTCTCACAGACATACCCTGAGTAGTAAGCCAAATATCTAGTCATCCAGGGGCCCTTTTAGCTTCAGAATTTCGAGAAACTACATTTCTGTTGTTTAAGTTGTTGTTAAGTGATATTTTGTTATGGCAGCCCTAGCAAACTAATATACTTGCCTTCAACAATCTTATAGTTTTGTAAAGGAAGATATTTATATGTGAATAAATATAAGAAAAAGTGCAGGCATTAAAACATAAATTGCGTAGAAGATGGTGGAGGATAAATGTAGAGAGAGAAAAGAAGTTAGGAAAATGCTCTATGAATTTATACTACTTATGTCATTATTTTCATCTTTTAAAAAATTTTATTTAAGGTATACACATTTCATGCATTTCATATATAGATTTAGGAACATAGTAATGCTTCTCACACCAGCCCATTCTCCCACCCTTCTTCCTCCTCCTTCTCCTATTCCCACTCTTAATTTTTTAAAAAGATTTATTTATTTATTTGAAAGAGTTACACAGAGAGAGAGAGAGGAGAGGCAGAGAGAGAGATCTTCCATCTGCTGATTCACTTCCCAATTGGCCACAACAGCTGGAGCGGTGCCGATCTGAAGCCAGGAGCCAGGAGCCTCCTCCAGGTCTCCCACACGGGTACAGGAGCCCAAGAACTTCTACTGCTTTCCCAGGCCATAGCAGGGAACTGGATTGGAAGTGGAGCAGCTGAGACTCGAACCGGTGCCCATATGGGATGCCAGCGCTGCAGGTGGCTTCAATTGCTATGCCACAGCACCGGCTCCACTTTGTCTTATTTTTAATCAAGACCTGTTCTTTTTCCTTGTTTAAATATTTATTTATTTATTTATTTTGAAAGAATTACACAGAGAAAAGGAGAGAGAGAGAGAGAGAGAGAGAGAGAGAGAGAGAGAGATCTTCCATCTGTTGTTTCACTCTCCAGATGGCCATAACTGGCCGAAGCCAGGAGCTTTATCCAGGGCCTCTATGTGGGTGGTAAGAGCCCAAAACACTTGAGCCATTCTCTATCGCCTTTCCCAGGCCGTGATAGGGACCTGCATTGTAAGCAGAGTAGCTCGGATTTGAACCAGTGCACATATGCGATGCCTGCATTACAGGCAGCAGCTTTACCTGCTATGCTACAAAGTCGGCTTCAAGACCTTTTCTTGAAATGTCATAAATACTGGTTGTCCACAAACTTACAAAGAAATGAAAATGTTTGGCTAATTAACCTACCTTCATGAATGAAAAGGAGGTCTTTATACAGAATAAAAGCAAACTCTAAGCAACTGATGGAAGGAAAAACAATGTCCTGCTCATAACATTTTGTAGGAAAGATGCTTGCTAACATACTAATATACCAAGAAAAGTAAAACATTTCTTATGTCAACATGTAGAAAATAAAACTGAAGTCAAACCATCCCCTGAAAAGAAGGTGGCCAAATTATGATAATACCAAACCATCACACTATTAAGATGATTGCTATAGCATAACTAAAGCCAGAGTTCACAATGAAAAGTTTACCAACCTAGAAAATGTGAAGACTTCAGGAAAAAAGAAGTCAGGAGAACCATGATTGTGCACACACCAGGTGGAAGTTACTGTTCTATTGATGGGAGTTATGGGCTTCTTTATTGGTATACCAAGGGAAAATCTGGCTGAAAAAGTAAAGTTCAATTAAGAAAGAGAAAGAGAAGGTGAAATAAAGGTCAGTTGGCATAATCTAACCACTGCTGTTGAGTAATATGTTTTAGACATTATTTCTTGTACCTGTTCATATGAAAAAGATGTTTCTGATGTTATTGTTAGTATCTCGACATTTTTGTACTTAACAAGAGCACAAATGGGGTAAGAGCATATCAATTTTTCTCCATTAACTACCAATCTGACAGTTTTCCAATTAAACTTTTGTAAAACTTATGTGTAGTTTCTCAGGGATGCTTTCATTTTTTTCTATGTTTAGACAGAGAAATCTAGGACTCATTCTAAGTTGGATATAAAATATTTGTTGGTTCATTACAAGGAAAATGTTCTCATTTCTAACAATGCTTTAGTATTGCGAGGCATTTGAGATTTTACTCTTGGTTCAGGCTAACTTAACCTGTTACAGTTTTGTGAGTGCTGGCAGAAGTCACAAGAATCCTGGGTCTGAGAGCAGGTACTTCAGCAGGTACTCCTGCACACACAGCACAGCAAACAGCATGAGCACCATTTTCTCTTATCCTCAAGTTGTATGGGTTACATGTAATGCATCCAGATAATGCCTGAACATTAATGGATTGCACTGCAAAAGACAAACCCAGAGCCACGGGCTCAAACTTGAATAAGTAGCAAACAAGTCAGTTTCTCTTATGTCAAGAGCAAGCAGTTACATGATAGTCATGATATGGTCACTTTGACCTACTTAGTTTTCAATGTGTCTAGCTACAGTAACTTCTCAGTCTCAGGAGACAGATAAAACTTACAATTTGGCTTATTCACCAAAGGTGTGCAGAGATACACAGGACCAAGATAGATTTTCCTCTAAACATTCCTGGCAGAATTCAAATATTCATGTGAATATGTGACTTCATTGACCACTGTGATTATGCAGACTGACAGAAGCTTTAGGCTTTATTCCATTTGCCTCATACAACATTTAATTAAGGCACTTTCAACAATACCCAGGCAGCAAGGTGAGGTTGATCTGTAGCAGTGAACTCAATCATGACCTCAAGAGTTCTGAAATTCCACAAACTATGAAGTCTATCTTAGAATGTCAGTAGCTTTTCCTTAAGGTTCTCATTTGACCTTTCTATCTGATATGAGACATTAATCCAGGAACAATTGGTTGTATTCAGGATGGTTCAGAATCTGCCATTGAGAGCAATTCCATCAGCTGTAACAACTCTGACCAGTGAGTTGAGGCAGATCTGACTGCCTTCTAATGCTCGAATAGTCACTGATCACTTTTACTAAACTTGGGGACAAATTTACTTTCACCTTTTCTAATTAACTGACTCTTATCATGAGGACAATCAACCACATAGTGCATGTTAATGAGTCAATTATCCCTTCGAAGAACTCCTCCAAGTAATTAAGGGTCACCCTGGTTCAGCGAGTCATCTGAGGACTATGATTTATTCCAGGCTCCCTAAACACCTGAAGCCTCTTGTGACCACATCTTGGACAGACATTATTGTGATCTTGTGAGGGAGAAATTAATACCTTCTTTCCAAACAAGAAATAGAGTCCCATGGGTGAACAGGGTGTCACTAGAAACTTAATTAGAATGTCGGAGCTCTCTAGTGGGACTAATATGCTTGAGAGCACAGGTTGACAATGGACAGTGCCTACAATGTGTCTAGCTACATGGTGAGGAAGTCCACTCAATTCAACAACTAGGACACTGTATTTAAGCCTACTTCCTGGCATCACCCAGTACCACCTCATTAATAGGCAGACAAGTAAAGGACTACTTAGTTTCTAGTTGACTCTACAGTATGGTCAACATGTTCAATCCCAGTTCCCAAGGACTGCTTTCAAATTCTGTTAGTTTAGTTGTAGTCATCCAAAATAAACTTATTCTGCTTTTCTTCTAAAACGAAACCAACCAAACAAAAAGCAATTTCTGTTAGTTTCTAAACAAAGTCTCATCTCTTTCTTTTTCTCAGAGAGCTATGTCTATAGGCATCTTGTCCTTATCACCAAAAATTGCAAAGAAAGGTGAAAGGTCTGACAAGCCAGTCAACCAGTTTAGACAGAAGACTCACGTGTTAAAGACAAAGGATAATTATTACCTACAGCAATAGCAGTGGGCAGAGTATCAGTGTTACTTTTCATGCTGCTGCCCTGAACCTCAATTTACCCAGGTTAACATGAAGAGGTTCAGATAACACAAGCACTTGCATTAGGGCTACATTACAGGAATTTAAGGAACCTGAATTTTTATAAGAAGTAGTAAACACTGCCCTTTGCTCCATAGGTAATCATTTTCTCTATCTTCCAAGGCTGATCACTATATATAAATATCTTTAAAAAGATAGTTTAGAACAGTTATTCTTAAGTGTTGAAAATTAACTGAAATGTGATCCCTGTTGAACATGGTGGTGGGAATGGGAGAGGGAAGAGATGTATAATTTGGGACATGCTCAGGCTGACTTGCCCCAAGTGGTGGAGTTGGAAGCATACCAGGGGATTCCAATTCAATCCCATCAAGGTGGCATGTACCAATGCCATCTCACTGTTCCAGGTGATCAGTTTCAGTTCACAGTTGGTCATGGTGAAGGGACTGGGAGTCAAGGGGAGCACATAGACAAGTCTAGTACCTGCTAACGCTAACTGATGGAGTAAATAAAGGGGAGAGTGATCCAACATGGGAAGTGAGATACTCAGCAGACTCATAGAATGGCAGATGTCCTAAATAGCACTCTGGCCTCAGAATCAGCCCTAAAGGCATTCGGATCTGGCTGAAAAGCTCATGAGAGTATTTCAGGCATGGAAAGCCAAGACACTCTGGCAAAAGATCTCTGCGAGTGAGATCCCAGTGGAAAGAACAGGCCATCAAAGAAGGAGGTACCTTTCTCTGAAGGGAGGAGAGAACCTCCACTTTGACTATGAGCTTGTCTAAACAAGATAAGAATCGGAGAACTCAGAGGGCTTCCATAGCCTTGGAAACTCATGACTGGAGCATAGGGAGATTACTGATGCCATAGACAGGAGTGTCAATTGGTAAAGTCAACAACAGGAGTCACTGTGCACTTACTCCTCATGTAGGATCTCTATCCTTAATGTGCTGTACATTGAGATTTAATGCTATAACGAGTACTCAAACAATATATTTCACTTTGTGTTTCTATGGGGGTGCAAACTGTTGAAATCCTTACTTAATGCATACTAAACTGATCCTCTGTAAAAAAAAAAAAAAAAAAATTATCAATTCCCAACTTGACTCTCACTGGGATTAAACATGACAATAGGTCTGCTCTGATTTCATCATCATTTTAAAAAATCATCTATTATTTTTCACTTTATGTTTCTGTGTGGGAGCAAACTGTTGAAATCCATACTTAATGTATACTAAGCTGATCTTCTGTATATTAAGATAATCGAAAATGAATCTTGATGTGAATGGAAGGGGAGAGGGAGTGGGAAAGGGGAGGGTTGTGGGTGGGAGGGACGGTATGGGGGGAAAGCCATTGTAATCCATAAGTCGTACTTTGGAAATTTATATGCATTAAATAAAAGTTTAAAAAAAAAAAGATAGTTTAGAACAAAGAGAAGTGAAGACTCCAGATACGCAAGAATTGATGGAAAATTGTCTCTTAACAAAAACCTGGACTTTCTTAGTAGAAATTACTGGAAGCCACTGGTATTTATGAATTGACTTCTAGTTCATATTTCCATGAATTAGGATTATATTCAACTACTGTGGTTTAATTCAGCGTGTGTTTTTTGTTTGTTTGGTGTGCTTTTTTTCCTGCATACAACCAGAAGCCCAGAAGTAGATGGTCCAGATCTGGTAGAGCTAAAAGTGAGTTCATCAAGGATGCAGATTC
This sequence comes from Oryctolagus cuniculus, assembly GCF_964237555.1. Taxonomy (NCBI): domain Eukaryota; kingdom Metazoa; phylum Chordata; class Mammalia; order Lagomorpha; family Leporidae; genus Oryctolagus; species Oryctolagus cuniculus. The sequence continues at coordinate 57,411,286 of NC_091436.1, forward strand.
CTATCATCCAAGTCCACTATTCTCATCATTCAGCTTTCCACTTCATGGTTATAACATGCATATTACTTCTCTGTTTGGTGCTAGGTGGAGAAAAATCATGACGAGGTTGAAAAAAGTTTAAAAATATGGATAGGAAAAAGGAATAACTAGGATACAAATGATTATGGTACTCTAACAAGTTGATTTTCACAGACACAGTGTGGATTTATAAATAATAAGTTTGTGTAAGCAGATGCATTGGATTAAAGTGACAATATATTTGGAAGCTCATATGCTGACAATCAATTGAGATAACAGAAATGACTGACAGGTTTAATGCAACTACATAATTTAGTAGATACACAATAGTTCAAAAATACATTGTTGGGGCCAGCACTGTTGCATAGCAGGTAAAGCCACTGCCTGCAGTGCTGGCATCCCATATGAGCGCCAGTTTGAGACCCAGCTGCTCCACTTCCAATCCAGTTCTCTGCTATGGCCTGGGAAAACAGTAGAGGATGGCCCAAGTCCTTGGACCCCTCCATTCACATGAAAGACCCAAAGGAAGCTCCTGGCTCCTGGCTTCAGATCAGCGCAGCTCTGGCTGTTGCGGTCAATTGGGGAGTGGATCAGTGGCTGGAAGACCTCTCTCTCTACCCTCTCCTTCTCTCTGTGTGTGACTCTTTCAAATACATAAATAAATCTTTAAAAACATACATTGTTAAGGAAATGGGAAATTTGAAATTGTTATACAAATACAGTTAAAGCAACAATGTAATCTTTCATTGTTTGGCATTGAGTTATAGCTTGTAACCCCTTGTAAAAATAAGCACCATGCTTACCAAGAGACCAGAATTCAGCTTGCAGCTATTTTAGTTTACAACACCCCCCTAGTGTGTCACTATATTTCTTTACCTTTTGGATTACCTTATGGAATTGCTATATAGGATTCAACACCAAGAAATCTACATTTCCTTAGAAGAAAAATGTTTTTTTTTTCCAATGAATAATTCTCTTACAAAAACCAAAAGTCACACTGTCTGCTGTAGTTAGCAGTGGATAACTTTTAGCATAAGCTGAGGCAATCAGTTTCTAAACAATCCATTTATGGCTGATAGATCATTGTATTGAATCATCTCAAAGCACTAAACATTTTCAAAACTGAGAAAAAAAAATGTTTCTACAGACCAAGAACTAAAGAAACAAATAGATTAAGGAAAAAGATGATCCATTAACTGTGTGTTGCATGGGTTTCCCATGCTCTCAAATTTTTAGCTCCTGTACATTTTCTAAAACTTTGTTTAAAAAGGATCCATTGAGATGACTTTGCATATGGTAGACAAAGTGTGGAGCTTTGTCAGAAACTAATTCTACTTTAATAACCTAGAGTTCATTATACATGGTTAGAGGCATAATTTTCATGGTGAGCCCTTATTTTACTTTACTGGGTGAAACTCATCAATGACAGTTTCTAAGGACAAAATAATTTGCTTCTATTGTTAAAAATTGTTAAGTAATAAATAACAAGTTCTTTAACCAATTGAAGGATATGTCCAGGAAGTTCTTGCAAGTCCAAGATTGAGTGCTATGGATACAAACCGCTGTGTTTTTTTTTTTTTTTTAAATATTTATTTATTTTATTTTAAAGGCAGAGTTACAGAAAGGCAGAGGTAGAGAGAGAGGTTCTCCCATCTGCTGGTTCACTCCCCAAATGGCTGCAACTGCCAGAGCTGTGCTGATCCAAAGCCAGGAGCCAGGAGCTTCCTCTGGATCCCCCACGTGGGTGCAGGGGCCCAAGGACTGACTTGGGCCATCATCCACTGCTTTCCCAGGCCATAGCAGAGAGCTGGATTGGAAATGGAGCAGCTGGGTGTTGAACCAGCACCCATATGGGATGCCAGCAGCAGCTTTACCTGCTATGCCACAGCGCCAACCCTGTTACTGTTTTTCATATGGTATTCATACTAATCATTTGTATTCATAGTTTTTATTGCTTAAACCATCCCATAATTTTATTTGAACTCCTCAGTATTCCTATGAAGAATCACTTCTAAACACTACTGCCCCATTTTATATTTTAAGGAAATTAAGACAAAAAAAAATGTTTGACTTGCTGGAAGCAACCCACAGACAAGAGAAATCATTATGGGCATGACAGATTTGGTCCTTCCTCTTTTGAAACCATTATTCTAGTGGTACATTCAGACAAGCTGTGGGCAACTGTAATGAGGTAAAGGTTGAGCCAGAGAGGCACAAGGCATAACCACCATGGAAAGGCACATGAACATATTTGGGGAGAGCAGGTTAGGGGAATCTTCTCGAAGGAAATAAAGTATCATTTCAGACTTTCACTGTGTTGGTTCTAGGGGACAATATTAGCTTCTACTAAGTTAACTTGTTCTGATCTCAGAATTTTCCCAATTTTGGACTTGATAAACACTTGAATCAATACCACATAATCAACCGCACCCAAGCCAAGGTTTCTCCCACCAGGGTTCTTGCACCAACTGTGGTCTTATTAAAACTACAAACAGAAGGGTTGGGAAGGGTGTGGCAGGAGCCATCCTTGACACACCTTTTCTAAATCTCATGGGGATGTGGTCCAGGAAAATTGCTGCTCCGATCATAAATACCGTTGTCAATTTGGAAAAGTGAAAAAAAATAAAAATAATATTTTTGAATGTGACTTTAAACGGCTCCTGCTTCAATACAGGTCTCTCCACTCCCCTCTTTTCTTGACTGGGCATATGGGAGACAGCCTGCATGTGGGCAGCGTGGGAAGGTATTGTACATGACTTAGGAAACAAGTGCTACACTGCGGGCTGTCTTCACTGTTCCCAGCAACGTGGCTGGCTTAGGGTAGGTGCCTGATAAATGCTGATTTATTGAACGCAGGGTCACAGGCATTTGTAATTTCCAAATGTTTGAAAATCCTTTCTCCTAGCGTCCTATCCAGTGTCTAGTTTCGTGGAAAAGCCAGGGTATACGGAGTTTGGAAAAAGACGGAGACCAAACTCCCAACTATCAGCAGCTGCGAGGGCCAATTTAATCTGCTCCCAACTACAAGAAACAGAAATAGTACTTACACCCCGGTATCGGAGGGAAGCTTTACAAAAGTGCAGCATTTATTCTAAGTGGGTATCAATGAAACACTACTCTAAATGCAAACACTTTTAGAACCCTGCCCCACACAAATGAATTTTATAAATGTCCATTCAAACCCAAGCGGTACACTCTTCCTTGAAAGCTTACAATAGGTCAGTGTCCAGAGCACTTAAAAGCCAAAAAAAAACCGAAATATTAGTGAACAGATGAGAAAACCATGCGACCACGTCCTGGGGCCGCGGGCGAAAGCCCCGCAGCTCGAAGGCCCGGAAGGAGAACGTGAGTGGTCTTTCCCCGCCCGGCGCACGGCACGTGGTCGGCTTGGGCGGGAGCTTCGCGACAGTGGGGGAGGGGAACAGCGTGGGACGACACCGAGGGGGTCTAGACAGCCAAGGCTACGGTTGAGCAGGCGCCGACTGCGCAGGCTCGGGATAGGCGCAACCACTGCGCGAAGATCCGAGGGTGGGAACACACACAAGGGTCGTCGTTCTCTTGGTATTGCTGAGGAGGAGCCTGCCTTTTTCATAATTTTAAGGCTTTGAATGGCGCTGTTCCCCGCAAGCTGTTCATCACTATAAGGATTCTCACCCAAGCCTGAACCGGCCTCTTTCTCTGGTCATGCCCCTCCCTCCCCCGTGGAGGACTCAGTGGACGCGTCCCACCTCCCCTCGGCCTCCGGAGGTGGTTTGGCGGCCCCCTCCCCCTCCCCAGTGTCGCGAGTTGGCGCCGCTGCCACCCCCGCTCCGCGCTCTCGGCCCCCTCGGCCGGGCTGTACCGAGCCCTCCGGGGACCCTCCCCCTCCGACCTGCCCTTCCCCGCGGGGCGGCATCCCCCACCATCCCCCTAGCCTTTCTCTCCGCCGAGCCGCGGCGGCAGCTGCAGCCACAGCAGGAGGAGGAGCCGGAGCCCGGAGGCGGCGGTGGCCGGGGAACCCATGGCGTACAGTCAAGGAGGCGGCAAGAAGAAAGTCTGCTACTACTATGATGGTGAGAGGCCGGGTGGGCGGGTAGGGCTGGGTCGCCGGGCCGGGGGCCGCGCCGGGCTCTCTGGCCGCCGTCGCCAGTGGGTGCCGGCTCAGAGGGGTGGGAAGGAGGAGGGACCGACGCTTGGCCGCATCTTAACCCGTTGCGGACCCGACGCGGCCAGCGGGAGACCCTGCACCTCGACCCCCTCCTGCGGACCCTGCGGGCGGGAATGGGGGAACGCCCCGCTTGCTTTCTGCCTCTGTCTTCGGTCGTGCGGCCCGCAGCCCCCAAGGTGGCCGGCTGTGGGGACCACACTGGCCTAGCCCCGCCGGTGGTAGTGGCGAGGGGGTCGGCCCTCCCTGGCACTTCACCCGCCTCTCGTGGCATCGCGGTTTTGGGGGACCCCTTCGCCGGCATCCCGCACCCGATCCTTGCCCCCCTGAGTCAAAATTCCTACCCCGGCTCTGACTACACAAAGCCCAGCGGCCGCAAAGCTCCGCCCCTGCAGCCCCCTCCGGTGCCCCTGCCCCCGCTTGCGCCCCTCTGCTCGCGTCTGGCCCGGGCGCCTTCTCTCTCCGCTGGCAGCCGCACCCCGGACCCCTCGGCCCGGGGCGATGCCGGAGTGGGGGTTACTGGGAGTGGGAACCCGAGTCCGGCGTGCGGCGCCCTCACCCCCGTGTTCTGCGTGGGCTGCATCCCTCTCCTTTGTTCACCCGGCTCTTTGAGCGCCACTTTCTCCGGATTCAAATTGATGGGCTCCACTTCCTCCGTAACAATTAGGGATTTCGAGTTTGAGGCTGGCAGTTGGCGCGGCGAACGAGAGAGGAAAATGAAGAGCTGTGTTCCTGCTTGTGTTGTAGGTCAGACTCGATGGGTCCTGGCTTGCCCGTGTGGGAGGTGGTTACCACCCACTTCTTTGTTGTTGCTCTTTGTTCGATCAGGAAGTAGACCCTGCTTTGGAGGTGTAGGGGACCATGGGCATCTGGCTTGTGAAGGCTGTTCTCAGGTGGTGGGGATCCTGATGTAGAAAAACTGGAGGGAGTAGTGCAGGAGGACTAAGGAGTTTAATCAGGTAAGCTTGAGCTCACGGTATGGTGAATTATAAAAATCAGGTTATTTAATTTTAGGGATTCTGTAATACAGAGTAGCGTCAGTAACATTACAACTCTGGATTCTGCGTTCTGTGCCAGCCTAAGTTACACTAAATGGAACACTAGCTTAAGAGATTTTACAAAGATCTGAACTCTAATAGGTTACCCTTTGGGAGAAAGAGTACTGAAATTTAACAAAGCCAGGCTGAGTGATCTCACAGTCCTAATTGTGGGAAGCAATACGAATACAGATGTGAGAAGCCGTTTCTTATGGATTGTATACTGTAAATCACAACTTTAGAAAGGTAGCTAAGGTCAGTATAAACCTGGCTGTAACAGCAGAACCGTGCCCCTTCATTTAGCAAGGATCCCATTTTTTAAAATGCCAGTTTTATATGAAATAGCCATCTGAGTCATTTGTGGGAAATTATGTATTATGGGAAAAAATTTAAATTGACCCATAATACCTGGGACAAAATAGGAACAGCCTTGTTTTAAAATGTATCCTTTGAAGGACTGCAAATTGATTTGAAATTATACTGGGGCTGTAGAGATGGGAGTACATTTTAACATGAATTTTATTGCATATTTGGGTTGTTGGCAAAACCTTTCCCCCTACCTTCTCTAGTTAAATTGGAAATGTAACAACCTTATTTTTATTTTAAAATATTTATTTGGGAGTTAGAGGGAGCGATAGATAGAGATCTTCTATCCACTGGTTCACTCCCCAGTTGTCCACGATGGGCCAGGTGGAAGCCAGGAGCTTCTTCTGTGTCTCCCACATGGAAAGCAGGGGCCCAAAAGCTTGGGCCATCCTCTTTGCTTTGCCTACGCCATTAGCAGGAAGCTGGATCAGAAGTGGAGCAGCTGGGACACAAACCTGTGCCCATATGGGATGCCAGTGTTGCAGGCTGTAGCTTTACAGCCCGGGGGTTGTTTCCAGAGTTTAGAGATTTGTTTTTTGGCAGGACTTGGAACAAAGGGAAAAAATTTAACAAGTTGCAGAAAGTGGTGCTCAGTGTCTGTCAGTTGTCACTTGCTGTTGGCAGTGATGGGGTCCATGGAATAAAGTGCTCGCAACTTTTTGTCAGCAGGCTTAAACTGTAGGAGCAGGAGGTATGCTTGGGTAGCAGTTTTCTGAGAACTGTTTGTTCCTCAGCCCATTTATGATAAGCCTTTGTTGAGAGTGGGGGCAGACATTGGTCCCAGGGGCAGGATGCAATTGGGTAGAGTGGAAGATGTTTGACAGTCTTGATTTGTGTTAGTCAGTACTTGATTGATGGCCAACAGTACTGACAGTCAGGTAGGTCTTCTGTCTGTGGCTCTGATTGGACTCATTTTTAGAATGGACCCTTTAGTTGCTTACTTTTCAAATCGTCTTGGAGTTCCGTGGAAGGTGCTAATAAAATACCCTGAAGAGATTAAGTCATGTATAATTGTGCTGATATGTGGCAGCATGCTAAGCTCTGCGCAGTTAATTACAAAAACATTTTTGTTGTCAAAAAAAACTATTTTGTCACTTTATAAAAACAATTTTTTTTGTTAAATTATGAACATAAGGATGCAAGTAAAGGAACTTTGGCATCAAAGAACTTACACAACTTTAAGGTATACAGCATGGATTGGACTGGGAGTGAGTGGAATCAGTAGCAGGATCTGAATAATCTGCTAGCCTGTTAACTGGTTTGAACTTGTTGGTAAAGGAAGTAGGGAGAAGAGTAAAGGAGTGAAGTAACAAATTCTGTAACCATAGGTATCTTACCCTTAGGCTCCCTGGGACCATCGGACACACTCCGAGCCTCTTGGCAACAAGAGAAGGTTACCATTGAGGCTTGTGTCTTTGCATGAAAGAGAATTCTAAAAATTATGTATTTTTTCTATGCACTTAACAGTCTTCAGCGTGAACACCCTTTAGATCACTGAAATGCTGGTTTAGGCCTTAATGGGTAATGTATCCTTAAACACCTGAAGCAAAGTAAGAGAAATTCTCTGATTGTGGCTACTGACTCACACTGCCATAGTCTCTAAAAACATACTTTATCAAAGTCACTTGTATAAAAATGATATAGCTAGCTATAAGAACAAGGTAGAATCACTGATCTTCATTACTGCCTTACTTTTTTCCATTATGACTTGTACCTCCTACCTTTTGTCTCTCTCCCTACTGGAATATAAGTTTCATGAGGACGGAGTGTGTGTTCCATTTATCTCTGCCATCTAAAGCAATAAACTTGTAATTGATGAATAAATAGTTAATTCCTTATATTTTATAGATAGGGCACTTTTGTATAACTTTGTCTTCTTCTTAACAACCACTCTGAGTTAGCAGGTAGAATGTCTATTATATAGAAGGAAACAAATTAATACCCCTGTTTCTTTTTTTTATTATTAATTTTTTTTTTTTTTTGACAGGCAGAGTTAGACAGTGAGAGACAGAGAAAAGTCTTCCTTTTTCCGTTGGTTCACTCCCCAAGTGGCCACTACAGCCTGCGTGTTGCGGCCAGCGTGCTGTGCTGATCTGAAGCCAGGAGCCGGGTGCTTCCTCCTGGTCTCCCATGCGGGTGTGGGGCCCAAGGACCTGGGCCATCCTCCACTGCCCTCCCGGGCCACAGCAGAGAGCTGGACTGGAAGAGGAGCAAACGGGACAGAATCTGGTGCCCCAACTGGGACTAGAACCCCGGGGTGCCAGCGCCGAAGGCAGAGGATTAGCCTAGTGAGCCACGGCGCCAGCCTACCCCTGTTTCACTTCTCCTTTTCCACATTGACTTTAGTTTTAATGTCCAGGGAGGGGTTCACATCTGGAATCCAAAGGTTTTTCTTTTTTCTTTTTCATAGAGTTTCCTGTGCTACCAAAAGGTACTAAAAATTATTTAATTTAACACACTTTAAATGTTGAGAAATCCATAAAAGAATACAGTTGGAATTGGAAAGGGGGAGTGACACTTTTTAGAGAATGTTTATAACATTGAAACATAGATGAGAACAGAGTTAAAAGTTTGAATCTGAGGATGTAGTTTGTTCTGATGTTATTCCTCTTTATACCTTATAGTACTCATGTAGTCAATTTTGGATTTAGAAAAAACAAATAGGTTTTAAGTCCCTACTTTGAACTACATAAAAGATCATCTGAGGGTCTGGTGTTGCGGCACAGCGGGTTAAGCCCTGGCAGCGATGCCAGCAACCTTTATGGGTTTACAGTCCCCATTGCTCCACTTCTGATCCAGCTCCTGACTTCCCTCTGCCATTGCAGCCATTTGGGTAGTGAACCAGTGGGTGGAAGATCTCTATCCCTCTGTCTCTGTAACTCTGCCTTTCAAATAGATAAAATTAAAAAAAATCACAAAGATTATTTACATCATAAGAAGGAAATAAAAGGCTACATTGGAGAGTAAGAGCAGAGACATTTGATAGGGTGATCAGACAGTGGAAAGCCAGCTCCTATCTGGCCTATTGCAAACTGCAAAGGCCAGATAATTAGAACTTGTCCTACTTAGCAGAAAAAGCAAGCCAAGACTGTGTATTTCTAGATTAGGCACTAAACTAGACCACCCAAAACTTTATGGAAAGAGATTTTGACTTTTATTTAAAGATTGGAAAGCCATTAAAGGTTTCATAAGTAGAGAACATGCTTTTAAAAGAATTGGTAAGGTATGGTAGAATGTAGGCTAGAAGCAATAATTGAATGCATATTGCTCCACATAAAATGTAATGGTTGCATTTTAGATAGGAATGGTCACATTTAAGGGAGGTTTGGGTAGTAAAAACAAAAGAATTTGTTGATGGATTAGAAATGGAGTTGGGGCTGGATGATGTTGGTAAAGAATAAAAGAGGGCTCGGTAAATTCGTGGATTGAGCAGTTAAGTGGGTGGTGATACCATTTCCTAAGATTCTGTAAAGACTAAGCTTAAGCTCAGATTTGAACATATTATATATGTGTTCTTCAGTTCAGTAGAAAATACTGAGTGTTTCTCTGAGTTTGGAACCCAGGGAATGGAGACCAAGCAGGAATTTGAGATTTATCAGTGTATAAATATAAAGTATTGAGACCTTAAAAAGAAATAGAAATTCTAGAGAATTTAGGGCAGAATTCTTCTTCGCTAATACCCAAGAATCAAGAACAGTGACTGGGCTGGCGCCGCTGCTCACTAGGCTAATCCTCCGTCTGCAGCGCCGGCACACCAGGTTCTAGTCCTGGTCGGGGCACCAGATTCTGTCCCAGTTGCTCTTATTCTAGGCCGCTCTCTGCTGTGGCCCGGGAGGGCAGTGGAGGATGGCCCAAGTGCTTGGACCCTGCACCCACATGGGAGATCAGGAGAAGCACCTGGCTCCTGGCTTCAGATCAGCGCGGTGCACTAGCCACTAGCCACAGCGGCCATTGCGGGGTGGACCAATGGAAAAAGGAAGACCTTTCTCTCTGTCTGTCTCTCTCTCTCACTGTCCACTCTGCCTGTCAAAAAAAAAAAAAAAAAAGTGATTACCTGACAACATAGTGGGCCCTTGGTTTATTAAGTAAATGAATGAATTTGAGAAATTTCTTGTGGCCTTGGGTTGGAGTAAAATCCAGGAAAATTGTTATTATGGAAGCCAAGGCTCAGAGTGTTTCTTTTTTTAAAGATTCATTTTATTTATTTAAAGACAGAGTTACAGAGAGAGGGGTCTTCCATCTGCTGGTTCACTCCCCAGATGGCTGCCACGACTGGAGCTGCGTCGATCTGAAGCTAGGAGCTTCTTCTACGTCTCCTATGTGGGTACAGGGGTTCAAGGAATTGGGCCATCTTCTTCTGCTTTCCCAGGCCATAGCAGAAAGCTGGATTGGAAGAGGAGCAGCCAGGACTAGAACCGGCACCCATATGGGATGCCAGTGCTTCAAGCCAGGGTTTTAACCCGCTGTGCCACGGTGCCGGCCCGAGTGTTTCAGAAAGGCAGAGTGACCAGTTATGTTAAGAACTGGTAGTGGACTAAGTAATCTGGAAGACAAAAATTATGAAATAGATTTTTCCTTACTACCCCCCACCTCCTGTTATTTCTGGAATCTTCTTCAGTTAACTTATCTTTAGGGGTGAATGTACATTTTACAGCTCAGAAATCTAAAATTATATGAAAATTTTGAAAAAGTTTGAACATCCCCACAGTTTTACAGCAGAATAACGGTGTTGGCTGTAGGGTGCTGCTCAGACTCTGGAATGTTGGGTACATAAATGTACTGTATTCTCTTTATAAAAGCAAAAATCTAATATTTGAAACACATCTAATTCTAAGAGTTGTTCCTATAACTTCTTGAATGAGCAATTTCTAAAATTTCACAGGTAAATCATTTCTAATTTTTTAATAAGATTTATTTATTTATATGAAAGGTAGAGTGAAATAGACAGAGATCTTCTATCCACTCATTGACTACTGTAAATGGCCACAACAGCTATGTCCGGGCCAGGCTGAAGTTAGGATTCAAGAACTCTCTGGGTCTCCCACATGGATGGCAGTGGTCCAAGTATTTGGGCCATTATCCCCTGCTTTCTCAAGTGAATTGAAGTAACCAGGACTCAAGTCTGCACTCTGATGTGGGATGCAGGCATCACAACTGGCACTTTCCCAGCCCCTTTATGATTTTTTTGAATTGTCAATTTAAAAAATTTGTTGTATTCAGGAAACCACCTTGAGATGATTTTTCTGGATGTTTGCTTCATTGGTAAAGTATTTTTAAATATTTTGATGAAAATCAGGATAACATTTAAAATGCTTGAAATATAATACTGACCATTTGAATGAGAAATATGAAAACCATGGGTTCTTAAAGCTGAGAAAAAAACATTTTATCTTTATTAAAAACTAAACGGCTACCAAGCAGGAGAATTGGGAGATGGTTCTACATCCTTACATTTTGGTGAAATTCTTGATAAATCAATTATCTGTAGTATGGCTGCCTTTGTAGATGTGTATCATTTAGGTTGTGTGTATATTCTTATTCGAAATAGGGCCCTTAAATTATGGCTGAATAACTTATTGAAAGCCAAGTATATTTATGTAAGATTTAAGGACTCTGCTAGTACAAAATAAATTACTTTGATGAATTAGGTAGTTTCTTGTGTTCATTTTCTCTAAATTAACAAAGTCTCTAAGCCTTGGTGGAAAATATATATATTCTATGTTAGAGCTTTGTCAGCCTTCCTCCTACCATTGCTCTCTAGTGATTATTAACTGCCATTGCTCTTCCTGTGATTCCTTTTAAGAGTATTGGCTTTGAGCTCCGCTGCCTTGTGTTTGAATTTAGCTCCTCCGCTTGGTAGTTGTGTGATTTTTAGCAATCTTACTTGACATGTCTGTTTCTTGTCCTTGTTCATTATTATGAAATAGGACTAATAGTAACGATACCTACATCATAGGATCATTGAAAAGATTAAAAGGTAATATATGTGAAATGCTTAGAATAGTGCCTTCCAATAAGCACTCAGTGAGTGTGAATTTCTGCTGAGAAAGTGCCAGCGTTGTCTCTTTTCTATGGATTATTGGAGCCTGTGTCTTTCTGTTGGATACTTGGTATGCTTATAACTAGAATATTTGTCCTGTGGATGTGGTAGATGCTAGAGACATTTCATTCTGATAATCCTTACACAGAGGCAGAAGAAGTATGTGAAAATGAGAATTTCTTTATTCTTACTGTAATGATCTCCTTTGATAGTAACTTAGAAATACCTTGCTTGTACTACTTAGGTACTGATGCTTTTCAGCTCTACTGGTTTCATCTAAGAATTTGATGAAACTGTTGGCTTTCAAGGAACTGTATGTACTGCCACCATGTTGGGCAAAGCTTTTAAAAGGCAGAGCCTTGCTTGATAGGTAGTTTGTTTTCTCCATTCATAGCCTCTCATGTTATGTAGCAAGATAACCTTGCTTTGCAATTTGACTCTGTTTTTTAATCTTTTTGTTGGTACCTCCATTTAGAAAGTTGAATTTCTCTCAAAGAGACTATGTATGTAAATTATTTTCTTATGAGAGCTTACCCTACAACTAAAGGTAAGTAGTTAGAGATAAGATGACAACAAGCTCACAAATAGTCCTATTATTAGAAGCATGCGTTTTTATTTCAGAGGGAGAGGGAAAGAAAGAGAGAGAGGGGTGTGTCTTTGATCTACTGGTTCACTCCCCAAATGGCCACAATGGTCGAAGCTGGGCTGATCTGAAGCCAGGAGCCAGGAGATTCTTCTGGGTCTCCTATGTGGATGCAGGGGCCCAAGGACTTGGGCCATCTACTGCTTTCCCTGGCCATAGCAGAGAGCTGGATTGGATGTGGAACAGCCAGGACTTGAACCAGCACCTGTATGGGATGCTGGCACTGCAGGTGGTAGTTTCACATGCTGTGACACAGTGCCAGCCCCAAGAAGCATGGTTTTTTTAATAAATGTGAATACTCATGTTGTACCAAATATATGGAAGAACAAAATTTTTTGTGTTCTCAGTTTCTATTAAACGAAACAGCTGTATACTTAGAAAATTTTTTTTTTTTTTTAATTTTTTTATTTTTTTTTATTTTTGATAGGCAGAGTGGACAGTGAGAGAGAGAGACAGAGAGAGAAAGGTCTTCCCTTGCCGTTGGTTCACCCTCCAATGGCCGCCGCTGCAGCCGGCGCACCGCGCTGATCCGATGGCAGGAGCCAGGAGCCAGGTGCTTTTTCCTGGTCTCCCATGGGGTGCAGGGCCCAAGCACTTGGGCCATCCTCCACTGCACTCCCTGGCCATAGCAGAGAGCTGGCCTGGAAGAGGGGCAACCGGGACAGAATCCGGCGCCCCGACCGGGACTAGAACCCGGTGTGCCGGCGCCGCAAGGTGGAGGATTAGCCTATTGAGCCACGGCGCCGGCTTGTATACTTAGAAATTTTTTAAGAAGCCAAGCACATGGGATACGTGGCTCACCCCTCACCCACCCCAGATTTATTTATTTATTTATTTGAAAGGCAGAATTAGAGAGAGGGTGAGACAGAGAGAGAGGGAGAGAAGGACTGGGCCAGGCCAAAACCAGGAGCTAGGAGACTCTTCCTCCAGGTCTCCCATGTGAGTGGCATGGGCTCAAACACTTGGGCCATCCTCTACTGCTTTCCCAGGCTGGGAGCTGTATGGAAAATGAAGCAGCTGGAGGCCGGCACCGTGGCTCAATAGGCTAATCCTCCGCCTGTGGCGCTGGCACCCTGGGTTCTAGTCCCAGTCGGGGCACCAGATTCTGTCCTGGTTGCCCCTCTTCCAGGCCAGCTCTCTGCTGTGGCCCGGGAGGGCAGTGGAGGATGGCCCAGGTCCTTGGGCCCCACACCCGCATGGGAGACCAGGAGGAAGCACCTGGCTGCTGGCTTTGGATCAGTGCGGTGCGCCAGCCGCAGCGCACCGGCCACAGCAGCCAGTGGGGGGTGAACCAACGGAAAAGGAAAGCCTTTCTCTCTGTCTCTCTCTCTCACTGTCCACTCTGCCTGTCAAAAAAAAAAAAAAAGAAAGAAAGAAAGAAAGACAATGAAGCATCCGGGACACAAACTAGTGCCCATGTGAATGAGATGCTGGCATTACAGATGGCATCTTAACCCACTGTGCCACAACACTGGTCCAGTGTTTTAAAAGATTGTTGATTCTGAAAATAATTAAATGGTATAGCTTTTATTAGGAAAACTTATCTTGAAATGAAACTTAAAGCCGGTAAAATCAGTTTGGCTATTGTGACAAAATTTTTGAAATTGTTGACTTAAGCACAAGAGTAGTTACTCAAACTAATTTCCAATTTGATGAATTCTATTGTAAAACGTTCATTAAAAAGGTAGTACTCCCTCCTCCATGCCTCTCTGGCTGGATGTCTTTGAGTCTAATAAATATTTTTGTTTGTTTATTTTTTTAAAGATTTATTTATTTATTTGAAAGTCAGAGTTACAGAGAGAGAGAGGTCTTCCATCCACTGACTGGTTCACTCCCCAGTTGGCCGCAATTGCCCTAGCTGTGCTGATCTGAAGCCCAGAGCTGCTTCTGGATCTCCCACGGGGGTGCAGAGGCCCAAGAACTTGGGCCATCTTCCACTGCTTTCCCAGGCCATAGCAGAGAACTGGATTGGAAGTGGAGCAGCAGGACTTGAACCGGTGCCCATATAGGATGCTGGCCCTGAGTGGTGGCTTTACCCATTACGCCACAGCACCGGCCCAAATAAATCTCTTTAAATCTCAAAAAAAGTAGTATAATATATGTTTGAGACTCTTATTGTTAACTTCTTATTATAAGAAACACTGGAACTTTACTTAAAACTATATCACCTTGTGGGGCTGGGGTTGTGACATAGTAGGCTAAGCCTCCGCCTTTGGCACTAGTATCCCATATGGGCGTCAGTTAATGTCCTGGTTGCTTTCTATTCAGCCCTCTGCTATGGCCTGGGATAGCAGTAGAAGATGGCCCAAGTCCCTGGGCTCCTGCACCCACATGGGAGACCTGGAAGAGACTCCTGGTTCTTGGCTGCAGATCAGCCGAGCTCCAACTGTTGAGGCCATTTGGGGATTGAACCAGCAATGGAACACCTTTCTGTCTCACTCTTCCTGTAACTCTACTTTTCAAATAAAATCTTTTAAAAAATAAAAAATAAATATCTACATATTAGGATATTATAAAGATGCTATTTAAAAAGACATGCTGGGTATGGGTGTTCTGGTACAGTTGGTGAGGCCACTGCTTGGAACACCTAGGTCCCAAATCAAGAGTATATGGGATCCAGTCCCACCTCTGCTTCGGATCCAGCTTCCTGCTGGTTGCATTCCAGGAGGCAGCAGATGATGGCCCAAGTAATTGGGTTCCTGCCATCCAGGTGAGAGACCCAGATAGAGTGCCTGGCTTCCGCCTGGCCCAGCCTTACCTGTTGCAGGTATTTGGGATGTGAGTAATAGATAAAAGATTTCTCTGTCTCTCCCTCTCTGTCACTCTGTCTTTCAAGTAAATAAATAAAACTTCTGGGGCCATTGTTGTGGCGTAGCAGTTAAAGCTACTGACTGTAACACCAGCATCCCAGATATAAAGGTACCAAGGGTGCTGATTCATGTCCTGACTGCTCTGCTTTTAATACCAATCCCTGCTAATGGCCTGGGAAAGCAGTGGAGGATGGCCCAAGTGTTTGGTCCCCTGCCACCCATGTGGGAGACCTGGATGGAGTTCCAGGCTCCTAGCTTTGGCTTGGCTTAGCCCTGGCCATTGCAACCATGTGGGGAGTTGAACTAGCAGATGAAAGACCAAGTTCTCTGTCTCCCTCTCTCTAACTCTGACTTTCCAATAAATAAACTTTTCTAAAAAGGCTTGAAATTATAGCTTTAGTCATGAAGAACAAGACAAAATATCCTTATTTGAAAAATATCATGAATATGTCTGAACAAAGTTTTATTTAGAACCTGAAATTTAGTAACCCAAAGTTGCCTGATAGGCTATTATATGGACATAGAACATTTTAAACCCCCAAATACCAACTTTTAAGGATTTCTGGGATGCTAATAAATCATCCACAAAGCAATATTTCTGAAAAAATTTGAAATAATACTGGTAAAACTTAAGAGAGTTACCCTGAATCATCTGAGTTTGCTAGAGAACATTAATATCACTTAAGGGACAAACATTTGAAAAAAAGAAACCACTTTATATAACTAAAAATCAGAGAATCTTGGCTTTCTTTAGTTTACAAATACAGTGTTAACTAATAATGGAGTCATCAGCTTGTAAAGATGCACATGTGTCTTGGTTTTCTAATATAGTTTGCAAGTTGTAAAATAAAGCCAATACCATTTTAGATATCTAATGAAATTTTACTTATGGTAAATGTTTCCTAACGTTTGACATACATAAATTCAGATACTTGTAAGGATGCTTTTATCTGTATTGTTCAGTTTATGTCTTCCTATTTTAGGTGACATTGGAAATTATTATTATGGACAGGGTCATCCCATGAAACCTCACAGAATCCGCATGACCCATAACTTGCTGTTAAATTATGGCTTATACAGAAAAATGGAAATATATGTGAGTATACCTTTTGATTTTTTTTTTTTAATAACTACTTTGAAACTTCCATTTGGAAAGCATTTAACTGGTGAAAACTGGAAGCAAACTTTTTTGTTTTACTCTTCATAGAACATCTAGTATGGTAGCTATAGCTTCTTTTTTTCTTTTGCTTTAACCATTTTAAAAGCACTCCCCCCTCAGTCTAGCATGTTACATATTTTTGTCACAATAATTGTTGACCTGCTATGCTGCTGTAAAGGGTTTGCCTGGGACTATTATGAACGAAAAATAATTCTATAAGCATTTATTGGACAGGATATATATGGAACTCTGTTAGTGGTCAAGCAGAGTGAAAACAAGATAAAACAACTGCCTTAAGTATTTTTCAGGTACAAACAGGCATAGATAAACAAATTCAAGACACAACAATTCCTACCTATTTGGGGAGAAAATAAAGACTTGAAACCATTAACACTGTCAGAGAATATGTGTAAGTATAGACATTTAGAAAAGAGAGGCAGTTGCTTAAGAGTCTGTCTGTCGAAGCCTTTTAAGATAGTAGGTTAGAAGTGAAATTGAGCTCATCAGGACAAGGAAGATTAGAACAGTCTACTGAAAGGAAGAGATCGTGAGCAGACTTGGAGAATGTTTTTCTGGAAGGCCATTGATGAAGTGGTGGTGTATAAATCGTGCTTACAAACATGTTTGTCTTTAATGGGTTGGCATATTCTCAATAAAATGTAAAGAATGATTAATTCATGGGTGTTATACCTGTCTGATGCTTTTTTTTTTTAAAGACTTATTTTATTTATTTGAAAGAGTTACAGAGAGAGGTAGAGAGATAGAGAGGTCTTCTGTCTGCTGGTTCACTCCCTGAATGGCCACAAAGGCTGGAGCTGAGCCGATCTGAAGCCAGGAGTCAAGAGCTTCTTCTGGATCTCTCAAATGGGTGCAGAGCCTCAACTACTTGGACCATCTTCCACTGCTTTCCCAGGCACATTAGTGGGAAACTGGATTGGAAATGGAGCAGCCAGGACTGCAGGCCAGGGTTTTAACCCACTGTGCCACAGTGCCAGCCCTTTCTGATGCTTTTAAGGAAGTTTGAGCCAGCTTTAGAACTGATTAACTGTTTTCCTAAAACATGTTTATAAATTTGGATTACTTTTTAAAATTTGTTCTGGCAACCTAAGTTGAGAGAAAATTACGTATTTCATTTTATTTAATAGTTCTGATGCAACCAGTTGTACTTGTACAATTATGATGTTTACTTTTCCTTACAGAGGCCCCATAAAGCCACTGCTGAAGAAATGACAAAATACCATAGTGATGAGTATATCAAGTTTCTACGGTCAATAAGACCAGATAACATGTCTGAGTATAGTAAGCAGATGCAGAGATGTACGTTTCTATTTTTAAAGTATATTTTAGTATTGATATGTGTAAATTTTTTGAAGCTTATAGTTATCCAAATAAGATTATGAACCTTCCTGAAGCTTATTGGATTGCAAAACTGCTGTTTGGGTAATCTTCAACTCTGTTTTCTTCCTGTAGTGACTACAGGATAATTGATATTGGTAGGGAGACCTCACTCTTGTTTCAAAACAGAGATTATTCTTAAGTCTTAATTATCCCTGACCTTGTATATAATACTTTTCTTCTGTTTGTGTGCTTTAGTTAATCTGGACTATAATATTCATACTCTGTTTTTCTTGTTCGTATTAGTGAAGCTTTTGATTCTCTGCATAGTGTTCTCTTTTATAGTGTAAAGTATGCTATTAAATGTTGTAACTGGATTAAAGGTAGAATGTAAAATGTCATCTTCAAATGATTGGAACAGTGTATTTTTTTAAAGCTTTTTATTAGAGTTCATTCTCTGCAGTGTTTATTGCTGGTGATTGTAATAGTAAATTAAGTGTACTTATTAGACATCTCACAAATCTTCAGTACATACACAAATGTCTCATTTGATTCAATAAAATGCTGTAATATATTGAGACAGGTATTTATCCATGTTTTTTTCCATTGGTGATTCAGAGTAGAAGGAGTCCTGGGTAGTTCTTGGGCAAGTGAATTAAAAGAATTTAAAACCTACATAATATGTAGTTGTACCAAGGACTTGGGCCATCTTCCACTGCTTTCCCAGGCCATAGCAGAGAGCTGGATTGGAAGTGGAGCAGCCAGGTCTTGAACTGGTGCCCATATGGGATGCCGGCACCACAGGCAGCAGCCCTACCCTTTACGCCACAGCGCCAGCCCCATCTAGATACTTTTTTAAAAGTAAATCATCAGTTTTTAGAATCTTCATTAATTTATTGTTGTATATTTAGGGAGAGAAATACCCTTTTCAACTAAAGACAAGGTACCTTTTGTACTTGACAACTAATGTAGCAAGGATGTTGACGTTTCATAGGGAACACCTCAATTACTTTGACTAAAAGAATAAATTAAAGTTAGAAGCTTTAGATGACTAGTGTGAAATGTCTTATGATTGTATCAAAAAAGAATTTGTAGGAGATAGTTTTTGTGAGAAAAAGTTTTATTTGTAGAATGGGTTGAAATTAATGAAATACATCTTCCACAGTTAATGTTGGAGAAGATTGTCCGGTGTTTGATGGACTGTTTGAGTTTTGTCAGCTCTCAACTGGTGGCTCAGTTGGTAAGTGCCCTGATTCAATCAGATTTAAAAGTTGAGCTGAGCTTGGTATCTTGGGTTATTTGTTTAAAGCAGAAGTTTTAATGGTGATAATCAAAAGAAATCATTGTGTTTATAGTAAAGTACAAGTGTCTACCATGTTTTATATAATGAGTTGCATTTGTGTGTGTATATTTAATTTATCTTTTCAATAGCATTTTCACTGAGAGATGATTGTTCTGTTTGTTTCTGGTTACCATTGTTAGTTCTCTTTCCATACATATACCATTGTTTAATCAGTTCACAACTATAGGAAAATATCTAAAGAAGAAACTATTACTGCCCTAGATAGTGATCCTTACCTTTTATAATTTTAAACTCTTTTGCTTACCTATGGTATACTCTGACCTATAGCATTTTTCCCAGTCATACTAATTTTTTATTTTAAATATTCTGAAAGTCTATTATATTTCTCTTTCTGTTAGCTGGAGCTGTGAAGTTAAACCGGCAGCAAACTGATATGGCTGTTAACTGGGCTGGAGGATTACATCATGCTAAAAAATCAGAAGCATCAGGATTCTGTTATGTTAATGATATTGTGCTTGCTATCCTTGAATTGCTAAAGTAAGTTAATTTGTGTTTATACTTTTCCTATGACATAATGTTTTTATTTAAATAATCCATGGCATTTTTAATATCAAGTAAATGGTAGGCTGAAATAGTTCTAGTGTTATATTGAATTCTTTATAAGTCAATATAGAAATAGAGAAAATTTGCCAATCCTTGTGTTATTAAGAGTGAATATATGTTTATAAATATCTAAAAACACCTTTTAAAAATAGCAGGAGCTGGCTTTTGGGTGTAGCAGGTTAAGCCATTGCCTGTTATGCCAGCGTTGCTTATGGGTCCCAGTTCCAGTCCTGGCTGTTCCACTTCCAGTCTGGCTGCCTGCTAATGTACCTAGGAAAGTAGCAGAACATGGCCCACGTCCTTGGGACCCTGCCACCCATGTGGGAGACCCAGATGGAGTTCAGGCTTTGTCCTGGCCCACCTTTCTGGCAGTAGTGGCCTTTTGGGGAGTGAACCAGCAGACAAAAGTTCTCTCTCTTTCTGTGTGTGTGTGTCTGCCTTTCTGTCTTTAATTCTGCCTTTCCAGTAAATAAATCTGTGTAAGTGTGTGTGCGTGTGTGTGTGTGTGTATTCACTGATGTGATGTAGCAGGTAAAGCTGCTGCCATCCCACATTGTGTCTCAGTTGCTCCACTTCTGATTCAGCTCCCTGCTAGTGACCTGTGCAAAAACAGTGGAAGATGACCCAAGTGCAAGGGTTCCTGCCAGCCTCCTGGGAGACCTGGATAAAGCTCCTGGCTCCTGGCTTTGGCCTGGCTCAGCTCTTGGTGTTATGGCCACTTGGGCAATGAACCATTGGAAGATTGGTCTCTTTCTCTATAACTTTTTCAAATAAATAAATCTTAAATAAATATATATATATGTGTGTGTGTGTGTGTGTGTGTGTGTGTATACACACACACACAAAATATTAGAAGTAGTTTTCAATTTAGATTTGAGTTTTGGTTTCAACTAAAGAAAAATGATGAAACCTTGTAAGTTTATGTTCTAAATGTTTAGCAAGTTTTTACTTGAAGACAAAAATTGGAAACCTGTGTTGAAGGAAATTTGTTTACTTATTGATCCTAGGTAACTGTGTACCTTTCTTATCTGTATGGGGCTCTTGTTCTTTACTAATGGATGTAAAATTATGCCTAAGTTGCTGTGTTGTGTTTAGATGTTATCCTTCACTGTTTGAACTCTCCTTCAAACTCTAAAGGCACTTAGGATTTTGGAGATTTACGAAGTTAGATATTTGTTAGCATCATCAGTTGTGATATCTTAGTAGATTATACTTTAGTTTGTACCAAATTAGTGTTTTCTCAATTTTGAAGACACTCTTCCTTGTAGTTACTCCACACTTATATCCATAGAAGCTAATTTTTCAGTAACTTGAAACGGTATTAACTCTTCAAATGAATAATAACTGAGTGGTGTCAATGTAACATTGTGTTAACTTACTGAGAACCAAGGAAAATCATTTGAAAGCATTTGGTGTGTTTTTTTAACTGCCTGTTGATATTGGATCCAGTGTCTTCAAAACTTTGAAACAAGGTCTTAACCCAAGTTAATATATCTAGACACAGTTGTTTGGTTATAAACATAATTTAATTGATTTGATGAAGAGGCTTATTTATCTCACATGAGCAATTCAAACTTTAATCAACAGCCTTTTTTTTTTTTAATTGGATGAAGAAATTCTGCTACAGTGAGATACACTTGTAAATTTTCTACTTCTGAATGTTGCTTCTGTGAATTGAGAATACTACTTTGAATAGTTAGTCTGGTAATGGTAGCTTATACTGTATGAGTTTAGCACAGCTTTGAAATGCTGCCTAATAAACAGGGTACATTGCCATCAATACTTCTCACTTCACTGTACTTTAAAAGGATAACATTTGAAGCACACCTCTTCCTTTATGTGGTTTTGACATGAGTGTGCATGGGTAATAAAATATGGTGATACAGGTGGCTCCTAAAGTGCATTCATGGCATAACTACTTTACTGGGATTTGTAGTGCTATAAGCACCAGTATGAACTTATGTGAGAGAGTACCACATATTGGTCTGTTGTCACTGCTATTCAGTTATAGGGTAAAAGAAGCTATAGGTATTAGTAAAGAAATGAGCATGATTATGTTTTACTGGTATCTTTTTTTTCTTTCTTTTTTTTTTTTTTTTTACAAAAATTAAAAGTTGAGCTTCAAGTAATTGTCATGGCACAAAATACTCTTGTTTTGATTTTTTTTTTCTTTCACTATTTGAAAAATTTGATACAGCTTCCTGCTAATACGTGCTGGGAGATAGCAGATGATGGCTTAAGTGCTTGGACACTTCTACAGACTTGAAAGACCCAGATGGAGTTCTGGGCTCCTGACTCTGTGGCCTGGCTTAACCCTGGCTATTAGAAGCACTTGGGGAGTAAACCCGTGGATGTGTCTATTTGTCTGCCTCTCTCTGCCTTTATCTATCTATCTATCTATCTATCTATCTATCTATCTATCTATCTATTTAAAAGAGTTACACAGAAAGAGGGAGAGACAGAGATCTTCCATCTGCTGACTCACTCCCCAGATGACCATGATGACCGAGGTTGGGCCAGCCTGAATCCAGGAGCCATGAATTTCTTCCTGGTCTCCTACGTGGGTACAGGGGCCCAAGCACTTGGGCCATCTTCTGCTGCTTTCCTAGGCCATTAGCAGGGAGCTGGTTTGTAAGTGGAGCAGCTGGGATTTGATCCCGCACCCACATGGGATGCTGATGACACCTGCAGTGGGTTAACCTGCTGTGCCACAACAGCTGTTCTCTGAATCGTTCCTTTAAAAAATAAATATGTAGAAACTATTCTTAGCTCAAATGGCAGTTGGCCAAATTTGGACTGCGGGCTATTTGCCAACCTCTGTTTAATAGTACTAGGGATTTACTAAAGAGATTTTAAAATTAAATTAACAGCATTGAGTAAGGTGTGGTCTTCAGTTAATATATAAAAATGTGCTTATGCATTTAAAACATATAAAATAGGACATATTCCATGGGTTCTAAGAGGGAATTTCAACGTTTAAGGTTCAAACTCTCAGGGAGTCTCTTAGGGTAGATATAAAATAAGAAAGAAATGAAACATTCTGGAATGTAAGAACCCAAAAATAAGTTTCCAGAATTCATGATGATTGTTCTCAACTTAGAACCTTAAAAAACAAACTTACGGTTTTATTTTCAGGTATCATCAGAGAGTCTTATATATTGATATAGATATTCATCATGGGGATGGTGTTGAAGAAGCTTTTTATACCACAGATCGTGTAATGACTGTATCATTCCATAAATATGGGGAATATTTTCCTGGCACCGGAGACTTGAGGGTAAGAGCAAATTCTGCTTGAATAAATGTAAGATATAACCTGTATCTGAACCAGTATTTTTCCTGAATCATTAATTTGAAGCATGCATGCAGAATTAAATCACTTTGTATACTCTACCATCTGCTAGAATTGACTTTGCTGACTATAATAAAAAATTTTAAAAAGGGGCAGACTTTGTGGCATAGCAGGTAAAGCTGCTGACTGCACTGCCAGCATGCCATGTGGGCATCAGTTTTTGTCCCAGCTACTCCACTTCTGATCCAGCTACCTGCTAATGGCCAGAGAAAGCAGTGGTGGATGGCCCATGTACATGGAACCCTGTACCCATGTGGGAGACGCAGTAGAAGCTCCTGGTTCCTGGCTTCAGGCCAGCCCAGCTCTTGCTGTTGCAGCCATCTGGGGAGTGAACCAGCAAATAGGAGATCTCTGTCTCTGTCTCTCTTTCTCTAAGCTCTGCCTTTTCAAATAAATAAATAAATCTTTATCCCCCAAAAAATATTAACAAAAACTTAAAGGACTTTTCTTTTGCTCAGCTATTTTATTTGAGTAAATATTATTGAACATCCATGGCACATGAAGCCCTTAGTATTCAATTTGAATCTTCAAAACTACCTAGTAGTAGCATACATTGCTTTTGATTGTAAAAGTTGTTGGAATAAAATAGACTGGGTGCTTTTAGATTCTTGCGCTTTCCTTTGTGATTGGTTTTGATTCAGTACCTCTAATTTTAATCTCTTTTCCTTAGCCTTCTGAAATTTGTAGTGTATGCCATTTGGGGAGAGAAAAAAAATACCAACATTTAGCACTTGCCTGCCTGTTACATTCTGTGCATTTATTTCTGTTTCTCTTTCTGTTACCTTTTTCCATTTGGTGCTCTTGTGTTTTATAAATGTGAAAAGCACTGCCAAATCCTTCTATACACTGCCCACAGTTGTTCTTCACTGGAGTTTTTTTTTATGTTTTTAACCAGACTGCATACAATATTGAAGTTTATTGAGAAATATAAGCAGCTGTTTTTAGTTCAGCCTGGATTGAGGTATTCCTCCTAAAATGACATTCAACATTAGTTCTAAACTGTTAGTTAAAATTTTATAAGCTTGAGGTCTGTCATACAGTTTGGCAACCAAAGTTTTAGAAAGAGTACCTTTCTTCTTCAGATGTGTGGCTTTTCTTTGCTTGACCACAAGGTGGTACTCTTTCAGTAAACTCTTGTATAAGAGAGGATAGTAAAAGCTTGCCTAATAGATAGAAGGAGGTCAGGTATTTAGATTGAGTCTAAATCATTTAACTTTTAAAATTATGGGTTTATAATTTCAGTTCCTTGCCAATTAGCTTATTCAACTTTTCCCTTAAACCATGTGGTTCTGTCTTATAAACTAATAATTTGCAAAGAGTGATCCCTAAACTAGCAAGACCAGTGATACAGGGAAGTTGTTAAATAGTCTCAGATATATTCTCAGATCCCAGAAACCCTTATTTTACCCACAGAAGTTTGAGAACTAGTGCCCAAAACCATTGGAGTTCATTTGTTTATGGGTGTTACATCCCATAGAAATAGAACAAGATACTTCTCGGCTTTAATGAAGCTTAAAAAAATAAATTAGTGTTTTTTGCATAGTAATCCTAATCGGTGTACAAAGAGGCAAGTGGAGACCTCTCAACTTCCAACAGCAGTAGATGTCACTATGGCCTCTTAATTACTGTGCTTGAAATTATGGAGAAGTACTGGCGAATGCTGTTTTATAAGGATTGAGAATGGCCAACAACATCTTTTCTTTACTTGAGACTTTATACTTGTATGAAATATCATTCCAAGATTAATATTTGTATATTTTAAATGCGTTCCCAGAATTTTTTTAAGATTTATTTATTTTGAAAGGCAGGAATAGAGAACGTGTACTTCCATCCACTGCCTCATTCCCCAGATGGCCACAATGGCCAGCACTGGGCCAGACTGAGCCAGGAGTCAGGAGCTTTTTCTGTGACTCCCACGCAGTTGCAGGGGTTCAAGCACTTGGGCCATCTTCCGCTTCTTTCCCATGCATATTAGCAGGGAGCTGTATTGGAAGTGGAGCAGCTGGGACTCAAATTTGGCACTGATGTAGTATGCCAGCACTGCAGACAGAGGCTTAACCTTCTACACCACACTGCTGCTCACCCTTCCCACCGCCCCCAGATTTCTTGAGAAAAGTAATCATTGTATGTAACCATATTTGGACTTTTAAATGAAACATCTATTTTTGGTTGTTAATAAACGTTGTTTTCTGCCTAATCCATTCTAAAGCAGATAAGAATGCAACCTGAAATTAGCTCATTGTTAAAACTTACTTTATTTAGAGTAGTTCACAACTGTTAAAACTTTAAGGAAGTCATAAGTAACTCATACCAGATTATAAACAACAAAAAGGAATCTGTTGTCCTGCAAGCTTCTTTGGCTCAAAATATGTATTGTCCACAGATTTACTTTTAAATTTGCCTCTCTCATATATTTGATTTGTGATGAATTTCTTGAGTTAAGCTTATTTTCTTCCAGAAATAATCAATGTGTAAACATTGGAACAATACACTTGTGTATTTATTGTTTTCTTTTTTGGTTTCTTTTGTTCTCTCTTTTTTTTTTTTTTTTTTTTTTTTGACAGGCAGAGTGGACAGTGAGAGAGAGAGACAGAGAGAAAGGTCTTTCTTTTGCCGTTGGTTCACCCTCCAATGGCCGCCGTGGCCAGCGCGCTGCGGCCGGCGCACCGTGCTGATCCGATGGCAGGAGCCAGGTACTTCTGGTCTCCCATGGGGTGCAGGGCCCAAGTACTCGGGCCATCCTCCACTGCCCTACCTGGCCTGGAAGAGGGGCAACCGGGACAGAATCCGGTGCCCCGACCGGGACTAGAACCCGGTGTGCCGGCGCCAGCCTCTCTAGTTCTTATTTCAACCTCTAGGATGAACTCAGAGTTGGATCTTGTTACTTGGACTTTTTAAAGAAATTTTAACTGGCAAAAAAAAATGTACCTCTATATGGAGTACCATGAATGCACTGCATAATTTTAACCTTAAAAATACTATGGTAAATAAATCTCTTTCTTGTAAAATATTTTCTGTTTGTGTATTTCAGGATATTGGTGCTGGAAAAGGCAAATACTATGCTGTCAATTTTCCAATGAGAGATGGTATAGATGATGAGTCTTATGGGCAGATATTTAAGCCTGTAAGTAGTATTTTCAAATTTAAAATGGATTTTTTAAAATGTTATTAGAGATGTTAACATTTGTTATCTTATGTAGATTATCTCAAAAGTGATGGAGATGTATCAGCCTAGTGCTGTGGTGCTGCAGTGTGGTGCAGACTCATTATCTGGTGATAGACTTGGTTGCTTCAATCTAACAGTCAAAGGTGAGCAATTGTTCCAGAGGTATTTCCAGGAGAATGGCTTTGCTTCTCAGGAACTTCCATAAAAGTTTTCAGTGTAGTTTTTTTGCCTGTGCATTAACACTGAGCTTTGTGCTTTGTGTTTTAATGACTGTTTGTCTTTTAAATGTGTTTATGTGTGTCAGCAGTTAATCTTGTTCCAATAAATTAGGTCTTTTGTATGTAGTCAAATTTCTGTATATGTTTATACATGAGTAGTTTTATGAGGCTTGTTGTAGTCTCCATTGAGACAGCTATTTTCAGTATTCTTATTGGTTCTTTGGTGTTTACCTTTCTCCACATAATATGACCTACTTTGTTACTTAATTGGATTCTTAATTTCCACTTAAAATAAAATGGCTGTAATGGCTAGGGCTGGGCCAAGTCAAAACCAGGAGCTCTTTCCAGGTTTCCCATATAGGTAGAAGGGCCCAAGTTCTGGGGCCATCTTCCACTGTTTTTCCCAGGACATTAGTAGGGAGCTGGATGGGAAGTGGAGCAACTGAGACATGAACCAGCTCCCATATGGAATGCTGCCATTGTAGGCAGTAGCTTTACATGCTGTGCCACAGTGCCGGTCCCAGAATTACCTTCTTGAAGAACAGCCTTCTAACCTGTGCCTGGTTGATCTGAGTATCTTATAGACATGTAATGACATCTTTTTTGCTTTTCTGGTGTGTTACATCCCTCTGACAGCTGTGTCCTCTGTCTTCCACTTAATTTTTTTCTCACATTCTAGTGGAGCTCATTCTCAGTAGCTTCCTGAGAAAAGATGTGGAAGATTTAGGAATATTGCACCAAATTCTGATATTTTGATCAGGAGTTGAAATCAACATGTCATAGAAGTCTGCGCCAGAGCTTATCACCATTCTGGAATGAAATTTTAGGACATAATAATAAATCTGAAATTTTATTTAATAGATTATTAAAATTCATATGTGGATCAGAAGTGATTTATCATGGATAATTTTTATGATTTTAGAGTTTTTTCCGTGTGAACTTTTAGGTAGTAGGTTGATGTTCTGCTTTGAATTATCTCATAAGATGTGAAGAATTCTCACATAGAACTAAAAACTGTTTTACAGTGAAACATTGGTTCACCTCCCAAATGGCCGCTACGGCCAGCGCGTTGTGCTATTCCGAAGCCAGGAGCCAGGTGCTCCCTCCTGGTCTCCTATGCGGGTGCAGGGCCCAAGGACTTGGGCCATCCTCTACTGCCTTCCTGGGCCACAGCAGAGAGCTGGAATGGAAGAGGAGCAACCGAGACAGACTAGAACATGGGATGCCGGCGCCGCAGGCGGAGGATTAGCCAAGTGAGCCACGGCGCTGGCCCCAGATCATCTTTTAATTCCAGCTTCCTGTTAATGTGTATTCTTCGAGGCAGCCGATGACAATGAATAGATAGCTCAAGTAGTTGGGTTCCTGCTACCCATGTGGGATACCTGGATTGACTCCAGGCTCCTGGCTTCCGTCTGGCCCAGCCCTGGTTTTTATGGGCATTGGAGGAGTGAACCAGTGTGAGGAAGATCTCTGTCTTATCTATCTTTCTGCCTTTCAAATAAATAAAAAAAAAACTTTTATGATTGCTACTAAACCAGCCAGCATTAGAATTATGATCTCTTCTGCTTTGTATTAGGCTGAACCATACTAAACTAATTGTTCCTTTCCTTGGTAGGTCAACAGTAGTCAAAAAGCAGTTTCATGTTGTTGAACACATTAAGTTGAATCTGTTGCCTCAAAATAGATAAGTGTTTCCTAACATGTTATAAATAAGAAACTCTTATTAAAGTATGTGTAAATTACTAGTTTTCCAGTTTAACTCTGAAAATCCTTAGTATTTTTGTATTTAAAAAGTAATAGCTTTTATAATCACAAACTGCAGTTATTTTACTCTTAATAAATCTACATTATATTTCTACCCATTGATAGAATTTCAGTTATAAAAAGCATATAAGGGTGGTTACAATTTGCTTAGTGAACTTGAGTTCTGAGTTTCTCTACTGCTAGCTTCTATTTGGATTTTTCAAGTCTGCTAACGTTAGCTACCTCTTATCCATTTCCTTTGTATCTTCAGTTATGTTCATGATGTTGTGTTCTCTTCCATTCTTCATTTTTATCGATTTTAGCCTTTCAGAAATCTCCTTACTTTTGTTAGGTTTGAGGATTGTGTTTGTATGTCAGCAACTTACTTGGAAATATGCAAGTTAATTTTTTTATATTTTACTTTGTCTTAATACTTATGTGGCTTTTGTCTATTATAAGAAATGCAGGGCTGGCGCCGTGGCTCACTAGGCTAATCCTACGCCTGCGGCACTGGCATCGCAGGTTCTAGTCCCAGTTGGGGCACCAGAATCTGTCCCGGTTGCTCCTCTTCCAGTCCAGCTCTCTGCTGTGGCCTGGGTGTGCAGTGGAGGATGGCCCAGGTCCTTGGGCCCTGTACCCCATGGGAGACCAGGAGGAAGCACCTGGCTCCTGGCTTCGGATCGGCGCAGTGCGCCGGCCGTAGCAGCTACTTTTGGGGATGAACCAACGGAAAAAGGAAGACCTTTCTCTCTGTCTCTCTCTCACTCTCCCTCACTGTCTAACTGCCTGTCAGAAAAAAAAAAAGAAATGCATATTTAGTAGCAGTAATAACAATTGGGTTGTGAGTCATATACTGTCATTACTGATAATGAAAATGCTTGCAAGAATACAAATACATGAAGAGAAGAGATAATTGATCTTTATAAAATTAACTCAGAATTGGAAATGAATATTATTTGGTTTGGAGTAGTTTTTTCTTGGTACCTCGATTTTTTTGTTGTTCAGATATTCTTGGACATACATGAATTTCTTTTATAATTGAGGGAGTTTTTCTTTCTTTAAAGATTATATTATGTGTATAAGTAGTCCAGGAAGTTACTGGTAATTTATAAATGATTACTGAGCCGTGAAATTTATCCAGAGGAAGTATGTGGTTTTATGCTAGGTTTATAATCTTAGAAAAGTTAAGAAAATTATCCAGAATACAATTACCCAAAGATAACCTAGCCTTAAACTTTGTTGTGTAGTCTTCTATAATTGTTCTACATATGCTGATTGGGGAAAATGGTAAAAAAAAAAAAAAAAAAAAAAATTAGGGGTTGTATATAGTGTTTCCTTGTAACCTGATTTTTTTTCTCCAATGTAACCTCGCATGAACATCTTCCTGTATTTATATTTTAATCTTAATAGTTACATGTTTGGCTTTTTTATCAGATGTTTACTAGAATATGACATAACAGATGAAAAGTTTTAGACTAAGAATTTCTTGGGCTTTTATTCTTTGTTTTTAAAATATTTAGGAAACCTATTTTGTTAGAGTAAACATTTGAATTTTACTTTTCAAGCTGATACAATATGTATATTTTCTGTTACCCAAATCTTCTGTCATAGGTCATGCTAAATGTGTGGAAGTTGTAAAAACTTTTAATTTGCCGTTACTGATGCTTGGGGGAGGTGGTTACACAATCCGTAATGTCGCTCGGTGCTGGACATATGAGACTGCAGTTGCTCTGGACTGTGAGATACCCAATGGTAAGTGTTCTTCTGTTAGCTGGATTGTATGGACTGTCAACATACCGAAATGGGGGGTGAATGATTAAGAACATTCTGCAGCTGTAGAGATCATCACTTCAGACTTAGTTTTGAAGCTTTTCTTTGGAAATATCTTATTTGATTTTGTGCATGGATTTCTGTGGGTACTAAGGTTTTAATATGCACGTTTATCTCATTGTTTTTGATAGAGTTGCCATATAATGATTACTTTGAGTATTTTGGACCAGACTTCAAACTGCATATTAGCCCTTCAAACATGACAAACCAGAACACTCCAGAGTACATGGAAAAGATAAAGTAAGAAATCACTGACTTGTTTTAGCTCATCTTCATAGTGCCTTAGGGAGGGTTTCATTAGGGGTTTAAAGAAAATAGATTCAAGCTTTATACAGAGATATTGAGGATGTTGCAGAACGTTCATGGCAAATGAAATTAAAAGACAAATTTATTTAGTCTAAAAAATTTTGAAATCCATGCATGGCGAGAGTCTTCCCAAAAAAGATCATGAAAATTACGTACAGATTTCAAAAAAATTTATACCAGAATAAATTTCTCTCTCGATCCCATTTTACCAGTGTTTTGAAGTACCTTCAAATGCTGTATGGCATTTGACAAGGTTATCTGACTCTGTGCTTAGGATTCCTCATCATTGAGATGGGGAATATGATAGTATTGACCTTTTAAATTGTAAAGATGCAGTGAATGCATGTAAATTATCAGGACTCAGTAAGTATTATTTTAATTCATAGGTTAACTAGATAAAATATGAGAATTTTTGCTTGATATTTCATTTTTCATATAAGAGGAACTTCAGTGAAATTGAATTTTGTCTAATAACTTTGCTTGTATAATTTAGACAGCGTTTATTTGAAAATTTGCGTATGTTACCTCATGCACCTGGTGTCCAGATGCAAGCTATTCCTGAAGATGCTGTCCATGAAGATAGTGGAGATGAAGATGGAGAGGATCCAGACAAGAGAATTTCTAGTAAGTTAATGCCTTTATTTGTATTCTGTTAGATTTTGCTGGTTTATTAAAATAAACACTTCAACTTACAAGTTTTAATGGCCCCAGAATTTCACTATGGGTAATGTTTAAAGAGTGCTTTTTCCTTTTTTTTTTTTTTTTGTTTTTTTAGAGATATATTTATTCATTTGAAAGTCAGAGTTACACAGAGAGAGGAGAGGCAGAGAAAGAGAGAGAGAGGTCTTCCATCCGATGGTTCACTCCCCAATTGGCCGCAACGGCCGGAACTGATCTGAAGCTAGGAACCAGGAGCTTCTTCTCGGTCTCCCACGTGGGTGCAGGGGCCCAAGGACTTGGGCCATTTTCCACTGCGTTCCCAGGCCATAGCAGAGAGCTGGATCGGAAGTGGAGCAGCCGGGACTAGAACCAGCACCCATATGGGATGCTGGTGCTTCAGTCCAGGGCGTTAACCCTCTGCGCCACAGTGCCGGCCCCTGCTTTTTCCATTTTTAATCTTATGCATATTTGTCTTTGTGGTGCTTCATAGTCTAATTTGCATGTACAATTTCAGTTTAAATAACTATACATGTAAGATATAAAATTTCCAAAAACTATCCACTTATGTATATTCAGGAATAAATTGGGAAAACATGCCATTTGCTCAAATTAGAATGTGTAAAATAGTAAGCACTTGCTGTTTGATTTTATAGTCTTTGATTACACTTAATATGATTATAGATTTATATCATAATGGTACAGAGATTGTATTTCACATTAATGGTACTATTTTTTATTTTGTCTCCTTTTCCTCAGAACCCTGAAGTAAAAGGCCACCTTTTAGGTATAAAGATGTTATTCCCACTTGCTCTAAGAGAAGCATACTTTTTTCCTCCAAACTTTTACCTTTTAGAAAATCAAAAGATCCCCAAATGTCTCTTTAACTGTTTTATAAACCACAGCTAAGTTTTCGGTATTAGAGCAAACCATTCATTTTGTTCCAATCTTAAAATTATTAAGCATCTGTTATCCTATACTTTGAAATGTGGTAACTGATGAGTACATTTGCATGAGTGTGCTGTAATGATTTTAAAGCTTGTGACTTTTCCTCAAAGCTTGTTAAAATCTTACGTTAACAGTTCGAGCATCAGACAAGCGGATAGCTTGTGATGAAGAATTCTCAGATTCTGAAGATGAAGGAGAAGGAGGTCGTAGGAATGTATCTGATCATAAAAAAGGAGCAAAGAAAGCAAGAATTGAAGAAGACAAGAAAGAAACAGAGGACAAAAAAGCAGGTCAGATTTAATTTTTTGGTGAATGTGTTCTGATTTAAAAATTTTTTTAATTGAGAACTACATTGAAATATAAAAATTTCCTGAAGTCATCTACTGTAAGTATTACAGAGAGGTGAGTATGCTAGGTAAATGCTATTTTTTCCTCCATATAAAGTTTGGCTTTTAAATATCTTTGATTGAAATCTTTGCAAGTTCCTACTTACATTTGATTTTATAATATAGGAAACCTTATTCTCTTGATGATAAAGGCTTAAATAGTTAGAGTTAAGAGAGAGGGTAAGTTATAAATCTGTAGTCTACGAGAGAGCTGAAATTCTAAGATAATTTTTAACTACCTAAAGTTTATGTAGATGAAATCAACCTTTACTTAATACTAGTTTTATCATTTTTAATAAGGCCAGATAATAGACTTTGTTCAGAAATTGAGGAAAACACAAAGCTCTCAGAAAAGATTAAAAATATACTGCTTTCTATTACCTTTCTATCTTTGAAGATTGTCAGCTCTAGGCAATTGAATTTGCCACCAGAATCTGTGATCGTTTGTCTGTATTTATATGTCTCCATGCCAGCTGGCTAGGGAATACAGCATCTTAAATACCTGTTTTCAGCACTTGGTATGTTTCTTTATGCAAGTAACAGTGATGAGCAAAAATCTTAGTTGACCTGTTTTGATATGAAAGCAGAGATAGTAGTAGTCCAGTAAACTGGCTCTTTCTCTTCTCTAGTGTTAGGAATCCATATCAAAGCTGATACTTCTAATTCTGTTCTTTGGTCATCAGGCTTCGTGATTCTTAAAATTTCTCAGCCTATAGAAAAAAGAAAACTTTTAGGAAAAAACTATGGGTCGAGGCCATAGAGCCATTTCTTTTTCATGTTTCCCTCTCCCATCCTGTTTTGGCACTTTGAGTTCACATAGCCAAAATTAAACAACAAATGCCATAAAATCCATATTGTCAACATGGGTGTTCATATTATAGGACTAGACTCTTGCAATGTGTAGAATACTTAAGAATATTTAAAAACTTTAAAAAAAATTGCTTTTGCAGTCTTCAGATTGTAGTGTTAACTTCTGTTGAAAAGTTTTAAACTTTTCAGTATTTATTTAGTGAGGGTTAGAAAATAAAGGTATGAGGCAGACACTGTCGCAGTGGGTTAAGCTGCTGCTGGGGATGCCTGCATCCTGTGTCTGAGTGCCAGATTTGACTTCTGACTGCTGTTGCTTATTCTAGCTTCCTGCCGAGTTGCATAGGATGACAGCAGATGACTGTCAGGTGATGATCCCTGCCACCCACATGAGAGAGTTCCTGATACCTGTCTATGGCCTGGCCCATCCCTAGCTGTTGTGGGAATTTGGGGAGCAAACTAGCAACAGGTGGAAGATATCTCTGCCTCTCTCTATGCCTTTCAAATACATAAATAAGTAAATCTTAAAAAAAGAAGAAAACAAAACTAAAGGTGGCAGCAGCCTCTGGTTGTGTCATCTACTCTCCATTTCTCATAGTGCTCTAGCCGCAGTAGGGTTTCTCCTTCCATCCTGCCAATTTCTTCTTAGCTCAGAGTCCTTAAAACTTTGGAGTTTTTTTCTTCGTCTATTCAAGATGTTTCTCTTCCCTTTTTATCTACCAAAACTACATTCATCAGGACAGCTTCAGATGTCACATCTGTGGTAGCCGTTCCTCACCTGCCACAGTGCTGCATTTTCCTTTGAAGTCCCTATCCTCGCTGTGATAAGGCTCAAAAAGGGCAGTGACTGTTAGGTTAAAGCTTAAACATCTACCATTTAGTATAATACCTGAAATAAAACTTATATACTGAATTATATTTCAAAATAGATTTTGATCTTTTCCTAATCTTTGTTTCTAGATGTTAAGGAAGAAGATAAATCCAAGGATAGCAGTGGTGAAAAAACAGATACCAAAGGGTAAATGATATTCCTTATCAATTAATTGTTATATATTAAAAAATATATTTCCTTGGGGTGTGTTTCTTTATTGGTATCTGTACTGAGAAGTACTTAACTAAATCTGAGAACATTGTCTGAGATATTCTAAATTTCAGTCTGTCTTAATGCATGAGACTTGTGCCATCTTACTCATTGGTTTTTGTCATTGGTTTACTACTCATCTGTTAAGTAGCTTGCTTTTAAAAACTACATAGAATTACTGCATATTGTAATTAGATAATAAATCAGTTTGAAACTCTTTCTTTAAATGTGCGCTCATGGTTTTCATGGTGTTTTGTTTTGTTTTGTTTTGTTTTGTTTTTGACAGGCAGAGTGGACAGTGAGAAAGAGAGACAGAGAGAAAGGTCTTCCTTTGCCGTTGGTTCACCCTCCAATGGCCACTGTGGCCAGCGCGCTGCAGCCAGCGTGCTGTGGCCGGCTCACCGCACTGATCTGAAGCCAGGAGCCAGGTGCTTCTCCTGGTTTCCCATGGGGTGCAGGGCCCAAGCACTTGGGCCATCCTCCACTGCACTCCCTGGCCACAGCAGAGAGCTGGCCTAGAAGAGGGGCAACTGGGACAGAATCTGGTGCCCTGACTGCCCAGGACTAGAACCCTGTGTGCCGGCGCCTCAAGGCGGAGGATTAGCCTAGTGAGCCGCGGCGCCGGCCTCATGGTGCGCTTATTTCTGTATTTTAGTGTTATGCAGTACATAAATTTAAGAAACATTGAGCCAATATAAAACAAGTTTTGAATGAAAATATAATTCAGGATTTTATTGTCAGAAAGTATGCAGATATGTGGTCACATATAATTTCTGCTAACTTTGCAAGATAGCTTGAAATAGATTGTAAAACAACTAGAGAGATTATGGAAGTGGTTAGTCTCAAAACATCTAAAGCTTTGTCAATGAGTGTATTTTTTGGCATGAACCTACAGGACCTGAATCAGAATTATTGGTCAGTGCATTCAAACCAAGAGTGTTCTGTTTTTAATATTCACCTTTCCTCTTTCAACAGAGCCAAATCAGAACAGCTCAGCAACCCTTGAATTTGAAAGTCATCAATTTCAAGAAACCATTTAAAAAGAAAAAATACTGGGGAAGAAAAATGTTTTCTTTTTGAGGACTTCTGGCTTCATTTTATACTACTTTGGCATGGACTGTATTTATTTTCAAAATGGCTTTTTTCGTTTTTGTTTTTCTTGGCAAGTTTTATTGTGAGTTTTTCTAATTATGAAGCAAAATTTCTTTTCTCCACCATGCTTTATGTGATAGTATTTAAAATTGATGTGAGTTATTATGTCAAAAAGCTGATCTATTAAAGAAGTAATTGGCCTTTCTGAGCTGATTTTCCATCTTTTGTAATTACCTTTATTAAAAAATTGTACTTGGATGGTGTATTGCCTGTTTATTATAATATGAAATTTATTTCAGAGGCTAATGACATCACTTCTGTAGAATTAGAACACACTAGAGGTGAAAGATAATTGTAGCTTTAATGATATCTGTTGTTTCATTAACAACTTTAACCACTTTGCCCTCTGTAACTTAACCAGTCAATATCAATGAAGACTGAGACCTTGTTACAATTTATCTATGAAATTAATGCAAACTGAGCAACTGAAGTACAGAAGTTTTCTTTGAGCTGAAACAATGATTACCAAAAATTGGAAGTAGAAATATTGAAATGTAAAAAAAAAAAAATCAGGAAAAGAAACTTGGCTTCTGTGATGAGTCTACATGTAAGTCTTTTACCATCAAGTACCAATGTGAGAAATAAACCCACCAGAGATGACCAAACCATCAGAGGATGGACTCAGACCCATGAAGTCAGCAACCTTTCAAGGTCAGTGGTCAGTAGGCACAGCTGGGGCAAGGAATCTGAAGTATTTATTCCAACTGTGTAAGTCCCTCCTCCAGTTCCTCATTGGCTGTGTACTATGGGTCACAGTCTTCCATAGGATGCCTAAAGTTTTATTTTTCCTTTACATTGTTATTTTTCTGCCTGCTTCCCCATTTAGCTTTTTATTTCCCAAGGTTAGCAAAAGCCCTCTGCTTTAGTATCTGTTTCAAAAATGTCAAAAGCTTTCTCACGCAGTTTCTATTTCTCAAGTGTGGTTAGGGCTAAGCACCTGTTGTCCCCTCAGGGTTGCACACAATATCTTGTATGTGTATGCTGAATGCTGTGAGATTCTGTCCACTAGTCATTCCCCAAATAGCTACAACAGCCAAGGCTGGGACAGGTGAAGCCAGGAGCTTGGAACTCCATCCAGATTTCCTACATGAGGGGCAGGGTCCAAGTACTTGGGTCATCATTTGCTGTTTTTCCAGGCATGTTAGCAGGGAGCTGGATGAAAAGTGGAGCAGCTAGGACTGGAACAGGTGCTCATATATGGGGTACTGACACCACAGGCAGTGACTTGACCCTCTTTGCCACCACAGTGCCTGCTCCTTATTGTTTCTTTACAAATGAACCAATGTGGGCATCTGTTCGAATCCTAGCTGCTCTACTTAAGATCCAGCTCCCTGCGTATGTGCCTGGGAATTTAGTAGAGGATGGCCTAAGCACTGGGACATCTGCACCCACATGGAAGACCTGGAAGAAGCTCCTAGCTCTCGGCTTTGGCCTGGCCCAGCCCTAGACCTTTTGACCATTTGGGGAGTGAAACAGCAAATGGGAGACCTCTCCCTCCCTCTGTAAAAGCTCTGCCTTTCAAAAAAGTCAAAATAAAACATCCTATTTAGGCAAAATCTAATTTTTTTTATTTAACTGAATGTGTACCCATTTTAGAATTTTGAGAATACAATTGAACATAAGGAGAAATAACTCGTTACATATTACATTCTAGTGGTAGGAAGCAGACAGTTAAGGTAGTTTCTACATTTTAGAAACTTGGCATAATCCTTTGGCTTTTTCCTTTTTCCTGGTCCAAATCAATTGTTTTGAGATAAAAATGAGTATGCAACCAGATTGCAGATGTTTCACTGTGTCCATGTTGCCCGCAACCAGAGTTTTGCCCTCTCCTATGCACTTTGCCATGTATAATTCCCTGACTGTTTTTCAGAAAGAACCACTCTTCTGAAAGTGGTTGACATCCTAGCCATGTTTTAACCATTTCACTACATATTAGCAATCGATAAACCTTTATTACAAGAGAAACTAACTCAGCCCATTAGAATAATGAAATGTATTTAGTGTTTGTGAAAAAAGTTATCACATATGTATACTTCTGTAGCTTTCCATTGTCCTTCAGTTTTATAATCTGTTTTGACACATGTTTAGTTCCATCTTTTTAAAAAAAAAAAAAAAAAGATTTATTTATTTGAAAGAGTTACACAGAGAGAATGAGAGGCAGAGAGAGGTCTTCTACCCACGGTTCACTCCCCAGGTGGCCGCAGTGGCAGAGCTGCACCTGTCCAAAGCCAGGAGCTTCCTCCAGTTCTCCCGTGCAGGTGCAGGGGCCCAAGAACTTGGGCCATCTTCTGCTTTTCCAGGTCATAGCAGAGAGCTGGCTCAGAAGTGGAGCAGCCGAGTCTCGAACTGGCACCCATATGGGATGCCAGCACTGCAGGCAGCAGCTTTACCTGCTACGCCACAGTGGCAGCCCTGGTTCATCTTAATTTCTAAATATTATGTCCCATTATGTGGACATACTAAAATTGTCTAATATGGTAATTAATCTCCTTGGGTACATTTCTTACTTGTAAAGTAAAAACATCCTTTATAACATGTCAGAAGAAAATTAGAAACAAGCAGTTTCAGGCAGATAATTTGGTACAGTATTAAACAGAAACCAATAACTTACAGAGAAGGGTACTTTCCAAATTTCTTGGAAGATACATATGAAAAAGCTACATGGATTTAAAAAGTAAAGTTTATTTGAGAGAAAGAGAGTTCCCATCGAGCAGTTCATTCCCCAAACTCCTGGGATGCTGGGGCTGACCCAGGTGCCCTGACTCAGTGCAGGTCTCCCTTGTGGTGGCAACAACCCAACTACCCGAGCCCACTGAGGCACAATAGGTGATACCCATGTGTTACCGTAGAGTGTCCAGGTAAGTGCCCTAACACATTAGAGATTTTGTACAGTATACATATGGCACTTGAAATTTATGAGGGAAGATCATTGCACAAGTGATACTGGCGTAATGGATAACCAAATGGGTAAAATACAGTTTTTATCTTCTACCAAATGAACATGATTTAAATTGGAAAACAAAGATGAAACTGTTAACTACTAAAACTTCTAAGAGGTTTTTAAAAGTAGTTGAAGTGGGGAAGACCTGAGTGTGACCAGGCCCAAACTATAAAGGAAGTGGTACACTTGGAGACAGCAAGTGTTGGGCAGACCAACAAAAATTTCTAAGCCAAGAGATGGATGTGGTGCAGCACATTAAACCGCTGCCTGTGATGGTGGCATCCCATAGCAGAGGGCGAGTTGGAATCCCAGCTGTTCTGCTTCCAATCCAGCTCCCTACAAATACTTAGAAAGCAGCGAATGTGGCCCAAGTACTTGGGTCCCTGCTACCCATGTGGGAGACCCATATGGAGTTCCAGGGTCCTGAATTTGGCTTGGCCAGTTGAGGTCATTTGGGGAGTGAACCAGTGGATGGGAGATCTCTCTATTACTCTACCTTTCAAATGAGTTTTTTTTTTTTTAAGATTTATTTATTTTACTTCAAAGAGTTACACAGAGAAGGAGAGGCAGAGAGAGGTCTTCCATCCATTGGTTCACTCCCCAGATGGCTGCAACAGCTGGAGCTTCTTCCGGGTCTCCCATGTGGGTGCAGGGGCCCAAGGACTTGGGCCATTTTCCCCAGGCCATAGCAGAGAGCTGGGTAGGAAGTGGAGCAGCCAGGATTCGAATCAGCGCCCATATGGGAAGCCAGCACTGCAGGTAGCAGCTTTACCTGCTACGGCACAGCACCGGCCCCTCGAATCTTTAAAAAAAAAAAAGAAAAACCCAACTTCCAAGACAAGATAAAAGGGAGTATGGAAAACAGCATTGCAACATATCCAGGTCAATAGAGAAAATCAATTTTAAAAATCATGGAAGATATTAACTGATAAACATGCAAATCTTTAATATGAAAAGATCTTTACCTTAGAAAATGCAAATTAAGTCTAGAGGTAGACATTAGATTTAAAAGATTTCAACAAACTCTTGGCAAAAGCCAGGAAACTCCTTATGTCGGTGTGTCAGTACAGCCTGGAGCTTAATTTGCCATTTCTGTATCAAAATTACAATCTGCAAGTTGTATTTTGA
This sequence comes from Oryctolagus cuniculus, assembly GCF_964237555.1. Lineage (NCBI taxonomy): Eukaryota > Metazoa > Chordata > Mammalia > Lagomorpha > Leporidae > Oryctolagus > Oryctolagus cuniculus. Next base: position 57,450,459 of record NC_091436.1, read on the forward strand.
GAAAAATAACAATTTATGTGCAGACAGCCTTCAGAAGACTTCATTATGCAACATGTTATAAGATTAAGACAATATTTTATTTTAAAGCAAGGTTGGGAAACCTTTTTCAGCCAAGCAGCATTTGAATATTTATAACATTCATTGGCCATACAAAATTACCAACTTAAAAATTTGCCTGCAGTATTTGATCAAACAATAAATTCATCCATGTGATGGCTGGAACTTCTTTGGTGAGGCGTGTGCTGTTAGCTGTTGAAGATGTCGCTACTGATAACTACTTTTCCATCCATGTTTGCATCAGCCAGGCTGGAGCACAGTCTGCACTTTGGATGATAAGTTTTGAAAAGGAACTGCTCGCAGCAGTTAAGTTGTTCCAAACACAGATGAGTATTTCAATGCAGGTTTCCTCAAAGTAGGAAACACATCACTGCTTATGTAAGGTTTACAGAAACGAAGCAGAGGGAGGTTGTTGTACCTAGCTTCCAGCTCATCACTTTGCAGCTGAATGATCTTGTCTTGCAGGTTCTCAGGCACCTCAGCTGGTTCCACATTGAATGGTGTAGCAAAAATGGTCAATTTGTTTATTTATCTTGTCCTTGAGTCTAATTAAATGCCTCAACCAGTTCCCCACGCTCACCAGCATATTCAAGTGTCCTAGAAGGCTTTAGTCCTTCCAGGGTGGGGAAATGCACTGTGTTACTCCTTTCGAGGTGCACTTTCCACGACTTCAGTTTAGCTTCAGATGACTTGGTGTTGGAAAGCAGAGAGCTGCAAAGCTGTATGGGGCCCTGCAGCTTGACATTCAGCTCTGAGGGGTACTTGGTCATCTCCACCGTGAACGCCAGATCACACAGCCACTTGCTGTGTGTTCCCTGTCAATGTTTTTCCTTCATCACCATGAAGTGCTTTGACCTCACCCAGAAGTTTGTCAAACCTTTTGAGCCCTCTCCCAAGACTCAACCACCATACTTGATGGTGATAAGCAAAATCACCAAACTCAGAGTGAAGATGATGCACTAACTCAAACTGGTGGCCGTTAAACCCTCTGCTTTTGACAAAATGTGTATATGGCATCACATCACTGAGCTGTACTAGCTGTCTCTGCACACAGACTTCAGTAGTGTATAATCAATTGGGTCTTGACTGAGACAATTTAGTTATTTTCTTTTAAAAACTGATTTATTTGAAAGGCAGGTTTACAGAGAGAGGGTGAGTGGCTGCAACAGCAGGAACTGGGCAGATCCAAAGCTGGGAGCCAGGAACAACTTCTGGATCTCCCATGTGGGTGTAGGGGCCCAGGCACTTGGGCTATGTTCCACTACTTCCCCAGGCACATTAGCAGGGAGCTGGATTGGAAGTGGAGCAAATGGGACTAGAACTGGTGCCCATAAAGGATGCTGGTGCCACAGGAGCCAGTTTTACCCACTACGCCACACTGCTGACCCCAATTTAGTTATTTCTTGGTAGATGGAATTAACCCTTTTTGCAAGGCAGTGATGGCTGGAGCTCCATTTGTAATGAGGCCATTCTTCAAATGTTAAGTCTTGTCATTGATAAATAATGTCTCAAACAAGTCCTCACCTCTTGTGCCCTCTATGGCTTCCAGTGACAGCAGCTCCTCTCGCATATCAACTCTGCACTATCCCATAAATGAAAATGGCCAGTTTGGACTGTATTTGTTATGTTCATTGTCTTGTCACAAGCCAGAGAAAAATTGGAACTCTGCAGTTTTTTTCAACATCTTGTGCTAAGTTAGTAGCCTAATCTGAGACAATTCTCTGAGACAAGCACTCCATTCGGAAACAATTTTTCTTTGATGCTAACAGCTCCACAGCAGCCACCATGTCTTTCACAAACTCTCCCTCGCCCTGGAGTCTCGGCTTTGCAGTTAGCTCGCTTGCTACATAACTCCTCTGAATAATGTCTGTGTCACAGTGAGGTCCAGTGAGAGTGGCTGTTGGGATTCCAAACTCCGGTGAAGAGCATTGATTTTATCCAGATGCATTTGGCTTCCCAATTCATTGAATTTGGCATGTCTTGAGCTGTCATGTTGTTCCAGATTTGCTTTTTTTTTTTTTTCAAAGACAGGGAAAAATTCATTTAAAATAACTGATACACTCTTCTGCCCAAAGACATAAGAACTAAGACTTAGCACTGTAATTACACAAATGTATGTAACAAGAGAAGGGGAAAAAAAAAAAGTTCCAATATAATCAATGTCTTCTTTTTAAAAAGGTTCAAAAACAGATCGCCTTAATATGTGGTTAGATCCCCAGTAACGGGAGATTCTGAAATCTAAGGAACTACAGAAGATAAACCACAGGAAGTTCAATTTCCCTGCTGTTTGTCTATGAATGTTCCTATTGTTTACTTTGGATTTGCTTTGCACTTTTACTGGGAGATTTTCTGCCTTCACCTTCTTTCATAGTGATGGCCACGTTTCTTTGTTTCTGTGTGTAGCACATCCATAAGTGTCTTTTGTAAGGCTGGGCGAGTGGTGACAAATTCTTTCAATTTCTGTTATGGAAGGTCATTGTTTCACCTTCATTCATAAATGAGAGCTTTGTAGGGTACAGTATTCTTGGTTGACAGGTTTTTTCTCTTAAGATTTGGAAAATATCTCACCCTTCTTCTCTCTTAGCCTGTAGGGTTTCTGTAGTCTGCTGTGAGTTTAATTGGAGATCCTCTGATAGTAATCTGGCATTTCTCTCGTGCACATTTTAGAATCTTTTCTTTATGTTTTACTGTGGAGAGTTTGACTACAGTGTGTCATGGTGAAGATCTTTTATGGTCATGTCTATCAGGAGTTCTTTGTGCTTCCTGTACCTGTACATCCCTTTATTTCTCCAAATTTTCTATAATTATTTCATTAAAAAGGCCTTCTAATCCATTCTCTCCATGCCTCAGGAATTCCTAAGAACTGTATGTTGGGCCATTTAATAGTATCCCATAGATCTCCAACACTGTTTTTTAGTTTTCTAATTTCTTCTTTTTTTCTTTATCTGACTGTAAAAATTCCAGAGATTTGTCATTTAACTCAAGTGTTCTTTCTTCTGCCTCACCAAGTCTATCGTTAATACTTTCTACTGCATTTTTTATTTGATCTATTGAATTCTTCATTTCTCTCTCTCTCTCTTTTTTTTTTTTTTTTTTTTTTTTTTTTTTTTTGGACAGGCAGAGTGGACAGTGAGAGAGAGAGAGACAGAGAGAAAGGTCTTCCCTTCCGTTGGTTCATCCCGCAAATGGTCGCCACAGCCGGCGAGCTGCGCCCATCTGAAGCCAAGAGCCAGATGCTTCTCCTGGTCTCCCAAGCGGGTGCAGGGCCCAAGCACTTGGGCCATCCTCCACTGCACTCCCTGGCCACAGCAGAGAGCTGGACTGGAAGAGGGGCAACCGGCACAGAATCTGGCGCCCTGACTGGGACTAGAACCCGTGTGCCGGTGCCGCAGGAGGAGGATTAGCCAAGTGAGCTGCGGCGCCGGCCGAATTCTTCATTTCTAATATTTCATTTTGATTTCTGTTAAAACTCAATTTCATGGGAAAATGTTCATTTATGTCATGTATGGATTTCTTTAATATTTAGATTTACTTTGATTATTTCTAAGTAATCCTACAATCAATTTTTTGAATTCTGTTTCCAACATTTCTTCATCCTCTTCACAATCTAGTATTTAAGTGTTGTGTTCCTTTGGAGGTGTCATGTTGTCTTCTTTATTCTTGTTTCTTGAGTTGCTGCATCTATTTTAGGCATTTGTGGAGATAGTTGTTGGTTTTTTTTTCCCTGCGTGATGGGTTTTTCCTTGGACTATGCCTGTGTGGATTAGTGGAGTGTCTGCTTTCCAGTGAGTACTTTGAGGCGTGTACTGGGTGTGGCTGGGGAGCTCCGATCAGTGTTCCAGGGTGAAGGGAGTGTCCAAGGTGACTCCCCAATTAAGCATGGTAAACTGCGCTCTGCATGAGAGGGGAGGATTAATCTGCTCTGTTGGTGTAGTCTCATGCTCACCTCCTCTCCTCAAGCAGACCAACGCCTGGTCACCAGCCCCAATGGGTATAATATTTGTTCCCACTGCCACAAGAATCACACAAAGGATCCTTGCAGCCCTCCATGTGAACACAGATCCCATAGCAATGACCTGTAAGGCCACCACAGAACACACCAAACACCGGAGTAAGGGAATGGGCTTACTGGGGAAACCTGCCAGACTGGAGGGGAGGGGCAAAGAAGGAAAAGAGGGAAAAGGAGAATGTAAGAGAGAGAGAGATCAAGAGACAGAGATCAGGAGAGAGTGAGCGAGCCATGTTCAAGAACGGGTCCTCTTAAAACTTTGGCGGAAGGCGGGCAAGGAAGTAGGATCATGGAATCCCATTAGGATGAGGGTGGAGCTGACACTGGTGGTTGAGCCATGGAGTCAGCTGGCTTCCAGCAATGGCAGTGGGGCTAGAGCCTAGGATGGTGTCCAGGGCATAGCATAGATCATGCCATAAATAAGACTGCACCATTTTACTAACATGACTCTCACCGGATATCAGGGAGCCTCCAGCATGTGGAGCCACCCACACCTGCACCCTCCCACGCAGCCAAGGTTTCCACAGTCTCAGTGCACAGCTGTCCCAGAGTCACGAGCACCCAGTCCCCTGTCAATTTTTGCAGCCAGACTCAGGCCTCTCCACTCGGCTGGTTGCTGGGTGTGCGTACACAAGCTGGTGCAGCTGTTACATATGTCCAAAATGGTGCCAGCCCTCTCGTAGACAGGAAGAGGGAAATGAGGCCCCCTTTTTGCTCCTCTAGGTTGGCAGGTACACTGTCCCCCACAGGGCTCTAAGCCAGACTCAACGCCAGTCCCTTCCAGCAGCTTTATCACCAGTGGTTTGGGCTGCTGCCATCTGGTCTCACCTCACTCGCCAAAGCTGGTGCTAAGGTCCCGAGTTGTGCATGTCCACACCCTCCTCATAGATCTACAGTGTCCTTCTAATTTGTGTGGCGTTTCCTCTGCCATTTTGTCCTCAACTCTTCCCTGAGATTGCACTCTCTCCACAGTTTTTAAACTATCTTCCTCCAGGCTAGAGCAGTGAGCTCCCTCCCTATTCCGCCATCTTAGTGTCTTTTTTCCAGATTGGCTTTTTCATGAGTGCTAGCACATCACCACAAGCTAGGCACACGGCTTTGCCTTTGACTTCAACAAGAACAAAAACATCATCTGTCCACTTCTCTCGGAAAGAGCCACACTTGGCTCCAGCTTTTCTTTGTAGTTGCCGTGTGTAGGATGTCATACCACTTAAATCTTGATGAGTATCCTGAATGTATATTGCCTGCATTGCAATTATTTTTGCTTCGATTGCTCTTCTAGCCCTGCATTTTGGATCTGGAACACATCCAACATTCGTATCATTGACTTGAGGTCTTCTCTGTGCAGTATAACTTGATCTTCCTCTGAAATCAGTGTTTGTGAGGATGGTCACTCATGAGCACGTGGAGAAAGGCTGGAATGGAGCTATCATCTGTTGGCAAAGAAGTTGACAATGTAGTTGAAGAACCTGGAAGCAAGTGCTTCAGCATCACAGAGAATCACCGCAGTCTGTCTGATCACTGTGGGATTGCCATAGTTCCGCCACAGCGTGTGAACGCTTCTACAAAACCTGTACTCCTAGCCGGCCTGACGCTGCCTGTCCTCTGGGTCACCGCAGTACAGGCAGGCCGTGGGCAGTGAGCATGGGTGTCTGTCCTGTCATGTACTCTGTCCTGTCTGTCCCATAATGATCCCTCCTTGTCCCTCAAAATTCATGGTATTATTGTGATTTGCTTAATATACATTTATGTTTTAATTTACTATGAGAAAAGCTCCTAGATATATTGAATTTAAAGTGCAACCTGCAGAGGCATTGGTAGGGCCAGATCAAAAGATGTTGCTGGCATTTTATGGCCTAAGGGCCAGACTTTCCCCACACCTGCTGTTAAGGCTGAGTTCAGTGCTACTTACAAATATATACATATATATATGCATATATATGTATACATATATATATATACTGTGTAGGCATAGTAAGTATGAAGGAATGGAAAGATTGTCAAGACCTGCTTCATGAGGCTGGTGCTGTGGCGCAGTGGGTTAATGCCCTGGCCTGAAGCACTGGCAGCCCATATGGGCGCCGGTTCGAGACCTGGCTGCTCCACTTCCGATCCAGCCCTCTGCTATGGCCTGGGATAGCAATACAAGATGGCCCAAGTCCTTGGGCCCCTGCACCTGCGTGGGAGACCTGGAAGAAGCTCCTGGCTCCTGGCTTCGGATCAGTGCAGTTCTGGCCATTGCAGCCCATTGGGCAGTGAACCATTGGATGGAAGACCTCTCTTTCTCTCTCTGCCCCTCCTCTCTCTGTGTAACTCTTTCAAATAAGTAAATAAATCTTAAAAAAAAAAAGACATGCTTCATTCAGTATGAAGAAACAAGGAAGATGTGGGACATATGACATTTTTTTGTGTAAAAAGAAAGAAAAATAGTGTTTTGTGTAGCAGTTAAAACACCACTTGGGGCACACACATCTGGTATCAGAGTAGCTGGGTTTCAGTCAGGACTCCAGTCCCAATTGCAGCTTCATGCTAATATATACCCTAGGAGGCAACACGTGATGGCTCAAGTGGTTGGGTGCCAGTCACCCATATGGGAGACTTGGAGTGGGTGGCTCCTGACTTGTGCCTGGCCCAGCACTGGGCTGTTGTGGGCATTTGAAAAGTGAACCAGTGGGGGCTGGTGCTGTGGTGTAGTGGGTAAAGCCACCACCTACAGTGCTGGCATCCCATATGGGAGCCTGTTTGAGTCCTGGCTATGCCACTTCCAATCCAGCTCTATGCTATATCCTGGGAAAGCAGTGAAAGATGGCCCAAGTCCTTGGGCCCCTGCACCCACATGGAAGATCCGGAAGAAGCTCCTGGCTCCTGGCTTTGGATCAGCACAGCCCCGGCCATTGCAGCCATCTGGGGAGGGAACCAGTGGATGGAAGACCTCTCTCTCTCTCTCTCTCTCTCTCTCTCAATTGTGCCTTTCAAATAAATAAATAAATCTTTAAAAAAAAGAAAAAAGGTAGGTAAGTCCCTACCTCATAGATTTGTTGTGAGGATTGAGCTAAGACATAATTAATGCTCAATAAGTGCTAGCTGCTCTGATACAAGATGAACAAGGCTGAAGCCAGGAGATTCATCCAGGTCTCCCATGTGTGTGGCAGGGGCCAAACTCCTGCCATCTTCCACTCCTTTTGCCAGGCCATTACCAGAGAACGGGATCAAAAGTGGAGCATCCAGGACACAAATCGATGCCCGTGTGGGGTGCTGGCACTGCAGGCAGCAGCTTTACCTGCTGTGCCACAATGCCAGCCCCTGAGAAACAATCTTTCGAGACCTGATTTTAGCAAGGCAACTGTTAAAATTTCAAATTTAGGATGGTCTTAATGCCCCTGTAATTTGTTAGTGATAATTTCAAGCAAAATTTTAGTAGATTATAGGGAAAATAAGGACCATTGCTATTTGTAATATTTAGAAGCTACTCAACAATTGGTGCATTTCTCCATCTCACCACAAGATGGCAGATATGTTCTTTATTACTTTCTTCTCTACCGCCACCCCCCCCCCCCCACAACTTTTATTGGCATTTTCTTCTATATTCACTTGATGGTCAATTTACAGGTAAAGTATCATATATTAACAGGTTCTTTTGAGTGCAATGTTTGATTAAACACTTTTAATGAAGCTAAATTCAGGGTTCTGATTCAATTTTTTTCATGTAGAATAATGTAACACTAATTGTTGAGATTTATATCCACAAAACACAGAAGTAGAGCAATCAGAATGATGTCCTGTTTTAACTGAAAGTAAAATAAGTTAATATACACAATATAAAAAAAAATTGAAATTTATTCCTGGGAATGGTAACCTAATATAGTGAAGTTAATATTAGTGAATATTAGGAGCCTTGGATCCTTGCTCTGCAATTTCTGTTACTAAAGTAAGCGCCTAATCTCCTTGATCTTTGACCACTGTGCAGAGTTGTGATTGTGATTATTAATAAACCTTTTTGTAGAGTAGATGATAAAGGAGAGAAGGCTCATCAATTACATTATTTGCTTTAATAATTTAAGAATGTCTTGCTGTAAATGTTGAAGAAATACAAATAAAGTAATATCTCTAAACAAAGGCAGGATTCCGAATAGGTAAAAATTGTTGGCCAGTCCCATTTTGCAATCAGTAGTTTGTGATTAGGAATGAGTTTGAACAAAGTTATGATTAAAATCTACAACTAATCTCTTTTAAGCTTGCAGATTTGTGACTTTATTGATAAACTGAAGCTTCCAGCCTCTCTTCTATGTCTAACTACATCCTTTTGTGTTTCTTAAAAAAACTTTTCCATGGTCACTTCAGTTATAAGGGATAAATTAATTACCTGAGATACATGTAAAAGAAAAGAGACTCTCCAAGCTTACCTACCTAGCAAACAGCAATACAAGGATGTTGTGTTTATGGCAACCCATAAGTTCAGTATTTGATTTGAAGAGACAGGAGAGCCTCTCTCTGTCCTTAAGTGAGAAAGGCACACCAAAAATCCTATTCTGATGTCTTGCAGGAAAGCTCAGACGTGTGTTGCCTCTGACGACATGCCAGCCGTGGGTGCTCCAGTGGTGGCTAACAGCCCTCCCACCCCGAGGAAGTTACACTCTTGCTTACAAGGCTGAATTTCTAATCTCCATAGGATCTGGATATGTCTTTTCCAATCAGCATCTGAATAAGAAAAGTGAGACAAGAACCTTGCTTTCAATACCTGAGGTGGACATACAGTATTGCTCAGGAAAAAATTCCCTCGACCATCAAAAATCCAAGCCGTTATTCACTGTCATGCTCCCCATCAAGCAAATGTATTTTAAGAATTGATATTTTCTTTTTAAAAAAATTTATTTATTTGTGAGGTAAAGATACAGTGAGAGAGAGAGAGAGAGAGAGAGAGAGAGAGAGAGGTCTTCCCTCCACTGGTTTACTCCCCAAATGGCCAAAAGGACCAGAGCTGGGCCAATCTGAAGCCAGGAGCCAGGAGCTTCCTCTGGGTCTCCCACATGGCTGCAAGGGCCCAAGCACTTGAACCATCCTCCACTGCTTTTCCAGGCCATTAGCAGGGAGCTGGATCAGAAATGGAGCAGGCAGGACTCACGCCTGTATGGGATGCTAGCACTGCAGGAGGAGACTAACCTACTACACCACAGTAGCAGCCCCCAGAATTGATATTTTCAAGCACAGGTATTTGTATAGTTTAATTTTACATGTAATAGGTTTGGGTATAACTTTCATGCTATTTATCTTTGATGCTGAAGACCCTTTTGAAATATCATTTGTTTAAAATCCACATTAACATGTGACATAGCTTCAGGTAAATGGTAAAGCCATGGTTTTGGTTTCTATTTTAATGACTCTTTCACCATGCTTTCTCTAGCTAGGCCAAAAACTCTGCAAATCCAATCTATTTCAGGTCTGTTTGTGGCTATGATACTCAATAAATCTGATTCCCCAAATATGCACAGCTGTGCCCCAATAGTTATATAAGGTAAATAGCCTCACCTTAAGGTTTTTTCCTCCAGAAACCTTTTATTTAAAGAATACAAACTTCATACATTTCATAATTACGACTTTAGGAACATGGTAATTCTTCCCACTGTACCCACCCTCCCACCCCTCTTCCTACTCTCTCTCCTGTTCCCATTCTTATTTTTTATTAAGCTTTATTTTCAATTAACTTTATATACATATGATTAACTCTTCTACTCAACTTAAACTTGTATGCACTCATCTGACCTTCCCCAAACACTTTAGTCACTTAAAGCAGTAACATGTAAAGAGCAGTGTATTTGAAATAATAAATATGGATCTAGCCTTAGCCTTTACCTTATGTACATAGCTTTGTTTTGGGAAAGTTTATCTATGCCTCAGTTTACCAATGTGTGCAACTAGGCAGGTGTTTTAGTCCATCTCGTGGTGCTACAACAAAATGCCAATGACTAGGTAACTTGTGAGGAATTTGCCTCAAGCCTCTGGAGGCTGGGAAGTCCAGAATGTGAAGTCCTTAGTGGTACATCTTCTCACGGCAGAGGGCAGCAGAGAGCAAGAGGAGTCTGAACGCACTTTTATAATCGGTCCAGCTCTCCACAATGAACCTGATGCCACAATAAAGTGAAATCACTTGCAAACACAGAACGATCACGATCTTATCAGCTCACCTTAGGCCTCTACCTTCCAATACCATTGCACGGGCCTTAACTTTCCAATACATGAATGATGGGCACACGGTTAAACCATAGCATTAGAGAGCAGCTGACAAAGAACCATGCGTTTCCACCACTCCTTCTCTTTTACTTGTGCTAGAGACATCAGTTTGTCACTGCTTTCTGGCCTTAAAATCCTTATTGACCCAGACAGCCACTACAATGAATCAGAGCTGACATTAGAGATGAAATGCTCTTTTTAAAAAAAGGATTTATTTATTTATCTGAAAGGCAGAGGTATAGAGAGGCAGAGGCAGAGAAAGAGAGAGAGAGTGGTCTTCCATCTGCTGGTTCACTTCCCAGATGTCCTCAATGGCTGGAGCTGTGCCAATCTGAAGCCAGGAGCTTATTCCAGGTCTCCCATGTGGGTGCAGGGGCTCAAGGACTTGGGCCATCTTCCTCTGCTTTCCCTGGCCACAGCAGAGAGCTCGATCAGAAGTGGAGCAGCTGAGTCTTGAACCGGCGCCCACATGGGATGTCAGCACCACAGGTGGCAGCTTTGCCTGCTAGAACACAGTGCCAGCCCCTTAAATGCTTTTGCTTTCCCTACATGGCAAAATCTCTGAGGTCCAAAATCAACAGTGTGCTTTTATGAATAATAAGTAGGCAATATAGATCATGGTTATTAACTATATATTTATTAGAAATTACTTTCAATGTCAATCTTTTACTAATATCAAACTATTTACCTCCTAGAAATTCATTTTTAAAAAGTCAATAGGAGGCCGGAGCCATGGCACACTAGGTTAATCCTCCACCTGCGGCACCTGCATCCCAGATGGGCACTGGTTCTAGTCCTGGCTGCTCCACTTGCAATCCAGCTCTCTGCTGTGGCCCAGAAGGGCAGTGGAAGATGGTCCAAGTCCTTGGGCCCCTGCACCTACCTGGGCAACCAGGAAGAAGCACCTGGTTCCTGATTTTGGATCAACGCAGCTCTGGCCGTCGTGGCCATTTGGGGAGTGAATCAATGGAAGGAAGACCTTTCTCTCTGTCTCTCCCTCTCACTGTCTGTAACTTTACCTCTGAAATAAATAAATAAAATATTTTTTTAAAAAGTTTTAAATCTGGGCCAGTGCAATGGGTTAAAGCCCTGGCCTGCAGTGCCAGTATCCCATAAGGGCACCAGTTCAAGTCCGGACTGCTCCACTTCTGATTCAGCTCTCTGATAATGTTACTGGGAAAGTAACAGAGGATGGCCCATGTCCTTGGGCCCCTGAATCTAATGTTGGAGACCCATAAGAAGCTTCTGGATCCTGGCTTCAGATTGGCTGAGCTCTGGCCATTACAGCCATTTGGGGAATGAACCAGTAGGTGGAAGATCTCTCTTTCTCTCTCTTCCTTTCCCTCTCTCTCTCTGTCTCTACCTCTCTCTGTAACTCTGTCTTTCAAATAAACAAAATAAATCTTCTAAAAAAAGTTTCAAATCATGGAGCCATGGAAAAGTAGTGGAAGACGGTCCAAGTCCTTGGGCCCCTACACCCCCGTGGGAGACCCAGAAGAAGCTCTTGGCTCCTGGCTTTGATTGGCTCAGCTCTGGCCATTGTGGCCATCTGTGGCGTGAACCAGCAGATGGAAGACCCCTCTCTCTCTCTCTGCCTCTCTAGTAACATAAGTAAATATTAAACAACAAAAACAAAAAGAGGAATGCCATGCCCTATCATTAAAACAAAAAAATCATGGAGCCAGCCCTGTAGCATGATAGACTAAGCCTTTGTTTGTAGTGCTGGCATTCCAGATAGGTGCCAGTTTGTGTCCTGGCTGCTTCTCTTCCAATTCAGCTCTCAACTATAGCCTGGGAAAGCAGTAGAAGAAGATGGCCCAAGTCCTTGGGCCGCTGCATCCATGTGGGAGACCCAGAAGAAGTTCCTAGCTCCTGGCTTCCGATTGGCCCAACTCCAGCTGTTGTGGCCATGTGGGGAGTGAACCAGCGGATGGGAGACCTCTCTCTCTCTCTCTCTGTCTCTCCCTGACTCTGTCTGTAAGTCTACTACTCAAATAATAAGTAAAAATCTTTTTTTTTAATTAAATCAATTCAGTATACCAAGCATTGCTTTTGGAAAATACCATAAAGATTACAGAGACTAGAATTTCCCTGCAGTAGGATCTAATCCAGAGACAGAGAGAGAGACCATATTGCAATTTGCAAGTAAAGAGTTTAACCAATAATCCTAACAGGATTGGAGTAATGTAACACTGCCAGGTAAGTACAGCTGATGTATGGAGCAGGCATCAGCCCTAGGGCTGAGATCGTCTCTAAGGAGAGTCCGCCTCTCCCGTCCAGGGCTGGGATCAGGCTCTAGATGGAGAACATACGTTACTCACTAGAGGGCAGAGAAGGCACAGGGGCACTGCACAGGCAACACTGGCTGGAAATCTGCTCCCCAGCACTTGCTGGAAGTTTGCCCGCTGGAGCACTAGGGAATGCTGTTCATGGGAGGATGTCTCATGGGAGAAACTTGACCAACCTGCCTGAGCTTCTCGTGTGTGTGTGTGTGTGTGTGTGTGTGTGGAAGGAGGCAAGTAGGTATGGGGGACAGGCAGAGAAAGCTACTGGTTCACTGGGTGCTGCTGACCAGAATACAAGGGTTCTTCAAAAATCCATGGAAAATGTGTATTACAAAAATCCTGGATGGGTTTCAAACCAATTTTTTGCACCAAAAATAAATGGTCCTTGAAGTTTCTGAAGTATCCTCATATGCTGGTAGGGCCAGGGGCTAGAGAACCAGCTGGTGATGCCAGAGTCCAAAAGCCACATGTGCTCCAAGGACCTGGTGAGAAAAGCACACCAGAACCTGAGAAGAGGCCGTCCACTGACAAAGCTCAACGTCCCTCCCACTGGCAAAGTTGAAATACTTAACCTCAACTCTAGTACTGCTGCACCGACATGAAGGAGGCATTTGGAGTTGAGAGGCAATAAACTGGTTACTAGGCATTTCCCCTTCTCAAACAACTCTGGTGGTAATTACTGTGAGGCCACCATTCTCCGTGTGTGCTCAGATTGCCTGGACCTCAGTCACTTTTCCTTGCCCTCCATTCCCTAAAGCAAGTCCACTCCTCCTGAGCAGCCCTTGGCAATTCTCACTCTCGCCATCACCCTCTTTACTGCCTTGTTGCACCTTTGCCAGCAATTACCTAACACAGATTCCCACGTCTATGGGAGGACTGAATATGAGTTGAACTTAAAGTAATGAACCTGCCTATTTAGGGTATGAACACCATGATGATTTTTGTTTATATCATAGAGAACTGAGGGCACTCTTTTTTTTTTTTAACTTTTATTTAATGAATATAAATTTCCAAAGTACAGAATATGGATTACAATGGCTTCCCCCCTATAACGTCCCTCCAACCCGCAACCCTCCCCTTATCCACTCCCTCTCCCCTTCCATTCACATCAAGATTCATTTTCGTTTCTCTTTATATACAGAAGATCAGTTGAGCATATATTAAGTAAAGATTTCAACAGTTTGCTCCCACACAGAAACATAAAGTGAAAAATACTGTTTGAGTACTAGTTATAGCATTAAATCTCAATGTACAGCACACTAAGGACAAAGATCCTACATGAGGAGTAAGTGCACAGTGACGAGAACTGAGGGCACTCTTAAGAACAAATCTGGTTTAAGAACTCTTGCTGAAGCCAAATGATACTGGAAAAAATTGTGATGCTTGGGCTTGTTGGGGCTACACAAGGCAATATAAGACTACTGAAACTGGGATCCATCTGTGACTTAGGACAAGTTTTTTTTTTTTTATTTAATAAATGTGAATTTACAAAGTGCAACTTTCGTATTGTTGTGACTCCCCTCCCCCCAACCTCCCTCCCTCCCGCGGCCCTCCCCTCTCCCACTCCCTCTCCCATCCCGCCCTTCATCGAGTTTCATTTTCAATTACCTTCATATACAGAAGATCAAATTAGTATACACTAAGCAAGGATTTCAACAGGCTGCACTCACACAACGCACAAGGTATAGGGTATTGTTTGACTAGTAGTGTTGTTTTTAAGTTTCATAGTGAAACACATTAAGGACAGAGATCCTACGTGGGGAGCATGTACCCAGTGACTCCCATTGTAGATTTAACAATTGGCACTCTTATTCATGACATCAGCAATCACCCGAGACTCTTGCCATGAGCTGTCTAGGCTATGGAAGCCCCTTGAGTTCTCCAACTCTGAACTTGTTTAGTCAAGGCCATATCACAGTGGAGGTTCCTTCCTCCCTTCGGAGAAAGGCGCCTCCCTCCCTGATGGCCTGTTCCTTCTGCTGGGGTCTAGGACAAGTTTTTTAATCTTCCATTTCCTCATCTATTAAATGGAGATATCAACTTTAGATTGGTAATAAAGGCTAAATTACAAATATTAATTAGATCCTTCCCACAGCTCCCCTAATATATTAAAGGAAATTTTTAAAAACCCAGTAGCAGGCCAGTGCCGCGGCTCACTAGGCTAATCCTCCGCCTTGCGGCTCTGACACACCAGGTTCTAGTCCCGGTCGGGGCGCCGGATTCTGTCCCGGTTGCCCCTCTTCCAGGCCAGCTCTCTGCTATGGCCAGGGAGTGCAGTGGAGGATGGCCCAAGTGCTTGGGCCCTGCACCCCATGGGAGACCAGGAGAAGCACCTGGCTCCTGCCATCGGATCAGCGCGATGCGCTGGCCACAGCGCGCCGGCCATTGGAGGGTGAACCAACGGCAAAGGAAGACCTTTCTCTCTGTTTCTCTCTCTCACTGTCTACTCTGCCTGTCAAAACAAACAAACAAACAAAAAAACCAGTAGTAGAATGTAAGAGACCACAGCAGAAAAGAGAAATGATCATGTTGGGTGGTTGACAGACAAGTGGTGGCTGAAACCACCTGCCAGGTAAGATCCTGGAAGTGATGTGTTCCTATGCCAGAACTCCAGAGAGGTTTTGAAATGGGAAGCACTGCTGAAAGCTACAGTGAGATTAGAGCTGAAATCAAGATTGATTGGTGTCTTAGGAGAAGCACTTAGAGCCCTGGATAGCCTACCCTGCCCTGAGAAGTTTGCCAGGCGTCCCTGCTCTGCCCCAGTGGGAGATGTTTTCCCTCTGCAGAAGTTGAACCAGATTGGCTCCATGCTCAGAGATACAGGAGGTGACATGACACAGAGAAAATCCAAGGTTTCATGCTGAATCGGGAGACGCCGTTGAATCTCAGTGTGGTTCTCACTGTTTATCCTTCTGGAGTTTGTTCATTCTCTTGGACTTCTAGATTCATGTTTCATCAAATTTGACAAGTTCTTTGAAAAGATCAACAAAACTGACAAACCCTTAGCTAGACTGGCTAAGAAAGAGTCTATGTAAATAACTAAAAGTAGAAGTAGAAGTGGAGGTATTACTACCACGTTACTAAATAAAGGGTATACAGAGAATATAATAATGAATAGTATGCCAACCATTCACATAACTTCGATGAAATGATAAAATTCCTAGAAACACACAAATTTCCAAAACTGAGTGAAAAAGAAGCTGCAGGGGCCAGCACTGTGGTGTAGCGGGTAAAGCCGCCGCCTGCAGTGCTGGCATCCCATATGGGTTCCGGTTTGAGTTCTAGCTGCTCCACTTCTAATCCAGCTCCCTGCTGTGGCCTGGAAAAGCAGAATAAGATGGCCCAAGTCCTTGGCCCCTGCACCCACGTGGGAGACCCAGAAGAAGCTTGTAGCTCCTGGCTTCGGCTCAGCACAGCTTTGGCCTTCGCAGCCAATTGGGGAGTGAACCAGCGGATGGAAGATCTCCCTCCCTGCCTCTCCTTCTCTCTCTGTGTAACTCCGACTTTCAAATAAATAAATCTTAAAAAAAAAGAAGCTGCAAATTTCAGTGGACTTATAATAAGTAAAAGATTGTCAGTGATAGTGGGATTACCTGATTCTCTCCTTTTTTTTTTTTTTTTTAAGATTTATTTATTTATTTGAAGGCAAAGTTACAGAGAGGCAGAGGGAGAGAGAGAAATCATTCACTGGTTCACTCCCTAACTTGCCCGCAACGGCCGGAGGTGCGCCGATCTGAAGCCAGGAGCCAGGAGCTTCTTCCAGGTCTCCCACATGGATTTAGGGGCCCAAGGACTTGGGCCATTTTCCACTGCTTTCCCAGGCCGTAGCAGAGAGCTGGATGGGTGTGGAGCAGCCAGGACTCCAACTGACGCCCATAAGGGATGCCAACCCCGCAGGCTGGGGCTTTAACCCACTATACCACAGCACTGGCCCCTCACTACCATTTTATTCCATGATGCATTTAACTGTCCTGAATGATAGGTTCACCTGCTGAAATCACTGGCCAATCCTTTTCAATCAAGGTTTTCTGTTTTGTAATTGACCTAGGTAACAAAGTTTTATGCGTCTTAGGGAAGTTTCATGTGTTTTCTATTGCCTTTACTAAGTTTAATTTCTTTAAAAATTTCAGTCTTTAAGGAGTTAACTTCATCTACCTTAACCAATTAGATCTGGTCCACAGCTTTGGTTAAAATGCTCAGGTTTAACTTACTTTGACCAAATGATTTAAAACTCTGACAATTCTTTTACATATAAATCTCTAAAACTGAGTCCTTGTCCTTGAGGCTTCAAGCTGGATCCTTGGAACTCTCAAAAGATGAGGCTCTGTATTGGGAGAGATAATAACTGTCTTACATGCTTTGTGCTAGAAGCCATCAAACTGCATTCTACTGGGATCCCTTAGATCCACCTCAGAGGAAGGCTCTGCTGCAGTCCCTCAACCACACCCCCTTTCAACATGAAGCAGCCAGGGCCGTGGCTGCCCCCTATCCTTAGTAGCATTAGGGTCCGTTCTTCAGAGAGGTTGGGTAGGGGTGAGATGTGAGGAATCAGATGGGCTAATAGGCAGTTAGGTCAGGTCCCTGTTGGAATGAGAAAAGGGGAAGTCAAAATGTTTGCTTTGCCCCAGAAACTGCCTTTAGGAGGACAACTGTGCCTATCCCCCTCACCCCCACCCCCCCTCTGAGTTTCCAGTTTTATCATGAGACTAGCAAGGAAGTAGCAATCCCATATTTCTGATTTTTTTTTTTTAAATCATGAGCAGGCTACATAGGATTAGAATTCCTGCCCTCTGATGGGTTTTGTTCCTGCCCTCAGATTGGTTATTAGCTGTTATTCTGTTCCTCCGAATTATGCTTAGCAAGTTTCTGGGATTTTCCTTTATTGGAGCCCCCTTCCTGATGCTGCAGCAGGAGGTTTCTGGCTTACATTAATCTTATTTCACTGGGCCAGCACTGTGGTGTAGCTGGTGGAGCTGCCGCCTACAGTGCTGGCATCCCATATGGGTGCTGGTTCTAGTCCTGGTTGCTCTACTTCCGATCCAACTCCCTGCTGTGGCATGGGAAAGCAGTGGAAGATGGCCCAAGTCCTTGGGTCCCTGCACCTGCATTGGGGACCTGCGGAAGGTTCCTGGCTCCTAGCTTCGGGTTGGTGCATCTCCAGCCATCTCCATTGCAGCCATCTGGGGAGTGAACCAGTGGGTGGAAGACCTCTTTCTCTCTCTGCCCCTGCCTCTCTGTGACTCTGCCTTTCAAATAAGTAAATAAATCTTTTAAAAAAAATCTTACTTCACACACACACAAATTGTCAGTGACAAAAAGTTCCCAACAAACAAAAGTCCAGAACTAAATTACTTTAATAATGATTTTGATCAAATGTTTAAATAATTAAAGTAAATTCTTTTCAAATTCTTCCAAGAAATACAAAATAAATACTTCCTTACTCATTCTATGAGAACAGTCTTTCTCTGGTACCACAGCCATATGAAGACAACACAAGAAAAGACAACGACAGAACAATATCTCATGTATATAAATGTAAAGCCCTCAACAAAATATGAGCAAATGGAATCCAAAATTAGATTACCTGGATTATAAAATGAGGCCAAAGATTAATTCCAGGAATACAGGAAAGGCTCAACATAAAAATAGTCAATGTAATATGTAGCTTAATAGAACAAAAGGAAAAAAACCATATTATCTTCTCAATTGACACAGATATACTTGGCAAAATTCAACACATCTGATTAAAAAACACTCAGAAAACTAGGAATAAAATGGAACTTCCTCAACATTATAGGAGCATTTATGAAAAACCCACAATTAACATAACATTCAATGGTGGAAGACTGAATACCTTTTCTCTTAGACCAAAAAACAAAGATTTCTATTTTCATCATCACTATCCAACATTATACTTGAAGTTCTAACAGAACAATTAAGCAAAAAAAAAAAAAAAGATGTCTGTGTTGGAAGATAATCAGTAAAAATATCTTGGTTTGTAGATGGCATGATCCTACATAGCAAAAAATCCCAAAGAACCCACTAGAAGACTACTAGAGCACATTCAGAAAGGTTGTAGGACACAAGATTAAAATGCAAAAACAATTGATTATTAAATACCAAACAATCTGAAAAGGACATTAAGGAAACAATGTCATGTATTATAGTTTCCAAAAGAATGAAATATCTAGGAATAAAGTTAACCAATGAAGTAAAAGACTTGTACGTTGAAAGCTACACAACATTGCTGAAAGAAAATAAAGATCTAAATGAGTACTAAGACCTAGATAATTCTATGTAAATATACTAGAAGACTTATTATACTTATTAGAAATATTAAGATGGCAATAATACCAAAAACATAGAGTAGTACAGATTCAGTGCAGTCCCCTACCAAAAGTCCAATAGCTGCCTTTTTCAGAAATGAAAAATTCGACCTTTCAGGCAGGTGTTGTGATGCCATGGGTTAAGTTGCTGCTGGGGAAGCCTGCATTCCATATTAGTGAAGTTTGAGTTCAGCTGCTCAGCTTCCAATCCAGCTCCCTGCTAATGCACCTGAGAAAGCAGTGAACCTGTTCCCAAGTGCTTAGGCTTTTGTAACCCATGTGGACAACTCAGATGGAGTTCCAGGTTCCTGGCTTCCGCCTGGCTGGGCCCTGACCATTAGGAAGTCAATCAGTGGGTGGAGGATCTCTTTTTCTCTTTTTCTCCCTCTATGTAACTGTACCCTACAAATAAGTAAATTAACAAATCTTAAAAAAAAGTGACCATTAAATTTGTGTGCAATTGCAAAGTGTCTTGAATAGCTAAAATAATATTGAAAAAAGAAAAATTCTAGGGCTTACATTTCCTAATTTCAAAACCGACAACAATGCTACAGCAGTCAAAACAGTGTGATACTTCCATAAGAACAGACACACAGATCAATTGAATAGAAATGAGAGTACAGCAATAAACTTTTACATCTATGAGGGCACTTCAAAATGCTCATAGAAATGGAACCAAAAGATAAGTTTATTTTGGTGCAAAAAGGTTTTCAAGCTGTGCAAATGAGGGATTTCTAAAAGATGAAAGTACTTATTATGAAAAACTATACAAAGATTCCAAAAAATTTTGCACCACAATAAATTTATCTTTTAACTTGATTTTTCCATGAACATTTTGAAGACCCCTCATATGGTCAATCAGTCTATTTTAAAAGATTTATTTATTTGAAAGTCAGAGTTACACAGAGAGAGAAGGAGGCAGAGGGAGAGATCTTCCATCTTCTGGTTCACTCCTCAGAGGGCTGTGATGGCTGGGGTTGGGCCAGGCCAAGGCCAGGAGCCAGGAGCTTGTTCCAGGTCTCCCACATGTGTTTAGAGGCCCAAGCACTCGGGCCATCCTCTGCTGCTTTTCCCAGCCATTAGCAGGGAGCTGGGTCAGAAACAGCTGGGACATGAACTGGTGCCGACATGGAATGCTGGCATTGCAGCACAATGCTGACCCCCAAAATGACTTTTCAATAACACTATATATTCATTAGCAACTTTCCAAAATCTTTCTCCTTTGAATATGGAATACAGTTGATCTTTAGACCTTACTCCCTTTAATTCTTCTGTTTGTTTCTATTCATGTTTGTGGTTTTGTCATCTATATTCAAACTAATCATTCTCTCACTGAAGATGGAAGTGTCACAGTTATCTATTTCCAGGTAATGAATCATCCCAATACTTAAAGGATCACTAGCAGCAAATATTTCTTATTATCCCTCACAGTTCTGGATGTTGACTGGGCTCACTAGGCTGGTTGTGCGTCTCTTAAGCACCTTCAGCCAGAGGGTGGCTGGATCTCCAGTCATCTTGAAGTTTTCCTCATTTGCAGGCGTGTTGTTGATGCTGGCTGACGACAGGGCCCCTAACTGGACTGCTGGTCAGAACACCTCAACATGGCCTCCATGTGGCCTTGCTATCTTCACAGCTTGATGACTGGGCTCCAAGAGCAAGCAACCCACAAAGAGAACCGGAGGAAGCTGCACGGTTGTGACTAACCTAGCCTCAAAAGGTATGCAACTTCACTTCTGCATTGCATCAGTGAGGCTGTCTTGAAAATCCACCCAGTTTCTTTTTTTTTTTAACTTTTATTTAGTAAATATAAATTTCCAAAGTACAGTTTATGGATTACAATGGTTCCCCCCCATAACTTCCCTCCCACTTGCACCCCTCCCATCTCCTGCTCCCTCTCCATTCCATTCACATCAAGATTCATTTTCAATTATCTTTAAATACAGAAGATCAATTTAGTATATATTAAGTAAAGATTTCATCAGTTTGCACCCACACAAAAACACAAAGTGTAAAATACTGTTTCAGTACTAGTTATAGCATTAATTCACATTGGACAACACATTAAGGACAGAGATCCCACATGAGGAGTAAGTGCACAGTGACTCCTGTTGTTGACTTAACAATTTGACACTCTTGTTTATGGCGTCAGTAATCTCCCTAGGCTCTAGTCATGAGTTGCCAAGGCTATGGAAGCCTTTTGAGTTCACCGACTTCGATCTTATTCTGACAGGGTCATAGTTAAAGTGGAAGTTCTCTCCTCCCTTCAGATAAAGGTACCTCCTTCTTTGATGGCCCGTTCTTTCCACTGGGATCTCACTCACAGAGAGCTTTCATTTAGAGTTTTTGTTTTGTTTTGTTTGCCAGAGTGTCTTGGCTTTCCATGCCTAAAATTTTCTCATGGGCTCTTCAGCCAGATCTGAATGCCTTAAGGGCTGATTCTGAGGCCAGAGTGCTGTTTAGGACATCTGCCATTCTATGAGTCTGCTGTGAATCTCGCTTCCCATGTTGTATCGTTCTCTCCTTTTTTTATTCTATCAGTTAGTATTAGCAGACACTAGTCTTGTTTGTGTGATCCCTTTGACTCTTATACCTATCAGTGTGATCAATTGTGAACTGAAATTGATCACTTGGACTAGTGAGATGGCATTGGTACATGCAACCTTGATGAGCACCCAGTTTCTTAAGGGGGCGTATGTTTCACTTGTTAATGAAAGGAGTGTTGAGCCGGCGCCGTGGCTCAATAGGCTAATCCTCCACCTTGCGGCGCCGGCACACCGGGTTCTAGTCCCGGTCGGGGTGCCGGATTCTGTCCCGGTTGCCCCTCTTCCAGGCCAGCTCTCTGCTATGGCCAGGGAGTGCAGTGGAGGATGGCCCAGGTGCTTGGGCCCTGCACTCCATGGGAGACCAGGAAAAGCACCTGGCTCCTGGCTCCTGCCATCGGATCAGCGCGGTGCGCCGGCTGCAGCGGCGGCCATTGGAGAGTGAACCAACGGCAAAGGAAGACCTTTCTCTCTCTGTCTCTCTCTCTCACTGTCCACTCTGCCTGTCAAAAAAAAAAAAAAAAAAAAAAAGGAGTGTCAAAAAATTTTCAGGTATATTTGAAAACTATCACAGACACTAAGTAATGTGAGATCATAATACTTAGGCTTAATCAGTGCCTTCCTGGCATTTTAAAATTTTTTAAATTACCTTATTTCTGGGGGCTAACTGTGGTGTGATGTTTTAAGCCATCGTTTCTGATGCTGGCATCCCATATCCTGGTGCTGGTTCAAGTCCTAGTTTCTCTGCTTCTGATCCACTTCCTGCTAACACACCTGGGAAGGCAGCAAAAGTGGCCCAAGTACTCGGGTCCCTGCCACCATGTGCGAACCAGAATGGAGCTCCTGGCTTTGGCTGTTGTGGCTACTTTGGGAGAGTACTAGCAGTTGGAAGATTTCTATTTCTCTTTCTTTCTGTCTCTCTGTTGTTCTGCCTTTCAAATAGATAAAAAAATTAATATTTTTTGTATCCTGCCCCTCACCAACTTTTCTTTTTATTCATTTTGTATTATGTCAATATGGACTCATAGTTTTCTGCTTTATTCAGTAGTAATCCATTGCTACCCTTATTTATTCTAATGTTCAAATTATATCAGATTTGGTCAGTGAGAACCATTTTATTCTGGCTTTGACTCAATTTTACTTAAGCACTTTCTTGCTTTCTGATGCAAAGATATATTGAATTTTCACTGCCCCAGCCCTAGAGCCAGCCATATTTCCAGAGAGCTGAGGTTTCTTTTAGTTCAGAATGAGATTTAGAAATCAAGCTCTTTTATTTATTTTTTATTTTAAAGACTGTGTTTATTTGAAAGAGTTACAGATAGAGAAGGAGAGACAGAGAGAGAGATATCTTCTATCTGCTGGTTGACCCCCCCCCCCAAAATGGCTGCTATGGCCTGGGCTGGGACAGGCCAACACCAGGAACCAGGAGCTTCATCCAAGTCTCCCATGTGAGTGTAGGGGCTCAGGCACTTGGGCCGTCTTCCACTGCCTTCCTGTGTACATTAGCAGGGAGTTGGATTGGCAGTGGAGCAGCCAGAACTCGAACCACTCCCACATGAGATGCCGGCGTACCAGGTGGCAGCTTAACTTGTTAACGCCACAACACCAGCCCCAAAAGTCAGTGTCTGAGTGTGTGCTCATTGATATTAGGATGTCTCTGCTCCCGAAATTCTTTTGGAGGCAGGAGTTGGAAACACACACACACACACACACACTTAAATCTATTATATGCATGTATATTGAAAATCTTGAATTCACACCAATACCCATCTGATACCAGCATTTATTCTAGTCTTCTTGCTTTCCACAGTTATGACTCCCTGACCTGTGAGGGTGAAACCAGGCTCTAATTAGCTTCAGATATTTACTTATTAAGCCAATTTCCTGTATGAAACCAGCCTCCTTGCCCTAGTGGATGCCCTCTCACCATGCTAAGGCTCAAACACCATACATAGGTGTGCCCTCATTCTCCTGCTAGGGTGCTGGAAACTCACACCATGTCCCCGCTGTGCAAATTTGCTCCTTCCCTTACTAGGGCTCTAACATGAAAATATATACAATCTGCTCCCACACTTCCAGGAGATATCCCCTTCTCCAGCTCAGATTGGGTCTGAGCATTGTGTTACCCTGCCCAGATGGCTGGATACTCTCTTTAACCTGCTCTGATTCTGAGATCCCTCCAGGTGTGGGCACCTGACTGTCCTGTCTCCCCTAATAGATTTTTGGATCCATTTTTTTTTCCAGAAAGAGAAGTTAACAGAAGGGAAGAAGGCAGACACGACATCAAAATTGAGGTCCTGCCTCTGCCATGATTAGTGCCTGACTTAACAACATTATATCCTTGTTATTTGGTTGCCTGACTCATAAGGGGAGGTGGAATCACCATGATGTGGAGATCACAGGTTTCTCCTGAGACTGATAACACAAGTATTCATTGTGTGTCTAGCATGTGTTAAGTGCTTATTTTATGTTAGTTACTGTTAATGCTTAAATTCCAAATTTTTCAGAGAAAATTTTGACATGTTGATTTAATGTGCAATTTCTGGGTTGGCTTAATTTTTGGATATTGGACCAATGGAAATAGTTGATATAACTAGGCCATATTTTTAAAAATTAATTGATATCATGAATGTAAGGAATAGATTGGTGGTTTCCAGAGCCTGGGAAGGGTATGGGGGAGAAAGGATGGGAGAGGATTGTTAACAGTAAGGTGAGTAGTTGCATATGAGGATAACTCTAATGTTCCATTGCCAAGTAGGATAACTATGCTTGACAACAATTAATTGAATATGTCATGATAGCAGTAGAGAGAGTTTTGAATATCCCAATACAAAGAAATAATAAATGTCTGAGGTGATAGCTATGACAGTTACCCTGATCTGACCATTATATATCATATACATGTACTATAAAGTACAATTACTGTGCATCACTTAACAGTAAAAATATAAAAAAATTAAATAAATCATGATTTGAAAATTATTCATCTTGGCCGACACTGTGGCTCACTTGGCTAATCCTCCGCCTGTGGTGCCAGCACCCCAAGTTCTAGTCCTGGTTGGGGTGCTGGATTCTGTCCCGGTTGCCCCTCTTCCAGGCCAGCTCTCTGCTGTGGCCTGGAGTACAGTGGAGGATGGACCAAGTGCTTGGGCCCTGCACCCACATGGGAGAACAGGAGGAAGCACCTGGCTCCTGGCTTCAGATCGGCGCAGTGTGTGGGCCATGGTGGCCATTTTGGGGATGAACCAACGGAAAAAAGGAAGAGCTTTCTCTCTGTCTCTCTCTCTCTCACTGTCTATCTCTGCCTGTCAAAAAAAAAAAATAGAAAAATAATAAAAAAGGAAAATTATTCATTTTGTCAAAGCTAAAATAATTTGTTTCCATCTACTTTCCAGGTACAGAAGTGAGCAACTGCAACTTCACATGGGAGTGAAAGTCAGTGGATGAGATAGTGATCACCTTTTGAACACAGCTTAAATTAGGTCTTAATGACAACTTTTATCAGTTATGCACCATTTTCTCCAAGGATACCAGGGTGCTCGAATTACACATGGAAAACACGTAGCTCAAAAGAAGGAAAAACCCATCTCTTTTTTCTTTTTGATCACAAGTGCAAAGACTGACTATTGTTTCTTGTTGCTACAACCTCTTTGAGAGAGGATATTTGTGAATATGGAGGTTATGTGAAACTGTACATTTTTAACTTAAAATAACTGTCAATACAAATGCATAAAATAAGTTTCAAATTGATCATTTTACCATTGTTTACAATAGTAATGTAGATATTCACTCACAAAAATTATTTAAAGAATTATAGTTTGCTTTTTTTTTTTTTTAATTTGAGAGACAGAGAGAAAGGTAGATAGATAGATGGACAGATTGCTTTTTTTTTTTTTTTAATTTGAGAGACAGAGAGAAAGGTAGATAGATAAATGGACAGATAGATCGGCAGCTAGAGAGCTCTTCTTTGCTGTCTCTCAAATGCCTGCAACAGCTGGGACTGGGCCAGGGCTAGAGCCAGGAGCCAGGAGCCAGGAGCCAGGAATGAAATCCAAGTTGCCCATGTGGAAGGAAGGAATCCATCATCACTGCCTCCCAAGTCTACATTGGTAGGAAGTTGGAGTCAGGAACCAGAGGCAGAAATCAAATCCAGACATTTTGATATGAGATGCAAGTATCTTAACTGCACAAACATGCATTCCCACGGAATTATAGCTTTTTTAATTAAATGGAATATTAATTATTCCATAAAATTTGTGATGTGAATCTGAAGTCTGAACATGAAAATACATTCATATATATTAATTAGGGAAAGAAAAGCAGATTGCATAAGAAGCATAATGTGATAGGGACTGGCGCTGTGGCGCAGTGGGTTAATGCCCTGGCTGGAGGCGCCGGCATCCCATGTGGGTGCCAGTTAGAGCTCTGGCTGCTCCACTTCTGATCCAGCTCTCTGCTATGGCCTGGGGAAGCAGTGGAGGGCGGCCCAGGTCCTTGGGCCCCTGCACCCACGTGGGAGACCCTGAAGAAGCTCTTGGCTCCTGGTTTCGGATTGGCGCAGCTCCAGCTGTTGTGGCCAATTAGGGAAAGAACCATCGGATGGAAGACCTCTCCCTCTCTCTCTCTGCTTCTCCTCTCTCTGTGTAACTCTGACTTTCAAATAAGTAAATAAATAAATCTTTAAAAACAAAACAAAACAAAACAAAAAAGAAGCATAATGTGATAATGTTTTGTTCTGGTGATAATACATATATAGAAGCACAAAAGTCAAAATATTAACAATGATTGTTTCTTTGTGATGGATTATTATGATTTTTAATTTCTTCTACTTATCTGTATTTTTCAGTTTATCTACAATGAAAATAGGTTATTTTGATAAAATAATTTCTTAAAACACCTCACTGAAAATTATGATTAACTTTCTATGGCCAAAATATTGTTAACATTTTCTAACTTTCAGATGAGAACAGAAAACTAGAGATGGAAAATTACCACAAAGAAGCAAACTTTGAAACTTTGAGATTCATGTGTTTTTCTTTCTTTCTTTTTTTTCTGAGCTACAGTCTTGAAGAAATAAAAATTTGTAACTTCAGAACACTTGCTGACAATTTGGAACCTGTCATTAACAGGCCTGCTGGAGACCTACCACAGAACAAAGGAAAATGTTAGATTATGGCTCTATTCTTTGGAGAGATTCCAAAGGATTCTCCAGGGATTGCACATATTATCATATTATCCAGTCAATCTGAATTTCATTTAGGAAAAGTTGAAAATCCATATAAAACATGGGATCACCATTTAACCCTGTCTTCCACAGTCTGCTCTATAGATATTAGTTCTGTGGTATATGCTTTTTAACAGCTGATAAAATGAGAAAAATGTTCCTTGGGACTGGTGTTGTGGTGCAGCAGGTTAGGATGTCACTTGGAATGGCTACATCCCATATCAGACTACCTGGGGTCAAATCCAGCTTCTGCTTCTAATCCAGGTTTCTGCTGATGTGCACCCGGAGAGGTCGCAGGTTATGAACAATTACTTAGGCCCTGCCATCCATGTGGGAGACCCAGAGGGAGTTCCAGTTTCCTTGCTTCAGCCAGGGTCAGCCCCAGCTATTGTGACCACTCAGGGAATGAACCAACAGATGAAAGTACTCTGTCTCGCTTTCTTCCTCTCTCTTCCCCCTCCTCTCTCTCTGTCACTTTGCCTTTCAGATAAATGAATGAAACATCTTTTTACAAAATGGTTCTGTATTCAAAGAATTTGAGGAAGTATTAGTCTCAGTGTTGACAAGTTTATTTCCAGGAGCTCCTTCATAGAACCTTAAATGTGCAAGAGTGCTTAGTGGTCTCCCAGAGAGATGATACCATTTAGATTTGTGTACCTTGTTGATCATAAAATAATTTTCTCCATGAAGCACCTCAGAAGAGACTAGTGGCCTGCATTAATACTAACTACAGACAATGCAGGTCTAGTGGATGAGGTAAACTTGAGGAAGATATCCTGAAACCAAGTGAATGGCCAGGAAGTAGCAGATTAGATTCAACGTGAGGCAACAGATGCTACCCAGATCCCAGTATAAAGTCACAGTACTAACTTCAGTAATACTCAATTATCTTTTAAAAGTACCCAGTTTTTGTAGAAGTGATACAGGATTATTGTTAAAAAAAAGGAATGTACAAAGAAAAAAGTAAAACTTTATTTGATGCTATCATAGGTAATCTTTAACAGTAGTCAGAAAGCATAATTTTAAGTGTTCTATTTACTTTAGGCATTCATTTTTATAGGATCACATTCTACATACATGTGCTTTAATCTGTGGTTTTATTTATTTATTTTTTTGCATATGGTAATTGTCTTTATTCATTACAGTTACATAAATATTTCTACATACATGTTCTTTAATCTGTGGTTTAAAAAATATCTATTTTTTCTAAAATATTTTCCAAGTCAATAAATGAACATTATAGGTCCTTTAAAGGTTACATGGTTTTCTGGCCGGCGCCGCGGCTCACTAGGCTAATCTTCGGCCTTGCGGCGCCGGCACACCAGGTTCTAGTCCCAGTCGGGGTGCCGGATTCTTTCCCGGTTGCCCCTCTTCCAGGCCAGCTCTCTGCTGTGGCCCGGGAGTGCAGTGGAGGATGGCCCAAGTGCTTGGGCCCTGCACCCCATGGGAGACCAGGAGAAGCACCTCGCTCCTGGCTTCGGATCAGCGCGGTGCGCCAGCCGCGACGGCCATTGGAGGGTGAACCAATAGCAAAGGAAGACCTTTCTCTGTCTCTCTCTCTCTCTCTCACTGTCCACTCTGCCTGTCAAAAAAAAAAAAAAAAAAAAAAAAAAAAAGACTTCTCTCTCTCTGCCTCTGCATTTCTGTTAAAAAAAAAATAGGTTACATAGTTTTCCTTTACTTGAATGTGCAGTAATTTGCCAAGCAAATCCTGCCTTGATGGGCATCTATGTTCATTCCAATGTAATGGCAGTATCACCCATTCAATGAGACTTTTTTCCATTGATTTCTGTGAAAGAAGAATTTCCTAGATCTCCTCTTAATTTTTAAAAATTAATTCCCTAACTTCTTTGTTTCTTTTTTTTCCTAAATATGTATGTTCCCCAAGTTTCCGATATTTAAGGCTTTGAATTTGTCTATTCTCATGGATTCAGCTATTATTTCCAAATTTATTTATTTATTTATATATTTATTTGAAAGACAGAGAGATGAGACACACACAGGGAGATCTTTCATCTAGTGTTTCACTTCCCAAATGCCAGGCTGACGCTGGACCAGCCAAAGGGAGGAGCCTGGAACTCCATCCAGGTTCCCCTTGTGGGAGGCAGGGCTCCAGCTAACTTGAGCCATCACCTGCTGCCTCCCAAGGTGCATATCATCAGGAAACTGGAATCAGAAGCAGAGGCAATACTCAAACGTAGGGCATCCAAAGTGGTGTCTTTTTTTTTTTTTTTTTTGACAGGCAGAGTGGACAGTGAGAGAGAGAGACAGAGAGAAAGACCTTCCTTTTCCGTTGGTTCACCCCCCAATGGCTGCTGCGGCTGGCGTGCTGCGGCTGGCACACCGCTCTGATCGGAAGCACCGCGCTGATCGGAGGCCAGGAGCCAGGTGCTTCTTCTGGTCTCCCATGCAGGTGCAGGGCCCAAGGACCTGGGCCATCTTACACTGCATTCCCGGGCCACAACAGAGAGCTGGACTGGAAGAGGAGCAACCAGGACAGAATCTGGCACCCCGACCAGGACTAGAACCCGGTGGCTGGTGCCGCAGGCAGAGGATTAGCCTATTGAGCTGCGGCACCGGCCCAAAGTGGTGTCTTAACTACTGCATCAAATGCCTGCCCCTCAAGTATTATTTCTAATTACCTGCTTCTGTAATTCATATTTCTAGCCATAATAGGCAGCTTTCTCTGAACTCCATCTGTCTCAGTGCTATTTCCTATTATATTTTAGATAGCAGTACTTGAGTATCCTGCCATAACTTCAAATTTCAATATATTCAGTACTAAATTCATCACGTTATGCTACAAACTGGCTCTCTTACCCTACTATATAATGTGTGTTATTGACTAGATAGCCTCTCATCTTTGAATATTTTTCTCCTTCACTTTCTGTATTCAAATCATTGGTGCTTATTTATTTCCTCTTTCATAACATTTTTCAAAAGTGTCAATATAAAATCAAGCTATTATTGAACTTCCATTATGTACGTGGTGTTTTGAATGATTGTTTCTGCCCAGCCAAGCACTGAAATAGTAACTGTCAATGTGATGGGGGGATTTTTGGAGCTGATTAGATCACAAGGATGGAGACCTTGGGAGTAAAAGAGATCCAAGAGAGCTCTCTTGCCCTTTTTCCACCACATGATGACATAGCAAGAAAAGCACCGTCTATGAAGAAAGGAGTGAGCCCCCAGCGGAGATCAAATTTTCTGGTATCAAACCTTCACCTTGGACTTGCCATCCTCCAGAACCCTTGTGAAATGTTTGTTGTTTAAGTCAATAAGCCTATGATATTCTATCATAGGAGCTTGAAGTGAACACATTATAATTCAGTCCTTATACCAATTATATAAGCTGATTTCACATCTATTTTATAAGTAGAAAAAGTGAGGTTTGGAAAAGTTGAGTACCTTGCCTGAAGTCACATAATTCATGAATGATTGGGCTGAGATTCCAATCGAACTCTTTTCTGACTTTGAAGTACACGTTTTCCCCGGAAGCATGTGCTGTTTTCTGTTGATTCTACTGCACTGACTTCCCTCGTTTTCCCTTACTTTGAGTTACCTCCCTTCAATCCCTTTCAACTTCAATCTACTCTCTCCAATATATCTCTGCTGCCAGCTTTATTTCCTATAAACACATCTATCCTAAGACCTAGGCCTGCAAAAGCTTTATTCCAATGGTTTCAAAGAATGTCACCTGTGGGAAAAATTCTTTTGCTCCCATTAAACCATTTCAAAGAAGGAAAGAATTATAAGTTATCAGAAGAGGCGGAGACAGCTAAAGTCTTCAATAGTGAAGTGAATGCACTCTCGAGCCAAGTGAAATCTGGAGAGGAACAGGATGTGGAGAAGGGATGAGCCAGAGGTCCGGATATTGCCTCCTTCTGCCTGTGTTCCTCCTACACACCAAGGGGAGCTGAGTCCCTCCCCACAGAACAGGAGACCACGTCTGGGAAACCTACCAACAATTCAGGATGGAAACTGGAAAAGGAAACCGATGTTTTGATTAAGCGAATATTTGAAATTATTTCATTCCGAAGAAAAATATCCCAATTAAAGTGCCAAGCATTCAATATTCACAAACAGAAAACAGATGCAACATGTGTTCAATTTGAAACTGACTTGGGAATAACTCTCCCCAAACTGAGTGAGGACATATTTAAACAATATAATTCATAACAGAGCTCTGGAGAGGTTTCTTAGAAGAGACAAAGGGGGTACTATACACACATTTAGTTATCCCAAGAGTATGTGCATGTACCAAACGTCATAAATATATGTCTGCTATTCAGCTGTGCAATTGCCACATGCTTTCCTAAATGACTAAATTACTGATTACACAAGACACTAAAATCTTTTTAGAAATACATATATTAGTAATGTTTTTAGAACTAAATTATAAAAATAATTAACCAGTGGAAAATATTTTCTTTGTATTTCCCTAGCTCATTCCTTTCCTGAAAAAAAAAATTGTTACTTCCTGATTTGGAAAATGAATTTGGAGCCAAGTTTTACATTCTCCTAAAATGGAATCTTCAACAAAGATTTTTTTTTATCCTTTGATCCACTTAGAAAAATGAGGCTTATCAACTGTTCAGAAATAAAAATTCTTTGATAATTTCTTTTGTAATATTAAAAGTGTTTTTGGGGAGCAAGAATAGGATCATAGTTTTTAAAAAAACTTTAGCCAAATTTTCATCCAAGTAGATCAAGAAATGTTTGCAGGCTCATAAAATGCTTCCACATGTTTCTAACCAGAAAACTGATGATGGATACCAATTGTGGCATTTTACAGCTAATGCTATCATCAGTATTTTGAATGTATTTTTTGTTGTTACTGTTGTTTGTTTCAACAAATGAGATTGCTCACAGTTTGAAGATGCTGTTTAACAACAGATCTCACCTTAAAAATAAATTTATATAAAATCTATTCAACAAATATAGTGCTTGCTCTGTGCAGAACATTATACTGTGCTGCTACTATCTTTCTTCAGGAATTAAACTTCCATACTGGCTAATTTATGTGATAACTTAATTGACTGATTTTTAGAAGAAAAATTTTTTTTTTTTTTTTTTGACAGGCAGAGTGGACAGTGTGAGAGAGAGACAGAGAGAGAAAGGTCTTCCTTTTTGCCGTTGGTTCACCCTCCAATGGCTGCCGCTGCAGCCGGCGCACCGCGCTGATCCGATGGCAGGAGCCAGGATCCAGGTGCTTTTCCTGGTCTCCCATGGGGTGCAGGGCCCAAGCACCTGGGCCATCCTTCACTGCACTCCCTGGCCATAGCAGAGAGCTGGCCTGGAAGAGGGGCAACCGGGACAGAATCCGGCGCCCCAACCGGGACTAGAACCCGGTGTGCCGGCGCCGCAAGGTGGAGGATTAGCCTATTGAGCCACGGCGCCGGCCTTAGAAGAAAAATTTTTATGTGATTTTTCTTTTACTTTCTCTCTATCCTTCTGTACACTCAATTTTGTACATCCATAGTCCCAATTAGTATATTTTTTAAAAAATTTTATCTAAGTTGTACAAGTTTCATGTATTTCATATATACAGATTTAAGAACACAGTGATACATCCCTCCCTCCTGCCCATGCACTAACATTTCTTCCTCCTCCCTCTCCCATTCCAATTCTTAATTTTTACAGAGATCTACTTTCAGTTTACATAATGATCATAAGGTTAATCCTACACTAAGTAAAGAGTTCAACAAATAGTATGAAGAAAAAACACTGCTCCTCAACAGAAGACATCAGGGCTGTGAACTATCATCATTCAAAATGTCCATTTCATTCTATTAAGTTACATTTTAGGTCCTCTGTTAGTTATCACAGATCAGGGAAAACGTAATGATATCTGTCTTCTTGGGGATGGCTTATTTCATTAAGTATAAAAATTTCAAGTTGCATCCATTTTGTTGTAAAAGACATGATTTCTTTCTTTTTTTTTTTTTTTTACAGCTGAATAGTATTCCATAGTATATATACACTATAATTTCTTTATCCAGTCTTTGAATGATAGACACTGGGTTCATTGTGTATCTTTGCTATTGTAAATTGAGTTGCATTGAACATGGAGGTACAGATAACTCTTTCATATGCTGATTTTTTGGAGGGGGATAAATTCTTAGGAGTGGGATGACTGGATGATATGGTAGGTCTATATTGAGATTTCTTATACATTTCCATACTGTCTTCCACAGTGGCTGCACCAGTTTACATTCCTACCAGTAGTGGATTAGGGTACCTTTTCCCCCGCATCCTTGCCAGCATTTTTTTGTTGTTGTTGATTTCTATAGGAGAACCATTCTAATGAGGGTGAGGTGAAATCTCACTGTGGTTTTGATTTGCCTTTCCCCGACAGCTGGTGATCCTGAGCATTTTCTCATGTGTCTGTTGGTCATTTCTATTCCCTCTTTTGAAAAATGCCTGTTAAAGTCCTTTGTCCATTTCTTAACTGGACTGTTTGCTTTATTTTTGTTGAATTTCTTGAGCTCTTTATAGATTCCGGGTACTAACATTTTTTTAACTTTTATTTAATAAATATAAATTTCCAAAGTACAGCTTTTGGATTACAGTGTCCCCCCCCATAACTTCCCTCCCATCTCCCGCTCCCTCTCCAATTCCGTTCATATCAAGATTCATTTTCAGTTATCTTTAAATACAGAAGATCAGTTTAATATATATTAAGTAAAAATTTCAATAGTCTGCACCCACACAGAAACACAAAGTGTAAAGTTTGAGTACTAGTTATAGCATTAATTCACATTGGAGAACACATTAAGGACAGAGAGCCTACATGAGGAGTAAGTGCACAGTGTATCCTGTTGTTGACTTAACAAATTGACACTCTTGTTTATGGCACCAGTAATCACCCTAGGCTCTTGTCATGAGTTGCCAAGGCTATGGAAGCCTTTTGAGTTCACCAGCTCCGATCATATTTAGACAAGGTTATAGTCAAAGTGGAAGTTCTCTCCTCCCTTCAGAGAAAGGTACCTCCTTCTTTGATGGCCCATTCTTTCCACTGGGATCTCACTCACAGAGATTGTTCATTTAGGTCCTCTTTTTTTTTTTTTCCCCAGGGTGTCTTATCTTTCCATGGCTAAAATACTCTCATGGGCTCTTCAGCCAGATCCGACTGCCTTAAGGACTGATTCTGAGGCCAGAGTGCTGTTTAGGACATCTGCCATTCTATGAGTCTGCTGTGTATCCTGCTTCCCATGTTGTATCATTCTCTCCTTTTTAATTCTATCAGTTAGTATTAGCAGACACTAGCCTTGTTTATGTGATCCCTTTGACTCTTCATCCTATCATTGTGATCAATTGTGACCTGAAACTGATCACTTTGGCTAGTGAGATGGCACTGGTACAAGCCACCTTGATGGGATTGAATTGGAATCCCATACCACACTTCTAATTCTATCATTTGGGGCAAGTCCAATTGAGCATATCCCAAATTCTGGGTACTAACTGTTATCAGTTGCATAGTTTGCAAATATTTTCTCACATTCTATTGATTTCCACTTAACTTTACTGAGTGTTTATTGCAGTACAAAAATCTCAGCTTGATGTAATTCCATTTGTCAATTTTGGTTTTGATTGCCTGTGCCTCTGGGGTATTTTCCAACAAGTCTTTGCCTATGTCAATGTCTTGCAGTGTTTTTCCAATGTTCTCTTGTAATTTGATGATATCAGGTTGTGGATTTATGTCGTTGATCAATTTTGAGTGGATTTTTGTGTAAGGTGTAAGGTAGGGGTCTAGTTTTATACTTCTCCTTGCAGAGATCCAGTTTTTCCAGCACCATTTGTTGAAGAGACTGTTCTTGCTCCAGGGATTGGTTTTAGCTCTCTTCTCAAAGATAACTTGGCTGTAGATGCATAGTTCGAATTCTGGTGGTTCTATTCTGTTCCATTGGTCTGCAAATCTGTTTTTGTGCCTGTACCAGGCTGTTTTGATTATGACTGCCCTGTATTATATCTTTTTTTATAAAAAAGATTTTATTTATTTATTTGAGAGGTAGAGTTGCAGACAGTGAGAGGGAGAGACAGAGAGAAAGGTCTTCCTTCCATTGGTTCACTCCCGAAATGGCTGCAACAGCTGGAGCTGTGCCAATCCGAAGCCAGGAGCCAAGTGCTTCTTCCCAGTCTCCCATGCAGGTGCAGGGGCCCAAGCACTTGGGCTATCTTCTACTGCTTTCCCAGGCCACAGCAGAGAGCTGGATTGGAAGAGGAGCAGCCAGGACTGGAACCGGCACCCATATGGGATGCAGGCGCTGCAGGCAGAGGATTAGCCTGCATTAGCACCACAGCATCAACTCTGTGATATATCTTGAAATCAGGTATTTTAATGTCTCCAGGTTTGTGTTTGTCATGAAAAATTGCTCTAGCTATTAAGGATCTCTTATGTTTCCATATGAATTTCAGAAAAGTTTTCTCTAGATTTGTGAAGAATGTCATTAGTATTTTGGTTGGGATTGCATTGAATATGTAAATTGCTTTTAGTAGTATGGATATTTTGATGATGTTGATTCTTCCAATACAAGAACATGGAAGATTTTTTCCATTTTTTAACATCTTCCTCTATTTCTTTCTTTAGTGTCTTGTAATTTTCATTATAGAGATCTTTGACATCTTGGTTAAATTTATTTCAAGGCATTTGATCTTTTTGGAGGTATTGTGAATGGGACTGATCCTAGAAGGTCTTTCTCAACTATAACATTGTCTGTGTGTCCAAAGGCTATTGATTTTCTGTCCTGATCTTATATCCTGACAATTTTCCAAATGATTTTATGAATTCCAATAGGCTTTCAGTGGAGTCTTTTGGATCCACTATATGTAGGATCATGTCATTTGCAAATAGGGATAGTTTGACCTCCTCCTTTCCAATTTGTATCACTTTACTTTCTTTTTCTTGCATAACGACTCTGGCTAAAACTTACAGGACTATATTGAATAGCAGTGGTGAGAGTGGGCATCCTTGTCTGGCTCTGGATCTTGGGAGAGGGGGAATGCTTCTAGCTTTTCCCTATTAAACAGGATACTACCTGTGGGTTTGTCATATTTTGCCTTGATTGTGTTGATGAATGTTCTTTCTATATCCATTTGGCTTAGGGTTTTCATCATAAAAGAATATTGTATTTTATCAAATGCTTTCTCTGCCTCTAGAGATAATCATATGGTTTTTAGTCTTCATTTTGTTAACATGATGTATTATATGTGTGTTTGTTAATGCGATTAATTGATTTGCAAATGTTGAACCATCCCTGCATATCGGGGATAAATCCCACTTGGTCTGGGTGAATTATCTTTCTGATGTGCTGTTGGATTTAATTAGCTAGTGTTTTGTTGAGGATTTTTGCATCTATGTTCATCAGGAAAATTGGTCTGTAGTTCTCTTTCTCTGTTGCATCTTTTTCAGGGTTAGGTATTAAGGTGATGTTGGTTTCATAGAAAGAGTTTGGGAGGATTCCCTCTTTTTCAATTGTTTTTGAAAAGCTTGAGAAGAGCTGGAATTAGTTCCTATTTAAGTGTCTGGCAGACTTCTACAGTGAAGCCATCTGGTCCTGGGCTTTTTTCTTTTTGTTGGGAGGATATTTATTACTGATTCAATTTCTGTCTTAGTTATTGGTCTGTTTAGGTTTTCTATATCTTCATGACTCATTTTAGTAGTTTCTATGTTTCTAGGAATCTATTCATTTCTTCTAGGTTTCCTAATTTGCTGGCATAGAGCTTTTTGTAATAGTTTCTGATGATTCTTTATATTTCTGTGGTATCTGTTGTTACATTTCCTATATTATCTATGACTACTGATTTGGGTTTTTCAAAAGATAAGCTCTTCATTTTACTAACTTTTTGTATTTTTTTGTTTTAATTTTATTTCTTCTCCATTTTTAATTATTATTTCCTCCTAATAATTTTGCATTTGCTTTGTTATTTTTCCAGGTCTTTAGGGTACATTGATAGCTCATTTATTTGGTATCTTTCCAGTTTCTTCATGTAGGCACCAATTGCTATAAAATTCCCTCTTAACATTGCTTCTGCTGTACCCCCAAAGTTTATTTATTTATTTGTAAGAAATAAAAAATTTATCTTTTTTAATTTTTATTTGATAGGTAGAGTTATAGACAGTGAGAGGGAGAGACAGAGAGAAAGGTCATCCTTCCGTTGGTTCACTCCCAAAATGGCCACCATGGCCGTCACTACACCGATCCAAAGCCAGGAGCCAGGTGCTTCTTCCTGTTCTCCCATGCGGGTGCAGGGGCCAGAGCACCTGGGCCATACTCCACTGCCCTCCTGAGCCACAGCAGAGAGCTGGACTGGAAGAGGAGAAACCAGGACTAGAACCTGGCGCCCATATGGGATGCCGGTGCCGCAGTTGGAGGATTAACCAAGTGAGCCACGGCACCGGCCCCCAAGGAATAAAAAATTTAATAGCTATAATTTTAGGAATATAGTTATTCTTCCCACCATACACACCCACCCCATCCACATCCTCCCTTTCCCCTTCCCAGTCCCAATCTCCATTAAGATTCATTTTCAATTAACTTTATACACAGAAGACCAACTCTATACTAAGTAAAGATTTCAACAGTTTGCACACACACACACAAAAATGTTTGAAAACTAGTTTTACATTTAACTCTCCTAATACAACTCATTCAGTACAGAGGTCCTGCATGGGGAGTTAGCACAGGGACTCCTGTTGTTAATTTAACAATTAACACTCCTATGTATGACGTCAGTGACCACCCAAGGCTCTTGACATGAACTGCCTGGGTTATGGAAGATTTTTGAGTCCACAAATTCCATCAGTATTTAGATAAGGCCATAAGCAAAGTGGAAGTTCTCTCCTCCATTTAGAGAAAAGTACATCCTTCTTTGATGGCCACTTCTTTCCGCTAGGGTCTTACTCACAACGATTCTTCATGTAGAACATTTTTTACAACAGTGTCTTGGCTTTTCAAGTGTAAAATGCTCTCACAGGATTTTCAGCCAGACCAGGAATACTTAAGGGCTGATTCTGAGGTCAGAGTGTTACTTAAAGCGATTGCCATTCTGAGTCTGCTGGTGGACTGCTGCCTATATTGGAACATTCTCTCCTTTTTAATTCTATCTATTGCTATTACCAGACATTTGATCTTATTTATATGATCATTTTAGCATTTAATCCTATCTATATGCTCACTTTAACACTTAAGATAACATATTTATCACCTGGCTTAATGGGATTTGAGGTCCCATGACAAGTTTTGAAACTGTACCCATAGAAATAAGTCCATAGGAATGTATGCAGAACTATACAGCTTTACAGTTACGAACTTCCTCTTCCCTCTCTTTTTCCCACTCTTATTTTTTACTGAGATTCATCTTCAGTTGACATTATACACATATGATTAACTCTGTGTTAAGTAAAGAGTTCAACAAATAGTATGAAAAATAAGAAAAAAACAAAAAAACAAACTGTGTCAATTTTGTTTAATTTTTCAAAAAATCAGTTCTTTGTTTTTGCTGATCTTTTGTATTTTTATTTCAATTTTGTTGATTTCTTCTCTAATTTTCTTTTCTCCTACTAGTTTTGGGTTTGGTTTGGTTTTCCAGATCCTTGAGATGTATTGATAGCTCCTTTATTTTTCTTATTTCTTGATGTAGTCACCAATTGCTATAAGAATTCCTCTTAACCCTGCTTTTGCTGTATCCCATAAGTTTTGATTGACACACCATTGGCCCAACTAACCAAAAAAAAGGAGAGAGATGACCCAATCAATAAAATTAAATGTGAAAAAGGAAGTGTAACAACATACACCACAGAAATAAAAAGAATCATTAGAAATTACTACAAAGAGCTGTATGCCAACAAAAGACTCCTGGACACATACAACCTACCTAAATTGAGTCATGAAGACATAGAAAACCTAAACAGACCCATAACCAAGATGGAAGTTGAATCAGTAGTAAAGACTGTCCCAACAAGTAAAACCCCAGGACCAGACAGCTTCACTGCTGAATTCTACCAGACATTTAAAGAAGAACTAATTCCAATTCTTCTCAGTTTACTCAGAACAATTGAAAGGGAGAGAATTCTCCAAAATTCTTTCTATGAAGTCAGCATCATCTCAATTGTTAAACCTGAAAAAGATGCAACACAGAAAGAGAAGTACAGAATACAAGTTGTATGTCGTCTTCAATTGTTACCAGGCGTATTTTTATTTCTCTTTTGATTTCTTCTATGACCCACTGTTCATTCAGCAGCATTTTATTCAGTTTCCATGTGTTTGCATATGTTCTAGAGATTCCTGAGTTACTAATTTCAAGCTTCATTCATTGCATTGTGGTCCAAAAAGATGCATGGTAGTATTTTGATATTTTTAAATTTGCTGAGACTTGCTTTATGGCCTAGTATGTGGTCAATCCTAGAGAAAGTTCCATGCACTGGTGAGAAGAATGTGTATTCTGCAACTGTAGGATGAAAAGTTCTGTAGGTATCTGTTAGGTCTACTTGGTCTGTAGTGTCAATTAACTCTTCTGTTTCCATGTTGATTTTCTGTTTGGTTGATCTGCCCATTGCTGAAAGTAGGCTATTGAAGTCCCTCATTACTATTATATTGGAATCTATGTTTCCCTTTAGAACAATTAACATTTCTTTTAAATATCCAGGTGCCCTGTAATTAGGTGCATATACATTTATAATAATTATATCTTCCTGTTGAAATGATCCCTATTCATTACATAGTGCTCTTCTTTGTCTCTTTTAAAACGTTTTGTGTTAAAGTCTATTTTGTCTGATACTAGGATGGCTACACCAGCTCTCTTTTGGTTTCTGTTGGCACAAAATATCTTTTTCTATCCTTTCATTTTCAGCCTGCATGCATCTTTGTTGGCAAGATGTGTTTCTTGTAGTCAACAAATATATGGGTTTTGTTTTTTAACCCATTCAGTCAGTCTGTGTCTTTTAACTGGAGAGTTGAAGCCATTTACACTCAATGTGACTATTGATAAGTAAAGATTTTACTCTGCATTTTTTCTAAAAATATTCCTATTTTTTTACTTTGAATTTCCTTTGAACTTTTACTTGGAATATATCTTGCCATTTTCTCCTAGCCTGTAGGATTTCTGATGAGAAGTTCATTGTGAGTCTAATTGGAGATCCTCTGAAAGTAATCTGGCATTTCTCTCATGCACATTCTAGAATCTTCTCTTTACGCTTTACTGTGGAAAGTTTGACTACAATGTGTCATGGTGAAGATCATGTCTGGTTGTGTTTATTAGGAATTCTGTGTGCTTCCTGTACTTGGACTTCCCTTTCTTTTGCCAAATTGGGGAAATTTTCTGTAATTATTTTACTAAATAGGCCTTCTAGTCCATTCTCTCTTTCCATACCTTCAGGAAATCCAAGGGCCATATGTTGGGTCATTTGGTAGTATCCCATAAATCTACAACACTATTTTTAACTTTCTTAATTTCTTCTTTTATTTGGTATGACTATAAAATTTCCAAATATTTGTCTTCTAACTTGGATATTCTCTTTTGCCTCATCAAGTCAATTGTAAACGCTTTCCACTGCATTTTTTTAATTTGGTCTATTGCATTCTTCATTTCTTTTGTTTAAGATTTATTTTATTTATTTTAAAGTCAGAGTTGCAGACAGGGGTAGAGACAGAGAGAGAGAGAGAGAGAGAGAGAGAGAGAGAACTCTTCTATCTGCTGATTCACTCTCCAAATGGTTACAATAGCCGGAGCTGGGCTGATTGAAAGCCAGGAGCCAAGAGCTTCTTACAGGTCTCTCATGCAGGTGCAGGGGCTTGGGCCATCTTCTACTGCTTTCCTAGGCCATAGCAGAGAGCTGGATCAGAAGTGGAGCAGTCAGGACTAGAACTGGCACCCATATGGGATGCTGGCACTGCAGACTGGGGTTTAATTTAATCCACTGCACCACAGCACCAGCCATGCCTTGTTCATTTCTAACATTTCATTTTTATTTCTCTTTAAAATCTCAAATTCATTGGAAAAATTTTCATTTATGTCATGTACAGATTTCTTTAATTTGTGGATTTGCTTCTTATTACTTCTGAGTAATCCTATGATCAATTTTTTGAATTTCATGCCAGCATTTCATCAATCTCTTCATCTGCACATTCTAATATTGAAATGTTTTTGTCTTTCTTTGGGGGGGGGTCATCATGTGTTCTTTATTCTTGTTTCTTGAATTTCTGCATTTATTTTTAGAGATTTGTGGAGATAGTTGTTTTTTTTTTTTTTTCTCTTATGGTTTTTATCTCTGAACTATGCCTCTGTGGCTTAGTGTAATTCTGCACTTTCAGTGAATACCAAAAGATGTGTTCTGGGTGTGTCAGGGGAGCTTTGGTTATTGCTCCAGGGTAGGGTGAGCATCCAGGTTAATACCCAAGTTGGGAATCATAGAGCTCCTCTTGTTAACAGAAGGGGGTGAATAGTGACCTCTGTTGGTGTGAACACATCCTCACTTCCTCTCCTCCAAGGTGATCAGTGCCGGCTTTTAGCCCCAGTGACTGAAACACTCATCTGTGCTGCTGTATGAATCGCACAAATGATCTCCTCACTCTGAGCTTGGATACTCTCAGGCAACCAGGGAGTTCCAAGAGTGTGGAGCCACATACAGTGCTTGCCCAGAGACCCAGCTACTCCCTGCACCTTCTCATGCTGCCACCAAGTCCCCACAGTCTCAGCACACAAGACTCTCGCAGTTGCTGGGTACAGAGGTTCTGCTCTGTCTCACCAGCCTGTCTGGTCCACAGAGAGGCAGATGTTCCCTGAGTCTGCTGTCCATAGGTGCTCTGCCTAGACAGTTTGAGCCCTTGAGCCTGTGGTGTGTCGGGAGGCTGGGGGCACCTCATAGTCCTACATGGGTGCACAGCCTTCTGTTTGATCTCACTTCAGTCTCCAAGCTGCCAACCGCTCCAGCTCTCAGCTGCTTGGTATGTTGTACCGCGCTTGTGCTACACAGCTGCACCTTCCACAGAGGTCCACTGTGGTCCTTTTCTTTCTACAGAATTTCCTTTATGGTTTTCTCTCTAATTCTCCCCCTGAGAGTGCACGTCCTACCCTTTCTTTTTGTACTAGCCTAGTGCAGTGCATCATTCCCTATTCCAGCATCTTGGAATCCCTCACCAATTAGTAAATTAAGAGTGGATTTAAGGCTGGTGCCGTGGCTCAATAGGCTAATCCTCCACCCGCGGCGCTGGCACACTGGGTTCTAGTCCCAGTCGGGGCGCCAGATTCTGTCCCAGTTGCCCCTCTTCCAGGCCAGATCTCTGCTATGGCCCGGGAAGGCAGTGGAGGATGGCCCAAGTCCTTGGGCCCTGCACCCACATGGGAGACCAGGAGAAGCACCTGGCTCCTGGCTTCGGATCAGTGTAGTGCACCGGCCACAGCGCGCCGGCTGTAGCGGCCATTGGAGGGTGAACCAACGGCAAAGGAAGACCTTTCTCTCTGTCTCTCTCTCACTGTCCACTCTGCCTGTCAAAAAAAAAAAAGTGGATTTAAGAGGCTGGCAGTGTGGCATAGCAGACAAAGCCACTGCCTGCCATGCCTGCATCCCATATGGGCTCCACTCCCATCTAGCTCTCTGCTATGGCCTGGGAAAGCAGTAGGACATGGCCCAAGTCCTTGGGCCCCTAAACTCATGTAGGAGACCTGGAAAAAGCTCCTGGCTTCAGATCAGCCCAGCTCTGGCTGTTGCAGCCATCTGGGGAGTGAACTAGCAGATGTAAGACTCTCTCTCTCTGCCTCTGCCTCTCTGTAACTCTGCCTTTCAAATAAATAAATAAATCTTTAAAAAAGAATGGATTTAATATGCATATTATACATCTAATAAAATTAAAAATTACAAATCTAAAATGTGGTATAATGTAAGCTGTTATAAAATTATAAATATAAATACATGTATGTATATAGTGCGTGTTCTAAGACTTCTGCAGTATCACATTATGTGAATATCTGGTATTACGATTGAATACATCACTGGTCCCTATTCCTCTGTCCCACTCTTCCTCCCCCATATCCATACCCTTTACCTTGCCACTTTGCAATTTTCTTCCAGGGATCATTCTCTAATTTGTGCTTGGTCATGTGACTTGATTTGACCATTAGAATGAGAGACAAGAGAGAGTGTGCTAGTTGTGAGATGAGACCTTAAGAGATTTAGTGTATTTCCACTTTCTGTCTTGTTTGTTCCTGCCGTCCAGGGGAAGGAGATTCCAGGAATAGTCCACAGGTGCCAGAAGAGAGATTTAGACATACGGTGGTGAGTTGCCCCAGCTAAAGCACACTAGACAAACCCACTGAGAGCAGAGCTCCCAGTCCTTGTGTGTGAGACCAGCCGGTACCAGCTCTATTGTAGCCAGGACTGCCATAAGAGGTAACACAAGCCAGCTGAGTCAAACAATAGACAAGTATTTTCTTACAGTGCTGGAGGCTGGAAGTCTCAGACTGAGGTATTGACAGGTTTAGTTAATTTGGAGGCATCTTTCTGA
This sequence comes from Oryctolagus cuniculus, assembly GCF_964237555.1. Lineage (NCBI taxonomy): Eukaryota > Metazoa > Chordata > Mammalia > Lagomorpha > Leporidae > Oryctolagus > Oryctolagus cuniculus. The sequence goes on from NC_091436.1 coordinate 57,493,630, forward strand.
AGCTTGCCAGTGTTCATCTTCATGTTCATATCAAATTCTCCCTCTATGCCTGTCTGTGTTCAGTTTGTCTCCTCATGAGAACACCAGTCACGTTGACCTCATTTTAACTGGATTATCTCTTTTGGGAAAAAAAAGTTACTTTAAAGGCAGAGTTACACAGAGAAGCGGAAAGACCAAGAAAAAAGGCGGGGGGGGGGCTTTCATCTGCTGGTTCACTCTACAAACGGCTGCAATAGCCAGGGTAGAGCTTCTTCTGGGTCTCCCATGTGGGTGCAGAACCCAAGCACTTGGGCCATCTTCTGCTGCTTTCCCAGGTGCATTAGCAAGGAGCTGGATCAGAAATGGAGCAGCCAGGTCTTGAACCAGCACCCATATGGGATGCTGGCATCACAGGAAGAAGCTTAACCTGCTATGCCACAATGCAGGCCCCTTAAGTTATCTCTTTAAAGATTCTTCCCCAAATTACAGTCATATTCTCAGGTGCTGGGGATTAGGATTTCAGCATAATTTTGTTTCTAGGAAACAAATACTCAGTGCATAACATCTTTGACACTCAACCTAGACAGATTCATAGGAAATAATAATAAATTAGTATTTTAAGGCACTGAGTTTTGGAGTGTTTTGTTAGAAGTGATTAGCTGAGTACAGATAGTGGGAAAAGATATTTAATTATTGAATGATAGTTTTGTAACAAAAATATTTTCTTTCAGATTGTTGCTACATATTCTTTTAAGCCAGCTGTATTTTTCCAAATGAAAAATAATATTTTCATTATTATTAGAAACGGTTATATATAAAATACAAAAGCAGGGGTCAGTGTTGTGACATGACAGGTAAATCTGCCACCTGCAACACTGGCTTCCCATTTGGGCACCCATTTGTGTCCCAGCTGTTCCATTTCTGTTCCAGTTCTCTGTTGATGGACTGGGAAAAGCAGTGGAGGATGACCCAAGTACTCATGAGGGAGAGCCAGATAAAACTCTTGGCTCCTTACTTGGGGCTGGCTCAGCCACTTGGCCATTGCAAACACTTGGGGAGTGAACCAGCAGATGGCAGATTTCTCTCTGTTTCTTCCTCTCACTGTAACTCTGACTTTCAAATAAATAAATAAATTTTTAAAAAATACAAAAACAAATATCCACTATCAATGTCCCCTCATCCCATCCATAGAAATCTAGTTTGAATGTCTTCCAATTATTTTCCTACTTATAAACACATAACAGACACACAAATTTTTACATATATATCCATTCACATTTTCATAAAAAGGCATTCTTTAATATATATTTTATACATATTTTTAAATAAAAGTGTTTCCAAGAATGGTTTTCCATGTTAATGTAGAGGTACATCATAATTTCAATGACCAATGCCAGTTTACTAATTTTTTATTGACTAGTGTATAAATTGCATTTGTTTTTTCATAATCATTTTATTTCTTTCTATCAAAATTTATGCAATAGAATTTCTTTCTAAAATACTTTTGGATTTGAGGTTAAAAAAAACACATGTGGAGACTATTACTACTTGAGTTTACTGTAAGATTTCAACTTCGGCTGACTTCACATAGATGGCTTTAACAGAGTATAAAGATGAAAATGTGTTTGGCCTTGATATAGTGTTCATTGAGTTGAAATAAAGATGATGACAAGAGCAGAGCCGATATTTTCATTTTATTCAACATTAATTTGACCAATGTCTACTGAGTTACATACAAAATGCATGGTGCTGTCCAACCCACAACAGAAATGAAGCAGACATAGATGTGGCAAGTATCTTCCTGCCCTGCCGAAGGAGCCAGCAGGGCGGGGGAGGAGGGGAGGTGGGATTGGGACTCTCCACCTTGAAATCCACAAAATTGTATATGAAATAATGACAGAAGTTCAATGGAAATGTACTAAAGAACTGGGCTTGCTTTTCCAGATTTTCTAGTTTTATAATGGATAAACTGTACATTTTCTTAAGAGCACCAATTTTCTCCTTGGTTTTTCTTCTGAATGAGAGAAACACAGAATTCCCATTACTCTAACAACAGGATGCATTCAGCAATCCTGCAGGTCTTTCCAAGGACAAGCCTCCCAGGCAAGTATTTTCTGAGAAGTTTTTGAAGTAGGACTTTCTCCTTTGGGCTTCGGCCAGCCATCTGTTGATTCTGAGTGCTTTCTTTCTTGCCTTCTGCCCTCCCATCTCAGTGGATATGGTCACAATAGGAGGTCAACCCCGATCATGCGAGGTCCTTGCTACCTCTGCTCCTCTTCTTCTGCATCAAGACTGCTGCTGCTCGGCTGGTGCCACTGGCTCCACTGGCTCCATCATTTCAGAACCTTACCTTGGTTGTGACTTCCTGCCAGAGAATCTTTCTCTAAGGAGAATGTGTTGGTGACGTTTGTGTAATTTCTCCTCCAGAATGCAAGGCCACTCAATGTGTCAAGCAATGCACACAACAGAAGTATTTTTTTCTGCAAAATTAGAAACCTTGTGGGAGGAAATAATATTTTTATCTGAGCACACTGAATTCAGATCAGTGTGATCCAGAAATTGCACAAACTCCATGCCAACCTACTCTCTTCCTTCCATCAGTAAATTTAGAAAGCACAGATTCATACAGCTCTACCAAGTCTTTATTTTATTTAATACTTTTAGCAATGCCATGTGTTTTCAGTATTAGGTTTCTAGGAAACAAATACTCATGCTATTGGATAAAGTAAATGACAGTTGTACCTGTTACATATTTACTTACTTCCTGATACACATTCAATCAGAGCTCTGTAATGCAGAAGAATGAGACTGGGACCAACAGATACACATATTTTCCACCAAGATGACAAAGATCTGGACCAAGGAGGAGGGGGATCAGGCTTTGTATGATAAGGCTCCGGTCATTATAGCAGTAGTAGTAACAATAGCAGTCACAATACCTAGCTAAGTACATTATCTACATTTACGTTGCTGCTTCTTCACAACAATAGGATGGAGGCAAATTCTATCATTATAATTATTATTCCCACTTCTCAGATGGTAAGACTGAGGAACAAAGTTATAGAGTGGCAGAGCAGAAGTTCATCCAGAGCCTGGCATTCATCTGCTATGTTCTGCTACTTATGAGCAATTATCTGTCACCCATCTTCAGTAACATCAACGTATTATTCATTTAACAGTAATGAAGTAATAACTATAAGTATTTATTTAAGAGGAGAGGAAAGTTGCTTAAGTCTTCCTGTTAGAAGAGAACTACCACTGCCGACAGCTATGCCCCACACTTGTCAATGGGGTGTACTATACCCATTATAGCTGTCACCATATGCCTATGTTTGAATCTAAACTCAGGTGAGACAGTATGTTTAAGAATTTACTCTGATACTTCGGTATGGAGCTGCCTACAGACAAAATGCATTGCATTTGCAGAGGACGCTCTCCCACATAGGCCCCGGATTGCCCTGCATGATGTGCTGGCCACAGGTGAGAAAAGATCCAACTACCCTTTCCATTCCCTCTACACAAATCACTCTTTTCTTCCTAGGTCCACACCTGTGGCTTCCTTCCTTCCAATCACCTCCACCTGGCTCGTTCTGAAGATGTCGCTGGTACTGGCCGTAACACCATCCACTTCTGTATGGACCCTTGCTGGAGAATGGGGTCACCTTCATCCACAGAGGACCTATGCAGCAAGACACGCCACCAAGTGTGGGGAGCAACTGGGAGCAACTCGGACTAGACTAAGTTACTGGAATTAAGACTTATTCTATGCATCTGCTCTCCCACAATATGGCGCTGGGAGAGGAGGAAATAGCTTCTACACAGCTGCCTCCAGTTCAACCAATAAACTGTAGGACCTGCTCCTGATTGGAGGAGAGCAGCGTACTCAGCATGTGGGTAGCAGAGTTGGGATTGGTGGAAGAGGACTATAAAGGAGGAGAGAGACAACATGCACCAGAAACATCTATCTGAAGGAACACCTGTGCAGCCCCCGAGAGAGCCAGCCGGCGGTGTGCCGCTCCCCCGCGGAAGTGGGGAAAGTGGCAGGGGGAACCGCCCTTCCACGGAGGTGGAAGGGATGGTAGCCAACCCGGGAAGAACCAGCAGCAAACCCGGGGAGGGCTGAGCAGACAAAAGAACAGCGCAGGGTCCTGTGTCGTTCCTCCGCGAAGACGGGGAGCGACATAATGGTGCCGTGACTCGGATATGAAGCCTAGGCAGGGTTTAGTGTCATTCCTCCATGAAGAGGGGGATCGACATAATGGTGCTGTGACTTGGATAGGAAACCTAGGAGGGAAGAAGCGGGAAGAAGTGGGAAAATACCGGAGAGAGAGACTATCAAAGAGCCTAGGGAAAAGCCGGATGGAAAAGTTGCCGGAAGAAGCTATCGAAAGCCTAGGCATAGACTCGGATACGGACTATGGGGGGAAGCTGGGAGAAATCTCTAAGGTCGAAAGCGAAAGTGAAAGCTAGAACAAACAGACTTGGATACGGACTGTGGGGAGAAGCCAGGAGAAATGAGAGGGGAATGTTGTTGGAAGAAAAGTTAGGAAACATACCGGGTAGAGAAAAATATGTTAGGGAAAATGAAGCTGTGGGGGCAGGCCGAGGCGGAGACATAAGCTAGCTTGGGATTCGTCAAGTCAGCCCGGGGAGCAAAAGGTGAAAAGCTAAAACCAGAGGCGGAGACGCGTAAGCTAGGTTGGAATCCTTCAGATTAGCCCAGGGAACTTAGACTGAAAACCAAGAAGCAGAAACGTGAGCTAGGCTGTGTGATTCGCGGAAGCTGCCGCGTGCAGAGAGTGCGGGGGGCACGAACGGGGAGAGCGCACGGGGCGCGAATAGAAGCCGGTAAGCCGCGCAGAGCCAGGAAGCCGCCGCGGGGGAGGCACCGAGAAGCAGCCTCGGGGTGGGCGCCGGGAAGCTGCGGGGATAAGAGAAACAGAAGTTTAGAAGTAAAATGAGAGAAATAGGAATGCTGGCAGATAGAAGTAAAATAGGAGAAATAGGAATGCCCGGAGATAGAGAAATAGAGAAAAATAAGGCCTCTCCACACCACAGCAATGAGAGAGCTTGGATTCGGTCTGCCTGATTAGTAAGACGATAAGCACCTGTGGGCGACTCCAGCAGGCAGAGCAGAGTGTGTGCCGTGGGGCACCGAAGACAGGCGCGTATCAACGCCAAAAAGAAAAAGAAAAAGAAAGGGGGATCTGTGGGGAGCAACTGGGAGCAACTCGGACTAGACTAAGTTACTGGAATTAAGACTTATTCTATGCATCTGCTCTCCCACAATATGGCGCTGGGAGAGGAGGAAACAGCTTCTACACAGCTGCCTCCAGTTCAACCAATAAACTGTAGGACCTGCTCCTGATTGGAGGAGAGCAGCGTACTCAGCATGTGGGTAGCAGAGTTGGGATTGGTGGAAGAGGACTATAAAGGAGGAGAGAGACAACATGCACCAGAAACATCTATCTGAAGGAACACCTGTGCAGCCCCCGAGAGAGCCAGCCGGCGGTGTGCCGCTCCCCCGCGGAAGTGGGGAAAGTGGCATGGGGAACCGCCCTTCCATGGAGGTGGAAGGGTCGGTAGCCAACCCGGGAAGAACCAGCAGCAAACCCGGGGAGGGCCGAGCAGACAAAAGAACAGCGCAGGGTCCTGTGTCGTTCCTCCGCGAAGACGGGGAGCGACATAATGGTGCCGTGACTCGGATATGAAGCCTAGGCAGGGTTTAGTGTCGTTCCTCCATGAAGAGGGGGAGCGTCAACCAAGGAGCTGGAAGATGAGGACAAAAGACACCTAAATACGCCCTTATCTGCTGGGCTGAATTGTAAGAGACTACCTTCTCGGGAAAATGGCAAGATAGCCAGTCAAGCATGAGTGACGTTTTGGCTGCAACTGGAATGCAATGTCACAGGGATAAATAGCTTCAACATTTCTTATGGATGGCAGATACTCACACACCTATAATGCCTTTCCTCTTCTGAGTTGTGAATCTAACAGAGCACGTGGTGTGCGTGCTGCATGGATACTTTTACTATGCGGTCTTTTACAGGAGAAGTTTGCTGATCCCTAATTGACATGAAACAGATTCCTCAAAAACTGGAGAACTCTTTTCTCCCCACAACTTCTTGAGCTAACAGAGAACTCATACTAATTTCTTCGCGTCAACATTCTCTTATGATTTATTTAAATTACTTGAAGAAACTTCTGGCCTGAAAAATGGATACAATTTGACAGAATTTTATTAGAATTATAGTGCAGATGAGCATTTTTTCCCTACAGTTTTTGCAGGAATCATTTATTTTATTGTACATATCCGTAGTGTGTTACTTTTCATTGTGTTATAACATTTCACTCCATAAGTATGCCACAATTTGATTATCCATTTACCTTCACATAAAATGTAAATAATATTACAAAAGACATTTTTATACATGGAATCTGGGTGCATTCTCTCTCTCTCTCCTCTCTATGTCCTTCCCTCCCTCCTTCCTCCCTCTCTCCCTTTCCCCTTCCTCTTTGTCACTCTGCCTTTCAAATAAATAACTCATAAAAACAAAGACCAAATATGACAGGAGGTCATTAAGGTGGGCCCTACTCCAATCTAACTGGGGTCCTTGTAAGAGGAGGAAGTTGGGACACATAAAGAGACAGCAGGGGTGTACCCACCTGGAGAGAAAAGACTATGTTTGGACACAGTGAGAAGGTGGCCATGTGCAAGCCAGAGAGAGAAGCCTGAAAGAAAAACAACTTTACCGCATCTTGATTTTGGGCTGCCAGCCTTCAGAACTGTAAGAAAATAAATATCTATTACTCTAACCACTCCGTCTGTGGTATTTTTTGTGGTAACCCCAGTAAACTAATACACTAGGGTCGCCCAGCTTACTTCCTGGGCAGAGTTTCCAGGCACAGTGCAGGGGACACGAGATGGAGCTTTGTGGTCTCCTTGAGTTGAGCAGCTGGGGCTGGGATCTGGGGCGGTCCAGAGCATCAGGGAGGAGAGGGCTCTGTCGAGAGGCCTCCCCGCATCTGCAGCGAGGTTTTCAGGTTGATACTGATCAGCAGACGTCTCCAAGAAAATACCTGAGTCTGGGGAAAGAGCCACCCCAAAAGAGAGAGGGAATAACATTGGGAGCTCAAACACGGCTGGAAATATTTTGTGCTTTTAGCAGCCAGCCTAGAAAACGACCCAATTCATACAGCAACAGGCAGGGTTCTGAGGAAGGCATTGCCTTAGCAGTCGGCCAGAATCAACTCCGGACTGCTCTTCTCTAACACAACGGAACCGCAAGCTGAAGAGCTGAGCTGTTTCCACAAATTAACTATAAACCGTAAGATTATTTACAATAATACAAAAAATCTAACCTCTAACAAGGCAAATTTCATAATGTCTGGGTGACACTGAGGAGAAAAATCAGTCAATGGAGGAAGTGCTAAATTATACAGAGAAAAAATTAGAAGTGTAATTAGGACATTAAGGTAATCATTTTAGCTCTATTCCACATGCTTCAGAAGATAGGGGAAAGACATGAAAAAGACCCGGCTGGAACTCCAGAGATCAAAAGTCCGATGTCTGAGAGGAAAAGTTAATGGGTGGGATCCGGAGCTGACTACCGCCCCAGAAAGATGAATGAGCTTGAGGAAACAGCAACCACAGCTGTTCAAAATGTACCAGCAAGAGGAAGGTCGGAAAAAGTGTAGAGCGCTCCGTTTAGCTGTGGGGCAGCGCCACGTGGCCTAACAACTCTAACTCTGGTCTCCATGGGAGGGGAGTGAGCGCAGAAAAAAAATCACTTAAGAAATAACCAAGGGGCTCAATGAATCACTACGAGAAATGTGATGAAAATGTCACACTGAATGTAATAATTAAACTGATTTTAAAAGTGATCAACCTCAAAGCAGGGCCGGTGCTGTGATGCTGAGATGTGTAGGTTTATCCTCCACCTGTGGCAACAGCATCCCATATGGGCCCCGGTTCTAGTCCTGGCTGCTCCTCTTCCAGTCCAGCTCTCTGCTGTGGCCCAGGAAAGCAGTGGAAGATGGCCCAAGTGCTTGGACCCCTGCAACTGCATGGGAGACCTGGAAAAAGCTCCTGGCTCTTGGCTTGGATCAGCGTAGTTCTGGCTGTTGAGGCCATTTGGGGAGTGAACCAATGGAAAGAAGACTTTCTCTCTGTCTCTCCCTCTCACTCTCTGCAACTCTATCTCTCAAACAAATAAATAAAATCTTTAAAAAAAAAAACCTTATGTTTCTGTGTGGGAGCAAACTGTTGAAATCTTTACTTAATGTATGCTAAACTGATCTTCTGTATATAAAGAGAATTGAAAATGAATCCTCATGTGAATGGAAGGGGAGAGGGAATGGGAAAGGGGAGGGTTGCAGGTGGGAGGGACGTTATGGGGGGGAAGCCATTGTAATCCCTAAGCTGTACTTTGGAAATTTATATTCATTAAATAAAAGTTTAAAAAAAAAACTTGTATATAAAGATAATTGAAAATGAATCGATGAAGAATGGGGTGGGAGAGGGAGTGGAAGATGGGATGGTTGCGGGTGGGAGGGAGGTTATGGGGGGAAAAGCTGCTATAATACAAAAGCTGTACTTTCGAAATTTATATTTATTAAATAAAAGTTTAAAAAAAACTTAAAAGGAGCTAGAAAGAAGAGACATATAAAGTATGTGGTTCCTCATTAGAAACAATGCAAAGCCAGAGACGGTGCGGCAGCGTCTTTAAATACTGAAAGGAAAAAACAGTCTGGCTAGAATTCTACATCCAAAAACCACTTCAAAGCAATGACTAAATAAAAATTTTCAGGGATTAAATTTAAAATATCTGTTTCTTAAAGAACTACCCCCAACACACACACACACACACACACACACACACACACACAGAGAGAGAGAGAATACAGGAAGTGCTTGTAACACATATCCAAAAGAGACTGATCTCCAGAATTTATAAATACTGGAATACGTCAGTGAGGCAAATAGTGTGAAGACCTAACAGGTGCTTTACAATAGACGAGATCAAATGGAGAATAATTAAATACAAGGCATGAAAATCTTCTTAGTCGCCAGAGAATTGTAGATGAGAACTGCATCATTAAGCACCTGTATTATTGGGCAAGAAACCAGCAGTCAGTACCTTCACACATCTTATAAAAAGGAGTGAGAGAGAGACTATTTCTTAGTAGCTTCCTGGTCAATAAAATAGATTCTCATTTTTCTGCCTGCTGTGGTGATAACAATGTACTGATTGAGGTATCTTATACAAAAAGCCCTACAAACTTGGTTATCTGTTAACGAGTTGTCAGAAGTCCCAAATTAGAATTGATGAATTAAAACATTGAAAAATTATATTAACTTTTGTTAATAATATCAGCAAGCAAGAAACTAGGACCTCAAAAGGAACAGCTTTAATCTCATAATCAAATTGGAAAGAATATTTATAGAAATTCTTTTGTATTTTTCCAGCTAATTAATTTAATGAGAAACGGAAATTGTGGTTAAACTATGAGTGCACCTTAACCGAGATCACTGTTTTTATGTATGAGAGGGTGAAAATAGAGAAAATGCTCCTTTAGGGTAATAATTATGTATTATTCATCATTGTGTTCTTTGTTGTGCTATAGTGAATTCTTATAACATAGAAAATTGTTCACAAATGTGTGTTGTGTAGAATTTGATGTGCTAAGATGCTTTCAGCTACCTGTAGAAAGGGCAGGACTAAACCCCTGTTAGAGTTACATTAGGATTACAATGAGGTTCCTTGCTTTGTTCCTTTGTCATCTGGTGTGTTTTGCAACATTGATCAACCTGTATAACTGAATGATAGCTCTTGCAATCCAAAGAAACAAAGCTGTAATTAAAGTGTAGCATGCGCTGGGGCCAGTGCTGTGGCATAGTGGGTTAAGCTGCAGCCTACAATGCTAGCATCCCTTATGGGCACCGGTTTGAATTCTGGTTGCTCCACTTTCAACCCAGATTCCTGCTAATGCACCTGGGAAAGCAGTATGGCCCAAGTGCTAGGGGCTCTGATACCTACTTGGGAAATTGGATGAAGTTCCTGGATCCTGCTCTGTCAGCCTAGCCCAGTTCCCACTGTTGTGGTCACTTGGGGAGAGAACGAGTGGATGGGAGATCTCTCTTTCTCTCTCCCTCTCTCTGTCTCTGCTTCTGTCTCTGTAACATTGCCTTTCAAGTAAATAAATCTTTAAAAAAAATCCTAGCATGTGTCCGTTTACCTTAGGCTCACTTTATAAAACCCAAGGAAGTACAACACTATTCAAGAAGACAAAAAATCAGTGAGCTAGTTTAAAAGGTTGCGAGCTTTTCAGTACAACCACTTACTAAATGCTAACTGAGAAGACGGGAAGAAGGTGGCCAAATTCATTTCTAGAGTTTTTCAAAGAGGACATGAAAATAGGCTAATGACAGGGGATTCAAACTCAGTAAACACTTATTGAGCATCTGCTTGTGACACTGTACAAGTTACAGTCTTGGTTTGATCCTTACTGCAACAAGAGTGCAACTGCCCTAAGTTAGAAAAGTTGAATTAGAACATTGAGTCAAGTCTACAAAATTAAAGAGGGAACAAGTTATGCAGGCAAACAGGAATGTTTAGAATTCCCCACTGATTGCCCCAGTAGCTGTTAGCAATGTTACAGCCAGGATGGATGGAATATCCAACCTATCCAACCTCTCCATGTGACTCTAATTTTATGCTCCTCAGAATTTAACTCAATGGTCTTCATACCTTAGGGTTTGTAAGATCCACACGACTGGGTTCCATAAACAAACCCATGCTTAATATGGATAATTTAAGGAGTTTTCAAGGGTAATTTTGGCTACACGCAATGTTTAGCTTTCCTGTTCACTCTGGGTGTCACCTGACTCAGAGATGCGATTCCACTGAGTAGGGCGCCAGGACAGGCAGCTGGGCTGGATTTTAGTTCGAGTCAGGATCTGGGGTTGAATAGCCTTCAGGTGGGAAAGCTGCCCACTCCTAAAACTAGCTTACCATTTTCATCAAAACTGGCCTCCAAACCACCTGCAGGGAGTGGTGTCGATTCATACAAATAACTGTTTTCAGAGCTGGGCTTATAATTGCTTAACTTGGCTTCAAGCACTGGTGTCAGCCCCGATCAGGGAGATCATTTTCCCTCAGTAAATAAGGTAGAAGTAGACCAGGTGGTGATGCAGTCCTGAGGCCTCAATGTTGTCTTGAAGGCAGAGTACTTCAGTAATGGCTCTCTCAGGCAGGTCCTCTGCAGGTGGGGGGAATAAACTCCCACACCTGCTTGAGCCCCTGCCGACCTGAGCTACCGCTCTGGTGACGCTAGACCTTTGCACACTGTAGCCCTCTGCATGGCCAACTCCTCACCAGCCCTCAAGTGCCACCGGGCTCCCTCCTCTGAGCAGGCGAGTCCTCTGTGCGGTGGGTCCGGGAGCCCTGATCCTGCAGGTGGAGGGAAGGGCTGCTCCTGGGTGTTCCACCAGCCCTGGGGCTTCCACTTGTGGCGTGGGCTCACCTTTCAGTCATCAGTCCCCACGAAAGACTGCAAGGCAAAGTTAAATGAAGCTTACTTCGTTTCTACACTTCATTCTGCATTTGGATGGGAAATGTACATTTTTGGAATAATTTTGATTTAAAGTAATTTTAAGAGGACATGGGCTCATCAAGGAGGACTTTTTATAATGATAAATGAAGACCTAGCTTTCTTGGAACATTTATAGTATACTAGCTTATGCATTAATTAGGTGATAATTAAATTTTGGTGTAGTCTGAAACTCAATACACACCTTGTTAAACCCTGATAATTACAAATTATAATAATCGTAAATATGGAGATTAATAGTTAATGATAGGCCGGTGCCGTGGCTCACTAGGCTAATCCTCCGCCTTGCGGCGCCAGCACACCGGGTTCTAGTCCCGGTTGGGGCGCCGGATTCTGTCCCGGTTGCCCCTCTTCCAGGCCAGCTCTCTGCTATGGCCAGGGAGTGCAGTGGAGGATGGCCCAAGTGCTTGGGCCCTGCACCCGCATGGGAGACCAGGAGAAGCACCTGGCTCCTGGCTTCGGATCAGCGTGATGTGCTGGTGCCGGCCGCGGCGGCCATTGGAGGGTGAACCAACGGCAAAGGAAGACCTTTCTATCTGTCTCTCTCTCACTGTCCACTCTGCCTGTCAAAAAAAATAGTTAATGATAAAGAACCTATTCAGTAATAATCAAGAAAAATTTTAAAGTGCAAATTCAGTTCTAAGGGAAGTGGAACATGACTCGTTAGTTTCTTAAATAGACATACGGCAGAATGATCAAGTGGTAAAGAACACTTTGACCACAAGAGGGAGCTCTTCCCTTAAAAAATAGTTGGCGCAGCCCTGGTTTCAGCAAGCGGCACTGTGGATTTTTAATTCTGGCGTGGCGTTGTTTTTGGAGGCTTCTTCCACTACTAACAATGCCAGAGGGGTGGGTAAGCGACAGAAGTTGTAAATCAACCGGAATATATTAGAACTGGCCACGAATGCTCGAAAGGGTGACCTCTAATTATACTTATTTAAAGTTACGGATTTAATTTTCGGTTTTCTCCGAGATCATGAAGTATTTTTTTAACCTCCTTTCTTTGAAAAGCCGTGTTGTCTTCCAGAAACGAAAACTGAGAAATTATTTATTTTGGTTTCACTTATTCAAGGAAAAGGGGAGTTGGTGCCATAATTTTATCATTGTGTGGACAGGAAGAGTCCCGTTGGCCCCCGCAGTGTCACTTTGGTCAACTTCCCCTTAACCCCAGCCTCACTGCCACGTCTGGATCTGGGGTTTGCTGCTTCTCCCCTGGATTGTCCGACAGCTTCTTTACAGTCTCCCCAGTGACCGCACACCCCATCTAGTGTGTCTGAGATGTAATGTACTTTATACATCACTTCCGGGATAATTTCCATGGAATATATTTGTTCACCACATCACCTTTCACTTTTTCAGTAGCTGGCTGTTTCTGCAAAACAAATCTGCGGGCTGCAACTCAGCATTGCAGACCCAGGTCAACACCACCTCCTGCTGAAGCCCCTGACTCTGGGCTGGGCTGGAATAATTCGCATCTCTCTCCCTCTCCCTCTCCCTCTCCCTCTCCCTCTCCCTCTCCCTCTCCCTCTCCCTCTCCTTTTCCCTCTCCCTCTCTGACCTGTGGCATGTTTCCTGTCTGTGTTATTTTCTAGTTGTTTGTGAGCACATCTCATATTACCTCCAAGACCAACTTCCTCAAAGGCGTGAATCCTGGCTCAGAAGCCAGACAGAAAGCTTGGCCTCAGCAGGTCCATGGGAATGAAGGCCTGCTTAAGAAAGCCAGACTTTCTGGGGGCAGAATTGAAAGAACTGGGTGTTCTGGCTGCATCACAGGCTGCCTCAAAACTCAGCTTATTAACAGCCTGGGAAAGCAGCAGAAGATGGCCTACGTGCTTGAGCCCCTGCTACCCATGTGGGAGACCTGGAAGAAACTCCTGGCTCCTGGCTTCAGCCTGATTCAGCCCTGGCCATTGTACCCACTTGGGGAGTGAACCAGCAGATGGAAGATCTCTCTGTCTCTCCCTCTCTCTCTATAACTCTGACTTTAAGATAAATAAATAAATCCTTAAAAAACTTTATTATCTCTAATATATAATATATTCATATAATATTATATTATGTATTAAATATTACGTTATTAACTATGAACTTATTAGTATTTATCAAGATTCTGGGAGTTGAGTACACTTAGGTGAGTGCCTGCCTCTTACCAACAGTGATCACAGCCTGGTGAGGCCTGGGCAGAAGCAATCTGGATGCTCCACCAGGCTGAGTGTCCACGGTGGCTTCCTTTATATATAAAAAAATGGGAACCTTTATTTTATTTATTTGGAAGGCAGAGTTACAGAGAGAAAGAGAGAGAGAGAGAGAATGAATTTCAATTTGCTGGTTCACTCCCCAAGAGCCAGGGCTGGGCCAGGCTGAAGCTAGGCGCCATAACTCCATCCGGGTCTCCCACTTGGGTGACAAGGGCCCAAGGACTTGGACCATCTTCTGTTGCTTTCCCAGGCACATTAGCAGGAAACTGGATTGGAAGTGGAGCAACTGATTCGAACCATCACTCATATGAGATGCTGGCTGTGCAGGCAGAGGCTTAACCTGCTGCTCCACAACACTCCCTCCTACCCCCCCCGCCCCTCCCCCATCGTAGTCTTCATTTCTCTGTCTGGTTCCCTGGGCTGAAGTGGCTGAAATCTCTGGTGGTTTGCTTAGCACGTTTCTCTCTTCCTCCATTTGGCTAACTTGGGCCTCCTCAGTGCGTGCTGGGCTTAGACTTCTAGCATGCGGCTGGCTTTCCACAGAATGAGCATTTCAGAAGAAACAGGTGGAAGGGTCGAGGCTTTTTCATGTGCTAACCTTGGAAATCCCACGGATTGCTTCTTTCAGGTGGTGCCCAGGACCGGAGAGGGAGAGGATCGCACAAGAGCCTGAATCCTGGGGGCTGAGGTTCCTCCCGAGGCCCTCTCTGCAGCTCAGCTTCCTTACCTGGTAGCATTTTCAGCAGAGGAAACACTCCAATCTGAGGTCTGGAAGGCAGAAACATAGACCAGTTAGAATTGGTAGTGGCCAGGGTAACGGAAGCTTCATTTCAAGACAAAAGCAATGGCGAATTGCTATTGGTTAGTACTCATATGTCCTCAAATCCTTTTACTCTCTTCTCTTGGGGAGGAGGGTCCATCTTCTTGACCCTGAAAGTGTACCGATTTTCTGACTTTTTTGTCTGATAGAGTATAGCAAATAATAATAATAATAATAATGCTATGTGACTGCCAACACACCATCAAAACAGATGAGTCAGGTTTTTTAAACAAAATTTAATATTAATTAATTTGAGAGACAGAGAGAACACGTGCATTTGCTGGTTCACTCCTCAAATGCCTGCAATGGGTGGGATAGCTGATACTGACGGCTGGGAACGCAGTCCAGGTCTCCCACTTGGGTGGCAGGAACCCAACTGCTTGAGCGCTATTTCTGCTGCCCTCCCCCCCACCCCCCCAGGGTGTGCATTAGCAGGAAGCTGGAGTCAGGAACTTGGGCCAAGCGTGGAACCCAGGTGTTCCGAACTGACACGGAGCGTCCTCACTGGCTTCTTAACTGCAAGGCGCAAGCCCCGCCCCCGCCCCCATGGTGCATTTCCTGTCTTGCTCTTTGGAATCTTTGTTCTTGAAAGCTTTGCTTTCTTTGCAGTCTGATTCCCTGGAGGCTGCCATGCTGTGAGGAAACCAAACTAGGAGACACATAGGGAGGTCCTGAGCTCACAGGAGAGACAGGTCACACCCAGCCGAGCCCTTCTCCACACCCTGACCCCCCGGGACACTGTTTTGGGGTGACTTTTCATGCGGTGATAGATCGCTGGAACAGGTGAGGACGGCGAAGAGCAACTTAGTGTTTACTGACTGCATGGTTTGCCTGCCTCTATCCTTTTGTCTTTTTGTTTCTAACAAAACAGACTCGTCACGATGCAGCCACCATTACCCACGTGCTCCCCTTGGCACACCTGCCAAGGCCCACCGTGCACGAGCTGCTCCCCCTGGCCCTGCTGCTGTGCCTCCTGCCATGGCTCCACCTCACCTCTGCCACATCTGAGTCACAGTTTCCAGAGCAGGAAACTCTTGCCAAGATTTACGATTTAGACTTCCTGCCTTTTCGTCTCCCTTTCAATATTAGCTTTCTTTTTGTTGGTGGTGATAAAGTTCTTTTTAAAATATTTATTTATTTATTTATTTGGGAAGTGTAGAGTTCTAGAGAGACAGAGGAAGAGAGAGAGAGAGGTCTTCCATCTGCTGGTTTACTCCCCAAATGGCTGCAATGTCCGGAGCTGGGCAGATCTGAAGCCAGGAGCCTGGAGTTCTTCCAGGTCTCCCATGTAGGTGCAGGGGCCCAAGGACTTGGGACATCTTCTACTGCTTTTCCAGGCCATAGCAGAGAGTTGAATTGGAAGAGGAGCTGGGACTCAAATCGGCTCCCATGTGGGATGCCACTGCTGCAGGCGGTTCAATGTTAGCTTTTAAAAATTGTCTTTATTTGAAATGCAGGGGAAGAGAGAGAGAGAAAGAGAGAGAGAGAGATCTTTGATCTATTGGTTCAAGTCCTCAAATGCCTGCCTGAACCAGGTGGTCCTGACAAGGCTGAAGTCAGGAACTCAGAAGTCAGGAATTCAAGTCCCAGCACTCTGATACGGGATGTGAATTTTCTAAGTGAAGTGGGTCTTCTGTCTTTTTGAAGAGTTATTTATTTATTGTTTATTTGAAGGGCAGAGTGTCAGAGAGAGCAAGGGAGAGAGAGTTTGGTCTTCTATCTACTGATTCACTTTCCAACCGGCCAGAACAGCCAGGGTTGGGCCAGGCTGAGGCCAAGAGCCAGAAACTCCATCCTGGTCTCCCACAAGGATGGCAGGGCCATCTTCTGTTGCCTTCCCTAGCACATTTGCAGGCACTGGATCAGAAATGGAGCAGCCAGGACTCGAACCGGCACTCCAAGATGGCATGCCAGCATCACAAGTGGTAATTAACCCACAGCATCACAACACAGGCTCCCTCAGCAGCCTCTCAACCCTTGTGCCACATGCTTGCTCTGCTTCCAATTTTAGAAGTCCCTACTATGGGGAGAAAGTTGTTGTAATTCCTAGGAAGTAGCCAGATGGAGGCTCCCAGCTCCTGGTGCCCTGTTGGGCTAGGGTGAGGCTATTCCCCTCCTCCCCCATACCCACCCACTCTACTCAGAGTCAGGATCCCCGCGGAGCCAGTCCTTCTTCAACCCATTCCTCCTGTATTGAAGCAAATTGGAGACATTTGCTTTTGTTCCCTCTTGGGAGTTGCTTTGTCTTTTGGTTTCTTTATCTGTATTACTGCCCTAGCTCTCAGTGGCAAGAATCAAGAGGACCCTTCTATCATTGCCCCTACTGGGCAGGAGCATCACCCACTTTTTCTGTGGCCTTCTGTGAATCACAGGCCCAAAGAGGGCTGAAATGTATGTGAGTGGGAAAGTGAGAATTGAAGGCAGTGTGAATGGTAAGACCACAGGAGGAAAGGGCCAGGAGACAGGCAGAAGCTCTGGGTGTGGCCAGTCTGGACAGCCTGTAGATGAGCTGAGACGTGGGCGTGGCTGTACCCTCAGAATGTAAAAGAACAAGGGAGCAGGTCAGGGGTACTGCATATTTAATGCCACACAATCTTTGTCATCATTCGGATCTGATATGGGGGTGAGGGCAGGGAGTTCCTGGTCTATAGGCTCTGGAGAGATGCTTAGATTTTCTCAAGATGATTTCCAGCAGGCAGCAGGAGTTGGTTGGGGCATTGGAAGGCCAGCTGTTTGTATCCCTAATGAACCTTTGCAGATGAAGTGAAAGGCTGGGTTAAGAATTAGGGTGCGTGGGGATGAGGGGTACATAGCCAGGGCAGGGGAGCTCTTCAGATAAGCGCCTCAGCTCTGCCTCTTCACTCCTGTCTCAGGGTGAGTGTGCAGTGCCTTATTCTCTCCTCCAGATCAACCTTTGAAGCTTGAAAGCTCATTGAATGGTTAAGATTTTTTTTTTTTTATTTGACAGATAGAGTTAGACAGTGAGAGAGAGAGAAAGATCTTCCTTCTGTTGGTTCACTCCCTAAATGGCCTTTATTGCTGGCGCTGCACCTATCCGAAGCCAGGAGCCTCCTGGTCTCCCATGCAGGTGCAGGGGCCCAAGCACTTGGGCCAACCTCCACTGCCTTCCCTGGCCACAGCAGAGAGCTGGACTGGAAGAGGAACAACCGGGACTAGAACCCAGTGCCCATATGGGATGTCGGCACCTCAGGCAGAGGATTAACCAAGTGAGTAGTGAGTCACGGTGCCAGCCCCTAAGATTTTTTTTAAATTTATTGATTGATTTGAGAGGTAGAGTTACAGACAGTGAGAGGGAGAGACAGAGAGAAAGGTCTTCCGTCTGTTGGTTCACTCCCCAGTTGGCTGCAATGGCCGGAGCTGCACTGATTGGAAGCCAGGAGCCAGGTGCTTCCTCCTGGTCTCCCATGTGGGTGCAGGGGCCCAAGGATTTGGGCCATCTTCTACTGCTTTCTCAGGCCACAGCAGAGAGCTGGATTGGAAGAGGAGCAATGGGACTCGAACCGGCGCTCATATGGGATGCCGGTGCCACAGGCAGAGGATTAACCTAGTGCACCACGGTGCTGGCCCCAAATGGTTAAGATTTGAGATGGGCTGCGTAGCTGCAAAAAACCTAGGAGGAAATGGTATTGGCATTATCGGGTCTAGCCAAGACCGGAGAGATGCCAGTTCCTTTTGTCCTGCTGCCCTTCTAAATGCGTCTCTGAGGCCCAGTAGATCCTCCTTCAGGACCTCATCCCAAGAAAATCAGTAACAACATCCATTGCCTCTGAGAGGGGAGAAGATGACACTTGGAGAAAAAAAAGGCAAAACCACTGGTGACTCAGATTTCGCAGTGGGCTCCTGGGATAAGCAATGCGCCTGCCTTGGAAGGAAGGAATACTGGGAATGAGTGGAGAGAGCTGGCAGGCCACAACCGAGGCAGGGGCTGTCGGGAGAGAGATCCCTGGGCCTGGGCATCCCTGGTTCTCTTCCCTACCAAACTTTGGGCCCCTCTTTCTGCAACAAGGCTGGAGAGGATACTTCTGTCCATGGCAAGCATGGGAGAATCTGAGCCTCCCAGGTAACAAAGATGGCAGATTTGCAGTTGTATCTAGGAGGAAGTCTCAGAGGAAGTCACACTGAGAGCAGTGGTGATTGCGGGTAGGAAAGATCTCTGGCCAAACTCATTCCCAGGCTCTCTGACTCTCTAGGAATGGGGAGGGAAGAGAATGCCTTGGCGTGCTTCCTGCAATTCAGCCAGTGGAGCCCCGGCTCTGGCAAGTGCTCACTCTGAGAAAACAAATGCACAAGAGAGAAGCACAAGAAGGAGGAAATGCCACTCTGACGGGATCAGCTGCGGCGGGCGCTCGCAGGCAGTGTGCTCCGGCCCAGGAAGTAAGGACGGCACAAACAGGATCTGAGCGAGGTCATTTGTTTTGGAGAAGAGAGGGAGGCCGAGCCCAGGGCAGCTCCCTGGGACATCCTGGCTGAGCACACTGGGGGAGAAGTCCTCCCTGCTTGCCAGCACTCCGCAAGTGTAGCTCTCACTGAATCTCTATCAGCATAATTAGAAAATTAATAGCCCTGTAATCACAAGATCAACACGAAGAATTACCTCCTTGGGGAGCTGCCCAGATGGAGCAGCTTCCTGAGAGAATGTCTGTGATCTGCACTGAATATCTCGCTCTTTCTTAAGTGTTTCTAGCCGGTTTCTCCTCCTGGGAAAATGCCACTGCCTGAGCATTAGACTCTGAGTTTTTGGAGTAACTTCTTCAATATACTTCTGCTTTATGAACCTTCACAGGAGGCCTGAATAATATGACTTTATATGAATAATGGATAATTGGAACTTTCTCATGGGCTTTTTTTTATGATTTTAGACTTTGGGTATTAAAAATTCACATGATCTTATCACTTGGTGTTCAATACCAACTAAGTTAAAGTAATTGAAAAAAAAGAAAAATAGCTATGGATCAAGGTGCCAGAAATATATATTGTTCACAGTCTTTCAAGAAATAAGGACTGCTTTGCCTTTCGATCATACTTTCCACTGTTCCAGAAAAAGTGATACCTCTCTTTTGACTTAAGTCAATCTTTTCCTGTTTTCCAGAGCCCCAATGTAGGCAGAATTAATTAACCAAAAGTGGTGGGGGAAAGGTCAAAAGCACTGATTTAAAAAAATAAATAAATAAAAGCCTTTCCTGAAAACTTTTAAATAAAAGTAGATGCAGTAGCTCTCTGCTCAGGGGCCCTGAGAAGTCACACACCCCATTTCAGCTTTTGTGTTCCCTACCAGACCCTGAATGGGATGGTGGGAACACCTTTATACAACAATGGGCCTGGGGCTGGGGGTGGGCAAACGGAATGGGCAGGCTGCCAAGTTCAACATAGGCGATTTTGTATCTCAGAGAACTTACAGACTGTTTCCAGGCCTGAATGAGATGCAACACAATGATTTCTCTGCAGGGTCCCTGCCCATTCTACACAGAGGCCCTGGACATAGGATGGCCTGTCTTGACATTTTCCTTTATGCTTTTTTCCCCTACTTGATACTTCAACTTGAATTTCTTTTCTGAAAACAATCACCTGGCAAGAATTAGCCCTAGATATCACGGGGGGGGGGGGGGGTGTCACTGAACACAGCTGGGGTCTTAGTTGCTAGAATTGTGTTTTTTAAATGGAGTATCCTGAAATGATTCATGTGGAATTGATTGGACCCTGTAGAAGGCCTTGTTGCGTGACTCTTGGTCAAGGCAGTGCTTTCTCAGAGTCATAGAAGTTACAATCGAAATTTAAGACAATTTAAGGTCTATCCCTTATAAAATGGAAATATAGATCATACATACATATGCAGACAATTGCATATGAGAATGCAGTTAAAATATTTTTAAAATTTTTATCAATTTGAGAGGCAGAGAAAGAATGAGATAGACAAGTAACTCCCATCTGCTGGTACAGGCCTCAGATGCCTGCAATGGTCCGAGATGGTCCAAGGCTGAAGGTGGAAGCTTGGAACTCAAGCCGGGTCTCCCATGTGGCTGGCAGGAATCCACTCACTTGAGCCATCACTGCTTCCTGGGATCTGCACTAGCAGGAAGCTGGAATTGGGTGCAGAACTGACATACACCCAGGCACTCTAATGGGGAACATCAGTGTCTTAACCACCAGGCCAAATACCTGCCCCCAGCACGGTTTTAACGTGCCACATGTGACCTTTCTTTCCTTTAAATGTCTAGATATGTTTTCAATGATAGTTCATAACACACACACTCAAGTTGCACAAATTCACCATTGGAAAGAAGGCCCAACAGTTGTGCCCTATAATGTGCTTAGTGGCAAATTATCTATAGTGACCATCCCAAGGATGGTGCTCAACACACAGTGCTATGTTCTAAATGTGGGAGGGAGAAAATATTTACAACTGAGTCAGAGAATGCGTGGTGGTTCCCACTGTCGTGGCTTCTGAAGGGAATTCAAGATCAGTTCTGACTGTGCATGCTTTCTACCACATATGTATAAGATGCGATTCTGCATGAGCACATGGTAGTGTCCTAGGCCTGTCCTGAGAGCTAGGAATAGGAATTTAATTTCTTTTTTTAAAAAAGATTTATTTATTTATTTGAAAGTCAGAGTTACACAGAAAGAGGAGAGGCAGAGAGAGAGAGAAGTCTTCCAACTGATGGTTCACTCCCCAACTGGCCACAACGGCAGGAGCTGTGCTGATCCAAAGCCAGGTGCCAGGAGCTTCTTCCAGGTCTCCCACATGGGTGCAGGGGCCCATGGACTTGGGCCATCTTCCACTGCTTTCCCAGGCCATACCAGAGAGCTGGATCAGAAGTGGAGAAGCTGGGCCTCGAACCGGCACCCATGTGGGATGCCTGCGCTTCAGACCAGGGCATTAACCCACTGCGCCACAGTGCCAGCCCCGGAATTTAGCTTCATCAGGCCATAACTGGGAAGTGCTTTCAGAAATGTGACTAATGTGAGTGCTCAGTGAGTCTTTGGGAGAGAGAACTATTGACAGAGCAAAAACAAAAGGCTCATCTCTTAATTTCCTGAGCTTAGGATAAAGGTAGAATCTTTCTTTTTTTTTTAATTAATTTATTTATTTGAAAGACAGAGATATAGAGAGAAGGGGGGTGCAGCTGTGAGATCTTTTTTCTGCTAGTTCATTCCCCAAATGGCATCAACAGTCAGGGCTGAGCCAGACGGAAGCCAGGAGCCAGGAGCTTCTTCCAGGTCTCCCACATGGCTGCAGGGGCCCAACAGCTTGGACCATCTTCTGCTGCTTTCCCAAGCACATTAGCAGGGAGCTGGATAGGAATTGGAGCAGCCAGGCGTGAAACTGGGGTCCATATGGGGTGCTGGCACTGCAGGCAGAGTCTTAACCTTCTATGCACAGTACTGGCCCTAAGGTAACATTTTTCTACTCTTAGAACATAGGAGTGCTGGTAGTACACCTGCAGGTAAAAGAGTAGTCCATTGGCTATTTTTGTCTTGGCATTCAAGTTTCTAATCTATCCTAAAGACACACCAGCAAATATGGGCAGATACATGTACGAAGTCAATTGTTGGAGCACTGATTGTTTATCAGAAACAACTCAAATGCCCGTCAGTAGAGGACTACCCAACATAGTACGTCCACACAATGGAATACCTTATGCAGCTATAAGAAGAAATTAAGAATAATGTCCCCATAAATTACTATGGGAAGATCTCTTGGATATACTATTAATGAATTAAGTTTTAAGATGTGACCACTAAAACTCAAAGCAAATTGAACAACTTAGAGGTGGGTGAAGTTACCAGACCAGTACCTGCAGACTGAGGCTTTGGAGCCACCCTAGGCATACAACAAGAGGACTGCCTCCATCATTGCCCCCCACCCCAGCCTCAAGCAAAAGGTGTAGAAAATTCCAGATGCTGGGGAATCGGTCAGGAAAGTGGGTATAGGACCTTGCCTTGGAGTTCAGTGTCAGGTCTTGTGTAATGAGATTCAGCACTAGGTAAAACCTGAAGACCCCTGTACCTAGGCTAGGATTCAGAGGCAGGGCCTTTAGACATGCCCCGGCACTGGGCAGAGAACTTCGAGTGGTAGGAAGGACTTACATTTTGTCCTACAACACCACAGGCCTCAGGTGGGCTTGGCACTCAGCCATGAGACTGGAGAGGGCTCTGTGACTGTGACACTCAGATGTGATGCAGCTGTGGCCAAGAGACCACTTCCACCACTTCTTGCCCAACCTTGGGCAGACACTGAGGAACAAGCCACTGCAAGAGTAGGACACAAAAGTGATGACAGAACTATGTCTTGGCATTCACTGTCAGGCTCATAAAGCCTAACACTTGGCAGATCCTGATAGTCTCTGTACCCAGGCTGGTGACATTGGACAGAGCTTCTACCCTACTGCCAAGTGGAGAACTGTGGTCCCAGCTGCTTAGACTTATATCCCATCCAGCATCATTTGCAGCTTATTGTAGCAGTTTTGGGCCATTAAGTCCCCTTCAGCAACATGCAGTCCATAGCAATGTGTGCCTTGGTCCTACCCTTATGGTGCTCTGTCTCAGCAGCCTGTGGGTTCAAGGTGTGACCTAACATCAGCTGCTGGCTGTGGGACTTCCCATCCCATTCTCTCCCCAACACCAGGCAGTACAAGATGGAGAAAGTACTTGTTGCTTGGGGGAAGAAAGGGAAGGGGGGCACAAATCAGTTCATAGCAACCTGGGTCTGATCCCTCCCTGATGAGGCCTACAGCCAGGCAGAAGCCCATGATGCCTGACAACAAGCCAGTAAGTATGTCTAGGTGTCTGGGTCCATCCCAGGCCTTGGTAGAGATTGGCAGGATTAGACTACCCTTTTGAGACAGTTCACCAGTTCAGTTATGAACAACACACCAACTATAGATTTGGGAGAAACAGGATCAGATACCTTTTAGTATTGAAACAGTAATAATCTATCAATAGTAAATTTGTGGCAAACCTCAGTACAGGGCACCATGATATGCTGAAATAGTGGAAATGTTCGCAGGCTCAAAGAAAAGCAAACTGAGAATCTGGAAGAACAGGAACAAACCAAATGAGATGCTGAATACTGGGGAAAAAAAACAATATTTCAATGTGTAGATGACTTCATATACAAACAAGAACTTTTAGAGAATCCTGACTCACATAACAAACAAAATAAAGTGTTAGAAACTGACCAGATAGCAACTGATAGCTGTAAACCCTCAGGTGCAGAATTTGAAGCACTCACAGCTGTTTCGAGAAAACTCAGCCTCAAGAAAGCAGAGAAATGATTCAATAATTTAACAGATAAACTTAACAGTGAAATGGAAATAATTTTTAAAAATCAAACAGAAACTCTTAAACTAAAAGTATACTAAATGAAATTAAAATGTGATAGAAGGCACCAATAGCAGAGTAGAACAACCACAAAATAAAAATCAGGGAGCACAAAGATGGGCTATTTGAAAATAGAGGAGGAAAAATAAAAATGAATGAAGAAAGCTTGCAGGGGTGTTTGGAACTGTATCAAAAGAAGAAATAGCCGAGTTATTGGCGTTCATGAGAGACTTGAGAAGGTTAGAAAGTTAAAAAGCATAGTCAAAGAGATGGTAATAGAACACTTCCCAAATCTACGGAAAGACATAACTACCCAGCTACAGCAAGGTCAAAGGTCACTAGTCAGATTCAACATTCCACTTAACCAAGTCTACCTGAGACAAATTACCTTCAAACTCTCAAAGGTTAAAGATAAAGACAGGAGGGGTAGGCATTTAGCCTAGTAGCTGAGACAGTACTTAAGATGCCCATGTCCTAGACTGGAGAACCTGAGTTTGAATCCTGACTCTGGCTCTTAATTCCAGCTTCCAGTTAACGCAGATCCTGGGAGGGAGTAGGGAATGGCACAAGTAGTTGGGTACCTGCCACCCAACTACTGTGGGAGATTTGTGTTCCAGATCCTAGCTTCAACCTGTTCCTTGCTCCAAGTTTCAGCGTGGCCCAGCCTTGGCCATTGTGGGTGTCTGGGGAGTGAACCAGCAGATGGAAGTTCTATCTGTCTCTTTATCTCTGCCTCAAAAAACAGAACAAAATAAACAACAACAACACAACAAAAAACTAAGACAAGAATTTCAAAGCTGCAAGAGAGTACAAACAACTCACCTAACTGTAGAGACTCAGCAGAAACCTTACAGACTGGGAGAAAGTGGGATGAGACTCAGTCCTGAAGGAGAAATCCACCAATTCAAAAATACTGTAACCAGCAAAGCTATCATTTAGAAATGGAGAGACAAAGACATTTCCACTCAAATAAAGATGAGATTATTGACCATCATTAGAGCTGACCTATAAGAAATGCTAAAGGAACGTCTTTAAACTGCAAGATGTTTATTAATGAGTAAAAAGAAAATGTCAGATTTACAATCTCACTTTAACAACACAGGGTAACTATACAGACAAACTTAGAGTGCTCTATTCTTATAAACAGGGTGCATAGACCATTCATTTGTTTAATGTAAAGACTGAAGCAAAGCAAAATAATAACTGCATTAATGTGTAAATAGGCAATATAAGAAGATGTGAAATCACCTATCAAAAATTCAAAATTGGGGGTGAGCATTTGATTTAGCAGCTAAGACTCTGGTTAGGATACCTGTACCCCGTATCAGAGTGCCTGAGTTCAAGTCCTGGCTCTGAATCTGGTTCCAGCTTTCTGCTAAAGTGTGCCCTAGGAGGCAGAAGGTGGTAGCTGAAGCACTTGGGTCTCTGTGACCCACATGGGAAACTTAAATTGAGTTCCTGGCTTCTGGCTTTGACCTGGCCAGCTGCAGCTGTTGTGGGCATTTGGTGAGTGAACCACAAGGGGAGCTCTGTTTGTCTCTGCCTTTAAAATAAGATAATGAAAGAAGCCAAATTGTTACTGTTCACAAGACATGATTTTATATAGAGAAAAACTCAAAAGGCTGCACCAAAAACTATTACAATTAATGAATTAATTCAACAGTACTACAAGATATAGAGTCAATATACAAAAATCACCAGCATTGCTACACATCAGTATCAAACTCCCTGAAAGAACATAATCCCACTTCCAATAGCTACAGAAAAAACAAAGAAAATACCTGGAAATAAATTTTCCCAGAGGTGTAATATTGCTATAGTGAAAACTGGAAGACCTTGATGAAAGAAATTAAAGAGGACGCAAAGAAATGGGAAGACCTCCCATATTCAGTTTGGAAAAGCAGTGTTCTTGAAATGTGCATACTATCCAAAGTAATGCAATGTCAATGACATTTTTTGCAGAGCTAGAAAAAACAATCCTAAAGTGCGTCTGTAACCCCAAGAAACCCTGAATAGCCAAAGCAATCTTGAGCAAAAAGAACAAAACGGGAGGCATCACATTTCCTGACTTTGAAACGTTCTAGAGGGGTGGGCATTTGGCCTACTGGCTAAGACACCAGTTAGGACACCTATATCCCGTACCAGAGAGCCTGAATTGTATTTCCAGCTCAGGTCCTATTCCAGCTCCCTCCTAGTGTGGGCCCTGAGAGACAGCAGACATAGATCAAGTTGCTGGGCTCCTTCCACCTATGTGGAAGACCTAGATTGCCTTCCTAGCTCCCAGCATCAGCAACCAAACCATTGAGGGAGTTGGGGAGTGGACCTGGATAGGAGCTCTCTTTCTCCCCCTTTCTTTCTTTAATATATAAATAGTAAAATTTAATTTCTACAAAGTTATAAAATGTAAATAGCATAGTATTTTCATATATATATAAATATATACATATATAAATATATGTGTGTATGTATATATATATATAGTGATGGGATCATGTAGAGAGCCTGGACATCCAGGCTTTATCTCTAGCAACACCTTGATCCTTGACAAAGGTGCTAAGAAAAAGTATTGGAGAAAGGGTAGTCTTTCCAACAAATAGTGCTGGGAAAACTGGATATCTACACACAGAAAAATGACATCAGACCCATGTCTCTCATCAGGTAAAAAGTCATCTCAAAAGGTATTGGAGATGCATATGTGAGACCTGAAATTACAAGGAAACAGAGGATATACTTCAGGACATCGGAATGGACATTTTTTTTATCAAACTACAAAAGCACAGAATACAAAAGCGAAAAGAGACAGAGTGAATTTTTAAAAAAATATTTATTTATTTGAAAGTCAGAGTTACACAGCAAGAGAAGGAGAGGCAGAGAGAGAGAGAGAGAGAGAAAGAGGTCTTCCAATTGCTGGTTCACTTCCCAACTGGCTGCAATGGCTGGAGCTGTGCCAATCCAAAGCCAGGAGCTTCTTCCAGGTCTCCCAGGCGGATGCAGGGGCCCAAGGACTTGGGCCATCTTTCACTGCTTTCCTGGGCCGTAGCAGATAGCTGGATCAGAAGTGGAGCAACCAGGACTTGAACTGGCACCCATATGGGATGTCGGCACTGCAAGCGGTGGCTTTACCCGCTATGCCACAGCACTGGCCCCAAGACAGAATTTATATAGAGCTGAAAAGCTTCCTGGGGTGGGTGTTTGATATAGTGATTAAAATGCTGCTTGAGGAGCTGGCATCCCATAACAGAGTACCTGGATTCAAGTCCCAGCCTCCCTGTCAATTCCAGTTTTCTGTTTATGCGCACCTCAGGAGGCAGCAGGTGATGTCTCTACTATTTGAATCCCTGCCACCCATGTGGGAGAGTTCCAAGCTCCTAACTTTAGTGTGGCCCACCCTGGTTCTTGCAGGCATTCGGGGAGTAAATCAGTGGATGAAAGATTTCTATCTCTCTGTCTCTGCTTCTCGAATAAGTAAATACTGTTAAAAGTACATGAAATCCTTTAATGTAGCAAAGGAAGCAATTAACAGGGTGAAGAGACAATTTGCAGGATGTGAGAAAATATTTGTAAGCTATACCTTTGACGAGTGGTTAATAAGCAGGATATATTAGGAATTTAAAGAACTGATTTCAAAACAAACAAATAGGGGCTGGCGCCGTGGCTCACTTGGCTAATCCTCCGCCTGCGGTGCCGGCATCCCATATAGGCGCCGGGTTCTAGTCCCGGTTGCTCCTCTTCCAGTACAGCTCTCTGCTGTGGCCTGGGAGGGCAGTGGAGGATGGCCCAGGTGCTTGGGCCCCTGGAGGCCAGGAAGAACCACCTGGCTCCTGGCTTCGGTTCGGCTCAGCGTGCCGGCTGCAATGTACCAGCCGCAGCACGCCGGCTGTAGCAGCCATTTGAGGGGTGAGCCAACGGAAGGAAGGCCTTTCTCTCTGTCTCTCTCTCTCTCTCACTGTCTAACTCTGTCATTAAAAAAAAATCAAATTTTGAAAGATCAGTGGCTCTAAATAGACATTCTTCAAATTAAGACATACAAATGGCCAACAGGTGCATTAATAATCCTCAATATCACTAATCACCAGGGAAATGCAAATCAAACCCACAATGAGATATCATCTCCAGTTAGATGGCTATTATCAAAAATACAAAGGATAAAAAGTGCTGGCGAGGATGTAGAGGAAAGGGAATCGTTGCATACTGTTGGTTGTGAATTAGTACAGCCATTGTGGAAAACAGCATGGCAATTTCTCAAACAAACAAACAAACAACACAGAACTACCATACCATCCAGGAATACTGCTACTAAGTGTGTATCTAAAGGAAATGAAATCAGTCTCCCAAGGAAACATCTGCTCTACCATCTTTATTCCAGCACTATGCACGATAATAATAGGAACAACCTTAGTGTCTATCAACTGTTGAGTGAATAAAGAATATTATTCAAGTCTAAAAAATGATGAAATTTTATACTTTGTGTTAACCTGAATGGAGCTGGAGGTATTATGTTACATGAAATAAGCCAAGCACAGAAAGACAAGTACTAAATGATTTCACTTACATGTGAAATCTGAAATAGTTGATCTCCTAGAAGTTGATGTGGGATGGTTACCAGAGGCTGTAGAGAGTAGGAAGGAGTCAAAGACGATAAGAGGTTGATTAATAGGCACTAAGTTATAGTAGCTAGGGAAAAGAAGTTCTGCTGCACAGTAGGGTAACTATAGATAATGAGAATGCATTATATATTTATTTTTGAAAACCTCAAAGAAAGGATTTGAAGGTTTTACCATAAAGAAAAATGATAAATATTTGAAGAGACAGGTATGTCTACCCTATTTTGAACATTATACAATGAATACATGTATCAAAATATCTCATGGTACCCCATAAAATGTATAATTTAATGTATCAGTTAGAATTTAAATGAAAAAATTTAAACTGTATATTGAGTTAATAGCATTTCCCCCTCAGGGCAGCAATACCTCAGCTATGGGAGTTGGCCATAGATCCCAGATGGGCTATACTCACAGAACAAAGGGAACTACAAAACCCACAAAAAGCAAACAAATACTTCAAATGTTTCCAGTAATTATATTGTTGTTGAAAGGCTTACTGTTGTTATTCTGAGACTATTTTATATGTTTTGTGAAGTAAAGCAAGAGAACAATTGTACAGATGCTGCTGGGAATCAGAATTTTGGGTTGAAAAAAAGGTGTAGATAAAAGATAAATGACATGAACTAAACAGGCAGGTAGTCCTGAATTAGAATTTGTGTTAAAAACCTTATAAACACTCTTATCTACATCTGTTTGTCCATACATGCATACGTACATATACTTTTCCGTCCATCCGCCTGTCCATCCATTCATATATACACACATCCCTAATCTTCAAGTTTTGTTTCTGGAGAGTCCCTGAAACAATGAAACAATCTTTAAAGCAGGAAGCATCCCTAACACAGAGATTAAGGTCTAACAACCAGGGCTCTTGAAAGAAAGATCTGACTCTAGATCTGACTCAACAAAGATGTAAGATAAACTTTTAAGATCTGGTCCTACCTGAAAACCAGTGTCATGGTTGTATCAACAGGAATCAAATGCCAACTTGCAAGGATTCCCACTTGAAAATTAATAAAAATGTTAACTGCAATAAGTTGAAGCATGTCAACTATATCTAAATTTATGACTTTATATGAAAAAAAAAAGAAGTCTATTGGAGAGTGCTGTCAGAATGGTAGACAAATCCTACGTACAGGTCAAGGGCAACAGTGTGAACAAAGCTACCATAACCACAAGGCAGAGGAACAGGGATCAGGGACTGACACTGGTGTAGCAGCATCAGCAGCAGGGTCTGGCGGCCTCAAGGGAATGGTCGCACAATGTGGGGCCTTGGATAGTGGACAGGAAGGCTAAGAGGCCCAGGAATGAGGGATGGGGACTGAAACCCCCAGATTTCTCTCTTAATTTCATTTACCTCTACATAGTCTCCTTCCTCACACAATGACCTGGGAAACAGTAAGCAAAGACATCAAGGAAATAAAAATCTGTTACCATGAGAACCACATATTGTGGTAGAAAAATCTAAACATAAGGTTCTAATATTAAAATCAAGTTTATTAGAAGGCAAATGTTTTTCTGCTCTTTCATTTCAAGTAGAAAATTTTTTCTGAAGTCTAAGATCTTCTGCAGTCATCTCGTGGGGATTCATATCTGCGAAGGAGCTTCCTTTCACAATTTAAATTCTCCATAGATCACTAATAATTCCTCATCGCTCTGGCGCTCTAAAGAACTAAATACAAGACTCAGCTCCATTTGGCTTTAAATTATCTGTGGACACTATGGAGTCCTTCTGTGGGGGGTATATCTAAGCAGTGACTGGGGCCAAGCTTGTTTGGCTTAGGAGGCCCGATGGTTTTCCTGACTGGGGTGCTATGATTGAGTTTATATATTTTTATGACTACAGGCTTATTTCCTGGTTTTCAGATTTAAAGAAACTATTTGAAATAATAAACTTCCTTGTTCTCTTTTGATTGAATCTATGGTGGTAATAAAAAAATAAAGAACAGCTGTGCAGAGAAGTAACTTCTAGCCAACTTTGGATAACAAAGACCTAACATGTAAGAAAATGAAAATCTTTCTTGGGGCAAACAGTCTTCCAATGTTAACCCTAACCTTTGCAGTATTCATGATGCTCTGATTTTGGGAGAGATAAGTGATCTACAGAATTTTAAACTTGAAGACCCAGGAGTTGGGAAAAGTAATTTGGTAAAATTTCCTCTTAGTTACCTGGCCTGGCATGCAGGTTAACCTGTACCCATCATTTCTCTCTTTTCTTCCTTAAGAGGACACTGTGACTTCCCAAATGAAAGTAAACTTCCAAGGGACCGGCTCCATGGGACAGTAGGCTAATCCTCCGCCTTTGGCGCCAGCATCCCGTATGGGCGCCGAGTCTAGTCCCAGCTGCTCCACTTCCAATCCAGCTCTCTGCTATAGCCTGGGAAAGCAGTAGAAGATGGCTTAAAATCTTGGGCTCCTGCACCCACGTGGGAGAACAGGAGGAACCACCTGGCTCCTGGCTTTGGATTGGCGCAGCTCCAGCCGTTGCGACCAACTGGGGAGTGAACCAATGGAAGGAAGACCTTTCTCTCTGTCTCTCCCTCTCACTGTCTGTAATTCTACCTCTCAAATAAATAAATAAATTTTAAAAAAATAGAAAGTAAACTCCAATATCTGGCCTTACCTCAGACTAAAGAAGAAGGTAGTTGAACATTGACTAAAGTATACAGATTTCTTATATAGGGAAACGTAAAGTACATGGAAATGTTGTTGGGGTGGGCATTTGACTTTGTGGTCAAAACACCTCTTGAACGCTGTAGCCATGTTCGAATGCCTGGGTTTGAGTTCTAGCTCTTTTCCTGATTCCAGCTTCCTGCTAATGTGCTCCCTGGGAGGCAGAAATGATGGTTCAAGTACTTTGGTCTGTGCCACCCATGTAGGAGGCCCAGATTGAGTTCTGGGCTCCCGGCTTTAGATTGGCCCAGCCCCAGCTGTTGCCTATTTCGTGCAGTCTTTCTGCCTCCATCTGCCTCTCTCCTCTCTCCCTCTCACTCAATCTTTCCCTCTCTCTCTCTCTCTCTCTCTCTCGGTGTATGTGTGGGTATGTGTATATCTCTCCCCCATGTCTCTTTGTCTGTCTGCCTTTCAAATAAATGAACTAAATAAAAATTAAAAAAACTTTACTGTTGTTTGCTATAAATGAACATTTGACCTCTGCCTAGTGGTATGCTTTATTCTTATACGGGCTCCTTTAAAAAAAGGATTCATTTTGGAATGTCATTCTGGCTTCATGCTTGATTCTGTGAAAATTCTGGCTCATTTCCTCACTAAACTTGTATGGTTATATACAAATTTCTGAGATTGAGCAGGGCCAGTTTCCAATGGCTGAATATGGTTCATATTTACACAAGGGCTCAGGAGACTGAGGAGATGGTCGTACTCCAGGAAAGCTTTATAATATTGATAATTCATCAGACAGGTTTGAAGAGGAAAAAGGACAGACAGTTGGGGAGGAGCGGCCAGAGCAATGCTTGGAAGGTAACCGAGGGTTTGGTTTGGAAGTGTCAGAATAATGTCGAGAGATGTGAGGGGTAAGTGGAACTTACTGTCCAGAACAGAGTCATCTGATCTGAGCAGCTAGGCAAAGGGATGCTGTGGACAGCCGTGGGAAGAGGACGCTCAGGAACCAGCTGAGATCTCATTGTCCTGAGCTGAAACTGGGAGTCTCTGAGCTTTAGAAATAGCTCACTGGTTCTTTAATTGGCTTCCGTGTAACTGACTCAGGCCAGGTAGGATGATGCTCCTTTTTGGTTAACTCACAGTTGGCTGACTTGAGACTTTAATTATCTCTGCATAATCCTCTCACAGCAGCACCTAGAAGAACATTTAACTGAATAAGTGGAGTAAGGTATGGTAGCCACGCCTCCTTCCATCCTCCAACTCTCAAGAAAGAGGATCCATATAGTCCATCTATTCAGACATGCCCTAGAAGGGGAGCTCTGGAAAATGTAGTTGAGATGAGACTGGGTGACACGTCATAAAGACTTATCACTGGTGGCCAGCACTGTGGCATAGCAGGTTAAGCCACCTGCAGTGCCGGCACTGTTTTGAATCCCGGCTTTTCCACTTCTGATCAAGCTCCCTGCTAATGTGCTAATGTGAAAGCAGCAGAAGATGGCCCAAGTGCTTGGATCCCTGCACCCATGTGTGAGACCCAGAAAAGGCTCCTGGCTACTGGCTTTGGCCTGGTCCAGCTCCAGCTGCTGTAGACATTTAGAGAGTGAACCTGTGGGTGGAAGATCTCTCTGTGTGTGTGTGTGTGTGTGTGTGTTCTCCCTCTCTCTCTCTCTGTAACTCTACCTTTCAAATAAATGTCTTTTTTTTAAAAGAGAGACATCACTGCTATTGTAAGATAATTTTTCTTTCTTTTAATATTTATTTTATTATTTGAAACACAGAGTTTCACACACAGACACACACACACACACACACAGAGAAACATTTTCCATCTGCTGGTTCATTCCCTAAAATGGCCGCAACAGCCAGGGCTGGGCAGGCTGAACCCAGGGGCCAGGAGTTCCATCCAGGTCTCCTATGTAGGTTCAGGGGCCTAAGTAATTGGACCATCTTCTGCTGCTTTCCCAGGCATATTAGCAGTGAGCTGGATTAAAAGTGGAGCAGCTGGGACTTGAATAGGGGCCCATATGGGATGCTGGCACTGCAGGCAGCAGCTTAATCTGTTACGCCACAATGCTGCATCCTCTAAGACAATTTTTCAAGTGAAGGATACAAGTCTTAAAAGTATGAAGGTTGGCCGGTGCCACAGCTCAATAGGCTAATCCTTCACCTAGCGGCGCCAGCATACCGGGTTCTAGTGTCGGTCGGGGCGCCGGATTCTGTCCGGGTTGTCCCTCTTCCAGGCCAGCTCTCTGCTGTGGCCCGGGAAGGCAGTGGAGGATGGCCCAAGTCCTTGGGCCCTGCACCCCATGGGAGACCAGGAGAAGCACCTGGCTCCTGCCTTGGGATCAGCGCGGTGCGCTGGCCGCAGCGCGTCAGCTGTGGCGGCCATTGGAGGGTGAACCAATGGCAAAAGGAAGACCTTTCTCTCTGTCTCTCTCTCTCACTACCCACTCTGCCTGTCCCAAAAAAAAAAGTGTGAAGGTTGAGAATTGTGCTTTACTGGTTTTAAATACAAATTAATTACTATTGCAGGAAATATTAACATTTTGCCATATTTTCTCTTGTATTAAATAATATACACTTAATAAAGTAGTTAAACATTTCTAAATTAATTAGTTAATTTGAGAGACAGAGAGAGCTCCTATCTAATGGTTCACTGTTCAAAAACCCACAGTGCCCAAGACTGAGCCAAAGCCAATGCCAGGAGCCAGGAACTGAATTCAGGTCTCCCATATGAGTAGCAAGAACTCAACCACTTGAGCCATCTCAGCTGCCTCCCACAGTCTGCGTTAGCAGGAAGCTGGCCTCAGGAGCCAGATGTGGGAACTGAATGTGGGTATACTCTCATATGAGATGCCAGCATCCTAATAGCTGGCCAAATGTCCACCCCTAGAATAAGTGTTTAAAATTCAAAGAAGGGATATTCATGTTATAGGACAAAACTTAAAATCAGGACATTTAGGTTTTCAAAGAAAAGTCATAAAGCCTGTTTTCAACCATGGCTTAACTTCTAGCTAATCACCTTAGCCAAGTTACCAGTCCAGTCAACAATACCTAGATCTGAATTTTGACATGGATGATATAAATAGCTGGTCAGATGCACTCCAAGGCCTTTCAGAATCTAGAAATCTATCAACAACATTCATTAAAAAGCTGCTAATTATTTCTTAAAAACTATCTATTTGGCATCATTCACTAACCTACTTACACAGAAAGCCACTTCAATGACCCAGTGTCTCCTGTAAAACTAGAAACACATTCTATTGTTTTTTTTAGAAGATTATTTATTTATTTATTTATTTGAGGGATAGGAGCCAGGAGCTTCTTCTGGGTCTCCAACATGGGTGTAAGGGCCCAAGCACTTGGGCCATCTTCCACTGCTTTCCTAAGCCATGAGCAGAGAGCTAGATTGGAAGGTGAGCAACCAGGATTTGAACTGGCTCCTATATGGGATGCCAGAGCCACAGGCAGAGGCTTAACCTACTATGCCACCATTCTATTGCTTTTTATGCCCATGGATTTCTAGAAACCTATTGTACCACTAACACATCAACCTTCTGTAAAATTAATTTTCTTAGAGAAGTTTCAAAATGCTTCTGCTTTCATGGAATAGAAAACTGGACTATTATGCAATGGGCTCCTTTTATCAAAGTTGAGCTGAACATCATTATGCATCTACAGAACAAGAGAAACACATTGTACCTGTTCCTGCACTCAGAACTACCGCACAACACAAACCAGATCAGGACCTCACAGCCAGACTTGAATATTTACTCAGCTTACACTTGATCTTAGCCAAAAGGCCAAGAAGCGATGGCCTGGCCCTTTCTTGATTTGCTTCAGTGTCTCAGCAAGATAAATTAGTCAATATTATTTCCCCAACAGTTGGGAAGAACTCTGCAGCTGACATTTTGATTCACATGAATCAATCCTTTTTTTCCTAGGAGGCTATGCAGCAGGAGCAAGGATCATCACCGTGTTCCTGGGACAAGCTCTCATGACAGTTTTGGGGAGAATAGTTAAAAAATCTAAGAATTTTGGGAGAAAAAATATATTTTATTCAACCATTGTCTATGGCCATACTACCTTGAACACGCTAGATCTCGTCTGCCTTCATTTTCAATGTGAAGGAACATAATGAGCAAAGTATGTCAATTTCTTAATATTTTCAACCATTTCTGCTCTTCAGAAGAAAATGAGTGATTAGATCAGGTCAGACAACATAGTAAAGTTCTCAAAAGATTAGGAAAGGGGCTGGTGTTGTGGCATAGTGGGTTAAGCCACCGCCTGAAGTGCCGGCATCCCATATGGGTGCTGGTTCGAGCCCCTACTGCTCCACTTCGGATACAGATCTCTGCTATGACCTGGGAAAGCAGTGGAAGATGGCCCAAGTCCTTGGGCCCCTGCACCCACCTGGGAGACCGGGAAGAAGCTCCTGGCTCCTGGCTTTGGATTGGCACAGCTCTGGCCGTTGCGACCAACTGGGGAGTGAACCAATGGATGGAAGATCTCTCTCTCTGCTTCTCCTTCTCTCTCTGTGTAATCTGACTTTCAAACAAATAAATAAATCTTTAAAAAAAGATTAGGAAAAATGTAAATGTGAGGAAAGAGCATGTGGGATTGTTTCTTAAAAAATCGAGAGAAAGGAGGAAAGGAGGGACAGCAGCTAGCATGAGGTTTGATTAAGTAGACACTAAGGTAGATTAGGCCATATTATTCCCTTCAAATTGGACTTTTTTAAAAAAAGACTTTATTTTTTTATTTATTTGAGAGGTAGAGTTACAGACAGTGAGAAGGAGAGACAGAAAGAAAGGTCTTCCTTCAGTTGGTTCACTCCCCAAATGGCTGCAACAGCCATTGCTGCGCTGATCTGAAGCCAGGAGCCAGGCGCTTCCTCCTGGTCTCCCATGCAGGTGCAAGGGCCCAAGCACTTGGGCCATCCTCCACTGCTTTCCTAGGCCATAGTAGAGAGCTGGATCAGAAGAGCAGCAGCTGGGACTAGAACTGGCGCCCATATGGAATGCCAGCGCCGCAGGCGGAGGGTTAACCTACTGTGCCACAGTGCTGGCCCCTGGACTTTTTATTATATAGTTGGGAAATACAAGAAATCCTTCTCTAACATTTCTAGAGTATTTCATTAATTCAGTAAGTATTTATGGAGCTTCCACTCTATGCCAGGCATTGTCTGAGGACTCTGGAAACAGAGAAGACCAATTGTGATCTATTCTCCTTGTGTGAGTTTTCTTGGCCCATGCATAATAAAAATGTGTACTTGAAGTGTGAGATTTTGGCATTCTAGGTAAAAACTAGAAAATTAGCTAAAGGAAAAATGCAAAAATCCAGTTCCTGTAATGTTCTTTTTGTATGTTTCTGTTTTTGTAGGATGTTCTTCTCATTAATCCTCCCTAGACAACTCAAGTCAGACATAATATGGTTTGTCCAACATTACACTTTTTTTCTCCAAAAAATCTTAGCTCAGGTAACACACACACACACACACACACACACACACGCACACACACACACACAGAGAAATTGAGCCATCAGTAACTTCCCTTTAGCTTTCAGGAAGTGAATTTGTTTAATAGCTTGTAATTACTTTTAGAAAAGGTCCTATCTTTTAAGTATATAGATGGAAGTATTTACTGATGAAATAATGGCATGCCGCAAATTTCCTTCCAAATAATACAGGTGAGAGAAAATAAATGAGAATCAGATGCAACAGGATTAGTCAGGAGTTAATTAAGAAAGCTAGGAGGCAGGTATGTGGCATTCCTGAAACTGTTTTGTTTATTTACATTTAAAAATAATTATAGTATCACATATTTTAAGTTATTATGTGTTATAGAGTATATTGGATGACCTTGTTCAGTGCTTAAAATCAGAATGAGATAGATTAACTCAATCTATCGAACAAGAACATTCTCTGCTGTGGTGTTCTCAAAGAGCTGAATAAATAAGCTGATGTGATTTTAAAAATTAAGTTAATAGACGCGTTATAACAATATTGCATGTGATAGCATTGAGGGTGATGTTATTGAAAAACAATTAACTAAAAATAAAAGTGAGAATGAAAGAAATGAAAAACATGCAACATCTCAACTGTTTAATTTGGGAATAAAATAAACAAAAGGATTACATGAGCCAAATTGAACATTTGGTGTCCATGAAGAAATGAAAACACTCTGGGAGTTGAGATCATAGTACAGGACAAACAATTTTCCTTAGCAAATGGAAATTTGAGACTGTGAGTTGTCGCATTGCATGTTTTGTATGTGCTTTCATTTGGTGCACTCACAGACTATGTTTATTAAAGTATTTATGTCAAGCGATTCCACAAAAAAGAGTATATGAATATGGTTTGGGACAGTGTATCTACACAATAGCACCCATCTGATTGGGCAGTTAAGTTACAATGAATTTTAATGTTTTTGAACATCTGGACTTCTGACACTTTGCATGCATCCAATAAATAGTGGATGCATACTTTGTTCCAGTATTATTTTGGGAGTGGAAAAACAGGAATATAATAGGTAAAATTCTTGCTTCCATTAAGCTTGTATTCGGATGGAAAAAGTCAAACAACAAGCATAAATTAGAGATGTGGTTGCAGAATGAAATGAAACAGCAGATGGAATCAGGGAGGAGGTACACTGTGATTTTTTAAAAAGGGTACTCAGAGAGGGCCTCTGAAAAGAAACGTATGAGGAAGCAAGACACACAGGTACCTGAGTGAGAACAATCCTAGCTGGAGAACAGCAAATTCACTTGTCCTGAGATGAGGCCATTCTTGGGGTGTTAGAGAAATGGCAATGATGCCAGTGTGTTTGGATCAGGGTTCACATGAAGAGGGATAGGGAATGAGGGA
Organism: Oryctolagus cuniculus; assembly: GCF_964237555.1. Taxonomy (NCBI): domain Eukaryota; kingdom Metazoa; phylum Chordata; class Mammalia; order Lagomorpha; family Leporidae; genus Oryctolagus; species Oryctolagus cuniculus. Next base: position 57,531,676 of record NC_091436.1, read on the forward strand.
CCCATATGGGCATCTCCAGAGCAGGCTCCCATTAGAAGAATTCTGGGTCAGTTGAAAATGGTGATGCTCCTGTGTGGTGGCCTTAGTCATTGACAGGGGCCACCAAAAGAGGACTGTGATCTCACTGGAGAGCTGAGGTGGATCCTGGTGAATTGAACAGCTATCAGCACAGCCCACTTTCCACAACTGGGCAGCAAGTCCATTCTTAAATAAGTATCTGAGAAGTTCATATCTGTTCAGACACAAAAAGAGCTTTTAGTAAGTAAAATGGCAAAGTGACCAGAAATATAGGTTGAAAATTCCTTCATATTTGAAATGCTTGAGACCATAAGTGTTTGGGATTTTGGATTTTGGAGTCTTTGAATGTATATAATGAGAGATATAGGAGATAGGACTCAAGTTTAAGCATGAAATTCATTTATTGTTCATATACTCACAGCCTGAACATAATTTTATGCAATATTTTTAATAATTTTGTGCATGAAACAAGGTTTCCTGCTGTGAAAATTTCCACTTGTGGTGTCATATTCATGCTCAAAAAGTTTTGGATTGTAGAGCATTTAAGACTTCAGATTTTAGATCAGGGATACTCAACACAATTCAAATTAAAGCTTTACCTTTCCTTGGTTGAAGCCTACTCAGAGGTTTGGTAGCCTGCAAGGGAGGACATAAGCACATGGTTCCCTTTCCTTGCTCACCTTCTCCCCTAACTGATGTGTCCAGCCAAGGGGAAGAGGAGCATTGAAGAGAGTCCTTTCCTCCTAATGTGTGTAACAGTGTTCAACCCTCTGAATCTAGTGAATACTCAGATCTGACTGTCTGACAGGCTTTGGGATTAGGTGAGCAGAGAGAGACACTTGGCTTTAGCACAAAATTTAAGAGGACATCAAAAATACTCAATAATCAAGATGAAAAAATCGAAACTAATGCAGAAAAACCTATGATGAACAAAATTTTGTATCCTTCTTAAGAGGTCTAGGATGTGGGGATATTAGTATCTGTTGTATTGCTATCCAACTTTGAAGCTGTTAAGGCCATAGAAAGGTTTGCATTTAACATTACGTTTTTCTGATCATATGCAAGTATGTGCAGCTCTGCACTCTGCTTGTCTGCACTTCTATGCCTTTGTGCTTTTATTCACATAAGTCCTTCCTCATCTTGTCAAACTTGAGTGCCCTCATTTTTCAGGGCCCAACTCCAGGGCATCTTCCCCTTTAAAGACTTCTTTGACTACTCATTCCTTTTCCCACTGCTCAGCAGAGTTTTCAGTGCTCCCATTGTATTGCTCTCATTTCACATAGATCCTCTCCACAAGCATTTTGTGTACTGCAATACATTCTGATATTCTCTTAATCATAAATATTGTTCTTCTACTTCTTAAGGAGTTTTCAGTGGCAGTATGTAGGTACTAAATAAAGTTTTTGGATGAATTAATACATATATATTACCCACATCTCAGAAAACCTGACATCAGCAGAATGATGCACAGGAAAAGAATCTGATAAGTGGAGTTTGAGGAGCAGAGCTCCACTCAGGTGCTCCCCTTGGATTGGGGCAGGGGTGGGGAGGGGCTCACAGCACCTTGGGAAGCATCCAGGGGATCTAATTCAGAGTTTGACCCCTGGGAAGCTATGTCTAGATTTTGACAGGCTGAAGAACAGCTTCAGAGTCTTATACAGGTTCTTACCTCTTTATTCTCACAGTGGGAAGTGAGTAGATACAGGAACGCTACTTTGTTAGAGGCATCTGCCAAACTAAAAAAGAGGATCCACAACCAACCACACTTCTCCTCTTCTTATATGAGCTTATAGACAATAATGGAATGGAGCCAAGCAGTTGCAAAACTGAACTATGGCAGTTCTGGATCTGCTGGTTACCATGACACCAATTGCCTTAGAGGCGTAGAGATATGGGAGCAAAGAAGCATGGGAACATGGTAAACTTCACTTTCCCAATACCCTACTCTTTCAAATTTTCTTGCCTTGCAATCTATGTGTACATTATCTTCCAGGAAGTTCCTTGTGTGAGGAGTGCACATGGAGTGTGGAACATTGCTTTTAAAGGTAATAGCAGTAATAGAAGATACAAAAAGAAACTGCAAGAGAGCATGCAATACTTAATATAACAGTTAGGGTTGTCAGCCCTCCATTTGTTAAGGATACCCACCAGTCTTGGAGTGAGTCCCCAGTCAATGTTTAATGTGCAATATTTTTTTGTGTCACAGCAGCAAGTGCTTGGGTTACATTATGATTGGCATCAGGTATACAAACACATTTAGTCTTTAGCATGATGCACACACCACCTTGGGCTACTGTAGGGATGTCTAATGCCATGTGATTTTGCAAAACAACCTTTCCACTTTGGTATGGTTCCTCATTCAAGAGGCCCAATGCTTTGCTACTTGCATTAAAAGCCTTGGTTGTATACAGGGCCAGTACAGTAATCTCAGCTTGAGTGATAATGGTACCTGAATGTGGGGAGAGCAGAGTAAATGGATAATACCACTGCTGTGTGTTTCACTCTGTGCCGAGTCTTGGAAGGCAATTGGGGAAGTGTGGAGGTCTATCATGTGGGTAGATAAGGCCATCCCCACATATATAAGGTAAATAAGGCCATATATAGGATCCACAAGCCCACAAAGCACCCAAAGGCACAGGATAGTCACCCACCATGGTGTTGGGATTTATCTTCACCCACTTGGTGTCTTTGGTCATGTGCTATACAGTCATAAACAGAGATGCAGAAGTCCATCCCATTTGGGACCAATTTCTGGGTTGTTTTAATGCATTTTGGCACACATTAGGATAGCTCTATTGTCTCTGCAGAAAGCCAGTCCATATTATCGTACACAGAATACTCCAACCCTGACCAGATTTTATTATACCCCTCCTGGGCTAAAATTTTCATGAGTCCAGGTGTGATTTCGTAACAGGTCAGAATTAACTCCAGCTTTCCAACTAAGCACAGTTTTGGTCAGTGGCTGCAGTTACCTTTCAAGGCAGCCCAGTTGAAGAGCTGACAGGTAACAACTCAGTGCATCTGCCACAAACCAATTGGTTGGTCACTGGGGCACAGGTATGTGCCCAGTCCACCAGGCTATTCACAGCCACCAAGCTAAAGGCAACAAGACAAAGAAGTTAACGGCACAAACAATGGCAAATCCTGACCATCAGGTTGAATTCAAGCAAGTGATTTACTTGAAATAGCACCATAGCTGGCAAAAGGGGTTGCCTTGGCCTCTTATAGCAGACTCAATGGCATAGCCTTTTTAGGTACTGTACTATATGTAGGGTTACTGGAGAGGTTAACATTGGCCATAGAGCTAAAATGAAGGTACCCTTGAGCAAGGTAGTGGCCCCTTCTTTGTGTGGCTCATGTACCTTTGAGCCAAGTGGGTAAATCTCCAAGGTCATGTTCAAGTATTTCCCCCCATGAAGACAGAAAAGCAAACCAAGTATTACTGGTTTTCTGTATTTTCCGTGGTCACAGTCAAGTGGAATTCTCCCTGGCTTAAGGGCTATGGGAGCCAGCAACACCACATTGCTTTGTTTACTAAAACCTTGTTTCAGCTGAAGCCTTCTTTACCAAATGGTACAAGGGCCTCAGAATTTGTGCCAGATGAAGAATAAACATTCTCCAATGTCTCAGCAATCCTACAAACTCCTGTAACCATTTCACAGTTGTTGGGGTGGGAAATGGAAATAAGACTGAATCTTATCTACCACTACCTGAGGAATGACCTCAGTCTTACCCAAGCAAATAACCCCCAAGAATTTGCAGAAGAGTCCCAGTCCCTGCATTTTGATTCATTGATCACCCATCTCATGACTTTAGATGGCTCATAAAAGTAGGAACAGCTGCTTGCAAATCAGCAAGAGTCACAGGTTAACATCACGTCATCTATGCAATGAAACATCTGCGTGGCTGGCAGCACAGGCCACCAAAACATGTCTGTTGCTACCAAACCATGACACAAGGTGGGGCTATGTAGATAACCTTGTGGAAGAACAATGAAGGTCACCTATCATCTATTACAGGTGAAGGCAAGCTGATCTTGACTTACAAGAGATCTGTCAATAGAAATAAAAGCATTAGCAAGATTTCAAACAAAACGATAAGTTCCCAGTTCATGGCTGAGGAGGTCCATGATGTCACTCACTGATGGAACTGCTGCATGCAGTGGAAGAATGACTTTATTAAGCTCTCATGTCATCCTCCATGTTCCATCTGGGTTTTTCACAGGCCACACTGGTGAGTTAAAAGGGCTATGTACGGGTCTAATAATGCCTACATAGCTTCTCCAGTTCTCAGATGGTTCTGGTAATTTCCCCATGATCCTCTGGTGGTTTGTACTGCTCAGCATTTGTCATCCACCTGGGTGTGAGTAGCCACAATGGTGGATTGGTGGCATGCCCTCTAAGCACTGCTTTAACCATGCACACTCGTGGGTAGTGTCGCTCCCCGTCTTCGTGGAGGAACGACACAGGACCCTGCGCTGTTCTTTCATCTTCTCGGCCCTCCCCGGGTTTGCTGCTGGTTCTTCCCGGGTTGGCTACCGTCCCTTCCACCTCTGTGGAAGGGCGGTTCCCCCTGCCACATTCCCCACTTCTGCGGGGGAGCGGCACACCGCCGGCCGGCTCTCTCGGGGGCTGCACAGTTGTTCCTCTTAGATGTTCCCCTTAGATGTTCCTGGTGCATGTTGTCTCTCTCCTCCTTTATAGTCCTTCTCCGCCAATCCCAACTCAGCTGCCCACACGCCGAGTACGCTGCTCTCCTCCAATCAGGAGCAGGATCAGCTCCTGGAGGTCATCACTCAAGTTGGCAAGAGGCAGCTGCATAGAAGCTGTTTTCTCCTCTCCCAGCGCCATATTCTGGGAGAGCAGATGCATAGAATAAGTCTTAATTCCAGTAACTTAGTCCAGTCCGGGTTGCTCCCCACAGGTAGAACTCTCCAACTATAGTTTTCAGTCATAGGTCCTGCAGGACCTATGTACTTGGTTCAAGGCCTGCATGAAATATGTGCTGATGAGCATCAATGGAATGGATGCATGAGCAAAGCAAAATGAGTGTACAAGCAAAGGAATACTCTGTTCAAAAAAACTATACTTTTACTTATATACATTTATTATCACATCATTCAGAGGTAGACAGTGAGTCTTGTCTGAAGTCTCACAGGCATTAAGTACCAGGTTAGGACACGACTTCTTACTCCCGAGTCCTTAAACAATAACTGTTCTATAGAATGTCTTTCTGCCTGTGTGTGCATATTTGTATGTACATGCATGTGCTAAATTCCTACAGTTAGATTTCCCTAGATAGGACATTCAATCAGAAAATGATGACAAAATAGAAGAGTTAAAGATGTAAATGTTACCTTTCTGCTAGTTACTGTTTGTGGGAGTGGATAGAAACTATTTTTTTCATACATTACATATGTAAAAATCCAATTTACGATTTTCCCCTAAGTTAGGTTAAATATGTAGGTATAATGATTTTCAGGGTGCGATGTAGCATGTCTTGCAATCTTATAGTCAGTTCATCGGGCTCTTCAGAACAAGAGAAGGGTTGGTTTTCATCTAGGCCAGCTACTTCCAACTGTCTGCATTTACCCCCATGCAAAGTAGGGGCACCTGGAAGTCTGAGGAGTCAGATGTTCCTAAGCAACACACTGATATCTACGAAGAAAGAACTGCAACCAGTGAAGTGTGAAATACAGTATTTTGAACTGTGATGCGGCTGTCAATACTTATTTAAGATTTAGTTTTTTTTTTTTTTTTCAGTATCTCGAGCCAAATTTAAACAGTTCCTGTATGAATTCTGCCTTGAAACTAGAGGAAACATGGCATCATTCGGAGCCTGGAGAACTAGACTCACATTCCAATTCCACCACTTGCTTGCTCTGTGACCTTGGACAAGTCTGAACTTATTTCCTCAGCTGGGAAGTGAATGAATTGTGCCTGTCCTGACTGCTTGGGAGGGTGGAAAATTGTAACTAGACAGAGTGTAAAGGACTTTGTAAACTGTAAAGTGCTCTCCGTATGCCAACATCTTGCTTGAGAGATTTGTATTACACGTTGACTTACATTCAGGAGAACTGAAGTAACATGGCTTTTGGTTTATTGTTGTACACTGTAATGCAAATACTATATAGCTCATTATGTTTTATATTTAAAGCCATTTTGATAAAATGTTGTCAAAACATATATATTAAACACAATAAACCTCTCATAATATTTTACCTAGGGGATTGGATTTGCATTAGTAAAAGTTTTCCACAGATTCATTTCTTATTTATGTCTGTTATACTTTGGTGGATAATATATTAATGTGATACAAAAACTAGATATTAAAAAAAAACAGAAAATATTCTTCCTATCTTTGTCTCACAATGGGATAGTTCCTGTATCCCTTCCAATAGATAACTTCTCTATGAGTATCCTAAAAATAATTTTGGACTGTCTTTATGCATATTCAAACTTCAGGTCTTTTTTGCTGGGGCTTGTGGTGTAGAAGACTAAGCCTCTGTCTGCGACTTAGAGCATAAGGAGGAGAGACACGCAATGTTCTACGGTGCCCAAGGTTACAGGCTGGTTCAGTGGCAGAGTCAGATTTGGACTTAATCTGTTTCGTTCCAAACCTGTTATCCAGTCCAGTGCATCACATTGTAGAGTGCTAGAATTAGAGGCCACAGAAAAACAAAGTTTGAGTAAGATAGATATGATAAGGGAAGCAAGAAGTCAGCCATTGTGTATTTTGCCTCTATGTAGAGAAAGGTTCCCAGTCTGAGTGGCAGGTGGTGAGCCACAAGTGAAGTATGCTGTCCTGCAAACAGATGCTGGCCTCATCCCCAAGCTGAGAATCTATGTGCCCTAGGATGCCTTCCATATCTAGGTGTTCAGGGGCTCCTAGATGTCACATGACTCATGATGCATAAGCAAAACAAGTATGTGAGAGTGGGACCACAGGACCATGCTCATTCACCTGAGTGGCAGAAGAGCTGGTGGTGTCGGAATGAGAAGCGTTTCTTCCATGTGAAACCCAGCAGTCCATTTGTCCTTTACTCTGAATGGTCTCAGTCTAAAGAAAGGTCAATAAATGATCCCAAACATGAGGTCTCCTCTGCCAAGATTACATTTAACATTAAAAATTTTTATGTTTATTTTCTTGAGAGGCAGAGAGTGAAACAGAGAGGAAAGACATATACACACACATACACACAAAGAGAGACAGAGAGCTCCCAGTCACTGGTTTACTCTCCCAAATGTCTGCAATGACTGGGACTGGGCTGATGACAAAACCAAGAGCCAGAAACTCAACACAGGTCTCCCACATGGGTGACATGGATCCAACTATTTGAGAACCAGCAGTAGAAACAGGTGGCCCATACTTCAGACAAGAAGAGAGGGTTTCTAGGGGATTGTGGGGAATAATGGCTGGGGACTATGGTAGAGTTACATGTTTAAGTGGTTTCCTGTACATTCTCTCTATCTTCCTGAGGCCTCTCTGCTGTCAGTTGACTATCTTTCTATATATATAGCATACATTTGTATTACAAGACCAAAAATATGTTACCTTTAGAAACTGAAAGTTGTGTCTGTTGAGGCTTGTTCTGCATCTGGAAGGGAGCAAGCTACCCAGTGCTTCCCACTGGCAAGATGGCAGGTCAGTTAGGTCATGCTTCCCACCTAGGTTTTGTACAGGAGTAGTTACTGTGGCCCCATGGGTCAGGTAGGGCTAAACTGGCTATCATCATTGCTGAGTGTCTCTTTTATTATATTAACTCCATTAGGTTTTACTTTTATTTCTTAGATTCTTATTATTTTCTTTCTACCTTTCTTCACTTCTCTACCTTCTTCTATCAGATTCCTTTTTCCTCCCTCTCTTCCTTCCATTTTCTTGCTCTCTTCTCATTATTTATTTATGTATTTGGAAAGCAGATTTACAGAGAGGCAGAGGGAGAGAAGGAGAAGGGGAGAGGGGGAGAGAGAGAGAGAGAGAGAAATAGAGAGAGATCTTCCATCCACATGGTCACTCCCCAAATCAGAACTGGGCTGATCCAAAGCCAGGAGTCAGGATCTTCTTCCAAGTCTCCCACGTGGGTGCAGGGGCCCAAGAATTTTCCACTGCTTTCCCAGACCATAAGCAAGGAGCTGGATTGGAAATGGAGCAGCCCAGATTTGAACCGGCCCCTATATGGGTTGCCAGTGCTACAGGCAGCGTCTTTACCTGCTATGCCACAATACGGCCCCTGGAAAGCATTTTAACATCAGGTGGGAAATCCTAGAATACAGAATTAAGAATGCTCCCATTTGGTAGGCACCATTTATTTCAGGAAGCTTGAATCATATGAAAGTTTCGCCCGAATCTCCAATAGCAGAGAAATGGAGCTGTACACTTGCTACATGTCTCCAAGAAATTCAACCTGTCTGAATCACAGTTACACAAGCTAGAGTTTGTTCTCTCAGAAAGAATAATTTCTACACCTGATCATACCCAAAAGGCCAAAGAGCAATTGAAAGAATAATTTCTAGTTGGTCCCTTGGCACTACAGTGCAACAACTGCTGAGTTATGTAAATAAATTAAGTTTGGAAGTATGGTGGTCAATTTATTGCCTGATCTAATAAAAATCTTAATATTTTTTAAGTGCTTGGCTTTCTGTAGGCACTGAAACATGAGAGTTATTGTTACCTCACTTGGAGTCATTGTTAGCAGTTTTTTCCCTGAGTCTTCCCCTTCCTCTCTGCCCTCTTTCGAGTGCCTGTTCTTATCCTTCTCCTTATTTTTTCAGAATTTCTTTGGGGTATCTTGTCTTTCTGAAAAACCCCTTGCTGCAGTCCAGGCATGTGTCACTTGCCATTGTCTTTCACAGTTACTTGACAGCAGGGTCAGGGCAGGAACCTTTAACCATGAGTGTGGGGTTTCTCTACACCACATGGTCTCTGGGAAATGGCACTTGAGTATAAATTAATTAAAATTCTTGTAGAATATCATTGACAATAGCATTAGCAGTAGTCAGTTTTTCTAATCATCAGAATGAATCTTTCCTGTTTTTTGTGTAGATGCTTTCTTTCTCCTAGGGCAGCTGATGTGTGAACATCTCATCAGCAATATGGATACTACCCGAATGGTAGTCAGCACAGAAACCTTACAAAATTTCACACAGATCAGTGCTCTGCCTGCCAGCATATTCCATGCCAGCCAGCCTGCTTTTGTTTTCCATTGGAATAGGTTGCAATTTAGATTTTGTTTGTGGATTGTGAATGCAAATACAAGATCATACTCAACTGACATATCAAAAAGCACACACATGGCATATTTGGAAAACAAACGGCATCTTAGAAAACTAGAACTCTCTTCCTTTCCCTTTCTTTATTAATATGAGACAAAATTTATAAAAATATTACTTTCATCATAATGTTGCATGGTATAAGAAACTGCATAGAACTAAATTATGCTACTTGGCTTTCAAGGCCAAATGAGAGAAGCTAGATCACAATGACTATGATACAAATAACTCACCAAGCTAGAAAAAAAAAAGCAGTTTCCATTCATATATGCTTCCATCCATTATGAAGCCCAAAGGTCACACATCTAAATTGGACGCAGGTCCCAAATAAAAAGTATGCATCTTGGCCTACCTGTGTGCTCTGCTGCATGCATTCTCCATTTCCCCCAAGGTCTCCTTTAGCTGTCCCTCAGTGACTTCTCTTACTTATATAGATCTCTTACTTATATAGATCCTCTAGAGCATCCCTGTTTTTGTGAGGCTGCCTACGCTACATATGCATTTAAAAATTCTGTTTCAGTAGCAAGCTCTTGACTCAGCAGTTAAGACATCCATTAGGATGACCACATCCCACATCAGAGTACCTGGGTGTGATCTCCAGCTCCAGCACCTGATTCCATCTTCCTGCTAATGTGGACACTGGGAAGCAACAGTGATAGCTGAAGGAATTGAGTTCCAGCCATCCATACTGGAGACCTGAACTGAGTTCTCAGCTCCTGGCTTTGGCCCAGTGGAGTTCCAGTCCCAATCTGTGTGGGCGTTTTTGGAGTGAATCAGCAGATTGGGGTGCTTGCAGTCTCTCATCTCTCAAATAAAAACTTTTAAAAATCTCTTTCAAAAAAATTCAATCCCCTGGTGTCTTATTCCATTTTCTGTTGCTATTACTAAATATCTGAGATGGAGTAATTTTAAGAGGAAAGATACTTATTTGGTTTATAGTTCAGAGGCTGATAAGGCCGAGAGCATGGTGCTGGCATCTGCACAGTATGGTAGAGGGTGCCACATGGTGAGACCGTGCAGACATGCCAGACACAGGCAGCTTTTAAAGCAAAATCATCAATAATTTATTAATCCATTAATGCATGAAAGAATGGATTCATTCATGAAGATGGAGCCCTTATGACCAATCACCTCAAAATACCATTTTGATACAATTTGGACAATTAAGTTCCCACCACATCAAATTTGGGTGACACATTGAAGCCATAGCATGCATTTTTCAGTTGGTTTAGTTTTGTCTTCTCTAATGGTTCCAACCAAACAACATGTCCTACTATGTAATCTGAGTTTAGATTTAGCAGGTCAACCCCTGGAGTTGCCTAGAAGCCAGTAAGAAACCAAGCATCCTAAGAAGCCTGAGGCAAGTCCCTTTGCTTCAATTTTCTCATCTGTCACCAGGGCACCATGCATGGCTAAACAGGCTCTGCACTGTACCACTTCCAGGAGCACTATTCACATCCTGGCTGAGCAACGAGGCAGCCTGTCTGTAACAGGATGAAAGGTGGGCAAACTCCATGATTTTCAAAGTCCTTTTGAGCTAAAATGTAATTGTGATGAGATGCCCTTGTATTCCTCGATATAAAATGTAATAAAAGAGTAAATTTTAAAATATTGATGAGTTTTAAAACTTTATAAATCTCATGAAAATCAAAACTTGCAACTCACCTGGCAGGCCAAGATGCAGTGACTTAAGCTGAGATTGCTAGCAAATTTAAATGGAAGAGCAGGTTGGGATGCCTGAGTCCCTTTTCAAATTGCCTGGACTCCTGATTCCAGCTTGCTGCTAATGCACATCCTGGGAAGCAGTAGGTGATGGCTCCAGTAGTTTAGTTCCTGACCCCATGTGGGAGACCTGAATTGAGGTCCCAGTTCTACTATTTTGTTCCCCTTCCCCTGCCTCTGGTCCCAATCACTATAGGCATTTGGGGGTGAACTGGCGGAGGGTGGGGGTGGGAATACTCTCTTTTATTTTTTCTCTGCCTCTAAAATTTAAAAAGAAAGAGAAATCATTTTTTCCTAAAATCTTAATTTTGTTTATTTGGAAGGCAGAGTTACAGAGAAAGAGAGAAGGAGAGATAGAGAGGTCTTCCATCTGCTGATTGGCTCCCCAAATGACTGCAACGGCCCTGGTTGCACCAGGCAGAAGCCAAAAGCCAGGAGCTTCACATGAGTGCAGGGGCCCAAGACTGTGGGTCAGTTTCTGCTGCCCTCCCAGTGCATTGGCAGAGGGCTGGTTTGGAAGTGGAGCAGCCAGGACTCAAATGGGCTCTTATATGGGATTCTAGAATTGCAGACAGCACTTAAGCCATTACACCACAAGACCGGCCCAGAAGAAACCATTTTTAAGACAGATTATTAGATGTCAAATACTGTTCCTTTATATTGTGATGCAAATGGAATATTTGTAGGGCTTAGACTTCACCTTAAATAGAATTTGCTGTGTAGTGAGCCTCCCTATAAAAATCACTGATCTTGGAACTCAACCTAGGATGCTTAGTTACTTAATTGCTAACAAGACACCCTTAGTGAAGAGATTCTCCCTGTTAAATGATCATAACAGTGATCAGGCATCCCAACTTGCTCTTCCATTTAATCATCTCTTTTCCTTTAGGTAATAGTGATGATATTCATGCTAAATTGATGTATTTCATATTCATTCAAGACAATACAGAGAGACTTCAAGTTTACTAATGCCATCTTGACTACCGTCAAGTAACCTTTCCTTTCTTTTGCAATTTCCAGCTCAAGAGTATCTTATAGTACAATGTGACAGGAAATTCACAAACTTGAAGCTAAGCCTTTCCTGCTATAAATTAAACCTGTTTCCTCTTTGGTGTAAACAAAATTCTTAATTATCACTCCCCTTTTTGACAATCCCTTCATAGAGTCCAAGATACTTTGATCTTCTTATTCCTTCTCACCTCTAGAAAAGGACTTAAAAAAAAAGCCTCTATTATTTTTATGACTCATCTAGAATCTACATCTAACTTACACAAGCCAGAGTATCCCCTGCAATGTACAGAGCTTCACATACATTTTTTTTTAAGATTTGTTTATTTATTTGAAAGAGTAACACAGAGAGAGAAGGAGCTGGAGAGATGTCTTCCATCTGCTGGTTCACTCCCCAAATGGCGGCAACAGTTGGAGCTGGACCGATCTGAAGTCAGGTGCCAGGAGCTTCTTCTGGGTCTCCCACATGGATGCAGGAGCCCAAGGACTTGGGCCATCTTCTACTGCTTTCCCAGGCCATAGCAGAGAGCTGGATTGGAACTGAAGGAACCAGGACTCGAACTGGCGCCTATATGGGATGCTGGCACTGCAAGTAGCAGCTTTACCTGCTACACCCCGTTGGATGCAGTTCTTAGCACTTGGCTTTGGCCTGGCACAGTCCTGGCTATTAAGGCCAGGAGTGAACCAGCAGATGAAAGGTCTGTCTCTTTCTCTCTATCATCTCTATCTCTATGCATCTCTATCTCTGTCACTCTTTCAAATAAATAAAAATAAATCTAAAAGATAAAAATAAATAAAATGAGCTATATTAGAAATCATATAGAAAACTACAGACAGTTTTGGTCTACAACTGACAGTTGAAATGTAAAATAATCAATAAAATGACAAATACGGAGTTTTTCATAAGATGGCCAAAATGGCTTCCTTATGAACAATTTTAGATGTTGCATACTCACCTCAGCTACTGCATGGTATAAAGCATATTTTCAGATAACTAGGGCAAAGTTAATAACTTCAAAGTAGAAATAAAAGCAAACTGAAAACATAGTTTGAAGGCTAAAACAATCATTTCAGTAAGTCTAAATTTAGCATATAATCTACTAAGGAGTGTCCTTGGCAATGGAATTGAGATACAATACACACCAGTGACCTCTTTGTGTCACTGGGAGCTTTCCTTGGCTCCCTTTTGCCCTATCTTTTCACCAGGTCTCTGCTCTAGGACTATTGATGTCCTCCCAAATGCCACTAGAGAGAAAGCTTTTTATCACAGCTAATCTTTTCTCAAGACAAATAGTATTCAGCGTGAAAAGAAAGTTACTTGTTAATTTATGTTGCTTAGAATTCTAGTACAGATAAAGGAATTAAAAAAAATTACCAACAGACTGTAATATAATCAGGAACTGGGTAAAATTCAACAATAGGAGGAAGTCAAATAGGCTGACCTTTCCCAATTGTTTTATTTTTTATTTTTTTATTTTTTATTTTTGACAGGCAGAGTGGACAGTGAGAGAGAGAGACAGAGAGAAAGGTCTTCCTTTGCCATTGGTTCACCTTCCACTGCGGCCGGCGCACCATGCTGATCCGATGGCAGGAGCCAGGTACTTATCCTGGTCTCCCATGGGGTGCAGGGCCCAAGCACCCGGGCCATCCTCCACTGCCTTCCCAGGCCACAGCAGAGAGCTGGCCCGGAAGAGGGGCAACCGGGACAGAATCCGGCGCCCCGACCGGGACTAGAACCCGGTGTGCCGGCGCCGCAAGGTAGAGGATTAGCCTAGTGAGCCGTGGCGCCGGCCCCCAAGTTGTTTTAAAACTGACATGTGTGTGGGAGTTACTGGTGTGGTTTCGTTGTAGCTTCTGTTTTCATAAGGAATTAGGAATCTGAGCATGGAAGTGGCCAGTTCTTTAAACTAGGAGAACAAGAAAGAATATATCCATCCTTTAGGGTAGAAAAGTTATTCTAGCTAGGGAGCCTTTTCCCAAGATAAATTTCTAATCAAGCGAGTGAAACCCAAATTGTGTTTCTCTAATGCTATTGACTTACAATGCCTTGAATAGTGTGGAGTCTGAGGGAGCAAGGGATGCAAAGAAATACAGAACCACTAAGTTAATAAATGGTGTCTTTTCTTAAAACATATTTCTATTAAGTTGTGCTTGTAATGTGTTTGAAAATAGGTATTCTTAGATCATTATTATAGTTGTTATTATAATGTCTACGTAGACTGTGGCTCAAGTATTTTCTAACATGATACCTGCATAGTGTTGTATGTCGTATTTTGTTTTGTCTTTTCATATAAATACATTTAACAAATTACCAAAAAGAAGGGCCATTATTAAACCATGATTTTATTTAGGTTTATAAAATATGGGCACTAAGATCACACCCCATTGTTGAACAGGGGCTTACTCAATTTATACTTTTTGGTAAAAAAGTAATTCCCCCAACTAAGAGTGTCAATGCGTTTAAACAATGGATAGTAGAAGCAGAATCCTCAGGTCAGTCATTGGATTGTATCTTCACCCCAAATTGTCCCATGTTACAAATATTCAGCTCCAAATCAGTAACCAAATTATCTCCTACTTCTCTAACTTTGCTGCCCTTTCTCCCAATACTACCCCTTGAGTCTTCATGGACGCTGTTGATCTTCCATTGTTTCCTATCTCTGCCAGATTCCTGCCCAAGATTTCTTAGTCCACAGTTTTAACATCTTTCACACTAACATCATTCCACATTATTTTTCCTTCTGTCACATCTATCCATCCTCAATCCTATCTAGATTAATTAACTATATGTTCCCATGGTAGTGGAGTAGAAAGAGAAAAATCTCATCATTGTTTTAATGATAATTGCAAATTCATATTTTTATCTATTTTACTTGCTGTTATTTCTCTTCTCATTTCCTATGAAAATGCTGCTAATCTTTTCATTATTTTCAAGCCTTCCGCCTTATTTTCAGAAGCTCATATTCAAGGAATGTCCTTGACTAATGATTCACATAAAATATAGGAACTACTAGGTCGGTGCCTCTTGATTTCTTCTTATTGCAACTTGACAGTATTCTCAGTCATCTTTTCACTCTCCAAGACCTAGCTCAAAATCTACCTCTTTTTCTTGTGAATACCCCTGGATCATTCTCTACTGTCTCAGGTAATCAGTTTTCTTTTCTTTGAATTCTAATCACTACGAATATAATCACTATCAAAAGGACCAATTTGTAGGGATATATCTCAAATTTTAAGCCCCTTGCCAAGTGCATATTAAGCTTTAGTTCAGTAAATGTAGACTATGATGTTTATCAAGTTAAGTTTTTAGAGTTTAACTTTTTAAAATAGAAAGTGCATTCCTATTGTTCAAATTCCAATAGGACAAAGAGGCATCCAAAGCATTCTTACATACCTGGGTCAACCTACCAAGTTTCTTGTGCATTTTCTAGTTATTCTTAGCATATGGAAACAATTAAGCATATTTTCCAACTCACATTTTTGTATACATAGATATTATATTACTCAAAGTTACATGCTCCTCACTTAATAGGTAGCAGATTATTTCAAAGCAGTACATAAAGTATCTCTATTTGATAGATACATAATTTGATGGATTAAAGACAGTTACAGAGGGCTACAATGTGGAATAGTGGGTTAAACCACCTGTGACACTGGCATCCCATACTGGAGAGCCTGTTAAGTCCCAGTTGCCCAGCTTCTACTCCACCTCCCTGCTAGTATGCCTGGGGAAGCAACAAAAAACAACCCAACTGCCTGGGCCCCTCCCACCACATGGGAGACCCATTGAGTTCCTGGAAACTGGCTTCACTTTGGTCCAGTTCTGGCCACTGTGGCCAATGGGGAGTGAACCAACGAATGGAAGAGCTTGTGCTCATTGTCTCTCTCTCTCTCTCTCTCTCTCTCCATCACTCTTCCTTTCAAAGAAATAAAATAAATCTTAAAATAAAGAAAGTGTTGTGTAGCTGATAACTGCTGCTTACAACACTGGCATCCCATATGGACATCAGTTTGAGTCCCAGCTGCTCCACTTCCAATCCAGCTTCTACTAATGGCCTGGGAAAAGCATCAGGAAATGGCCCAAGTGCTTGGGTCACTAACCACCCACATGGGAGACCCAGATGAAGCTGCTGGCTCTTGGCTTTGGCTTGGCTCAGCCATGGCTGTTATGGTCACTTGGGGAATAAACCAGAGAGGATGGAAGATCACTCTCTGTCTTTCTGTCTCTGTCTCTCTCTCTGTTTATCGCTTTCAAATAAATAAATAAATAAATATTTTTTAAAAAAGTTACAAAATTCTTTGTCATTGCTTAAGTAAAAGGTGAAGTCTACTTCCCTCTCCTTATATCTAGGCTGGATCTGTAATTTGTTGTGTTCAATAGAATGAAAGAAAAGTGAGGCTGTATAACATCTAAGTCTGGTTTTTAAAACATCTGCAGCTTTATTCTCTGAGAATACTCCCTATTGGAATCTAGCCACCATGATGGAAAAAGCCCAAGTCATGAAGAGAAGCCACCTGGAGGAGAGTTAATGACAATGGACTCTGGTCATAAATCTCAGCTGATTTTCCATCCAAGATCCACCACCAACTACTAACCACGGGAAGGAGCCATCTTGGACATTCCAGCTTGGCTGAATCTCCAGATGACTGCAAATCCAGCTGACATTATATAAAGCTTTCCAACGAAGCCCAGTCATTCCTGAAATTGTAGGGAAAATAAGTTAACTGTTAACTGTTTTAAGTCAATACATCTTGTGAGTTGTGAGTTGTGAGTAGCAATACATAATTAAAACACATAGCAATCTATCATGTGGTATACTCTAATTCGTTTAACCCAATCTCCACTGATGGACATTCAGGTTGTTTCTACACTTTTGCTATTGCAAATATATTGCAATTAGGCATGGAAATTTGATACAGCCAGTAAGATGCTGCTTGGGATACCCACATCCTATATTGGAGTTCCTGAGTTTGGGTCCCAGATCCACTTTCAATTAAACTTTCTGTTAATGTGCACCTGGGGAGGCAGCTGTTCATGCTACAAATACTCGGGTTCCTGCCACCCATGTGAGTGACTCAAGATTGGTTCCAAATTGCTGGTTTCAGCCTGGCCTGCACCTCATAATTGTGTCATTTGGGGGAATGATCCAGTGGGTGGACTCTCTTTTTCTCCCTGTATCTCTTTCAAATATAATTAAATATATACATAGAAATTAGTAATAGTGCAGATAGGTCATTTTTGTATTGTGAGTATAACTGTGGGATGAGTTTCTAAAAAATAATTCTGTATTTAAGAGGATACGCCTTTGTAATGTTGACAGGTATTACAAAATTGCTATCCTAGTAGATTTCACTAACTTGTACTTCTACCAGTAATACATTTTTTTACTTTTGTTTAATAAATATAAATTTCAAAAGTACAACTTTTGGATTATAGTGGTTCTTCCCCCCATAACCACCCTCCCACCCACAAACCATCCCATCTCCTACTCCCTCTCCCATCCCATTCTTCATTAAGATTCATTTTTAATTATCTTCATATACAGAAGATCAACTCTATACTAAGTAAAGATTTCAACAGTTTGCACCCACACAGACATGCGAAGTATAAAGTACTGTTTGAAGACTAGTTTTACCATTAATTCTCATATTAAGGACAGAGGTCCTAAATGGGGATCAAGTGTACAGTGATTCCTGTTGTTGATTCAACAATCAACACTCCTATTTATGATGTCAGTACTTCTACCAGTAATATATGAAAGTTCTCCACTACCCTCATTAACTTTGTGTGTTAGCAAATTTTTTATTTTTGCCAATCTAATAGGCATAAAATAGTATAATCTTAATTCATAATTCTATTTCATAAGTGAAGTTGAGAATACTTCAAAATATTTAGTAGCCTTTGTATTTCCTTTTAAATGAATGGCCCATGTCCTTCGCCTAGGTTCTATTGTGATATTTGTTTTTTTTATGCTAATTTATAAAAACTCAGAAGTTTAGTTCTTTATTTATGAATTGCAAACATTTTTCCCAGTTTGTCATTTTTCTGACTTTATGTAGCCTAATTTTTGAGATGCATGATTTGATGTAGTCAAATTTATAAGAGTGTGGGTCTTTTCCAGTCTGATAACTGGAAATTCTGCCTTTTGTTCTAGTGCACTCTCTAACTTTACTTTTAACTGTTTACTAAGATACAAATCCATTTTTTTCAGGGTTTTCTGTTGTATTTCATGGTCTATTTGCACATCTTGCCTATGACCTGTGTGCTCCTCTAGGACAGGAAATCTGTCTTCTTTGTGGCTGTATCCTGAAAATCTAGCACAATTGCTCATACATAAGACTCTCAATAAGTATTGATAACCACAAGAAAGAAACTTTAGTCCTACACTAAATTCCACAGATAAAGCTACTCTTTCTGACATCATCTGGGAAGAATCTGTTTAGAGAAAGAAGGAAGCTACATTTTGAACAAGCATGTTTGAAACTAGAACTTAAGGCTCAACAATATAGGAACATTTTTTTTCTTTTTTCCATTTATATTTACTACCTGCCATGTGTGACTTCTCTTTCTTCTGATGCTAATTAATTAACTTAATACCACCGGTGCCAAAAGTTAATTTACCATCCTCCACACAGAGACCAGTATTAGAGGCCTAGAGTGTTTATGGGTGGATAGGTAGTTTAACCTAACCTAACCCCTATCACAATAATTCATTTAAATTGGCTTTCACCCTGGCTTTATAGGTCCTCTAACTCCACAGACTCAGTGTAACTCTCTAAAGAGACTGATTAAAAAGCAAACCAATCCTGATAGGAGCCTCTCACAAAACAAACATGAAATATGATTTAAACATTTGGTAACCAAATACATAAGATATTCAAAACAAAGGAAATGTGTTGCTTTCATTGTTTGTTTTTAGTGCTGCCTCTGCCCTTCCAAGGAATGTCACTGCTTTAAATTCCACTCCTCAACATACACTTACTGCTCCTATAAATCACCTTTTGATTTACCTAAGGATCAGAACTCTACCATTTGGCCAATTCTCTGGCTCTAGTATTTTGTGACTTACAAAAGAAATTGTTTGCTTTTTTATTTTAAAAAAGTTAAAAAAATATTTTACTTTTTAAATTTATTTATCTCTTGTTGAAAGGCAGAGAGAGAGAGAGACAGACAGACAGATACACACACACACACAAATCTTCCATCTACTGGTTCAGTCTCCAAACACCTAAAAGATCCAGGGCTGGGCCAGGCTGAATCCAGGAAACTGGGCCTCAGTTCAGGTCTCCTATGTGGGTGGTAGGGACCTAACTACTTGAGCCATCACCTGCTGCCTCTCAGGGTGAGCATTAGCAGAGCAGGGATTTGGAGCAAGGCCAGGACTTGAACTAAGGCACTCTGATTGTAGGATGCAGGTATCCCAAGTGGCGTTTTAACTGTTATGCCAAACACCTGTCCCCTTAGTGATTAACATTTTATGGTTCTTTGTAATGTCTCTGATACAGAAATATGTGTATGTAAGCACATGTGTACTCAGAAAAATTCTATCTTCCTTCTTCTCATTCCTGGGTGCTTTAGTCAGAAAAGGAGATATTTTAGGAATGACAGAAACTTGAGGAACAAAGCCCATTGTTGTTGCTTGAGTTGAGCTATGGCTAATAGGAATCCAAACGGATAAGATAAAGTACCTCTTCTTCCCCAAGTAGTAGTCACTTCCACTGAGAAAATATCTGAATACTGCAATGATTAACAATTTTATTTAATTCCCATTAAATGAACCAGGTTCTCTTCTTTCAAGTGTAAACTGTATTTATACATTGCCTTTTCCTGTGTTTCTCAAACAGCCACAATATAAACCATTCTTTTAAAAGGCTTAAAGTTTAGTTGGTCTATTTCACTAACTTAACATTTTTTTCACTGTATTTTATGCTAAATTCACAAATTTCACATGATGGTTGGAAAGATATATTTTTACACTGGCTTAATGACATTCCTTCACTATGCTATGCTCACTAGATTTTATTTATTCAGAAAATACAATGCATCTATTTGAAATGATCTCTGGTTAAGTTTGTTGAAATATAACAGATTCATTTACAGAGTTGCAATTCCTTCCTCAACTTAAAAAAATGAAATTTTTATAAATGAAGATAAAATTAATAGAATCTAAAATGTCTATCTTAAATGGTCATGTCTCAATGATTTTGGAACTTGAAAATAACTTAACATGGCTAAAATGTACTCTTTGCTATCATACTCGGGCAAAACAACTCCAGGTTACTTTAAGAATGTTTCCTGATAGAAAGCAATAAAGACAGAAGTATTCAGGGAAATGATCACCCCTACTATTGTCCTTGTAACACAAAGAAATAGTTTGTTCATGTCCTCAATTTGAAGTCTTTTTGTACTCATGAATATAGGGTATCCAAAACATACGTGGTGCTTTAAGGAAGTCAAAATTTATTTGATGTTTTCCCATCAAAAAGTGGTGTCAATTTCCTTCTTTCCTAGAATTTGGGAGAGCTCTGTGACTGCTTGGAACAATAAAACAGGGATGTGAAACTGTGCCAGTTTCCGGGGTCTAGGCAGTAAGGGATTGGAAGCTTTCATTTCCTAACCCCTGGGACACTCTGATGGAACTGGGAGAAGCCAGCTGCCATGAGAGAAAGCCACACTGAGATACTATGAGAGCTGAGAACACCTATCAGGTCTCCATTATTCAAACCATCCCAGCCTAGGCACCAAGACCAGTCATCAAGAAACCATCTTAGACCTTCTCCATCCAGCAAACATCTCCTGATAAAGAACAATTACCCAAGACATACGGCCCTTAGTCTAGCCATTCCAGCAACCCTAATCTATTCTTAGAATTCTAGCTATGGCCAAACACATTGTGTATCAGAGATAAGCTGTCTCTGCCGTGCCTGTCCTAATCCCTGATCTACAGAATCATAAACTTCATGGATATATTCATTATCTTGATTCTGGCAATGATTTCATAGTTGTGTATGTGTGTGTGGTCATCAAACTGTATACTCTAATATTCTGTGCCCATTAAACATCAATAAGGTTATTAAAAAAGAAAAATTTTAACGATTCATGTGTTACACCACTGAGTTTTCAGATGTCTTGGAATGTGACAATAGAAAAGCTGAACATGAACCTCTTATTTTTATATTTATTTTTCTTCATACTTAGTAAAATTAAAATGTTTTTAAAGTATAAAGTGGGCATATGAAACTTTCAAGATATATTGTTCTTTTTTATTATATTCAATTTTTCCTTGACTATCTGTATAATCCAGAGCATAAAACAACAAAATGAGTTGATCTTTTCTAAAGTTTTAGTTCAGTGCTCACTATGAATGCACATGATAGCAGGTATGGAATACATCATAATAACAAACATTCAGGGCCTGAGCTGTGGCACAGTAGGTTAATTCTCCCCCTGTGGTGCCGGCATCCCATATAGGCACAGGTTCTAGTCCCTGCTGCTCCTCTTCCAGTCCAGCTCTCTGCTATGGCCTGGGAAAGCAGTAGAAGAAGGCCCAGATGCTTGGGCCCCTGCACCGGCATAGGAGACTGGGAAGAAGCTCCTGGCTCCTGGCTTCGGATCAGCACAACTCCAGCCATTGTGGCCACTTGAGGAGTGAACCAACGGAAGGAGGACCTTTCTCTCTCTCTCTCCCTTTCACTGTCTGTAACTCTACCTCTCAGATAAATAAATAAAACCTTAAAAAAATAGCAAACATTCATTGAGGACTTCCCAGATGCCAGATGCTAAGCCATCCATACCTATATATGGGTATTTTTTTATTCCCAACTTTACACATAATGGACTGAGGTACAGAAAGATACATTAAGGCATTAAGTCAGGTCCTGTTGACTTACTCAACTGAATGCCTAATCACTACTTCATTATGTGCTCTCATTAGGAAATAAAATTATGACCACAAATCTGACAAAAATGAAATCTATCAGAGAAGAAAAAGTAAAGTTAGTGATCTTTATTCTGCCCATTTTGTTCTTTATTGTAGGTCAAACTTGCATGATTCTCATTTGTGCCTACATTCTAATCAATGATAAAAAAACAAAACAAAAAAAAGATATTCACACAAAGAATTTTAAAGAACCAATTTCTGGTCAAAATCTAAACTGCATTAAAGTACTGTTCTTCGTAATCTCAAAGAGCATTCACGAGATAATACAATATTTCCCAAACTTCAGTTAGCAAATGGGAGAAGTGGCAAAAATTGAAATAGAGGAAAATTTTGTCTAAAAATTCTAATAATGTAAAGCACATATTTACATTTGAGCTTAAATCATATATATATAAATTACATAAATATTACTTATAATATACTTCTGCTAACAAAATTAGAATTCAGGACAGTAATGAAGTCAGAAGCAAACAAAATGTATAAATAGCTGGTTTTTATATCAGTCTTCTTGAGCTCAGAAAAACAAAACTGTAATTCCCAAGGAATATATTTTTCCTGTGATATGTTTCAACAGGTTTGATAGAAATGCTTTTTCTCTCCTCATTGTACTATTAAGTTTGCTGTGTGCCACACATTACTAAGCATGAAAAAAATCTTCCTACTATGTGCAAGAACGCTGAAAATGTATAATTTCTAAGGTGTATGAATAACAACTTTCATTGTAGTTTGGAAATGAAAATCTTGTATTGATACATCTTCGTTTTAAATAAATGAATCACAGGGGTTCTGACAAATTTTATTTTTAGATCACATGAAAATTTTAAATTTAGTAGATATACAGCAAGAAATCAAAAATTATATGAGCATTTGGTGTAACAGTTAACATGCTGCTTGGGATGCCCACATCCCACCAGCTCCACTCCTGACCCCATCTTCCTTTCCAATGCAGACTTTGGGAGGCAAAAGTGATGGCCACCCACGTGGGAGACCTGGATGAACTTCCAGTCTCTTGACTTTGACCTGGCCCAGACTGGCTGTTGCAGGCATTTGGGAAGTGAATCAGCAGTTGAAATATTCTTTCTCTCTGTTTCTGCCTCTCAAATAAATAAAAAAATTTAAAACACTAACAATTAATATTAAAACTCTCACTTTAAAAATTCAAAAGTTTCTGGAACAATATGATTTTAAAATATTAGGAACCATATGAGAAAAGGAAAGTAAGACATTCTTTGTATTACTATAATCCAATTCGTGAAATAGTGCCTCAGAGACTATCTGAAAACCACACTATTCAATTTTCCAGTTAATAAGTGGTATTTTATAAAGTGACTTGATCAAGTCCATAGGCTTTTTCTTTATAATCTTACTAGATATCCTTGATTTTACTCAAATTCATCTATTTTAAAGTATCTACTGCCTCATCCAATGTGTGTCAATTTCTCAGAAAGCTAGACTAAGTAGCTCTGCTTTGTAATTTATTTAGAAAGGAATGCTATTGCATGGTCACTTAAATTCAATTTCCTCAAAACTTCTTTAAATAAAGCTGCCAATTTATTCTAACATAGGTAATTCTAGGTTCTGCTTTCAAATTTGCCAATTTCTCTGACTCACATTCTATGATGAAAGTTCTAATATTTTGCTAGATTAGTTAATATTGCCTGTTGAGCAACATGTTCTATCAATGTACTGCTTTCAGCACATGCTAACATGTGTAGACTAGAGAATGCTAAATCTCTTTGTGCTCATAAATTTTCACTTTTTAGTTGATAAATGGAATAAGGTATTATGTTGAAAGATTTTGATTATATTTAAATATAATTATGTTGCAATAATTAGGGGGTAAAAAATACCTCCTATTTCTTTGAAATCGTATACAGTGGAGGCTTCTTGGCATCCTAAGTGAAATATAGGAGTATGCCAACATTTATATGTTAGTCCATTTTATTTGAGTAAACAATACTTTCACTAATCTTTTGTCACATCCCCAAGTATCATTTAAAAAGAACTACACTGATTTAATTTACTTAATTCTATTTAAAACTTTAAAAGATAACCTATCCAACGTCAATTGGAGCATCACTTATATTTCTTACATCATGTGAGTTTAAGTATTTGAGTGCATAGTTATTTATACTAAACAATCACTGGTCACCTTTGGAAGACAGTAGGGAACCAATTCATTATTTTAAAAATTGGTTAATAAGGGAAAAGAACCATATATTTATTCTGCCTTTCTATAATGAAATGAACTTTAGGATAACAAATGATTGATAAAAGAAAGTTTCTTTTTATCAAAACAAGCAACCAAAAAATAAATGAGAAAGGGATGACAATTAGACAAACACCATTTGGTAAGTTAATTACTTGAGTGGTCTAAGCAACAGCCAGTGGCTTTGAATATCACACACACACACACACAGAAAGCAACCAGATATTATATTCTCCTAACAGAAATATATACCATTGCTGATGATACAGTCTTTCCAACTCAATCTGATCAAATCTTCAGATCTAGTCACCAA
Organism: Oryctolagus cuniculus; assembly: GCF_964237555.1. NCBI lineage: Eukaryota > Metazoa > Chordata > Mammalia > Lagomorpha > Leporidae > Oryctolagus > Oryctolagus cuniculus. Next base: position 57,556,156 of record NC_091436.1, read on the forward strand.
TTTGCAAAAATAATAAGGAAGTGTACTAAATGAGGTATAATCAACAAAATTCATACTGTGGAAACTGTAGAACAAACAAACAAGTTTCTAGTACAAATAAAACTGTAAGGGAAAAATGAAGAGATGGATAAAGATATTTAAAGATATTTAAGAGATACACTTACCAGGTGCAGTTCATGGATATGTATTAGGCTTCAGCAAAGAAATAAAACCAATAGCATAGAGGTAGATGTAGAAGAGAATATTTTATGGGAATTGGCTCATGTGATTGTAGGGGCTGAGAATCACATGATGTACATGCAGTTCTCCAGTAAAGTAGATTGTGTAATTCAGTCTAAGTCTAGAGCCCAAGAATCTGAGAGTCCTCAGAGCTGTTGATGCTAAGTCCCGTATTCTGGAGGCCTTAAGAACCTGGAGCTAAGATGTCCCAAGGCAGGGAAAAATGGATGCCTCAGCTCCAGGAGACAGGATTCCCCCTTCCTTTGACTTTTGTTCCGTCCAGGCCCTCAACAAATCGGACCCAACAACATTGATTTGGGAGGATCTTCTTTACTCAGTTTACTGTTTCAAGTGCTAATCTCTTCGGAAAATGCCCTCCCAAACTGACCCAGAAATACTGTTTCTGGCTGTGTGGGTATCCCATCACCCAGTAAAGCTGACATATAAAATTAGCTATTTCAGAATGTTATTTGGATTCACATTCAAACAGATTGTTTATTGGAGAAATTGTTATATTTGGTATTTGATGACACTAAGAAAATTTTCAGTTTTGCAGGTGTGCTAATGGTATTGTGGTAAAAAAAATGTCTAAATGTTATCTTTTAGAGACATACTGTGAAATATTTATAGTCTAAAAGATTTATTATCTAGAATTTTTCAAAATAATCCAGCAGGGTGGGAATGGATGGGGAGTGAGTGAATATTGAACATGGGTTGATGATTGTAATGCTATTTTATGAGTACATGGTGGCCTGTTCTACTATTTTCTCCACTTCTGTGCAGGTGGAACTTTCAAAAACAGAAGTTAAAAACACAGGCCGGCGCCGCGGCTCAGTAGGCTAATCCTCTGCCTTGAGGCGCCGGCATACCGGGTTCTAGTCCCGGTCGGGGTGCTGGATTCTGTCCCGGTTGCTCCTCTTCTAGGCCAGCTCTCTGCTATGGCCGGGGAGTGCAGTGGAGGATGGCCCAGGTGCTTGGGCCCTGTACCCCATGGGAGACCAGGAGAAGCACCTGGCTCCTGGCTCCTGGCTGCTGCCTTCGGATCAGTGCAGTGCACCGGCTGCAGTGGCCATTGGAGGGTGAACCAAAGGCAAAAGGAAGACCTTTCTCTCTGTCTCTCTCTGTCTCTCTCTGTCTCTCTCTCACTGTCCACTCTGCCTGAAAAAAAAAAAAAAAAAAAAAAAAAAAAAAAAAAAAAAAAAAAGAAGAAGAACTTAAAAACACAGAAAATACATGGAGCATGAATTTGGTAGAGAGAACACGGAAATTGTAGTGGAAACGTGGAAACATCAATAACTGTCTAAATATTTGAGTTTAAAACAAGGTTCTGGGGCTGGCATTGTGACACAGAAGATTAAGCCACCTGTTGCAATGTCACCATCTCATATCAGGGAGTGCCAGCTGGAATCCACTTCTGATCTAGCTTCCTGCTGATGCACCTAGGAAGGCAGCAGATGATGGCCAAAGTACTCAGGTCCCTAACACCATCTACAATAACTCGTTGGAGTCCAGTTCCTGGTTTTGGCATGACCTAGTACTGGGTGTTGTGGCCATTTGGGAAGTGAACCAGAAAATGGAAGATCTCTCTGTCTCTGTTTCTCTCTCTGTCACTCAGCCTTATTAATAAATCAATTAATTTTAAAAACCAAACAGGGTCTCTGCTGTTAATGAGCTGCATGACCTTGCTATTCAGTATTGGACTGCATTTGTTTGTTAGGGCTACCATAACAAACAAATTTATCTTCTCACACAGTTCTGGAGACCAGAAGTTCCAGGTCTAGATTTCCACAGGTTTGGTTTCTTCTGAGGCCTTTCCTCTTTTGCTTTCAGGTGGCATCCTTCTTGGTTTTGCAATTCATTTGTATGCTCTTTTTCTCTGTACACACCCATCCCTTGTGTTTCTTTGTGTGTTCAATTTTCTCTTGCTATAAATACACAGATTGGATCATGATCCAAACTAATGGCTTCATTTTAACCCAGTCATCATCTTAAAGGTTCTGAGGTCCTAGGGGTTAGGGATTCAACAGGAATTTGCTGCCAGGGGTGGAGGGAGTTGGGTCACAACTCAGTACATAACAAGTCCATTCAGGATCTTAGTGTTTTCATTTGTAACATCAATACCATATTAGCCGCTTAAAATGATCATCTTCAGTGTTGACTCAAAAGCTAAACCTTTGAAGCTGTATTACAAATAATGTAGCCCAACATTTGTATTCACTTCTTGACTTCTAGACTCAGAATTCTCAGACTTGTTTTCTCCAATGTAGTAGTCACATATGCAACTGCTAAGCCCTTAGCATATGACTAAGATACGTTATGACTACAAAATTCACTAGATTTTGAAGTATGAAAAAATATAAAATAGCTCATTAATCAGTTTATATTGATTACATGTTGTGATATTTGAGATACATTGAATTAATACATTATTAAAGTTAATTTCACCCATTCCTTACCTTTTAAAAATGCCTACTAAAACGCTTTAAAATTAGTTATGCAATTCACACTATATTTTCAAAAATACAAGTACATGTTATTTGATCTAAGTCTTGCTTTGAGGACCTTCTTAGACTTCAAATTTATAACTCTAAGAATTCTTTTCTTTGCTTCCTCAATAGATGTAACTGATATTGCTGTTTTTATTAAAATCCTCAGTAATGGATAATCCTATTGTTTTTCATCACTTCTCAGAGAAGAAAGAAGTTTTAGAATAGGTTGAGCATCCCTTAATCAAAATGCTTGGACCAGAGTGTTTTAGACTACATTTTTTTTTTAGAGTTGGAAATATTTTCATATCATAGATTTACTGGGGATGGTACCCAGAACTAAAGACCAAATTCATTTGTGTTTCATATACATGTTATAGACATAGCCTGAAGATAGTTTTAGACAATTTTTTGTAATGCCTGCATTTCTACTATGACACATCATAGGAGATCAAATGTGAAATTCTTCACTTGTGATGTCATATCATAATCCAACAGTTTAGGATTTTGAAATATATCAGATTTTTGTTTTTCAGATTAGGGATAATCAATCCCTAACAATGATTGACAAAGATACTCTTATTTTTCATCTGCCTATGGCAGTATATATGTTCATATTTCAGTTACTTGCAGTTCTATTAAAACTCTTATGTTTCAATTTTATCAAACAGAACTGGGATTATAAATATTTGCAGTAATTATATATATGCTGTTTCTAAATCTTATGATTGTAATTGTAATTTTGTTTTTATAAGTTAATTTTAAGAGGAATAACTGCGGATAGTATTTCATAATCAGTAATTTTTCACCTTTTTTGGAATGTAAAATATGATTAATATCCTTTGCTTTTATTTAATCCATGTAGTTTTAATTAGGGAGATGTAAAATTCATTAAGTAAGTTTACTTATTTGTCAAGATGACAGTAGTACAAACTTATATGATTAACTTGGTCCATAGTCTATATCCTTCTCGAGTAGTCTCCAAGATTATCGAAGTATTTCTACAAATTGAAGGCAAATCAAAGAATGAAAATGAACCTATTTTTAAAAGAATTTTAAGGTAGTGGAGTAAGAAAAAAATGGATTTTGTAAATTCAAGTTTTTATCAGATGCCTTGTAATTAGATCTCACACTTAATAACCTTAATTTTGAGTCCTTCAAAATCGTCTGTTATTAAAGTTGGCATAGAATCTCCAAATAATAATTTTTGCAGTATAAATATCCTCCCAAACAATTTCTTAAGTTTCCACATTTAATTCTCAGATGTTTGGACTTCTTTTTTGGACTAAGCTAGAAGAAAGAGGGGAAAAGGAGAATGGGGAGAGACCTTTGGTCAAAATGGTTTTGCCACCTAGTCATGGATCACCACCTTATCACAGAGAAAGCAAAATACTGTAGAATGGACCACTGAGTATTTTGCTTCTCTAGTGAATGTGCTTCAAACACTGCACAACATTACTAAGCATAATAGAGTCAATGCAAACATTAATTTAGCTTAAATAAGTTAAATAATATAGTACATGATGATCATAGATTATGATATGATTTAAATTGCTTACCAGAAAAAGTGGTTTCATTTTTTTTCCCTGGTTGTTTCAAGGGCTTACTGTGCCATTTAGCACATATTTAACTTCATTTAGCCTCTATCAAGGACAGAAACAAGATATTTATACAAAATGCTTATATTTTGACACTAGATGACTAACTCTGTAACACGGAGGTAGAATCCATGATTACTTCAAAGTTCTGTAAGGCATTGCATTATTTTTGAATGTTAAATTTCAAGTCCCTATAAACAAAAGTGTTTCATTTTTATTTTCACAGCAGTCTACTGAGTATTATGAATTCCTTTTTTAAAAAGAATTAAACACATCTATGTACCCAAATATGAGGAGGAAAGGTGTAGTTTCTGGTTAAGTCATTATCTCTCAACATATTAGGCAGGAGATCAAGCTAAGTGCTACATTATGGCTAAATGTAAGTCATAAGTACAAGCAATAACACATATTTCCATGTGCACCTTTGAAGGAGGAAATACCAACAAGTACCTTTGGGGTTGAATAAATTCTGGACAAAAATTTATGTTTCACCTTGTCCTACCTGCAATTTAAAAAAAGAATATGGCAACTATGTAACAGTGAAAAGATTGGTTTTTATAGCTCATTAATGATTAGCATATTTCTAGGATAAAAGTAAAATAGAAAAAAAGATAATTCCATCCATTTTACTCAACTACAGCCAAGTGTATCTATTTAACACTTTTAAAATATGGAAATCATGTAGAAAATCCTAAAGCAAAGTTGTTGAAATTCACTCCTAAACATTTAAAAGTATTTTCTTTCCATTTCCAGAATAGAATTTTTGAGCATAAGTTAAAAGGAGTGCTTGAACTCTTAACAGGACTGGAGAATTTACAAATTAAAAGTCCTTACAAATTCATCTTTGCTAAAACCTGTTTTAAGTACTTTCATACAGTTGGGAAGTAGACAGGGAAAAAATATTCAATCTCTACAGTGAATGCTCAAAGGAAAGGAAGGGGCTGGCACTGTGGCATAGTGGGTAAAGCCGTCAGCCATAGTGCTGGCATCCCATATGGGTGGCGGTTCAAGTCCCAGCTGCTCCACTTCCAATCCAGCTCTCTACTATGGCTTGGGAAAACAGTAGAAGATGGTGCAAGTCCTTGGACCCCTGCACCCACGTGAGAAGAACCAGAGGAAGCTTCTGGCTCCTGGCTTCGGACTGGCGCAGCTCTGGCTGTTGTGGCCAATTGGGGAGTGAACCAGTGGATGGAAGACCTCTCTCTCTCTCTCTTCCTGTCCTTTTCTTTCTGTGTAACTCTTTCAAATAAATGAATAAATCTTTATAAATAAAGGAAAGGAAAAAACTAATTGCCCCATAAATCAATTGTTTGATTTTCAAAGTTGAAGGGCTACATTAAACTATATTCCACTCCCAATTACTATTCAAGAATCTAGCTAAAATATGCGTGTTTTTTCACTGATCTTACTCCAAAGCTTTAACCCTAACTGCAAGGTTCTCTTAAGTTTGTTTTTGTATGTGGGAAAAAAAGATTAATTTCATTGTTAGACAAACATATTGTCTAATTATATCATTTAAATTTTTGACTTCTGGGGTTGGTGCTGTGGCATAGCCACCTGCACCAGTATCCCATAGGGGTGCTGTTTGGATCCCAGCTGCTCTACTTCCAGTCCAGCTCCCTGTCAATGTGCCTGGGAAAGCAGTGAAAGATGGCCAAGTGCTTGTACCCCTATACCAATGTGGGAGACCTGGGAGAAGCTCCTGGCTCCTGGCATGGGATGGGCCCAGCTCTGGCTGCTGTGGCCATTTCAGGAGTGAACCAGTGGATGGAAGATCATCTCTCTGCCTCAGTCTCTCCTTCTCTGTAACTCTTTCAAGTAAATAAATAAATCTTAAAATTTTTTTTGACTTGTGAGCATATAACTCATCTTCGATGTATGTAATTTTACATTCTAAGTGTAATTTCAAGCACATCCTCTAAACCCCTTAAATGGAATAACAGTTATGCTTACCTTTTAACACTTAAGATTTAGAATTTTTCTCTAAAATTTGTGTTTTAAAATAAAATTTGTAAAAAATCCTATTTTAGCAGGCTTGATTATATCAACTGGTAAGACTTTATTTTACAAGCAATAAGAATTGGATCAAATGATTATTATAATCCAGAGGAAGTATTTTGTAACCATACCAAATGCCATTATACACACTGCCAATACAGATTTAATAGACAAAACTGAACTGTACAAGAATTATTTATTTTTCCTTAATCTCAAAGCTATTTTTAGTAATACAAAAAGCCATATTAACATTTTTCCATTAGAAAACATGATGTACAAAACTTTGGATGAAAAGATATGTCAAATTTCATTTAATTACTTGGGAGAAAAATCCACCACTCCATCAATACCACCCAAAGTGTTTTAGGCAGTGATTAAAATGAAAACAACGCATCTTAATAAACTCTAGTTGTTAAAAGAACAAACCTAGCATATATAATAGTTTCCTACACAGTATTTCTGACTATTCACTTTGGGAGTTATTTTTTAAATCCACTTTTTTTTTTTTTTTAAACTGAGACTTACTACAACCAGGCACTGTACTTGGCCAACTAGTTTTTGAGAAAAAAGTTGGTTAAGATGGGAAAGACCCATAAATCAGTCCTTTGGTTACTAGGTTTGATTTTTAACTTTCAAACATTCTCCAAGATCAACAAAATCTAACTCAAAATGCACACTCTTACAAATGTTATTTTATTAGTGGGGATGGTGTTTGGTAAGGAGAAATCATAAGCTATTATTTTGATCCATTATTCCAATTATAAGTACATACTAAAAAGCTAATTCGTTATTTTTCTAATGAGTTTAAGATATTTGGCATTCAGTTGTTACAAATGCAATTCACTGATTTATCATGAGTCCTATACTACACACCACACAAAAGCAGCAAAATGGGTGTGCAGAAACAATTTTGCATCTAATGAATTAATAGTATTTGATACATATCTAAAAATTCAATTCAGTTTAGGGTTCAGTGAAGAAAAAATAGCCTGTTATAGGGTGCTAAAAAAGAGAGGAGGTAAACAAGTAGGGTTATTAATATATAAGAAATATTTATTATTCACTATCTTTTCCTTTGAGTAACAAGATGCTAATGAGCTTTCATAAAAAAAAAAAACCTGCTTGCAGCTATGCTAAAGACCCATCAACTGACAACACTGTTCATTCAACACCAACATTTTGTTAGATAAACCTATTTTTAAAGGTATAACACATGTTCTAAGCAATAATTTGGAAGCGCTAAGCAATTACAATGTAATACATCATCAATTTCTGAAACATTGTTAGCCACTTTTTACTAGCCTTCAGCAGTTTGGATTCAATAGACTTATTCAGTATAAAATTTAAGTTTCTAGATCCGCATGACAAGAAAATGTTTTTATGCAATTTTCTCATAAGACATTTAAATAGTCTTAGGGTCACACAACGTTTATCCTAAGTGTTTTAATCTGACATGCTATATAGCTACAATAAAAATAATTATGTTCAATTCTTAAATGAAAACTAAATGCGAATAAATGGTTAATAGATTACAATGGAATGTTTTAAGATCTTCCTATATGTAATTTGACACTGCTGATTTTAAATTTCAGAGCATAAAAACTTTAGATTTAAAATAACCAAATTTATCCTCGATGGCATGCAAGATCTTTCTAAAAATTAACCTAAGACCTAGAAGTCTCAGTATTATCAGAACGTAAAGAAACACAACAAATTTGTACATTTTATTCACATTTATTTTTCGCTTTTAGTGTGCTCACAGAAAATTAGAACACCTTAAGCAGGAGTTTAATAGCAATTTTTGTAAGCAAAGTTACATTCCATCTCTAAGTCAAATTGGTCAAAGCTTCTCCAGTATTTACAAAACATGATAGACAAGATGCTACACAAAACCATTGCATCTGAAGATTTTTTTTCTCCTTTATTCTCAAAGACGACTGGAAAAGAAAGCATTGCCTGCTGTAATGAAAAACATACCACAGTATAAACAGTAACCATTCCACTTATCACAGCTTTGTTGAGTTTAAAATTTGTGTTTAAAAGGTCCAAGATGACTTAAGTTTTACAAAAATGGGCAGGGTGGAAAGTTGCAAACTTCATGTGCTTCTGGATATCAAGATTTGTTTTTATACAATAGTCACAGTTAAAAACACCCTGCTGGTAATACATAATTACACTTTATTAAGGTCATAAACCAGCAATAAACAATAAAGCCTATACAACTTGTAGTTCTACTTAATCACTGACTGGTACAGCTAACATGAGATAAGTGAAAAGTTCCTATGGTTTAAATGAACTCCTAAGACTATGATCTTTTTTTTTTTTAAATCTGGGTATTGGTGTTTTTTTTTTTTTCCTTTCCTTCTTAGTCAAGACTTGTAGTGTTGTAAACCTGCCTCACAAAATACATCGTAATAACTTTTCTTTAAAAAAACAAAACAAAACAAAACAAAAAAACCCAAACGACTAAGCCTTTACACCATCATTTCTAGTGGCACATTATCTTGGCAATGCTATGCACCACTATGATTTCCCCATTGTGGCCCTTATCACTTCATTTGCTATCCCTTTTTGACCCACCCATCTCCTTCATATATGGGCATGTCCATAGAATGACAAAGAAAGTTTACATTTTTGAGTAAAGATGCAAAGTATGCAAAAAAATTAATACTGATGCAAAAAAATAGAGAGAGAGAGAGAGAGAAACAAGGCAGAGGAAGGTGTTTAAGCTCTCCTCGACCAGTTGGAATGGTGGTAACAGAATGATCTGAGATGGGATCTGTGGGGAGGGGAGAAGGGAAACAAAATTTGCTGCTTAAAAAAAAAAAGTAAAAAAAAAAAAAAAGGAGAGAGAGAGAGACATCTTTAAAATCAATCCCTGGTTGTAGACAAGTTCTCCAAAACCAGTACCTGGCACCACTCCAACAAACAAACTGGGGGGGAGGGAGAAAAGTTCTTCGATTATCTCAAAAACTCTCGCCCTTTTACTCTGCGGCCTCCGCTGGGGGAGCTTCTGGACTGGACTCGGGCTGGGCCTCCTGTGAGGGGGCTGCGCAGGCTGACGAGGCGGAGGCAGCCGCGGGCTCCTCGGCCGGGGCCGCCTCCTGCTCCGGGGGCGCGCCGGGCCCGGCGGCTGAGGGCGCCTCGCAGGCGGCGGCGCTGGCCGCGGCCTCCTCGGCCTTCTCTTCGGCCTTGCTGGGCTCCTCCGCGGCCTTGGGCTCCTCGCTGGAGGACGGCTTCTCGGGCGCGACGGCGGCCTCCTCATGCTTGGCCTCCTGCGGCTCGCCACCTGCCGCCCCCTCCTCGCCGGCGGCCGCCTCCTCGCCTGGCGCCGCCGCCTGCTCCCCGGAGGCCGAGCTCGCGTCGGCGGCGGCCGCGGCCGCTCCCCCGGCGGCCTCGTCCTTGCTGCCCTCGGCGGAGGCGCCGGCTGCGCCCTCCACCTCACCGCCCTCTCCCGCCTCCTTCTTGTTCTTCTTGAAGGAGAAGCCGCTCAGCTTGAAAGACTTCTTGAAAGAAAAGCGCTTCTTTTTTTTTTTCGGGGTCTCGTTGCTGGGCGAGGGTGTGGCGCCGTCCTCGGCCTTGGGCGACGACGTCGAGGAGGCCGCCGACGCGGCCTCGCCTTCCGCGGCCGTGGGCGAGCCGGGCTCGGCTGCCTCGCCCTCCGCGGGGGGCTCCTTCTCCGCGGGGCTGGCCCCGGCCTCGGGGGTGGCGGCGGCCTGCTCATCCTTCTCGGCCGCGGCGGGGGACGCGGCCCCGCTCCCGGCGGCCGCGGGCTCCTCCTTGTCTGCGGCCGGCGCGCTGCCGTTGGCCTGCAGCTCCTCCTTGGCGCCAGATTCGGCGGCCGCGGGCGAAGCGTCGCCATTTACCTTCACGTGGCCATTCTCCTGCGAGGCAGAGAAAGCGGGAGCGTCACTGAAGCGTTCCCGCCCCACCAGTGGGCCCTGAGACACCGGCTTCCCCCGCACTTCTTTGGCCCCGGGGACCCTCCTCTTGCCATTATGGGGAGGGGTGGCCTTGGAGACCCAGACAGGAACCCCCCCCCCCAGATTTAGAAATGGGGCAGCGCTGTTTGGGGATCCCTACAGCACAGCAGTAGCTGTGACCGTTCTGTGAATGTCTCTCGGACTGCGAAGTGAAAAGCAAAGAGGAGTAACGATTCCAGTGTCTCTTCACAGGCTTTGGGGGGAAAGAAGCCAATTAATGATACACCGAACGCCCTGTGGAAGAACGCACTTCGGAGCTGGTGATCTGCACCTAGGACACTTATGCCCCTTTCACCGTAGAACTCCGAGAACTCCCAGGGGTATCCCAGCACTCCAAACAGAAGCGCCGCACTTCACTGCGCGCTCAAAAGCACTGCGCTCGCCCAAGGCCCGACACCCGCAGGGGGCGCTGCGCCTCCATCGCACCAAGCTGGGCGCAGGCGGCGAGGAGGGGCGGGGCCGCCGGGCCACCCCGCCCTGCCCAGCCAGGCCCTGCCCGCAGGCCAAGGCGCCCCCGAGCCCGGATCGCGCAGCCCAAGAGTCCGCAAACAAAGCTCAGGTGGCTTCCCGGCCTCCCAGTCGGGCTAAAACCAACAAGGCTGCGGGAAACCCATTATCTCTTAGGTCTGGCCTCAGCTTCCATGCCCACCTACAACCGTGATTCTGCGAAGACAGGCGCGTCCTGGCAGCTCATTTTGCATTTTTAACGGGTTTAAAGCCTCTTGGCAGAGCTGACTTCCCCCAGTAGGTTGGAGCAAACGAGGCAACTCGGCTTCTGCTCTAGGAAAAGAGGCGTGGTGGGTGCCCAGTGTTTGCGAAGCAGCCACCCATGGCCGACCTCTCGCGCCCACCCAACCGTGGCTATCTGCCTGGGTCCGAGCCGCGCCGGGCGGCCCTCCGCGGGTGGTCGAGGCGCCACGTACCAACAATCCCGACCGAAATGCAACAACTACCTCTTCGGGGCCATCTGGAACGATCCTTAGAGGACCTACCTACTGTTCTCACCCTCGGGATACCGTTTAAAAAGTCAAATGTGTGTGATTCCTCAGACAGCTCCGAATAGCATTTAGGAAAGTGGGAAAACCCCATCCAAAAAATACCGAAACCCTTAAGTCCAGTTCCACCAGCCTCCTTTCCAAGAACCCAGGCACACCGCCTCGGCATACAATAAGACAGCCCTACAACCCTTCCCTACTCGCCTTTATCCGCCGCCATCCCCACTGCGAACCCCCTCCCCTGCACACACACACACACACACACACACGCACTCACACCAGCTCACACATCGAGAAGGCGACCCAGGCTGGACAACAAACGCGAGAGCCACCCAAACACCCCCCGTGTCCTCAAACAAATGAACCTGGCTGTGGAGCGAGGGGGGACACCTAGCTAGTCACGTTCTGCCAGTCTCCAAACCACGCCATTTTAGACGATTTGTCACTCCTGTCCTCCCGTCTACTCAAGAATTAGCCAGGGTTCTCGGGACCCGCTCCGTAGGCGCGGGGTGGGGGTGGGGGTGGGGGGAGATTCTGCCTACGAAAAATAAAGCAATTTAGGCTAGCTTTAACATTCCACTTTCCCACTGGAATCCGGCCACACTCGAGCTCCACCGGCTGCGCCTCGGGCGCGACCGGGAGGCAAAGAGAAGCGTCGAGAGCACAGAAAGACACCCAAGAAATGACCAGAACCACAGGTAGAATTTACCTGCCCATTCGCTTTGGAAGGCGATGAGGCCACCCCCGCCTCCCCGGGCCTCTCCGCGGCGGCGTCTCCCTTCGCTGCGGTCTTGGAGAACTGGGCACCCATGCTGGCTTCTTCAACAAAGAAACTCAACAGATCCAAGAGGAGAAACAAAGGGCCTCGGGTTGGTGTAGCGACGGGGCGAGCAGCAGCAGCGGCGGCAACAGCAGCGGCGGCGGCAGCGGCACTCACACCGGAGGGAGGGGGGTGGGGGCGGTGAAGAGGACAGAGGAGAACCGATTAAATACACTCCGGATGAAAAAATTTTAGTCGAGGAGATCAAAAAGCAGCAGCGCAGGAGGGAGGGAAAAAGGTGGAAAAGTCGAGCACAAAAAAAGGAGCCCAAGTGTAGTTTTTTTTCCAAAAAAAAAAAAGTAATAAAAAAAATCCCAGATTTGTAGCCGCACTGTAGACAAGAGGAAAATGGAGAAATCTCCCTGGTTGCTAATAAGATGCGGGGTCCAACGCCCAAGTGCACAGATGAATGGGCTCGCGGGCGCTGACGCGGCCCCCGCGCGCGCCGGCCAATCCGCGCGCCGCACACAAAGCAGGGGGCGGGGCCTCCGCGCCCGGCGAACAATGGAGCCGCGCTTTGCAAACGGTTTGAAAATCAGCCCCGAACCGAGAATTAATGTCCTCCAAATAAATAAATCAATTAAAAATACATGCCTCTCGCCTCCCTCTGCTTTAAAATGATCCTACGTCCCTTGATTGGCTTGCTTTGTTTGGAATTAATTGGCGCGGGCGGGGGGCGCCTGCAGCCGGGGGGCGGAGAAAGCCTTAACTTGACTCTCGCTGACTCGGGCCGGTCTATATCCGCGTCCGTCGCCGAGCTCGCTCCCCTCCCCCGCCCTCCCCGTGTGTTTATGTGTGTGCGAGTGTTAAAGACAATAGTCGGGATGTGTGTCTTTGCAGCGTGTTTTCTTTCTGCCTGTGCCATCTGGGTTTCACAGATAGTGCGCAGGATTTTTTTTTTCCCTTTTCAACTGCTTGAATTGTTAACTTGTCCCACATTGAAAGGTATTCAGACCACGAAGATCGAATTTCATCAAACGAGATTCCGAGTTGGAATTAGGTCTGTAGGCCAGATGTGGGAAACGCAAAAGCGGCAAACACGTCTTCCCCTCTGTCTCCCACACGGACACGCAACACAGGATTTGGAGATCGGCCTTGGGCGCTCCTCAAATTCCTCCTTTAGCTGTTCCCAATCATTTTTTCCCCCAGAATACCCAGGGAGGACTGTGTACAGAAGATCGCCACATTTGATCACTGTCTGAGTTGCCACGGGTTCCCCGCACAGCCTCGAGTGCACGCATCCATATTTACAGTTGGAATGCTTCTCGCATCCATGTGGGTCGTTCGCAGCCCACTGCCAGAATCTGACGGGTTCTCTCTGGGAACGCGTTTGTTGGCGTGCACGCCAGCGAGCGTGCGCCCCCCACCACCGGTTCGCAGGTCTAAGACGACACTGCCTGCGTGCGGAGCGGCTGCGGGAAGACGCCCGGGCGCTCCAAGTCCAGCTCGGGTTACCAGGAAATCGCCTAGAATGGCACACAGGATGCCTCCATCTGCCACTGCACCCCGGCCCCGCCGAAGCACCAGGCGCTCTTTGTGTGTGAGACACAAGGCATTGATTTAAGGTATCCGAGAGAGGGAGGGAATTCAGGGTACAGACCAATAAGCATTCCTCTACCACCCACACTTTCGCTCGTGACAAAATCAGACCACCTTTTCTCGTTTACATGTGGTGATCACTGCCACGAATAAAAATCTTCCCCTGGTGGAAGCGAGAAGCCATCGAGGGAATGGCTCACTTCTCCCGGTCCTGGCTCTGAATTCTCAGCTTTATTTCCTGCTCATTGTAGGGAAATAGGTCACACTCTGAGTGGGAAAAGACAGTCGTGTCGGGCCAGTAACTCTTTGTCGAAGTGTCGTTTTGCAAACCACCAGGCTGCCCCTCGCCACTTGGCGCGCGAAGGTCCTCTCGCCGTCCAGTGCCCTCGGATGCGCTCGTCACTCACGCAGTCATTCTCCCCAGAGCAGATGGAGAAGCGCATCTCGCCAACAAACGTGTGACCGCCCTTAAGGCAGCCCGCTGGCCCGGCCCCAGACCCCGGCCGCCAGGACGGACGCCAATCCCCAGCAAAGCCAGCGGGGCCGATCCAGCACCACCGTCCACAAGATTCCTAAAACGGTCATTGCAGGCTGCTGAGTTCCCGCCACCCCCACCCCACCGCCCCGTCCCACACCCACTCCCAGCGTGCAGCAGGCCCCTTCCTCTGCAGCCCCCGCCTGTCGGAAACTGGGGGTGACTGCTCGGTCGCTTGCGGATTTTCTCCCAGACGCGTCCTTAGCCTTTCCATTGGGGGGCTGCTTTTTATTGCTCCTTTGTTACCCGGCTGCCGCGGAGCTCTCCCCCCTTTTCTTTCCCCCAATGCCTATTTGACTGGTATCGGCTCGTTTCCCGGGCAACGGCCGGGGACGATTCGGGGCTGGGGCGGGGGGAGGGGCGGGGCGGAGCCGGCGCGGGTCGGGGGCAGCTGCGGGTTGGGGTGGGGGGCGCGCAGGCGGCGGCGCGGCGCGGGGAGAGAGAGGGGCCGGGCGAGAGCGGGGAGCAGATGGCCGGCGAGGGGCGGGCCCGGGCGGGCGGGGCGCGCGCGGGAGCCAATCAGGTCCCGCGGCAGCTCGGGGGCGAGAAGACAAGTGTAAACACGTCGGCTCGGCGCCCCACCCGCGGTCCCCAGCTTCGGTTAGGAACGTTGATTTGCGTGTGATACGAAAGCGCCGGAACTGGCAGGGGAGGAGGTGCGGGCGCTGGGCCTGCCTCCCTCCAGCCTCCCCCACCGCTCCCCGCGTCAGGCCCACCCAGGGGTTGTATTCTGCCCCACGGCGCGCGAGGGGTGAGGAAGGAAGGGCTGGGAGATGAGCAAAGGCCGCTCTTGGGAAGCTACATCATCATAATGGCAGGGCAGGGGCGCCGAGCTGTGCAGCGCGGGAGTTCCTGAGGACTCTGGCGTCCTCACACGCAGAGTATAGGTTTCAAATGAAGCGCCGGAGGTGTTTGTACGCGATGAAAGAGCCCGGAGTGGGTCCTCGTGACAATGCAAGGCGGGTGTCTATAGCCAACTCACGTTTGTTCTTCATGGCGGAGAGGCAGAGCTCCCCTTTCTGCGGGGTCATTCCCCAAATGCCAGCCACGGAGCCAGGCGCTGGATTCGGATCTCTCATGTGGGTGGCAGGGATACAGCTACTTGAGCCACCACCATCACTGCCTGCGGGGACATTGGAATCGGAAGTGAAGCTGGGGCTGGAACCCAGGCACTCTTTGGGTTGTGGGGATCCCAAGTGGGGTCTAAACGCCTGAGCCAAATGGCAGCACCCCAAGAATTTATTTGTACTCACCTTTCACCATGCCCTAGGGTATATTTAAAAATATATATATTTGAAAGGTGGGATTATACAGAGAAGAAAGTGGGAGAGAGGGAAAGAGAGATAGATAATCAATCTTCCAAATGCTTGTTAACTGGCCACAAGGGCCAAGATTGGGCCTTACAGAAGCCAAGAGCCAGGGATTCATGAGGGACTCCCACGTGGGTGCAGGGCTCCGAACATTTGGGCCATCTTCTGCTGCCTTCCCAGGCATATTAGCAGTGAGCTAATACCTAAAGTGGAACAGCCTGGACCCAAACCAGACTGCAAATGGAATGCCAGTGTCACAGGTAGCTGCTCAACCTGCTAAACCATAGAGCTGGCCCCATAAGGTATTTCTAAGATGATGATAATCTGTGCATGGTTTTCTCTAGAGAAAGAATAATTTATCTAGGAGATTTCAGTTAAACTTTTTTCCATAAAATTTTGGAAAGAACTTTGTAGATCATTCCACAAAATCCTGAGGGCCTACTGTGTGCCGAGCACACTGATCAAGGGCTTGTCTTCATAGCAGTGAACATGACAAATGCAGTCGCTAACCTCAGGGAGAGTATATTTAGTTAGATTTACACTTCTAACTACAGTTAAGGTGAGCTGCACCATCTGGCTTTATCCTCTCACCAGAAGAAGAAATAGGCCCGAGGAAATTGCCAGGTTTTTCAAATGGTAGAACCCAAAATAGAGCTTGCTCCCTCATGATTCCAAGTTTTGGCTTCTTCCACCATGCAGGTGCTACCTAGGCTTTCCTTGATGGCACAGATTCACTCAGTAGGTGAGTTTTGCACTAGCAAAGTATTAATTTAGTCCCTGCTGCATACCAACAAGACAGGTTAGACAACAGTTTATGGTAGGGATGAACATGAGCTTGGGCTTGGGTTTTCCTCTCATGTAGCTTACATTTTGTATTATACTGTCTTAAAAGTTGTTGAGATCTAAAGAAGAAGGACAGAATTAACTGTCATATAGTTATCCATAGTTAACTAATCTGTGGTAAATAGCTAAATTATGTGCTGCAAAACCAGTAGCAAAAAATGAGGGCCACTTTCTAGAGTCCAAACTAAAATGCGTTCACCTGAGAGCATTCATGTACTGAGATTTATGAGAATGGGTTCCCATTGTCCAAGTGATGTTACTGTCCATCCTTCATCTCACTGTTGGTTTTTTTTAAATTTTATTTATTGAAAGAGTTACAGAGAGAGGTAGAGACACACAGAGAGAGGTCTTCCATCCACTGGTTCACTCCTCAGATGGCCGCAACGGCAGGAGCTGTGCCAATCTGAAGTCAGGAGCCAGGGGCTTCTTCTGGGTCTCCCATGCAGGTGCAGGGGTCCAAGGGCTTGGGCCATCTTCTACTGCTTTCCCAGGCCACAGCAGAGAGCTGGATTGGAAGAGTAGCAACCAGGGCTAGAACCGGCACCCATATGGGATGCTGGCACATCAGGCCAGGGCTTTAACCCGCTGCACCACAGAGCCGGCCTCACACTGTAGGTTTTTATATTAGCTGAAATTTAATTCCACAGAAATTGTGTAACTTAGAATTTAGTGAGAAGCAAAACACAGATTTTTCAACTCACCCAAAAAATACTTACTGAACTCCTATCATGTGCAGAGAATTTGGGATATGCCAATGAACACAACAGACAAGAAATCTTTATGAAGCCTACATTCTAGGGTCGAGAGACAACTGCAAATTAACAAATACAAGTAAGCAAATTATATGGGATGTGAAAAGTCTATAAATGTGAGGAAAGAGAAACTGACGAAAAGTAAGGGAGAAATTCTAAACAGAAAAGCAAAAACCTCACTGAAAAGATGAACTGAACAGACTCAAAGACGTAAGGGAATTATTAATAGGAATAGCCCAGCCAATGCCTCTGATCCAGCAAAAGAGACAAGAGTAAGAATTAAACAAAAAGATCGCATACAAAGGTAAACTCTAAAGGGAAGTATAGGGTGCTACAAAATAGTGTAATTTAGTAAGAATGATTAAAGTGCATTTATGTGAAACTGAAGGGAAGAGTAGTATTAGCCAGGTAAAGGGGCAAAAACTTGCATTCAGGGGCAGCAATAGCAAAGTGCCAGGGGAGGGAAGATAGTGACAAGGGTTTGGGAAGAAGGAAAAGAGATCAGTTTGGACATATTTGGTGTTTGCAAAACGTTCCAGTAGAAAAATCAAGTGCTCTTGAGTCTGGAGTTCATCAAGTGGTCTGGAATGTAAGTATAGATTTGTAATCTTCCACATGTAAATATTTTCAGCACCCAAGTCCTAGAACCATGCCAAAGACAGTGGTGTCCAGAGTCACACTCTGAGTGATACCTGCTTTAAGAAGGGGAGCAAGAAAGGAGTGTAGGTGGCAAAGAAGAAAGAGAAGGATCTTTCAAGGACTAGATGGACAACCCGGAGAATGTGGTATTGGGAAAGTCAGTGAACCCAGTGTCTCAGTGAGGTGTGGTTAATTGTGTCACGTGCTGGATGTTGCAGTGTAGTGACGGGCTCCAGGACACTTTTTGAGAGTGGAAGTATAGGATTTAGTGTTTTGAGAAGCAAATGGGAAGGAAGAAGATAATAGCGAATGATCTCTTTTTTTTTTAACCTTTATTTAATGAATATAAATTTCCAAAGTACAGCTTATGGATTACAATGGCTTCCCCCCCATAATGTCCCTCCCACCCGCAACCCTCCCCTCTCCCACTCCCTCTCCCCTTCCATTCACATCAAGATTCATTTTCGATTCTCTTTATCTACAGAAGATCAGTTTAGCATACATTAAGTAAAGATTTCAACAGTTTGCTCCCACACAGAAACATAAAGTGAAAGATAATAGATGATTTTTTAAATGATGATGAAATCAGATCAGACCTATTGTCATGTTTAATCCCAGTGAGAGTCAAGTTGGGAATTGATAATTTCTTCCTTTTTTTTTTTTTTTTTTTTTTTTTTTTTTTTTTACAGAAGATCAGTTTAGTATACATTAAGTAAAGCTTTCAACAGTTTGCACCCCCATAGAAACACAAAGTGAAATATACTGTTTGAGTACTCGTTATAGCATTAAGTCTCAATGTACAGCACGCTAAGGACAGAGATCGTACTACATGAGGAGTAAGTGCACAGTGACTCCTGTTGTTGACTTTACAAATTGACACTCTTGTTTATGGCCTCAGTTCTGTGGCATAGCAGGTAAAGCCACTGCCTGTGACTCCAGCGAATGATCTCTTTATAAAATTTGATGGGGCAA
Organism: Oryctolagus cuniculus; assembly: GCF_964237555.1. Taxonomy (NCBI): domain Eukaryota; kingdom Metazoa; phylum Chordata; class Mammalia; order Lagomorpha; family Leporidae; genus Oryctolagus; species Oryctolagus cuniculus. The sequence goes on from NC_091436.1 coordinate 57,574,845, forward strand.
AGGGTTTGGAGAAAGAGCAGTAGCCAGAAGGGGCTACTACTGTCTATTGTTTTTTGTTTTGTGTTACGTTGTTTTGGATGGAAGATGTTAGAGCAAGTTTCCTCTGAAAATCCAGTAGAAAGGAAAAGGTTGTAGATACAATAGGGAAAGGGGGAGAATGGAGTGAGGTCCCTGAGAAGGCAGGAAGGATGAGGGCATATGGCACATGTTTGAAAATTGGCTCTTGAAAGGGATCTTGCTCTGGAAGAAGAAGAAGGAGGAGGAGGAGGAGGAGGAGGAGGAGGAAGGGGAAGGGTTGGGGGCTACATATTTTCTGGTGTGAAGATAAGAGAAGTCCCTTCTGCTGGTTTCTGTTTGCCCTTGGAATCATCAGCTAAGACTGAGGCAGAGAAAGGAGATTTAAGAGTTTGATTATGTTTTAGAAGGCACAGAATAATGATCAGGAGGCATAGGATTTACACTTAGGGGTATGGTAAGACTTCAGAGCAATAATGAATGTTCATCTGAGATTGATAAATCCCAATATTGCTTAATGAATACATCAAAAGATCGCTCACATGTAAATGTATGACGGTGTAAGTGTCCGTTACTACCCTCCTTTAAGATTTCCAGTTGTTCACTCTCCCAATTTATACTCAATTTGTGTTAGACCCATAAATACAATACTTACTCAAAAAATATATACATAAATTAAAATGGTATTAATTTTTACAGTTTAATCTCAGTTAATCCTATGTGATTCCATACATATATGTTGAAAGAGGAGGAAGGAAAGGGTTCCCACTTGCACCAGGTACTACACGGTGTGAGTCTGTGCTAGGCTTGAGATTCAAGCCTTATAATAACTCCCTGGACTTGTGTGTATCAGTATTCTCATCTTTCAGATTTGGAGATTGATGTTTAGCTAGCTTTAGAAAATTAAATTCAACTATGTTGGCCTTTGTCAACTGATGGCTATGCGGTGTCTAGAAATCTAATAAGAGCTCAAATTGTCATAATATGCACAGAACACTGTGCATAGTAGAAGTTGGATTATCTGTTAGAATCTGTACTAAAACTGCACACTTGGGGCCAGTGCTGTGTCGTAGAGGATGAAGCTGCCACCTGCAGTGCTGGCATCCCATATGGGTGCTGGTTTGAGGCCTGCCTGCTCCGCTTCTGGTCCAGCTCTCTGCTATGGCCTGGGAAAGCAAAGATGCCCCAAGTCCTTGGGCCCCTGTACCCACCTGGGAGACCTGGAAGAAGCTTCTGGCTCCTGGTTTCAGATTGACACAGCTCCAGTCATTGTGGTCATCTGGGGAGTGAACCAGCAGATGGAAGGTTCTCTCTCTCTCTCTGCCTCTGCTTCTCTATAACTCTGCCTTTCAAATCAATAAATAAGTCTTAACAGAAAAATAAAACCGCACACTTTCTTAACTTTATCCTCCCTTTAGAATGCTTTGTGTACTGTCCAGTAGCGCTTATGTAAAAAGATTCCTCCAGAATTGGGAAACATCAGAGTCATTGCTTATCTGAAGAATCAAGGACTGACATGTCTACCTTAGGAGTGAAGTGTCAGAATGTCAGATCCCCTCTGGGTATATAGATGATCATCACAAAACTACTACAAATGTGTGTATATTTTTAGTCACTGCTCTTTGGACTTACCCATTAAATTAGTAGGATTTAATTTTCAGTATTTGATAAGATAATCAGAGTGCCATATACTCTAGAAAAGGTAAGTGAAAAGCAGGAAAAAATTTTAAGAAAAAGGTTTCAGAAACTCTGAATCAAACCTTATCTACCTACAGTAGTGTTTCCAAGGATTTGCGATATATTTACCCTCCAGGGACAGACTAAAAAAAAAATCCATATAACCTTTTGGAAGAACTAAATTGAAAAAGGTGGGGGAAGGGTGACAGTGTCAGTCTAATTTCCTTCCCCACTTTGTTCTCAGAGATAACAAGGAGGTGAATAAAAAAAAGGAAATCAAAGTTTTGAGTAAGAGGATTAGGTTCCTGGTCTCTTAGAGTTACCTGATCACTTTTCCCATTGTTCTGATACTGTGGTTATGTATTTATACATTTATTTATCATGGTTATTTATTTATTTATTGTGAGAGCCAGAGACTGAGACTGAGACAGAGAGCTCCCATCCACTAGCTCATTCTCCAAGCACCCACAAAGACCAGCACTAGGCTAGGCTAGAACTCAACCCATGGCCCCAACTGCTTGAACCTATTACTAACTACTACTGCTGCCTTCCAAGGTCCGCAAAGTCAGGAAGCTAGAACTGGGAGCCAGGGCTGGAAATTGAATCCAGTTACTCTGATGTGGGCCACACACTCATCTCTGATACTGCATTCTTAACTGGCCAACCAGTAGCAAGAGTAGAAAATTCATGCACAAAAAAATGATAGCATAGGAGTGATACAAAGGGTAATTTTTCACTGCTATTTTAATGCTATATTTTCTGATATTAAAGAGATTAAGTGGTTGGCTGAAATGATATATTTTAATTGGTTTGTGATTCTAGAAATTAGAGCATGAGATACTTTTAAAAAGTTTGTGAAAATAGATTTTTTTAAAGAAAGAATTATTTATTTTTGAAAGTCAGAGTTACACACAGAGTGGGAGAGACAGAGAGAGTGATCTTCCATCCACTGGTTCATTCCTCAGATTGTCTTCAATAGCCAGAATTGGGCCAGGCTGAACCCAGGAATCAGGAGCTTCATCCAAGTCTCCCACATGGATGCATGGGCCCAAGCACTTGGGCCATCCTCTAATGAATTCCCAGGCAAATTATCAGGGAGCTTGATCAGAAGTGGAGTAGCAGGGGCTTGAACTGGTTCTGATATGGGATGCTAGGACTTCAGGCAGTGGTTTAACCCATTATGCCACAATGCTGGCCCCTTGATAATATCTTTTTATTTCTGTTTTTCACAAACTTTATGAAGTACCCTCATATAAAATTATATTAATTATTTACCTTTATTCCAAATAACAATGTAGTTTTCTTAAGGATCTACTAACCCTTAAAAATTGCTTGTTGCAATCAATAAATTGAAAGTTTTTATTAAGCTACTCCTAAACCAGGGCCTCTGTAAGAATCCTTCAGTTTGGTGAACTTTTCAGTGCTTTGTACAGCACATTGTCAAGCCTGGTGGTGAGATGTCTATGAAAGAGGCAAGTATTCATTTGCTCAACAGATATTCTTTATTCAGCACATGTTTTATACCAGGCACTGGGTTGTTGTGCTTTGCCTATGTGACTTTATTGAATCCCCACACCACAAATCTTACAGTGAAGAAACCATTACTCTATTTTCTTCTTGAAATAAGTCCCTGAGAGGTTATATAACATGCTCAAGTTTATGATGCTTGTAAGTGGTTGGAGTTGAGTTTTCAAGCCAGCTCTTCATGATTCTAAAGCTTGTGGTTCTGTTTCCATTACTCTTCCATGCTACCTTAAAGATGGTAAGAATTTATGGAATGTTTCTATTTCTTGTTGAGGTTACAAAAATACCCATACCTATGAGATAATAAAAATGAACCATAAGAGATTAAGCTTTATTGATGCTTGTTTTCAGAAGGGTGGTTAGGCATAGTGGTTAAAATGCTGCTTCGGATAGCCACATCCCATAATCAAGTGAGTGAATTTGAGGAGGAGGAGAAAGGAGAAAGGAGAAAGGGGGAAGAAGGAAGGAGGAAGAAGGGAGGAGGAAGGAGAAGGAGGAGAAGAAATAGAGAGTCAGGATTCCTAGAATGAGGGAACTCACAGAAGAGAGGGGGTGATAATAATGAGGTATTCTTCCAGTAAGATTATGCTTGGAATTTGATTACTTTTTTGTTGCACATGTTGATAGTTTTTGCATTTAAAGAATTTTTGAACATATCATTTCATTTAATATCCGTAGTAAATTCAGATATCCATTGGGTTAATTACCAATTAAAAAGGAGTTAACTAATTAGTTTAAAATCGTAACCATAGCGTCTCAGACCATCTAGTATCCTGTGGACTGCTGGAAACAGACGGGGTCCTCCTCAGGCCTGATCCTCCTATTTCTGCCTCTTATGTACCATGTCTTACATTCCCATTCCTCTCTGGCATCTAAGAAAAAGACACCTATGTCCAGTTTCTAATTGATTTTGACTTTTATTCTCATTGCTTTGAAGGCTGTTTCAATGCCAATGACACTAAGCACACAATTTTCTGCCCTAGCTCTAACTCAAATCGAAATCAGGGTTTTCACCTGCTCCATGCTGATTTAGGTATTGCTGCTTGTACATTTTTCATCACTTCCTCAGCTGCAAGATTATCATTATCCCATCCAAAACACCACCACCTCTGAAATAATTTTTTCAATTATCTTGGAGATGTTTGCAAATCATACCTCTCCACCATTTTCCCAGATGCTGGGACAGGCAGCAGTAATGACTCAAGTGGTTAGGTATCTGCCACCCTTGTGGGAGACCTGGATTGAGTTTGCAGTTCCTGGCTTAAGCCTGGCCCAGCCCTGAACTTTGTGGGCATTTGGAAAGTGAATGAATAGATGAGAGATCTGTGTGTGTGTGTGTGTGTGTGTGTGTGTGTGTGTGTGTTTGTGCTTGTCTCTGTCTCTCAGCCTCTCAATCAATTTAAAAAGAGTGAAACCAGATATAAGGTTAATATGGCTAATACTTTAAGGTTAATATAGCTAACACTCTGCTACCAAACAGTACTAAAAATTAAAGCAAAAAATAACTAGCTAAAAAAAAAAACCCTGAAGGTTTTCCCTGTTTAGTCAACCTATAAGCCTCTCTTTCCACCTCCATCATCTTTCACATCTTGGGTGCAGATCCCCTTATGTTGTCTTTTTCCCCTCTAAAATTACTAATTATAAAACTAGTTGAGTAGCCAGGGGATGCTTGGATCTCTTACTGATGGTTTGCTACAATGCCGAGCACTCCATGATCATCCTTGTCAAATCAGGTTTTTTTTTTTTTCTTTTAAACACGTATGATATTTTTATTCCTTCCCGGGGCTAAAACTGAAGTTAAAGTTACTGATGTTTTCTGCCTGAATTACCTCCTATGTCATTGCTGATGTTCCCAAGGCATGCTATACCACAAATATCTCCCCTGTTACTTCTCCAATTAAAAACTGAATTTTAACTCCCTATAATCTAACCTTCCCTACTTGATTTCCAAGACTCTTCATGATTCGCCCCCATAATCTCTAGGCAGAGGACTAGTCTGTGTCATTGAGTGATGATTTATTACACTCTTCCCTGTAATTGTTTTAACTTGCCTCTGTAAAGAAGCAGTAATTACAAGTTTATAGTATAGCCCTAATAAATATACTTCATAAAGAGAAGATTGAAAAACTTCAAGATATTTCATAATTCAAAACAAAGTAGGAAGCCAGTTCTCTTCCAGCTTCTCTCCCATTCTCCTTTCTTTTCTTTCTGTAAAAGGAGCAGATCTCAAAGGGGTTGTGGACTAGTCTCCCTTTTTGCTGAAGAGAGAGGCTAGTCTTTGAATTTCTCACTGTCCTCTTACAGTCTTATACTAGTGTGCTTGTACAACTCAATCATGCCAAAAGTAATCAACAATGTTTTGCATCAAAGTGTTCCCTGAGGGGAAGAGAGAAGAGAAAATGGCAAGAGGTAAATAGATGTTTCCTCCTGATTATGGACAAGACCAACTTACCCTTTCTTTTTTTAAATATTAATTTATTTGAAAGGCAAAATGACAGAGAGAGAGGGAGAGACAGAACATCCTCCATCTACTGGTTCACTCCTTAAATTGCTACAAAGGCCAGGACTGGACCAAGATGAAGCCAGGAACCTAGAACACCTTTTGGGTCACCAATATTAGTAGCAGGGCACAAAGACATGAGTCATCCTCCATTACCTTCCCAGGGATATTAGCATGAAGCTGGATCAATAGTGGAGCAGCTAGGACTTGGACTCAAACCGGCTCTGTAACATAGGATTCCCACATTGCAAGTGGCTGCTCAACCTACTAAGCCATGCCAGCCCTGAATATGCCTCTTCATCAGAATATGTTTTCATGTCTACAACATTTTATTTTATCAAGCTAATACTTAATTTTCCTAGCTGGAATCTCCTGCTTTTTCTCATTGTGGCTTTAAATATCCTGAGTACTTTCAGTGAGTTTAAACTACAGAACAGTAATTAATTGAATAAAATAAGCAGTAATTTTCTCTGCATTGAATTTTATATCCTTTTGACCATGTGGCAAGAAAAGAAAATCTTTAAATTTTCATTTAAAATTCCATGTTAATGCATTTGTGATATTTTGAGAATATTCAATAATGACAACAACAAAGAATTCTTAAAGCAATTTAAATGTAATCACTACCTTTTGAGAATAATTTGATTTTCACTGTAACTTTTACTAACACAATAAGAGATCCCTTCAGTGGTGTGGGGAGAATAGTAAAAATAATTATTTGACACCATGTAAGCTAATCTTCAAATCAGCCTGGGGAACATTCCTTTTTGGAATTGCCCTCACAAATCACATATGAAATCTGTCAGTACTTTATAATTGTATTCTACAGTGATAATTCTTATTATTACAAACTACGTTAGCCACTATGATCACTTTCCTTAATAATACTAAGAACATCAAGGTGAATTAAACATTTGAGTATACGACTTGTTTTTGAAATATAGTTTTAGTCACTGTGCTTTTGGTTGTTTCTAAAATTAATACTTGTTTTTAGAGAGTTTATCATTCTTGGGGTGAAGCAGCTGTGATGGAGTGGGACTACACTATTTGAGGACATGTGTTCAATTTCAGGTTCAAACACTTGGAAACTATGTTAAGACCTTATACAGTTGACTTAGCTTCTCTGAGCTCAAATTTCTTCCTTTGTAGAATGTAGATAAAAATTCCTGCCTCAACAAGTTGTTAAGAGTTAACAGAACAGGGATTTCTAAAGGTAAGATATTGTTATTTTTACATTTGTTTTCTAGGAAGGTTCCTGCTGAGACCTTAATGAGAATAGAAAAAATAATGAATGTTTTGAGGTAACAGGGACCCAGCCCTTAATAAGACCCAGCCCTTAGTAAGTACACTTAAAAAGTTTTACATAGAAGCATATAACAGCTCCATAACATGGAAAGAACTCTCAGGGAAAAGGGAAGATGTTAACTATTTTGGTTGATCATTAAGGAAGTTACAGAAAAAAAGACAAAAATACTGTAAAATGTTTTAAAAATTAAAGTACATTTTCCAGGTATACATTTTATAAATACAAAACAAATTCACAAATTATCTTGAAGACTAAATAAAAATCAAGTTAATAAACTCAGACTTAATACCTCCAGCCAGTACTGGTACAGAACTTAAAAGATGAAATTCAATCCACTCATGTGTAGCGTTGAAGGAATGTGCTCATTAAACAATTCTGAAGGCCTTTAACCATCTTACCATTTTGGAATAGCAGAGTTTATTGAAAACCTCTGAATAGATTTGGAAATGAAAGAGAACTAAGAAAAACATGTAACATCAGACCTGTTGTAAAGTGCTTATTTGTAAAGTGAGGATTTGCAGTGAATCCTTATCTTGTCTTGTGTGCTGGGCAGAATTCCCAGAAGAATTCTGAGAAAAACTGACTAGGAATTACTGAAGGCCCTAAAAGGCCTATGGCAGAACTGGTGATTCCACATTAGTAGTTGTCTTTGTCTTCCAGTGAGCTAGCCTATCTCTTGAGGGCGGTGGGATTATATTTCTTAATTAGTGTCAATTTTTAATTAACACTTAGACTTCCACATGATTAAGAAAATACTGTCTCCCCACTTTTGCTTTCTTATAGCTCTATTTTCTCAATCTGTGCTTCTTTTCAAATATGCTACAAACCACAATTGTTCAGTCTCTTCCCTTGAGCATCTCATCTCTGGCTGCACTAGGAGAGCCAGTAGAGAGACACTAGGGTAAAACCAATTTGCAAAGTTTGCATTTCATTTTTTTTTTTAATAAAATCACCCTTTTCATAGAAAATCCAGGTAGGGTAGTGAGCTTCCTTCAGATTCTCACTCTCCTTTTTCTGTGTGTTAACTAAAAATGTTATTAGCAGCATTCTGTCAATTATTCACTACCTGAATTTCTTTGAACAAGATGTTTTATACACATACAAATTTCATTTTGGCTAATTTATAGCAAGTAAAATATTTGTGTTGATTATTATGCTCCTCATTTTTTTAAGGTTTTACAATTTATTTTGAGACAGAGAGATCTTCAATCAGTTGGTTCACCCCCCTAGATGACTGCAACAGCCAGGGCTGGGCCAGGATGAGGCCAGGATCCAGAAGCTTCTTCCTGGTTTCCCATGTGGATATGGCAGCCCAAACACTTGGGCCATCTTCCATTGCTTTTTCCAGGTCATCAGCAAAGAGTTGGATTGCAGGTGGAGCTGCAGGGACACGAACCAGTGCCCATACTGGGTGCCAGTGTTGCAGGCAGCGACTTTACCTACTCAGCCACAATGCTGGCTCCATTCTCATTATTAAAAGATGTGATTCATGAACACACCAGGAGATAGATCTTTGTACGAAATAATAGTTAAGAGTTTTGGAATTCGCTTCTCTTTTCCCTGGCCTCTTTCCAGGAGGGGGCTTGCTGGAGCCCTGGGCCTCCAGGGCGCGTGGCCTTCACCTACCCTAGGCTTCCAGGCCTAGATGCTCCTCCACCTGGCTGGTTCCTGGTGCTGGGTTGAAGTATTGTATTTCGCAAAGAGTGCTGAAATAGCAGGAGTTTGTTCAGAGACCATTTCTGTGCCCCAAGAAATAAAAGCATCACAGCTGTGGAAAGAGATAGAAACTTGACATCCTGGATTGGCTGATGTTAGAAATCAGGTGATATTTGCTGTTCATCAAGAATATGTTGAGCTTGGAGATCAGCTCCTCCGGCTTCAGTCCGGAGACAAAATTGCTATCATCCCCCCATTAGTGGAGGCTAGTGCATTTAAGCCATGTAGGAAAGATATGGATGATGTTGAAGAGAAACCTAAAGATACAATAAAATTCACTGCTGAGAAACTTTCAGTGGATGAGATCTTGCAGTTGGTGATTTCTCCACCCTGCGGTGCAGTGTCCCTATTCGTAGGGAATACAAGAAATAACTTTGAAAGGAAGAAAGTCATTAGCTTAGAATATGAAGCTTATCTACCAATGGCGGAAAACGAGGTCAGAAAAATCTGTAGTGACATCAGGCAGAAATGTCCAGTCACACACATAGCAGTGTTCCATCGACTTGGCTTAGTTCCGGTGTCAGAAGCAAGCATAATCATTGCTGTGTCCTCAGCCCACAGGGCTGCATCCCTTGAAGCTGTGAGCTATGCCATTGATAATTTAAAAGCCAAGGTACCCATATGGAAAAAGGAACTTCCATATGGAAGAGAAACAAAGAATGCTTTTGGGCAAAGAATGATTAATCAGTTATATTTTTTAGAGCTCTCACACTTGGGTAAAGTTTCACCATTGATTCCTCTGTGATTTTTCTCCTCCACAGATTGATAGCTCACCGAAGCACAGTGTTTTATAACTGTGGGGAAAAAGAGAAAAAGCTAAATAAGTGCATATTTAGGCTGAAGGGTTACCTGGGAGCTAGAGCCAAAGCAAGGACTTCAGGGAAGACAAGCATCCGTGGTAGATGTCTTTCCGTGACTAAGCCTAGCTGTGACTCAGCTTATACTGAGGGCTGGCACCTGCTCACCGATCTCATCTCAGACATGGTCTCCCCTTCAGCTTCCCGTCCTGATATATATATTTTAGACAGTATATTTTTAAAAATAAACTAATTAAGCCCATAATTTTAAAAGTTTACAGATCTTCCCATTTTTAAAAAATTCAGTGATAATACCTAAAATATTTCATATTCTAGAGATTTTTAGTAATTTAAAATCTATAATCTTGATCATAATACTTGTTGCATTTTGTGGTTACTAGTATTGTATCAATGTACAAATCAGCATGAAATTGTTGTAAAACTACCATCAACGTGTTTTATGTTAAAATGTTAGTTGATGTCTAAAATTTGATTTGCAGAAATTGTTTTAAGCAGAGTAATATAAGGAAGGTTATATGATTATTTATTAAAGCATTTTCAGATAGTTTACTTTCCAGTTGCTTTTGCATCATGATCCTTAGTGAAGTTATTGGTAAACAATTAAATTCTCTGCAAGATTTTTTATGAAAGAGTAATCTAGTTTTTACTGGGCAACCTATATATTGATAATTTGTATATACAAGTCCCATATAGTATATTTTTTCCAATTCTTTTCAGCTTTATTGGAAGATAATTGATAAATAAAGATCGTATATTTAAAAAAAAAGAATTTTGGAATTAGCCAAGAAGAAAAAGTGCTCACCATCACTAATCATCAGGGAAATGCAAATCAAAACCACAAATGAGATATCATCTCACCTTAATTAGAATGACTGTAATGCAAAAGATAAAAAATAATAAATGGGGCTGATGCTTGACCTAGGTGTTAAGATACACACTTCAAATATTGGAGTGTGTGAATTCAATACTTGCCTCTTATTCTTTACACCAACTTCTTGCTGTTATAGACCCTGGAAAGCACTTGTGGATGGCTCAAGTAGTTGGGTTCCTGCTATTCATATGAAAGACTGGAATTGGGTTACTGTCTCCTGGCTTTGGCCTGGCCCAGCCTTGGCTGTAAAGGGCATTTGAGGAGTGAACCAGCTAATGGGAGCACTCTTTCTCCATCTGATCTCTGTGTGTCTCTCTATATCTCCAATTAATTAATTAAATTAAAAAATAACAAATGTTGACAAGAATGTGGAGAAAGGGCAGTTTTTATATATTATTGGTAGGACTGTTAGTACACCCATTATGGAAAATAGCATGGAAGTTCCTTAAAAACATCTAAAAATAAAACTATTGTATTCTTTAGTTATCCCACTACTGGGGTATATATCCAAAGGAAAGGAAATTAACATTTCATAGAGATGCTTATACTCTCATATATTTTTTAAGATTTATTTATCTATTGAAAGTCAGAGTCACACAAAGAGGAGAGGCAGAGAGAGAGAGAGAGAGAGAGAGAGAGATCTTCCATCCACTGATTCACTCCCCAACTGGCCACAAAGGCAGGAGTTACGCCGATTGGAAGCCAGGAGCCAGGAATTTCCTCTGGGTCTTCTCATGTGGGTGCAGCATCCTAAGGACTTGGGCCATCTTCTACTGCTTTCCCAGGGCTTAGCAAGAGCTGGATTGGAAGTGGAGCAGCCAGGACTCGAACTGGCGCCCATGTGGGGTGTCGGCACTCAGTGCCATGTGGGCACTTGTTCGTGTCCTGGCTGCCCTCTGATCCAGCTCTCTGCTAATGGCCTCGGAAAGCAATGGAATATGGTGTTTGCCCCCCCCCCCCCCACCTATGTGGGAGACCTCCAAGAAGCTCCTGGCTATTGGCTTCAGTTTGGCCCAGCGCTGGCAGTTGCAGCCATCTGGGGAGTAAGCCAATGAATGGAAGATCTCTGTCTCTTTGTCTCTCCCTCTCTCTTTCTGTAACTAACTTTCAAATAAATAAATATGCCTTAAAATAAAAATAAAAACTTAAGAAAATAAGCAACCAATTTAAAAAAAAAAAGTGTAGTGTGAGGTAGGGATCTCACTTGATTTTTTTCCCTTATGTTCTACCACAAGTGATCTGCAATACTGCCATTAACATGACCTTAAATTCTAATTAAAACATGGATGCATTGCTGAGTTCTCTCTTCTGCTGTACTGCACTTTGTACATCAACACATTTTTTAAAAAAATTGCTGTAACTTTGTAACAAATTTTTATATCTGACAGAGAAAATTGTCCTTTATTTAACAAAAAAAGTCAATATTCTTACTCATTTGAACTTTCAGATGAAATTTAGGATCAATCTTTTAATTTCACAAATACTGTTTCTCTTAATATTTGCTGAACTTTTATTAAATTGATAAATCAATGTGCATGCATTTGATATCTTTGTAATACTAAGTTTACCTTTGAGGAACATGAAGTTCTCTGTATTTAGGTCTTTCATCATTAAGTATATAGGTTTAGAGTTATCTTCACTGCATATTATGCAAGTTATTTCTAGGTAAACTATTCTTTGTTTCCTGTTATTTTTAGATTGATTACCTATATAGATGCCAGAGTCAGAGGATGTAGTAGAAATAGCAAATGATTTGCCAAAATGTGACTAGTTAATAACAGAATTTTGATTGGATTCCAAATCTTCTGTTGGTGCAGCTTCTACAACACAACAGACTGCTTATTATTGTCTCATTCTTGCTGCTACCTCTTTCTCTTTTTGAATGCAGCTTCGTGGTGATTAATGAATCTAAGCCAAGGGATTATAGCATAATCCCATAAGTCTTAAAATCATAAGTAACTGGAACAATAAATTTTTACAAAGTTAAATTTTCTCAAATTTTATTTATGTTTAAAATGAGTAATATTTATGGTGATGGAATTTTAGGATTTTATTTTTAATCTAGTACTTCTGCAAAAGCTTCACTTATGTGAAAATTAGAAAACATAACTTCATTATGATGAAACAGCATTCATCATATTTATCATGGTTGTTAAACAGAGTTGTGTATACTGTTAATACTTGAAAAAATGATGATAGTTTCAATAATTGTTAGTACATTGTGACTCTTTCATCAAGTGTTTTGAGGTCAGGATAAATCTAAATTTCAATAAATAAATGTTGAAATATTTAAATAAAACTATAGTTATTTTCACAAAACTTAAACTGAAGCCAGTAAATGTATAGAATCATGCTTACTGATGCACCTTAACAATGTTTTCTCCAAATGGCTTGTTAAAATAAATCCAATTCATTTTTTCTCTTGAATGGTCACCAGTCATTTCCTGTAAAGTTAGTAGGTGAATATACAAATTCTTTTCACAAGAAAGAAATCTGAAAGATTTAATGACCTCTGGATCTCTTTTCCTGTAATCTTAAGCTCAGTTTCTCAAACAAGGTGAACATTTAAATGTTCATTCGTCATAAATAGATCTGGTAGATGATAAATCACGGCTCATTCTAATTATGAACAGTTTAGGAAATGCAGTGAGAGGATCAAAGATGAAGGGGTTCAGGTCACATGGAATGGAGGCCCACTGAATGAAGAACACAAAATAGAATGAGCACACAGTGTCTGTTCAGTTAGGAAGTATCCGAATGTCTGACACTTGTGAAGATAATCCTTAGAAGCGTGTGAAGATAGCTGCCCCAGCTGAAGCGGTATGTCAGTTGAGGATTCTGACACCCTTGTGTACCTTGAAAATAAGCCAGTTGGATGTGAACCTTCTGCACATCTGGTGTGCAGAAGACAAGTGAAAGTGGGACTTGGGTGAGTCTTACATGTTAGTGAAATCTTTGTTCCTAGTCACAAGGATCTCAGAATGTCTTTGCCTTTTGATTTTACTATCAGTTCTGTCTTCTGCTGAAATGGATCCTAGGAAGACATATTGCAGAAGGTGATTCAGGACGTTAAAATGAAATGTTTAAAACCATCAAAACCTTTAGTACATCTACTCTTCAATATCTTTACTATTTGTTTTTTGTCTTATTGAAGTTTGAAATGCAAAACTCAGTAAGCAGGCCTTCTGTCTTCCTTCTTGAATGAAGCAACCACACCTGGACTGAGGGCCACAGGGATCTGGTTCCCAGATGTAGGGGTTGGAAGTAACAGTCTCAGGATGTTGGTGCTCCAGCTTTTCACTGAAGAATTGATGCTTCTTTGGCTGACTCACATCTATTCTACTGAGAAGCATTTGGAAGAGAGCTTGTGTAATGCTACTTGCCTGGGTGGCAGTATTACTTCTTTCTTAGCCAAGGAGAAACCAAGTTTGAACCTTCAGTTCTACTTGAAAAATTGTAGTGGTTGATGCAGGTATCAGCAAATCTGAATTTTTATGGCATGCAAAGTAAATTATAATTCAGTTCTTGACTGAAATGGACCTTCCTTTTGGGTTGTTGAGTATCTCAGGCACAGGGCACACAGATTTCCATAAGTAGCCTTGTGCATATTGGGTCTTAAAATTATATACGTGATGTTTTGTCTTTCCCTCACTACATAGGTTCCATCACTTATTATCTGAGTAATTAGACAAAGAGAATACAGATCCAGTCTTGAGAAGAAATTCAAATTGCACAACAATAAGTGGTCATTAAGAAAGAAGCATTTCATTATCCTTAGATTGTGATTTAATTTCCAGTAGAGCACCAGCAAAAGGGATTCTTAAAACTAAATATGATAAAAACTCACTAAAATCTGAATCTTCTTTAAATCTTACTAGTTAACAAATGTTGGACTAATCAATCAACTTAGTGCTTCTAAGTTTACAGGTGTTTAAAATGCTGCTCATTAACTCTCTAGTTAACACAACAATGTTTCCTGTGTGTGTGCTTGTGTGTGTGTGTGTGTGTGTGTGTGTGTCTGCAGCATTCTTATAGTACCTGATTCAGGTTTAGTTATAGTGGATCATTCCTTACTAAGAGTCAGCTAACCACCTCTCTGATCTCCTTAGTCATTGGCCTCACATACGAATGACACTGATCTTCTACTCCTAGAATACTGAGGTGCTCCTGAACTTCTCTTCAGTTGATGTGACACTATTGACAGTCATGTGGTGCCACATAATAACACGTGCTCAACAGGTGATTAGTATTCTTTACTTCTACATTTAATAGAAAGTTGAACGAGTATGAGGGGTGGGCACTGTGGCACAGTGGGTTAAGCCTCTGCTTGTGATGCCTGCATCCCATATCTGAGTGCCAATAATAGCACGAGATATTCCAGTTCTGATCCAGCTTCTTTCTAATGCACCTGGGAAGGCAGCAGAAGATGGCCCAAATACTTGGGTTTCTGTCACTCACATGGGAAACCAAGATGGAGTTTCTGACCCTGGCTTCAGCCTGGTGCAGCCCCAGATGTCATGAGTATTTGTAGAATGAATCAGTGATGGATAATATCTTGCTTTCTGTCTCCCCCCTCTCTTTCTGTCACTCTGCTTTTCAAATAAAACAAGCAAACAAATGAAAAAAAGATGTGTCCTCTCCTATAATTTCCCTGTAGTCTGTTAATGCTTTTGTCCTTTTACGAGGCCCAGCATTACCCTGGTTGAGTTGACCTGAAATAACTTACCATTTGTGAGTTTTCTTACAGGGCACAATTCTCGATTCTAGGGATCGGCAACATTTTTGTGTAAAGTGCCAGATATTTTAGACTTCGTGGACATATTAGTTTACTGGAGTATTGTTAAAAAAGACCACAAACTAAGTGGTTTAAAACAACAGATATTCACTCTCTGCCTGTTCCGGAGGCTCTGTGGGGAAAACCATTCCATCCCTTTTCTAGCGTCAGATGGTTGCTGGCAATCCTTGGCATTCCTTGGCTAGCAGATGCCTAACTCCAACCTCAGCCTTCGTCTCCTTATGGTTTTCTTCGCCCTGTGTCCTCTTCTCTTACAAGGACATCAGTCATTGGAGTCAGGACCTATTCTAACCAATTATGATCTCAATTATATCTGCAAGGATCCTATTACTAAATAAGAACAGGAATGAACCTTTGGCCTAGCCCTCTGTCTTTCTGTTTGTCTCTGTTTCTCAACTAAAAAGGTCAAATTCTGAGGTTCTTAGTAGAAATGAGTTTGAGGAAGATGTTATTCAACTCACTGCAGTAGGCCATGAAACTCCTGTTTTAGCTACTCAACTTTGTCATAGCAGTAAGACAAACAACCATAAGCAATACACAAACGAGTAGGCTATATTCTAATAAAATTTTATTTATGGACATTGAAATTTGAATTTTATATAATTTTCACATGTCATTAAAATTATTTTTCCTTTGATTTTATTCAACAATTTATTTATTTATTTTAAAGATTTATTTTATCCAACCATTTAAAAGACCAGGCTTGATTTGTGGGCTATGCAAAACCAAAAATATTTGACCCTCTGGCTATAGTTTGCCAACACCTAATATACATCACTGATGAGCAGACAGAGGTAACTATAGGGTAATTTTTCTTCCTTCTGCTTGTAAGTAAAAGAGCCAAATTCTAAGAAAAGCTGTTTGTGATTGCATCAGAAAACTTTCTTTAGATAGCCGCATGTTTCAGCAGAGAGGAAACCAGACTGATCAGTAACGTTGCGTTTTGGCAGTGTCATTCCTGATGTGCTTGCCAAAATTTTGGTGAGGATTTTGCTGTCAAGATTAAGAGGTGATGCAGGCATAAATGAAGAACATGACCTGAAATCTTTGTGTTGAAGGATTAGAACATTTCCCAAGTGGGCTCATAGTATTCCTTGTGCCAAAAGTTTGAGTATACTTTTGGGGTGATTTTAAATTAAAGGCATTTTGTGATTCAATACTACATGGAATTCTGCTAAGATGTTGTCAATCCCTAGACACTCATTCAGAGGCTGGCTATTAGATAATACTCTGCACATCTGAATAGACTTTATCTTCTAATGCTAAGAGTTGCTAAATCAACCAGGGACAAAAAGAAAAAAAAATTTTCTGATTTATCATGCATATTGCTTGTAAGGTTTATGTAATATGAAATTTGGAGTTATTAATGATTGTCCTTGTGGAAGTGGGTGTTTGGCATAGTGGAGTACCTGGATGGAGTACCTGGCTCTGCTCCTGACTCCATCTTTCGGCTCACGCAGACCCTTTAGGTGATGGCTCAAGAGATTGGATTTCTGCCACCTGACTTTATTTCCCTGCTCTGAACTTTGGCACGTAGCCTGGAGCTATTGTGGGGCATTTGAGGAGTAAACCAGCATGGGAGCCCCCAACCCTGCCACTTTCTGTTTCTCAAAACAAAACAAAACAAAATTGTGATTGTGCATTTGCTTTTTCTAATTATAAAAATAATACCTGTTTACTGTAGAAAATGGAAATAAAGTGGAAGTTTCCTGTAATGTAAATTCCCAGAGATAATTTCTAAAGTTTTTTGTGTTTATTTTTCCAAATATCCCAACAAACTATCTAGTTATAAAAGCAAGTGAAAAGGACATGCTAAGAAGATATTTTACATGTTTTAAAAGGAATTTTAGGACAAAATTTATGATCATTAAGAAGAAAGTGTGTTTAAGTATTATATGTAATTATGCATTAAACTCATAATACTGAAATAGTCATATTTCCCGATGTTAAGGGATATGGCTGTTTTGTTGCAAATAAACAGAAAATGAACTAGTAAAAACAATAACTTTCATACTACATAATGAAGTACAGTTATGCAAAACTCGCTATACTTCGGATTCAGCAATGGATCTTTTCCTTGTATGACAAGAGACTCCAAACTTTCTTGATACCAATATTTTAATAGAGTTTATCATCCACAACACATGTTATTAGCAGAGGCTTTATCTGGTTGAGAATTGAGAAAATCCTGTGAGACTTGGTTGGATTTAGGAAGGAGTTCATTGCCAGAATCTCAAGTGGGTTTTGTAATGACTGGTGCGGTTTATTCACTTAGCAACCCAGAACAGAATGGCTGAGTTATTAACATTCTTAGGCAACAGGGAAATCTTGTGTATGAAAGTGCATAGATAATCTTCCACTTGTACACAAGAGTGGATAGACCATCTTCACACATAATGATGTGTGTGCAATAATGCCAACATACTTCATTCTTGGTGTCTTTGGAGGCAATGCAGGCTTTGGAATCATACATAACTCTCTTCTCCTCTGTCGGGCCCTAGGCAAGTTCCTTAAACTGAGTTTTGGCTTTTTCATCTGCAAAATGACAATAAGTAGTACTTGTTTTGCAAGAATGTGTAGGGATTAGTGTTGATGTGCATGTAACAGACACTAACCCAATGTCTTGTATTTAGAAGGAGCTCAAAATATATTACATATTTTGTTGTTATTATTAGAGTTAGTTATATGAGCTAATCAAACCCAATTATTTGATACAAGATGACACTGAGTTCAGAGGTTTTCTGCTCTTAGGTTCTTCATGCAGTTGTTGACATAGCAGACATAGCAAGAAGGATACTGTTGACACTCTGATCCTTTGTCCATCATTCATTAATTCCTTATTCACTATGATGCACCATTAAGTTTCAAGTATTATGCTAAGCCTTGAAAATACAAAGGGGAAGCTCCTGAGAAGCTCACAGTCTGATAGGGAAGCAATGCATAACCAGATTAATTATTTAGTTTCTTAGGTGGGATAAGGAAGTTATTTTGTATGTACAAAAATGATTGAGAAATACGATATATCTCAACTTTAAGGTACATTGTATCAGTGATACTGTGGTATTTGAGTTCAGCCTTGTAGTATGCATTGGAGATTGCCAGTCAGTTAAGGTGTGTATGAGAGAGAGAGAGAAAGAGAAAGAGAGAGAGAGAGAGAGAGACATGGGGTGGGGGAGGTGGGGAAATGGGGACAGGGGGTAGAAGGTGGTATTTTAGGTAGAAGAAAAAGCATATGGGAAAGTTAGGGAGGTGTTAAAGAGCATAGCATATTCACGGCAGCTTGGATGATTTGATAAGTTTGGGGAGGTCAAAGGATGCTATGCAAGTAGTCTGGAAGGCAGCACCTCTTTACTGAAACACTGCCATACATTCTGTGGTAGCTGCAGGACTATGGAGAGTTCGGTTGCATAAAGGTATAAATGAGTTTTTGTGACCTGATTTTGGAAACTGCCTATAATTTATAGCTTTGCTTGGGGGTAAAATGTGGTCCAACTTCAGATTAACAGGATTAATTTGTTAACCATGTCTTTGCTTTTAAAAAGATTTATTTATTTATTGAAAGGCAGACAGAAAGAGAGAGGAAGAGATATTGTCCATCCACTAGTTCACTCTCCAAATGGCTGAAGTGACCATTGCTGTCCCTGGCCAAAACCAGGAGCCTGGAGTTCCATCTGGGTCTCCCACATGGGTGGCAGAAGCCCAAGTACTTGGGCCATCATCTGCTACTTTTCCAGGTGCAATAGCAGGGAGATAGATGGGAAGGGGAGCAGCCAGGACTCGAACAGACACTGAAGACAGTGACTTAACTTGCTGCGCCACATTGCCTGCCCAACTTGGGACCTGTCTTAGTCTGTTCTGACCGCTTAAACAAAATGCTTGAACTGTATAATTTGAAAAGAGAAATTGATTGCTCCCAGTTCTGGAGGCTTCACTCTCCAAGATCAAGGTGCTTACAGATACCTTGTTTGGGGAGAGCCTACGTCTCACAGTTCATGCCTTCCTGCTGTGTCCTCACATGGTACAAGAGGTGAATAAACTCGCTGGGAGCCACTTTTATGAGGGCACTAGACCCATTCATGAAACTGGATTCCTCATGGCCTACTTACCTCCCAAACTGCCCCCACCTTAATATAATCACCTGGGGGCTAGATTTTGATATACTTTTGATGCAACATAAATATTTGTACCATAACAGAACCTAAATTAAAGAGAGACATTCTGTATAACAATTGACTTTCACATGGTAGGCACTAAGTAAACCCTGGTGAAATGTTTATATGGGGCCAGTGTTGTGGCATAGTAGGTTAAACATCTACTTGCAACACCAGCATCCCACATGGATGCTGGTTCAAATCCTGCCTGTTGAACTTCCAATCCAGCTCCCTGCCAATGTAGCTGGGGAAACAGCAGAAGATGACCTAAGAACTTGAGCTCTGGCACCCACATGAGAGACCTAGGGGAAGCTCCTGATTCCTGGCTTCAGCCTGGCTCAGACCTGTCTGTTGTGGCCATTTGGGAAGTGAAACAACAAATGGAAGATCTCTCTCTCTCTCTCTCTCTCTCTGTAACTCTACCTTTCAAATAAATAATTCTTAAGAATATGTTTACGCAATTGTTCAGTTATTCTTGAATAACTTTTGATATATATAGAACTTTGTGTAATTCCATAAGGAGCAGTGAAACTTCCTTGATCTATGCTACAACTTTGGGACTCTAGTTCTTAATTCATCATCATATCTGATTAATGTTACTTGGCACATTTTATTGGGACTTAACTGGGAAGGGAAACAGTCTATATTGTTTTAATAATGTGTTCTTATTCTGGGGCTGGCGCAGTGGCACAGCAGGTTAACGCCCTGGCCTGAAGCACCGGCATCCCATATGGGCTCTGGTTCTAGTCCCAGCTGCTCCTCTTCCAACTCAGCTCTCTGCTATGGCCTGGGAAAGCAGCAGAAGGTAGCCCGAGACCTTGGGCTCCTGCACTCACCTGGGAGACCCGGAAGAAGCTCCTGGCTCCTGGCTTCAGATCGGCACAGCTAGGCCGTTGTGGCCATTTGGGGAGTGAACCATCGGATGGAAGACCTCTCTCTCTGCCTTTCCTCTCTGTGCAACTGACTTTCAAATAAATAAATAAATCTTTAAAAAACAAAAACAACAAAACAACAAAAAAATGTGTTCTTATTCAATTACATCACACTTCCATATGTTTTTTATTTATAATATTTTACTACCTTTATGTATACTTTAGAAAAGAAATATTCTATCACTGATTTTGTTGAGATTTATAGAAGTTATGGTACGTGTGCATGTGTATGTACATGTGTGTGATTTTTAATACCTCATTGTGTGTGTCTCTTTTTTAATGCAGTCTAAATTGCATTGGGGTGGGCATTGTGGCACAGTAAGTTGAGCTGCTTTGGGGACACGTGTTTCCCATTTGATATAACCTCCTTGTAATGCATACTGGGATGTAACAGATGATGGCTTAAGGACTTGGGTCTCTGCCTCCCTCATGAGAGACTTGAATGAAGTTCATGGTTCCTGGCTTCAGCTTTGGCCAGCTCTGGCTGCTGCAGGCATTCGAGGAGTGAACTTATAGAGAGAATGTCTTCCTCTCACTTTCTCTTTTTCCTCTCTTGCTTTCTCGCTGCCTTTCAATCAAGCAAAAATAAATGGGTAAATTATATCCTAATTTGTAAAATTTAGACTAATTTTATCTTTAGAAATAAGAACTCCTTCCAGTTCATTACTTTATGTCTGATATCCAGTGTAACCAGTTTCTGTTAGTCTGGTATCCAGTGATTACGACAGACATGAGATGCTTGATGATAGGAACATGTTCTGAGAAATTTGTCATTAAGTCATATTGTTGCTGTATGAAAACAATAGTGGGCACTTGTACAAACCTAGATAGGAAAATCACTCAAGCGAGCTTTTTGATGCAATCTAGAAAGGTAGCACAAAATATATGAAGCTGCTGCAGGCATGGCATAGCATATTGTTTTACAATAACTTTTTTATGACTACAGGGAGTACATTCTAAGATAACAATAAAAAGTATACTATGAGTATAGTAAATACATAAACAAGTAACAGAATTGTTTTTCCTCATTTTCAAGTAGTATGTACTCTACATAGTTGTATGTGCTATGTCTTTAACAACTTACAATGTAGTAACTTGTTTTACATCAGCATCACCATAAACATATGAATAGTGTGCTGTGCTATATTAAAATGGCCACAATGCCACTAGGCAATAGGATTTTTCCAGTTTCATTATTGTCCTATGGGCCCACCATCATATATGTGGTCTGTCATTGACCAAAATGTTATTATACAGCATGTGATTGAGTTTTTCTTTTGATTTTTTTCATGGCATTGCCACTGGTATATGTTTAGTGCATTGAATTTGCTCAGAAAATCTTTGATTCTGAATATGTTCTGATTATGGAAACTTCAGACTTTATTTTGCTAAAAGGTATTCTTATGTATGTTCTTTAATATGTATTGCCCAGGACTATCCACAATTCTTAAAAAAAAGAAGATAGTGGGGCTGGCACCGTGGCTTACTTGGTTAATCCTCAGCCTGTGGCGCCAGCATCCCATTTTGACTCTGGGTTCTAGTCCTGGTTGCTCCTCTTCCAGTCCAGCTCTCTGCTGTGGCCCAGGAGGGCAGTGGAGGATAGCCCAATTGCTTGGGTGCCTGCACCCACATGGGAGACCAGGAGGAAGCACCCGGCTCCTGGCTTCAGATCGGTGCGGCGCGCTGGCCGTTGCAGCCATTAGGGGGTTCACCAATGGAAGGAAGACCTTTCTCTCTGTCTCTCTCTCAGTCTCTAACTCTGCCTGTCAAATAAAAAAAAAAAAAGAAAGAAAAGAAAAAGAAAAAGGAGATAGTCTGAAAAGAGCTGCTCAAAGTTTTGCTCTCCTAAGGGCAGGAGTAGGTAAGTAGTGTGCGAAAAAGATGTAGTAAAGTGTCAGTCTCATTGTTTACTTGAAAAGAAATGGCAGCTTAAGGAAGCCTCTGCAATTACCTTTTAATAACTTGATAAAACTGCTGTTACTTCTTGGTTCATATTTAGGGAATCTAAACCTTACTGGATCTGTGTGGTCCATTGATTCCATTAGTTGAGTAAGCTTTTCAGACAAAATAACTGTACATGAATATAATGTTTTGAAGTCCTAGCGGCTTTTTGAGCAAAGGAGTAGCTGTTCTCTAACCAAGTCACTGAAGAGATGATTCTGGATGTTTCTGTAGCTATGGAAACCACTTTAGGTCAATAAAAGCTAGTTTTACTGTAAAACAAACCACCCAACTCTAGTCAACAACATTTATTATTTTTCATGTTTCTGTGGACTCAGTAGCAATTGGATGGTCAAGGATGGCTTCATCCCTTACTTGTCTGGGTCCTCATCTGGGGGTCTTGAGTGATAAGGGTGGTTGGGACCTCTCTTTATGTGGCATCATCCAGGTTTGTTCACAAGAACTTCCAGCAGTGAAAGAGGGCAAGTCTCAATGCGCAAGTCTTTTTTCAAGTTCCTGCTTGTGTCATATTTTCTAATATCCTATTGGTCAAAGTAGGACACATAGCAAAGCCAGATTCAAGGGTGAAAATACAGACTCTACTTCCTACATACAGGGCTTCAGGAAATTTGTGGCCATTTTGAAACTGTTTCCAGCCAGTTACTGTAGAAATTATTCTATTTGTTAAGCAGGAGTTTATAAGAGTGACCATAGTTGTCTAGGGTTTCAGATAATATCATACTTGCAACTTTTTTTTTATAAAAAGTACCAATTTAACAGCCTCAATTTAAGAAGGGAAATTAGAGAATACAGTACATTTTCACACTGTTTTATATTTTACAAAATTCATTTATGTGTATCACCTTTTAAGAATCCTTTATGGCTCTTTGCAAGGTAGGTATCAGGATCATCATCCTCATTATGTGTGTAAATTGATGCACATACATGTTAAGACTCTTAAACACCATCACTTAGCAAGTCAGAGAAGTGGGACTCACATTGAGTCTTCTGATGGTACACCTTATATCTTGGCTTCCATGCTGTACCCAGGAGCTTCTGGTGTACCCCACTGGTAATGTATTACAGCAAGTGACAAACAAAAGCTGTCATTAGAGGTGTCTGTAACTTCTCTTACCATACCATTTGTTCATCATGTTCATCCAGTGAAGAGTATAAAGATCTAGAATTTTTTTTAGAAGAGATTTTTGTTTTTACAGGCAGAGTAGACAGTAAGAGAGAGAGAGAGAGAAAGGTCTTCCTTTTTTCCGTTGGTTCACCCCTCAATGGCCGCTGCTGCTGGCACGCTGATCCAAAGCCAGGAGCCAGGAGCTTCTCCTGGTCTCCCATGCAGGTGCAGGGCCCAATCACTTGGGCCATCCTCCACTGTACTCCCAGGCCACAGCAGAGAGCTGGACTGGAAGAGGAGCAACCAGGACAGAATCCGGTGCCCAACCAGGACTAGAATTCGGGGTGCCGGCACGGCAGGTGGAGGATTAGCCTAGTGAGCCGCGCACCGGCCCTAGAATTTTTTAAGGAAGAATGTCTGTACAAATGATACCCTCATTAAGAACTCTTTCTGCTATCTTTCATTTCTGGCATTTGTTAATACCTGTATTTGGTTGTTTCTACATTATGCTTCTCAAATTTCACAAAAACAAATGAATTTGCAAATTTTTCTAGACCCTAGATATTAACAATTCCTCTATCCATTATTACTGTAAGAAATAGGTTTATTCAGGGACTGGCACTATGAAGTATCAGGTTAAGACACTGCTTGTGACACCAACATTCCATATGAGCTCTGGTTCAAGTCCTGGTTGTTCCATCTTCTATTCAGCTTCCTGCTAATGCACCTGTGAAGAAAATGGGAGGTAACCTGAGTACTTAAGTCCTTGCTACCAATGTGGAAGACCTAGATGATGTTTCTGGTTCCTAGCTTTGTACTGGCCCAGACCTGGCTTTTGTAGCCATTTGGGAGAGTGATCAGCATATGGAAAATCTCTCTCTCTCTCTCTCTGAATTTCAAATAAATAAATCATTAAAAAGCAAACAAACAACAAGGTAGGTGTCTCCAGGGGGGCCTTTGTAGTGTATAAGGTTAAGTTTCAGCTTGAGATGCCCAAATGCCCTATAGGAAGGTTCAAGATTAAGTCTCACTTCTGTTTCTGATCCAGTTTCTGCTAATGTGCACCTTGAGAGACAGTAGATAATAGTTCAAGTACTTGGGTCCCTGCCACCCAGCTGAGAGACCAAGATGGAATTCCTGGCTTTGGCTGACTCCAGCCCTGACTATTGTGGGCGTTTGAGTAGTGAACCAGCAGATGGAAAAACTCTCTTTCATTCTGCCTTTCAAATAAACAAAAATAAATAAAAACTTTACAATGACTAAGCTTATCCTGTATCTTTCAAATAATTCAGCATTTACATGCATGCATATGTATACACATATATATTACACCTTTTGTGTCTTTTTTTTTAGAAAACTTTTATTTAATAAATATAAATAAATTTCAAAAGTACAACTTTTGGATTATAGCAGTCCCCCCCCCCATAACCACCCTCCCACCCATAAACCATCCCATCTCCTACTCCCTCTCCCATCCCATTCTTCATTAAGATTCATTTTTAATTATCTTTATATACAGAAGATCAACTTAGTATATACTAAGCAAAGATTTCAACAGTTTGTACCCACACAGGCACACAAAGTATAAAGTACTGTTTGAAGACTAGTTTTACCATTAATTCTTGTATTACAACACATTTAGGAGAGACCCTACATGGGGAGTAAGTGCACAGTGACTCCTGTTGTTGATTTAACAACCGTTGTGTCTTCTGTATTACACTGCTCAGATTTGATTCTCCAGCAGAGCATATAAACTCTCCGCATGCCTGGTCTTTGACTTAACATATAGCACCAGAGAGAAGTTGGCTCCCAAAGTCGTCTTTAAGAAGAGATCAATATTCCTTAAGCCTGTATTTTTCACACAGTAATGGGAGAACAGCAGTCCTTTCAAGCCTGGTTTTCCCTGAGATGAGCTCATACATGAACCAGTGAGACGTGCAGTTCTCTGCACAGGCATGATGTGCAGCCACCATCTAATGTACTCCTTGGTGTCACAGCTCACCTTGGCAGAGTGACCCAAAGAAGCGCTCACTGGCTAATTCCCCTGAGCCTTTTGAAGCGTTAGTGGACCTTTAACTGCCTGCTTAAAATTTTCAGTTAACTTACCATACACACTCGGTGGGAGATTCAAACTAGATAATCTTGGTTTAAAAAAACTGTTTATAGACTATTAAAAGATATCCAAACATAAACTATTAATAGAAACATGTCCAAGAAGGTACCAATAGCAGAGGCCAATGTAATTATTTTAAATTATTAATTACTATGTACATAAAAATTCAAGGTTTTTTGGAATTCCTCTCTGTACATTTCCTGGCTCTTTAGGCTTAGCAATGCTCTAGAAATATTTTAAGTCCAGGAACTCACTCTAGTAATGAAATTTTTATTGTTGTCCCTTGTGCTCATTACAAGGCTTCTCATCCCATCAGGGAAAAGAGAGGGTCTACAGAATGACCTTAGTGTTCTGTTCACGAGGAATTAACATTCCTGCTTGGCCATTCCCTGGTTGCTCCCCTCACTGCACAGCCCTGAGCGTTGTCCTCATCCTCGGTCTGGATTCTTTTAGTGAGTCCTAATTACTTTGGCTTTCAGGCTAGGGTAACCTTTATGGCCAATTTATGGGCTTTTTTCAAAGAAGTTTCCTAGTGTTTCACAGGGGTTTTATTTACTTTCATAAGGACTCATCAATGTTTCTGTTATAAAGAACCGTATTGGTTTGCTTTGCTACTTTTCTCTGCCTCCCATACAGGAAATTACATTTCAAGCAGAAGCATCACACAGAGGAAAGATGTCTCCTTATTCAGTGGAAGCAATTTCTGTCTTATGTGTTATTTTGACTGTCATAACATTCTCAGGCACAAACTTTTCTATCTCGATTGATATTTATAATCTCTCTTTAGGTATCTGTAATGTCAGTGCCTGTGGGAGTGGGAAGCTCAGTACATGGCAGGCAGGAGAGCTGATGTAGTCTGTTCACTCACAAACGGACCAGTGTCATCTAAAAGTCCCACTGTCAAAGGAAGTCCAGAGACTGATTCTGTCTATGAACCAGGAGGGGCAATTCTACCCAGTCTTGAGCTAGTCCTGGTTGGAGGTGGCATGGCTCACTGGGCTAAGGGTTAAAGATTCCAGTTCACTGTCTACTTGCTGCTATTTTTTTCTGTAACTGGATAATTCCCTGATGCTTGATACCTTTATTTAATCATCTGTAATGAGGACTGATGGATTTCTATTTGGGCTTGTTACCAACAGGACATGTGGCATGTCTGTGCAGCTGCCTTCAAGACATCCTTCTGCTTTCTGAATGGCTGAAACCAAGGTACATGATTTCTACTGGAAAGAAGAGAGTTCCAGCAGCAGTTTTGAGTTATAGGCACTGGAAAGGCAGAATCTGTGCCTATCACTGTGTTGGCTCTCAGCTACTGGCCACCTCCAGAACTACACAGTATTGCACACCTCTATTAGATCATGGTTCAAGATCTGGGTAGTCTTGAAGATTATCGACAAAACAGAAGGCTGAGTGTCTACTTGGGTTGAGAATGGGTCATGGGGCATTTACACAAGTTTGCCTAATTTTTTTCATTAAGTTAGTAGATGGTTTTTCATAAACCACCTTGTACTTTCTGTCCACTTTCATTGTTCATTTATAATTCATTTATTGTGATTTATCCAATCAACACATATTCTTAGAGGTTTAATAAGTCTAAAACATCATATAACACACTCTAGTTTTTAGGGTTCTTGGTCAAATGCTGCCTTTGCCATGATTTTTTTCCCTATTACTGTCCATTATGGGGTATCTTATTTTGTTTTGTTTTGGTTTTTATGATTTATTCATCTACTTGAAAGGCAGAGCTACAGAGAGAAAGGCAGAGAGAGAAATTTTCTATCCACTGGCCTACTTCTCAAACGACTGCAATAGCCAAGGGTGGGCCAGGCCAAAACCAGGAGCCAGAAGCTTCATCTGGGTCTCCCACATGGGTGCAGAGGCCCAAGCACTTTGACCATCCTCTGCTGCTCTTCTGGGCTCATCAGCAACAAGCTGAATTGGAAGCAGAGCAGCTGGGACTTGAACAGATGCCCATACAAGATGCTGGCATGGCAGGCAGCAGCCTCACCTGCTGTACCAAAGCACTGGGCCCCACAGGTGACCTTTTTTTCCCTTTGCTTCCTATTTCTTAATTTTCATAGTACTTACATGCTTATACATATTAATGTTATTTGTATGCATGTTTTATTTTTCCCATACTGTAAGTCTCATTTATCTTTGAATCCTCTTACTTCCTAGCGTATCTCCTTGTACTTTACAGATACTCATGGGGATGTAATAGAAGACACATACTGATAACAATAAAATAATACATAATACTATATCGGCATATAAGTAGTACACATCAGTGTGTATTCTGGGAATGAAGGGTAGGTGATTTGATGTCAGTGTAGTCATGGCTGCAGATGTGAGATGAAGACATTCCAGGAGAAGAAGAGAATTAGCCAGTGGCACACATGGGAAAGAAGCACACATATTCAGGGGACCAGGAGTGAAGTTGCTGGGCAGCCAGTAGCCGCTAGAGGATTGCAAATGTAAAGCTAGGACGATTAGACTCTTCTGAAGGTAAAGATTACCTGCCTCCAACTTTGGTGTAATTAGTGTCAAGATCAAAGAGATATTATAGAACAATTTCTCTGGTGATAGTATGTAAGTTAGTGCATCAGCCTGGAGGCAGGGTGTGTTAGAACAATTAGTTACTGGTGCAAGAGTCTTTAAGCATCTTGGTACAGATATAGGAGGGTGCTTCAAAACACACATGGAACAAAAAAGTTAAAAGATAAGTTTACTCTGGTACAAAATATTATTGAAACCCATGCGTAGTTTTCTTATAGTATGTTTTTTCTTTTCTTTCTTTCTTTTTTTTTTTTTTATTTGACAGGTAGATTTAGAGAGAGAGAGAGAGAGAGAGAGAGAGAGAGAAAGGTCTTCCTTCCATTGGTTCACCCCCTAAATGGCCGCCATGGCCGGTGCTGCACTGATCCGAAGCCAGGAGCCAGGTGCTTCTTCCTGGTCTCCTACACGGGTGCAGGGGCCCAAGCACTTGGGCCATCCTCCACTGCCCTCCTGGGCCACAGCAGAGAGCTGGACTGGAAGAGGAGCAACCGGGACTAGAACCTGGCACCCATATGGGATGCCAGTGCCACAGGCGGAGGATTAACCAAGTGAGGCACGGCACTGGCCCCTCTTTTTTTTTTTTTTTTTAAAGATTTATTTATTTTATTTGAACTCTGACAGAGTTACACAGAGAGAGAAGGAGGGGCAGAGAGAGAGGTCTTCCATCAGTTGGTTCACTCCCCATTTGGCCACAATGGCCGGAGCTGTGTCAATCTGAAGCCAGGAGCCAGGAGTCTCTTCTGGGTCTCCCACATGGGTGTGGGGGCCCAAGGACTTGGGCCATTTTCTCCTGCTTTCTCAGGCCATAGCAGAGAGCTAGATCAGAAGTGGAGCAGCCAGGACTTGAACCAGTGCATGTATGGGATACAGGCACTGCAGGCAGCTGCTTTACCAGATATGCCCTTATAGTATGTTTTTTCCATGAACTTTTTAAAGACCCCCTGATAAAGCCATGAGGCAGAGACTAGAGTAGAAGAGTGAAATCCTCAGTAAGAACAGTGTGATGGAGTTTGAGAATGAGGAAAAGGGTGGAATAGGGACTAATTTCAGGAGCTGGTGGTGATGCCACACTTAAGACACCACTTGGAATGCCCACATCCCAAGTCAGGGTGCCTGGGTTTGAGATGTGGCTCTGTTTCTAACTCCAGCTTCTTGCTAATGTGTACTTTGGGGGGCAGCAGTGATGGCTCAAGCGACTGTCTCTGCCACCCATGTGGAAAACCTGATAGAGTTCTTGGCTCCCAGATGCAGCCCTAGCCCTTGTAGGTATCTGAGAATTGAACCAGTGAATGGGAATTCTCTCTGTCTTATCTGTCTGTCTGTGGCTCTCAAAATAAACAAGCAAATGAACAAACAACTAATTTGAAGGTCTTTTGTTTGGTGACTTTGTAAATAGTTGATGCCTTTAATGAAAGTCAGAAAATCCATTTTGGATGGAAAAGATTGCATTCAGCTTTGGGCATTTCTAGTTTGAGAATGCAGTGGAATGCATGATTCCAGAGGAGTCAGATACAAATAAATTTGTTAGAAATTCAGAAACAGAGGTTAGGAAAGAGGGTAGGGGTTATAAAGTATGAATAAAACTTTATAAAACAGAGTTACCCATTACTTGCCTTCATATAATTCCTTTTATAAGCTGATGGCAGGACCAAGTCCTATTTGTTTTTGCTGTTTGCCTTTGTGTGTAAAGCACTTGGAACATAATAGGTATTTCATGAATCCTTTCTCTTGGAAGCTACCTAGAACCGTGAACAACTTTATGTTACCTCTGGTGATGAGGTACAAAGAAAGCATTTAAGTGCAAAAATTCAGGCAAGTAAAAGTTTTAGGTAACATTCTGTCTTTTCTCTCTCTTAGAAAATACTTTCCTAGCGAAGTTATCAAATTGAAACTTGGTTTTCTTTTCACCTGGTGAACAACTTTATGCCTATTACAGACAGGATGCCTCAGTTAATTTGTATTTTGTAGTTGCTGGTTTCTCAGGTTTTTTAAAATTCTAAGAAATCTAATCTTCTTGTAGTCAAGCCGAAAGGAACCAGATAAAGTTACTAATCCTTGACATATTGAGAATGTACGTTATACCAAACATCTCTATTCTTTCTCCATATTTCTCTGTAAATTAACCCAGCACTGAGAAATGATTGCCGAGCCTTATGAAAAAGTACTTTCTGGTTCAATTTCTGTAGCTGCTTAATCTGCATCTCCCCTCACAGCCTGGGAGAGTTCAAGCAATGCATCTTTCCAAGTGTGGAGGGAAAAAGTCAGCTCCCCCTGGCTTCAGCAGTTCTCAGAGGAGCTGGACGGATGCCTGGTTGCTCCTGGGAATTGTGCAGTCGCCAGTGCAGCTGCACTCCTCCTTACATGGTGGCCAAGAAAAGTCCCTTTCTGTGCACTGGTTTTTTAGCCCATAGACATAGAGGCACCAGGATGTTGTAGGGGACTTGGAGGCACTCTGCCCTATAAATATGACCTCCTAAAGTTGCCCCTTCCTCTTTCTCTTTGCTCTAGCACAGCTTATGTGGCAAAGCAGCAGCAGACAGCACAGTTAATTCTTTTCTCTCTTGAAAGGAGAGACACCCTGCCAAGGTGCAGAGCAAGAGAGGAAGATGGAATGATAGAAAATGGACTCCATTCCTACCCCTTCAGTGGCTAGAAGAGATGTGGTAGAGGGAGGGCCCTGGATTGAGAGACCATAGAGAGGCCTTGTATTTTCTAGCCAGGCGATGTGTTTCAAGTTACTCTGCCACTCTGGGTCTACATTTCCTCCTTGCAAAATCAGGAATTCTAATGAGATGGTCTCTGAAACCTCTTTCCACTCCTAATATTGTTGTTTTAATTCCGTGGAGTGTAAAAGAACACACTCCAAGTTACTCTTGTCATATTCCTGTTGGAGTACCAGGCACATCCAGCTCAGAAAAACACTTCTCCATACCTTTCAAAGAACTTTGAATGGGTGGGTGGGGGGTGGGCATTTAACCTAGTGGTTAAGAAACCTGCATCCCATATGAGAGTAACTGGGTTCATTTCTGGGTTCCAACTCCTGATTCCTGCTTCCTGCCAACACAGATTCTGGGAGGCACAAGTGATGGCTTAAGTAGTTGGGTCCCTGGAATGAGTTCCTAGCTCCTAGCTTCAACCCAACCCAGTCTTGTCCTTTGTAGACATCTGGGAAGTGAACCACTTGGTGCGTGGGAACTTTGTCTCTCTTTCAGTCTGCCTCTCAAATAAATAAGTTTTTAAAATAGAGTACTTGGGGGGAGAATATAGACAAAAGTAAATCTCAGAGGATAAAATTCATCCTGACATTTCTACTAAATTCAGGAAACTACAACCTTGAACTATGGTTTGTTCGTTGGCTAGAACTTGAGTTTTGAGTAGGGGCTCAATGTCTATGGGGTAAAAATCCATGTATAGAAAGGGTACCCTCTAGGCCGAGCTCCTGATTCCTGCTGGCCTTGAACAAGCAAGGGCTTCCAGTCGGAGGGACTGTGGCTTGATAAAATGGTTCCATGTAGCTTTCTGCTCTTGGTTAATCGGTGGTACGCTGTCGATTATTACTGTGGGCAAGATGTGGAGTCCACGTAGATACTTGGCAAGGGTTTGTATCTATATGGTCGCTATTGTGCGAATTGTGCTGAAATCCTATAATATCTTCAGGCAGTTTAATTTGGTAGTGGAACCAACTTGAATAATTAAACAAAGCGAAGATTTGACAACACTGTACTTGTGGTACAACACAGCTGTGATTCCATGAGCTCAGCAGGAGAAGGAGTTGGGGGCATCTGTCACAGCAAAAGCATGCTTTGTAACAAACAACAATTTAGCAGCCATCCAAAAGGCTACAGAACAGAGGCTATAGAGTACGATCTGTCAGGAGTGAATGGGTCATGGTGTCTGCTTGGCGGGAGGGGTGGGTGGATGGGTGTTAAAGGGGTGGTTGATCATGTCTGCTGGGTGACAGGCATCTTATGAAATGAACTCTGTGCCAGGGTAGGTCAGACCACAATACTCTCCTTTTATAAACACTTTTACTAACTGGTTTATAGGCCCTCAGTAAGTAAACCAGGAAAGGTTAAAAAAATTATTCTTTGAAACAACTAAAAATTTAATACCTTTTTCATATGTCTGCAATAACCTTAAAGATGGAAAAACTCCAAAGACTTTGTCCATTAGATCTAACAGAAGTTTGTATGTTTGAAAAGATTTCTTTCCTGCTTCCTTTTTGTATTGGGGAAGGCTTAAAAAGAAATAAAAAGATTCTTGAGAAGTAACTAATTTTCTGATGGTGGACTCTGGAATCTCTATTGCCAAAGGATTCTCTTTTATTTCCCCCTGAATGTGATGGCTTTTTGTGTTCCCAGTGGTACAGGGGATGCTTTTCAATGACCGTTTCCTCCCTAGTCACATTCAGTCCTGAAGAAACCATTTGTATAGCGTGCATGAGCTGCTCAGCAAGGGAGAACCGGAGCATGGGAAGCTTTGGAATAATTTTGCTGCAAAGCAGAACGGAGCTTGGATCTTAACGTTAAATACTTTTGAACTCCGGGCCTCGGCTATCTAAGTAGATCAGTATGTGATTCTAAAGGAACAGCAAAATTGAAATGTGATTTACATGCTTTGATTTCAGATTCCCACAAGAAAATGTATGTTACTGTCATGCTTTTGTTTGGTGATTAATGTAACTGCAATTGTGGTCGTTTAAAAAAAAAGGAAAAGGAAAAAAATCAATTTATCTCAGATTCTATTTTTTCTGTTTTAATTAACATAGGCACTTCGTCTAGATTAAAAGCATAAACTTGTGAAACTTGACATATTTTAGATTTTATGGAGGGTATGTGAAAACAGTTATTAAATACTAATTTCAAAATAATCCCTTTAAAATCTCTGTTTTAATCCAGGCTATCTTGGCAGTTATTTTTCTGCTCCTGGCTCCTCTTTTTAAGACTCTCCCCTGGCCTATGAGCAAGTTGAGAATCCATACTTCCTTTCTGTTGGTTTTTTCACTGGCCCACGTCTTCCTGTTCATTTGAAGATGACTGCGCAAACCAAACATCCGTCTCTCCTCTGTCTGACTTCTGCTGTGGCTACACTTGACTTGGCGACCACTCACTCTTCTTCATGGAGCTCTCCACAACTTTCCTTGCTTCCTGGTGTGTCTCTAACCCATTTTCATTTCAAATGCTTTCATCAGATTTTCTCTTCTTTAGCTTTACCTTTAATTTACCTATACTTCATTTTTAGGGCAAAGCTCCCAGCCTCTCTTTACGGAAGTTCTTACTGTCAGCCCTCTTCTTCAAACCTTTCACTACCTGTGATGCTTCACCCTCCCATTCTTGGTGACCTCATGCCTGTATGGTTGTACTTGGTTTTCCTATTTTAAATGTCTCAACTTTGATCACTGTAAAATGTTTAGAACAAAAGTCCTCTTTCTTTCTGATATGTTTTTAACACATTTTGCTTCAAATTCTTTTGTTATATTTTTCTCATCTTCAGCTGCATTTTATTTTGTCCATAGGCAATTTGCCAGCCTCTTATGCATTTTTTTCTTCACCATGGCCACTTTTCTTTTTTTTTTTTTTTTTTTTTAAGGTTTATTTACTTACTTGAAAGTCAGATTTACAGAAAGAGGGAGAGAGAGAGATCTTCCACCAGCTGGTTCACTCCCCAGATGGCTGTTCATGGTGGGTAAAGCCACTGATTACAATGCTGGATCCCAAATGGGCACCGGTTCATGTCCTGGCTGCTCCACTTCTGATCCAGCTCCCTGCTAATGGCCTGGGAAAAGCAGCAGAAGATAGTCCAGGTGTTCGCATCCCTGACACCCACCTGGGAGACCCAGGTGAAGCTCCTGGTTCCTAGCTTTGACCTGATTCAGCCCTGTCTCTTTCATCTGGGGAGTGAACCAATAGGTGGAAGCTCGCTCTCTCTGTCTGTCTCTGCAATTCTGATTTTCAAATAAATAAATAAATCTTTTTTTTAAAAAAAAGCGGGATTTTATGGATTTGGGATTTTGACTTTTGTTGTCTTATAACAGATCAAGACAACATCATATGTGCTACAGCTATACTCTACCCCAGCCCTAGAAGAGGCCTGACACAGGGTCAGCGCTCCGAAAGATTTATTGAATAAATGGACTTCTTGAAGTTTTGTTTTTTGAAAGATTTGTTTATTTATCTGAAAGCAGATTTACAGAGAGGCAGAGGCAAAGAGAGAGAGAGAGAGAGAGAGAGAGAGAGAGAGAGAGAGAAAGGTCTTCCATCCACTGGTTCACTCTTTAAGTGGCTGTGATGGCTGGAGCTGGGCTGATCTGAAGCCAGGAACTAGGTGCTTCTTCTAGGTTTCCTATGTGCATGCAGGGGCCCAAGCACTTGAGACATCTTCAACTGCTTTCCCAAGCACATTAGAAGGGAGCTGGATCAGCTGAGGCTTGAACTGACACTCATATGGGACGCTGGCACTGAAGGCGGCAGCTTTAACCCACTATGCTACGGCATCAGCTCAGACTTTTTGAGTTTTAATTTGTAAACCTCTTGGGGCACAGTGAAATAAAAAATGTAATTTATTTTTAAGTTAAAAATCACCTTTTTTATTAGTAAAACCATATGTGTGTATATACAAAAAATGCTTACATAAAGCAGTGTATTTGGTAAGCCTACATATTGTTAAATTACATACAAGTTGTATGTAATTTATTCATTTATTTTCATTTTATTTGAATGGTAGAGATACAGAGAAAGACACAGACTGTCAGAGAGAGAGAGGGCTCATCCCTCTGGTTCACCCCAAATGCCCACAGGATCAAGCTAAAGCCAAGAACCCAGAACTATTGCAGGTCTCCTATATAGTTGGCAGGGCCCAAGTATCTGAACCGTCATCACTGCCTCCCAGAGTACACATTAGCAGGAAGTTGAGAAGTGCCATGGGAAGTGGAGAAGCCAGGAGTTGAACCAGGCACTCTGATGTGGGATGGGGACATCCCAAGTGAAGACTTAAGCATGGTGTCAAATACTTGACCAATGTCTATTTTTTTAAAATACAACTTTTATTATCACATACATCTATATACAATCATATAAACAAATATATCCCTTTAATATATATTTTAGTAAATATTTGCATATTTTCTGTGTATTTAAATATAGATTTTTAAAAAATAAAAATTGGTTCATATCACATGTAATCTTTCTAAATACTAACACAATTCAAAAATCAGTGTAAATTAAGAGTATATTTTATGTGTACAGCAAAGGTAGATTAATGAGGTATCCTAATTTTTCTGCTTCTTGTATACCTTACCTTATGGTCTCACTTTCTTTCCCCTTTGGTGTCTAGTTGAAATCTCACCATTTAAAATGCAATTTCTAAGAGAAGGAGGTCTAACTTATACTAGAACATATAAGCATTCCAGAAAATATACTTCATATCTTTGCTTCATCTTATTACTTGTTTTTTTCCAAACAGTTTATTTCAGATGGACTGACAGCTAAAGTTCCCCCATTGATTTTTTTTTTCTTTTTTTGACAGGCAGAGTGGACAGTGAGAGAGAGAGAGAGAGAGAAAGAGAGAAAGGTCTTCCTTTTCTCTTGGTTCACCCACCAATGGCCGCTGCCGCCGGTGCACTGCACTGATCCAAAGCCAGGAGCCAGGTGCTTCTCCTGGTCTCCCATGTGGATGCAGGGCTCAAGCACTTGGGCCATCCTCCACTGCACTCCTTGGCCACAGCAGAGAGCTGGCCTGGAAGAGGGGCAACCGGGACAGAATCCAGGGCCCCGACAGGGACTAGAACCCGGTGTGCTGGCGCCGCAGGTGGAGCATTAACCTATTGAGCCATGGGGCTGGCCCACCCATTGATTTTTAGAACAATTAAATCTTTGAAATTAAAGGTTGACCAATGAAGTGTAAGTGTGATGCCTGCTTAGGCAGATGTTTTCAAGGAGGTGAAATTGCTTTTCAATTCAGGGACTGTACAGTTCTGAGGTACTGGAGGACTAGTTCTTTCTTCCTTTAGCTCTTTCTGTTTCCTAACAGGTATCAAGAGAGAGCAAGGACACTGCTGGGTTTTCCAGATTCAGGTTTTGTTTACTCTCAGTTTTAAAGGTCAGAATAGTGACAACTAGCCAGACAGAAAGGACACAACCATTAACAGGAAAAGTGCTGATGATTTTCCCAAGAGGCACTCCTTTGCATCATAAAGGGGACAACCGAATAGGAAAGGTGCTGAACCAGAGTAAATCTGATGAAATCCCAAAGTGATAACTCTGCATTGAAGCATGTGCATTTCCCGGCCCAAGGCCGTCCAGGAGAGAGCCCCAAGTTTTTACTGCGAACCAGGAAGTCTCCCTCTGGCAGTAAACTATCTTTGCCTCCACAAATATTTACAAACAGACACCCTAGCCATGGAAATGAAAAAAACAAAGGCTAAAACAGATAGGGACATGAATTTTTAATTTGAGGTTTATGACATAGTATAGATAAGAAATTGCAATCACACAATTTTTTAAAAGCAGATTTTTGGCTCTTGGTGCTTTGAAATAGCATGACAATAAATGTTTTACAAAAGCTCAGGGTTTAAGGAGTGGATTTTTTTTTCTTCTTTTGACAGGCAGAGTGGATAGTGAGAGAGAGAGAGAGACAGAAAGGTCTTCCTTTGCCATTGGTTCACCCTCCAATGGCTGCTGTGGCCGGCGTGCTGTGGCCAGCGGTACTGCGCTGATTTGAAGGCAGGAGCCAGGTGCTTCTCCTGGTCTCCCATGGGGTGCAGGGCCCAAGCACTTGGGCCATCCTCCACTGCACTCCTGGGCCACAGCAGAGAGCTGGCCTGGAAGAGGGGCAACCGGGACAGAATCTGGCGCCCCGACTGGGACTAGAACCCGGTGTGCTGGCGCCGCAAGGTGGAGGATTAGCCTAGTGAGCCACGGCGCCGGCCTAAGGAGTGTATTTTGAACTGACTCTACAAATGAAATTTATCTAATATCCAATTTATTACCCAAGCTTTTCTGAACTTCAGGTCTGGACATAAAGGGTAGAAAAAGGTAACTAAGTAATGATACTGACATATCTTATTAAGGGTTATTTGGGTGAGTCAGCTATGTCTGAATGGATAAATAATATAGTGAAATGAAAATGTCAATTGATATCGCAGGAATGGACAGTTTCTACAAGGCTCCATAACAAAACAATACCTTCAAACCAAACATTACAACATATAGACTAGGGGTTGGTGCTGTGGTGTAGCAGGTAAAGCAGCCATCTGCAGTGCCAGCATCCCATATGGGTACTGGTTCAAGTCCGGGCTGCTTCACTTCCAATCCAGCTCTGTTATAGCCTGGAGAGGTAGTGGAGGATGGCCCAAGTCTTCAGGCCCCTGTACCCATGTGGGAGACCCAGAGGAAGCTCCTGGCTCCTGCCTTCAGATTGACGCAGCTCCAGCTATTGCGGCCAACTGAGGAGTGAACCAGCAGATGAAAGACCTCTCTCTCTCTCTCTCTCTCTCTCTCTCTGCCTCATCTCTCACTGTGTAACTCCAACTTGCAAATAAGTAAATCTTTTAAAAAAGAAAACGACATAAACTAACCAATGCCCATGTAAGAATTTCAAGTAACGTTGTAGCATGTTTTGTAGATCAATGGTTCATACCATGCTGAAGCTGGAGACATTTCACTATTCCAAAGTTATTCAGAGGGAGTTTTCAGCTGAAGTGAATCTGTCACCATTAGTGCTCTAGTAACGTCACTACAGCTATTGGTAGAAAGGTACATTTTTGTGACAGTAAGTTTCATTTGCCTAGAGTTTGTCTTCTAGATGTATAATGTTGAAGGAGAATCGCAATCTGAAAAGACGTTGAAGCTTCCGCTGGGCGGTTTCCTTTCTCCCTGTCCTTCATTCTGTCTTTGGCTTATGCAACACCCACAGGGAGAGTGATTTCTGAGGAGTTTATTTTGTAAGGATACTAATTTTCCAAATACATTTCATTATATCAGAAGCTCTTTGGAAATCAAGCCTTACATATCTTTCTCTTTTCCTCTCCCTGCCCTCTATCCCCTGTGTGGTGATACTTGTATGTTAAATTGTTTCACTGACCTTGAACGTTTTGTTCACATCCTTTGAAAAAAAACAGGGTAAAAAATGATGACTTTAAGTTACTGTATTACAAAAAAGAGAGTGCCTGTTAGTCAGTGTTCCAGATGATAATACTTTTCAGTCTTCTAAATTGGGAGGGTACAGATAAGTAGAATTTTAAAGTTATAAATAAAGACTTTTAAAAAAATATATTGGGGCCGGCGCCATGGCAGAAGGTTAATCCTCCGCCTGCGGTGCTGGCATCCCATATGGGTGCTAGTTCTGGTCCCGGTTGCTCCTCTTCCAGTCCAGCTCTCTGCTGTGGTCTGGGAAAGAAGTGAAGTGCTTGGGCCCCTGCACCTGTGTGGGAGACCAGCAGGAAGCACCTGGCTCCTGGCTTCAGATAGGCTCAGCTCTGGCTGTTGCGGCCACTTGGGGGGTGAACCAAGGGAAGGAAGACCTTTCTCTCTCTCTCTCTCTCTCTCTCTCACTGTCTGTAACTCTGCCTATCAAATAAATAAATAAAATCTTTTTAAAAATAATTTTAAAAAGAATAAAAAACATATATTTTATTTATTTGAAAGGCAGAATTACAGAGAGAGTGAGAAGGGGAGAGATAGAGACAAAGAAAAACTTTGAATGATAACATCAAAACCCTTTGATTTAATATAACTGTATTTAAGAACTCACTTATTTCTACTTCAAACTCAAACAAAATATTATCAACTTTTTCTTAATAAAAATACGGATAGAAGTTCAATGCAAAATATGAAAAAATAACTAATAAATAAATAAATAAATACTTCTTGGGACCTGTCTTGTGGCACAGTTGGTTTAGCTATCTCTTGCAATGCCAGAATCTCTTACTAGAGTGCTGATTCAAGTTTTAGCTACTTTGCTTCCTATCCAGCTTTCTGCTAATGTGTAGGGGAAGCAGCTGATGATGGCCCAAGCACCTGGGCCCCTGCCACCTACATGAAAGAGCAGGATGGGGTAGGTGCTGTGGCGCAGCAGGGTAACCCCTGGCCTGAAGTGCCGGCATTCCATATGGGCGCCGGTTTGAGACCCAGCTGCTCTACTTCCAATCCAGCTCTCCGCTATAGCCTAGGAAAGCAGTAGAAGATGGCCCAAGTCCTTGGATCCCTGCACCCATGTGGGAGACCCAGAGGAAGCTCCTGGCTCCTGGCTTTGGACTGGCGTAGCTCTGGCTGTTGTGGCCAACTGGGGAGTGAATCATCGAATGGAAGACCTCTCTCTCTCTCTCTGTATAACTCTGATTTTCAAATAAATAAATAAATCTTAAAAACAAACAAACAAAAAAACTATAACACCAAAAGCTTAAAAAAAAAAAGAAAAAAAAGAAAAAGCAGGTTGGAGTTCCGGGCTTCTAGTTTTGACCTGGCCCAGATCTGTTGTGGCCACTTTGGGAATGAACCATCAGATGGAAGGTCTCTCTCATTCTGTCTCTCCCTATCTCTCTCTGCCTTTCAAATAAATAAGTGAATCAATTTTAAAAAATTGTGTGCACTCCATCTAGCTTGTCATACAAGATATTACTCTGATCAATATTTTTTCAACCTATGTATTTTTTAAATTTATATAAATAGGAATCATAATTAAATTTTTTAAAGATTTATTTATTTATTTATTTGAAAGTCAGCGTTACACAAACACACACACACACACACAGAGGTCTTCCATCTGCTAGTTCAATCCCCAGTTGGCCGTAATGGCTGGAGCTGCACCAATTCGCAGCCAGAAGCCAGGAGCTTCTTTTAGGTCTCCCGCGGGCCATTTGGGGAGTGAACCAACAGAAGGAAGACATTTCTCTCTGTTTCTCCCTCTCACTGTCTGTAACTCTGCCTCTCAAATAAAATAAATAAAATCTTAAAATAAAGAATTTATGGCAGAAGTATTTTTCTCAAAAATCTTGAAGATACTGCTTCTAAAAATTGTCACGATTTGAATTCCAACGTCATTATTATATGATCTGTTTTTTTTTTTTTCTGGAAGTTTATAGGACCTTCTCTTTGTTCTCTGTGCTCTGAAATTTCGTAGTGATGTGTCCTTGTGCTTTGTAATTGAAATCTGGAAACTCAGGATTATTAGTTTCAGAAGTTTTCTTATATCATTTTTCAGTAATGTCCTTGACATTTTCTTTGAGCTTTCTAAGCAGAATTCCTGATATTCAGATACTGGTTCTCCTGGATTGACCCTCTCCTTATCTTTTCTTCATTATTTTCAGTCTCTTCATCATTTTGTCCTACCTTCTGGGAGATTTTTCTCAACTTTATCTTTATATGTAACTTTTTTTATAAAGTTGGGAAAGTAAAACAAAGCTTATTTTTGCTTTGTTTTACTTTCCCAACTTTATGTTCTCTGAATGTTTTCTCTTCCTCCTTTCTCCTTCCCTCCCACTCTTCCTTTCTTCCTTCATTCCTTTCTTCTATTTTTCTAAAACTCTTTTCATGTATTCTTCTGCTCCCAGTATTTCCTTTACGGGCTTGTTTATTTTGCTCTTCTTACAGGTTTAAACCAAATGCAGCTGGCTATGTGTTTGTATTATGAACGAGGTACTAAAAAGCTGACTGAATCTTTGGGAGTATGGGTTCCACCATTGTGGTTTTTGCTTTAGGAAGATGGTAGGTCCTCTACAACAAGTTTTTGGTTTTGTTTACTTGTTTGTATTTAAGAATACTTCTTTCAAGGCCGGTGCCGCGGCTCAATAGGCTAATCCTCCGCCTTGTGGCACCGGCATGCCGGGTTCTAGTCCCAGTCAGGGCGCCAGATTCTGTCCCGGTTGCTCCTCTTCCAGGCCAGCTCTCTGCTGTGGCCCAGGAGTGCAGTGGAGGATGGCCCAAGTGCTTGGGCCCTGCACCCTATGGGAGACCAGGAAAAGCATCTGGCTCCTGCCTTCGGATCAGCGCGGATCAGGCAATTGGAGGGTGAACCAACGGCAAAAGGAAGACCTTTCTCTCTGTCTCTCTCTCACTGTCCACTCTGCCTGCCAAAAAAAAAAAAAAAAAAAAAAAAAAAAAAATGCTTCTTTCAGGCCTGGTTTTGTGGCAAAGTCAGTTCAGCCATTGCCTGTGACACTGGCATCTCATATAGATGTCAGTTCAAGTCCTGGTTGCTCTACTTCTGATCCAGCTCCCTGCTAATGTGCCTGGGAAAAACAGAGGAAACTGATTCAAATTCTTGGGCCCCTGCACCCACATAGGACTCAGATGAAGTTCTTGGCTCCTGGATTCCTCCTGGCCCAGTCCTGGCTGTTGCAGCCATTTGGGGAGTGAGCCAGTGGATGGAAGCTCTCTCTGTCTTTCCCTCCCTGTCTCTCTCTGTAACTCTGCCTTTCAAATAAATAATTTTTAAAAAATGTTTCTTTTTAAAAGGATT
Source organism: Oryctolagus cuniculus (assembly GCF_964237555.1). Taxonomy (NCBI): domain Eukaryota; kingdom Metazoa; phylum Chordata; class Mammalia; order Lagomorpha; family Leporidae; genus Oryctolagus; species Oryctolagus cuniculus. Next base: position 57,616,338 of record NC_091436.1, read on the forward strand.
TATTTATTTGAAAGGCAGAGTAAGAGAGAGAGAGAGAGAGAGAGAGAGAGAAAGAGAAAGCTCTTTCGTCTGCTATGGCTTGGCCAGGTTGAAACCAGGATCCTGGAACTCCATCTGGGGCTCCCACGTGGGTTTCAGGGGACCAGGTACTTAGGCCATCTTCCATTGCTTTCCCAGGAGTATTAGCAGAGAGCCACTGTATCACCACACTGGTCCATTACCAGCTGGACCACCACACTTCTTTCCATTACCAGCTTGCTAAAAGGGATTATAAAACAAGCAACAACAACAACAAAAAAACAGGAACAGATTTTATATTTCAACAAATGCTTCCTTGGCACCTATTGAACTCATCATATACTTTTAAACTTATAATTTATTGGTGTAGTTTCTGAATGGTAGGCATTTTCTAACAGGAATATTTTAGCATGGCTGATTGTCCTTCTCTAAGGAGATGCTGAAATTTTCTAATTTTTAGGAAAAGGGAAAATTTGGAGTGGGACAGCTGACAATGCTGTTCCTGCTGCCTGTGTATAGGTTAAAGTGAAGCTTTCTCTGCTTTGGGCTCTGTAGAGGTTAAGATTTTCCTTTGCAAAACAAAGATTTGGCCTAGAAAGCCTATGACATATTTTTTTTTAACTTTTATTTAATGAATATAAATTTCCAAAGTACGATTTATGGGTTACAATGGCTTCACCCCATACCGTCCCTCCCACCCACAGCCCTCCCCTTTCCCACTCCCTCTCCCCTTCCATTCACATCAAGATTCATTTTCGATTATCTTAATATACAGAAGATCAGCTTAGTATACATTAAGTAAGGATTTCAACAGTTTGCTCCCACACAGAAACATAAAGTGAGGAATAATAGATGATTTTTTTAAAATGATGATGAAATCAGATCAGACCTATTGTCATGTTTAATCCCAGTGAGAGTCAAGTTGGGAGTTGATAATTTTTTTTTTTTTTTACAGAGGATCAGTTTAGTATGCATTAAGTAAAGATTTCAACAGTTTGCACCCCCATAGAAACACAAAGTGAAATATATTGTTTGAGTACTCGTTATAGCATTAAATCTCAATGCACAGCACATTAAGGACAGAGATCCTACATGAGGAGTAAGTGCACAGTGACTCCTGTTGTTGACTTTACCAATTGACACTCCTGTCTATGGCATCAGTAATCTCCCTATGCTCCAGTCATGAGTTCCCAAGGCTATGGAAGCCCTCTGAGTTCTCCGATTCTTATCTTGTTTAGACAAGGTCATAGTCAAAGTGGAGGTTCTCTCCTCCCTTCAGAGAAAGGTACCTCCTTCTTTGAAGACCTGTTCTTTCCACTGAGATCTCACTCACAGAGATCTTTTGCCAGAGTGTCTTGGCTTTCCATGCCTGAAATACTCTCATGGGCTTTTCAGCCAGATCCGAATGCCCTTAGGGCTGATTCTGAGGCCAGAGTGCTATTTAGGACATCTGCCATTCTATGAGTCTGCTGGGTATCTCACTTCCCATGTTGGATCACTCTCCCCTTTATTTATTCTATCGGTTAGTGTTAGCAGGTACTAGACTTGTTTATGTGCTCCCTTTGACTCTTAGTCCTTTCATTATGATCAATTGTGAACTGAAATTGATCACTTGGAATAGTGAGATGGCATTGGTACATGCACAGTTATTCTTAAGTGTTGAAATTTAACTGAAATGTGATCCCTGTTAAACATAAGAGTAGGAATAAGAGAAGGAAGAGATATATAATTTGGGACATGCTCAAGCTGACTTGCCCCAAATGGTAGAATTAGAAACATACCAGGGGACTCCAATTTAGCCTATGACATATTTTAAGGATTTAATCAAGTTTTAACATTACCCTTACATTTTTGTGTTTTATATAATGTTTGCTTTGTAAAAATTCCAATTGAAATTCAATCTCCATATTCATGACATCAAACACATTGCATCTGACACCCGTTAAGGGGAAGAAATAGAATTTATAAAATGTTTTTCCAATGAACACCTCATCTGTGGTTCAGCTACTTTCCTTACCACAGCATAGTTTTCCCCCTACTCTTCATCATCCTCTCATGGCAATCAAAGAACCAGAAGCATTGTTCTCTCCTGCAGCATCTGGCTCTTGTCTGTACCTCCCCAGGGAAGAGGGAAGAGCTAGAGACCTGCTTCAGTAATTAGTATTAGCTGTGGAAAGTGTCTGAGTTGCCTGGAATGCCGAAGGACGTTTAGCTAAGATTCCTCCTTAACCATTAAGCTACAGAGAAGATGTAGAAATGATTGGTAGAGTGAAAAAATGGGCGGCAGCCTAGAGAAAGGGAGACACCCAGGCCTGGGAATCAAGCCTAGAGGCTTTCTGCTCACCTCTCTGTTTTGCTCCTCCCTGGGTCTTGTTTCCTCATACGGAAAATGAGGAGGCTTGACTTCACCACATTGTCTGTCCGGGTTTTCTCTTTTTTTTTTTTTCTTTTTTTGGCTCTCACTTCTTTTGTGCTTTAAACCGTATCTTTTTCATTGTTCTGAATTTTTATTTAGAGGCAGAAAGCCAGAAAGAGCTTCTATCTGCTGGTTCACCGCCCAAATGCTCACAATGGTCAGGGCGGGGCTGAGGTCAAAGCCAAGAGCTGGCTATTGAATCCAAATCGCCCATGCGGGTGGCAGGGGCTCCGTTACTGGAGCCTGCTTCCTGCTAGGATCGCCTTAGTAAGGAGCTGGAGTCAGGAGCCAGAGGTGGGCATTAAATGCACATGCTCCAAGTTGGGACACAGGGGTCTAACCTGCCAGGCCACACATCTGCCCTGAGCAGTATCCTCTCTAGACACTCTTCAATAAAAGGACTTGTGGAGTTATTATGTTTAGTGTGAACTTCATTGTCTAAGCTGAAAGAGGTCTTAACAATAATTCAAACAGAATCTTTCTTCATTTTATTGTAAATATTGTTTTGTTTTTAAATTTATGGAATAGAAGTGTTCTGGGAGAATCCTAAAAGATAGCCATGGTAGGCAGAATAAGAGCCCCACAAAGATGTCTGTGTCCTAATCCTTGAAACCTTCTGTTGAGTTATCTTTCATGGCTAAAGGGCTTTTCAGATATGGTAAATTAAGGACATTGAGGGGGCCAGCATTGTGACCTAGTGGGTAAAGCCACTGCATGAAATGCCCAGATCCCATATGACACTAGTTCATCTTCCAGTTGCTCCTTTTCCAACCTGACTCCCTGCTAATGGCCTGCGAAAAGCAGCAGAAGATGGCTCAAGTACTTGGGCCCCTGCTACTCATGTGGAAGACCCAGATGAAGCTCCTGGCTCCTGGCTTTGGTCTGGTCCAGTCTGCTGTTGCGGCCATCTAGGGAGTGAACCAGTGGATGGACGACCTCTCTCTTTCTCTTTCTCTATCTCTCTCCCTCTTTCTCCATAACTCTGACTTTCAAATAAATAAATAAATAAATAAATCTTTAAAACCAAAACCAAAACAAAACAAAACAGGATGTTGAGATAGAAAGGTTAACTTTGATTGTGAAGGTGAGCCTAATCTAATCACAAGGGTCCTTAAAAATAGAAGAGGGAGGTGGAAAAGGTCAAATTGTTGTTCCTGGCTTTGTAGATGGAGAAAGAGTATCTTCATTCAAAGGATACAGACAGCCCACAGAAGCTGGGAGAGGAAAGGAAAGGGATTCTCTCCCAGGATTCCAAAAGTGCAGACCTGCTGACATTTGATCTCAGTCCTGAGTCACATTTTAGATTTCTGACCTCCAGAACCAGAAGATAATAAATCTGTATTGTTTTAAGCCACAAATCTGATAATTTGTTAGAACAAAAGTAAGAGATTAAACCAGTCATTCATCTCCGGCCTTTATTATATAAAACAAATATATATATATATATATTAGTTATTTCATTTCTATGCATGTTGCTCACATAGTAGTGAACACCTCTGTCTTAACAACCAAATATTATTCCATTTTATTTGTTTGTATTATAGCTAAAGGCATAATTAGAAAATTGATTAGTTATGCTTCCATATACTGTAATAGTCTTAGATCTAATTATTTCATGGGACTGTTTCATTCTTAGAATTCACAGAATATTGGATCTGGAAAGAATCACAGTATACACTCCAACAAAGTCTAACATTGTCTCTGTGTAAGAGAAGTTGTGACCTGTTGAGATTAAACCCATGATCTTCCCCATAATTATCATGCTAGTAGTCTATGATACTGGGATTAAAATAAACGACTTCGATCTCCCAGACTAGCATTTATCTCACCACACCATACCGTTTGCAACTGAAAGTGTTGCAACATAGAAATATCAAACGAACCTCGACTCCGGGTGTAAAATGTGAAGGAATGTGAAATTCAAGTACACTGTGTATAATTCGACTCATTCTCACTTGAGAAGCAGTGTAACACAGTGGTGATCTAGACCCCAAATGTAATGTGGAGACTAAAATCCTGCAGAACTGTGGGGAGATTTTAAAACATTAACTGTGAAGAGATCTAAGCTGTGGGGAGATTTAAATACATTAACAGGAGTGCTGGAGTCGCTGCCGCCGAGCCCGGGTACCATTACCGAGCGCCCCGAGCGCCTGTCCGACGTGCACTCCCAATTCCTTTTGGTTCCAGGTCCAAAATGGCAGCTCTCAAGGATCAGCTGATTCACAACCTTCTGAAGGAAGAACATGTCCCCCAAAATAAGATCACGGTTGTGGGGGTTGGTGCTGTGGGCATGGCCTGTGCCATCAGTATCTTAATGAAGGACTTGGCGGATGAACTTGCTCTTGTTGACGTCATGGAAGATAAACTGAAGGGAGAGATGATGGATCTCCAGCATGGCAGCCTTTTCCTTAGAACCCCCAAAATTGTCTCTGGCAAGGACTACGGTGTGACGGCCAACTCCAAGCTGGTGATCATCATGGCTGGGGCACGGCAGCAAGAGGGAGAAAGCGTCTGAACTTGGTCCAGCGTAAGGTGAACATCTTCAAATTCATCATTCTCAATGTTGTCAAGTACAGCCCCCACTGCAAGTTGCTTGTTGTTTCCAATCCAGTGGATATCCTGACCTATGTGGCCTGGAAGATAAGTGGCTTTCCCAAAAACCGTGTGATTGGAAGTGGTTGCAATCTGGATTCAGCCCGCTTCCATTACCTGATGGGGGAAAGGCTGGGAGTTCACCCGCTGAGCTGTCACGGCTGGATCCTTGGCGAGCATGGAGATTCAAGTGTGCCTGTGTGGAGCGGCATGAAAGTTGCTGGTGTCTCCCTGAAGACTCTGCACCCGGAGTTAGGCACCCATGCAGACAAGGAACAGTGGAAACAGGTTCACAAACAAGTGGTAGACAGTGCCTATGAGGTGATCAAGCTGAAGGGCTACACATCCTGGGCCATTGGACTGTCTGTGGCAGATCTGGCAGAAAGCATAATGAAGAATCTCAGGAGGGTGCATCCGATTTCCACCATGATTAAGGGGCTCTATGGAATAAAGGAGGATGTCTTCCTTAGTGTTCCTTGCGTCTTGGGACAAAATGGGATCTCAGACGTTGTGAGGTGACTCTGACCTCTGAAGAAGAGGCCCACTTGAAGAAGAGCGCGGACACGCTGTGGGGAATCCAAAAAGAGCTGCAGTTTTAAAGTCTTTGGATAATATCCTACCACTTCACTGTCTAGGCTACAACAGGGTTTTAGTTGGAGGTTGTGCATGTAGTCCTTTTTAATCTGATCCATGATTGAAGCAGTGAGATCATAATGGCCTAGGGAGGGAAAAAGCCATGTTTCCTAAAGTTAGAAATAGAATGGTTTACAAAATCTGACAGCTACATCCAGGTACTGGGTGACACTGACTTTATGTCCTCCTGAGCTGGTCAGCCTAAGATAGAGTTCCCCACCTCTGAGGTGCCACTGCCTGTGTTGCATGAGCTCCAGTTGCCCTTCCGACTAGACGTGCGTTTACTGTGTGCTACGTAACTTCTGCTCCCTTCACCAAACGTGCTTAGTCCAACTTTTCTTCCCAGTCAGTCACAACCTGGGATCCAATATTGTATAAACTCAATATTGCATGTCTTGTGCATAACTGTTCTAAAGGATCTTATTTTGTGTATTGTATGTATGAGTAGTGTACACTGCACATAATGTAAAAAGAAAGATCTACATATAGCAATGCAACCAGCTATCCATGCGTCATACCAACTAAATCACCAAATAAACCTTGAACAGTGAAAAAATAAATAAATAAATACATTAACAACTGTGAAGTTCATAGAAAAAGTTCAGGGTCATATTTAGTACTAATTATAAGTAAATATCAACATTATTAGTGGTAGACAAACTATTCCAGTTAAACAAAAGAAAGCTGTTCTGTTACTATCAATGTTATTAATGCTGGTTTCTACTGTGGTTATTATCCACCCTTGACAGTGAAGAACGAACACTCAATACAGGGCCTAAATGTTCTAGTAAATTCCTGTAGACTGAAAATCTTGTGCTCTCCCAGGCCAGCAGACTTTCTGTGAATACCACATGATAGTCATGAGTACTCTTGATCATTAAAGTTCCATTAATACCACGGAACTGTGCAATGACTGGGCCTATACCATTGTTCTCGCAAGCTGCATTGTTTGAAGAACAAAGCGGCTGATGTACTGTTTTGTTTCCCTTGTACTGCTGAGCATGGGTATCTGATAGACTTGCTTAGGCTGGCAAACTTTTGAGCAGAAGTGCTAGATTTGTATTCATCTCCGAGAGCGGAGGCGGTTCAAAGCTACAGTGAGCTAGGAAAGAAATAGGAAGTGAAAAAGTAGAACAGAAAGACATAGGTGGATAGAGGAAGAAGAAAGAGGAAGGGGGAGAGAGGGAGCCATGAAAGGACATAAAAGATAAATAAAAACACTTAAATGAGAAAAGAGTGAAAAAGGCAATTTATTCAAAGAGAAGACAATGCAGGTAGACGTATTTTATATGAGGGCTCTCTGATGCTCAAACCAGTACTTCTCAAACTTCAGTGTGCATGGGAATCGCTGTGGACCTTGTTAAAATGCAGGCTCTGGTTCAGAGGGTCAGGTGTGGGGTCCAAAATTCCAAATTTGTAACAAACTTCCGGGAAATATCTACAATCTAAGTCCGTGAATCATGTCCTCAGTAGTAAGGCCCTGTGCAATGTGGATAGACAATTCTCAAGCTTCAGCAAGCATCAGAGGCACCCCAGCGTATCTCAGTCTGGGGCGGTGGGACCTAAGCATTTGCATTTCTAAGTTCCCAGACAATGCTGGGAAAGTGGTGGGAACCTATGTTGACAACTGCTGCTGGGTGGACCAGCTCCTTTGTTTTACTGATGCTAATTGATCCATCAGCAAGTTGCACCACTCTAACTACCCCCACATCGTGGCCAGTGGCTGCTTTATTGACTAACCCAATGGACTTCTCTCACATCACTTGGCTTCTCAGTGGCTTCTGTCTGCTCTTACTCCCTCCTGGATACCCTCATGTCGCTTGGTTGCTGCTAAACTTGTAAGATTTACTCTGCTTCTTATTTCTCTAACTCAGCCTGTTCAAAGACACGTCAAAAAAAAAAAAAATCAGGGAAAAAGGAATTAAAGATAACTTCATTTTGGTGCAAAACTTTCTGAAATCCATGGATAATTTTTTCATAACACACATTTCCATGAATCTTTTGAACATTCCATGTGTGTACAGATTTCAAAACTTTTTGCACAAAAGTAAACTCATCTTTTAATTCTGTTTTCCACAAACCTTTGAAATCTTGTATTTTCCAGACTCCTTTGTAAGTTTCTGTTTTGCTATTCCTCTGCACCAGCCTCAAAAGTGTAACTTAGTTTAATGCATAATCTCTCTCTCTTTTTTAAAGAGCTTATTTATTTCTTTAAGAGACAGAGTCAGAGAGAGAGGGAGAGAGAGAAAGAGAGAAAGGTCTTCCATCTGCTGGTTCACTCCCCAAATGGCTGCAACAGCCAGAACTGAGCCGATCCGAAGCCAAGAATTTCTTCCAGGCCTCCCACACGGGTGCAGGGGCCCAAGCACTTGGGCCATCTTCTGCTTTCCCAGGCCATTAGCAGGGAGCTGGATTGGAAGAACAGTCAGGACGTGAACTGGAGCCTATATGAGATGCTGATAAAGCCCTTAGTTACCCTTATGAAGGTAGTTCAAAAAATTCTTGGTGTACTTTCTTCTAATGAATCTCCCTGTCTCCATCTTGTGTCTTCAATACATCCTTCCAATTCTTTCCAGAATGATCTTGCTGAAACACAGTGCAATCACCTTGTTACCCTGCTTGAAACCCCCAAGTGACTGCACATTTACCACCCTCTAGCTTGGCTAACAAAGTTCTCTATAAATTGGCCTTCCTACCCTTTAGCATTTTCTCTCACTGAGTCTACTCTGGAATCTTACCAGACTTAGTTAAAAATGTCGATTCCCAAAGGGGCTACATGGCTTCAGACCTCTGTATCTCTGTTCATGCTGCTTTCTCTTCCAGGAATTTTCTCTGTCCCATTTTCAACCCACTTGGCTAGCAAACACCTTTTCACCTTCCTTGTGCCTTGCCTCTTTGAATCCATTTGTGACCATCCCAGGAAGCAGCAACCACATTCTTCTCATGCCCACACATAATCATCATACTGTCATACTTTATTGTACTTCTAATTTTACATGTCTGATTCTCTCTACCAGTTTATAAACTTCCTGACAGATTTTTTTTCCTCTGTGTGCCTTCTGCATTGTTCAGTGCCTGACACATTCATTGCCTGTTTCTTTTCTCAGCAAATGAATGAGTAACAAAAAATGTGGAAGCAGAAACTGATAAAGCCCTTAAATAACCTTTATGAAGGTGGTTCAAAAAGTTCTAGGAAATTGAATTAAAATATGTCTATTTTGTCCCCAAAGGGACAAATACCATATGTTCTCCCTGATCGGTGACGACTGACTGAACACCAAGAGGGAAACCTGTTGGAGTGAGGTGGACACTATGGGAAACGGTGGCTTGATCAGCATAGCCCTGACTGTTAATGAACAACTTAATACATTATCCCTCTTAGTAGTTTTTTTATCTGTTCTACTTAATATGACTGGTTTAGATCTGTAATTGATGCACAGTTATTCTTAAGTGTTGAAAATTAACTGAAATGTGATCCCTGTTGAACATGGTGGTGGGAATGGGAGAGGGAAGAGATGTATAATTTGGGACATGCTCAGGCTGACTTGCCCCAAGTGGTGGAGTTGGAAGCATACCAGGGGATTCCAATTCAATCCCATCGAGGTGGCATGTACCAATGCCATCTCACTGTTCCAGGTGATCAGTTTCAGTTCACAGTTGGTCATGGTGGAGGGACTGGGAGTCAAAGGGAGCACATAGACAAGTCTAGTACCTGCTAACGCTAACCGATGGAGTAAATAAAGGGGAGAGTGATCCAACATGGGAAGTGAGATACTCAGCAGACTCATAGAATGGCAGATGTCCTAAATAGCACTCTGGCCTCAGAATCAGCCCTAAAGGCATTCGGAGCTGGCTGAAAAGCTCATGAGAGTATTTCAGGCATGGAAAGCCAAGACACTCTGGCAAAAGATCTCTGCGAGTGAGATCCCAGTGGAAAGAACAGGTCATCAAAGAAGGAGGTACCTTTCTCTGAAGGGAGGAGAGAACCTCCACTTTGACTATGACCTTGTCTAAACAAGATAAGAGTCGGAGAACTCAGAGGGCTTCCATAGCCTTGGAAACTCATGACTGGAGCATAGGGAGATTACTGATGCCATAGACAGGAGTGTCAATTGGTAAAGTCAACAACAGGAGTCACTGTGCACTTACTCCTCATGTAGGATCTCTATCCTTAATGTGCTGTACATTGAGATTTAATGCTATAACAAGTACTCAAACAATATATTTCACTTTGTGTTTCTATGGGGGTGCAAACTGTTGAAATCCTTACTTAATGCATACTAAACTGATCCTCTGTAAAAAAAAAAAAAAGAAAGAAAAAGAAATTATCAATTCCCAACTTGACTCTCACTGGGATTAAACATGACAATAGGTCTGCTCTGATTTCATCATCATTTAAAAAAAAATCATCTATTATTTTTCACTTTATGTTTCTGTGTGGGAGCAAACTGTTGAAATCCATACTTGATGTATACTAAGCTGATCTTCTGTATATTAAGATAATCAAAAATGAATCTTGATGTGAATGGAAGGGGAGAGGGAGTGGGAAAGGGGAGGGTTGTGGGTGGGAGGGACGGTATGGGGGGGAAGCCATTGTAATCCATAAGTCGTACTTTGGAAATTTATATGCATTAAATAAAAGTTTAAAAAAAATATGTCTATTTTGGTACAAAAAATTGGATTCCATGTATAATTTTTTCAAAATTTATGTTTTCATGAAATTTTTAAGGACTCTTTTAGTTCCATTCTCCGTGAACCTTTTGAAATACTCTTGTATTCCTGAGGCTGCTGTAACAAGTGGAACTGGTGACTTCAAACACCAGAAAATGGAGTCCAGAAGTCAGAAATCAAGCTGTTGGCAGTATCTCACACTCTCTGGAGACCCTAAGAGATCACCTTTTCCTTTACGCTTCGGGATTCTGCTGGCTTCGGTTGTTCATGGAATTCTGTCCCTTCATTCTAACCTCTTCCTCCATCTTCCTATGGTCTTCTGTTGTATCCTTATAAGGAAAACTCGACATTGATTTAGGGCCTTTCTGAGTAATCTTGATAACTATTACTACAGTTCTTTAACTTAATTGCATCTGCAAAAATCTCTTTTCTCAATTAATCACATCCCCAGCCTTGGTGGTCAGGATAGGGACATGTCTTGCTGGGGCCCATCATTCAGCTCAGTAGAGTGACTATCAAAAAAACAAAGGTGGCATCCATCAGGTAAAAATAAGCAGAAACTCTCCTGTCTCTTCTAGATGCCCTGTAATAACACTGAGCAGAAGGTGATAGACATGCACTAGTAAGTGATTTCTCTTTAATTCAGTTGTCTCCCTATCACACACACACAAAATCAATATTAATTGCATGGGGTAGAGGACAAGTATTAAGCATAAGGAATATTCTCTCTCATTTTTTTTTTTTTGCTGGAATTATGCCAAATCTTCCTCCTCAAGCTTAAAACACAGGAGGATCTCATCTACTGGTCCTTGAAAAGGAATGATTTGTGAATTGATTTTGGTTGCTTTACAGCTTTCCATGGGTCCTAGAGGAGAGGAAACTATTTGTTCAACTTCTTGATATAGTGTCTTGCCTTCTCCATCAAGTAGGTGCTTAGCAAATACTTTTGGTGAAAGTATTCATTTGTATTGGATGACAGCAAGCCGAGAAGTGGGGTTGGGATAAGCAGCTATGGAAACTGTGGAGAAGGGAGACTGGGCAAAGGGATGGGAAAGCTGTTCCAGCTTATCCGGCCACTTATTCCGGTATTTGCACTTGATCTTCCAGCTCCTAAGTCAGCGTTGCCAGAGGGTCCAGCTTTCATTTCCATTAGTGACTGACGTAGAATCATTAAGACCCGACCCAGGTCTCTGAATTTACCATTGAAAAGTAAAGCCTCTCTCATCCAGTCTGCAACTACGGGTGAGCTCAGGAGAATTTGGGGAAAATATAAAACTACAAGATGAATCGATAGAGTAACAGTTTCCTCTCTTTCCAGGAGGCAAAAGAACAATTCAGGATACTGTCATTTGTCAAAACCCCAAACAAAACAGGTCTGTTGTTAATACAGACAAATGACCACAGCTGCAGAAGTTTCCACATGAAATCTCTCAGTCCCAAGCAGTCATTTTGCAGTTTTGTGATGGCTTTTCCAGGACTCCTATTTTCCTCTCAGAATTTATTAGCTATTTTCTCCATGTCACCAGGTCCTTTCTGTTAGATACGCTTTTAAGACAACACTGCTTCCCATGCAGTAGCTTGTTAATATTCTACTCATGTTCAATTGACACATGGATGTCATTTCAGTTGGCACAGTAGTTTTAGCAGTGAAAGTAAAGTTTTCTGATTACATAGCCCATCTGAAGAACAATAGCTGCTCTCTCTGTCCTATTCCCCACATTCCTCCATACCTTTCCCTACTCCAGTGCCTTCCCAAGCAGTGAAGCTTGAAACCCAGGTTGTCACACAGCTAAAACATTGGCCAGGTGTGTTGAGAGTTTTCCAGCGTTTGCCTAATGTTGGTTCAGTTGAATTGTCTAAGCTGTCTTGTATTTCTGTCAAAGCGAGAAAGTCAGGCCCAGAGAACTGGTATGTGATCTTTCAGACTGAAACTTATACCCCAAGCGAAAGTCAGAATCCAAAACCTATTCAAAACAGAGAAGAAAGTTTTATGTGACACTTCTGTGATCGAAACTGATGAGTTATACATTTTTACTGTTGATTCTTAGCTTGCCTTCCTCTTTCTTCAGTATATATTTATCTCTTTGGGCATAATACTATGTTACAGCAAAACTGCTTTCATTTTGACTCCATTTGTAATATACACATAGACGTTGATATCTACTCTTGCTCTTACAAAAAACAAGTTTATAAAGAATGGAGTACAAGATTATGATATCAATGTTTAACCCCTACAAGGAAAAAAGTCCTTTATGAGCACACAAATAGTACTATATAAATAATCACAAAATTGAAATGACAAGTTATTCACATCAATTTGGAGAATTTTATGGAATTTCAGAGAAGGTCATTGAAATAAAAAGTAATAAAAGCAGGGGCCAGCACTATGGTTTAAGCTGCTGCCTGCAATGCTGACATTCCATGTGGGCACAAGTTCAACCCTTGGCTGATCCACTTCCAATCCAGCTCCCTGATAATGTGTCTAGGAAAGCAGCAGAAGATGGCCCAAGTCCTTGGGCCCCTGCACCCATGTAGGAGACCCAGAAGAAGCTCCTGGCTCCCGGTTTCCGATTGGCCCAGCTCTGGCTGTTACAGCCATTTGGGGAGTGAACTTGTGGATGGAAGATCCTCTCTCTTTAGCTCTCCTCTCTCTTTGTAACTCTGATTTTCAAAAAAAAATAAATCTTTAAAAAATAATAACTGAAGTGTAAATATATAACTTGGCAACACTTTTTACAGAAAATGTCTACTTATTTAAATATACTTTTACATATATTAATAAGATATTTGTGCACAGGGCCATATACATACTTTTTTAAAGATTTATTTATTTATTTGAAGGCAGAGTTAGAGAGAGGCAGAGGCTATGAGAGAGAGAGAGAGAAAGAGAAAGAGAAAGAGAAAGAGAAAGAGAAAGAGAAAGAGAAAGAGAGAGAGGTCTTCCATCTGCTGGTTCACTCTCCAGATGGCCTCAATGACTGGAGCTGGACCAATTAGAAACCAGGAGCCAAAAGCTTCTTCTGGATCTCCCATGTGGGTGCAGGAGCCCAAGCACTTGGACCATCCTCTACTGCCTTCTCAGGCCATAGCAGAGAGCTGGATGGGAATTGGAGCAGCCAGGACTTGAACCAGTGCCCATACGGGATGCTGGCACTGCAGGCAGCGGCTTTACCTACTATACCACAGTGCCAGCCCCATACACATACTTTTTAAAAAGACATTATTTATGCATTTAATTATTTATTTGAAGAGAGAAATCTTTTTTTTTTATTCGACAGCTAGACAGTGAGAGAGAGAGAGACAGAGAGAAAGGTCTTCCTTCTGTTGGTTCACTCCCCAAATGGCCACTACGGCCGGAGCTACGCTGATCCGAAGCCAGGAGCCAAGTGGTTCCTCCTGGTCTCCCATGCGGGTGCAGGCACCCAAGCACTTGGGCCATCCTCCACTGCCTTCCCAGGCCACAGCAGAGAGCTGGACTGGAAAAGGGGCAACCAGGACTTGAACCAGTGCCCATATGGGATGCTGGTTACGCAGGTGGAGGATTAACCTAGTGAGCCATGGTGCCGGCCCCGAAGAGAGAAATCTTTCATTCACTCGTTCATTTTCCAAATAACTGCAACAGCCAGTGCTGGGTCATAACAAAGCTAGGAACAAGGAACTCAATCCTGGTCTCCCACAAGGGTGGCTGAGGCCCCCGCATTTGGGCCATCCATTGCTGCCTTCCTGGGTGCAATAGCAGGAACACTGGATCAGAAGCAGAATAATGAGGACTCAAGCCTGGGAAAACAGAAGAATGGTCCAAGTACCTGGCCATTGTGGCCATCTGGTGAGTGAACCTGTAGATGGAAGAGCAATCTCTCTCTCTGTCTCTCCCTTCCTCCATGTAACTCTGACTTTCAAACAAATAAATAAAATTTTTTAAAAAAGGAAGAACTAGGTCCTCTAACCCTGGTCAGACTTTCAGGAGACTACAGCCTCAGCTACCATTTTATTGCAATCTCTTGAGAGGGGGCTGGCGTTGTGATGTAGTGGGTCAAGGTTCAGCCTGCAGCGCTGAATCCCATATATGTGCAGGTTTGAGTCCTACTGCTCCATTGCCAATCCAATTCCTTGATAATGGCCTGTGAAAACAGCACAAGATGGCCCAAGCACTTGAGCTCCTGCACCCACATAGGAGACCTGGAAGAAGCTCCTGGCTTAGTCTTGGCCCAGCCCTGGCTGTTGTGGCCATTTGGGGAGTGAACCAGCAGATGGAAGATCTCTCTCTATGTGTCTCTCCCTCTCTCTCTATAACTCTTCTTTTCAAATAAATAAATATCTATTGAAAAAAAAGAAACTCATGAGAGAACCAAGTAAGAACTGTCAGGCTAAACTATTCCCAAATCCCTGACCTATAAAAACTATAAGAAATAATAAATAATTATTATTTGTAACCACTATGTTCAGAGATGATTCATTATTGGCAAAAGCTAAGTCACTAGAATATGCTTCCAATCTTTGTCTTTTTATTAAATGTGTTTCTTCATTCAGTAAATGGATGTTCATTGGACACTTGCTGTCTTAGTCAGGGTTGCCAGAAGCAAAAGGAAATGTAGGTATATAGATGTGGGGTGTGTGTGTATTTAGGAATGTGAAATCATTATAGGGAACTGACCAATGTCAGTTGAGTCTGGGGGCTCACTAAGCAAGGCTGAAGTCCACAGGGAAGCCATTTAGGAAAGAAAGGCAGTGAGCAAATTAGAGTCCCATAGGTATGAGCTGAGGATTGGAGTCCATAGGCAGCAGTGGCTAGGAAGGGAGATGCAGAAGGTAGGGAACAACTGCACATCCAGCTGTGGTGCTGTGGTTCTGAGTATCTTAGCTAAGGGATGTGCTGAGTCTTCTTTTAAAGGTCTTGTCACTGCTTAAGTCAGGCCTACAAACCTAATCTCTCCTCAGATTAATTTAAAGTCAATTCATTTGGGGCTTTAATTACACTTGTAAATTACTTCCTAGCAGCTTCTAGATTAATGTTTGATTGAATAACTGGGAGATAGTGTGTGTCTACTGCAAAATAGATGCTTCCCCCTTTTCATTTCCCAAGTCCTATAAGAGCAAATCCCTTTGGCGTTCTCTGTGGTGAAACATGGTAGAAAGGAAACCCAGGGGACTATAGCTTTATCACAAAGCCTTCACAACAGCCATGATTTAGATCCTTGGACTGCATAATAAATAAGACAGACGTGATCACTCGCGCAATGAAGCTTATATCTTAGCAGAAAAGACAAAATATTAACACCTGAAAAAAATCCCCTCCAAACAAACAATCCAACAAGTAATAAAAACAGTATAAGAACCTGGTAAGTGCTGAGAAGAAAATAAAACTACCTGGTGGGATTTAGGATGACTGGGTGAGAAGTTGCTAGGGGATCAGGAGAGGCTTCCTGGGAGAGGTGACATTAGAGTAGCAACCTGAATGGTGAGATGTTCCTGTATGGTCACTGTAGAACAGAGAAAGAGCCCAGTCAGAGGACAAGAAGTATAAGGGGGCCTGCGCCGCTGCTCACTAGGCTAATCCTCTGCCTTGTGGTGCCGGCACACCGGGTTCTAGTCCTGGTCGGGGCGCCGGATTCTGTCCCGGTTGCCCCTCTTCCAGGCCAGCTCTCTGCTGTGCCCGGGAGTGCAGTGGAGGATGGCCCAAGTGCGTGGGCCCTGCACTCCACGGGGGACCAGGATAAGTACCTGGCTCCGGGCTTCGGATCAGCGCAGTGTGGCGGCCGCAGCGCGCCGGCCGCGGCAGCCATTGGAGGGTGAACCAATGACAAAAAGAAAGACCTTTCTCTCTGTCTCTCTCTCTCTCACTGTCCACTCTGCCTGTCAAAAAAAAAAAAAAAAAAAAAAAAAAAAAAAAAGTATAAGGGATCTGAAGCGGCAACAGGCTAGGGTTTTCCAAGGGTGGATGGAGCCATCACGAGAGGGTATACTCAGAAAATTAACAAGGGCTGTGTTAGGGCTTTGATTCTGAGCGACATGGGAAACCATTGAGGGTTTAGGGCAGAGGGTGACATGATCCGATGTACACTAAAAGGGAACAAGGGCTGAGGCAGGGAGGCCAGTATGGAGGCCATTGGTGGATCTGTGTAAGAGACGGTGGTGGCTTAGACCCAACATGGAAGTGATGGCCGTGGTGAGTGAGACTGGATGTTGTTTATGTGTTGAAGATGCAGCCAGCTTGGTGGTTTAGATTTGGAGTAGAAGAGAAAAAATAGGATCGGGGGACTCCACTTAGAATTTCTAAAACTCAGAATTTTTGAATGTCTGTTCTATAATCAGAGAGGCTTGCAACAGCCTGGAACTTGTAAAGTCAGAACCGTTCTTTCCTGAAACTCTGTCTTCTAAAGTTGATTTCTCCATACTATCACCTGTCCATTACTGGTTAACAGAATTCTTTTGTACTAATTTTGCGTTTCAGATTCACTTAACATGAATCATGCACACTCTGTCATACATCAATTTTGAGTCTTTCCTCCACAACCTTTGTAATTTTTTTAGAGAAATTTTTGAAATGTCCATGCCTTTCTCTGTATTGAGTAATATCTAAGGTATTAATGCAAAGCTATCATAATTGACTTATGAAACCATCCTGACAAATTAAACATCATTCAAAAAGGGCATTTTTATTATTTTCTGAAGATTAGTAAATCTGCCTTGCATTCAGACTGGATGTTTTTTCCTGTTTTCAAAAATACTTTTGTATCTTTAATTTCATATGATCTCTGCAGCATCCCTGACAGTGAGCAGGACAAGATATCCCCTGACAGGGTTGGTGCTGTGGCATAGCAGGTAAAGCTACCGGCTGCAGTACCAGCACCTCATATGGGCGCTAGCTCAAGTCCAGGCTGCTCCAGTTCTGATCTGGTTCCCTGCTAATGGCCTGGGAAAGCAGCAGAAGATGGCCCAAGTCCTTGGGCCCTTGCACCCATGTGGGAGACCCAGAAGAAGCTCCTGGCTCCTGGCTTCGGATCAGCCCAGCTCCAGCCATTGAGGAAGACCTCTCTCTGTCTCTCTCTCTCTCTCTCTTTCAAATAAATAAATAAATATTTTTTAAAGACATCGCATGACACAGAGGACCAAGGTTGAACAAAACCTTCTAAGTTATCAAAGATCTACAAGTACAAGAATGAGTGGGACTGTTTCTGTTTTGAGGAAATGTCTACCTAGTAAAGGAGAAAAAAATTGTAAACAAATAGTCAAGCATTGCTTGATGATAGCGAGATGTTCTAGGGAACACATCACTTGGGAATTTTTAACTCTGTGACATTGTAAGAGTTTACTTACACAGACTAAGATCCTTATGACATCGCTGGGCAATATTGTCTTAGGAGACCACTGCAGTATATGGGGTCCATCATTGACTGAAATGTTATTTAGTATATTACTGTAGCTATAAGAGAAGATTTGATGTGACAGGCAAATGCTATAAATAACAGAAATAGAAGGGTTTTGGAAACACAAAGACACAGATTAAGCAAAGTCATGCAGAAAGATACTGACTATCCCTAAAATACCTGGCCAGATAACATATTATGGTGTTCTTGGCACATATTTGCAATAAAAAGTTGGACCAGTGGGAAGTCATGAATGTAAAAAGGGACATTTGAGTCTAACTTTCTGTAACTAAGCAAAGAAGATATTATTTTACTCCTTGGAAGAAAATAGCTTTTTGGAAAACACGAATCCTTTCCAAAGCACCAATAAAACTCTGCCTTTTCTGTGGCTGAGAATTTTCATCAAGTTTATAAATGACGTTGAATAATATTTGATTTGGGGACTCTGAAATCTTTTACTGTTTGGAACATGTTTGTTATTGACACTGCAAATCTATGAGACTGGACACAAGTGGAGCTGGATGAGAGATAAACAATAGATGACAGCAGCTTGGAGACTTTTCTACTCCTGCCAAGCACAGGAGGAGACCTGAGAATGTGTTGCTGGCCATGGACTGAAGCAGCCCTCACACATGTGACTGCTGGATTCACAGTGCCTGCCTTCCTGAGAGCCAGCTTTGGTGTTGCAGGCCCTGCCAGACCAGTGTGTGTGTTTCTTTAGGCAGGGTCCACGCATAGTCTATTTGCAGTCAGTGTACCTTGTTGCCAAGGGAAGAAAGAAGGAAAAGCTTTTGTCCCTTCTCTATCAGGGGAATGAAGCCAGTGGACATCTACCTTACATGATTATCTTTTTTGAAAACAGAGTTATTTATTTGTTTGTTTGTTTGAAGGGCAGAGCAACAGGGAGAGAGCTCCATCCTGGTCTTCTACATGAAAGAGACCCAAGTACTTGGGCCACTATCTGCTGCGCTAACTTCCCAGGCACATTGGCAGGAAGACAAATTAGAAGCAGAGCAGCCATGACTTGAACAGGTGCTCTGATATGGGGATGCCAGCATGCAGATGGTGGCTCAACCTGATGCACCACAATGTTGGCCCTTGTGAATTGTTGTCTTTTAAGATACTATTTATTGGGGCTGGCACTGTGGATTAGTGTGCTAGGCCTCCACCTGTGTGGAGTCCTGGCTGCTCCACTTCTAATCCAGGTCTCTGCTTATGGCCTGGGAATGCAGTGGAAGATGGCCCAAGTGCTTGGGCCCTTGCACCCATGTGGGTGACGTAGAAGAAGTTCAAGGCTCCTGGCTTTGGACTCGTCCAGCCCCAGTCATTGTAGCCATTTGGGGAGTGAATCAGTGGATGTAAGACCTTTCTATCTCTCCCTCTCTCCATCTGTAACTCTACCTCTCAAATAAATAAATTAAATCTTAAAAAAATAATTTGTTTGCAATGTTAGCTAAATTTTATTATCAATAACTCAGAACACTCTTTACAATATTTCAGGAAACTTCTTTTAGCTCTCTTCAGTTCTTTCCAGATGTTTAGTGGGGACAGTTAATTGTGTTTTGAATTATTTGAAACAGTTTCTCTGGGGAAATCTTTAAGTGTGTGTGTGTATGTATTTAAATAGATAGATATGTATCCATTGCAATAAATGTCATTAGATTTCACTTAGATCTGTACACATGGAATATCTCTTACATCTTGTTTATTTCAAGCATTCTTTCCCTGAATACTCTTTTGACCTCCTCCTATATACCTGGACTTCCTTAAATGTTAAAATACATTATAGATTATTTCTGACATTGGAAAAAAAGTGCTATCTTTCCTTAAATCATTAGCAGTCAAAGGGAAAAACATAGAGAAATGTTCAAATCTTCTAGGAAGTGCTCTATCATAGTGTAGGTACTGGTTTTTGTTGTTGTTTGGCTTTATTGTTCGCTGTTTTCAGTTTTTATTTGCTCAATAAGAAGGTCCCAAATTGCCTGGAAAAATACTATCTTCTGGTTTTGTAATATTCCTAACAAGGGAAATTTGGCCACCCATCCCATTCCACAGTTGAGGTGGATCACAGGTTTGGCAGGAAAAAAGATGGAAGAGTAGAATATCAAAGTGAGGAGCTTATTTAAAGAGTGATACTTAAAACAGATTTTTTATAGGAAAAGCTGATAAAAAACATTGTGTTAAAAAGGAGCTATTTATTTAAATTGATATGAGATCTGTATTAATATTTAATATTTCAATATTTAATGTGCTCTGTTTTCTTTGGCAATCTCCTATTTTCATGGATGTGTTCAGTATGTAAATGTGCACTTAGTTGTGTTAAATTACATCTCCCTCTTATACCTGGCTTTACTTAAAACTAAAGTGGATTTTGGGTATACATGAAAGGTTCTCAAAAAAGTTCATTCAATATATATATTAAAAAAAAGCTATGATGGAGTTCAATTATTTTGCACCAAACCTGATACCTTTTAATCCTATTTTCCACAAACTTTTTGATGTACCTTGGGTGTTGTGAATATTTTTGTTTGTTGCTAACTTCTAAGTGTAAGGCACATCACTCAAATTCTAACACTGCATGACGATGTCCACATTTTGATTACTTTTCTAAGTACTGTGTAAGTGTTCCTTCTTATGAGCTGAGTTGTAATGTTAAATACTACGATAGCATGCAGTATAAAGATATTTCCTTTGACCAATAGCTCCCAGGCTTTTATTTAGCAACAAAAACCAAGCAGGACTTAGAAACCTTTTGGATCCTGTTTCTTTATTTGTGAAATGAAGGCTTGCAGACTAATTGCTAAGGATCCTTTTCTTATTTTTGATTTTATAAAAGCAATTGTTTTGAAATTTTCTTTTAAAATAAGATGTATGGAAAGGTAGGGATCTTTTAGTATAAGAACTTAAGAAAATCTGGGGATCAATATTTGGCTCAACACATAAGGTGCTACTTGGGACACCAGCATCCCACATTAGCATGTCTGGTTTGAGTCCTCGCCCCACTTCCCAGCCAGCTTCCTGCTAATGCAGTTGTGTTCCTGCTACCCGTAAGGGAGATCTGGATTGAATTTTCAGTTCCTGACTTCAGCCTAACTGAGCCCCAGCTGTTCTGGGGATTTGGAGAGTGAGCCAGGGAATGGAAGATTTTTCTCTGATGTAAGCAGGATGGTTACTTGCAAAGAAGAGCTGAGGTTACCAGCCTCTCTCTACTGTTCTACCTGTGCTACAGAGCCCCCTACATTGCAGCCTTGCCTGCATCGCCCAACTCCCCCACCTTTTCACGCATCAGAAAACATCGGCTTTCCCATTTTCACCACTTACAACAGGTTCCGGCTAAACATAACCAAACATGGCTGCTGGCTGCATCCCTACAGTGATCTTAAGCTCATTATAAGGTTATTGTAGTAAACTGACCATGGCTGACACAACTACTCCCATCATGCACCTGATACAGTGACACTTCTGAAATTTCCAAAAAAAAAAAAAAAAAAGCCAAGGAAATGGGTGATATTCAAGCCCCACCCCAAAAGCCACTGCTTGTGAATATTCAATGAAGCCTCATCCCAAACACTAGCACCTTTCAGTTGATATAAAGAGATGTACTTGAACTTCCAGGAGTATGACTCTCTTGAGCAAACACATACTCTTCTGAGTGTGTACTTTCACTTTGCATACAAAGAAATCCCGCTTGTCTGCTGACCTTAACCAGTGCTTAGTCTTCAAAATCTTTTCTTGTATCAAAGACAAGAACCTGGACAAAGCTGCCCTACAACATCTCTTTGTATCTCTCTCCTGTTTCTCTCTTGGATTCTCTACTTTTCAAGTAAAGTGAAAATAAATAACTAAATAATTTTTAAAAGGACTTAATAAAATAGGAATCAAGAAATTATAAGTGGATGCTAACTAAAATTCTATATTTCCATTATACCAATTCTCATTACCAACTAAGTAAAATGAGAATCTCACCATCAGTATGTGCATGTGTTGAATTTTTGTTTTTAATATCTTTTAACACACTGTTGTGCCAGTCCTAACAAAATTAGTTTTCAAGCAATCAAGTTTTTCCAAGAAAAAACATGAAGCTTTGGTTTTGTCTACGAAGGAAATGTGTGGGTAGGATTAAACTTTCAGGAATATTTCTGTCTTCATAGAAACAAACTTTCCAGATACTCCTTGCATTAATTCCCTGAAAACAAGGAAAAGACAATGAAAATGGGATTATCACAACTACTCCTTTGTTGGCAGGGGTGGTCTGTGGCTGTTGCTATCCTGCAGGAGTTGAGAGAAGAAGCAAGAGCAAAAACCGAGAAGGTAAACATGTGGCTGGGGGTTAGTAGCCCTGGAGTTGCTTCGGCAAATGGTCAGATTCACCAGGTCTCCAGGAGACCCTAGATTGTTGACACTTTGTGTTTTCCCAAAATTCATGTGTTGGAATGCTAATTCTAATTCTAATGCTAATAATGTAGGTAATTCATATATTGATGAGTCATATCTGATGGTATCAGGATACCAGCCCTTTGGGAAGTGATCAGGTATGGCAGCACAGCCTTCATGAATGGGATTGGCACCCAATAAAAGAACCTAAAGAGATACCCATGCCCCTTCCCTTCCTGTGAAGTGCAATAAGAAGACATCATTTGTGAGCAAAAAAATGGGTCCTCACCAGACATCAGATCTTCCAGTGACTTGACTTGGACTTCCAGCCTTCAGAGTTGTGGAAAATAAATTTATTTTGCCTATAAGATACTCAGCTTATGGTATTTTGTCAATAACAACACAAATGGACTGACATTGTATTATGGATTGAACTGAGTCCTTCCAAAATTCATATATTGAAATCCTAATTCTTAGTACCTTATGTGGCTTTAAAAAATTTATTTATCTATTGGAAATGCAGAGTTACAGAGAGAAGGAAGGAGAGATTGATCTTCCACGTGCTGGTTCACTCCCCAAATGACCACAATGGCTGGGACTGGGCCAGGTTGAAGCCAGAAGCCAAGAACTCCATCTGGGTCTCCCACAGAGGTGGCAGGGGTCCAAAGTCTTGGGGCATCTTCTGATACCATCCCAGATGCATTAACGGGGCTGGATTGGAAGCAGAGCAGCCAGGACTCGAACTGGTGTTTACATGGTATCCCTGCATTACAAACAGCATCTTAACCTTCTGTACCACAATGCCAACTCCTAGTATGTGGTTTTTTCTTAATGGCAACTAAGAAAAACTGAGGTCATTAGAGTGGAGCCTACTCCAATATGGCTGTGTTCATATAAAAAGGTGAAATTTGAATACAGACACAAAGGGAGACAGTGTATGAACATAAACACAACCATTTACTGGCCAAAGAGAATCCCAGAATAGACACTTTCCTCACAGCCCTCAGAAGGAGCCAATTCTGTCACCACATTGATTTTGATCATGTAGTCATCCAAGCTGTGGCATAATAAATTTCTGTTGCTGAAGTCATCCAGTTTGTGGTGTTTTCTGACTATAGCCTAAGCAGACCAACACAACATTCAACCTAAAGAAATTTAAGGAATGAGTGGGAAGCAAAAATTCTAATTGTGTTTGAGCTATCCTCTGGAATAAAGTGAAATTTTATTTATTTCAAAAAAATATGAATTTTTTTGTGATTTTAATTTTTATAATCAAAAAATTTTAACTGAAGAATAATACAAATTTACATAATCACATGTATTGTTTTAAAAGTCAAATATAAGGACCCAGTGCTGTGGTGCAGCAGGTTAACTCCCTGACCTGAAGCCCTGGCATCCCATATGGTTGCTGGTTCGAGACCCAGCTGCTCCACTTCTGATCCAGCTCTCTGCTATGGCCTGGGAAAGCAGTAGAAGATGGCCCAAGTCCTTGAGCCCCTGCATCCACATGGGAGACCTGGAAGAAGCTCCTGACTTGGGATCGGTGCAGCTCTGGCCTTTGAGGCCAACTGGGGAGTAAACCATCAGATGGAAGACCTCTCTCTCTGTCTCTCTCTTTCTCTCTCTCTCTCTCTCTCTCTCTTTCTGCCTCTCCTCTCTCTGTGTAACTTTCTCTCTGACTTTCAAATAAAAAATAAATCTTAAAAAAATAAAGTCAAATATAAAATAAAAGTCACACTTCATTTTCCTTTTCACAAGAGCAGTTAAGTGTTTGGAGTTTAGCATTTTATTTCTACAGAGCTAGATTCTCTTCCTTGCTTGCTTTCTTCCCGTCTTCCATCTAGCTTGCTTTCTTTCATTTACTGAGAAGAGAGAGAGAGAGGAGGAGGAGGAGGAAGAAGAAGAAGGAGGAGGAAGAGGAGGAGGAGGAGAAGAAGAAGAAGAAGAGGAAGAGGAGAAAGAGGAGGAAGAGGAAAAAGAAGAAGAAGAACAACCACCACCACCACCACCACCACTGGTTCACTCCTGCAATAGCTGGGAATGGGCCAGGTAGAAGCTGGGCACTGGAAACCCTAGGTCTCCCACATGGGTGGCAGGAACCTGGTTACTTGAGCCATCAGCTGCTGCCTCCCAAAGTCTTTATTGGCAAGTAGCTGGAATCAGGAGCTAAGGCTGGCAGTTGAACCCAGGAACTCTTATATGGAACATAGGTATTCAAATCAGTGTCTGTAACAGCTAGAACAAATACCAATTCCTATAGTGCTATACGCCATATCCTCTCTTTCTTCTCTCCCTCTCTCTTTATTTATTAATTTATTTTTTAAAGATTTATTTATTTGAAAGTCAGAGTTACACAGAGAGAGAAAGAGAGGCAGAGCAAGAGAGAGGTCTTCCATCCGCTGGTTCAATCCCTAATTTGCCACAATGGCTGGAGCTGTGCCAATCTGAAGCCAGGAGCCAGGAGCTTCTTCCAGGTCTCCCACAAGGGTGCAGGGGCCCGAGGGCTTGGGCCATCTTCCACTGCTTTCCCAGGTCATAGCAGAGAGCTGGATTAGAAGTGGCACAGCCAGGACTTGAACCACCTCCCATATGGGATTCTGGCACTGCAGGCAGCAGCTTTATCCACTCTGCCACAGCACTGCCCCCCCCCCTTAAAAGAGTTATTTATTTATTTATTTGAAATTGAGTTACAGAGAGATGGAGAGATGGAGAGATCTTCTACCTGCTGGTTCACTCTTCAGATGGCAGCAGTGGTTGGAAGTGGGCCAGGCCAGAGCCAGGTGCCAGGAGCCAGGAGGCAGGAGCTTCATCCAAGTCTCCCACTTAGGCGGCAGGGGCCCAAACACTTAGACCATCTTCCGCTGCTTTCCTAGGCCATTAAGAGGGAGCTGGATCAGAAGTGGAGCAGTCAGGACATAAAACAGCCCCCATAAAGGATACAGGCTTTGCAGGCAGCAGCTTAACCCACTGTGTGGCAATGCTGACCCCTGTAGTGCTTGCTATATTCTTTATTTTTTTTTTTGACAGGCAGAGTGGACAGTGAGAGAGAGAGACAGAGAGAAAGGTCTTCCTTTGCCGTTGGTTCACCCTCCAATGGCCGCTGCGGCCGGCGCACCGCGCTGATCCGAAGCCAGGAGCCGGGTACTTATCCTGGTCTCCCATGGGGTGCAGGGCCCAAGGACTTGGGCCATCCTCCACTGTACTCCCTGGCCACAGCAGAGAGCTGGCCTGGAAGAGGGGCAACCGGGACAGAATCTGGCGCCCCAACCGAAACTAGAACCTGGTGTGCTGGCGCCGCAAGGCGGAGGATTAGCTTAGTGAGCCACGGCAACGGCCCTTGCTATATTCTTAATTCTGCACTGTGTAGACTTGAACAAGAACCTAGCCTGACACTGGAGTTTTGCCAAAATATCACCTTTCGAGGTCATGTTGGGAAACTATGATATAAATGAGAATTTACATTTCTATTATCTCAGCACCATGGATAGTCTCCAAAACAGGCCTATTATTTGTTTGGTTTTTATTTGAAAGGCCAAGAGACAGAGGGACAGAGAAGCAGAGAGAAGAAAAGATAGGCAGAGATCTCCCATCTTCTGATCTAATCCCCAAATACTTGCAACATTGGGGCTCAGCTAGGCTATTCAGGAGCCAGGAATTCCATCCTGGTCTCCCACATGAGTAGTAGTGATGCAACTACTTAAGCCATCTCCTGCTACCTTTCAGGATACACACCAGCAGGAAGCTAGAAGCAGAAGCAGGCCTGGGACTCAAACCCAGGCACTTTGATGTGGAATATGGCATCGTATGTGGCATAAGCAGCATCTTAACCACTATACGGAACACTTACCCCAATTCTATCTTAAAATAGGCCAGATGTTTAGAATTTAGTATATTATTCATCATGGGAGAATGTTTTTAAATCAATCATTAGCTGTACTTTTTTCCTGTTTTTCTTTCTATTTAGTATTTTAAACATTTTTATAGTTAAGGAAAGAAAAACTTGGATGGGGAGAATGAGAAATTCTGGTTAAAAGGCATGAGGTTTCAGTTAGAAACTTAGTGTGAATGCATTCTAGAATCTATTGAATGTGATTGTAGTTAATGTATTGTATGCCAAGGGATTAGGTATTAAATGCTGTCACCACACAAGCACAGAAAAAGATAAATAGATGAGGTGGGGAATACTTTAATTAACTTTATTTAATAATTTTAATAGATCTAAGCATCATGCTATACTTTGAAAATACATATAATTTTCATGTGTTAATTATTCCTTAATAAATCTGAGGGAAAAAAATCTAACTGTTCTTGTCAATAATTCTTCTTTAGAAACCAACAATAAATTAACTGTCTTTTGTAAAATTTGAATCAATTATATCATAGTGATAATCTTTTTTTTTTAAGATTTATTTTACTTATTTGAAAGGCAGAGATACAGAGAGATAGTAAGACAAAGAGAGAAATATTTCATTGGCTGGCTTACTCACCAGATGGCTGCAACAATCAGGGCTGGGCCAGACCAAAGCCAGGAACCAGGAGCCTCTTTAGAGTCTCCCACATGGGTGCAGGGACTCAAGGACTTGGGCTGTCCTCCCCTGCTTTCCCAGGCACATTAGCAGGGAGCTGTGTCAGAAGTGAAACAGCTGGGACTCGAGCTAGCACCATATGGAATGCCAGCATTGCAGGGAGCTTTACCTGCTTGGCCACAACAATGGTTCCAGAGGTAATATTCTTTATACAGACAACTCAATGAATCAGTAGTCCACCTACCAGAAACAATAAACTGGGATCTCAGCCGTTAGTATTTCTGAATAGGCTAACTAAATGTTACAAAACCCCTTTGGGAAGGCTCTCAGGTTGATTTCAGACTTCCTCAGCCTTTCCTTGTTGTCTATATACTGAAAATTCATATTTTTTTCAAGATTCATAATTGGTTCCAAGACGACTAAGAAGGAAAATTTAAACTCTCAGGTAGGAGGGAAGCAAGACCATAAAATGCTACAAGAATTTGAAAACAGTTGTCTGGAACATTTGGTAACAGGGGAAACTGTCCCACCTGATTCTTTATGTCTTGAGATCATTCCTGTATTAGAATTATTAATAAGCAATGCTGAAAAATGAACCTGAGTTTTTTTGGAAACATGTATTGGGATCAGTATGCCATATATAAGATGGTAGGAAATGTTAGCAGGGAGCTAGATCAGAAGTGGAGTAGCACAGGACTCAAACAGGTCCTTCAATGTGGGAAGCCAGCATTGCAAATTGTAACTTAAACCTCTGCACAGCAACATCAGCTCCAAGAATTTATTACTATCCCAATTAAAATATTTAATCTGTAAAAATGACTACATTTATGATTATACCTTTGTTTGTTGGATCTCAGTAAGATAAAACACTTATTCCTTTGATTGTTTTTGAATTATAAAACAACAGTTACTTGTACGTAGTATTCTATTTAGGCAAAAAGAAAGCTATATTGTATCAGAATAAGGAAAACCTTGTAATATTAGCATAGAGGGTAGTGTCACTAAGGTGAACAGACATCAGTGGAGAGATTTAATTAAAATGTATTCCTCTCACTTATTTGTAGGACACCTGTAAGAAAAATGGAGAGACCATAAACAAGATGATGTATTCTTGGCCATGTTATAGATGTTTTCATCCCTTAGTACCAGATCAATTGGTACATTGTTATTCAAGGCATATTTAAATAGTCCAAAAATGTCAGTTTACTGAGAATCTATTGGCTAAAGTTTTCAGCATTATAATAAATAAGGGCAATGCTAGTCATATTGAACAAAGAAACTCATAAAATACACACTAGGCTCTGAACAACTGGCTTTTGCTTACATGCTCTTAAGTGATTACTCAATAACATATCTAAGTGTGATGTTAGGTGCCTGATACTAACAAAGTGGGGGAGCATAGTTATAAGAGCATTGGAGACAAAGGTCTTTCAAAGTGCAGAGATAGCATCTTTCCTTCCCAGGAAAGATGCACATATGCTCAACAAACACCAAGCACAAGGAACCTGACTTTTAATTACGAAGTAAAATATCATTTCAAAATTGCATAATTGGTGGTTGCCTTTTGCAATGCAATGAGCATAAGGGATCCTGACATTAAATGTTTGATGTGTTGCCATGACATTTTCTGAAGTTTCATTTTACATTGCTTTTAAGGGGTAAACTATGCTAAATTTGAATTCCTCGGGGGAGGGGAGCACTAATAAAATGATAGAATTAATGTGATGTTGGAATTCCTACTTTCACAATTGCACAGTTCAGATTTTAGAAAAAAAAAATAGAGGCATAATAGGGTCTTTATCTTCTCCTTACAGTAGTTGCATATTTTCCTGGATATAGAAATGATTTAGTCAGATAGGGATGTCTCCAGCATTCCCTTTCAGCAAAGGAAAAGATAATAGAGGGGAGAAAATACAGTGGCAGTCAGTACCCACCCCTCTCGAATGTGCAGGCCATTGAAATGGAGAGAAAAGTATCGTAAGCTGGAGTACTGTGTAGGTTACAGAGTTGCTGGAAGGAGTAGTAGCAAGACTCTACGTTCTTTTCATTCCAGAAAATGCCTGTGGCATATTCGTTCAGCAGAGCTGAACTTCAAGAGGTCATCTGTTCTAACACTGTAAGAGCAAAGGACAATTAGGTGTTGAATATTCTCACTCATAGTAATACAGTGGAGGAAAGTAAATTCTTAATGGTGAAAAAACACAACTTGGGTGCTAAGTCATTTGTTCTCTCTTTCTTGCTTTAAAAATTTTATTTTTATTTTTCATTTCACTTGGGAGGCAGAGAGAGACAGAGAGAGACAGAGATTTTCCATCTACTGGTTCATTCCCCAAAATGCCCACAGCAGCCCAGGTTGGGTCAAACCAAAGCCAGGGCCTGGAATTCAATTCAGATCTTCCATGTAGTTGGCAGGGACCCAAGTACTTGAGTCATCATCTGCTGCCTTCCAGGATGCGCTTTAGCAGGAAGTTGGAATTGAAAGTGAAGCAGCTATGTCTCAGACCAGCTGTCCTGATATGGGATGTCTTAACTGCTGCACCAAAGGATTGTCCTTGTCCTATTTTTTTTAAAGATTTATTTTATTTATTTGAAAGACAAAGTTACAGAGAGAGATAGAGACAGAGAGAGAGGTCTTCCACCCACTGGTTCACTCCCCAGATAGCTGCAATGGCCGGAGCCACGCCAATCCAAAGCCAGGAGCCAGGAGCTTCTTCCAGGTCTCCCACGTGGGTGCCGGGGCCCAAGGCCTTGGGCCATCTTCAACTGCTATCCCAGGCCATAACAGAGAGCTGAATCAGAAGATCTGGGTCAGAAGAGGAGCAGCCGGGACCAGAACCGGTGCCCATATGGGATGCCGGTGCTTCAGGCCAGGGCTTTAACTTGCTGCGCCACAGCACCGGCTCATGTCTTTGTCCTGTTTTAAGACATCTACTGAATCTTTTAGAAAGAAGTTTTCAGGTTATTTCCAAGAGCTGAATGTTTAGAATTAAGTCCTTATTTCAACTTCACATCGAATGTTCTTACTTCCGTCTCTGCCTATCCATACCTTCAAAACTACTGAAATTGTCACAATCCATAGGTCTATCTTCATGAGGCCTTTAATCCCAACCACAGAAACAGGTATTTAGCCAAGAAGTTAACACTCTACTTAGGATGCCCTTATTCCAAATCAGACTACGTTGGCTCCTGATTCCAACTTCCTGCTAATGTGGACCCTGGGAGGCAGCAGCTCAAGTAGTATAGTTCCTGCTGCTCACATGGGAGATCTGGACTGGTCTCTTAGCTCTCAGCTTTGGCCTCCTCCACCACTGCTCTACCCCCTCACATTATGAGCATTTGAGTAGTGAGGATGGGAGCACTCTGTCTCTCTCTCAAATAAATAAAACTTTTTTAAAGTGAAAAAAGTAGAGTCAGCGTTGCGACACAAGGGGGTAAGCCATTGCTAGTGACACCAGCATCCTATATTGGAATGCCAGTTCAAGTCCTGGCTGCTCCACTTCCCATTCAGCTGTCTGCTATTGTGCCTGGGAAGGCAAACAAAGATGGCCCCCTTGGGTCCCTGTCACCCATGCGAGTGGGAGACCAGAATGGAATTCCTGGCTCTTGACTTCAGCTTGGCCCAGATCTGACTGTTGCAGCCATTGGAGAGTGAACCAGCAGATGAAAATCTCTCTCTCTCTCTCTCTCTCTCTCTATATATATATGTATATATATATTTCTATCTCTATCTCTCTTTTCCTGTGGCTCTGCCTTTCAAATAAATAAATATTTGAAAAGGTGTAAAATTCCGACCCCAATATTATAATCTTCACTGAATGCCAATATTATTTATCATAGTTTTTTTAAATACCAGTTCTTACATTCTGCATTATTGCCTGTGTAATATACTAGATTCCTATTTTTATAAGCTACTTGTCAACCTCTAGGTATTTCCTTATATCCCACAGTGTGTAGCAGATTAATTTGCATATGCCAATTATTTTCTAAATATTTGTTGACCTGGGTCAACAGCTGCCTTCCTGACAACTTCAAGATAAAGTTTAGAATTTTCTTACTGTCAGGAGAAAAGTCATCTGTTTGTTGATCTCTTTCTATTCCACAATGATAAAAATATATTCTAAAATAGAGATAAGAACTCCCCTCAGTGCTTTGCTAGGAACTTTTAAAAATTATATACAATAGCTAATTATTCAAATTGTATTATGTATGTATCAGCTGCAGGAATTTCACTGTGCTGAGTTTCATAATCATGATCTCATCTATATCTTAGAATGATTTTGTACAATAGTGGTGTTACCACGATGTAGACTTAGATTCATGAAGTTGTTTAATGCTACCCAGCTCATTAATGGCCAAGCAGACTTGAACGCAGGTACCTAACTACTGATTCAGTTCTGCCTATTAAACTGCCGAAAGCCAGTCAAGGAGGGGTGGGCATCGCTTTGGTACAGTGGGTTAAAGCCTTGGCCTGCAGAGCTGGCATCCCATATGGGCACCGGTTCGAGTCCTGGCTGCTCCACTTCCCACTTCCCATCCAGCTCTCTACCATGGCCTGGGGAAGCAGTAGAAGATGGCCCAAGTCCTTGGGCCCCTTCACTCACATGGGAGACCTGAAAGAAGCTCCTGGCTCCTGGCTTAGGATCAGCTCAGCTCTGGCGGTTGTGGTCATTTGGGGAGTGAACCAGTGGATGGAAGACTCTCTCTCTCTCTCTCTCTCTCTTTCTGTAACTCTGTCTTTCAAAAAAAAAAAAAAATAAAATCTAAAAAAAGAAAAAGAATCCGTCAAAGGTAGTGCATAATTCAGCCAGCTGGTTATTTTGATCCCTTTGTGCTTTTTTTCTATCCCAAGTTATGAATCCAATAATACAGCTCTAAAACTAGGTACACAGAAGGCTTATGGAAACGTTTAGCCAGCCACCTGAATATGGCATCTATGGAAACATGAAAAAAAAGCCAAATTTTAGCTTAAGAATTATTCTTTTTTTAAACTTTTATTTAATAAATATAAATTTCGAAAGTACAGCTTTTGCATTATAGAGGTTTTTCCCCCCATAACCACCCTCCCACCCGCAAACCATCCCATCTCCTACTCCCTCTCCCATCCCATTCTTCATTTAGAAAGCCAGGAGCCAGGAACTCCAATCTGGTCTCCCACGTGGAGGGCAGGGGCCCAAGTACATGGACAATCTTCCTCTGCTTTACCAGGTGTATTAGCGGGAAGCTGTATTGGAAGCAGAGTTGCCTGTACTCAAACCAGCACTCCAGTAGTGGATGTCAGTGTTGCAAGCAGCAGCTTAACTTCCTGCACCACAAGGCTGGCCTCTGTTTACAACATAATAGGGACGACAATGATAGTGGCATTATCATTGACCCATAGGTTGAGCACAAAAATCGAGCCCCTTTGAGAATGACAAATGCCAAATTCATTGGGTAAGCTGTGATATGTGGTTCTTCAATTTCAACAGCCTCTATCATGTGCTATGTCCTATTCTAAGCACTTTTATGTAATAAACCACTAAATTCTTATGAGGTAGGAATTGTACTTGTTTTTCAAATGAATGTTTTGAAATTTGCCCAAGGTCACACAGCATTTGTGAATTCTTTTCAATGCACTTTGCTGTACAGAATCTCTTCATTTGTGTAATAAAGGGAAAGGAAACACAAAGACCAAAAAGATAAGAATCTGGGCAAGGCAGGAGAGGGTTATCAGAATTTAGAGTCTGTCAAAGGTATCTAGCTAGCTGTTTTTTAATGCAGTGCCAGAATACAAGTTTATAGGAAGAAATGGAAATTCTATCTCAAGGAAGTATGAACAACTTATCTAACAATCTTACTGGTTGCTCCTTTTCTATTACACACCTGCACTTCAGGTTTTGGTGTACTTGGTGCCCTTAGAATTGAGTGGACTGATCACAATTAACATGTTCGTATTAATTGATTCTACTCTGGGGTAGATAGATACTAATTTTTCTGTGGCAAGATCTCGGGCTTGTCTTACTTCTGCTAAAGTTTGTTTGTATTTTCTAAGGGTGTCATCTGTGTGAAGTACTAGACCATTTTCACTAAGTGCTTTCTTTGCTTTCCTTTTTCCACCCTCCTAGTTTGTTAAGGGAAAGTTGTTGGCATTCCACTTCACTTGTCAGCCTGCATATAACAGCAATGATTGGAGATCTACAAGTGAAAAGAAATACTTCAAGAAACAATGCCTGTTGTTTTCAGTCTGATTGCTTTACAAACAAATGGATGCTTTCTTTATTGTACAAATGACCTCATCAAGGAAAGTAGATTAAGCTCTGAATCACCCTACTCTGTGCTATCTTCCAGGAGTTCTCATTATCTCCCAGCCTATTCTTCCCTGAAAAACAATGTCCCTTTGATTCTTTTTTAATGGTGAAGTATTTACACCTTAAATGGTTAAATGTGAATATTTTTGCTAAGAATGATAAACTACATTTATAATTGCATTTAAACAACCACTATTGTGAGCAAGAATTATTCTAGAACCTATTTCACATCTTATTGTATTTACTTTCACTACTATCTAGGCAGTACTACTTTCTCCATGTTATTTTAAAAATTCTTTATGTATCTTAGGCAGAGATCTTCATCTACTGGTCTTCTCCCCACATGTCTGCAACAGCTGGAAATGGGTCAGATTGAAGCCAGGAGTCAGGAACTCATGGTGCATATTGGAAGATATACCCAAATTGTTGACCTGGAAATTTCCATTTGAGATTCTTAAATACTTTTAGCATATGATGATATCACATTAATTTAGACTCAAAGAATTCTAATTTTTAAGTGTCTAAGGAAATGAACTTAGAAATCAACTAGCTTAATTGGGTGAAGAAAATAACACACAGAAAAGAGGTTCATCATCATTACAAAGGTTCTAGACAAAGCAACTCATGAATATGCCTACAGTGCACATTCTTTCACACCTAAGCTATGGTTTCTATAGTTATTTGTTTTGTGGATCAGACCATAATAAAAACAGTAATAGCAACACTATTACTATAATCATGGACAGTTATGATGTATTCTGTGGTCCTCTACAGGTTGTTTACATGTATCATCTCATTTAAGACTCACAATAACATGAAGTTCATATTAATATCATAGGAAATGTATATTGTAATAAAAAATACTATGCATGGATCTAAAACTTTTTGCAACCAAATAAACTTACCTTTTAGTTACATTTTCTATGAACTTTTTGAAATATGCTGTTATGATTCACATCTTATAGGGAAGGAATTAAACTCAGAGAGGTTAAGAATTGTTTGATTATACATGGAGTGAACAGAGGTCAGAATTAAGGTTCACAACCTCCATGCTGTAATTTTTCTACCAGCTATGCTGTCCTGTTAACTCTTCCCTTTCCACAGCCAGGAGGCTTAGCTACTGCTGCAAGTTGATTCCTGGCTCTGCTTCCTAGGACCTATTCTGTCAATAGCTGGAAAGATCTGAAGTGGCCTCTTCTACTAGAATGGTTTTCGCAGCTACTGCTTTTATCTTAGACTTATTTCTTCTATTTTCAGTTCCTGCCAGTTCCTGCATCCATTCAGGTCTTCTTGCCTAATAGCTGGTGGCACCTCTTCCTACAATTCCAGCCACTGGGGATGGATTGTAAACTCCTGCATACTTCCCTGTAGAATCTGAGCACTGAGGGCTTGACCTATTGGATTCTCTGCTTTCAATGATGGGTGAAGATTCTGTTTTATAATGTGTATTAACTAGGATATTAACTAGGTCTTAATGAAGTGAACTACACTATATATGTAGATCCTGTGGACTACATTATGTTGATAGAAATTGTTTTAATTTAGTCACTTTTTGGGGATAATGGCTTCTTAACATTGGGTAAATCAGAATGTGTCATATGAGGTAATCAAATTAGAATTTCTTCCTTAGAATCATCTTTTGTAGGTGAGTACCTTTTTTCAGAATTAATCTTCCGTTAACTAGAACCACACCATTAACCTAGGCTGCCAAACCTGATTAATGAGAATTCATTGGTAAAGAATCATGGCCATCGTTAAATGTATTAATGATTTTTAAAATTGGGAATGATAACTATAATTTTTTAATTACTGTGGAAATAAAAAAAATTATAAGCGTTCAGATATCTCAGGCAATCCAAACCAAACTTTTCTATTAAAAAGCATTTTTGGGGTAATTGCTATTTTAATCTGCCATATTTAATAAAGATCATTATTTGTCATTTTAAAAAACCTCTAAAAAATCAGTTAAATGGAAAGTAACTGAAGGTTCTGACTGCCATGAGTTTTGTTCTAATGACTGAAGAATCTAGGTTCAGAAATTCAAAGTGATCTCCAGCTGTTTGGGGCAAAGGTGAAAAAGGGAAGAGATAGATAATAAAATCCAGCACAGTTTCTGTGAGACTTATGGTCAATAAATCTTAGCCCTTACATCTCAGCGCTAAGCTAGAAGAAATGTCCAGCGAAGCATGCCAGTGTTGTGTATTGTTGAGAAGTGCATTCAGGTCACACACAGTTCAGAAGGAAATTGGTGGAAAACCACTAGGTTCACTTTAGTGAGGATTCAGAGACATCTAATTAAAGTGAATTCTGTTCTGTCTGGTCAACACTGATAAATTCTGAAAAGGAAAAGCCATCCATCCTGCTATTATTAAAACTGAGGATCTGGAAAGAACACCTACAGTTGGGGGCACAGATGTTTGTTTTGGGCATCACGCAGTTGTACTTATCTGTAGAATTACACATAAAATGGCATTGTTCGTTGAATTTTTTATGTTGTCAGTGCACTTAAGTTAAACACAGAGGGCTGTAGAAAGATAGTCCCCAGATGTGGGAATCAGGTCAAAATAAGTTCACATTCTGTGCGGTTGAATTTAGTAAAAATCAACAATTTAGTAAAAATGGATGAGAATATTCAAGTGAAGAGAAATCCACTTTCCTGATAAATAGAGGGTGTTTCCCAAGTTTTCATTTTCAGACTGGGTGTGTTCCCAGAGAGTTTGTGACAGGAATGTGATGATGTAGAGAAACTGAAGCTAGCTCAATTTGTCTGAGGTAAGGGTGACTTAAAGGCAACGGTTTGTTGGAACCAATCTGCCTCCCAATTTCCCGTGTCAGGGACCAGAAATATTCTAAATGAAATGCTGATTCCCTTGGGCTACATTTGTCTTGGAGATAGTGCTATCTAATTGTTGTGTGAGAAGAGGGAGCTAGTTTCCTATTCCAGGTCTTTGTGTTCTACTTAGAGAAAGATTCAAAGTACAGGCACATATACAGTGCACAAGGTGCTAAAGCTTATTTAAAAGTAAGAAAGCAAACACACACACACACACACACACACACGTAGGCATAGTTGAGGAGTGAAGTGGACCAGGAGGGAAAGTGTTGGGGGAGGGAAGTAGAGAGATAGTGTCTCAGAACCCTATCTCATCCTCATCTGCAGAAACAGAGAGTGAGAATGAGAGAGAGAGAGAGAGAGAGAGAGAGAGAGAACCTTCCAGTAGCTGGCCTCTTTTATGAGGTTGGAAGAGGAGTGGTTGAAGGGCACCTTCCCCACATCCTAGGTAAAGGAGATATATGGGAATGAGAAGGTTCTTATTAACAGGTAGGTGGATGGGACTACATAGTGGGTGGAGTGGGATGGGTATGAGGCGTGACTTCCAGCTCATGGCCCTGTCTAACTACCTGCCTTATCCCATATGACAATGAGTTTCATGGAATTTTCCTTCGGAAACTTTCCAACTTTACTTTGCCCTAATTTGTTCCTCACTGAAATTCCATCTAAACAGGAAAGAAATCTCAAATATATCATATATGCTCTATTCTCTTGGAGCAGT
Organism: Oryctolagus cuniculus; assembly: GCF_964237555.1. Lineage (NCBI taxonomy): Eukaryota > Metazoa > Chordata > Mammalia > Lagomorpha > Leporidae > Oryctolagus > Oryctolagus cuniculus. The sequence continues at coordinate 57,652,773 of NC_091436.1, forward strand.
TCTAGGGCTTTTAAATAAATTAATCATAAAGTCATTTCACTAATTTAAGAGTCTGGTAAAGGGAAGTCAAAGGATAGTATAAATGAAAATTTCAGTTGTCAATGTTTCAACAAACTTGATAGATATCATATGTTTAATATCAGTAGGGTTGTACTAGGCAATTATTCTAGCCAGAGAATCCTTGCTAGAATTACATCATGTCACAGGACAATAACATTGGTTATTATTTAGTGGTCCTTGAAATTATGTTTTTGATTAATAGATGATTACATTCAGTTTGTTGGACAAAGTATTTTAGAATACAGAGTCTGTGAATGAGGGAAGATATATAAGAAAATAATGACAGAAATTTTGGAAACAAGATGGAAATCATTGTTGTCCTAACAGATAGAATCTGGTTTAATTAGTAAAGCGAAGTTTCTTCTTCTTTTAAAATAAAGATTGATTGATTTATTTGAAAAGCAGAGTAAGAGAGAGAAAAGAGGAGAGAGATCTTTCATCCTCTGGTTCACTCCCCCAAATAGCCCCAATAGTTGGTTATGGCATGCTGAAGCCAGGAGCTGGTAATTCCACCCAAGTCTCCCAGATGGGTGACAGGGGCCTAAGTACTTGGACCATCTTCTGCTGCTTTCCTGGGTGCATTAGCAGGGAGCTGGATGGGAGTGGAGCAGCTGAAACTCTGAAACTCACATGGGATGCTGGAGTCAGAGGTGGAAGCTTAACCCATTGTACCACAATACCAGCCCCCATGCCAAGTCTCTTGACCTCTAAAACTGAAGGTTGCATTGTGTATAGTTTTGTTTTGTGAAGAGCTTTCCACTTAACTGTCTCTTTAAATTAAAAAAGAGTAAATAATTTAGAGTTTTGAATTTTGTGGAGGTAGATAAAAAGACTAAACATGGTAGCATAATGACTCCTATTTTTAAGCAGATCAGGAAGTGAAGTTGAAAGATAATCCCACTGGAGAACAGTGAAAAAGAAGAGAGGGGTGAAGAAAGAGGTTAGAAGTATAGGAGGGGCCAGCACTGTGGCACAGTGGGTTAACGCCCTGGCCTGAAGCACCGGCATCCCATATGGGCGCCAGATCAAGTCCTGGCTGCTCCACTTCCAATCCAACTCTCTGCTATGGCTTAGGAAAGCAGCAGAAGATGGGCCAAGTCCTTGGCCCCCTGCACCCGCATGGGAGACCTGGAAGAAACTCCTGGCTCCTGGCTCCAGATCAGCACAGCTGCAGAGTTGTGGCCAACTTGGGGGTAAACCAGCAGACGGAATACCTCTACCTCTTCTCTCTCTGTGTAACTCTTTTTTTTTTTTTTTTTTTTTTTTTTTTTGACAGGCAGAGTGGACAGTGAGAGAGAGAGACAGAGAGAAAGGTCTTCCTTTGCCGTTGGTTCACCCTTCAATGGCCACCGCAGCTGGCGTGCTGCAGCCGGCAACCGCGCTGATCCGATGGCAGGAGCCAGGTACTTCTCCTGGTCTCCCATGGGGTGCAGGGCCCAAGGACTTGGACCATCCTCCACTGCACTCCCTGGCCACAGCAGAAAGCTGGCCTGGAAGAGGGGCAACCAGGACAGAATCTGGCGCCCCGACCGGGACTAGAACCCGGTGTGCTGGCGCCGCAAGGTGGAGGATTAGCCTAGTGAGCCGGGGCGCCGGCCTCTCTGTGTAACTCTTATAAATAAAAAGATCTTTAAAAAAGTGTAGAAATGAATCTAAAATGATCTAAAATTTACCATTAACTTTCTAGAATGGAGTTTCTGACCTTCGGTGCTGTTGATATTTTCTTTGTTGTAGAGGGCTGTCCTGTGCGTATTAAGGTGCTTAGCAGCATCCCTGGACAATACCTTCTCCAGCAGTGTCTCCCCAATGGTGACAATTAGGGTCTTCAACGTTTCTGATTATTGGAGATGACTAAAGAGTTATCAAAATTTCCCTGGCTGAAAACCAGTTCTCCAATACTCTAATGACTGACAACTTTATGTGTCAGAACTCCTGAAAACAAACAAACAAAAAACCCACTGTTTTCCTTGATCCTTACTGTTTTCTTTTGTGGTGTTTTCTCTTCAAATGTAGGAGAAACCACTTCATTGAACACATGATTCTCAAATGTTAAAGAAGTGTTTTCAGTTAATCAGTTGATTTTTGATGTGATGCAAAAAAAAAAAAAATGCAGGTTATTTTATCACCAGGAATCTAAAGATATCAAATGACAATATCAGTCTCTAATGTCGCTCCCCGTCTTCATGGAGGAACGACACAGGACCCTGCATTGTTCTTTCATCTGCTCGGCCCTCCCCGGGTTTGCTGCTGGTTCTTCCTGGGTTGGCTACTGTCCCTTCCACCTCCGTGGAAGGGCGGTTCCCCCTGCCACTTTCCCCACTTCCGCAGGGGAGCGGCACACCGCCGGCCGGCTCTCTCGGGGGCTGCACAGGTGTTCCTTCAGATAGATGTTCCCCTTAGATGTTCCTGGTGCATGTTGTCTCTCTCCTCCTTTATAGTCCTCTTCCACCAATCCCAACTCTGCTACCCACACGCCAAGTACGCTGCTCTCCTCCAATCAGGAGCAGGATCAGCTCCTGGAGGTCATCACTCAAGTTGGCGAGAGGCAGCTGCGTAGAAGTTGTTACTCCCTTCTCAGCGCCATATTGTGGGAGAGCAGATGCATAGAATAAGTCTTAATTCCAGTAACAGTCTAGGCCGAATTGCTCCCAGTTGCTCCCCACACTCTAATTCTATCCTTTTCCAGGTTATCTGGCTAAGTATTCTATTTAAAGGATTAGGATTACAATTCTCCTAGTTATACTGCCTTTATATTTTTTCTTATAGATCATTTAACAATGAGAGAGGATATGTATAGTGTCTTATTTCACACTTATTTGTAAAGCAATATCATACACAAGTAGTTTTCAAATTTTTAACAAAAATCTTTTTTCCCTACACATCTATTTGACAAAATCATCATGTAAAATAGATGAAAATGGTACTCAATTAACACACTTGTTTGTAAGGTTGGGTTTATAGTATTTGTTTATTATAGTCAATCATGTTGACAAAGATTTACTAGGAACACTGGTATTCAAAATTAAAAGTCAGGAAATATTTCAGGGTTATGCCAGTTTTACCATCCAACTTATTTCTGTTTTTGTTTTTTAATATGCAGTCTCAAGGAAGCTTATAATTCATATAGTTAGGAATTAATATCTTGAATTTATACTTTTGCATATTTTGCATGTAGTCCTGAATTTATAAAAAATTCAAGAATTACACTATTTTAGTAAGTGATACATTTACAATAACTTCAAATATCTGTTTGGAATTAGTGAGAAATTGGCTGCTCAAGATATTATCGCAATGAGTTACTATTTGGTAACTGTTATTTCAGTGTAATATAGATTTTCTTTTAACAAGAATATATTTTTATTATTTTATTTATTTTTAAAAGATTTATTTATTTGGAAGGCAGAATAGCAGAGGGGAAACACACACACATACAGAAAGAGAGAGACAATGACAGAAACAGAGAGAGTGAGAGAGCTTCCTCTGCTGATTCACTCTGCAAATGCCCACAACATCCAGGACTGGGCCAGGCTGACCAGGAGCCAGGAACTTCATGCAGGTCTCTCATATGGATGGCAGAGGTCCAAGCATTTGAGCCATCATATGTGCCCCAGGATGCATTAGCAAGAAGACAAATCAGAATAAAAGTAGCCAGGACTTGAACCAACGCTTCAATATGGGATGTGGGCATCTCAGTCAGCAGCTTACTCTCATTCCTGAAAGAATATTCTTATCATGGAATTTGAAGTAAATATTTATGGTACATACATATTTTTATGTTTTTTGAAAATCACTTATTCTATGCCAATGATATCTGTGAGTCAAAAGCCATAAAGCATTTTATTTATTTTTAGACTTATTTACTAGCAAGGCAAAGCAGTTTATTTGCCAGGGTTGAGCCAAGGAGAAGCCAAGCTCCAGGAACTTCATTCAGGCCTCCCATGTGGGTGATAGATGTCCACGTATTTGGGTTGTCAGCTGCTGCCTTCCCAGGTGCATTACCAGGAAGCTGGATTAGAAGCAAAGCAGCTGGGACTCAAACCAGCATTCTGATATGCAATGCCATAGTCAGGAGCAATGACTTAACCTGTTTCACCACAATGCTAGCCCTGTGAAGCATTTTAGCATCTTACTTAATAGTAGTCACATGGAAGGCATTTGGCACAGAGCTTAAGTGAGGCTTGCAAAATCTGTATCCCATCCCATTTTGGAATGCCTGGTTTAAGTCCAGTTAATATAGGATCTCTAACATATCTCAAGGTATCCATTGCTTAGTATGTGCTTAACAAATACTTGGCAAGTGTTTGTCTTTATTCTTAGAGGATAACACCTAAAACCTAAAGATAGACTCCTATGTCTTGATTTACCTAGAAAATCTCCTATTTATATTTGTTATGGCAGAATTATTAGAGATGATATGTTTTATTCTCAAAAGGTTCCCAATTTGGAAAGTAAATGTGATAGTGTCTATTTCAGGGTCTCTGTCATGTTAATAAAGGAGAGACTGCCCTTGCCCCTTCAATACTCCTCTTATAGCAGGAATGCTAAAGGGTAACACTGGAGTCTGGGAAACCCATCTTTCACCGAATTGGTAGGGAGGCTGTTGAAGGAAACATCCTGTTGATACTCCAGTGAGACAGTGTGCAGAGCTGAATCACTGGTAGTGCTTCCCAAAAGTGAGTTAAGAGATGACTTTCCATTGACTCAAGGAATGAGCAGGGCTTTCTCTGCCCCAGAGTGATCTCTAACTTTTGCTGAAGAGGCAGCTTCTTCCGCTCTGAAACCATTTCCCCCACCATTCTCCAAAGGCCTTAGGGATATTGGTCTGCTTTTTTTTTTTTTTTTTTTTGAAACACTGGGTAGTAAGCACTTTGTTATGCTCCAAAGGAGGCTGGAATGAAACAAAGTTGGATTATAACTAACTTGTCAATGAGATCATTCCCATGTTTGCACATACCTGGATAAACAGGTTTAAAAGACACGGGAAATCAATCTGTCAGTATCATCCAAGAAAAGCATTTGAAAGAATATGTCATCACTTGGGATAGTCCTACCAACCCCATTTTTGGGAAGTGAACAGGGACTTTTTTTGCCTTCAGCTGTTCTTCCTCAATTCTCAAGGCCCAGTTTAAGTCTTGTTTTGTCCATGAAATCTTCCTGGGCCGCCACAGGCTGTCTCACCTCTTCTTGATTGCAGCTTTTCCCCAGTGTCTGATTTTTAAAAAATTACTCATCTGGCGATTTGCCCATAATGACAATGGCCTTTAACACAGCACGAATGTGTGCCAGACACTATCCTGAGTGCTTTTAAATCATGATTTGGTCTAATTCTTACCACCAAGTAAGTAACGTTACCCATGCTTCAAAGGTGAGAAGCACGGACAGAAGTTTATTGTATTTATGTTATTAAAATTGCATCACTCCTTCTCCCCTGCCTGTGGTTAAGCCTCATAAGAACTGGAAACAGGCTTCTTATATTTTGGTGTCTCCATTTCTCCCCAGCATGGTAGGAACTCCGAGGAGCATGTTGTCAATGAAACGGTTGATTTTACTCTCAATGTACTCTGTGAAGACAGGAGTTTAAATAAAAATGCATGGAAGTGCATTAGAGGCCGTTTTTGAGCCCTAAAAAATCACATAAATTCAGGAAAACAAATGCACTGTGACAAGAAGGAATGACAATTATGGACTTGGCATTGTGAAAGTCCACCAATGTTGCTTTTCAAACATGGGAAGCTTTGCTCAGCATTTGCTTAAATGAGGAAGAAAATGTTTAAAATGTTAGGCATATTATGAGTATTTGAATATTCGGTTGGTTTCCTGTGTTATATCTCTGGAACTTTCCTGATTGACCTATGTATTCTAATGCTGAATGGTATTTCCTGTGTCAGCCTGAAAGTTGGAATGACTGTTCAAGTGAAGCTGTGGGGACAGAGATGTTGAAATGGTGACTAGTGCATACAACATAATTGAATTTTGATCTTTTTTTTTTAAAGATTTATTTATTTATTTGAAAGGCAGAATTACAGAAAGGCAGAGGCAGAGAGAGAGAGAGACAGAGAGAGAGAGAGAGAGAGGTCTTCCAACTGATAGTTCACTCCTTAGATGGCCACAATGGCCAGAGCTGCACCAATCCAAAGCTAGGAGCCAGGAGCTTCCTCCGGGTCTCCTACACAGGTGCAGGGGCCCAAGGACTTGGGCCATCTTCTACTGCTTTCCCAGGCCATAGCAGGGAGCTGGATCGGAAGTAGAGCAGCTGGGACTTGAACTGCCACCCATATAGGATGCCGGCCCAGCAGGCGGCAGCTTTACTCGCTATGCCACAGCACCGGCCCTTCAATTTTGATCTTAAAATAAGCCACATACACTGAATAAATACGTAAATATCTATGAAATGAGCACCTTATCATAACTTATGTCTGATTTTTATTATCAAGACTATTTCCTTATGAAACTGTAACTTTTGCCTTGAAGGGTTGGCCAAGGATTATTTTTTGTGTTTTCTTTTAGTCTTAAGTCTCAAATTATCAGATGTGATGTGTGAAGAGGTCTTTTGAAACAGAACCATGATAGTTACAAATGGAAATTTTTTTAAATGTAACTTTTTAAAAAAGATTTATTTATTCATTTGAAAGGTAGTGTTATAGAGAGAGAAGGAAAGAGGGAGAGAGATAGATATCTTCCATCCTTTGGTTCACTCCCCACAAAGCCACAATGGCTGGGGCTGGGCCAGGCTGAAGCCAGATCCAGAGCTTCATCCAGGTCTCCCACATGGTGCAGAGGTCAAAGGACTTGGGCCATCTTCTGTTGCTTTCCCAGGAGCATTAGCAGGGAGCTGGATCAGATGTGGAGCAACAGAGACTTGAACCACTGTCCATATAGGATGCTGGCACTACTGGCAGGGGCTTAACCTTCTACGTTACAGCACCAGCTTCAACAGATGGAAATTTATATAATTTTCCTTCTTTTTCTCCAGTATGTACTGTTTCCTTATGGAATATTCTCACTTTTTTTCTATTATTTAAAATTACATGTGTGATGGAGCCATTACCATTTGCCCTGAGAGATTATTTCACAAAATAATGGGCCTGGTTACAGATATTTTTGTTCACTGATTTCCCATATAACATTTATCTTGCTCAATTTCATTCTGTTATCCCTTGGATCACCTGTAAGTTCTTCAGAGAACATTGTAAGGTGCTCTATTTGATAGGAACTAGAACCCTCTCCCAAATTCCATTAAGGAAAAAAAAGATATGAAGTCTCATGTTACACTTGATCTTAGCCAAAAGGCCAAGAAGTGATTGAAATCTCATGTTAATCACAGCTACAGAAGATAATTCCAAGGAGGGAATTCCTAATTGCCCAGCAATAATCAACCTTCTTATATTTTAAATTCAATTGAATAATTATTTTTTTCAAAGAGTTAGGGGAATCCTGGTTTCCTCAAGGAACAAGGTGTGTATTTGTGTGCTGTGTGGTGGTGGAGGTAGTGGTGGTGTGTATGTGTGTGTGTGTGCAACTTGCATGGAAAAAATAAAATTATATTCAAGATGTCATTGAATCTTCTACTCTTCTCCCCCGTCCCCTTTTAAACTTTAGACTTATTATCTTTCTCTTTATCAAAATAGCAAGGCCTCCAAATTTGAATGGCCTGTGTACATGCTTCTTTGCTTCTCTTAAAACGAGGTGTGTCACCAGCAGCTCTGCTGGAACCACAAGGAAAGTATGGCTTGAGTTCTTGCTCTTGCTGCATCTACTTAAACAGGTAAGTGATCTCGGAATAGGGCAGCAACTGGTGCTGCCAGTGTATTTGTCAGTTGAAGAAGAATATGAACTTCGTTAAATTAGACTAAGTGATCGTCCTTGGGTGGACTACCTAAGACATTCAACCAATGAAAGAAACTGTACTAGCTCTTTCTACAAAATGAAATAAAGACAATACAAGACAAATAAAAACAGCAGAAACCAACAGAAGCTCTGCGTATGTAACTTTCCACCTTCAACACAGAATACTCAAGCAAACAATTTGTACTATTAGGTCCGCTTCTGTCTGATAGAAATAGACTTGTTTTATTTATTGTGTGTTTATTAAAATTTCACAAGGAGGCTTTATGATTGTGGACATCTCTTAAACATAGTCACAGAACTGGATTAGAAAAACTCACAGATATCTTTTGAAGTAGATGTGAGAAGGGTCAGGCCCTTTGTTTTTGACACACACCAGACCTCTTCTTTATGGGAGAATAAATAAAATAAGAGATCTGGTGCATTTGGTCTGGGGCTGCCTAGAATTTGATCTCTAATAAGTTAATGTTGTATCAGTGTATTCAGTCTGGCTTCAATTGCTGTCAATAACCAGGACCATCCCAATCTGTCATAGTCCAGAGCCACTGACTGCACGGCTTCAGCGGTTTTGGTTTCTGTATATCCAGGGCTGAAAGGAAAGCTGCATCAATGGCAAGGACTGAGATACTGAAATGGTGGCTAGCACATGCAACACATTCTAATTTTGATCTTAAAATAAGCCACACACACTGAATAAATTTATAAATATCTATTAAATGACCACCTTACCACAAATTATATCTGAGTTTTATCATCAAGACTATTTCCATTTAAAAGTCTTTGACTCGGGCCGGCGCTGCGGCTCACTAGGCTAATCCTCCACCTTGCGGCGCTGGCACACCGGGTTCTAGTCCCGGTCGGGGCGCCGGATTCTGGCCCGGTTGCCCCTCTTCCAGGCCAGCTCTCTGCTGTGGCCCGGGAAGGCAGTGGAGGATGGCCCAAGTGCTTGGGCTCTGCACCCCATGGGAGACCAGGATAAGTACCTGGTTCCTGGCTTCGGATCAGCGCGGTGCGCTGGCTGCAGCGCAGCAGCCGCGGTGGCCATTGGAGGGTGAACCAATGGCAAAGGAAGACCTTTCTCTCTGTCTCTCTCACTGTCCACTCTGCCTGTCAAAAAATAAAAATAATAATAATAATAAAAAAGAAAGGACTCTTGCCTTGAAGTATTGGCCAAAGATTATTTTTTTGTATTTTCTTTTAGTCTTGTATCCCAAATTGTCAGATATTATGTGTGAGAGGCTATTTGAAGCAGAACCATGATAATTACAGATGCAAATCTTTTAAATATAACTTTGTTTTTTAAAGATTTATTTATTAATTCAAAAGATAGAGTTACAGAGAGAGAAGAGAGAGGGAGAGAGAGAGAGATCTTTCATCTGCTGGCACATAACCCACTGTCTGGAAAACTGAATAATGAATCATATACTATTTAGGAGAAAGCTTCTTATGAGCAGTCATGTATTTAGTATTGTTGACACTCAGTGCTCATCATTTTTAATACTGCCAGATGAAAAGTCCATTTTGTAATAATCATAATATGAAATGAGTAATAATAATGACTGGAAGAGAAGCATAGAAAATACAGTTTTCTTGAACATAACATATACATAAGCAGGAAAGTAAGTAAAATAAAAATCAAGTAATGTTAGAGGACAAAAGTATCTTAATTATCTGTATAAACACTGAAAATATAATGATTTCCTGAGAAAAGGAGAAAATTTTTGTACTGCTGTGTACTCTGTCCTATGACCACAAATTAAATAATTTTCATTTTTTTGAGAGGCAGACATAAAGGAGGAGAGAGAGACACCTCCTGTTGGCAGATTCACTACCCAAATGCCCACAATGGTTGAGACTAAGCAGGGAAAATGCCAAAGTCAAAAACTCAGTCCAGGTCTCCCACTTCAGGTCTCCACACCATCATTGCCTCCCAGGGTTTGCATTAGCAGGAAACACTACTCAAGACCTGATGCCAGAAATTGAACACTGGTTGACCAGTACGAGATGTGGCTATCTTAACTGCTAGACAAAATAGTACTTTAAGCTTTTAAATACAAGTAACTCCATGTTGTCACATAGAGGCAAAATGGAAGCAACTCAAGCATTTTTCCCTTTGGTTACATAGTTATTGGTTTGAATCCATGGTTTTAAACATATGAAGCCATAGGACCCAAAGAGTGTTATCCAGACGAACCCAAGTGATTCCAAAATATTTCAATTTAGTTTCAAAAAGAATGGGGATGGCTGCCTCTGATGGGGGGTTCTTGGACAATTTCCACATGGAAGAGAATGTTTACTATTGAATAATATATTTCTTATGATTTGAAGATTACATACAAGGGTACTTCAAAAAGTTTGTGGAAAATTGGAGAACAAAAATATAAATAAGGTGGGCTTTTAACCTAGTGGTTAAGATGCCTGCATCCCATATCAGATTTCCTGGGTTTAATAACTGGCTCTGACTTCTGACTCCAGCTTCCTGCTACTGTAGATCCTGAGAGGCATATTTTAATTAATTCAGTCCCTGCCACTCGCATGGGAGATATGGACTGAGTTCCAATCCCTGGGCTTTTACCTCAGGTAGGTGCCATTGCAGGCATTTGGGAAGTAAATAGGTTCTCTCTCTCTCTCTCTAATATATTTAAAAACATTTTTTTTTCTTGAAAAGAACTCTATTTTGGTATAAATTTTTGAAATCCATCATATGCATATATATTATTAAAACTCAATAGTAACCACAAAATTGCATAAAACTTGGCCAACAAGATGTTTCAGGTGGGGTTATTTTATCATTGGCATAGTTCAGAATTGATCAAGCATGGAGGAAGTAAAAAACAGAGTGACTTTGAGTTTACTATTTATTTTAGCTTATTATTGTTCAAAGATTCTTATTATTTAAAATTTTTAAATTCTCTACAGACAATAAATTGCTTGTACTGGAAGCAGGGCACTCTCATTGCCCTTTTCTTTGTGTGCCACTTTGGAAAAGATTAATTTAACTTTAAATACAATTTGAGAAGAGAAAAATTAAAAATGAAGTTATCCATTTCTGTTTGCCTTTCATAGTTAGTAGGTATCCAGTAACTACTTTTTGAATTCCCAAGTAGAAGAGAGAATGAAGACTGATGGCACCCCCCAGAAGAGGGCTGTGGAGTGAGAAGGAGTAGCATGTCAGTGTTAGACCCCACTGCAGAGGAGCCAGGACATCAGCACTTTAGAAAGGGAAGTGAGCAGTACACCAAAGAGCTGATGTCAACTGTCAGTGACTGTCCTGGGGTTGGGGTGGAAGAGCAGAAGCAAGTCCGTTTTTCTAAGCTTAACTTCCCATCTTACTCATTTTGCTTCTACCTTTGACCAGGGTTAGCCATGTATGTTTTCCCCTTTCTCTGCTCAGTTCCTGAGAAGACCCCTCCTACTCTTCCTTTTTGTGGCTTATCTGCTTCTGATAGTGCATAGTGAAACTGTGCAAAACAGTGAACACTAAAGTGCATCCCAAGGTCACCCAGAACATTTGCATCAAATGTGTGGCAGAAATAGTGGGTAGGTTGCATTGAAGAGTTTCTGAACTTCCTTCTGAGGCTCAGTTGTCTCTTGCTGACTTGGAGTTGGCAGAGGAAATCTGCCATCCTTTGCAGCCATTTTTGTACACTTCCTCTCTAGACAAAACAAGGGCAACCAAGAAGTACAACTCTTGGAGACAGTTCTTAATCATTCTTTTTTAGTCCTCATCATCCTGTCCAATTGCCAAAAAAAATAAGAATGTCTTATAACTTGTTTAAAGTTTAGTCCTCCTTCTCCTAATTGCTAATCAAAAATAGAACTTTAATGAACCTATTAAGATGGCTACTATAAAAGGAAGGAAGGGAGGGAGGAAGGAAAGAAGGAAGGGAGGGAGGAAGGAAAGAAGGAAGGGAGGGAGGAAGGAAAGAAGGAAAAGAAAGAAAATAAAGGAAAAGGGGCCAGTGCCGCGGCTCAATAGGCTAATCCTCCACCTAGCAGTGCTGGCAAACCAGGTTCTAGTCCCGGTCAGGGCGCCGGATTCTTTCCCGGTTGCCCCTCTTCCAGGCCAGCTCTCTGCTGTGGCCCAGGAAGGCAGTGGAGGATGGCCCAAGTGCTTGGGCTCTGCACCCCATGGGAGACCAGGAGAAGTACCTGGCTCCTGCCTTCGGATTGGCGCGGAGCGCCGGCCACAGCGCTCTGGCCGCAGCGGCCATTGGAGGGTGAACCAATGGCAAAGGAAGACCTTTCTCTCTGTCTCTCTCACTGTCCACTCTGCCTGTTAAAAAAAAAAAAAAAAAAAAAAAAAAGAAAATAAAGGAAAAGGAAAGAAAATAAAAGAACAAGTACTGGAGACAATGTGGAGAAATCAAAATCCTTGCATTGTCAATGAAGATATAAAATGATACAGCCACTGTGGAAAAATATGGCAGTTCTTAAAAAAATAAAAATGAATAAAGTTAACAAATGAACCAACAACTTCATCTTTGGGCATACAACAAAAAGAATTGAAAGCAGGATCTTGAAAAGATATTTGCACATCCATGTTTATGGAAGTATTGCAATATTCAAAAGGTAGAAGCAGGGGCAGGTGCTGTGGCACAATGGGTTCAGCTAATGGCTGTAATGCCAGCATAATCCACCATATCACAATGCAGGCAGGACTGCTGGTTCTAGTCCTGGCTGCTCCACTTCCAATCCAGCTCTCTGCTCATGCAGCCGGGAAAGAAGTGAAAGATGGCCCAAGTGCTTGGGTCCCTGCACCCACATGGGAGTCCCAGACGGAGTCCTGGCTCCTGGCTTCATCCTGGCCCAGCCTTAGCTATTACAGCCTTTTAGGGGATTGGAGATCGATCCTTCTTTCTCTCCCCCCTCACCCCGCCTGTCTGTAATTCTGCTTTTCAAATAAATAAGTCAATTTTAAGTAAATAAATAAGGTAAAAGCACCCTAAAAGTCCAAAGATGGATGGATAAACAAGATATGGTATATACATACAATAGGATATTATTCAGTCTTAAAAATGAAGGAAATCAGATACATGCTACAATATGGATGAACTTTTATGCTAGATGAAATAAGCCAGGCACAAAAAGACAAATAATGTATGATTTCACTTATATGAGGCGCCAAGAATAGTCAATTCATAGAGACAGAAAGTGAGATGGTAGTTTTCGGGGACTGGAGGGAATAGGGCATGGGGACAATTGGGTATCGAGTTTCAGTTTGAGAAGATGAAAAAGTTCTGGTGATGGATGGTGGTGCTGATTACACAATAATGTGAATGTACTACTACTGCCGAGCTGTACACTTTTAAAAATGTTTAACATTAACATTTTCTGTTATATGAATCTTACTACAGTTTTTAAAATTAAAAATAGAACCTCAACTTTGATGGTTACATGCTGGTCTTAATAAACATACAGAGAACTACTTCAAGGCAGTTAGTCTGGCCCTGTGGACCACATAACCTTGCTCATGCCAAAGAGGTTTTGAAATCCTTGGGGTTGACGGGGGTGGTTCAAACAGGACATGTGGTTGAATGGTGTTAAGTCAGAGAGAACAATGGAGGATATTGAAGAAATAGAAGCAAGGAAGTGAAATGTGCACCTCTGTCTAATTGGATGATGCGTGCTGAGACTGAAGGTCTACCTCTGTAGCTCCCCTGCATTGTATGGGAGGTGCACTATAGGCTTTGACTCCTGCTGCTGCAGCTTAGGTAAGATGACTCAAGGAAAAAAACTTTTTTTTTTTTTTTGCAAAATGAAATAAGTGACTCAGCAAAATTAGATGTTATATGAATTAAAAGCAAAGTCTTAAAGAACAGATACCCTCAACAGTTGTACTGTTATGTAGATATATTGATATTTAGGTTACCAGGACACAGGTAGCAGGGGTCATTAATGAAAGAAAGCTATGATTATTATGGAGACTATTTGGCAGTAAGAAAACACAGTAATGTGCTTTGATTTATGCCTTTCCTCCCTGGGGCTCACATATGTAATCATTTCTCTCACAATATACTACGAACATAGAGAGGAATGGCTATGATTATCTCCAGTTTATAGAAGGTGAAACTGAGGCACAGAGAATAATTTGGGTGTGAGCTAGTGATTCATTGGCAGGGTTGGAAGTAGAAAACAACGTTCTAGATTCCTAGGCCCAAGGCCTCTTGGCTATAAATAGTTCGCCTCTGTCTGCTGATCTGGCTCAGCAAAGCTGTACCTCAAAGTCTTAAAAAACAGTAAGAATTTGAGCTCTCCCAGCAAGGAAGCCACACAAGGGGATTCGGACTTTCAGGTTCCTGCAGGGCTGAGAGACAGAGTGGATGATGGTCATGTGACTTCAACAGCACTCCGAGAGCATCAATTTTCCTGACTGTCAAATTTCACTCTTTCTCACTTCACGTTAGCAAGAAAATGAGAATTTCATTTTCTTGGCTTAGAAGTCACAAGCCCTGGTTAAGTGCCTCACTGAATAAGTGGCCCTTCTGTGTTCAGGGAGAGACCACCCCGTGACCCAGAGATGCGGTTTCGCAACATGCAGATGGAGGTTCTCAGAAGTCCTCCGCTGGAGCAGCTAAATAGGACTGAGACAACGCGATCCCAGAGACAAAGGTCAGCCCTATTTTAATCTCTGAGTGAGGCTATGACTCTGGGACAAGGCCCTTCTTGTCTGATTTCCTTCTATTTTCAGTGATTCACAAGCCGAAATCTCTTTCATCTGCCACTGCAGAGCCACATCCCCCTTTCAGATTTGTTTGTAAGTTAAAATAGTTCCCATCCTCAATCTCCTTGGAGTGTCTTCTTACAGCCATAGAATTCCTCAGGCTGTGAGCCTAGAGGAGTCCCTGGGGAGGCAGAGACCAGCTTGGAATGCAAACCCTCCCGGGAAGAACCCAGAGTGCAGCAGGAAGTGGGGTTGCTGCTTGCTTGGATGGTCCCACAGAGGCGGAGAGCCAATAACCCAGCAGGTTACAGGCGCTTGCTTCTTGAAGAGTTCACCAGAACTCCGGAAGGCTGTAGCATCTTATTTGGACGTATGCTTACCCCGTGCTGATGGCTAAAGTGAATTCTTTCCAGTGTGTTAGTCACAGCCCTGATGTTCTAGTTACTCAATGATGTTAGTGTGAAAGTGGCTCCCTTAATTTCTTATCAGCTCAAGTCTCATGTTCAGTAATGATTGGTCCACTTGGATCACTGGGAACTAGCATTGGCTTCATACATTTTTTTAAGATTTATTTTTATTTATTTGAAAGGCAGAGTTACATAGAAAGAGAGGAAGAGATCGAGAAGGAGAGACTTTAATCTACTGGTTTTTCACTCCCCAAATGGCCGTAACGGCCAGGAGTAGGCCAAATTGAAGATAGGAGCCTGGGGCTTCTTCCAGGTCTCCCACATGTATGTAGAGCCCAAGCACTAGGGCCATCTTCTGCTGCTCTCCCAGACACACCAGCAGTAAGCGAGATGGGAAGTAGAGCAGCTGGGACTCGAACCAGTGTCCTATGGGATGCTGGTGTCTCAACAATGCTGGCCCCTGAGCCTCATATTTTTGGGCTATTTCTGTTTATCCCATTTTCATATATCCTGTGAGTTTTGCATTTGCTAACTCTCATCTTTTTCCTTGTAATTACATTTACTGAGGAAATCTCCCAAATCACTATTTGTTTTTAATTGTGTAATACCTCAGTTTGATGCAGTCAGAGAAGAATTTCAGTAAGGTAGCTCAGGTTAGCCTTCAGGGGATTATTTAGAGTAATAATAAGGAGTTGCCACTGTTGGAGTATGTGCTCCTTGCCAGGAACTAAGCAAGTGCTTTGCATATATTATCTAATTTAATCTACGTGAGAATCCTGTGAGAGCATTTTACAGACGATAAAACAAAATTAAGGCATGTTAGGTAATTTTCCCTAAGTTACACAGTTAGATCCTGGACAGAGTAAGAGTTTCATTTCAGATTTTCACAACACTTTTACTGAAACTGACAATTCCTGCTTGACCTTCTACCCAAAGTCATTGTGTTGGGTAGCATAAAATGATGTTTTCTGATTTTTCTTACTTTTCCTCTTTCTCTCCCCTTTTATTTTTAAGGAAAAGATCCCTAAAGTCAATGAGAAACTCTGTTGTGCTGCCCTTTTGTTTAGAAGAGGAAATGTGAACTTTGCAATCGTTCCACACATTCTTGCCACTTCCCTAAATCAAAGAGAAAAAAAGACTCGCAAAAACATGGCTAGGATGCATGTTTTCATACCAAAAGGTCAAAACCCAAATATCTCCTAGCTGGCCACAAAGAAATAGTGGGAAGAGAGCCTGGTCACAAAACCACCAGGAGTTGCAAAGAATAAATAAATAAGAGGAATTTTGCTGGGGGTGGGGATGGAGAGAGAAAGGATTAACATTTTGTTTCGGAGCTCTGATCCAAATCTAATGTTTTCAGACGTAAAAATCTAACACAAGACAGAAGGTAAAAATCTAACACAAGACAGAAGGCCTTCGGAGTTGCTTGTGTCAGTGCTCTGCCCACGATGTAAAGTTAAGAACAGATTACCCCTTCCCTCCCCCACTCTTTATTGTTTAGGCCAAGCAAATCACACAATGTATTATTTTTGCTGTGGGCCTCTATCTGCACCTCTGAGCAGGGTGGAGAGCTTAGCTAATTAGCCATAATTTCTGGCCAAAACAAAATTGTTTTGCCTTTAATACCTGGTAAAAGTGTTGGGAAGACTGAATTATTTACACAGATTTTACCTTTGCTTGGTATAAACAGTTATTTTCTGTTTAGGCCATTTCAATTGATTGTTCCAGATTTTTAAGTTACTAGACTTATCTCTGCTCGCAAAGGGAGAAGTAGCTTCATGTTCCTTGGAGATTTGGTTTTCAGGTCACTAACAATGGTAAGGAAGGAAACAAACAGGCGTTCTTGGCTACGACTGCACCTTAGAATCACCTGGGAAGCTTTTAGAAATATACTGGCAGTGGTCATTTGCTCCAGCAGTTCAGAGGCCCCTTGGGGAATGACATCCCATATTGAGGTGCCTGGGTACAACTCCTGGCTCAGCTTCCAGTTCCAATTTCCTGTTGATTTATGCACACTCAGGGAAGCAGCAAATGATGGTTCAAGTATTTGAATCCCTGACACTTATATAGAAGACTCAGATTGAATTCTGGGCTCTTGGCTTCCATTTGGCCCAACCTAGCCCTCTAGCCCTAGCTGTTGACAGCATCTGGGGAGTGAACCAGGGGGATGGAGGATCTCTCTCTCTCTCTCTCTCTCTCTCTCCTCTCTCTGCCCTCCAATAAAAAATAAATAAATACAAAATTTAAAATTATGTTGATGGCCTGGCCCTATCTGAGGCGAACTGAATAAGGATCTGTGGATAGAGTTAAGAGCTCCCTGGATTTTGAAAGTGGTCGGGGGCTGGGGCTGTGGTACAGTGCGTTAACGCCCTGGCCTGAAGCGCTGGCATCCCATGTGGGCGCCAGTTCAAGACCCGGCTGTTTCACTTCCCATCCAACTCTCTGCTATGGCCTGGAAAAGCAGTAGAAAATGGCCCAAGTTCTTTTGCCCCTGCACCTGCATGGGAGACCAGGAAGAGGCTCCTGGCTCCTGGCTTTGGATCGGCTCAGCTCTGGCCGTTGTGGCTAATTGGGGAGTAAACCAGCAGATGGAAGACCCCTCTTTCTCTCTGCCTCTCCTCTCTCTGTGTAACTCTGACTATCAAATAAACAAATCAATCTTTTTTAAAAAAGTGGTCATAGTAGAGAGAGAGAGAGAGAGGAAGAGAGAGAGAGATTGCTTCAAATGCTGCAATAGCTAGGTCTGAGCCAGGCCCAAACCAGGAGCCTGAAACTGTGTTTCTCATGGGTCTCTCATGTGAATGATAAGGACCCAAATACTTCAGACATTACCAGCTGCCTCCCAAGATGCATGTTAGCTAGAAGCTGGGATCAGGAGAGGATCTAGGACTGGACCCAGGCACCCCGATGTGGGAAGTGAACAATCCAAATGACGACATCTTTACCACTGTGCCAAGTGACAGCCTCTCAAAATAATTCTAAACAACAACAACAACAAAGAAAAAGAACAACGTCTGAACAGAACATGTAGAGACTTTTAAATCATTATTCCCTAACCAGTATAATATAACAACTATTTATTCAGCATTTATGCTGTATTGATCATTATAAGTAATCTAGATTTATCCTGGGGGCAGGGTACGCATAAGTTATATGCAAACACTATGCCATTTTATGTCAGGGACTCCAGTATCTATGGATTCTGGTATCCATGGGGGTCCCAGAGACAATCCCCTGTTGATACAGAAAAACATCTGTATAAAAAAGCAAGAGAGTACTTCAGTTCTATAACCTCACTGGTCCACAGACATTTGGATTTTAAGAATAAAAATCAAAGAGAAATGAGGCAAACCTGCAGTGTAGATTTATCTTCTTGCCTTTTCTCACTAACATTGTGGCCTTTAAAAACAGTTCTCAAGCTAGTCATGAAAGCAAATTCTAAAACACAAAAGTTCTTTCAGAAAGATTAAAAAGCAAGTCTCTGTGCTCTGATGAGTACTGCTGAATAGGGAAGAACAACACTGACCAAAGAAGCCTATTTTATAATTATTCATGCATTACTTTCACCAAGTCCCTTATACTTTGCTATCCATTGGTACAGGTGCAATGATTTCCCATGTCTATTTGATAAAGTAGAGGCTCTCAAACTCTTTTACATATCAAAATTACCCAGAGAAATGGATAAAATGCAGATTTCTAGGCCCATTCCCAGAGTTTCTGATTCAGTGGATCTGGGGTGAGGCCCCAAATTTTGAATTTATAACAACAACCCAGATCATGCTGATGTTGCTGGTCCTGGGACCATGGCAGACTAAGGAAGAACTTGAATACCCCTCTTTACAAAGCTAATTACATGAGGCAGCTGTTACAGTGCTGCTTGCAAGGCTGACATCCCCTGTTGAAGTGCCAGTTCAAGGCCTGGCTGCTCTGTTTCCTATCCAGCTTCCTGCTAGTGTGCTTGGGAAGGTAGTGAATGATGGCTTGAGTGCTTGGGGTTCTTCCACGCATGTGGGAGACCAGGATGGAGTTGCTGGTTCCTGGCTTAATCCTGGACCAGACCTGGTTGTTGTGGCCATTTGGGGGCATAAACTATTGGATGGAAGATCTCTTTTTCCCTCTGTCTCTGTCTCTCTCTCTCTGTCACTCTGCCTTTCAAATAAATCTTGAAAAAATTAAATTAAGTAAGAAAATTCAGCTGAAAAATGAAGATTGAATAGTAAAATAGAGCAATACATGAAAGAGCACTTCAAACAGCTCACAGAAACTGTGTATTCAAAACTATTTAGAAATTTCTAAATATTTTGCATCAAAATAAACTTACCCTTTAATTCCATTTTCTATGAGCTTTTCTTAATGCCCTCGTCCATATAGGAAGTGACTATTTTGAGAAGAAAAAGAAAATAAAATGTATTTCGTTATCAAAATATAAATTTGAGAATATTAATTCTATAAAGCAAATTCTGGTTTTGAGCTTTTTTTCTTATTTGTGAAACTTATTTGAAACTTAAGTAATATAACACTTAGCTGCTCTAAAATGAAGTCCAAATGGAAAATTTCCCAGCTCAACCTTGGGATAGCAGCCAATGATGTGAGATTCCATTCCGTTCTTCCTTATATACGTAAGCTGCTTTCAAACAGAATACAATAAAATGGAATGAGCAGTGGCATACCTGTTTTATTTAATAAAAGTGTATACAGCAAGATAACTAAACTGAAAAAGTATTTATTTGGAGACTTGAAATTTTTAGATTCGTTATCTACACAGAAACACAAAGTCAAAAGCAGAGGTAGTCGGAGTCAACATGCAAGCCAGGTGGAGGCTGTGGGCCTGGCTCCATGTTTAAAGAGGGCAACAGCAGCCTATGTTGTCCCATGGTGGATTTATCAAGAGAAACCAGAGGTTGGATTTTTATAACGTGTCATGAATTTTAAGGCCAACCATCCAATTTTCAAAAACAATACTATGTGAATTAAATAAAACACTTGTAGGTCAGATTTGGCCCTGTAAATTCCAGTCTTCAGGGACTAAGTTGACCTGGTTAATTACCAATTCCTTTTTTGCACTCTGGCCAGGTCTCTGCTCAGGTAGCAAATCAGACCAGAGCCTGACAATTTGTCGATTCTCATTTGTATGGTTTTTCTTTAGCTCCGTGGTTCTCAGAGTGTGGTCCTAAATCATGGCAGAATCATCTGGGAGCTTGTTAGAAACCGGCATTTTGTGGCCACTAAGAGCTTCACTGAATGAGAAGCCTTGGGAGCCAGAGATCTGTGTTTTAGCAAACTACTCTGTGAGATGCTGATGCCTCCTAGCAGTCTGAGGGCCGTTAGTTTATCTGAGGAGAACCTAAGGCAGCATGTGGAAAGCAGAACCAGTCTCTTGCGTTGGTAGCAGGATGAGCTCCTCACCTGCATCCCACACTAGGGGCTCTCCCATTCTGTGACATTACAGATGACGCTGGTATTATTACCTCTCTCATCCACCCATCTTGTCTACTTTTCATAACAGCTCTTGCCTATTTTTTGAGGACCATTAGAATATATAGAGATCCTGGCAGCTATTTCTCTAATGGGAAAACAACTTCAGGGCCAGTGTTGTGGCGTAGCCGGTAGAGCCGCCACCTGCATCCCATATGGGTGCTGGTTTGAATCCCAGCTGCTCCACTTTGGATCTGGTTCCCTGCTATGGCCTGGGAAAGCAGTAGAAGATGGCCAAGTCTTAGGGCCCCTGCACCCACATGAGACACCCGGAAGAAGCTCCTGGCTCCTGGCTTCGGATCGGCCCAGCTCGGGCCATTGTGGCCATTTGGGGAGTGAACCAACAGATGAAAGATCTCTCTCACTCTTCTGCCTCTGTCTCTCTGTTACTCTGCATTTCAAAAAAAAAAAAATGAATCTTAATAAAAAGAAAAGAAAATAACTTCAATTATATGAATGAGTCAAAATATAGCAAAAGAAAGGCATTCAATCTGAATGAAAATGAATTCAGAATCAGTATATTTTCCAGCATTCAGAGATGTGGCAATAAATATCATTTCACCTTGGCATGCTTTATTTAAAATTTAATATTCTTATTTGAGATACACACACACACACACACACACGCACACACACACACACAGCTCCCTTCTGTTGGCTCACTCCCCATATGCCTGCAATAGGGGCTGAAGCCTGGCAATTAATCCAGGTTTACCACCTGGGGTGGAAGGAACCAATCACTTGGGCCATTGCTGCTGCCACCTACAGTTTACATTAGCAGGAAACTGGAGTCAAGAGTGGAGCCCGGTACTGAACCCGTGTATTCTGATACAGGATGCAGACGTTCCAACGGCATATTAACTGCTACTCCTAATGCCTACCCCTAAGCATTTTATTTTCATCTTTGACATCTTGTTGTTAAAGAGGAGAAAGGTAAGAAGCCCTGCTTAACACTAAAGAGATTTGATTTCTTGTCCCATGGCCATCCCTATCCATCTGTGTGTTGTTGAACTGGTCATTTCTGACCCCCTTTTCTCAGTTTGTAAATTGAAGAACTTATGCTGAATGATGGACGGCTGAGAACTTTTCAGCTCTAAGAACATACTGTGATATTAAAGGCTTACTGTCATGAGGGATACAGCTCTTAGCTGAAGCTTCTTTAGTTGTTTGCTATCTGTGGATTGTGTGTTCACATGCAAGCATTCCATTTAAATCACATGCTATGAGCTCATTTACTTGAACTTTAATAGTAATACTTAAGTATTTATATATGGCTTTTCATCTTCAAAGCACTTACATCCTTATGAATCTTTCCAGCAGCACTTTGAGGTAGCAAAGTGCTATTAACACAGTGAGAGAGAAAGAGACACAGAGGCAGAGAGAGAAACAGATTTTAAATCATGTAGTGATCTACCTCTGGCTAAACAAAGAGACTATACAAGGCCACACAATTAAAAAGGAAAACTTTTTTTTTTAAAAAAGGAAAGTACCAGGGCCAGAATTAAACTTGACCCTCTGTGTCCTATTAGACATTGGTATCAAAATCTTCCTTCATCTGAATATTCTTAGGGTTCAGCTTAGCAGCTCCTCCCAGCTGTGTTTCAGGATTTTCTCTAATCTTTATGGGATGAAAGCATTTTGGTGTCATCTGCCTCCTTGAAGGGCAGAATCCATATCTTGCATTAACACAGCACTCAGTTCACAACGGAAGTTTGCTATTGATGATGGCGATATATAGGCTCTCTCTCCTATTTTAAGCTGATCTAATCAAAATCAGATGAAAATGCACCTATTGTAAGAAAGACAAGGTTTCTATTGCAAGAAAGCAGAAAATCCGTGTAGTGTATGTTTTTGGCTGCTGGACTGAAAGTTTTTCTGTCATTTACCAGAGAGCAAGTTCTTTTAAAATAATGCTAAACACATGTTGAACTCTGGTAACCTCTGCTCTTTAATGAAAATGTAACTCTGAACAGGATCTATAATCAGACCCCAAAATAATGAAGATATTGCTTAGAAATTCAAGAGTTAGATTGAGAATTCATAACCCTGATTGCTGAAAGAACAGTGTGGATGGAGTGAGAAACTGTGGTAGAGGGTGGCAGGAAGAGAAGAGTGAGGAGGAAGAGGAGGAGCATGAATTCCAGCTTTTTTTTTTTAAAGATTTATTTAATTATTTGAAAGGCAGAGTTACTGAGAGAGAGAGAGAGAAAGAGAGAGGGAGAGACAGAGAAAGAGAGATCTTCCATCCACTGGTTCACTCCTCAGACAGCTGCAATGACCAAGGATGGACAATGCCAAAGCCAGCCTCCTGGAACACCATCCTGGGTGGCAGGAGCCCAAGTACTTGGGACGTCCTCTGCTCCTTTCCTAGGTGCATTAGCAGGGATCTGGATAGAAAATTAAGCTACTGGGACTTGAATTGGTGCCCATATGGGATCTTGGCATCACAAGCAGTGGCTTAACTTGCTGTGCCCCCATGGGAGCCTGAGTTCTCTGGAGGAAAGAGTGGTATCTGCAAGAATTTCCCTTGGGAAGCGTTCATCTTTTACCCTAGAGTCTTCCAGGGACACTGGGAGAGAGGAAGACTCAGACTGATCAGCAAACATCAAAACTACCTGTATGAATGACTGATTTTTTCTAAATGAGGTCATTATCATCATAATGCTATATATTTTACTTTAAAATTAATTCATATTAAACTTTTTTCTATCTGCTTTAACCTAAGAATTCTGTAAATGTCTAATTCAATATATTATAATTTTAGAAATGCTTCATGGTCACAGAAATCTGTGAAATGACTGCTCCTGCTATAAAATGTCTAAGATGATATGTTTCGATTTTTTTTTTTTAAAGACACATGAAACTGGCTCATCAATATTTAATGATTGACTGGGAAAATCCAGCTTTGCCTAATGGTATTTTCAAGTTTTTCAGTCTTCTTCTGGTATATATATCGGATAATCTGCTCTGGACTTGTTCAAGCTGCTCCATTTATATTGTTGTAAAAACATGCATTTGCCTCAGAAAATACTTTCCTGTTTTCTATCTATTGATTCACCAATTTTTATTTTCCCAAAGTTTGCTATCAAATGAAAATACCTTGTGGAGAGATGGAGAGAGAGTGGCTTCCTGTTTGTTTCTGGCTGCTCCTGTGTGGGCTTGTTCATGATATCCCGGCAGGCTTTGCACCTGGTGCTTATCTTAGCACGTCTGAAATCTGATGTTTTCTCTTGATATATGGTTAATAGGGTTTTGAGGTGACTAATCCCTTCACATTTATCTACTGATGAGAGACTTGTTTGTAGACACTTAGTAATTAGTGTGAAATGGAGAATAGACCATTTTGAAAATTGTATCACTCCAGAAAATTCCTGGGGCTCAAGACATCTTTAGTCATTAAGCACAAGGTTTCTCAGTGAGAAAAGAAAGACCACATACAAGGGAAGCTGGCAGGTCTTGTGGATTATATATCAGGCAATGGTAGAGCCAGGGAAATTGTCTTGCCTTCATTAGTGACTGGAAGTCACTTAGCAGTCCTCAGAAGGTCTCTTTTCCTTGCAAAATGCTGAAGGAATGCTGGCAAGTTCTTACTTTGTAATTCTTTTTTTTTTTCCTCTTGACGTTGCAGCTATCCAGGTGGAAGTAGTTTCTATGTGCTCCATAAATCTGCTCCTTAATGACTCACCACATTCTGCTTTGTATTTTGATTAACTGTCTACATATCTTATTTGGTGTATTAAATATAAGCTCTTTTAGGCAGGAACCATATTAAATTAATCTCTCTCTATCTCTTTCTGCCTATAATTCTATTTTGCACAGGATAGAAACTCAATACACATGACTTATCTATTCATTTGTCACTTTATCCATTTATTTCCAGGTCCTCCCTTTTCCTTTCTTCCCCCTCCTGAATAGTTCTTGCTATAAGCCTGATTAGAAAAAAAAATCCCTAGCCTAGTATTCAAAAAATTTCTTAATATGACTCTATACTAATTTCCAAAGAAACATAGTACCATCCTCATCCCAAACAGCTATCAGATGTGAAATAATATAGTTGGAAATGGTTTATCTAACCAAAAAATGAAAAAAATACTATTATTTCTTCAGACACTGTAGGATAAATATCGGAATACCAAAATATAAACTGCTATTTTCCAAACTTCTCACATAGTTATTTTTAAAAAAGATGCCAAAAAATATTATTCAGGGCCAAAATATTTCAAATGTGTTAGAACATGCTTCATTGGGATATTGCTTAACGTTATTGCAAGATGCAGTATTAAGCAGCCCATACCATTTCTCTACAGTGAATTTTAAAAGGAAAAGGAAGGGTCCAGCACTGTCGCACAGCGGGTTAAGGCGCCATCTGCAGTGCCAGCATCCATTCAGGCTTCAGATTGAGTCCTGGCTGCTTCACTCCCATCCAGCTCTCTGTTTATGGCCTGGGAAAGCAGTAGAAGATGGTCCAAGTGCTTGGGCCCCTGCACCTACATGGGAAATCCAGAAGAAGATCCTGGTCCTGGCTTTGAATTAGCTCATCTCTGGCCATTGCATCCATTTGTGGAGTGAACCAGTGGATTCTCTCTCTCTCTCTCCGCCCCCCCCTTTCTCTCTCACTGTAACTCTGTCTCTCAAATAAATAAATAATATCTTTTACATAAAGGAAAAGGAATAAAACTTTCAATGTCTCTACTTGTATTATGTTAGGTAGACTTTGAAAACTGAAGTAACCTGTTTTCCTAATTCTGCTTAATTGCACTGGCCCTTTAAGTTGTCTTTTCTTTTTGTAGTAAAATTTTTCAAATAGGTAATACAGTTCTATGGTTCACAAATTGAAGGGCGTAAAAGCTAGTCAGCAGTAATTCTTTGGTCTTGATTCCTTGACTGTCTCTATCCCACTTTTTCCCCCTCTAAATATTTCTTGGAAATCTTTTTAGTTTGTATGGAATTTCCTCATTTTCTTTTATAGGCAGAGTGTTTGGTTGTCAGGATGTGAGATAATTAATATAAACAGTCTTCTGCAGGTATACATTTGGATTGTTTCCATTGTTTTACTATTATAAACAATGAGTCAAGGAATAAAGTTGTACAAATGCCATTTTGAAAATTGCTTATATTAGTAGAATAAATTCCCAAACATAGAATTGTTGGAATGATTTCTGTGTGATTGATTTTTAATATTGCCAGATTGTCATCCTAGGGGTTGTCAAATTTTACAGTCCTAGCAGGAGAGTTAGTATTTCTCCACAGGTGTATTTTCAAGCCTTTGGAGTTTTGCCAAATTTCTAGTTGAAAAACAGCATTTCAGTGTAAGTTTCACTTGTTCCTCTCTTATTATGAAATTTAATAATAATTTCTATTTCCCCTTTTCATATTGTATGCTTATTAAATAACTATTCCACTTTGGTGTTACATTTTCATGATTTATTTCAAATTTATTTTAGAGTTTTTTGTATCAGATATAAATTAATAAAATATCTTTTAACATAACCAGGATAACCAAGACAAAATTTCCCTATAGTATGGAATAAATGCTGAGTCTATCATATGAATGGCTCAGATTGGTTGTTTAGAATGATCACTAAACACCAAATCCACTTCAGTTTGTCTTATTTGTATGTCTTCCAATCCTCCTAAACTCAAGTGTCAATATATTTCTTGTTTACCGTGAACCATATTTTAGTCATTTTCATTCATGGTTGAAACTCTAGGAACTATAAGTTAAGATCTTTGTATATGAGCTTCCTATAGACACTGGAGAGAGTTTCAACCAAGTATGTTCCACATTGCTTTGCTGTGCTTTGTCCAAGTGAACATTTATGAGGTGGCTGCCATCCAGCTTCATGTGAATTCTCTTGCCCACAATTTCATCTGGGAAGACCAAGTCCTTAAGGGTTGCATCAGGTATGATTGGCAGACTGTGGCTCCTGGGATAACTTTTGCTTATTTTCCTATGGCTTTTTCAAGTTGGGTTAGGCAGAATTCTCCTCTGAGCAATAATGAAAACATGCTTGCCACTAAGCTTTATCTCCAATTCATGTACTAGGCAGACTGGTTTACTGGAAAGATTTTAGTTGTAGAATGGGAACAAAGATTGTCAATTTCCTTGGCTACTATGATGGTCAACTCACTTAGATGAGCCTTGAGGTACAAGTTCTTCTCTAGTTCAAGTCCCAGCTGCTCCTCTTCTGATCCAGCTCTCTGCTAAGGCCTGGGAAGGCAGTAGAGAATGGCCCAAATGCTTGGGAATCTGCACCCTCAAGGGAGACCTGGAGGAAGCTCCTGGCTTCAGATCGGCCGAGCTCCAGCTGTTGTGGCCATTTGAATAATGAACCAACAAATAGAAAACATTTCTCTCCATCTGTCTGTAACTACCTTTCAAATAAATAAGTAAATCTTTAAAAATTACTTATTTTGTAATCAACACTCAAAATTTTAATAACCTTATATGATAGCAATGCCTATGATCATCTTAAAATCAATAAATCAATAAAGAATAAACAAGGGGTTGGATATAGAAAATCTATTCCTTAGAGTTCAGATGAGATGTATGGGCCAAAAGACAAGCATGATCAGTAGATAGAGGGTTTTAATTTCAAGTGGGAAAGTTCATTGGAAATATGTCTTGACATTGTTTCAGGAAGGAAATGGATAAAGAGCCAAAAGAAGCTGGCATGAAGTGGACTAGTAGTATAGTGAACTTCTGCATGCTATTGTACACATTTTTTTTTTTTTTTTTTTTTACTGAAAATGATACCAAACAAGTGTGGGATGTTGACAGAAGTTGCCATTGCTTTTAAAGGTCTATTTAGGAAAACCAAGTGTGAAAGAGTCCATATGTCCCTAAGATAAGACTATACAAATGGAGCTGTTGCTAGAATCCTCTATCTTGTCTCAGATAACAGGCACTTGAAAATGATCAGGCCAACAAGAACAGATGAAAAGGGGTGAACCTCACATAGTTCCCAACCCTACACCATCCAGGTCAGTTGGGAAGCATGAGTCTTAATCTGTATAGTCAGAAATGATCACAGTGAGTGAAAAGGGGTTTATTTTGCCAAGGTCTAGGGTCTTCAAGTGGAGATGACCTTCTTGCTGGCAGAGTCCTGAGGTGACATAGGGCATCACATGGCAAGAAACCAGCACACACTAGTCTATGTCTCTATCGCTTTCCTCACAGAGCCACCAGGATTCAATCATGAACCTCCACCCTAAAGGCCTAATTCAGTGGGGTTACTCCCCAAAGACCTCCCCTCTAAACACTGTAATTGAATTAAATTTCCACCCTCTTAGTAACATTTACATAAGGCTTTGGGGACTAAATTCCTGAGTTTGGTGGGACAAATACTCAAATCCTAGCAATTACATGGTCTGTGTTATATCATCCCTCAAGTGACTACTTGACATTTTCACTACAACTCTTTGAAAGGAATATTATTACAAAAAACAAAAGGAGCCATACCTATGTGTGTGATAGCTTTCTCATACATGTTGTAGAGTAACTTTAGAGGAAATATTGCTAATGCTGAGAGTGTTTTATTTTGCTTGCTTTATGGAATATCCATTGATACCTCATAGAATACCAGTGGGATTTTACAGTTAGTAGAATTGTGTTTGAAAAAAATACTGAAAATCATGGTTCATAGGGTTTAATCAACCAGCACCTGATTGATAAAATCAACAACTGATTGATTAAAACTTTCGGCCAGTGATTTTTGAAACCTCTGTGCTCAATTCTGGGTGTAAGCTTGGCAAAGTGACAAATGCCACATAGAATCTTTACATTTGGGGCCAGCGCTGTGGCACAGCAGGTTAACGCCCTGGCTTGAAGTGCCAGCATCCCATATGGGCGCTGGTTCGAGACCCAGCTGCTTCAGTACCAATGTAGCTCTCTGCTATGGTCTGGGAAAGTAGTAGAGGATGGCCCAGGTCCCTGGGCCCCTGTACCTGTATGAGAGACCATGAGGAAGCTCCTGGTGGATCAGTGCAGCTTCAGCCATTGCAGCCAATTGAGGAGTGAACCATTGGATGGAAGACCTCTTTCTCTCTCTCTGCCTCTCCTCTCTCTGTGTAACTCTGACTTTCAAATAAATGAATAAATTTTTTAAAAAAGAATCTTTGCATTTTTTGATTCTTGTATTTTACACACTTTGCTGAACATATTTATTTACATACATAGATATTTCTCTCACTTTGGACCCTGAACATATTGAGGACTCTATGATTTTTTACCCATAGTTGATGCATAAGAGATGTTGATATGAACTGAATTCTGTATACCCTGTACACCCTGAAAGGCAGTAAAATTTGGTTGGTTAAAAAACATGTACACATAAAGAGATTTAGAGAGATGCTTTATTTAAAAAAGAGATTTATTATTTATTTATTTGAAATACAGAGTTATAGAGAAGCAGAGGCACAGAAAGAGAAGTCTTCTATCCACTGGTTCACTCCCCAGATGGCTGCAGTGGCCAGAGCTGAGCTGAGCTGATCTGAAGCCAGGAACTTCTGGGTCTCCCACAGGGCCCCAAGAACTTGGGCCATCTTCCACTGCTTTCACAGGCTGTAGTAGAGAGCTGGATCAGAAGAGGAGCAGCTGGGACTTGAACCTGTGCCCATATGGGATACCATTGCCACAGGTGGGGGCTTAGCCTGCTACACCACAGCGCTGGCTCCTAGAGAGGTGCTTTTGGTAAAGTAATCGCAGGCATGGAATAAGAGGCGCTTTTTTTTTTTTGTTTGTATAAATAAACAAATAAGTAACCCTTTAGTGTACTTTATCTTGCATAGGATCTAAAACTGACTTCTTTGACTATCAGTCACTTATAGATCCTATGCAAGATATAGTAAAATTTTATAAAATGTAATTCAATTAATATAATTCTATATCTTTTCAATTACTAGTTTTTATTTATTTGAGAAGCAGAGAGAAGTATATACGACCAATGGAGTTTCCATCTGCTGGTTCACCTCCTGTATGCCAGCCACAGGCCCACCTGGGCCAGTTCTGAAGCTGGAAGTAGGAACTCAATCTGGGTCTCCCATGTTTTTTAAGCCTACCAGAATTATGACAGTCCCCAGTGATTCTCATCTCCTGATAGTTTGACCTTGTGTCTCTTTTTCCACAAAGAATAAAATGATACAAACAGCAAAAGAACATAAAGTATAAGTAATAGGACATTGGAAAAAATGATAATGTGTGATTTCTTAAGTCAGGTCATAAAATATAATGTAGCTTCAATTTACTGCCTTTGATTGTTTGCTCTGGGGAAAGCCAACTACCTTAATCTGGCATCTGAACCACTCAGCCAAATACCTCCCCTCTAATAAACTCTTTATCAGATTCCAAGACCCAACTTAAAGTCTCCCTTGTTACTTAGGATTGGCTGCCTGTAACTAAATAACCCCAATTAGCAATGACTTAAGAGAAGAGAAGAGAAGGTTTGTTGCCATCTTCTTATGTAAGAACACATGGAGTAGGCAGTTCACTCTGTCATAATGAGTATATTATGTATTATAAAAATAAAGTCTTATAGACACAGTTCCCTTTAGCTCATGACTCTGAGTGCAGCTCTCTCCTTCCCATTCTAAGATGTCAGCCAGAGTACCAGTGTTCAATATGATTTACAGGCAGCACAATAGAGGTTGGAGGGGGAAAATGGATATGCATATCAGTATGTACATCTGTTGTTTGAAAATTGCCACTCAACATTTCCCTTATGTCTCACTGGGACCTGTGCACACTTCATGCGTAAGGAAGAATAGAAAATGAATTCTGTTCTTGGTGGCTCTATGCCCAACTGAAAATTAGGAATTCTGTTACTAAGGGAGCAGCAGGGAGATTCAACCTGGTGTGGATATGATACTGGAGTCGACAACAGAACTTTAGTCATACCATCTTTGTGTCCCCCAGAGTTCAGAGCATCCTCCACTGGGTTCCTGTAAATGCCTCTGTGAAGAAACCTAATTGCCTTCAATGAAAAAAAAAAGTGGGTTTGGATATAGACCAGTGGCTCATAAATAATAGCAACTGACTTCTCACAGTTCTGGAGGCTGGGAAGTCTGAGACCCAGGTGCCAAAAGTGTGTTTTTATTGAAGATTTGCTTCCTCATAGTTGATGCCTTTTAGCTGTGTTCTCATATGTTTGAAAAGGGCAACACATTCCCTTGGGTTTCTTCTGTAAGGGCGTTTTTACCATCCATGAAGGCTCTGCCCCTCTGATCTAATCACTTCCCAAAGACCTCACCTCTTATTACAATGGAGATTAGGTTTCAACATGTGAATTTTTGTAGAGCACAAACATTCAGACGACAGCAAGGATTTTAATAAATGTGTCTAGATTGATTGCACAACTAAATGAAGGGCATGCCTACTAAAGGATTTTTTGAGTCTCAACTTCTCACTTCTTTGAACTTCTTAGTAGTTAGAAATACTATTACTTTTCATTTCTCTAAAAATTGCAGAAAGCAGTCCAGTGAAATGTCTTGTTCTTAGCTAATCAATCATTAATCTAAGATCTTATTTCTGATAAATTGCCTAGGACACTTGCTTTTGAACATATCAATCTTGTTGCCAGATAAAATGTTGTAGGTAGTAACCATTCTGCTAAATCTTACTACTTCGATCACGTTTGATCACAAAAAGTGTAATTCAGTATATGAACTTCATCTGGTAAAAGGTGTTGCAACGTTACAACCTTCTCATAAATGTAGAGGCAAGCTGAATAGGTGTATAGCAATGATAGTACATGGGAACCATCATGAAGATTTTCTTTTCCTTTGGCTTAGTCATTCCAACTATGGAAATTCTTATTAAAATAACAATTCATGGAACTGGCATTTAGCCTAGTGGTTAAGACACCTACATCTCATATTGGAATACTTGTTTTTCATTCTTGGTTCTAGCTTGTGACTCCAGCTTCCTGCCTGTGCTGACCCTGAGAGGTAGCAGTGATGGCTCAACTAATTGGAACTCTGACACTCACGTGGGATACCTGGATTGAGTCCTAGCCATTAATGGGCATTTTGATGTGAGCTCCATCACTGAAATACTTTCTTTTAAATTAAAAAAAATTAAAGAAGAAAAAAATAATGTGTTAGGGTATTCCTTGTATTATTTATAATGTATAAGCAATCAATTAAAAGCAAAGAGCCTAAATATTCAGTATATCTGATTTAGTAATACATGGTATTTTAATACAATAAAAATCGGAATAATAGAACCATGGCAAAATAGTCATGATTTTTTGCTAAGAAAAAAAAAAGAAACCTGGAAGTATGTGTTCACTATGATCGCAATCATCATATGTTTATTGATAAAAATAACAATAGGACAAAAATACAATTACCAGTAAGGTGGTGAGATTGTGGATGATTTTTGTTTTCAACAAACTTTCTTTTAATGTTCTTTTGCCATAGTAGCATAAATAAATGATAAAAAAATCTGTATAGATCATTGCTGAGTCTTGTAACAAGCCAGTGGGTAACACACTGTTTCTGTTAAGGACTCTATTGTGAGTTTGCTAGGTGGAACAAGGGTTACACTAAGAAACTACTTGAACAGTACCCTGGATTTTAGGGACATAGATTTCTCCAACAACAGAATAGTTCATGTATCTGATAATTTACCCTTGAGGATAAGTATGAATTGAAGTAAATATCAGCAAATCTTACTTCAAATACTTTCATTTTCTAAAGAAAAGTTTTTTTCCCACCTTAGGGGTGATGAAATGAACCATTAGCTATCATTAGCCCACTCTTCCTAGGAGGTAAATTATAAGTAGACTTTAGGACTCATAGCTAGTTGCCCTACAGCATATAGGTAGAATCAAAGGGGCAACACATTTGTACTTGTTACTTCATTATCGTTGCTTAGCTTAAAAAAGAATTATATACACTGTGTGTGTGTGTACATATTCACCAGCATTCATAGGCTATGAATCTAGTAAGAATATTGGTTAATTTTACTAAAATCATTTCCTTTTCACCAAAATCATGGGGTTTATTCTTGTGCACATTTTACTAAAGGATGAATAGGAAGATACATTATATTTGTCATTGTCCTAAAGTTGGTAGCATTTTAGAACTCTGATGAGAATTCAGCATTTAGTTGCCTGTAGGCAGGTAAATGATCTTTCCAGATATTCTCTGATTCTTTGATGTGACTTATGAGCACAGGTAGGAAATGTTGCTTATGTTTTCATAATGTGACTTTCAAAAAAATTAGCAGCTTTATTCAGCTGTAGTTTACATATGCAGTTATCAGTCATTTTTTCATTATTATGCAGGAAGGAGGTTTATTTTGGCTTATGGTCTTGGAGGGTCACAGTCCAAGATCAGGCAGGCACCAGTAGTTCAGCCATCTGGGCGGGGGAAGGGGGGATGGCAATGGCAGCATGAATGTAGAAAAAAGATCATATAGTGAGAGTGGCTGGGCTCTCCTTTGTGCCTCTATCCAATCATCTTCTGCGAACTACTTTCCAAGGTCACACGTCCAATGGCCTAAGGATCTCCTTCTAAACACCACAATTAGATTAATGCTCCACCTTCTTAACATCATTAACTTGTGACTTTGGGGATTAAATGCCTGCAGAAGCTAAGGAGCCATATTGTATTCAAACCATAGCATGAGGGAACTTGAAAAAGTTCATGGAAAATAAATATTATGAAAAACTGTGTATGGATTCCCAATTCTTTTCAGCAGGATATACTTATCTTTTAATTCCATTTCCCATGAAATTTTTGAAGTACCTTCCTACATAAAATTCTTATCTCTCAGAGTATATAATTTAGTGGATTTTAATATATTTACAGAGCTGTGCAATCATTATCACTAATTTAAATTTTTTATCACCCCAAATCTATGAATAGCCACTACATATCCTCCCCAATCTTCATTCCTAGCAACTACTTTTCTACTTTCTGTCTCTGTGGAATAGCTATGTAAGTGCTGGAATAGCCCGTGGTTGATGGATTGCCCCCACTGATATACAAATTATATACACACACATATATGTGTATGCATGAATAAAGATACTGCATGAGTAAGAGTCTTTCAGATTATGAAAATAGACATACACAGGTATTCAGGTGACTTCAGGTATTAAAAATTTATTTATTTATTTTTAAACTTTTGTTTATTTGAAAGGCAGAGATACAGATACAGCCAGAGATTTTTCTATCTGTTGATTGTTCTCAATATCCTTTCAATAGCCAGGGGTAGGCCATGCTGAAGTCAGCAGACTATA
Organism: Oryctolagus cuniculus; assembly: GCF_964237555.1. Lineage (NCBI taxonomy): Eukaryota > Metazoa > Chordata > Mammalia > Lagomorpha > Leporidae > Oryctolagus > Oryctolagus cuniculus. The sequence continues at coordinate 57,686,471 of NC_091436.1, forward strand.
ATTCAGTCCAAGTCTTCCACATGGGTGTCAGGGATTCTAATACTTTGGTCATCACCCAGGGTACATATTAGCAGGAAGCTTGAAAGGGAGCAGAGCCAGAGCTTGACCCAGGAACCCTGTTATTGGATGTGAGAATTCCAAGCAGTGTCTTAACTATTGTACCTAACACTCATCCCTAGAAATCTATCATAAGTGCAGAAGTAAGGAAAAATATGAAATATTCCTTGGTGGCCTCATAGGAAACTGAAACAACTGTGGGAGAGATGTGATGTAGTTGTTGTAGGTCCTGGAATGGCCTGCCTAGGATTGTGTCCTAATGTCTTCATCTACTTCATGCGTGATCTTTGGCAAACCCCTTGACTACAGTTCTCCTGTGCTTTCCCATTTTCCAAATGAAGGTGCTAGGAGAACCCGCACTGCAGGATTTATAGGAAGGTTAGCTGCAATGACCACATGGGGAACAGAGAAGAACAGATGCTGTAAGCTCTGTTAATTTATTAACCGTTGTTACTGAGGATTTAGTAAGTCTCTATGGATTCAAATGTTTGGTCATTTTTGAGAGTAGACTGCTGTTCCTTGGCTCCGTTGGTGGTTTACACATTGGGGTGACTCAGCTTAATGTCAGTGATCCACTTTCTCTTTGCTTGTTATCTCATGAGTTCTATTGCCTCATATTTCTGCTTTGTGGTTTTTCTCTTGGTTTCGTCATCAGTCTACCAACCACTAACTCTTATCTTCTATAACTTCTGACAGAAAATCTGACAAATCTGGCGACTCTAATAGATTGGAAAGTCTCTGTGTAAGCACTGTTAACTAGGATTCTAAAGCCTGTAATGGCAAGGCCACAAGGCATGGAGACTGTTCACACACACACACACACGCACATATGCACACACACAGGCAAAGAGGTATGATTTTGGTGAAAATTCTGTGATTTTTTGAAAAGAGGGAGGTACAAATTTGAGGTGCCTTGCATATAATGACCAACATATGGTCATGACATAGGCATGTATTAGCTATTTGAGAAAAGCAGAAAACAAATTTATACAACACAACAGAATAAAAGGAAAAAAAAGAAGAAAGTATACAACTTTTAAAAACATGATTTAAATGATTTAGGTAGTGAGTCGATGCTCTTTTTTCTTTTTTAAAGTTTAGTGTAGGGATTCAGCTTGACATAACTACAGCCACGTTGGGCATAACCACCATCTTGTCCTTTATGTGACCCTGGAGGTGGTCCTAAGCCTTGTGGGGTAACCAAAGTCATTAAGATAACCTGTTAGTCTTGTTGAACTGCACCTTGCTATGTCTCTTATCTAGTGCCCACAGTGTTAATATTTCTTGAGAAAGGCCAGGTGCACTTAGATTAACCATAGGCCACCTTTGTGTATCAAAGCCTTTTTCTCCCCCCTCGTGATGCAGATATGCATGTACCACACCTGCTTGAGACCACACTTCTGTCCATAAGTCTGCTCAGTAAATTATACTTTGCATAATCTTAGATTTGTCCTCTTTCTTCTGTCTTGCTGCTGGTGGCTTGTTCTTGTATATGGGATTTACCCAAAATATCTAGTGGAGCCAAAATTTTCAAACATGTGAATTCTACTTTATCCATTATAATTTGTAATTTATCAAGTCTAAAGCAGTATCTTCTTTAACATGTAACCATTTTTCCATGTATTATCTATGCACAAGAAATACAGAGTTGCGGTAATTACTTAGCTAATTTGCGTTGGGAATTTTATCATTGAGAAAGCACACAGCATCTTATGGAGGATTTCTTGTGTTGTTTCAGCCTCCATGTCTTTGCCTAGGTGACAATTCTATGGTCTTCACCGTATTTATCTTCATGAACTTGGACACCCTGTAAAGTCCTTGGTTCACTCTGCTTATTGTGAACATGCTGACTCTTCAAAATAGAGTTTTTTTTTTTTTTTAATCTATGTAGTTGGAGAAATCTATGACATATGGCTCATAGTTTATTTCCCAGCTGTTTTCTGTTAACCTTGACTCTGGGAATTTTTCTTCCCTAAATAATTTATATATCAAGGCAGGATGCAGGTCAGTGGGGAGTTGTATTTTGGATGTGAGGATGTTAAGGCACAGAGTATGAAAAGACAACAGGATTATTTTAGCAAGTTATAGATGGGTGAGACTTAAGAATTTTCGACCCTTTCTCTGTCTCCCATACTTTCCCACTTCTCTCCGTTCTTTTTGCCTTTATCAAACTCTTACATATGCTCTGTTTTGCTCCCATCTGCATGACTTACATTTTTGGAATAATCTTAAATCTTGGATAAAAGCAGCGCCCCTTTAAAGTCACAGGCAGGACTGCAGAAGCAATTAACTAAAAACAGCAGGCTCTTACCTGATGTCTTCAGGATGACTCTTAATTATGCTAAATGCCCTACTTTTCCTAATGAGGATGTTCTGTAAACCCTGCACATGGTTTCCCATACTGCCCCTGCAGAGAAACCGTGTCCAGCAGGACTGCTGTTGCCTGCCAGACCAAATCCTTTCTCTGCAACAAAGCCTGCCATTGTGTCCCCATGCAGCCCCCACTGATCTTTCCCAAAAGGCTTTTTAGAACATGTGCACACTTATTTCCATTCCCTGATGTGCTGGACGCAATAATAGCCAGAGAACCATGGTAACTTGCCTTCACCCGGACTGCGACGCAATGCTCTCTGGTGTTCTCTGAAAGCCATCTCTGGCAGCTGGACTGTGTGTGTGTGTGTGTGTGTGTGTCTTGTTGGGGGAGGGCAATTTCGAGTGCTTTTGTTGGAGGGTAAAGGAGGAATAAAGAGCTGAAGAAGTGACAAGGTGTCAGTGTCCTCATTGACTCAGCTGTTCAGGGACTTAATCCCAGTTCACAACTGGATGTCCAAGGGATTGAAGGAGAACTTTGCTCTTGGCTACCTTCCAACTGTTTCCAAATGCACTTGAGAAAATTCCATGTGATTTTTTTTTCATGTAGCACCTGCTCTAGCAATCCAAAAACAACTTTTTTCTTCTCCATTATACCGTACATCTGTTATTTGGCTGACATGGAAGCTAGTATAACAATTAGATTCATTACTTGCCCAATAAGTTGATTCTAGTTAAGCTTAAAAGACTTCAGTGTATTCTTTGAGCATTTACCTAATAAAAGAACAAATTAAGAAATCTTGTTTATAAAGGCTTTTAGGGGTGTGTGTCATTCATATAAGTTTGTTTTATTTCAAGGAAGTGGTGAGATGAAATTAGAATGCCTGAATGATAGAAAAGACAATGAGAGGTGCCTGGAGTATTTGTTTTTTCAACCTTTTCTTAAGCAAAAGTATATTATAGGAAGGTATTTTAAAGCATCCTGTTTTTTTCAACAATTTTTTAAAGTGATTGAGTGATAGTATTTTTTTTTAATCAGTGCTTTTCAATAATAGAAGCGAAGAAATAGTTTCTTATGTAGAGCTGACTTTTCCCCTTGGAACTAAAAAGGGAATCTATGGGACAGGCACTGTGAGGCAGCAGGTGAAGCCTCCCCCTGCGATGCTGGCATTCCATATGGCTGCTGGTTTGAGACCTGGCTGCTCCACTTCTGATCCAGCTGTAAGGCCACCACAAAACACACCGAACACCGGAGTAAGGGAAAGGGTTTATTGATGGGGAAATCTGACAGGCTGGTGGGAGAGGGTGAAGAAGAAAGAGGGTGAAAATGGGGAGATAGGTCGAGAGAGAGAGAGAGGTCAAGAGAGAGAGAGCACGCCCTGTTATACTCTTGCAGGGGGTAGGGAAGTGGAAGCAGCGAATCCCATTAGGGTGGGGATGGAGCTGACACTTGCCATTGGGCCATTTGGTCACCTGACATCTAGAGAACCAGGCTGGCGATTGCAACCAGAGCCTGAGATGGTGCCACAGATAAGATAGCACCATTTCACTAACATCAGCTCCCTGTTAATGCACCTGGGAAAGCTGCAGATGATGGGTCAAGTCCTTGGGCTCCTGTACCTATATGGGTTACCTGGAAGAAGCTCCTGGTTCCTGGCTTCAGCCTGGACCAGTCCTAGCCATTGCAGCCATTTGGGGAGTGAACCAGCAGATGGAAGACCTCTCTCTCTCAGTCTGCCCTCTTCTTTCTGTAACTCTGCCTTTCAAATAAGTAAAAAAATAAATCTTAAAAAAAAAAGAAAATTTACATGGGTGTACTTGGGTAGAGTTGGGATGGAGAAAGAAGAAAGGCAATTTGACAACTACCACCCCTGTGGAAACACACACTTTGGCTCAGTGTTAGATACTGTCTAGGTGTGAGGCTCTTTGTTCTACCCTAAAGTTTCATTCGGCAGAGCATCTTCACAGAGAATGAGAGCATATAAACTGGTTGAAGACAACACATTCCCAAAAGACATGCTGGTAGTGGAGAAGAAGAAAATTCTTATTTGCAGGAGAAACTTTAAGTTGACAGGGCAAATGTATGTGTGTCAAAATACTACCAGTTTATACAGTGAAGATTCTGTCGAAATTCGGAATTGAGAGGTGGGAGTTTGGTCTAGCACTTACATGGCCTTTTAGGATGCCCACTTCCTACATCATAGTACTTGAGTTAAATTCCTGGCTCTGGCTCCTTGCTTCAGTTTCCTGCTAAATGTGGACACTGGGAGGCAGCTGAGATAGCTCAAGTGACTGAGTTCTTGCCACCCACAAGGGAGACCTGGACTGTGTTCTTGGCTTCTGGCCTTTGCCTGGTCCAGTGCTACCGTTTGGGAAGTGAATCAGAAGGTGGGAGTGTTTTCTCTTTCTCTTAACTAAATAACAAAAAAAAAATTTAAAAAATGTTTCTCCTTTCTAAGGAGATTAGCTGGGCAGTAAAAAATATATATGATTGTCTGAAAAATAAATTGGGAATGAATTCTGCTTTAGACTTTTGTTTCAAAGTTGGTAAAGAAATAACAAAACTGGTAAAGCTTTTTTTTCTTAGAAATATTATAAATTCAATCCAACAAATATTGAGTGCTTATTATACACAAAGTTGTCTTAGAGGGTATCAAGAATACAAGCTAAGTAAAATATAGCCTTCTTAAGGTGCTTTAGGGTAACTACAAATGGTAAAGATAGAGAATAGGAACATACCCCAAATTCCCAGGGCTGGGAAAAGATAAATCACACAGTATACACATGTTTTTATAAAGGATTTGGGGATTCAACATATAGAAAATGGCACTGTGATGAAACCTAGACTGAATTTCATGGAGAATGCAATGCTCTGTATTTTTCCTTGAAGAATGGATGGGATTCCTTGAAGAATTAATGGGAAGGTGTACTCCAAGTCCAGTTAACAGGAGGAGTTAAGATTGGAAAGTTGAAATTTTTTACACCTAATCTAGAGTTGACATATACAATTATAAGTAACAGTACAATTATCTATGAATATATGCCTATTTTAAACATAATTTAGTACATATATACATAATTATAACCTGAACTACCACCAAAAACATTGTTCCTATGGGATATAATTATGAAATCATCTAAAAGGGAGAGAGTGGTTTATTTTTCAGGATTTCAGGGAAAACCTCTGGTGTGTTTTGCCATTGGATGTATGAATGTTTAAAAATTTGAAATTTGGAAATGATTTAAAAGCCTTGAAATATTTACTTCTTTTTTTTACATTTTTTTTCTTTAGAGAGAGACAGAGAGAAAGGTCTTCCTTCCGTTGGTTCACCCCCTAAATGGCTACTGTGGCTGGCTCTGTGCCAATTTGAAGTCAGGAGCCAGGTGCCTCCTCCTGATCTCCTTGCACCATATGGGTGCAGGGCCCAAGGACTTGGGCCATACTCCACTGCCTTCCCAGGCCACAGCAGAGAGCTGGACTGGAAGAGGAGCAACCAGGACAGAACTGGCGCCCCAACCGGGACTAGAACCTGGAGTACTGGCACCGCAGGCGGAGGATTAGCCTAGTGAGCCGCGGTGCCAGCCAGAAATATTTATTTCATGCACTCTTCAACAGATGGCTATTGAACACCTGTGAGATAAACCATGTGTAGGCACTTAAAAAACACCAGTGAAGAGAGCTAAGTCTCACAGTTGTGGAGCTAAAGTTCTAGTGGTAACAGATCAAAAACATGAGAGGTATATATAGATATTTCTAATCTTGAAAAGGTCTATGAATAACGATTAATTAGGTAAGAGGGAGAGGGTACACTTTTTTTTTTTTTTACTTTTTTTGTAGTTAATCAAAAGAAGACATATTTGAATAGAGATCTGAAGGAAGAGCATTTCAAGCAATAAGAGTGGGCAGTTTAAAGACCTTAGAGTGGCCCCGTGCTTGGAGATAAGAAGAAAAATCTGGCTTGAACAAGTGATCCAGGGGGAGACTGTTAGGGAACTGAGGTCTGAGAATGTGGTAGATATGAGGAGGATAAGCCTTGAAAGTCACTGTGGGAAACTTCAGCTGTTACTTCAGGTGCAAAGGAGCCATTGGATGGTTTTTGGCAGAGTACTGACATGGTCTAGCTTATTCTCATTTAGATATTGGTGATGTGGGCCAAGTTAGTAATAGCAGAGTGGGAAGAATTGGGTAGTATCTGGAATACTTTGAAGAAAGAGTGAGAGAAGAAGAGTAACACAGAGATTTTGAGGCTAAGCTGCAGGAAAGGAGGAAGGGAATGGACCAATGAGGAAGCCGTAAATGCAAGTTAAACCACAATCAATAAGGTTGACCCCAAAGTTCCTCAGACAAGTGGCACTTTTTCCGAGGAGTGATGCTAGCCCTACTCTGCAGCACATACCACTGAAGCAATTTCTGCCCCACAGCCACATGTGTGAAATCCATAGAGCAAAAGTTGAAATGTCTTGCAAACAAAGACTTGCTTACAATGGAGGGGGGCAGATGCAGTTTGAATCTTAAGTTATTTCACACACTGTGAGTTAATAGCCCATGAACTTTTATTTATACAAACCTATTTTCTAATAGGGGAAGAAGTAGAGATAATAAACAAATACACAAGTAAATGAATGATATACCAGATGTTGCATGGCCACGGGAGCTCTTTCTCAGCTAGCCCATTTATTCTAGAATTTAAAAACAAACTTTTTCATGAATGAATTAACATCTAGACTATTGTTACCCAATACATATAAAATAAAAGCTACAAGTATAAACCAAATAAGCATTAAGAAGAAATAACAAATAATTTTAATAATTTATTTTACTAAATATACTCAAAATATTACCATTTCAACATTTAATTAATATAAAAATTATCAATAAGGTATTTTGCTTACTTTTTTCCATGTTAAAGCTTCAAAACGCACTGTGTACTTAATACTTAAACTATGTGTTTTGTACTTATTCAGAGAGTGGTCAGGAGCCAAAGACTGATGACTACCATACAAGTGACAACACGGATTCAGACAGTTCTCAGGGTTTGGCCAATTCTTCCACATTTCTGAGCTACATGGTATAAAAAAATGATGTAACTCTTATTGCATTTAGATAGGTTTTCCTTGGGTCATGCATATATAAAGATACATTCTACAATATTTAGAAAGAAGGTATTTAGATAGGGCTAGGTATAGAACTGAATTGTGGTATCAATGGAACGGTTCACATGACATTCACTAGAAAACAAACAAGTGGGAAAAATCATTTCCTTTTCTTTCTTTTTTTTTTTTGACAGGCAGAGTGGAAAGTGAGAGAGAGAGAGAGACAGAAAGAAAGGTCTTCCTTTGCCGTTGGTTCACCCTCCAATGGCCGCTGTGGCCGGAGCACTGCAGCCAGTGCACAGCGCTGATCTGGAGCCAGGTGCTTCTCCTGGTCTCCCATGCGGGTGCAGGGCCCAAACACTTGGGCCATCCTCCACTGCACTCCCTGGCCACAGCAGAGAGCTGGACTGGAAGAGGGGCAACTGGGACAGGATGCGGCGCCCCGACTGGGACTAGAACCCGGGGTGCCGGTGCCGCAGGTGGAGGATTAGCCTATTGAGCCTCGGTGCCAGACATTCCTTTTCTCCATATTTACATTTTGCGGAGATATCTTGAAAATTAAATAGAATGGAGATGTTAGTGGGAGTGTGTATCTGTGTGTCTGTTCCCTGAAGGATAAGTAGCCCTGTTGCTTAAATGGAAGTCATAAGGCAATGGAAGTATCAATAAAACTCATGACCCAAGGACATTGCAAAATGTGGCTTTCTCTTGTCATCCCAGTGTGGAGGGACCAGGATAATTATCTATGTTAAATAAAAGCTATCCAAGCATTCCTGAATTACATGAGGATAGATTCCTTCTGAAAGAGAATAAGTCTTGAAGCTCTGTAATTATAATTGTTAGCTGTAAAAAATGATTTGTGATCAAGAGTAATTTTGTTTTGGGCACAGAGGGTATTCAATACAATGGAATTGTGCATCTTGGAAACAAACTTGCAATTATCATTTCAGAGGCGAACACTGAGTTACAGGATCTAGGAAAATGGGTGGAGTGAGTGGGGGAGGAAAAGCCCAGTTGTGAAAAGATATTGAGAGTAGGAAGTGAGAGGTCACAAAAGGCAAACTTTCCCTTCTTTGATGTTTTGCCCAAGATCAGACCTACCCTCTTGCCCTTACTGCTTGCGGGGAGCCAGAAGCTCTCCAGAGTTCCCTCCCAGCAGTGAGATGGAAGGCAAGGTGGGGCGTGGATGAGGGAATGAAGGAGGGCTCACTTCTTACACATTCTTGAATTATGAGCATGCTTTTATAACACATAGCGAAGCTTGTTAATTAGGTTATTAAACTGCTAGGGGATGCAGAGAGGAAGAGAGAAAATGCTGGTGGCCTACTCCGTACCAAACACTTTACACAGGCCTTCTCAGCCATCACGTATTTATATTTATGTTAAAATGCTAGTAGTTTTACAGAGATAAATGAACACATGCTCATTACAAAAAGCAATTACGTATGACCCCAATTTACAGATGAGACCACTCAGATTCAAAGAGGATGAGCAACTTGTTATGTGGTAGAGACGGGATGTGAAACTACTCTTTACCTCCTATCAGAAGAGCCTCCAGAGTGATTTAGCTGAGCTGTGAGCATGTGAGTGCGGAGGGAAAGGAGGGAGTGAAGCCCCAGAGCTACTTTTGTAGAATGGGGACAACGGGGGCTGCGCAAAGGGGAGGAATGCATGGGGACTGCCACATGGTACACGTGCCAGTGGTCGTTTCCTCAGGCTTCCTGCTTCTTGCTGTTTTTGTGTGTCTGTGCCAGGAACAATCCTTGCTTGTTTTTGTGAAGCCCAGGAGATAATACAAAGGACTTTTCAAAACTGCAGTAGTAGATATTGTTAAATAAAAGTATAGGAGACCATTGTTTTGAATGGAATTCCTATACTCGACTCTAACAGATCAGGCTAAAAATCAAAATGAAGTCACTTACGCTAAAGTTTTATTCCACAAAACTGAAGCAGCTATTTTCTGACCTCCTGAGAAATCAAGATTAGAGAGAAAAGAGCTGAATTTCCCAAACAGGCCAGTTTCCATTGGCAAGATAATGAAGTTCCCTCTGCCTTAATCCTTACACACACAAAAAAGGTAGCCTGAAGCTACCTGTTGTTAACTAAACTAATCAGTTATTTTCATGTTGTTCTGTCTCCCTCTCCCTGTCTGACAAGGGAAAGTAACTCCGAAATGAGCTGCTCACTTTTTACTTTTTGTTTCTGCTTTCTCCGAGCCTTTTCTGTTTATAACACTCACCTCCTCTCCTTCGCTCATTGGAACACTTACTCCAATTTTATGGAATGAAGTGTTGCCTGATTCTAGAATCACAGATAAAGCCAATCCTGATGGTTAACTTGTTAATTTTGTCCTTTGACAATGGTACTACTGCTATGAAGAATGTATAGTGTTGGATATATGTAAGAGAGCAGAGCAAAAGTGGAGGCTTTGAACACTTACTGGGCATTGCGTAACTGATATCTCAGGTGGAGAGAAAAAAAAAATCGAAAAAGATCAAGCAGTGTAGAAAGTTGGAGGTTGACAAAGATTCATAGTTGTCTGTGTTGCTCCAGCCCTATTCTCACATTTGATCACCAGATTCTGATGTTAAGTAGGCACTGAACAATAGTGATCCATCCTATCCAAGGATTAGGGAGAGAGATCACTGGCCAGGCAAAATTGTTATGCCTCAGAGAAGCTCAATCAGGAAGCACTATTTAGGGCCTGTGAAGCTAGTACTATAAGATCCAAATCACAGCCTCACGGCCAAAGAGTACTTGCAATCATTTATATCAGGAAAATCCAGCAAGCTTTGAAAAAGACCCAGGTGATCCCTTTCAGAGCCTAAGGCACAAACAATAAACAGAGCTTCCGAAAGAGTACAAGAGGGGAGTAATTATTTATCTTTCTTTACTTAAATACCTCAACAAAGAGTTTCTTTGAATAAAGACTGTCTCAATGTTCTCAAACACATGTTCATAGATGAACCACTTGATTGAGATCCAGATGGAAACAGACCACAATGAGGTATTAGGATTCACCATTTAAAAAAGATCAATCAACCGACAATATAAAGGATTTCTGAGAAGACAATTTAAACCATTGGAGGCAATTGTAATACAAAAGGCCAAACTAAAGCTTTTGCCAGTTTTCAATAGTTCATTCTTCATTGAAAATGGGGTATTCTTGTGCTGGATACCTAGAATTATAAGGATACGATTATGGTGAACTGGAAGAATTTTCACACAATTTTAATGTATGTAGTTACAATTTCCTCTACTTTTAAATTAGCAATTACCTCCATAGAAATCTTCATGTATTTAATAACTTCTGATATTGCATAGTTTTTTTAACCCTTGCAATTTCCATTACCTTCCCCACTTTTAAGCAATTCTCTCCTGTTTCCAGACTTGTATGTCAGTTCTTCATTTTAAAAGAAATTCATTAGATCGCAAAACCTAACCGCTGGGTTGAGAGTTCACAGGCTCAAGTACAAAGAGATTCGACAGGACAACTTTTGCCATGTCCTAGCTTTACAATTGTTAACTATTTTGACAATTTATTTGTTTCAACTTTTATTTAATAAATATAAATTTCCAAAGTACAACTTTTGAATTATAGCAGCTTTTCCCCCCATAACTTCCCTCCCACCTGCAACCATCCCATCTCGCACTCCCTCTCCCATCCCATTCTTCATCAAGATTCATTTTCAATTATCTTTATATACAGAAGATCAACTTAGTATATATTAAGTAAAGATTTCAACAGACTGCACCCACACAGACACACAAAGTATAGAACACTGTTTGAATAGCCTTACTGTTATTTCGCATAATACAACACAATAAGGACAGAGGTCCTACATGAGGAGGGGGAGCACAGTGATTCCTGTTGTTGATTTGACAGTTGACACTCTTATTTATGATGTCAGTTATCCTTCTTTTCCTGTTAATTAAAGTGAGAGTATGGCTGACGCTGCGGCTCACTAGGCTAATCCTCATCCTGCGGTGCCGGCACCCCCCGGTTCTAGTCCCGGTTGGGGCGCCTGTTCTGTCCCCGTTGCTCCTCTTCCAGTCCAGCTCTCTGCTGTGGCCCGGGAAGGCAGTGGAGGATGGCCCAAGTACTTGGGCACCTGCACCCGCATGGGAGACCAGGAGGAAGCACCTGGCCCCTGGCTTCGGATCGGTGCAGGTACCTGCTGTAGCAGCCATTTCGGGGGTGAACCAATGGAAAGGAAGACCTTTCTGTCTCTCTCTCACTAACTCTGCCCGTCAAAAAAAAAAAAAAAAAAAAAAAAAAAAAAAAAAAAGTGAGAGCATGAGATTCTATAATTTCTAATCATCTGATATATTTCAAAATTCTATTCTATTTATTGTTCCAGACATTATTTTAAGACAATTATAAATTGATTAACATTATGCCTAAGCATAGAACCTCTTCCTTCTAAACAGATTTTTGAGGAAATCCAAATCAAAATGGACAAATAATAATAACAAGGGTAGATTTTTAGACTTTCTCTTTCTTTGCTACTTTTGCCTATTTTGATTTGTTCACTCTGATTTCTTTAAAGCTATGTTTATTGTTCCTACTGCCATGAAACACTTATGAATGCCTGCATTATTTCATCCGAAAAAGGTTAGAGCACTTCTGTGCCTTCCAGTCTTTCTCATGAGGCTCTAGAAAATTCTACCCCAATTTCCAGTTTCATAATAGCACTTTTCAAGGCTCCAGGTCTTTGAATGTTCTGTTCCCTCTCCTGGGCATTCTCTGCAGCCCTCTCCATCCTTTCAAAACCATCACAGATATCACTTCCTCTGCAAAGTTAGTCCTAGAGAACTCCCACTTTTGCATTCATCACATTGCACTGTAATTGTTTGTTTACACATCTGTTTCCTCAGCTAGATTCAGAGCTCCCTGAGGTCGGAAATCTTGTCCTGTTCAACTTTGCAGTTTCCTGTTGCCTGAAAAGAAATCCACAGGCAGAAAGATGGCCCACCCTAGGCAAGTGTGTGGCCAAGCTTCAGAAAAGTTTTCCTGCTTCCACATTTGCCCCTTCTGTCTCCCTTGGCCTTTATCTATCTTATCTACTTCTAATTCCTGTTATCTGGAAGCATTGTTCATATCTTTGTAAGTCATCTGAAATAACTTTTAAGCAACTTGGAGAGTTTAGTAAGGAAAATACCCATCTGTATTTCTAGGCTTAACATAGTACTGGTACCTAGAAGATACTAAGATCTCAAATAAATGTATGTTTAATAAATCACACAATGATAACAGCAGTATTTTGATATTACTATGGACTAGGTACTCTCCTATGCAGTTCATATGTAGTAACTCATTTAAAAGTTCCAAATCGAGGAGCAGAAATTTAAGGAACAAGCTACATAATCTGGACTTGGCAAAGTTAGTTTTCAAACAAAGGTGATAACAAAGGAAGAAGCTAATTTAATTCTCAGTTGAATCATTTCAGAATCTTATAGATCAAATTTATGCTTGTACATTTAATACTTAAGGATCATGAATCAGGCATGATTTTGGCTTCATGTACAAATTGATTTTTCCATTTAATTTTATAAATCTATACTTTATAGGAATTATTTGTGAAAATATCACCCAAAGGCTATTGTATTCCTTGTAGGTGCCCTAGTAATACTGACAGCAGGAGACACAGGACTGGGCAGCACTGGGCTCTGCCTCCTGTGAGGAATGTGCCGACCTCAGCAGCCGAGCTCCTTTGGTGATACCAGAAAACCTGGACTCCACAGCAAATTTGCTAATCGTCATTTCAACCAGGTCTATGTAACATGAAAGATTCTCTGCAATGATTTGTGTTTTTTTAAAGATTAATTATTTAAAATGGATAAAAACTGTACATATAGGTCATGTACAACATGATATTTTGAAATATGTAGATCTTATGGTATGGCTAAATTGAGCTAATTAACATATGCATCGCCTCGCATGCTTATCAACAACTTCCATGATTTCTACACTTCGCTTGATCTTAGCCTAAAGGCCGAGAAGTGATTCTTCCACAATTTCTTTTTTTAATATATATTAAAAGGAAGGAGAGGCAGAGAGAGAGAGAGAGAGAGAGAGAGTGAGAGAGAGAGAAGTCTTCCATCCGCTGGTTCAGTCCCCAGTTGGCTGCAAGGGCTGGAGCTGCACAGATCTGAAGCCAGGAGCCAGGAGCTTCTTCTGGGTCTCCTACATGGGCACAGGGACCCATGAACTTGGGCCATCTTCCACGGCTTTCCCAGTCCATAGCAGAGAGCTGGACTGGAACAGCAAGGACTCGAACTGGAGCCCATATGGGAGGCCAGCACTGCAGGCAGTGGCTTTACCCTCCATGGCACAGAGACGGCCCCCCATGATTTCTCAGCTGGCTGTCTTTTCAAGGATCCTGACTTCAAGGTCCCTTACTGTAGAGAAGAAAAGAAGCAAGAGGAAGAAAGTTTCTTTCTCCTTTTTTGCCTTCTGTACAGCTTCCTTAAGTAGGTCTTAACTTTTCACAACTTTATCAATCAGACTTCCACTTCTAAGTCTCCTGTATAAGTCTGTATTGCTAGACTGGCTCCATGCCTCAGTTTCCTCCTACTGCTCAAGGGAGAAACAGGAAGGCCCGATGTGCAGGTTGGGGTTGGGGCGTCTAAGGAAGACAGGATGAGTTGGAGACACTACTGGGATGACTCTGAGTAAATTAGGTCTTGGTGGAGGAGGGAGGGGAAGCTGGATTATTCAAGTGAGAGTCCTGACTTGAAGTAGTAAGAGGATGGGCTGGTTCCAAAGTCCAAGCTCTTTCTTAAGTTCCAAATGGAAAACGTGCGTCCCTTGTTCTTGACGCAAGTGGAGCCTGGAGGAAAGGGTGGGTGGCCCTACTCCTGGTTTGCAGCTACCATCCAGTCGTTACCTCTACTGCACAGGCATTCTGAATGTGCCACTGGTACAATGGCATTGTATTATCCAAAGGTGCATCATTCAGTGGATGTTTTCCTATGACTGTCACAGATTCTAATCTGTGACTTGCATGTTATATATTGTACTCAAAAGAGTGATAGTTGATGCTATGGCCCCAGATAAAAAGGCAGAAGGTCCCTGAGTCACTTTTAGGTGGGGCAATGTTGGCTAATTTGTCACTATCCTGATGAGGCTTTCCATGCAGTAAAATCCCTGTAGCCACAGACCTTAGAGGAAACTGGGAGCCATATAATCCCTTTCTTGGTTTCTCAACCATCACAGGCAGATAAGAGATCAAAGCCCAGGTTGCGTAAGGGGGTTTAGAGTCAATTTAAATTTCCAGACCTGTTACTTGCCATTAGTTGACCAGTTGGCCATGGACAAATCTCTTAATATTTAAAACACTAAAGTGTTACTTTCTGAGCTCAATGCATTAAAAAAAAAAAATCCCATCCCTGCATTGTAAACAATGAAGGACATGGCATGCACTTTATTAATGGCTTTGTGATTTCTTTAGTGAGAGGAATTTTCTAAATGTCGATCTTGGGGCCAAGCAGGCTGAGTTTGTAGACACCGCAGCCTATATCATCCATCTGGGTGGCATCATTGTGGAATGAAAGATTGTAACTCCAAGGGTAAGACAGATGGGGACAGCCTCAGGCACAGACAGAGTGTACTGCGGTTACATTTAAGATGGATGGAAAAGCCCAGGTGACCAAATTACCTTGGATAAATCCAGTCCCCAGAGATTAATCCTGTGGTTAATGATGTAGCCTTTTCGAATA
Organism: Oryctolagus cuniculus; assembly: GCF_964237555.1. Classification (NCBI taxonomy): domain Eukaryota; kingdom Metazoa; phylum Chordata; class Mammalia; order Lagomorpha; family Leporidae; genus Oryctolagus; species Oryctolagus cuniculus. The sequence goes on from NC_091436.1 coordinate 57,701,654, forward strand.
GAGACATCTTTGGGGAGGTTAACTTACTCATGCCATATGTGTCTTTTGCTGAGAGGCCCTGAGCAGAAAAGGACAGCCTGAGAGGGGGGCTGACGCAGGCACTGTCCTCTCCTCTCCAGAGCATGATGAGGAAGGCTGCTATTGTCCAAGATTAGGGGGAAAAGATCGCAGAACAATACCAGTAAAGTTGCATTATTGCACCATTTTCTTAAGACAAAGGTTAAGATTATTGAACTTGATAAGAAGAATCACCTCTTAATTACATATTTACTTTTAGTTTTTCTTTCTTCTCTTCCTCCTCTTCTTCGGTGAACATAACCTAATGGTTTTTAAAGTAAGCCCTTGAATCTCAAGGAAACAAAAACTTTGGTGGAAAAGACATACAGAGAAAGTCAGTTCTGAGCTTTACCTTCTAAGAGAAAAACCCTTCATTGTGACCCCATCATGCAAAAAAGATTGGGAACTTTTTCCAATTTGGGGTAGAGATTTAAATTTTTTTTTTTTTGTTTACGCAGATGACAGGGAGTTTGAGGAGTGTAGAGGAGAAAGAATTCTCCTGTCCACTGATTTATTCCCCAGATGCTCTCCATGGCTGCAAACAGGCCACGGACAGGATCAAAGACAGGTCGAAGACAGGATCTAGAACTCAGTCCTAGTCTTTCTCGTGAGTGGCAGGGACCGAACTACTTGAGCAGCTACCCAAGGTGTGTATTAAAAGGAACCTGGAACAGAAGGTGATGTGGGCCTCAAACCAAGGAACTCTGATATGGGACGCGGGCATCCCAAGTGGTGTCTTAACTACTGCTCCAAACAAACCGAGAAATTAAAAAGCACCTTTGTTGAGATATAAATTTATAGGTTGATATCTTATATTGACATACAATTATATATTATACATTGTCCCCATTTAAATATACTTACTTTTTGGTATATTACTTTTTCATATATTACATTATAAAATTTTAAAGTTGTGGTAAGATACATATCAGGTATATAAAACACAAAATTTGCCATTTTAACTGTTTTTTAGTGTACATTGGATGGAGTTTTAAAATCATTTTTCACAAGGGTGCTCTGAGTCTTAACTCTCGCTGGTACACACAAATCTGAAAAGATAATCAATGTGCTGGAATAAAACAGATCAATTGAAAAAAACCACTAAAATGAACTCTTCTGTAAAAGAGGAGCAACTCATTAGCTCCATCCGCAGACAGGGGCCTTGTGACTCCCATGGGCCTTACAAGTCCCAGATTCACTCAGCCCCGTCTTCCCAGAAATGCTGCTCCTGGGGCCCCACCATAAGGAGCAAAGTGTTCAAAACAGTTTTCCCTCAGGCCAGTGACCTAGCAAAATTCTTAGTGTCTGGGAAACTAAGTCCTATCAGAGGCACCCGGATGCAGAGTAGAAGCCAAGCCTGAAAGGATCTAATATAAAAATCTAAAATGGGGAGGGAGCGATGCATTTGACCCAGAGGCCTGCAGTTTCCACAGCATATCCTGGGCAAGGTTCAAGAAGGAGCTGAATATTTTAAAGAGCACATGAAAGTGGTGCTCTGATGGGTTAAGTTTCAATTAACGGGATCCTTGCTGTTCTGGGCTTTCAGGGACTCCTCTGAATCTCTCCACCAGCTGAACCCTCTCTCAAGGCCTTGCAGCTTTTCCTCCTGCACTCAACGTTTCTTGAGATTTGGCCAGCACCTTGATCTTGACATCATTTGACTCTTTGTCATGTGTAGTAGAGGTACTGCTGATTTTCTTCTTTAACTTTTCACGCGGAGGCCTTATTTCCCCCAATGAGATAATAGACCCTTAAATAAGGGGTCACCTCTGCTATAATTCTAACACCCTCACAGGTTTTAGCATGATCCCACGCATTTAATCCATGAGTAGTTCTTGTTGTTTTAACATTTTAATTTTTTTGCTTCTTTGAGAGGCAGAAAGAGGGATAGGGAGACAGAGAGACAGAGATCTCATTCACTCATTCGCTCCCAAAATGATTGCAACAGCTAGGGCTGGACCAGGCTGAAGCCAGAAGCTGGGAACTCAGTCCAGGTCTCCCACATGGATGGCAGAGTCCCAACAACTTGAACCATCACCTGCTTCCTCCCACGGTGTGCATTAGCAGGAGCTGGAATTGGAAGCCGGAGATGGGAGTCAGTCCTAAGCAAGTGGGAGCCCCAAGCAGCACCTTACATGCTAGTCCAAACACCTGCCCCTCAAGCAGTTCTTAACCAGACTCACAATGCTTGTGCCTCATCTCTATCAAAGGGACTCTGGCCTAGAACGTGGTGAAAGCTCTCCAGGTAATTTTGATGGAGAGCGCTCCTTGGAGCTGTTCTATTATGTGATTGTATCCCTCAACATACTTAACTGCCATTGCCAACCATTATCTGAAGCTTCCTTGGTTCAAGATTTCATGGTAGGATATTTTTATATTTTATCCATGTTTTTGGCTGAAAATAGTAAAAGCTAACAATTTCTGAGCACTTCCCAGGGGGCTGTCTTCAGTGCGAGTCCTAGGAAAAACCTAAGAGGAAGGTGCTCTTATTATTTATCTTATACTCTTACAGTGAAGGCAGTTGAGTTTAGGAAATATCCAGTAACTTGCTCAACCCATTGTCACGCAGTTGGTGAGTAGTAGCACAGACTCCAGTGCGGGCACCAGTCTTCCCAGCCAGAGATGCTGAGCACATGGCAGATTCACAGTGAGCACTTCTTATCTCTGCACTTATACACCTGCTGTAGAAATGTCACAGACACTAAGGGGTGGATCGGTAAAGGTCTGAGCCAGGCCAGCCCTGAAATGTTATTCCTGTCTTCCAGTGGCTGTCAATCTGGGAAAAGCGTTGCCTACTAACTAAAGTATGAGGTAGATCCAATAAGTTCAGTTTTGTTTTTAAGATTTTGTTTATTTGTTTGGAAGGGAGAGAGAGAGACAGGGCGAGAGAGAGAGAGAGAGAGAGAGAGATTTCTTCCATCCACTGGCTCACTCCCCAAATGCCTGCAATAGTCAGAGCTGGGCCAGGCCAAAATCAGGAGCCAGGAACTTCATCTGCATGTCCCTTGCGGATGGCAGGGACAGAATACTAGCACCATCATCAGCTGCCTTCCTAGGTGTATTACCAAGAATCAGGATCAGAAACAATAGCTAGAACTTGAACCAGCACTCCAATATGAGATGTAGGCAATGCACATGGCAGCTTAACCTGCTGTGCCACAATGCCTACCCCCAGTGCAATAAGTTCTATAACAAAGCAACCAATAAAGAAAACGGGGGGGGGGGGGGGTCAGTGCTGTGGCACTGTGGGTTAAAGCCCCAGGCTGTAGTGCAGGGATCCTATATGGGTGCCTGTTCGAGTCCTGGCTGTTCCACTTTCGATCCAGCTCTCTCCTATGGCCTGGGAAAGCAGTGGAGGATGGCTCAAGTCCTTGGGCCACTGCACCAGCATGGGAGACCTGGAAGAAGCTCCTGGCTCCTGGCTTCGGATTGGCTCAGCTCTGGCCGTTGCAGTCATTTGGGGCATGAACCAGCAGATGGAAGACCTCTCTCTCTGGCTCTACCTCTTTCTGTAACCCTGTCTTTCAAATAAATAAAATAATTCTTAAAAAAAGAAAATTGGAAGGAATTTTTATCATTTAAACATAGTAAGAGCTGGAGGAACTTGCCCCAGATATAATGACATGCAATTGAAAACAGACCAGGGTGGGGGAAGGCATTGTGGACAGAGGGTAAAGTCGTTGCTAGGTAGGCCCACATTCTATATCAGTGTGCCTGGTTCAAGTTCTGACTCTTTCCAATCTAGCTTCCTGCTAATGTACCTGAAAAGCAGCTAATGATGGCTCAAGTACTTAGGCCCCTGCCACCCATGGGAGACCTGGATGGAATTCCTGACTCCATCTTCAGCCTGGCCCAGTCTTGGCTGTTGGCATTTTGGGGATGAACCAGCAGGTAGAAGCTCTCTCTTTGTCTTTCCCCCTCTCTCTGTCACTCTGCCTTTCTAAATAAATAAATAAAAGCAGACCTGGATAAAAGGATACACACCATCTTTTTTAAAAAAATTTATTTTGTAACTTCTGATACTTTGTATTGTGGTAGCTACTAAACCAGGTGGTCTTCAAGGTGTCCCAGGGAAGCTTTGAGGAAGGAATGCATGCCTGACTCCCCAGAGCAAGCACACTGCTCCTCCAAGCACTCAGAGTATTGTAATTAGTCTGCTCACTGAGTACTTGCTGCCCCGTGAGTTTACAGAGCCCTTACTTAGAGTCTCCTTCACGTAAGTGTTGTGCACCTTGCTGTGAGAGATGTCACTGACTGCTTTGTAAATTGTATCCTTTTTTTGGCATAATGGCAGGCAGCTGTCAATGTGGACACACGATGAATCACATAATTGAAGAAAGGCAGAGATGTTTGCAAAAGTAAGCCTTCAGTGATCTTAACAAGCCTCAGCCTTGTATCAGCCATTACAGCCGGAGGTTCCTGCATCTTTCACATCAGTAAAATTCATGATGCTTAAGAAGCTTTTTTGGGGGGTATGGCACTGTGCAGTGCAGGCATCCCATATGGGCTCTGGTCGAAGTCCTGGCTGCTCCACTTCTGATCCAGCTCTTTGCTGTGGCCTGGGAACGCAGTGGAAGATGGCCCAAGTCCTTGCATTCATGTGGGAGACCCGCAAGAAGCTCCTGGCTCCTGGCTTTGGATCAGCATAGCTCTGGCCATTGTGGCCAGCTAGGGAGTGAACCAGCAGATGGAAGACCTCTCTCTCTCTCTCTCTGCCTCTTCTCTCTCTGTGTAACTCCAACTTTCAAGTAAATAAATAAATCTTTTTTTTTTAAAGAAAGAAAGCTTTCAGCCTTTTCAGGGCACATGACCTGTAACATACCTTTCTAAAATTTCCCCTTTCAGTCATCTTTTGCCTCTATTTTTAATAAATACTGAAGCATAAAATGTATTACCTAAGAACATACCTTTCAAGTTATTTCTATAACTAAAAGTAAAGTGAAAAAATGAATTTAAAAAAGTGATTTAATCCTGCATTCAGAATCCAGGAATGGAAAACGAATCTTTAGTCCGGGGTAGGTGAGTGTTATGGTTAGAGTAGTAGCACATCCACATTGCTGTTTCTCAGTAGGTGGGCCTGGACAATCTGCTTTACAACGTCTTCAAGAGACCCAAAAACAAAAAAATTAAAAAAGAAAAACTTCAATGCAAAACCACCTCAACTCATCTGTGGGGGGTATCGTGCAGTTCTCTGTGGTTTTAAATCAGCTTCTCACGAGTCAGTTGGGTATTACAGGTTTTCTGTTCTCTTCTGATTGCAAATGTTCTGCAGGAATATTCACAGCTCTGGACAGCCCATGGACTTTTCCCTCCTGACTGTTCCCGTGGCCACAGCAGGGGCACCTAATCTTCTGTGGGTCACTCACCCAAATGGAAGTCTAATAAGCCTATCAGACTTCTCAGAATAATGTTTATAAATGCATAAATATAATGTATCATTCTCTGAATTTTAAAAATACATAATCCCCTCCTCAGAATAATGTTTACAATAAATGCATAAATGAAAAAATAGCATTATTAACACACTAGTTTGTGGCTTGCATTCAATATAGAAGGAGTGCTAAATGTTTGTTAGAAGTTAATGAACTTCAGGATGTGATTTTTTTCTTATTGTAAAATTTCGGGCTCCCTCAACTTTAACCTTGAAATCTTTGACTACCTGAATTGCAACGCCAGGTGAAAATTCCTATTCTAGAAATAGGTAGCTGGGACAGTTTTGTGGAAATTTCTATTGCTTTCCAGTTCAAATCGGTCACTCTTGAGAAATTTCTTCCTAGTAAGCTAGGGAAAAACAAATTTACTAAATGTGATCTGTGACAGGGCAGCAGATTCACACAAAGGTGCTATTCCTACTTACCCTGAAATTATGTTGGATTCCTGATTTAAAGACCTATTACTCTCTTGCCTGACTATGTGATCTTACAGAAAAGTGTGAATGGGCAATTTGGACTCTTCCCCCCAGAGAGATTTCCTCTTGGACCATTTGTTTCCACAGTCCCTGGAACAAGCTAATTTCTCCATGACTTCCCACACTGAGTTGAATAAAGACTGAAGAAAATTGCTTAATTATGCAGGTGAAAGCTTGGTCTGGGCCCTAGGGGTGGAGTCAGAACAGGAGTGTAAATTAAATCAGTTATTTTTAAACTTTCCTCCCAGGGACCTCAGCTGTGGTCGCCTCACCTGGAGGAGGTGAAGAAATTCCAAGAGCCCGGAGGACCCACTGTGTCGGTGGAGACTTGGGTTTTCCCACACAGGCTCCCACCACAGGTGGAGTAGCTGACTGAATGAGAGTCCTCCAGTGTGTTCCGCTCAGTGGCCTAGTGCTGATGGTGGGGCTTCTCACCAGAGGTGACACTCAGCTGAGTGTCGGGAGACAGAGTTCCAGTGCTGGTGCCTGGGGCAGCTCCTTTCCCATCCCTCTGCCTTGGTTCCCCCACTTGAATCAAGAGGTTTATAAAAAGAGGTCTTTGTGTTTAGTCATTGTAGTCTTCTGCTAGGGCTGCCACGACAAAGGCCCAAAGGCTGAGCAGCTTAAATGGAAACTTTAATTGTGGAGGGCAGAAGGCTGAGATCTAGGTGTGGGCAGGGTTGGTTCCTGCTGAGGGTGTGAGGGAGGGATCTGTTCTAGGTGTTTCTCCCTGGCTGGCAGAGGGCCTGCTTCTTCCTGAGTCTGTTCACATCCTCATCCCTCTCTGCTTGCTTCTGTGTCTGAATCTCCTCTGTTGAGAACATCAGTCATATTGAATTGGAGCCCTCGTCGATGACCTCACTTCAACCTGATTATCTCTGTAAAGATTCTGTCTCCAAATGTACCAGTGTATTGGGGGTTAGGACTTCATTCAGCATTGGAGTTTTGGTAGAGGGAGCACAACTCAACCCATAACGCTGGTCTTTCAGATGTCATTTCTATTAGAGGGACTTAACCATTGTTCAGATCTCCTGTAGGCGTAACAATTAATGCTGAAAATTTCCTACCAGGAAGTAGCCAGAGTATTGGTTTCCGAGGCACTGAAAGGACACAGGCAGTCCTTGGCAGCTCTCTGCAGTGGCCAGAGGAAACTTGCTTGGAAGCACATTCCTCACCCTACCAAGAAAAGGCTAGAAAAATGTAACTCTCTACCTGGCTCAGATTCTGTGCAGGGGAGGGGCAGAGGCTAATGAGCAGTTTTCCCATCCACAGGGAGTCCTGGTCCCACCTGATCCCAGCCCTTTCAGCTCCACCTTAAACACACACAGCCAGGCAGCTCTTAGCTTGGGCGCAACACCAGCTTTTAAATGCCTAGCCTGGATTGTAGCAGGTAAATTGCTGGGTGTCTGTATGGCGTGTTATTTACTCTACTGCACTTTATCTGTGTTTATAAACCCTCTGCTTAGTTTGCCTGCCAACTTCACTGTGGAATAATTGAAACTAAAAAAAAAAAAAAAAAGGAAGAAGAAAGCAAGTGCCAAAATCTAAAGTTCTCATCCATAAAACAAAAAGAAAAATTAAGCTGGCTTTCTAAGGTAAACGATGTTCTATCTGGCACAGAACAATTCTAAAATCATTTCAAAAATAGAAAAAAATAAGGAAATATTTTCTAATTGACCTAGGAATTTGTACAGTTGACAAGCTATAACTGTATAAAATCTGATGATGATTTTTATTTCATTAGTGTTTTCTTATTCATTTGCCATGTTACCATATATTTGTGTATATATATATGCCACAATCTATGAGCGCGAATAATATAAAAATTATCAAAAATTATATTATACAATGAAATAAAATGAGTTTTATGCCATTTGACCAGTGAATTTCCAACTTCTAAATATTTACACCAAATTTATCTAAAACTCTGTGTCCAAGCACCCCATCACTCGGCCCGCATGCCCCAGATAAGATCATCTCACTCTTCTTCATGACATGCTTTTTTAGTTCCTTGTTTCTCTAAATTGAGTTCAGTGACTTTGTTCTCATTTAGGCTCTGCACAACCTGGAATCCAACTTGATGTATTTTATCTCTTAGTTTTTATCCTAGTATCAGCATTGGGGAATATTTTTCCTTTTTGTGTGTGTGTATTTATATATATATATATATATATATCATGCTTTATTTTCATATGATTGAAAGAAAAGATAACTGCAGTTTACATGTCTGGTAGTCTCTCTTCTAAAACATCTCTCCACTGCTCATCTTAGTTCTCTGCGGCTCTGCTTTGCTTGTGTGTGACCTAGATTGGAAGCTCCTCAGGCAGGGATCTTGTCACTTGGTGCTTTGTTAATGTGTTCTAGACACTTCTTCCAAGACTGAGTAATCACAGTATGCAAACTGGGGAGTGATTAGATTATGAACCTGAATGATAGTACATCCTACAGTTAGGTTAGGGTGTGATCAGGAAGCACAGATAGTCAGAGGTAAAATGATTAAACAAAAGAACAGTTGGAAATAAGTTTATTACAAGGGTAAGGAAACTCCAGTCCCTTGCAATGTGGCTCTCTGTGTCAGGGCCAGAAAAGAAGCTGCAGGTAAAGCCTGATGCTCTGGAAAGACTCGCACGGGCAGGTGTGCCGGATAGTCTAAACACAGAAGGAAGAAGCCCTGCTCTGTTCATTGGAGACTCAGCGGAAACTGGAAAAGGAAAGCTATTCCTCAGGTACAGAAGGTCAATGATATTTGAAAAACATGTTGGCTATACTGCCTCCCTTGGAAACTGATCTGGCTATTTATTCTGATTCAAATGAACTTCTTTCTTGTCTCCATGCAGTTATGGCCACAACCCCTGTGTCTCCTAGAAACTTGGAAAGTGACAAAGCGGAACAAAATTTAAAGATACACCTCTTTTTTAAATTTTGTTTTGTTTTGTTGTTTTTTAGACACACCTCTTATCTGGTGAAAGGTCACTTCCAGTTATTTCCTTATGTGCAATCCTCAAAATCCTAATTAGGTATCCGGGGGCCCCATATTTGTGAATATACAAAGGAGCCTCCTCAACTACTTCTGAAAAAGCAAAGAAATATAAATGGTTAGAAAAATTCTCAGAAATTTAGGAGAATAAAGAGTTAAGAAGTTTGAAAAGTAATCATGTTTACAGGAAGGAAAAGTCCCTCCCCACGGCGGGTGCTTGTGGGACCCAAGGCTCCTGGGAAAGCCATGTTCTTCTTGCTGCCTCTGGGCGGGGGCTGCACCACTCCCTGGGAGTGAGGTATGGAGTGCGGGTCTGTGGCAGATCTCCTTAAGCCCGAGGCAGCTGAGGATTAAAGAGCTGTTCAGACAGTAGGGCTTTGATGCCAAGGCCAAGCTATGCAGTGCATGATTTGGCTCTGTGAACGCTCCTGAATCAGTCTCTCCCAGGGTTCTCACCACGGGGGAGTTAAAGGGTGACAACGCAGGGTCTGGAAGAGTTGTCACCTTTGCTGACTCTGGGAGCAGAAGAGTTACTGACTCCTCACAACACAGCAAGACCTTGTTGGGAGGATGTTCACAGCCCCTGCTGAGGTCGGTGAAGATGGCTCTCTGGAGGAACAAACATGCACAAGAGAACGTAAAGGTGGCAAGGTAAAAGACACTCACTTCTCAGCTCTCCTGCAAGCTCTCGGAGGTGACAGGGCTCGCTGAGATCCAGTAAGCAGGTCTGGCAAATTTTCTTGAGGGTATCCCATTATGGGGTTTAGGCATCTTTTCAAGATAGGCTAAAATTAAATACAACAAAAATAACATGAGATATGCCTGGAATCCTGTGATAGGAAATATTTTACCTTTGGGAGTTCAAGAAAAGGTGACAGATGTTGGCATTGTGGCACAGTAGGCTAAGCCACTGCTTGTGACACTACCATCTCATATCAGAGTGCCGATTCAAGTCCTGACTGCTAGGCTTCCAATCCAGCTTCCTGTTACTGCACCTGGAAAGGCATCAGAAATGCTTGGGCCACTGCCACCCATGTGGGAGACCCTAATGGGATTCCCAGGTTCTGGTTTCAGAGTGGCCCAAACCTGGTTGTTGTGGCCATTTGGGGAGTGACCAGTGATGGAAGATCTCTCCTATTCTCTCTCTCTCTCACTTTAGCTTGCAAATAAATAAATAAATCTTCAATAAAAAAAAAGATCGACAAGCTAGCTTAACCTCTTTGAGAACAAAACGAGTGTGTGTTTTAATACTAACACTGAAGTAAGAATTGAAACCAAGAAAACTGTTTCAATATCTTTCCTGTTTATTATCTTTGTATTAATTCTACCTATCATTTTAAAAGGTCATTAATAAATCAATCAGGACATTTATGCTCTGCACACATTACATGGAATTAATAGTTCTGTCATGTGCCTGACTCAAAGTTGTACATCATCACTAGAACACCAAAAATGTCAGAAAAAATAGAACACATTTTGCTCAGTTTAATTAGACTTTGTTCTCCTACAAAAATATTGCTACTTTTAAAATATTTTGGGGCCAGCATTGTGGCATAGTTGGTAAAGTCACTGCCTGTGGTGCTGGCATTCCATATTGGCTCTGGTTCATGTCCCGACTGCTCCACTTCTGATATAGCTCCCTGCCAACGGAAGATGGTCCCCGTGCTTGGGCCCTGCCATCCACCTGAGAGACCCAGATGAAATTCCTGGCTCCTGGCTTCATCCTGGCTGACCTCTGACCATTGCAGTCACTTGAGGAGTGAACCGGTAGGTAGAAGATCTTGGTCTCTCTGTCTCTCCCTTTCTATGACTCTGGTTTTCAAATAAACAGATAAATCTTTTTTTTTTTTTGACAGGCAGAGTGGACAGTAAGACAGAGAGACAGAGAGAAAGGTCTTCCTTTGCCCATGGTTCACCCTCCAATGGCCGCCGCAGCTGGGGCGCTGCGGCCGGCGCACCGCGCTGATGCGAAGGCAGGAGTCAGGTGCTTCTCCTGTTCTCCCATGGGGTGCAGGGCCCAAACACTTGGGCCATCCTCCACTGCACTCCCTGGCCACAGCAGAGAGCTGGCCTGGAAGAGGGGCAACCGGGACAGAATCTGGTGCCCAGACCGTGACTAGAACCCAGGGTGTCGGCGCCACAGGCGGAGGATTAGCCTATTAAGCTGCGGCACCGGCCTAAACAGATAAATCTTTAAGAAAATATTTTCTTGCCAGCTTTATACTGTTATTTGGTACAGTTTCTTTGTCATAAAACAAGCCACAAAATGTGTGACTCAATTGGCAATACTTTATGTGCTTGAAGCAAAATCTAAGAAATTGCATTTTAAAACTCTCAGAACTGTTAAAATGAGGTGAAAACCACTTACTTCAAGTGACCAAATAGAAATATTTAAAACTGGGAACATTTTAAGATATGTTACCAATAACCATTTTAGGAAACAGCTATTAAAATTTCAATAGTTCAATTTCCGAACAAGACACTGCAATTTTGACAACTATTACATTCTTCATAGTGTGAGGAGTTTTTCACAGATAAGGTTGTTATTCCCATTTGTAAATCTATTTGAAATATATGTGGTTTGAAGATAAGCCATTTTGAGTTTTGTTACTTTAAGCAATCCATTCATAGGGAATAGCAAAACCAAAAGGAATATTGTTAATCACACAATTTTTATTTCTTTGTGTGCATCTGTTTTTAGATTGGGCAGAGTTTGGAAAACTCAAAGCCTGGGAACCCAAACAACATTAGGAGGCTTGAAATGTTGAAGTGATACTTACTTGTTACATTCTCATCTGTGTGCTAAACGTTTATGGATATGCTTATGTGTAGAAATAACCATATACATGCACGTGCAACTACATGCATTTCCTTCTTCATCTAATTAGCATTTCATTTTGATTTTCTTCACCTGTGTTTTGGGAACATGTTTTTTTCCCTGGGATTCGTGGAGTATAAAGTGTGTAAGAATTGAAGAGACAGTTTTTAGGGTTCACATCTGTGGATAGCTCCTTGGGCTAAATTCAATACATTGAACAAATTTGGAGTTCCTCATTTCTACAGAACCAACAAACTTCCCACATTTCCTTTAAGGTTGTTATCAAGATCTTATCTAGGGGCCAAGGTGCCATAAAATTATGCTTTCCCAAGGCTGTCTAGTAAACACCCTTCCTGAGTATCTCACTCACTGGAAATAACTCACTCTTTTCCATGGCCTCAGCACCTATTGACAATTTCAAGTTGGATTTAGCTTTTTCTACATAATAATTTTTTAACCATCACAATATGTTTTTGTCCCTGCTACTGCCTTAAAATTATTCTTCCCAAAGTTACAATCCATCAGGATTCTTGTCACCAAATCCAATAAATACTTGTCAGTCAATATCTTCTCTGTTCAGGAGTTGTCAATATTGATCACTCACTCAGTCTCCGGGGTTAACATTCATTGTTTATCTCTTGACCCACGGGTGTTCCTCTTTCTTCAAACTTGCCATATTGAGTTGCCTCCAAAATCTGCTGCTTTTTAGAACTTTGCAGTCTCAGTTAGTAACAGGACACATCCACCCAAGAGGTATGGTATTATTGCCTGATAGATAAGGTGGTTAGACATACCAGGCTCTAAATCCTCTCTTTGCCACCCTGTATGCTCTTCTGAAAAATTACCTGACTCCAACTTTCCTCTAAAACTGAGATAATTGTACCTTTATCATGAGGTTGTTATGAAGATTAAGCAAGGTCATGCAAAATACATAATACATGTTAGATTCCCTTGTCTTAAGTTTTTCCTAACTGCTTTAGCCAGAAGCTTGGAGTCATCCTAGGCTCATCTCTTCTTATCATTAAACTTGGTGAGTTTCACAAAGTGTTCACCAAATTCTGTTGATGGAAATTTCCAAAATTTTCTAAAATCCATTGCTTCCTACCAATTTTCATGGCCTCATTTATTGACTAGATCGTTGCCGCAATTTCCCTGATCAAGTTAAATCAGCTCTCACAGTAGAAATAAAATTGTTTTAAAAATGCAAATCTGATCTTGACTGAGCCCAATTTAAATCCTTCTGTGGCTTCCTGCAAACTTCATATCAAGTCCAACTCCAGAGCATGGTAGGAAGGGTGCTTTCTGGCCAGGTTCTGCACTGTATCTTCAGATCCAAGTCCTGCTCCTCCCCAGCACAAATCATACCTGGATTTTCTGGAAAATCTCTTCCTCTCCATGTCTTTATCACTTTCCACGTGTGTTTATCACTCTTTAAACTCTCTCTCTCTCTTTTAAAAGATTTATTTGAAAAGCAGAGTTACAAGGAAGGGGAGGCAGGGCCAGAGAGGGAGAAGCTTTCCATCTGCTAGTTCGCTTCCCAAATGGCTGCAGTGACCAAAACCAGGAGCCCAGGTCTCCCAGTTGAGCATAGGGGCCCAAGCACTTGGACCATCTTCCACTGCTCGCGCAGGTGCATTAGCAGGGAGCTGGATCAGAAGTGGAGCAACTAGGATTCGAATCAGCTCCCATAGGGGATGCTGGCACTGTGGCATAATGGGTTAATCTGCCACTGACAGTGCAGGCCGTTCCTTAAATTCTCTTTCCATCTCCTTCATGTTAACCACATGGTTCATGTGGTTAACATCTTGGCCTCCTTCAAAGTCACCTCAGGCTTCCTGGTGAGCCAGTCTGCTTTAATGCTCTTTCTGCCTCTGTTCTTCTTGTCACAGCCTGTGTATTTTAGCCACAGCATGGATTATATATGTATTTTTTCTCATCACATTAATTATCTCGCTTCCATGGTAGACCAGAAGTCCATTACGAGCATGTTATGACTTTTGGATATAAAACATGCTTTGTAAATATTATGGTTCAATACCTGTACGAGAAAACTTCAAAAAATTTGTGGAAAAAATGGAATGAAAAGACAAATTTATTTTAGTAAAGACATTTTTTTCAAAATCCGTGCAGGGGCTTGTGCTCTGGCATAGTGGGTAAAGCTGCAACCCTGCAGTGCCAGCATCCCATATGGGCACCAGTTTGAGTCCTGGCTGCTCTACTTCTGATTCAGCTCTCTGCTGTGACCTGGGAAAGCAGTGGAGGATGACCCAAGTCCTTGGGCCCCTGCACCCGACTGGAAGACCCGAAGGAAGCTCCTGATTCCTGGCTTCTGATTGGCGCAGCTCCAGCCACTGCAGCCAATTGGGGAGTGAACCAGCAGATGGAAGACCTCTTTGTCTCTCCCTCTCTCTGTCTATAACTCCACCTCTCAAACAAATAAATAAAATCTTTTAAAAAAATATTATGAGAGATTGGCCCATGTGATTATATAGGCTGAGCAGTCCAGTGATCTTCCACTTGCAAGAAGGCCAGGAAGATCAGCAGTTGCAATTCTAGTCCAGGCCCAAAGGCTCAGGTACACAGAGTACCAACGTCCAAGAGCAGGAGAAGATGGATGTCCCAGCTGAAGAAGAGAGAGTGAATTTGCCATTCTTCCTTAGATGATGCCACTTTGCTTTACTCATTCATCAGTTCAAATGCTATCTCTCCCAGAAACACCGACAGAGATGCACACATAGAAAACCATTTTGCCATCTAGCTGGGCATCTTTTGACTCTGTCAAGTTGATGCATAAAATTAAACATCATGTACCTTCTGGATTTTCTGATCCTTTACTTGCACATGCAGGTTTCATGAGACAATTTTAAAAAATTAAAAATGGGAGACCAATATGAACCCCTTCCTTCTTGAATATGATTAATGAGGAGAAAGAAAATAGATTGCAAATTTTATCATATTTTATTGGTTTGTAGACTATTATATCTACAAAATCAATAAAGTATATTTTATTAGCTCTGAACTGTTGTGTTTAAGAATTGTGACAATAGAAGAAAAACAAAGATATATTGAGATTAAATTAATGGCTTCACTTGAATTCACTTTAGGTCTTAGCTGAGAAATTATTTTCTTTCATTTTTTTCTTTCATTAAATCTTTGCTTCAAATCCCCTTTTCTACCATATTTAAAGGAGGCTTCTAGACAAAGACCTTCTTTGGGTAGTTAATGGCCTCACCCGGATAAGTTCCCACCTTATCTTTCATGTCCTTTGCGTATTCTAGACAAATAAAACAGATGGGAACAATATTTTGAGCCAAAGAACACAGTGCAGTTGGAAACACTTGCCTCATGTAGCCACGGCTGTATTTATTGTTGTTGTAGATAACAGAGGCTAAAGCACTAGAAAGTGGATGATAGGGTTCCCTAAACATACACCCTCTTTCTCACATCCACACCTTTGGGCCTGCGGAGGCCTCTCCTCTTTCTCTGCTGTGTGAACTCCTCTTTACCTTTCAGACCCCAATACCTCTAGAAAACCTTTCCTTCTCTGGCCATGCAGAGGGAATTGCTTTTTTCTTTTTGGGGATAGCACGTACAGGGTGCCACACCCCTAAATAAGAGCTGTCTCTTTGACTATCGGTCTTTTTCACCCACTTGTGAGCTTCCCAGGAGAAAGAGATTGTGATTATTTCACAAGCAGATTCTCAGAGCCAAGCTCAAGTTAAGCCTAGCACGTAGAAGTTACTCAAATGTTTGCTGAGTAAATATTGAATAAATACGAAGATCTGTGCTCAGTCTGAGATGATGTAATATTTGTAATCATTGACTCAGATGATAATATCCTTAGCAGATCAATTAGGTAACATTAAGAAAAATGACTAAGACTCTTTGTTCTTACCTGAAGTGTATTGAATGCAATTTTTTTAAAGCTGAGATGAGCCTTCTGATTGAAATGGGTTCACTTTGTAGCATAGGTTGGAGGTGTGGAATGGCACAGTGGCTAGAAATGTGACCTTGAAGTCAATCCTCCTGTACTCAAATCCTATTTACAGTGTTTTCTAGGCTTATAATATCAAGCTGCTCACTTCAGTTTTATTATCTGTAAAATGAGTATAATTTTGCCTTCCATATAGTTATTTTACAAATTAGAATATGTCAATGAAACTTTCTGCACGTATTCAGCCATAAGTAGACATTCTCCATTATTAGTAGGCCATGTGTTTCTAAAGCCCTGCTTTAGTGTGGGACCACGTGATTTTGGTCTGAATGTTTTGTTTGTTCTCCCATTTCCCCTGGTGTATGTGATTGCAGATGCTGGGAACTGACCTCAGCCTCCCTGACACTGAGCCTCATGGGGCCCATTTAAAGTAAGAATATAATTGACATTTTAAATGCAGGCTTTGTCAATATATTTTCCCATTTTCACCCACTGTTCTCTTTGTCTCCTTCCTATTGCAAGATTTTTATTATAACATTTGGGTATTTGTTGGTTTATAGAGAAAGAGACAGAGTTCCTATCTGCTGGTTCACTCCCCAGTTGTCGGCAAAACCCAGGACTGAATCCAGCAGCTGGGAACTTAACCTGGGTCTCCCCTGTGGATGTCCAGGACTCAATGCCCTGAGCCACTACCTCCTGTCTCCCAGGGAGTGTACTAGAAAGGAACAGAGCCAGGCTCCAACCCAGGCATGCTGATATGGGATGTGGGCAATGCAAGTGACGTCTTAACTACTACGCCAAACACAGGCCCCTCACTATAATATTTGAAGTTGAGGACAAGCCAGTCAATGAATGACTGCATTTCCATATGCAACTCTGCTCTGGATGTTGGATTTTCCTTGCATCCTATGGGCTTGAATTGGGAATAGGCTTGAAGCCCAGGAGGATCTAAGGTATAGTATGTAGAGGTAAAAGTGGTATGGAAACCTATGATAATATGAACATCAACTCAAAGGCATTGGGCCTAGGAGCAGAACTCTACTTGAGGTAACACAAAAACTGAAAAAAGCAGGGCTATAAACTAAGGTTAAAAAAGGACTGAATAGTGTATATGGAAAGATTTTTCAAATCCCTGGGGCAAAATCACAGCAGGCTTGGAATAGCAGAAAGGGCAAAGGTCTTGAGACCAGCTTGTATGACTTGGAATCAGCTGTCTCACGCCTTTGAGCTCCATTGGGTTCACCTGTAAAATGTGGGATGATGGAGGAAGAAGGTATACCTAAACCATCCTACACTCTCCTGGTACTTACTTCTCAGCCTTGGCTGCAGGAGGGGAGGGAACCCTTAAGTTGTAAACCCAACAGAGATTACAAGGGGAAAGCAAACCTTTCCCTTTATCAGTGTCCAGTCATTTCTTTGGTCAGGCTTGTTTTAAAAAACAAAGGAAGGAAAATCAGAAGGAGTATTGTTGATGTTTGTTAACATAAGCCCAGAAGTTTAGAATTTGCATTTGTCATGGACCACTAACTGCTGGGTTGGTCTTACTGGCTCCTGCTCATTTCTGTACTGATCCATTTCCTGGCTTTCAGGTGTGTTAGAAGAATGGCATATATGGGGATTCTAGAGAAAAAAATTGCTCCAGGATATTCCTACTCTTAATTCTCGGAGATCTGGTGCCCACTTTCCTAATGGAGTGAATGACCCTTGTTGGTCTACAGTGTTTTGACGAAACCATGCAGTTTGCTTTGCTCTGATTCTATTTTCTTTCTTTTCTTTTTTTTTTAAGATTTATTTATTTTATTTGAAAGGCAGAGTTACAGAGAGGCAGAGGCAGAGAGCGAGGGAAAGAGAGGTCATCCATCCACTGATTCATTCCTGAAATGGCCACAATAGCCAGAACTGGGCTGATCCAAAGCCAGGAGCCAGGAGCCAGGAGCTTCTTACTGGTCTTCAATGTAGGTACAGGGGCCCAAGCACTTGGGCCATCTTCCACTGTTTTCCCAGGCCATAGCAGAGAGTTAGACCAGAAGTGGAGCAGTCAGGACTCAAACCGGGGCCCATACTGATGCCAAAACTACAGGAGGCGGCTTTACCCACTAAGCCACAGCACCAGCCCCTGATTCGATCTATTTTCAGGATGATTGTGACACTTAGTCATGAATATTTAATCAAAGCATATGCAACATACATTGAGGATGCATTTGAGCACTTGGACAAATATAGAATAACACATGGATGATAATTGGAATGAAATTTAGTTGCTACTGATTTTATTTGATGGTGCTAAATCCTTTCTTGGGGATAAATTAATTTTGCTTCAACCTAATTAAGAACATTTGATGGAAGTACTTGATTTTTTTACTGACTTTGGTGCTTAGCTAGGTGCACACTGAGAAAAGCAAAGGAAAACTGATTAAAAATGCATATGTATGTACTATACATATATATATGTTTTCATAAAGCAGTATTAGATAATTGTCTTACTGTTTGGTCATTAATCATCCATTTTAACTCTTGTAAATATCAATGACTAAATATAGAAAGAGGAAATGTATATTGATAAATAAGAAATGATTTTGATCATTGAGAAACAAATGTTTGCTGGTTTCTTGTATGTATTTCTAAACCTACTTGCCAGGCAACTTATTGAGGAATTTATTGTTGAGAGAAACAATAAAATGAGAACAGTTAATGATCAAAATTTAGCTTAATGCTTTTAATTTATTCTTTTCCATTGATTTCTCTAGGAGGCAAGATAGTGAATTAAGGGAACATGTGTTTTAAATGTGCTTTCTTTACTATTTCCCTCAACAAACTGGTTTTGGCTTCTTTGTACCCTGACTCCCTTGCATTTCTGCTCTAAGTTCACATACTTGAACTCTGAATGTCTCTCTGCTTTTTATTCTCTTTCTGGCATGAGATAACTCTTTTAAATCAACCATCTGTTTTCAACCAAAAGGATTTACTTAAATAAATAAAACATCATTGAGGCATAATGATTAGAATAAACCTCTTTAACCCAATTATGGGACAAATCTAAGACTGGGTCTGAAGATTTCTGAGTGTTTTCCCCTCATTTTGAGATCTCGAGAAACTGAGTTATTCTCTCTGAGCCTTCGGCTTCACATCCATGAAGTGGGATAATGAAACTTCCCTGTGATAATGAAAACTGAGATTATGGAAGCAGAACTGCTCCACATTTCAAGTGTAAAGGTTTTTAGGTTTTTAAATGCTAGGGCAGAGAGAGAGTGTCTCAATGTTCTGTGTAATACCAGCACTTAGCAATGAGCAGGCACACAGTAGACCTCCCGGACGAGTGTTAAAGGAGTTATTGGTGTTCTCCCAGGTACTCAAGTTTGTATAACGACTTCCTTGCCCATCTGTGAACTCGTTTGGGACCAAGATTGAACTTCCTTGTTTCTCACAAACCCTGACACTGTGCCTCCAACTGATTCCAACAGATTTCAACATGAGTGAGTGCAGACCATGTTGCCAGCATGCTCTGCTTCTAAAGGAAGTAAAATGATCTAATGTGTCCTATATGTTTAGCCATCCTTTATCAAGAAGTCAGTGAGCAGAGAGGTCATCAGGCTTTGCTAATGACATAGAAACCTAGACAAGCATTCACAGAGAAAGAACCATGCATAATACTTGGAATAGTAAATAATCCCAGAGAGACCACAGATGTTGTACTGTAAGTACTTCGGTAAACTTTGTAAAAACTCTTTCCAGAATAAAAGCACACCCTTGAGCAGCAGTAATTAGAATTTATTAAAAATACCAAAGAACTGGAAGAGATCATTTATTGTAGATAAACACGCTAGCAACACTTGCCCAGCTGCATTTTCTAGTTTTGTGAAAGATGTACAAATCAGGGTCACGGCATATGAGAAAACTGTGTGTTCTTAAACCACGCTGTGTAGAGGTCACCTAACCACATTTGTTTCTATGTTGGCCTGAGGTCCAGAACAATGGGCTAGAAGTATGCATTCCAATACTTTTTCAGCCGCTAATTTATAAAGTGAAAACAGCAAGTCACTGAACTCCATGTGCCTTAATTTCTTAATCTATAAAGTAGGTATTATAATATATTTTCTCTGTATACCCCTCAGGCTTTCTGTGAGGATTCAATGAGGAGAGAATGTACAAAAGGGTTGGAAAGCAAACATAAAACTTTCCTTATCTAGACATTTTGCAGTGACTCTGGATATAGCCTGTATTAGTTCTTTCGTAATCTTGAGTTAAGATATTCTGACAACTGCCATGCCTTCAGCCTCAGCTGCTTCGTTTGAAAAGCCAGGTTTCTCAATGTCATAATTCTATCATGAACATCACCTCCTCAGTGCCTTGTAAAAGTTGAAAATCATGATAATAATGCTTATTTCACTATTTTTTAGCAGCTCTTACTTAAAACTTTTCATTCTCCTACAATGAAAGTATCTGTTGTGTCTGTTACTACATTCTGAGCTTCTGGCATATAACTGGTCACATAAAACATGCCTAATTAACATTTGTTGAAGAAATGAATGAGTGAACTAAAGTATTGAGTGATTTTTTCAAAGGAGCATTTGGAAATTTCTTTGGAGCTATGTTTCTCTGGAAAATTAACAATTAACTTGGGAGGAAAGAAATTTTATAAAATAACCTTATCTTTTAAATCTGTTTTTTTAAAACTTAAAAAAAATTTTATTTTATTTAAAAGAGAGAGAGAGAGATCTTGTATTTGCTGGTTCACTTCTCAAATGTTCATAGCAATCATGATTGGGTCAGGTTAAAGCCAGGAGCCCAGAACTCAGCCTAGGTCTCTTGTTTAGGTGGCAGGGACCCAAGCACTTGAACCATCGTCTGATGCCTTTCAGATCATCAAATGCCTTTTCTGCATTATCAGGAGGCTGGATAGGAAGCAGGGTAGCCAGAACTTGAATCAGCCACTCTGATACGGAATGTACGCATCCAAGCCGTGACTTAACCACTGCCCCAAATGCTCACCCTGAAAAAAATGTTGGGGTATATAATCTGTGATTATATAAATACTCAGATCATTAAGAAAAGAAAATATACTTGTACTATAGTCCCTTCTTATCTATGGCCTTGATTTCTAAGGTTTGAGTTACTCTATGTCTAAAAGTACTAGATGGAAAATTGCTAAATAGTTCATAAGTTTAAAATTGCCTGCCATTCTGAGCAATGAAATCTTGTACCTTTCTGCTCTGACCCAGATGGGATGGGAATCAGTGTGAATATACTATCTGGTCATGTGTCACTTAGTAGCTATCTTGGCTACCAGATCAACCACTGTTTTACTTAATAATGGTCCTAAGGCACAAAAGGAGTACTGAGGACAATTCAGTTATGCCAAAGAAAATCTGTAAATTGCTTCCTTTAAGTGAAAAGGTGAAAATTCTTCTCTTAAGTGATAGAGCTTGCTAAGATCTATAGTAAGACTGGATCTTCTATTGGGCAATTATGAAAAATTACAAATTTATGCTAGTTTGCTTTAGTTTTGTGCCTCAAACTGCAAAATTTTGTCCACAGTGCATGATAAGCACTTAGTCAAGATGGAAAAGGCATTAAATTTGAGAGTGAAAGATACGAACAGAAAGCATGTTTATATTGCCAGCATTGTTCATATCCGTGGTTTCAGACACCCACAGATCCCCTCAGATAGAGGGGTGCTGCTGTACTACTGATTTGGTGGCTCCATTGTGGGCATGCTGAGGGGACGTGGAAGTGAAACTCAGTGCATTCAGATGGCACAATGGCCCATAGGTGGAGTTGTGAGGAGACATGAACTCATGGAAGTTGTTACTTTTACAAATGTTTAAGAAATGTAGTTTTGGGTTCAGTGCTGTGGCACAGCAGGTTAATCCACCATCTGCAGTGGCAGCATCCCCTATGGGCACCAGTTGAACTCCTGGTTGCTTTAATTCTGACCTGGTACCCTGCTAATGCACCTGGGAAAGCAGTGGAGGATGGCACAAGTCCTTGGACCCCTTTACCTATGTGGGAGACTTGGAAGAAGCTCCTGGCTCCTGGCTTTGGCCTGGCCCAGCTTTGGCTGTTGTGGCCATTTGGGGAGTGAATCAGCAAATGAAAGATCTCTCTCTGTAATTCTGCCTTTCAAATAAATAAATAAATCTTTTTTTTAAAAGAAATGTTATTGTACATTAAATGCAAATATTTTGATATGTGAATCTTCATTAATTCAATAATATTTAAGTGCTTCATAAATCAAGAATTGGCTACATGTTCAAGGTCAAAGATGACTAAGAAAGGCAACCTCCCTGTCCATGTGATTCTTATTGTAAGTTGGTGATAAAGACAAATAAACAATCATTTACAGCTTTTGTGACAGGGACCATGGGAACAGACAGAGTTCACCTTATAGAGATTAAGCTAATAGATTGGATCAAAATAGACTTTCCATAGGAGATAATGTCAAAACAGAAAAATGGAGGGAAAAGATTGCATGAAAGATCAATAGTAGGGTTAGTCCACCTAGAGGCATGGGGGTTTGTGGAACAAAAATTACTCCTGGAGAAGTCATCTGGTCAGATCACACAGGACCCCAAAAGCCATACTAAAGGGTTTGCAGTTCATTGTATGACGAATGGTGAGCCCTTGTAAGAGTTTAAGCAGGACAGTGATAAAAGCAGGTTTGACCATTTAAAAATTTTTCTAGCAGATAATACAGACAGTAGATTGGAGAGAGAGACTAAAGAGAAGTTGTTCTAGATGTTTAGGTAGAGTGTGGTGGTGGAGACTAGGGGAGCAGCAATGTGGGCTGAGAGAAGCAGAGGAATCTGAGAGATCTCTGGGTGTGGAATCTAAGGGCCTCCCACAAACCCATGCTGGGGAGCCTGCCTATGACTTTCAGACAAGGTCTATGAGACCATGCAAACTACAAAGAGCAGGTCGTGTGATCTTTGAGGACAGAGTCTATGCAGGACCAGCTTCACGAACATTCGATCTGTATAGTCACATGTAGTACTGCATTCAGAAGGGCCCTGCATTTGGCTTAATGGTCTGTCATAATCATTCTGAAATTCTAAATAATTTTGAGTGAGAGGGCCTTACATTTTCATTTTTTTTAAGTGGGAGGTAAAATAGCAAAGTTTATTAGGGCAGGGACATCTGTAAGGATGGATGGGCACCTCTCCAGACAGGACCTGGGAAAGAGTGCCATCTACATTTTCATTTTGTACTAGGCCTAGAAAATTACATAGCCTGCCTGGACACCAGCACAATGGTTAAACAGGATGAACGCTCATGTAAGTCAGCTGCATAAAGGAGTTCTATTTGTAGTAAACAACCAGGAGTTGGTTTGGGAGTCCTGAGGCAAGCAGGAGGAAATAGTCTGTGTAACATGAGCTGCTCCCGCATAGCATGAGGTCTCCTGTGTTCCGCTGGATGAGGATAGAGAAAAGAACTGCAAAGGGCACACTATGGGAAAGACAGAGCAGGTATACCTCTGCGATCTGTAGGCTGGGTTTGTCTATGCACCCAACTGGCTTTGCTTCTCAATGACTTCTAGACAATAGCCTTTACTTAATACTTTTTAGCTTATCCAGCAGCAAAATTATTTTCCCTATTGTGTTGACTTTTGGTTTTGTTTATAGGTTACTCAGATATTCTGTGAATTGTTGATTTTCTTTCATCTTCTTTTCTGTGCCTGGAATTATTTTTCTGTGTTCAGTTGTCATACTGTATAATTAACTTTAGCTTAAGTTTACTTACTATAACAATTGCTAAGAGAAAATTATACACTGCACATCTTGTGCTAGATTCGGATATTATTTTAAGCCAAATTTAATGGGTTTTCTCACATTAACTGTTGAATTTTTCTCTTCTACATGTTCCTGTGATCACTTTAATCAAAGTCTTCGTTGACATGTGTCCTTCTGAAGAATCTTCATCCTTCCAGGCTCTTTCCACTTAAACTCTCACTTCAGGCCAATTGCTGTATAAACACAGAAACCCAACAAGCCAAATAATGCTTTTGCAACGCTTTTAGAATCTGGGAGGCAGGTGTCCAAAGTGGAAGGAACATGGACTTGGGAGTCACTGAAACCTTGGTCTGAATTCCAATTCTGCCCAATGAACTCTATGAATTTGGGTAAGTTATTTTTAACTTTTTGATCCTTAGTCTCCTTTTCTGCAGATGAGGGGTAATGCTGCTGCCTGTCTTACAAGACAATTGGGGACAGCGATTATGTTAATACATAGAAAATGCCTAGGACACACTAGGAATGCAGTAATGGCAGCTCATATTCTAAATATAGTCTTCATTTCCTCTTAAAACTCTCATTACTCAGGGAAGACATTAAATATTCTCATTACTCAAGGAAGACATTAAATATTCTCATTGTATAAAATGTAAACAAGTGGGCAGGCAATGAGGTACAGCAGTTTAGTCTGCTGTCTGTAGTGCTGGCATCCCATATGGGCACCAGTTCCAGTCCCAGCTGCTCCGCTTCCAATCTAGCTCCCTGCTGGTGTACCTGGGAAACTATCAGAAGATGGCCCAAGTCTTTGGGTCCCTGCCACCCACACAGGAGATCTAGAAGAAGCTCTGGGATCCTGGCTTCAGCCTGGTCCAGCCCCAGACATTGTGGCCACTTAGGGAGTGAACTAGTGGATGAAAGCTCTCTCTCTCTCTCACTCTATATCTCCTCCTCTCTCTGTAACTCTGCCTTTAAATAAATAAACAAATAAATCCTTAAAAAATGTAAACAAGCACATTCTACTTATTTTCATTTATATCTATCTATATATAAGTCATATATCTGCATACGCTTTATGTCTGATTTCCAAAGCTTGCCTACTGTGTTTCCTCTTTAATAAGACATGGGGATCACACCTGAGCTTTTTAATTCAAGAATTTCCACATATGTATAAAAATTGAAGTGATAGTACAATAAACATTGATATACACTTTCCTTAGGTTCATTAATTGTTTTTTTTTTTTGATTTATTTATTTATTTGAGAGAGAGAGTTACAGACAGTGAGAGGGAGAGACAGAAAGGTCTTCCATCCGCTGGTTCACTCCCCAAATGGCTGCAACAGCCGGAGCTGTGCCTATCGGAAGCCAGGAACCAAGAGCTTCCTCTGGTCTCCCACATGGGTGCAAGGGCCCAAGGACTTGAGCCATCTTCCACTGCTTTCCCAGGCCACAGCAGAGAGCTGAATCAGAAGTGGAGCAGCCAGGACTAGAACCGACGCCCATATGGGATGCCAGCGCTGCAGGCGGAGGATTAACCTACTGTGCCACAGTGCCGGCCCCATCATTAATTGTTAATATTAATCAATTATTAATCATTACCAATAACATATAGTATAATATTCTCTTTTTCAAACTATCTAAAAGCAAGTTGAAGACATAACTCTGTAGTCTCAAGCACTTTGTTATGTATCTTTCAAGTGTAAGAACATTTCTCCAAATAACCATACAATATCACACCTAAGACATTTATTAATAAGAAACCTTCTGTCAGAAGAAATCTTTCCATTATTTTCATTCATACTCTTTCTTCTGCTAAGAATTCTTGCCAATCCGGTGATAGTTCCAGTTCAGAGACAGAGGCACTCTGGGAGAAAGGACAAGTTCGCTTGTGAACGTCAGATTTCACAGTAAATTCTGATGATTATGAACCAGGAGAGTGGACAGCCAGTTCCTAACACATCCTTCAAATCCTCAGATAAAGGCTGTGAATGATTTTCTCTCTTGCTCAGCATCTCTTTGCACATCTACCATGATCACTTCCATCCCTGTCCCATTCCTGCTTCTCACTCCTTTCTTATTCCACCTATGAGAATTCTACATCATCATGTTCCCCTGTCTCTGTAGACTTCCCAAAGATATCAAGTCATATCTATCTTAACCTCTGAACTATTGCTGTGCCTCTTGTATATATCATTTTTTTAAAAAAATTTATTTATTTATTTGAGAGGCAGTTACAGACAGAAAGAGGGAGAGACAGAGAGAGAGGTCCTCCATCCAGTAGCTTACTCCCCAAATGACTGCAACACCTGGGGCTGTGCCAGGCTGAAGCCAGGAGCCAGGAGTTTCTTCTGGGTGTCCCACGTGGGTACAAGGGTCCAAGCACTTGGGCCATTTCTGCTGCTTTCCCAGGCCATTAACAAAAATTATATAGCCAAAGGAAAGTCATTTATGACCAAACAAATTTTTGAAAAATATGAATAATCTAAAATGATTCCAGCTTCCATAAAAAGGGAAACAGGCTAATTGAAAGTTTAAAGACATATGTGATGTTTAATTAAGAAACTATCATAGCAGAAACTTACCATGTCTGTTACTAATCTGAATATAGACAGATCCCAGTTGAATCAATTAGAGTATTAGCTCATACTTAAGCAACATGAATAAAGCATTTGGAAAAATATGCTGCTTCTTTTTTTTTTTTCTTAAGATTTATTTATTTATTTGAAAGTCAGAGTTACAGAGACAAGGAGAGAGAGAAAGAGAGAGAGAGATCTTCCATCTGCTGGTTCACTCCCCAAATGGCCACTATGGCGGTGCTGGGCTGGGTTGAATCCAGGAGCTAGGAGCTTCCCTGTTTCCCTTGTGGGTGGCAGGGGCCATCTTTAACTACTTTCCCGGGTGAAGTAGCAGGGAGATGGATCAGAAGTAGAGCAGTTAGGTGTTGAACCAGTGCCAATGTAGGATACTGGCATCACAATGCCAGCCCCAGTATATTCTGCTTCTACAAGTCAAACAATAAAACAAGGTGTTGTCCTTGCCCATAGTAAGTTCAGAATGGTAAACTATAGTGACTCAATCCATTATAAGATGGTGCTTTCTTATCATTTGCCATTGTCTCCATTTACCTATTTTAATCTTCACTGAAGTGCCACCCTCACAGTTTGTTTTAATATTTGATGACTTAGGAAACTCCTTTCAGAATGTACTCAATTGTAGGTTAGTGTCAAGCTTCTTTCTTTCTAAGTCTCCTGTGTGACTTCATTTTGATGGTATAACCAGGGAGCAATAAGGATAGGATTCATTTAAATACTTTGTGTGGATGTAATACAGAATAATAAGGATTCAGTTATATAGTTCTTTGGAGACTTAACTTTCATGCTGAAACTGTTCTTGTAACAAACACATAAATTTATGTGAACACTTTGGCTTTTTATATTTTTTCAAAAAGATTGATTTTATTTGTTTGAAAGGCAGAGTTACAGATAGACACTTGGGGAGAGACAGAGAGAGAGAGGTCTCCCATCTGCTGATCTGCTGATTCACTCTCTGAATGCTTGCAGCAGCCAGGGCTGGGACAGGATGAAGGCAGGAGCCCAAAATGTCATCTGGGTCTCCCACAGAGTGGCAGAACCAAAGCACTTGGGCTGTCATCTGCTGCCTGTCAGATACATTAGCAGGAAGCTGGATCAGAAGTGGAGGTGGGACTTGGTCTCAGAAATTCTGATATAGGATGGGTGTCCCAAACAATGACTTCACCAGCTGCACCACAAGGCTATCCCAGTTTTTGTTTGTTTGTTTGTTTGTTTTTTTGTCTCTAATCATAAGCAAAGTTTAAGCAAATTCTTTTCCTTGATTCCTCTTTTGAATCTTTGGATTGCTAACTTGTCTTTGCTCTTGAATTTCTAGCACATTATATACAATTCTAAATAGAATCCAGGTTATGAATGACAGTAGAAAAATTCCCATAATCTATATTAATAGCCCATAGTACTTCACTTACGACAAGCTTGAAAAGCAAGTGATGCATGGAAAAATTCAAACAGATCCTTTGTGATCCATGCGGTATTTGCTAACAATAAGGAACCTTCGGGTCTACATAGTTACAAAAAAAGGCACATTCTGCTCTATTGTGATATGGTTGTACCTAAAATTACAAGTTAATTTCCTATCTAGTTTGTGTCAGAAAACTGTAGCTAAATTTCAAACACGGAAACCTTCTCACCACTTTCATTATTTCACTGTCTCTATTGTTCTACTTACAGAGGCAAAACAAAGAAGGTGATTTGTAAATATTGACTAAACAAAGGACACTTAAGAAAGGAGTCCAAGAACTCTCTGTACTTGCATAAACACCACACTGAAGCTACCTTCCAGACAGACTGAAAACATCCCAGCCTCAGGGACACTAGGAGAAACTGGATTGCTGGAAGCTAAAATTCAAGGTAGAAAACAGTAGTGGAATGAAGAGAATCATCAGATGCCTGGGATTATTATTAAAATAGCACCAAGCACCTAACATACTTGTTTTGGGGAAATATTCTTGCAGTAAAATCTCTCCCATTATAGGACTCTTTCAAAATCATGTCTGAAAAGTGAATAAGAAATCTGGGATAATGATTAACAGATACACAAATATCAAATAGTTTTTTTTTTTCCTTTAAGAAAAAAGACAGGGGCCGGTGCTGTGGCGTAGTGTAAAGCCACCGACTGCAGTTCCAGCATCCCATATGGGCGCTGGTTCGAGACCTGGTTGCTCCACTTCCAATCCAGCTCTGTGTTACGGCCTGGGAAAACAGTAGAAGATGGCCCAAGTCCTTTGGACCCTGCACCCACATGGGAGACCCAGAAGAAGCTCCTGGCTCCTGGCTTCAGTTTGTCCAGTCACTCCCCATTGCTGCCAACTGGGGCGTGAACCAGCTGATGGAAGACCTCTGCCTCTCCTTTCTCTGTGTAACAGACTTTCAAATAAATAAATAAATCTTAAAAAAAAAAGATAGTTAAGTATTGGAATGGAATACTTAAGAAAATCTTACACTACCTGCTTATTTCAAAATTCTTTTAAGGTAGAACTTGTGCTTTACCCAATAATGATTATTGAAACAAGGCCAATTCTGGATTTGGGCAAGTGGCCAGTTGACTCCTCAATATTTTATTTTTGGGGAACTTTTTGGTGGTCACTTTTGGTGGGTACCACCATTTTCCTCGTGTACCACCTTGAGAGCTGGTGGAGTACTTCAGATATAAAGATACCTTCCTATTAGTATAAAGCTTTAGAGATAGCAAGAAAATAAAAAGAAAATAACACACAGCTAAAAGACTGATGCTTTCTGCTCACTCTTCCTGATTCATAGGTACTGACACATGGACCGAAGTGCCAAGTGCAAGATTTACCCTAGTTTCCCATGTGAGACTGGAGGTTAGAGTAGTGGTAGAGATTATCTCCTTTTGGCTTTGTCAACCTCTGTAAACTCTGTAGCAGATGTTTAAACTTGAAATTGACCTGGTGTTGCTGTGGATTCGTTTTGAGAGAAGTGTGGTGGGGACAAGAGGCATGGAGTCAGCACACAGACACCAGGAGCTGGATGAAAGCGGTCCAGAGGCAAGCAGCTTGCAGACTCATTTATTTCAGTTGGTGCAGCAGCTTATATAGCCGAGGCAGCCAATCCGGTCAAGGGGTGGTTTATGCTGTAACCAATCACTGACTGTTGCTAGGCAGGCTCCTTTGCCAGGTGGGTTCCACTGCCATTTTCTTAGTAACTGATGCTCACTCACCAGCACCATCTTGACACAGCCTTCTCATTCCACCACAACCTGGGAGCTGTTTTTTTTTTTTTTTTTAATATTTATTTATTCTATTTGAAAGAGTTATAGAGAGGGAGAGTCAGAGGGAGAGGGAAAGAGAGAGAGAGAAGTCTTCCATCTGGTGGTTCACTTTCCAAATGGCTGCAAAGGCTGGAGCTGTGCTGATCCAAAGCCAGGAACCAGAAACTTGTTCCACTTGGTGCAGTGTGCCCAAGGACTTGGGCCATCTTCTACTGCTTTCCCAGGCTCTAGCAGAGAGCTAGATTGGAAGTGGAGCAGCTAGGACTTGAATTGGTGCCCATATGGGATGCTGGCACTGCAGGTAACAGCTTTACCAATTATGCCACAGCATCAGCCCCAACCTGGGGACTCTTTAAGTTAGGAAGTCTTGATTAGTTCAAAATGTTATATTTTCCAGCTAGAGCAAAAGAGAAAATAAGGCAATATAGAAGTGAATATATGATTTAATCCAAAGCAATCTTCAGGTCTAAAAGATTTGAATACATTTATTTACTTTGAATAAATTTCTGATGCCATTATGTGTTTTTACTTCAATATAATTATTAAATCAAATTGTGTCTCTTATTTTTAAATAAATTTTTATTTATTTTTATTAAAGTATTATTTTTTATTTATTTGGAGGCAGAGTTAGAGAGAGAGAAGTCTTCCATTCCTTGGTTCATTCCACAAATGGCCACAACAGCTGGAGCTGAGCCAGGCTGTATCCAGGAGCCGGGAGCTTCTTCTGTGTCTCCATCTGGGTGCAGGGGCCCAAGGACTTGGGCTGTCCTCCATTGCTTTCCCAGACACATTTTCAGGAAGCTGGATCAGAACTGGAGCCGCCAGGACTCAAACTGGTACCCATGGGATGCCAGTGTCGCAGATAGCGGCTTTACCCACTATGCCACAATGATGGCCACTATTTTCATTTTTTTTTAATTTGAAAAGCAGAGAGATAAAGGGAGGGAGGTAGAGACAGAGAGACAGAGAAAGCTCTTCCATCTACCGGTTCATTCCCAAATGTCCACAATAGCCAGGGCTAGGTCAGGCTGAAGCTAGGAGTCTAGAAACCCAGTCCAAATCTTCCATGTGGCAGACACCTTGGTTGCTGAGCCATCAACTGCTGCCTTCCAGTGTGCAAATCAAAGGAAGATCAGAAGCCGAGGAGCTGAGACTCATACACCAATATGGGATGTGAGCTTCCAAAGTGGTGTCTTAATGGCTGTGCTGTGTTCTTTTCAGTACAAGATTGAGGTTTGTGTATCTTTTCTTTCTTTCCATTTGTGATAAGCTTTAATAAATACAGTGTATACTTAGATACAAATGTATTCAATTTCTGGGCACTTGGAAGGCAACAAGTTTTGTAATGCAAAGGAGTGGGAGTGGACATTTGACTTAGTGGTTAAGACACTGGGAAGGACTTCCAAGTCCTGTATCAGAATATTTGGGTTCCCAGCTGTGTCTTCTGACTCCAGTTTCTTGCTAATACAAAGCCTGGGAAGCAGCAGGTGACGGCTCAAGTAGCTGGATCCCTACTGCCTATAAGGGAGACCTGGACTGAGTTCCTATTTTCCAGCTATGGTCTCCCTTAGACTCAACTGTTGCAGGCATTTAGGAAGTGAACCAGCAGTTAGGAATTGTTAGGAAAATGGCACAGTCTTATCTATGGCACAATCTACACCCTGATCTATATCCTAGGCCCTAGCCCCCACAGCCATTGCTGAAAGCCAGGTGGCCACATTGCCCAACCACCATTGTCAAGCTCCACTCCCAACCTAACGGGATTCGCTATTCCTACTTCCCTGCTCGCCCCTTGGAAAAGGGATATTAGACTGGCTTCCCGGACATGCACTTTTTTTCCCCTTCTTCGCCCCTTCCCTCCGGTTTGCTGGGTTTTCCCAATAAACCCTTTCCCTTTCTCCAGTGTCTGGTGTGTTTTGTGGTGGCCTTACATTGGTGCCGAAACCCAGGACCTTACAGGATCTCTCTCTAACAGTCTCTCTCCCTCTTAAATAATAAAAGAAAAACAAAACAAACAAAAACAAGGGAATCGACATTTTCCCAAAACCTTCTATTGCTAGTTCTATTGATTTCCCACTGTTCTGATTTTTTGCTTCCAACACCGGGTAAGCCAATCTAAACAAGCACCTAAGCAGACTGGGGCTGAAAAACATGTCCTACTGCTGCTGTCTTCTCATGTGCTAAGTAGGACCCTGGTCTCCTTGCCCTGTATACATTATCCGTTTTTTCTGGCAGCCATACCCTGATCATTCCTTGGGGATTCACTCTTGTCCTAGACCAGGCTTTTCAGCTAGAGCTGATCTTACTCCCTGTGTCAGAGGTGGGCCTTTGGCTCAGATATGGTCATCCTGTGTTGCTCATCTGCTTGGCTGTAGTAACTGTTCCAGGTATGGTCATGTGATTCTAGGTATGTCTGCTCCAAGTCATTTACACCAGTTAGGAAAGGGAAATTCTGTTTGCTGGCTGATAAGCCAGGAGAACAAATGCCTAAAATTGTTGAGGACAGTCTTACTGGCACAAAGGTGAAATAGCTATGATATAAAGCCCCAAGTCAATGAGAGCTGAGGATGCAGGCCCATTCCTGATTATCAGATTATCAGAGAACAAGGATCCAGTCATGACTGTTCCCTGAATTTCTGGGTTACTAGCACTAAAAATTGCCTTTCCCTGCTTATGTCTCCTTGAGTTGCATTTCTCTCAGTTGCAGCTGAGTTAGGTCCTATATGATGATTGCAAGGACAAAGAATTATGGAGGCATTCTGGTTGTATCACAAAGACTCCAAAGTGAATCAGGCATCAGATTACACCTTATTCGTTTCAGGAAGTTGACTCTGATGCTGGATCAGGAATGTCAAATCATTCTTGTGCTCACGACAGACATTGCTAATCAATCTATGGTGAGCACTGAGTCCTGCAGGGACTTTGTGCTTGAAAAAACCAATGTGGTGAATAAACTGACATCATCTTGGTTCTAATGTCTTCCGGGGGAAAAAAAAAGCACATCTTTGGGATCAATAGGTGCCTCCAAATACCACTAGAGGACTGCATGTTTGTACAAAGTAATCAGCAGAATCTGATCTCGAGGACGGTAGAAAACCTCAAAAATCTTCACCTCCCAAACTTTCCTTTGCTTCTGCCTTTTCCTTTCTGGCTCCTGAAATTTTAAATCAGGACTTAAGTTCTTCGTCTTTTTATCTCAATGGTTATTATAACATATGTATGAAGAATTTTTATTTATTTGGCAGGAAATATGAGAAACATAGTGAATCTCTTTAGGGGAAAGGTGTAGAAGAAAATGGAAGGAAGGATTGTCTTTTATATTTTGTCACCTGTCTTAGGTTGAACTTGTTAAATATACCTAAAATTAAAATATAAGTCTATTTTAATGTTTATTTACTTTCATTTATGCAAAAGGAAGATACATCAGAGTGGGGGAGAGAGAGAAAGAGAGAGATCAATCTTTTTTTAAAAAAAAAAAAGATTTTATGTATTTATTTATTTATTTGAGAGGTAGAGTTACAGATAGTGAGAGGGACAGACAGAGAGAAAGAGGTCTTCCATCCGCTGGTTCACTCCCCAATGGCCACAACGTCCGGAGCTGCGCCGATCCGAAGCCAGGAGCCAGGTACTTCCTATGGGTCTCCCATGTGGGTACAGGGGCCCAAGGACTTGGGCCATCTTCTACTGCCTTCCCAGGCCACAGCAGAGAGCTGGCCTGGAAGAGAAGCAGCCGAGACTAGAACCCGGTGCCCATATGAGATGTTGGAGCCACAGGTGGAGGAACAACTTAACTACATCACGGCACCGGCCCCGAGAGAGATCAATCTTTCATCTACTCGTTCACTCCCCTTTTGATATTTAAACAGAAGAGAGATTGTTGTCTCATACAGTAGTTCTATCTTGAAGTTTTTCAGTAACCTCTGTACAGTTTTGTATAATGACAGCTCCAATTTACATTCCAACCCAGAATGAATAAGTGTTCCCCTTTCTCTGCATATTGGCCAAAACTTGCTATCTTTTGTCTTTCTGATAATAACTGTTGTAGCTGGAGTAAAGTATTATTTCATTATGATTTTGGTTTGAATTTCCCTGATGATTAGTGTGGTTCTGAGCATTTCTCTATATGCTCATTTATCATTTGTATGTCTTCTTTTCAGAAATTTCTTTTCAGGCCCTTTGCTCATTTTTAAATCATATTATTTGTTTCTTGTTATTGAGTTGCTTGAATTCCTTATATATTTGGGATGTTAATTTCTTCTGAGACGTATGCTGTGTAAATTCTCTTATTCCATAGGCTGTTTCCTAACTGTGTGATTATTTCCTTTGCTGTGAGAAGCTTTTAGCTTGACTCAATCCCATTTGTTTAGTTTTGCTTTTTATTGTATGTGTTTTTGGGGCTATATAAAAAAAAATCATTACCCAGACAAATGTCATGAAGATTTTCCCTTGTTTTCCTCTAATATGTTTACAATGTCAGGTCTTAACATTTACAACTTTAATCCTTTTGAGTTTTGTTGAAGATGTGAAATAGAAACTAATTTCATTCTTCTGTATGTAGAAATTCAGTACTAAAGATAAATGGTTTCTTCATTATGAATTCTTGGCACCTTTGTCAAAGATCAATTGTCAATAAATGCAGAGATTTATTTCTGGACTCTATTCTGTTGATTGTTCTATATATCTGCTTTTAAAAATAACACTGTAAAAACATTTTATTGAAATACAGTATACATATCAAGAAATACACACAAGTGTACAGATAAATGAGTTTTTTTGCCTTCTGAGCATATTCATAACCAACACCTAATTAAGAACAAAACATTACTAATATCCCAAGAGTCCTCACTTTTTCCACCTCCCCATTTCTTTTTTAAGCAAGGGGAAGAAAAGTATATTATCATTTACATGGTGTGATTCAGTGGAGCAATATTTATAGCTAAATACCAAATGATGTGACATCCACGCAATTTTTATGCCCTCTGTATGGAGAAACTTCCACAAATAAAAGAAAACATGTGATATCTAACCTTCTGGGTCTGACTTATTTCACTTAGCATAATGATCTTCAATTGCATACATATTGTTGCAAATGTATAGGTCTCTTTTTATGCCAATACCATCCTAGATTGATTACTATAGTTTTGAGTTGTAATTTGAAATCAGGTACTGTTATACTTCTCACTGTGTACTTGCTGACTACTATGGCTATCTAGGGTCCTTTGAGATTCTGTATTAGTTTAAGGATTATTTTCTTTCTTTTTTTTTAGGATTATTTTCTTTCATTTTTGTGAAAAATATTTTTGGAGTTTTAATAGGAATTGTATTTAATTGGTAGATAATTGAGTTGTGTGGGTATTTTAGCAATATTAATTATTCTAAACCATAAACACAAGGTATCGTCCCACTTTGTGTTTTCTTCAATTGCTTTTGCTAATGTTTTACAGTTTTCAGTGTACAGAGTGTCTATCTCCTGGATTAAATTTATTCTTAAGTAGTTCATTTTATTTTTTAGGCTAATGTAAAATCAATTATTTTGTTTCAGACAGTTAATTATAAGTGTATGAAAATATTCCTGATGTTTTGTATATTGATTTTGTATTCTGAACTTAATTCAATTATTAGTTCTAATAGCTTTTTTGCTAGGTCTTTAAGAGTTTGTCTATATAAGATCATGGTATTTGCAAGGAGACAATTTTACTTCCTTTCCAATTTGGATGGCTTTTATTTGTTTTTCTTGCCTAGTTGCTCTGGCTAGGACTTCTAGTAATGTATTGAATAACAGTGGTAAGGTAAGAACTTTGTTTTTCCTGATCTGAGGAGGAAAAACTTGAAGGTTTTCACCCTTGAGGATGATGTTAGCTGAGGTTTTTAACTTTATTATGTAGGGTGACATTCTTTCTATACCTAATTTGTTTAGAGTCTTTCATCATGAAAGAGTGCTGAATTTTTTCAAGTGCTTTTTCTGCCTCTACTGAGATGATTGGTTTTGTCCTTCATTCTCCTAGTGTGATGCATCAGATTTATTGATTTGTGTATGTTGATCTATTTACATGATAAAGAGATAAATCCCACTTGAATGTGGTATATAATCCTTTTAATGTGTTGCTGAATTTTGTTTCCTAGTATTTACATCTATGTTCAACAGGAATAAATCTGTCTGTAATTTTACTTTTTAAAGTCTTCTTGTCAGGTATCAGGGTGATGCCAATCTCAAAACTGAGTTTGGTAATGTTCTTGTCTCTTTACTATTTTTTTTTTTTTTATTTTTTTGACAGGCAGAGTGGACAGTGAGAGAGAGAGACAGAGAGAAAGGTCTTCCTTTTCCCTTGGTTCACCCTCCAATGGCCGCCGCAGCTGGCGCGCTGCGGCTGGCGCACAGCACTGATCCGATGGCAAGAGCCAGGTACTTATCCTGGTCTCCCATGGGATGCAGGGCCCAAACACTTGGGCCATCCTCCACTGTACTCCCTGGCCACAGCAGAGAGCTGGCCTGGAAGAGGGGCAACCGGGACAGAATCCGGCGCCCTGACCGGGATAGAACCCGGTGTGCCAGCGCCGCAAGGCAGAGGATTAGCCTAGTGAGCCGCAGTGCCGGCTCACTTTTTTTTTTTTTAAATGATGTAGATATTTATTTGAAAGTTAGAGTTACCAAGAGAGATGGAGAAACAGAGAGATCTTCCATCCACTGGTTCACTCCCCAGATGGCTGCTACAGCCAGTGTTGGGCTGGGCTGAAACCAAGAGCTTCATCCGGGTCTCCCGAATGAGTGGCAAGGGTTCAAACACTTTAGCCATCTTCTGCTGTTTTATCCAGGCCATCAGCAGCTGGATTGGAAGTGGAGCAGAGGGATACAAACTGTCACCCACATGGGATGCCGGCATTGCAGGTGGTGGCTTTATCCAACAGCCTGCAATTCTTTACTTTTTTGGAAGAGTTTTAAGAGAGCTGGATTGAGAGAGGAACAGCTGGGACTTGACTGGCATGCATATGGGGTGCTGGCACCCATACTGGATCCTGGCACCACAAGCAGAAGCTTAGCTTATAATGCCATGGCGCTGGCCCCAACCTGAATGCTTCTTAAATATTTGGTAGAATTTACCAGTAAAACCATCAGGTCCTGGCATTTTCTTTGTTAGGGCTATTTTGATTACTGACTCAATCTCTTTGTTCAGATTTTCTGGTTCTTCAAGATTTAGCCTTGGTAGCGTGCATGTTTCTAGGAATTTATTCATCTCTTCTTGGTTATTCAATCTGTTAGTGTGTTGTTGTTCATAGTAGTCACTTATGATCCTTTGTATTTCTATGGTGTCAGTTGTAATGTCTGCTCTTTCATTTGATTTACTTGAGTTTTCTTTTATCTTATTAAGTCTAGTTATGAAAGTGTCAATTTTTATTTTTTAATAAAATAGACTTTAGTTTAATTGATTAGTTCTATATTTTTCTAGTCAGGGTTTTTTATGCTAATATTTATTATTTTCTTCCTTCTGCTCATTTTGAGATTAGTTTGTTCTTTTTCTAATTCCTTGGATTCTTAAGTCAGGTCGTTCATTTGAAATCTTTCATTTTCTTTCTTTTTGCTTTCAAGCTTTTATTTACTTGGAGGAGAGAATGAAGCAGGGAGGGGAGAGAGAGAGAGAGAAAGAGAGAGAGAAAAAAAGAAGGAGAGAGGAAGAGAGGCAAAGAGAAAGAGAAAGAGAAGGAGAGAGAGACAGAGAGACAGAGAAAGAGAGATCTTCCATCTGCTGATTCACTCTCCAAATGACTGTAATGGTTGTGGAATCCAGGAGCCCAGAGCTCTATCCAGGGCTCTCACATGGGTAATAAGTACTTGGGTCATTCTCAGCTGTCTTCTCAGGCACATTAATAAGGATCTGCATCAGAAGTGAAGTAGCTGGACTCAAACCATCACTCTGATATGAGATGCTGGAATTGCAGGCTATGGCTTAGTTCACTGCCCCCAAATTCCAGCCCCTATTTTCTTAATGTTAGCCTGGAGCACCATAAACTACCTTCTTAGAACTACTTTTTCTATATCCAATAAGTGTGGTATGTTGTGTTTAGATTTTCATTTGTGTCAAAAATATTTTTTGCTTTCCTTTTTGATTTCTTCTTTGGCTAATTGCTTGTTCAGAAGTGTTGCTTAATTTTCAAATAGTCCTGGATATTCCAGTTTTCCCTCTGCTATTGATTTATAGTGGTTAGAATAGGTACTTGATATTATTTCAATCTTCTTTAATATTTTAAGACTTGTTTGTGGCCTAATATATAATTTAACCTGGAGAATGTTCCATATGATCTTGAAAAGAGTGCATTCTGCTATTATTGGATGGAGTGTTCTGTACATGCCTATTAGGTGTGTTTGGTGTTGTTCAAATCTTCTCTTTTCTTTTTTGTCTGAATCATTTATTCTTTGTTGAAAATGGATATTGAGGTCCCTTACTATTACTGTAATTCTGGCTATTTCTTCCTTCAGTTTTACTAACATTTGCTTTATATGTTTAGGTGTTTTCATAATTTTTTTTAATTTGAAAAAAGACAAGTAGATAATCTTTTTCCTTATTTGTTGTCTTAATACCTGTATGCATATTATGTGTACATCCACTCATTCAACAAGTATAGGAGCTTCTACTTTGTATCGGGCTCTGTTCCAGGTTTTAAGGCATAGCCATAAGCCTGGTAGACAGTCTCTCTGTTCGCAAACCTTGCATTTCAGTTTCTAGAGCTTTGCTAAGAATATTGCTTGGATTTTCTCATTTATCTTTGCCACAATGCTGGAGGGGTGGTTTTATTTTACAGTTGAAGAAACAGTAAATGTAAAGGTGCTAAGAACTTCACTCAGTCACACTGGAGTTAAGTGAAAGAGACAGAATTTGAGCAGAAGCAGTCTGACTCCAGAGACTGCAGATGGCATCAGGACACATAAATGGCTTCCAGTGTCTGGGACAAAGTATCTGATTAATACTTGTTAATGCAAAAAAATCCTTGTGAAAACCAGACTTTAAGCTGTTAGGTAATCAATTGAGTTTTGGCAAAGTACAAGAGTATATTTCTCTAGAAATAGGAGGTCAAATGCAAGTGGGCAGGAGCTGGGTCTTTAGTGATGGAAGGAGAGAAAGGAAAGAAAGGGTGGAGGAGGAGGCCTCTTCCTTGAAGGGAATGGTGATGCAAGCAACACCAGCTTAGCACATTTTTGTTGTTTGGTTCCTTGGTCACTGATACTTAGCACATTGTATTCCTTAATCCTTACCACAGCTCTGTCTGGCTGCAAAGCCCATGTTCTTCCAGTTCACTTCCAGCTCTACTGGTTTCGTCTGGACTCATTTCTAGGTTGAGCCATTGTAGCAGGCACCAGTGTAAGAATATAAAGATTCAAAGGCACGAAGTCCAGAGAGTCTGCTGAACCTTCCCTCTCTGGGAGGGGTATTAGATGAAAATGATATTGCTTGAGACTTTGGTATAATTTGGTAGTGACATTCTTGGGTGCAATGCTATGTTGAGCCCAAGTCTGAACACAGACTCCACTGTTTGAGAAAGTAGCTCCTAACAAGAGAGGCTAATGAACACAGGAATTGCATGGACCAAGGCTTCCTGGGCATGCTCGGATCCTAGAAGCCAACAGAGGTTTGTTTCTGGTTAGGTGCTAAGCATGCAAGCTGGAGAGTGTATGGGAGAAAAATTGCCTCTATATGTAAGTGTGTGTGTGTGTGTGTGTGTGTGAGAGAGAGAGAGAGAGAGAGAGAGAGAGAGAGAGATACCAACCACTGTGGTATTCAGGGAAATTGTTTCCTAGGGAAGTATTAATTTCCTCCTGGGTTGAGAATTTTATTGCCAAGCTTTTCTGGACAGCAACAGGAGAAGGCAGACAACTTTTAAGAAGTTGTTGTATTCTCCTAAAGCCAGGTAGCTGCAGAAAGGTTATTCTTGCATAATTTTTAAAAAATAATTGTTTATTTATTTGAAAGGCAGGGTTAGAGAGGCAGAGGCAGATCCAGAGAGAGAGGGAGAGAGAGAGAGAGAGATCTTTCATTCACTGGTCCACTCCCCAAATGGCCGCAATGGCCAGGGCTGGGCCAGACTAAAGCCAGGGGCCAGAAGCTTCATCCTGGTATTCCACATGTGTGCAGGGTTCCAAGCACCTGGGTTATATTCTGTTGCTTTCCCAGGCACATTAGCAGGGGGCTGGATTGGAAGTGCAGCAGTGCTCATATGGGATGTTGGTGCTGCAGGCTTTGGCTTAACCCATTACACCACAGCGCCTACCACTCCACAATTATTTTAAAGGACAGAATGCTAGGCATGTCCAGGCCATCCTTACAAACCTGAATCTCCTTTATGGTTATTACATTTGGATATGAGATTGTATGTGACCTCACTTAACTGTTGATTCTGGGAGAAAGGAATCTAGGGTCCAGAGCTATTATTTTCCGGTAGGTTCCCATAGAAATTGGGATTTTTAAAAAAGATTTATTTATTTTTTAGAGAGTCAGGGTTACAGACAGAGAGAGGAAGAGATGGAGAGAGAGGTCTTCCATCCTCTGGTTCACTCCACAAATAGCCGCAACTACCAGGGCTGGACCAGTCTGAAGCCAGGAGCCAGGAGCTTCTTCCAGGTCTCCCATGTGGGTGAAGGGGCCCAGGGACTTTGGCCATCTTCCACTGCTTTCCCAGGCACATTAGCAGAGAGCTAGATCAGAAATGGAGCATCTGGGACTTGAACTGGAGTCCATATGGGATGCTGGCATGCCAGGCAGAGCTTTAACCT
This sequence comes from Oryctolagus cuniculus, assembly GCF_964237555.1. NCBI lineage: Eukaryota > Metazoa > Chordata > Mammalia > Lagomorpha > Leporidae > Oryctolagus > Oryctolagus cuniculus. Next base: position 57,741,657 of record NC_091436.1, read on the forward strand.
AGTATTCCACAGCCCTGGGACCCTAGAAATTGGGATTTAACAGTTTTTAGCAGAAAATATATGAAAATATACCGTCTTTAGTCTGAATCACAAATTATAGTCATGTATGAGTTATATACTACTATATAATGTAATTATACTTTAAAATTTAGATGCATAAAACATTGAACATTTTTGTTTCAAATTTCTGTGCCAACAATCCAGGAGCATTTGACCTGGGTAATTCTGGCTCATAGAGTCTTAAAGACTACAAGTGAAATATCAGCCAGAGCTATAGCTATCTCAAGGCTCAGCTGGGAGGAGGATCTCCTTAAGATCACTCCTGGGGCTGTGATAGGCCTTAGGAGATTTTCTTCCAAGCTCATATACATAGGCTTCTGAGCAGCCTGATTTACAAAGGGCAGCTGGCTTCCCCCAGAGTAGGCAATTCATGGGAGAGGAAAGGAGAGCCATTGAGGTAGAACTGATACTTTAAAAGCCAATCCCAGAAGTGACACCTTATTACTTTTGTCATATTCACTAGAAATTAGTCACTAGGTCCAACCCGCATTCAAGGGGAGAGATCGCACAGGACTGAATATCAGAAGGGACTGTTGGGAGCTATCTTGGAGACTGCCTACCACAAACCCTACACAGAAACCCACCTGATTGGATTTTCTTTGTCATGGTCACCAAACACAGACAGTTAGGTTTATCCAATTAACAACCTAGTAAGTTGGTAAGATTCAAAGATTGCTGTTAGTAATTATAAAGCAGAACAGATTGTGTTTGGATTAAGCAGAAAAAAGTAAACAATTGGAGGTGCATGTAAGACACCCAATTTCTGAAAAATTTGCTTTGGAGAACATAGAAGAGAAATCAATTAGTTCAATTAAAAAATCCATTTTTGTTAAAAATGACTAGGTCTAGAGTAGGCTCTGCTTTATTTAAAGGCTTCTGTTGATTTCTCCTCATACAAAACATGCATTGTCTAATTAAGGATGTAAAATATGTAGAAAGTGGAATAACAGTATGAAATTATATTATTATAAAGCGTATGTATTTGTCAACTTTTCATCACTATGACAAATCCCAGGAGAAGCTATTTATCAAGGGAAGAGGTTTATTTTGCTCATGGTTTTGAAGGTTCACAGATTCAATGGGCCACATTATTGGAGCTGTCTCATAAGGCCAGAGGATGTTGAAGGTACAACGTGCATGGAGGAGGCATCATGTACTTGGCCAGGGAAGTAGAGAGAGTATGGTTAAGTCCAATTCTGGTTCACAAGAATTACCCTTTAAAGTCATGTCCTCAATTACCTAAGGACTTCCCACTAGGCCTACCTTCTTTACCTTTATGATTTAGGGGATTACACATCTGCGTGAGTTCAGGAGCCATATCCTATCCAAACCTTAGCAGCATGTATGATGGGATGGTGAAATGGCATCCTAAAATAAAGGTCAACAAAGCTTTGCTGTAAAAGTAAAAGCCACATAAGATACATTTGATCTTGTATAAGCTACATACAGTCCCTGTTACATATTCTTCTGTATCTCCTTTTTTTTCTTGTACAACATTTAAAAAATATTAAATCCATTCTTAGTTTGTTGTCCAAGTGAAAATAAGCCATGGCTCAATTTTGGCTAGAAGGCTAAGTGTGTTGGCTCCCTCTCCAGACTCTTTCTGTAACCATTTGTAGAAGAGTAGTTTTCTGCCACACCATTCTACCACCAATAATTTGTGTAAAGGCCAATGAAAATCAATTACTAGAAAAATCAAATTAAAAACCCAAAGGCATTGTGATAATTAATTTTATGTGTCAACTTGGAAAATGTTTATGGATGAGATTAATATTTAAATCAGTGAACCCAGAGTCAAGCAGATTGCCCTACATGATGTGGGTGAGCTTTATTCAATCAACTGAAGGATGGATGGGGCAAAGACATTGGCCTCCTTGAGCAAGAGAAAATCTCCTGCAGGTTGCCTTTGCACTTTATCTACATCAACAGCTTTCCTGGGTCTTGATCCTGTTATCCCACACTGCATGTTTTGGATTTGTCAACCTCTATAATCGTGTAAGCCAGTTCTTCATAATAAATCACACACACACACACACACACACACACATACACACAGTAACGCCATGTCAATGATGGACCATGGACCATATTTATGATAGCGGTACTGTAAAAATATAATAGAGCTGAAAATTTCCTATTTCTCAATGACATCATAACCATTATAACATCATATTATCATGCATTATTCACACTTTTGTGGTGATGCTGATGTAAACAAATCTATCCCACTGCCAATCATATAGAAGTAGAGCACATACAATTATGTATAACACATTAAATGACTGCTATTGGTTTATGTATTTACTATATTATATTTGTAATGATTTTAGAGTGCATTACTTCTGCTTATAAAAATGTACTAAAAGGAACAGTGTGTGTGTTATGCTGGCAGCAGCCTCATACATCTGGTGTTTATGGTGTCTCTTGATTGCATCAAGACAGCATGTCAAGTGATTGAACTACATGATCTAGGTTTATGTAAGTGCACTCCAGGATGTTCACACAATGATATTTTCTAACAGTGTTTCTCAGAACACATCACCATTGTTGAGTGATCCATGGTTGCTTACATGCACACACACACATATATCCTATTGGTTCTGTTTCTCTGGACAATTATAATTCAAGTACACAAAATTCAAGTCACTATTTTTATTATTAGATTCAGAGGCATGTATTTTCTTCATAAATTGTTATAAAAGTTTTTAAAACACTTACTCAATTTCTGTACTGAATTTGCTGTGGACCTTAAAAATGTATGTCCTGGCACTCTTCTGAAGACTACTCTTTGGTTAGCACTGCTCTAGGAGATCAGATAGACCAAGTAATTGCCATGTGTTGTCTTGACCCTGTAGATCCTGGAGGAGAGTAGTGCAGGCATTCCTAGTGGAACACTGAGTATGGATTCCCATCCAGGAATTTCATGTGTGTGACATATGAGTTAAACTGATGACTTGGAATCAAATCTCATTTAGGGAATAATTGACATGAGGTGAGTCAGGTAAAACAGTGAGCTTTCTATTGAATAGAAGTTAAGAAGTTTGACCTTAGTTCTATGGCAGTAAGCAATCAATGCAGGATTTTGAGGAAGATAGTTCTTGATATGATGCAATAAGTATTGCTTTAAGAATATTAACCTTGGGTATTAGGTAGGGTTGCTATAATGCTGGATTTAACATTCTTGGGTACAGAGGGAGATGACATTGGAAATGTATACGGAAGCCATATCATGCAGCCAAGGAATTACAGGAAGTTTTAAAACTAGGGACTGTCTTGACCCATTAATATCAATGAAGAGAATTTTGCATTAGTCCAGGCATAATGAATTGAAGAACACATGAATTGGGCTAGGAGCCAGGGCTCTGTTCATGTTGCTTAGCCCAGGATTATCTTAATAAATGATTACATGGCTCTGAAGTTGACATATGAATACTAGAGATGTGAAAGACAGTGAGCATCTGTTCTCAGATTGGCTTCTATGTGAATAGTAATGTAAACCTACAAATCATATGTTATATACATAGTAGTCTTTGAGGTTGACAATCTTTTCTTCCAGTATTGCAGGGAGCCCCCTAACAACTCTCTATTAGAGTTTAGCAAATTATGCAAATACCATTTATAATTAGATTTTGTCCTGCTGAGTAACAGACTAGAATCTGTAGATCTTAAGATATGAACAAGATGATGTGATTTAGTTATGATACAGAAGGTTGAATTTATGTGCAAATGTGTGAAACATAAGATTATGATGCACTTGTAGTAATATAACATGAGGAAACTGCTCCATTACTCATGCCTAAGAAGCCAGATCTTTACTCTTCTTTACCATTAAAAGAAGTTTCCCAGGGTTCTCTTCAGCTTGTGTCATACCCAATGCCCTGGAGCCCCACCTAGCTCCTTCTTCCACTGGAATCTCCATCTTACCTGGAGTGGTGGGAGCGATCATTCCTTTCTCTTTCCTGGGAAGGGAATGTCCTGTCATTTTTCTCCACGTCTGAGTTTAAGAGGAACTGAATTTATGTGTTAAAGTTGGTTTTATATGTGTACACATGGTGAGTTTTTGTACTCAGCCCAGCACTTGGGCTAAATTTCCTGAGACAAAAATCAGACCAACCAAATTAGAAACTCTAGGAGTGGAGCTGAACTCTGTGTTTTAACAAACCTGTCTGGAGATTTTAATACAAGGTAATTTGAAAATCACCGAGTTAGGAGTTAGAAGACAAATATCACTCATTCCGAGTTTTACCTTTGAACCTGGGATTTAATCTTAAACAAGATCCATGGATTTTTGCCTTTGCTGGACCAAGAATGAGATAATCATCATTAATTCTAAGCAAGGTCAAAGTGAATGGATGGATAATTGAATAGAACAATGAGGAAATCAGCTCACTGGGAATTCCTGTTCAAAGCTGTTTGGGGATATTTCTAATGCAGAAGTTTGTATACCACACGTGATTTTGTACACCATATGGGAATATTTGGTACATTGAAAAAAGATGCCGTTTGATAGCAATAATGGATTTACTTATCCACAAACACAATCTGTAGCTTTCAAAGCTCACTGCAGTAAGCTGTAGCTGGTCAGTCCTGCCACTCTACAGAAACCATGACAAGTGTTGCCAGTACTGGGGTGGGGAGGTGTGGCAAGAAGCCCCATGCTCCCCGACCTCCACTCCAGAGTAAACCTTTGTTTCAGTTGGCTGATGGTATCCCCCTCCCCAACCTCCTCAGCCTTGCTCTATTCTAGTGCCTTTGGGAACAGGCTGTTTAAAATGAGGTATATCCTGAATCCAAATGCAGGGGAAAAGTATGTTACCTCCTTACCTCCAGAAAACATTATTGAGGCAGAATTTCCCAGGATCTAAGTTATTCTTTGGCTAAAATGTCCCTTTGGAAGAGCACAGCAGGGTCCCCAGGCACAGGAAGTAAACCAGCTGGGTGCACTCCATTCAATAGACTAGACAGAGTCTGAAAATCATACTTTGTAAGCCAAATTGCATTTTAAATTCAAGCAGAAAAATTGCCATTTGAAAGGAATTTCCTGGGTGATCTTTGCCAAGAATATAATTATTTCATTATTTACTTCTTACTAAAAAAGATTTCCATATGAAATAAAGCCTCAGTTAAACAGAATGTTCAGAATATAATTATTTTGTTATTTACTTCTTACTAAAACAGATTTCCATATGAAATAAATTTCAGTTAAGCAGAATGTTCAGGTCATTTGTGGATTCTTTTTTTTTTTTTAAAGGTTTATTTATTCGAGAGGTAGAGTTACAGACAGTGAGAGGGAGAGACAGAGAGAGGTCTTCCATCTGCTGGTTCACTCTCCAAATGGCCACAATGGCTGGAGCTGAGCCGATCTGAATCCAGAGCCAGGAGCTTCTTCCAGGTCTCCCACGTGGGTGTAGGGCTCAAGCACTTGGGCCTTCCTCCACTGCTTTCCCAGGCCATAAGCAAAGAGCTGGATCGGAGGAGGCGCAGCCAGGACTTGACTAATACCTACATGGGATGCTGGTGCCACAGACAGAGGATTAACCTACAGTGTCACAGCGCTGGCCCCCCTTTTGTTGGTTCTTACAACATTCTCTCTCTCTTTCTACCTTTTGATTGATAAAGGCTTAACTGAGAAAAAATTTCTGGTTTTTGTTGAAAATCCTGAAATGCTTAAAACTGAGTTTTAAAAATTAGTGAGCACTGGATATAATCAAATCTTTCTTGGTGGTTAAAGATTCTGCAGCACATTTATATCCACTAGATACTGATGAAAGATTAGGTTGATTTTGTGCTGATCTTAAAAGAATACATTAACAATTATTTACTAGAATATTGGAATTAAACTCTCAGTTTTATTTTTTTTCAAGTTATATTTTACTTACGCATTCACAGAGCAGAACATTGTTTTGTTTGGGAACTTTTGCTTGTTGGGTTGAAATTTGACAGGTTTCCCTAATGAGAACCTACCTATATTTAGAAACACCAATACATAGGAAGTAAGCTGTCTTAAGACATTTTTAGATGTAATGTACAAACATATTCTCATGAAAAAAAATAATTCTTTAAGCCAGAAGATCTTGAACTTTTATTGCTATTGTTAAGATTAAAGAAGTGGCTCACAAGCAGGCTCTGCTCAAATTCAGTAAAGCTTATGATATACTTATGTGACTCTTGGTGTCTCTGGAGATATGTGAAAACGTCAAAAACTTCATGGAAATTTTCCAAGAACCTTGTGAAGTACCCATGTACAGTGACAAACAAGACAGCCCCAGCTCTTAGAGAGTGGGAAGAGTCCTCTGGTATATGTTGGTGGGATGGAAGTGTGTGTGGGGGTTCAAGCAAGAGAGTTTGGAAATCTTCAGACCTGTTGAGGTGGTACACGGTATTGATGCCACTGAGGAATACAGTGGAACAATTATATATATTACTTTTTCACAAAAACTAGACTTGATCTTGCACACAGAAAGTATAACTACTTAAATATGTATATACTGTAGAATCATAACCGAGAACACCAACACCACAGAAATAACTCCAAGCTGTTGAGCTAAGCAGGACTGTTTCTCCATTTTTCTGTTAATGTTAATACATACTCGTTAATTCATTTTGTCATCTGCTACCACTTGTCACCAGACAAGCAGTAACAGGTGCCAAATGTTTAAGAGAAATGAAGACTTGAGAAACTTCTATCCATTAATATAATTTAAAAATTGATTTGGGAAGCAGTGCTAATCCCTCGATTTCTGTGGCAGCTCAGAGAATTCCTGGGCTCTACTAGAAGGTGTGGAAGCATCTGAGTTGCAGAGATAGTGAGCGTTGGTGACCAGAGAGATTTATTGTCATTCCAGCCCCAGCCAGGAAGCCCCTCCAGGAAGTATATCCTCTCCTTCTGAGGGGCTGAGGGGTGGGCATGTTTATAAGTTCCCAAATGGAAGGAAAGATGCCTCCTTAGCTTTTTTTTTTTTTTTAAGATTTATTTAAAAGTCAGAGAGAGGAGAGGCAGAGAGAGAGGTCTTCCATCTGATGGTTCACTCCCCAATTGGCCGCAACGGCTGGAGCTGCGCCAATTCAAAGCCAGGAGCCAGGAGCTTCTTCCAGGTCTCCCATGCAGGTGTAGGGGCCCAAGAATTTGGGCCATCTTCTACTGCTTTCCCAGGCCATAGCAGAGAGCTGGATTGGAAGTGGAGCAGCTGGATCTCGAACCAGTGCCCATATGGGATGCTGGCACTGCCGGCCAGGGTGTTAATCCACTGCGCCACAGTGCCAGTCCCCCGCCCCCTTAGCTTTAAACCTCCTTGGTACTATCATTGGTTCAGAAAGTAGTTGCTCAGTAGACGCTTATCCTAGTGGTTGGTGTCCCATATTGGAGGGTCTGGGCTCAATTCCAGGTTGTAGGCAATGGAAATGGGTCAAGTGATTGAATTCCTGCTATCCACTTGGGAGAACAGGATTGCAATCCCAGCTACTGGCTTCAGCTCTGGCCCAACCTTAGCTGCTGGGAACATTTGAAGAGTGAACCTACAAATGGGAGTTGTCTCTATTTCTTCTTTCTCTCTCTTTCTCTGTCTCTCCCTCTCTCTCTTTCTGTCTCTTTGCCTTTCAGATAAATAAAGTAGCTGCTCAGTAAGCTATTGAATGGTGGCCCAGGCAGGAATTTGGACAACTTTACCTGTAAAAGCAATGTTATTAGCATTATTAAGTTTACATGAAATCTAAGGGTGCTTTAAAAATGCATATTGTGAAGTTTATTTCAATGTGAAAAATGTTGAAGTCCCTGTATATGAAGGGTCTTCATAAATTTCATGGGAAATGCATATTATGAAAAAACTTAACATCTATCAAAATTTTTTGTATCAAAATAAATCTATCTTTCAATTCAATTTTCCCACAAACTCTTCAAAATATCCTCATAATGTTAAAATAATAGAAGAAGATACAAGTGGATTACATCAGTTTTGTGGGTTGATCTTGGAAGTTCTCCCCCATTTGTGATATTATTTACGTGGAGTAGGACTTTCTTACTTTTACTAATTTAGTTAGCATGTTTGAGTATTTCTCCCAAGACTCTTCTGTGCCAAGTACTTTCTGAACATTCTGAGGGGTCTCAGTTTCATTTTCTATTGAATGGGAATAAAAGCTATTCTTAATCTAATAGAGTTGTTAGGAGATTAAATGACTTCTAACAGGTAACCTGCTTTGATGGGTGCCTGACATATATATAGTGAGTGGTTAAGTACTAGCTGATCATTCTCAGTGTCACTGTATTGAATATGACGCAGACACGGGTCACTCCATACGGAAATTCAGACATCTTTCTAGAAGAGTATCTCTCGGTAGCTGGGCCTGTCTGTATTACTGGAGTTTCTTGTTCTGGGCTCTCAGAGCCCAGCTGCTGTCCTGCAGTTGTGGCTGGACTGAGGGGAGAGCAGTTGGTGTTTGTCTGTGTGGTTTGTCTGGTAAGCAGAGCCCTTTGCAATCTTCCCCTAGGGCTGGCGGCTGGCAGAGCAGGGAAGTGGTAGAGACCTGTGGCTGATTCTTGAAATTCTAACTGGTGGCTTTGCCTCCTGGGAATTTGCAACTCCACCCACTCATGTTTACTTTAGGAATAGGGGAAAGGCTGAGAGGCACACAGAAGTTGGGGTTGTAGCTTGCAGGCCTGTTGGAGTTTGTGGACATGTGGTTCTCTCACTGGGTAAATCTAGGAAAGGCAGAGATTGGTAGTTTGATACCAAGACTGTCTGACCCGAACTGCAGAAGGCAGGATAGGGGAAAATTTTCATTTTCCAAAATATGTCAAAGTCTCACACATTGCTTCTTCACCTATGAAATCCAGCATTGTTTGGATGTGCTAAAGTAAACACACCAGCTTCCGAAGCTGTCAAAGCTTTGGGATGAAATGTTAGCATGCTTCCTGATACTCATCCCTGCACAGCTCAGATTAGTCCCAAGAGGATTGAAAGGTGAAAACTGAAAGTTCGTATGCTTGAAAATCTTGGTAAAATGAAGCTGGTTAACACCTGAGTGACGCCAAGAAACACAGCTGTGACAAGTTTAAGGTGAACTGTGACCAGAGCGAGTGGGGACGGATCTTTCCAGAACAGAATGGGGGACTCTCCTCCACAATTGATACTCATTTCACCCTTTAAAGGGCTACCTTCAGGGGACCTGTGTTTATTTTCTTAAAATAATTTTATTTATTAATTTTTATCTTATTTGAAAGGCAGTGAGATAGAGACAGACAAAGAGTTTTCATCATCTGTTGTTTCACTCCTGAAATGCCTGCAGTAGCCAGGACTGGGCCAGACTGAAGCCTGGAGCCCAAAACTCAATCAAGTTCTTGCACTGGGTGGCAGGGACCTGAGTATTTGAGCCAACATCTGATGCCTCCCAGAGTACACATAAGTAGGAAGCAGGAAGAGAGAATTGGAAGTGGAAGAGACGTGACCTAAACCAGGTATTTGGATATGGGATGCTGCATCCCAAGCGGTAGCTTAACTACTGGGCTAAATACCTAACCCCTCTTTTATTTATTTTCATTGAGGTCTTCCTAGATGCCCAGACTTTATCTTATCTCATGGCAGAATAATTGCCACTCATTCAACAACCTGTACTCTTTCAATGCTACCTGGCTTATGTTACCCATAGGATTTAAAAACAGGAAATTAAGGAAGAAAAGAGTATTTAATTGCTCAGATTATGTTTTATGGATTTGTTCTATTTCAGTGTCAAACATTTCAGAAGACAATAGGTGCCAAACCAAGCCTCAAGGCCTCTTGAGGCAGCAGAGTGTCCTCAGGGTTCTGAAGTAGGAGTCTCCATGCAAAGACAAGCAGAAATGGGGGGCACCGTCCAGGGATTCTTACGTCTGTGGCTAGACCCATGGTTTGGCAAGAACAGGCCCACTGCCATGGTGAAAGGGACTTCTGGGTGAATTTCAGGAGTGCTTGAACTCTAGGACCTGCTCAGCTGAACAGACTAGGGAAGAAGTTCAACTACCTCTAATAAAGATGGAATGAAGAAGACTTTAGCTGCCTTGAGTTGAAAAGATTGAGAATGAGACTAGAGGCTGTTTTGTGCCATGGATCAACCTCTTTCTAATCCTAGCTGTGTGACACTGGGCACATTGCTTAGCCTCCCTGATCTCCTTTTCCTAAATGCCATGAGGATGCATATACTTGTATAACGTGGCTGAATTATGAAATGTAAACATGTGAAGGTCACAGCCGAGCATATATTAAAAACTCAATAACCTGATAGTATTCTTTTCATTTTTACTGGCATTTCAAAAATGAGAGCAAACATGAAAAAGTAACTTTAAGAATAAGGAATAAAATAAGTATATTTACCTCATTAATAGGTAAAATTGAGTTGTCTCACATCTTACATGGAATTCACCAAAGATTTTAATTAGTATCCACTAAGGAAAATGCCACTAGTTTAACTTTCTTAAAAGATAAGTTCTTAGAAGATAGCTAAAAGAAAGTTTTATTTTCAAGAGTCTAAGGAAGTAAGATTAAAAAGTAGCTTATGAGTTTATATTATAAAATAAGTAGCAATCATAAATGTGGGAATGCAGTTACCTTATTCACTTTTGTGGGTGGATATAGATTTTAGGAGTACAAAATAGAAAAGTCAATATCCTTACTTACTATTTAATTCTTTGGTACAAAATAAAGCTAGTATTATAGGTAAGCTGCAATTTATCAATGATACTGAACTTGTTTTTACATTTTAAAGTTAGATGGCTAATTATGCCACGCTATTTATTTTTTATCTTAACTCTAGTATTCGCAAAGTGCTTTTTACCATTTTTGAAGCATTTTTGGAGTCTTAATAAATTGATCCCCAGAATAATCTTGAAAGATAGAGCAGATATGATACTATTCTTTACATTCTACACATAGTAAACAGGAGACAAGGCTGAGTGACACAGCGAGTGGGGACTGGATTGCCATTCATTATTTCTTATGTTTAGAACTTAAATTTGTTTGGATGCTTGCAATTTGAAGCAGATAGTTTGGATTGATCCACCAAGTACTCCTTGACAGGAAGACTTTCTTCCTACAAATCACTCTGCCTCATTATCAAAGTTAGGTACTAATTATGTTTTTTTTTATAAATCTGATTTTTTAATCTGATTATGTAGCACCTGTACTGTTTCTAATGAGTAATTGTTGCTATCAGTTTGAAGCCAGGCAGTATCTAATTTTATTAACTTGCTGGGTAACTATTTGGAACTCTAACCCCATATTTAGTTGAAAATTGAAAATTACAGTTATACAAATGTTTATAAACACTCGATGACTGAAATATCTTTCTTTTCATTTTTCATATAGACATGTAGATTCATGTAGTTATGTCCTGTATTATGAGAGTCTGGGAACTATTTCTGAGAACCTCATCAGTGTCTGTTGCTTTTGAGTGTTTTCACATGTATAAATCCATCTGAGGAAAGTCTAACTCCTGAGTCTAGCCATGCATGAGACCTACTAGAGGACAAATATCCAACTGTTCGTCCCTAGTGTGGTCCCAGCCAGTGTGGCTTTTGCATTTTCCTGTGTTAGATTCATCTACAAGGATGCTGAAAATTAAGGTCAAGAAAGGAAGAAAGAGCAAGGCAGGCCTAGCAGTTAAGATAGAGTTTGAGATGCCTTCATTCCTTCTTGGACTGCAGGGATTTGAGTCCCAGCTCTGCTCCTGATTCCAGTTTCCTGCTAATGCACACCCTGGAGGCAGTGTGATGGCTCAAAGCAGTTGGAACTCAGCTATAGAAAGATTCAAGCTGAGTTCTTGGCTCCTGGCTTCAGCCTAGCTCAGCTTTGGTTGTTGTCATTGGGTAGTAAACCAGCAGATGATGGCTCTGTCACTCATATTAAAAATAATAATAAATAATAAAAATAATATAAATAACCTTGTAAGTTTAAGATGTCATTCAGGAATAAACCATGATCACTTCTTACATTTATGCTTCTTAGGAAACAGTTTTCCCTCCAACCCTTTTTTCCTCCTGAATTGAGTCACTGAAGTGATGGGAATTAGATGTTGTAGAGGCTGGAACAAACATCAAAAAGCATTTTCAGGACTTCCCTGTTTCAAACTAAGTAAGTAAAGGGTTCCTCAGTTACTTCTGGCTTCTTCATTTTATGAACACTTATGGCTTTTACAGCCTGTAGCACTTACTTTGAGGTTGGTTACCTTGTGCTTTGTTATTTCTATTCTTGCATTTTTATTTTAAATGTACATGCCTTACTTTCTCAATTAAACAGAGGAATAGGACACATTTTATAGTTGTCTTTCTCTTTAGGTTCTTACATATTTATAGTGGTATTCTACACAGAGAAGACAACACAATGATTATTTCTGATCATAACTACAGATACCCTCTTGGAGAGGGTAGTATATGGCTTTCCTGGAAAGGCACTTGTGACTTCAAAAAGCCAAAACACCAGTGTATGTAAACATGGATGAATTGAGAAAAAAGAGTCAGAAATTATTTAAAGGAATCAATTTGAGCTAAATATCAAAAAATTATACCATTCCCCTGCCTAAAAATTCTAGTTAGATTCATCAATAATGCATCAGCTCAAACTGAGTTCAATCATGTGGGATAGTTTTTTTCCTTCCCTGGAGTTAATTCCACATTTTAGACAAGGAATTTGAATAAGAAACTTTGATGGGAATCAAAATAAATTGTACTGTTGCAATAGTTTTTCCACTTTGAAGAAATGATAAAGATCTACTTACTCAAATGACCAAAAAAGCAGAGAGGTCAGAAGAGCCACCTAGGGGCCGGCGCTGTGGTGCAGCATGTTAACGCCGGTTCGAGACCCGGCTGCTCTATTTCCAATCCAGCTCTCCGCTGTGGCCTGGGAAAGCAGTAGAAGATGGCCCAAGTCCTTGGGCCCCCGCACCCGCATGGGAGACCTGGAAGAAGCTCCTGGCTCCTGGCTTTGCATTGGCACAGCTCCAGCCATTGAGCCAATTGAGGAGTGAACCAGCGGATGGAAGACCTCTCTTTCTCTCTCTCTGCTTCTCTCTCTGTGTAACTTTGACTTTCAAATAAAATAAATAAATATTTTTTATAAAAGCCACCTAAACTTCACCAAGTAGTCTAAGCAAATAATCTCCTTATTACTTTCCAAAGCAAGTCAAACTTGAACTGATAATCATACACAGTTTTTATCTCGATACTATCAACTGTGTTTCACCTCTACATCTTCACCCTCTCCCTTTGGGACTCTCTCCAAACTCTGGATTTACCACCATCTTCATGGGAGGGGCATTTTGATTTGTGGTGGTGAATGGTATATATTGGAAGAAGCTTATTCTGGTAAGTAATATTCCAGCTTTATTCAAAGGTTAACCCATAAAGGGAGAGTCTCTGTTTCTGTTAGGGTCTTCTCAATTGCATGCATTTCAAAATTTTTGCACCAAAATAAGCATATTTTAATTCCATTTTCCAGAAATTTTTCAAAGTATCATTGTATGTAATAGTGAATAGAGATGATTACTATGTTTGGATAGTGTGGACCAGCTTTCTTTTGAATTATAAATAAGATATTTTCATTTAATTACCTTTATTTTGTGAAGGCAGCTTGTCTACATACCACATAAACCTTAGCAAATCAAAGGAATGCCATAAACCAGAACATTATCCTTTGCCATGTTATGTTCACAATAGCATTTAAGGGTGGCTTTATGAACTTTGAATTTTAAGGTATATTTCTATACTGTGTGTGTTCTTTTATTAATAGAGATATTCCTCTTAACATGTTTTGTTATTTAATCTCTATGTATTTTTTAGATTTATTTGTTTACTTGAAAGGTACAGAAAAAGAGAAGGAGAGACAGGGAGAGAGAGAGAGACAGAAAGAGATCCTTCATCTGCTGGTTCGTTCCTCAGATGGCTACAATGGTCAAGGCTGGGCTGATCTGAAGCCAGGAGCCAGGAGCTTCTTCTGGGTCTCCCACATGGGTGCAGGGGCCCAAGGACTTGGGCCATCTTCTACTTCTTTTCCAGTCCACAACAGAGAGTAGATCAGAAGACGAGCAGCCAGGACCTGACCCAGCACCCATTTGGGATGCCGGCACTGCAGGTGGTGGCTTTACTCACTATGCCATAGCATGGGCCCCACTGTGCATGTTCTAAGAACAACTGTAAGTATACACATGGCATGTTTTGAAGGACATTGGAATTTCTGCCTGCCTGAAATGTCTCTGCTAGGCTTCATATCACTTTGGGTAGAAATTCCTTTCAGTAGTGACTAGGGCCTGATCCTCAGATACTAATTTGTTGTGTGAACTTCTGTGTCACTTAAATTGTTTTGGACTCAATTTCCTCATTTGACAAACTCTACTTTCTCTGGACTGATTCTCCATTGTTTCTCCCTTCCCTTTCCCAATGACTTAGTTTTGTGTTTTCCTATATTCAACTTGCAAAGAGTTACAGACAATTTGAATTATGCAGCAATCAAAATGTCAACTTCTAATCTTAGGAAAACAGATTTGAATTGACTGGGATTACCACTGAGCGCTTTCTTATCGAGGAATTGTTCTCTATGCAAATCTCTGATAACCTTTCTCCATAGTACTCAAAGAAGTTCTTGGCCTCCACTTGAACTTCTTTTCTTCTTTTAGACCTGCACATCTTCATTAGCTTCTATACTTCTGTTCCTGACCCCAGGTTCTTTGGCTCACTTGTAAATAGAAATTGACAAGAGGCCCATGTGAAAATCCAAGAAGGCTTAATAGGGCTTGTGCATTAACACAGGAGAGACAACACTGTGAGAAGACATTCTGCTGACTCCACTGACTGGCTCCCCAGGAAGACTGAACATTTGACTTTATGGCTGGAAAGGCATGGCAGTTCCTCCTCAGTGCCTGGCACTTGGATTGGCACATGGCCTGGAGTTCCGCTTGTTCCCACAGCCCAGTGCCCTGTGCAGATGTTGTTGGCGTTTTTTGCACACAATATGCCCCAAATGGCAGTGCCACTCACTACCGCCATCCCAGGAAGGTTGCGGATCAGTCACACCGAGCTGTTCTGGGCAAGTGTGCTAGGTGGGCAACTCCTTAACAGGGCAGTAGGGTTAAGATCTGGATATTCCCTGCTCCTGCTTGGTTGAAGTCAGCAATGGATACTTAGATTGGGAAATGAATACATATTAGTTCAGAAGGGACTTGATATAAAAACTTATGTTTTTCTACTGTCTCATTTTCACTAAGTGGCCTAAAGATTACTAATAGTTAATATACTGATAACCTTCATATTTTCAGATTTTTTAAAAGCTCTGCTATTGTATTTTTTAAAAAAAATTTATTTGAAAAGATGTGTTACAGAAAGAGAGGAGAGAGATATCTTCCCTCCTCTGGTTCAGTCCCCAGATGGCCACACTGGCCAAAGCTGGGCCAAGCCAATGCTAGGAGCTAGGAGCTTCTTCTTCCGGGTCTCCCATGTGGGTGGCAGAGGCCCAAGCACTTGGGACATCTTCTATGCTTTCCCAGGCACATTAACAGGCAGCTGGTTTGAAAGTGGAGCAGCCGGGACCAGAATCGGCACCCATATGGTATGCTAGCACTGAGGGTATTGCGGGTGGCTGCTTAATCCGCTGAGCCACAGGGCCTGCTCCTCTGCTATCGTCTTAAATGGAGAACTACACAATTTTTATTGTATGCGACAGATAGCCTAGTTTCTAGGCCCATCCCTTTAGGCTTTTTGACCTTAGTCTCAGGAATTCTTAGCTCTCTTTGTCTTTATCAGTTTGGGTGTGGCATTGGCAGCAGTGCAGTAAAGGAAAGGTGTAAACACGCCCACATACCTCTGTGACAGAGTTCATGCAGTTTCTCGAAGCAAGAGTGAATTACTACCTGATGATGAGTTTGGGAGAGGAGGGAAGTATTTCCTGCCTTGTAGTTATTTGTATTTCTACATGGATCAGTAAGCATCTATTGAGTATCCATGATGTGCTGGGGTTGGGGTGGGGGGCTGGGTTCCATTGCTTTGGCTTCAGTATCTAGCAGTGGGGCTGCCTGGAAACCTGACTCCTGACTCCTGATGTGCCTCATACTTCAAGCAGCATCAAATACACAATCCAGGCAACATGCCAAGTTTAGTCTTGAGGAGCACATGATTCTTAACCTGAAACTGTAAATAGCCTGAGGTTTGCTCACAACTTGGCTTTTATATAGATAGCACAAGTTCCAGGCTCATATTAAGCAAGCTTTGAGGAAGCTCTCATCAGAAAGTTGTGAAATGCACACTCAGGCAAAGGACGTGGATTCAGAAAGCTTCCCGTCACTCTCCAAATTGAAACTGATCCCAAAGAAAAGAATATGCCCTTTCTTCCTTCTTTCCTATATGCTATAAGTATTAATATAAATCTGTTGACATTTTCAGAAATCTTTATTAATAGGAATGGAACTATGACGTTTAAAATATATCTTAGAAACAAAATCACTCAAAATTTCTTTCGCTTTTAGAAGTGACAGTTTAGCAGGCAGTTCTGCTCATCATAGGTAAAGACTGTGCCCAATTCAGTCATTGCTTGCAAGGAGGCTTTCGTGTTCCCTCTCAGTCGGACACTTGTACCAACTTAGACTGTCACTGCTTTCTCAACTTTTCAGGCAAGTTTCTGGGGCCAGGAGCAGAAAGTTTGACCAAAGCTTTCTCTAAGACATTACATGTTTTCCCCTTGTAGATAATTTGATCTGATTTATTAAGGGGAAGTCATTTCATTGTCCAGGATTTAGCTTCTTAACAGTTATGCTTTGTAACTTTAACTTGCTTTTAAATTTAAAGAATTTTAACTTTATTTTTATTTCTCTTTGATGGCTTTAATTTTAACATTTTTTCTTAATTTATGAGTGGATCTCTTGTATTCATGCCATTTGGGGTGAGGGAACTGTAGTGAAGGGGAAGAATTTCACATGGCCACACACAAGAAGAATCCTGATGGTAACAGAAATGACTTGACTCAACTCAGATCCCTCATTTAAAATTACTAAAATTTTACTGTTTGTTACAAAGACTTTTTGAGTTCTATGAAGTATGGAGTTGGAGAGAAATATAAAGATATTTTAAAAAATTATCTTTGAGCATTTGGCACAAGGGTTAAGTCTCTGCTTCTCTACTTCTCAAATAAAATAAATACAAATTTATATTAAAAAGATCCAACTTGAGATGCCATATCAGAGTGCTCAAGTGTAAGTCCCAGCTCTGCCCCAGGTTCCAGCTGACTGTCAATATCGACTCTAAGAAGCAATAGCTGATGGCTCAAGCACTTGTGTCCCTGCCACTCATCTGGGAGACCCCCACCCCACCCCCAAGAATACCCTTGGCTGTCACAGGCATTTGGGGGGTGAACCAGTGGATGGGCTATCTCTGTCTATCTGTCCTTTACTGTACAAATAAATGAGATAAACAAATGAAAAATTAAAAAACAATTACCTTTGAGAGTTTCCTTATTTCACTTACAACTTACAGGATTATATATTTTTGAAAGATTTATTTATTTATTTGAAAGACAGAGTTAGAGAGATGCAAAGGCAGAGAGAGAGAGAAGTCTGCCATTTGCTGGTTCACTCCCCAAATGGGTGCAATGGCTGGTGCTGCGCTGATCTGAAGCCAGGAACTTCTTTCGGGTCTCCCATGTGGATGCCGGGGGCCCAAGGACTTGGACCATCTTCTACTGCTTTCCCCAGCCATAGAAGAGAGCTGGATAGGAAGTGGAGTAGCTGAGACTCGAACCGGCGCCCACATGGGATGCTGGCACTGCAGGCGCTGGCTTTACCCACTATGCCACAGCACCAACCCCTGGATTATATTTTAAGATTAATATATTATTGATATTTTTATCATAATATTTAAGCTTCAGAATTCACATATGTTAAGTTTTGTTCTTCAACAGGAAACTTGACCCAACCTAGTAAATAAAAGGTACAAGCAATTTTTCTTATGTTACAGGATTTCCATATCTTATAGTGATTCTGGTGAGGTAGGCTACATATTAAGCAGTCCCATAAACAGTAACTAAGCACATAAAGCAAATGCATCTTGAGACTAAAACACTAGAATGGATAATTATATTAACTCTTGGCCTAGGGCGTGTCTATGAATGTTTACAAGGGAAATCCATTTCCTTGTTCATTTCTTCCTTCCTGCATTCATTTAAAGAATCTTTATTGCAATCTTCCTATGTGTTACAATAAACTTTCTAGATCAGGAATTGGCAAACTATAGCTTAAGGGCCTATCTGGCCAACTGCCTGTTTTTGTACAGCTTGTGAGCTAAGAATAGATTTTTACATTTTTAGATAGTTTTTTGAAAAAAATTAAAGAATGATATGTATTTTGTGAACATTTAAAATGATATGAAATTCAAAATTAATTCAGTGTTCCTAACCAAAATTTTAATGGAACACATACATATGCATATACTTCTTTGTTTATCTATTGTCTACAATCACTTTCGTGCTGTAAAGCTAGAGATGAATAGTATAACAAAGACTATATGGCTTGTAAAGTCTAGAAAAGTTCTTTTATAGACATGGTGAATTCAGCAATCATCATAAAGTAACTGAAGAAAAGACGATGGTGGCTTGGATTAGAGGTTTACTGGGGAGATGGGAGGAATTAGATAGATGTGCATTTTAGCTTGGAGGGATTGGTATTCAGTTGCCACTTGAGATCCTCACAGCCTATACGGGAGTGCCTGATTCAAGTTCTCACTGCTTTGCTTCCAATCCAGCTTCCTCCTAATGTGTATCCTGGGAGGCAGCAGGTGATAACTCAAGTACTTGTGGGTCCCTGTCACCTGCTCCTGACTTCCGCTTGGCCCAGCCCTGACTGTTGTGGGCATTTGGGGAGTTACTATTTCATTTGTTAAGAAGGGCTATGTGAGCCGGCACCTCGGCTCAACAGGCTTAATCCTCCGTCTGCGGCGCCAGCACACCGGGTTCTAGTCCCGGTCAGGGCACCGGATTCTGTTCCGGTTGCCCCTCTTCCAGGCCAGCTCTCTGTTATGGCTCGGGAGTGCAGTGGAGGATGGCCCAAGTTCCTGGGCCCTGCACCTGCATGGGAGACCAGGAGAAGCACCTGGTTCCTGCCTTCAGACCAGCATGATGCATCGGCCACAGCGGCCATTGGAGGGTGAACCAACGGCAAAAGGAAGACCTTTCTCTCTGTCTCTCTCTCTCACTGTCCACTCTGCCTGTCAAAAAAATTTAAAAAATAAAAAAAAAGAAGGGCTATGTGATACAATTGTTATGGGTTAAGACTTATTTCTTATTAGTTGTGTTTCTGCATATGTCTAGGTGTTGATAATTCAATAAAACATAGTTTAGTATTTGGCTTTATTTTGAAAGATGAATGGCATATAATTTAGATAGTTTTAAATTAAAAGTTGGTGTACTATTTAGAAAAATTGTATGTAAAGTGAATGAAAATATTCTTCAGCTGATTTGATCTAAATAGAAAGTAGTGGTATTTATAAGTTGGGTCTGAATGTCAATAGTTCAGTTTTCAACAGCAGGACTATAATTTGTCAGAGTTAAAAAGACTGGAGTTGGCTCATTAAGGAAATTTTCTAGCATCTCATCGAGAAATAACTATGAAATTCTGTACAATGAATCATCAAAGTTTTCTTTTCTTCCTTTTCCAAATTCTCCTCCTCCATTTTTAGGCTTATAAGAGATTTATGTTCATAGGCTAAACTTCATTTAAAGACTTTGCCAACATGATGTTCATTTCATAGACAAATTAAATCAAGCACAGACAAGCTTTACATGTCTGGGCTCTGCAAAAAGTTTTTGCCGAAACCAGCAATAGCACTGGAGTTTCCTATTTGCAAATGAAGGAACTGTTTTAGAACACAATATGACAAATATTTTGTGAGTAATAGCTGTTAAACTAGCTTTACAAAGATGAATGGGTCAGATTTTCTTCCCTTTTACAATATTACCATCCCTGTCTGCATGGATACTATCATTTTCCCCATCAACATCAATTCAGTTTATTAAAAGAATGTCCATTTTAGTGAAACTTCACAAAATATTTCAGCATTTTAAGTATTTTTCACTTTCTAGCCATGAGAAAAAAGAAACTTTTCTCATTTTTCAATCATAAAGTTATAGGGACAAATACATCATTTAGATGACAAAGTTGAGACCATTTTTTAATTCAGGTGTTTATAACATTCTGGGTATGCCATTGAGAGTAGAGTCTTAAGAGCATCAGGACCTAATGATACCTTGTATTTGTAAATAATTGCTAAAATATGTTTTATATACTTGACCCTACTTTTTAAATGCCTCCCCCAAGTTATTTTTGCTTTTTACAATAGATATACAGGCATTTTATAGAAAAATTCTAAGTCACAAACACATAAATAGAAGGAAAACAAGCAGCATTCCTAAGCTAAATCCTGTGGACACCTTGGTGAGTATAGTTCCACCCCCTCCCTTTTCTCCACATGAGTCTGTGTTATCATCCAAGGCACACATTTGTGACTTGCACTTTGTACCCATAGCTAATTGTTTTAAGCTACACAGTGGTTCCCAATGCATTTAACCATTCTCTATTATGAAACATGGGTTATTTCTTATATTTTGTTATGACAAACAACTTACTAGTAAGTATCCTTTCATGTATGCCTTTCTACATCTTCTTTATTGTTTCCTGAGGCTAACTTTCCACAAGAGAAATAACTAGGCCACAGATCTGAGCACTTTTAAGTTTGATGATTACTGCTAAACCACTCTCCAGAAAGTCCTGCAATCTCTGCTGTGATTAATGACACATGAAAATGTCTCTTCTCCCTCCCTAGAGAAGTTTTCCTTGTCTTACTCTGTGTCTTACGATAACTCCACAGTGTAGACAGAACAGATTAGGAGAAATGCTAATAGTCATCTCTCTAGAAAATAATCAGACTGGGAGTTGAGTTTTCTGAATTGTTGCACCAGGTTTTCCTTTCCTGTGGCATTCATCTTGCTGTCATTCTGCTGCTGATGGCAATTCCAAGTGCATTATCAGGAAAGAGCCTAGACCAGAAATTTGCACACAAGCCACAGCCTGACTCATGCCTGTGTTGCTGGCAGTGCCCTGGCCTCCAGCCATAGGACTGTGGGTGGCACAATTCTTGTATTCTGAGAAAAGGCAATGTTGGCACACTGCTTGTCCAGGCCAGCACTGAAGCCAATGGGAAGGGGAGGAGGTAAGGAAGTTGGAGTCAAAGCAATGGAGGGTGATCAAATTATAGAACTTGTAACAAGATGGTCGTAAAACCTTCATTCTTGCACTGTATTATGAGTAAAATAATCCGTGCCATACATCCGATTTGAAGATATTTAACTAACGAGTTTACTTTATTTATTCTAAGACCACAGAATTCTGGTTTTGTTTTGATTTATATAAAGCATTCCAGAAAGCAAATTCTCATAAGTTGAAGCAGACCAGATGATAAAGAAAAAATTGCTTTTTGAATTAAAACAAAAATAGTTTCCTTCTCCCTTTCCCTTTCTTTTCCCTTCCCTTCCCTTCCCTCCTCTTTTCTTCTCTCTCTCTTTGGTGTCATATGGTTTAATAAAAATCAAGTATAATAAAAATCAAGTATAAAGAAAACTGAAAGCAAAGAATATCATTGAGTGCAATCATGTAGATGTTTACAAAGTTCTAAAAATGATTTGACTATAGTATTTTGTAAGAAAACTGTTATGTAAAAGTGCAAGCAATATTTGTTAAGGGTGGAGGCTGGTGGTTGGCATAGTGGTTAAGACCTTGGGTAGAAAGCCTGTGTCCCACTTCTCAGTATTTGGATTTGACCCTGGCTCTGACTCCTGACTCCACCTTCCTGTTCATACAGAGTCTAGGAAGCAGCAGTGATGGCTCCAGCACATGGGTTCCTGCCACTCAGACAAGATACCTAGGTTGAGTTCCTGTCTTTCAGGTCAGCCCAGTCTATGCTGCTGCAAGCATTTCAAGAGTGAACTAACAGATGGGAGCTCTCTGTCTGTGTGTATGGTCTGTGTGTTGGTCTGTCTCTCTCTGATCCTTAAATAAATTAAAATTAAAATTAAAGAAAAATTTTGAATTAACCAATAAACCAGGTATAACAGTGTATTCTTTTTTTTTTTTTAAGATTTTATTTATTTATTTGACAGGTAGAGTTACAGACAGTGAGAGAGAGAGACAGAGAGAAAGGTCTTCCTTTTCCGTTGGTTCACTCCCCAAATGGCCGCTATGGCCGGAACTATGCCAATCCGAAGCCAGGAGTCAGGTGCCTCCTCCTGGTCTCCCATGCGGGTGCAGGCACCCAAGCACTTGGGCCATCCTCCACTGCCTTCCTGAGCCACAGCAGAGAGCTGGACTGGAAGAGGAACAGCCGGGACTAGAACCCGGCACCATATGGGATGCTGGCGCAGCAGGCAGAGGATTGTGAGCCGTGGAGCCAGCCCCTAACAGTGTATTCTGTGGAGCCACTAGGCTCTCTAGTTACAGGATCTGTCTCGGGAGCATCCTGGCTTTTCAGCAGTAAGAAGGCTGTTCAGGAAGCTTTCATGACTAATTAGCTTGATTTGTTCATTCTCTTCTGTGCTTCAGCGTCACTCTGTTTTTTGTTTTTCCCCATCACTGAATCTGCTTGTAAATTGGAGTCCTCTCTCTGTTTATTTGTCTGGGGTATCCATAATCTTGGAAACTCCTTAAGGTCAGGAATTATGTCTTGTTCTCTGCTGTGCTCATTGTGGGAGTCTGTGTAGAAGACAGTCCATAGGAACTTAATAGACAGAATGAAATTATATAATAAGAAACATAATATCAAATTTTACCATTTTGAAGTAGAAGTTATTATTATTAAAGGTTTACTTATTTATTTGAAAGGCAGAGTTACAGATAGAGAGGGAGAGACAGAGAGAGAGAAAGAGAGAGGGATCTTCTATCCATTGGTTCATTCCCCAAATGGCCACAGTGGCCAGAGGTGGACCAGTCTCAAGCCAGGAGCCAGGGACTTTTTCCAGATCTCTCACATGGGTGGAAGAGCCTAAACACTTGGGTCATCTTCTGCTGCCTTCCCAGGCAAATTAGTAGGGAGCTAGATCAGAAGTGGAGGAGCTGGGACTCCAATCAGCCCCCATATGAGATACCGGCACTGCAGGTTTACCCTCTTCGTCACAGCACTGGCCCCCAAAAGTTATTATTTTGAAGATTTACTTATTTGTTTGAAAGGGTAAATAACAGAAAGAGGGGGAGAGAGAGAGAAAAAGATTTTCCATTCACTTCCCCAAATGATGACAATGGCCAAGGCTGGGCCAGGCTGAAGCCAGGAGCCAGGAATTCCAGACTGGTCTCCCATGTGGATGCAGGCGCTCAAGTACTTGGCATCTTCTGTTGCTTTCCTGAGCACATTAGCAGGGAGCTGGATTGGAAGTTGAGCAACTAAGACTTGAATTGGTGCTCATCTGGGACTCCAATGTCCAACATGGTGGCTTAACCCACTGCACTAAAATGCAGCCCCAGAAGTTATTGTTTTGATTATTATATTCATAGCTTATCAAAAATATTGGAGTCTATTTTTTAAATTAATTAATATTAATTTATATAACAATCAATTTCAGTGTTTATTAATTCTACGAACTTGGGAAGATTATTTAATTAATTGCCTTAATTTTTTCACCTTTAAATTGAAGGTGCTGCATCAGACCAATAATTCCCATCTAATGTTGGGGAGACCTACATGATATTTAGTGATGGGGTAGAATATATTAAAATCTTCACTAGCGTGTTTGTGGTTTGTAGAAACTTATTCAAGGCCGGCATTTGGTACAGCATGTTAAGCTGCTATTTGTGATGCCAGCATCCCATATAGAAGCACCAGTTTGAGTCCCACCTGCTCCATTTCTAATCCAGCTCCCTGCTAATGTGCTTGGGAAAGCACAGAAGGTGGCACAAGCACTTGGCCTCTTGTCTCCCATGTGGGAGACCTGGATGGGGTTCCTGGCTCCTGGCTTTGACCTGGCCCAGCCCTGGATGTTTCGGCCATTTGGGGATTGAACCAGTGGATGGAAGATCTCTTTGTCTGTCTCTCCTTTTTTTTTTTTTTTTTTTGTCAATCTGTCTTTCAAATAAATAAAATAAATGTTTTTAAAAAGACTGTATTCAACACAATTACATATTTTTATAGCTAGGATAGAAAAAAGAAATATGCTCTTGCTATAGTATGAAACTTGAGAAAGGACAGACCTGGATTGGTCCCTTGGTGTCTCAGAAGCTGGAGCACAAACCTTCCCAAGGGTTACATAAAAATCTGAGGTAGGGGCCATAATTTATTCTCTTTAATGTTTTTCAATGAGTTATATAAGAGTGAGAGACACTGTGCTGATCCCGAGCATCTCCTATTGCCTGGTGTTTTGTCAGGGTTCGTATCAACCTGTTTTTCTACAGCTATGTTGGAAGAATTCAAGAATTTTCATGTATTTTATTCTAAAGGAAGGAAAGATCATGGATTATATTAATACTAAGTTCAGAAACGTGAGGGGATTTTCAAAAGTTCATGGAAGATGGAATTAAAAGATTTTTCATGTAAGAATATTTTGAAATGCATACATGAGTGGTCTTTAAAATGTTATTAAAATGCTTATTATGAAGGAATGATGAAAGCATGGATTTCGCAAAGTTTTGGAGTCAAAATAAGCTAAAATGTTAATTCTGCTTTCTGTGAATTTTGTGGAGTTCCCTCAAGCAAGGAAGATAAGGGTACCAGCTAGAATGTGAGTCTGATTTTATGCTGTTACTTAGCTTTAGAATAAGTAGGGCATCGTTTAAATTTGGAGACAGCTTATGGTGCTGAGATGCAGAAGTATTGTTACTTCATTGACTTGCCACGTGGTAGAGGACAGGTTGATAGATTAGTTCAGTTGTGGCTCCAAAGATTGTGTGAGAAAACTGAAACTGCCTAGCATGTTTGGGTGATTCGGCTGCAATGTCCAGAGCTGTGCCTATCTGAAGCCAGGAGCCAGGATCTCCCGGGTCTCCAACACAGGTACAGGGGCCCAAGGACTTGGGCCATCTTCCACTGCTCTCCCAGGCTACAGCAGAGAGCTGGATTGGAAGTGGAGCAGCCGAGACTCAAACCAGCACCCATATGGGATGTCTGCACTACAGGTGGAGGATTTACCAGCTACGCCATAGTGCCGGCCCCTAGAAATATTATTTATTTATTTGAAGGGCAGAGTGGCAGAGACAGAGAGAGATCTTTCATCTACTAGTTCACTCTCTAGATACCCTCAACAGCTAAGAGCACAGAACTCTACCTGGGTCTCCCATATGGTGGCAGGGACTCAATCACTTGAACCATCAAGTGTTGTCTCCCAGTGTGACATCGGCAGGAAGCTGGATTGAAAGTGGAGAGAGGGTTCAAAACCAGGCATTCTGACACAGGATGTGGGTGTCCCAAGTAGTAGTGTAACCTACTATGCCTCAGTGCCACCACAGGATGCTGTATTTTTAAGGAACTAGAGATTGTGTATTCACAGAACTTGAGGGACGTGAGTAGGCAGGGACTGCCTCCAGACTTTGATGCAAGTCTGTGAAAGGAAAGCAGTAAGGAAAGATAGATCTGGAAGGAGCCTTAGACCACAGAGCACTTCTGACAAAGTCTCATGCAAGCCATTGGTGATCCCTGAGCCCCAGGAGTCGACATGTTCTGTGAGAGGAGTTGTGTGTCAGGGAGCAGTGTCTTAATCCTATTGTCGCCTGTGCTGTGTTATAGTATGGGGCAGCCAGGGGGAATGCTGGCTTGAATGCCACAATGGACGCAAAGGCATGGGACTTGGAGTAGATCCTTTGGAAGTGTGATTTAGTGGAGTACCTATATCTCAAGACCCTCAGCAGGACTTCTGAAAGATTGTGGACATGATCCCCTCTGCCTGCTCCACTCCCATCTTCAGACCAACTTATAGCAAAGGGTAAAAGGAGGGGACTCTTTTCCATTCTGTTCCTAGAGTCCTAATCCCAACAGAGCAAGTTTGGATCTGGAGGTTACATCTCCCAAGGCTCACCTTTGTTTATTTTTATCTCCTAGCCAATAGTACCATCCCTTTTTAAAAAATCCCAGTGCCCCAAACATTTCTCAGCAATGAATTAAATACAAAGGCCATGCAATAAATGAGATACCTCAACAGGCCGACACCCTACAGAGGGTTATACACATATTAGCAGAAATGTAAATAATGGGATATGGAGCAGAACAGACTGGTTACAGAAATGGTGTATCTTGACTGGCCTGCAAAATCTGACAGAGTCTCCAGGGCCAAATGCAACTACTCAGACAAAAAAAAGAAAAAAAAAGGAAAAAAGAAAATTAGACAGACAGTGGCAAGTCTAGGCAGAAGCAATGAGGAATGACAAACAGACTATATGAAATGGGAGGTTCCCGGAGGACTGGAGGATAAAGGGTAATCCTTAGGAGGTAGGCAGTTTCCTGATTTATGCTTGGGAAATTGCACTTGCCGTGTCAACCACGGTTGTGCACATTTTATGAGTGTGGAAGAGATTGGTTTGGGCAAGAGCAGAGAACAGTAGGAAGCAATTACCTCTTGCCTGTTTACTCCCATCTTTTCACTGCTGTGTCTCTGCAAGGACAGGAGTCTGGGGACGCAATTGGCGAGTAACTTACAGTTGGAAGACCTGGATTCTAATCTCAGCATCACAGTTTACCATGGTGTAGGCCAGTTATGAAACTCTGAAAATGAAAGTTTCTGTTCTGTATAAACTGGAAATGACATCACTTCCACTGCTCCCCCCCGTGGGTTCCTGCGAGAATCAAACAAAAACAGACAACGCTTTCTGAAGTCACTTCGCTCACTTTCAACACTACAAAAATTAAGGAACTGCTACAAGGTACTGTGCAAGAAATAACAGGCACCTGGGAAAACCCACAAAGTATTGTTTCGTAAAGATGTTGCTTAGCCTCCCAAAGAGAAAAATGCTTGGCTCAAGATTGACCAAGATGAACAAGTGCGGGGAATTACAACGTGAGGTAAAGCAAATGGGGCTTTTTGTTTTATTTTTGGAGACCACAATTTCTTAAATGTTATCCTCACTGTTTACTGCTCTGCACCACTGGTGGCTCTGAGATGAGAGGAAGATGGGTCAGGGAGTATTCGTAAGGCAAGGGAGGTGGTTCAAAGTTACTTGAATAACTTTAGTGTGGGGAGGACGGTGTGCTGTACATGGTCCAGGCAGATGGCATAGCTGTAGGAATGGAAACTGAGATTTAATCAGAAAATGTTCTTGTTTTCCTGGGACACAATGAGATCTCTCTCCTCTTACAGTACCTAGAAATAGTAGTATATTATCAAACACACAAAATTTGTTTTAACAGAACTTCCCTTCTGGAAGAATTTTTTCAAAATCCATCTCTTATTAGCTCTATTTTATTGAGAGTTTTAGTCTTTTTTAAAAATTTTATTTATTTGTTTGAGAGGTAGAGTTACGGAGAGGGGGAGTAACAGAGAGAAAGATCTTCCATCCACTGGTTCACTCCCCAAAATGGCTTCAACGGCCAGAGCTGAGCCGATTGGAAACTAGGAGCCAGGATCTTCTTCCAGGTCTCCCATGTGGGTGCAGGGGCCCCATCACTTTGGGCCATCTTCTACTGCTTTCCCAGGCCATAGCAGAGAGCTGGATGAGAAAAAGAGAATCCAGGATTAGAACCAGCGCCCATATGGGATGCCAGCTCCACAGATGGAGGCTTAGCAGACTATGCCACAGTGTCAGCCCCAGGACTTCAATTCTTAATGAGCAAACCACTGAGAATATCATCAATATGTTCAACAGTGGTAGAACCATAGGCCACAAGCCCCTATTATCAAGAAACCCCTTTATAGAGACCTTTCCTGGAGTAGCAATAATCTCCTAAAAAATGTTTATTCTATGAAGAAATTTTGTTTAAGAATTTTTAGCTATTTGAAAAATAAAGAGGGGGGGAGGGAGAGAGAGAGAGGAAGAGAGAGATCTTTCATCTGTTGGTTCACTCTCCCTATGCTTGGAGCAGCCAGGGATTGCCCAGACTGAAGCCAGGAGCTCAGATCTCAATCCAGTCTCCCACGTGGGTGGAGGGGACCCAACTACTTGAGCCATCACCTGCTCCCTTTGGAGTGCGTATTAGCAAGAAGCTGGAATCTGAGGCTTTTTTATTTTTAAAAAATATTCATTTTTTTATTTATTTGAAAGTCAGAATTATACAGAGAGAGGAGAGGCAGAGAGAGAGAGGTCTTCCATCTTATGGTTCATTCCCCATTTGGCCACAACGACCAAAGCCAGGAGCCAGGAGCTTCTTCCAGGTCTCCCACGTGGGTGCAGAGGCCCAAGGACTTGGGTCATCTTCTACTTCTTTCCCAGGCCATAGTAGAGAGCTGGATTGGAAGTGGAGCAGCCGGAGCAGGTGCCCATATGGGATGCCAGTGCTTCAGGCCAGGGCATTAACCCACTGCACCATAGCGCCAGCCCCTGTGGCTTGTTTTACATGGTCAGGTCCTGCTGGGATCTTAATGACATTTACAAAATCCCTTTTTGTTATAAACTGGAGTATAATCTTGGAAGTGATATCCCATCCTCTCTGCATATCTTATTCACAATCAAGGAGTGGGTATTGCACAGGGTGTACACAACAGGAAGCAGGAATCTTAAGGACTATCTCAGAATGCTGCCTACCACAATGTGCTGTTTGGAAGTGGAAGTGAGCCAAGTGAGTAGTGCTCCCACGTAGGGAAAGTACCTTTCAGCAAACACAGTGGTGTTGATGGTGCAGGGCAGCTCATTTTTGTGTCTATGAGTCAAGCAGTTGGCTGCAACAACAGAGGTGTTTTTGCTACAACACCTGATGGGGTTGAGCATTTTTTCTGAATTTTACTCGATATCTTCAACACTGGTTTTTTGGTCCTCAAAGACATGGGATTAGCTACTGATTATAATAAATATCTTTCCTCTCAAAATCTTTGTAGTTAATATTTTTATCTGTAATATAAAGCCTTTATGGTATAACCGGATCTCTAACTGGGAACTTTATTTTTATTTTTTTTTTTTAAGATTTATTTATATGATGGGGCCGGTGCTGTGGCACAACAGGTTAAAGCCCTGGCCTGAAGTGCCAGCATCCCATATGGGCACTGGTTCGAGACCTGGTTGCTCCACTTCCGATCCAACTCTCTGCCATGGCCTGGGAAAGCAATAGAAGATGGCCCAAGTACTTGGGCTCCTGCACCTGCATGGGAGACCTGAAAGAAGCTCCCGGCTCCTGGCTTCGGATTGGCGCAGCTCCAGCCATTGCGGCCAATTGGGGAGTGAAGCATCAGATGGGAGACCTCTCTCTCTCTTTGCCTCTCCTTTCTCTCTCTCTCTCTGCTACTCCTCTCTCTGTGTAACTCTGACTTTCAAATTAAAATAAAATAAAATAAACCGATTTATTTCTATGAGAGGCAGAGTTACAAACAGAGTGGGAGAGATAGAGGAAAGATCTTCCATCCCCTGATTCACTCCTCAAATGGCCCCAACTTCTGGAGCTGAGCTGATCAGAAGCCAGGAGCCAGGAGCTTCCTCTAGATTTCCCACATAGGTGCAGGGACCCAAGCACCTCACCCATCCTCCACTGCCTTCCCTGGACTTAAGCAGAGAGCTAGACTGGAAGAGAAACAGCTGGGACACGAACCAGCACCCATATGGGATGCTGGTGCCTCAGGCAGAGGCTTAGCATACTATACCACAGTGCCAACCCCTACAGGGGCTCTTTTTAAATCTCCTTTAAACATGTGTAATTCTGTATCACTTTTATAAATTCATGGGACTGCATGCGAGAGAAAGCATTTGCTTCTAGAAGGGTGTTTTTCAAGCTATAGGGTGTTTTTCAATAAATAGAATACATGTAATAAGTCCAAGATATAATAATAGCATTTGGGGGAACAAGCATTCAATAGTCATGGCAGCAAAGGGCCTACTACATTCTCTGAGAGATCCAACAACCAATAATAAGCAAACACCCCTCAGAAACTATGAGACTTTTCTTAATCAACCAATTTTTCCCAAATCAAGACCAAAAAGTTTAAATAAGTCACCAAAGTTTATGAGGGGGGTTAGTGGTGGAGTGAAGGCTTGAAAAGTAAGCTAATTGGACTTCCTGCCTCTCAGGAATTTAGCTTGTTCCTTGCTCCATCTTCCTGTGAAGAAAGCTTAAACGAGTACTAAACACAGCCTCAGGAGGAAGTAAAAAATGTACAAGTAGTTAGTTCTGGCAGATACATCACTGATGATCCCTGAGTCCTGGCTCATCTCTTTGGGAACCTTGGAATCCATACACATGATACACATGCACCCACACACCACTGAACAGGACGTGACTGACCAGAGGGTGGGTGCCAAGGCGGATGCATCCCTTCCTCACTGTAACTCACACAATAGTCCTTCCTGGGTTCCAAGGCCAAGGGCTCCTGGACCAAAGGAAAAAGGGGGCCTTTGAAATTGGGCTCCGGAACATTTTGGTAACTGTAGCACAGTTATCTTTCATGCAGACATTCTGAACTTACAGCTTGATAGGAAATGAATTGCCCTAAAATAAGTCCAAAATTAAAAAGGAAAAAAAACAACATATGAAGGTCACCTCAAAAGGCAGTGCAGATCATGTGCATAATAGAAACCTCATTCCTGGATCAGAATGCTTGCACGCACACGCCTCCTGCATTCCATAATGTAAATCGCATCACACACATCTGACCCAGAGAGATGAGGTCCCAGGAGGTGCATATTTTCAGCATGAAGACAAGCAACCATTAGTGTTACAAGCACAGCTTATGGTCAGCTGGCTGGCCTGACACACCTTGGCATCCGCTGCTCCCCAGGGCCACAGTGGCTGCGTCTTTCGGAGTCCAGGGGTGGAAGTGGACGTGCCGAAGCAGCTTCAGGCCTTGACCCCCATTTCACTACTCTTGGAAGGAACTAGGATTAAGTAAAGAATCCAGGCTCCACCCTACTTTTTTTTTTTTTTTTTTAAATCTCCACCCTACTTTTATTACGGGGAAATGATTTGCCCTCCAGGGCTGAGAGGTAGGATCTCAGGTTAGACTTCTTGCATTTTTTCTCAAGCTTTTCCCCCTGCAGCTTTTCTTTCTTTCTTTCTTTTTCTTTTTTTCCTCTTTGGCTGCTACATTTCTGAAAAAACTGGTACACTGGTTAACACCAAAAACCAAAACCCACCAAGTGATCCTCAGAGCAATGTTTCATAGCCACTCAGACCCTAAGAAGAAATGAGATGGTAAACAGGCGAGCCATTACATTTAGTCATAAGGAGACTCAAACCACAACACACACCCACCACAATTCCATGAGAGAAGATCCCACAAATGTGCATATTTTGTGGTGTCTCCCAGAGTTCCTACTGAGGGATGATGATGGTGGTACCTATGAAGGACTCTGGGGCTTTGTAGGGTTGCATTTATTATGCTTGAGGCATTTGGAAAAGGTAACTTAGGAATTTGGGTAATGACTTAACACAGTTTCATTCTATTCTTACATGCCTCAGTTTGTTGAATAGACAGCCTTTTTGATTCAGGGGTCGAGCCCCTGTTTGAGGCTTTCAAGCAAAAGCTATTAGTAAAGTTGAAACTGATTGCAGGAATACTGTTGGGGCTACAAAAGAGACCTTGTTTGTTTATTTTTGAATAACAAAGAAAACATCCAAGTATTGGGACATACTTAAGCTTTTTTTTTTTTAATTTTCATCTTGGGATTTTTATTTTTATTAATTTATTTTTTGAATAGCAAACTGTTATGTTTATTTATTTTTTAACTTTTATTTAATAAATATAAATTTCCAAAGTACAGCTTTTGGTTTACAGTGGCTTCCCCACCTCCCCATAACTTCCCTCCCCCTGCAACCCTCCCATCTCCCGCTCCCTCTCCCATCCCATTCACATCAAGATTCATTTTCAATTATCGTTATATACAGAAGATCAATTTAATATATATTAAGTAAAGATTTCAACATTTTGCACCCACACGGAAACACAAAGTGTAAAGTGCTGTTTGAGTACTAGTTATACCATTAATTCACATAGTACAACACATTAAGGACAGAGATCCTATATGGGGAGTAAGTGCACAGTAACTCCTGTTGTTGACTTAACAATTTGACACTCTTGTTTATGGCATCAGTAATCACCCTAGGCTCTTGTCATGAGTTGCCAAGGCTATGGAAGCCTTTTGAGTTTGCCAACTCTGATCTTATTCAGACAAGGTCATAGTCAAAGTGGAAGTTCTCTCCTCCCTTCAGAGAAAGGTACCTCCTTCTTTGATGGCCCGTTCTTTGTTTTCATCTACTCAAAAGACATAGTGACAGGAAGGTGGGGGGGGGGGGGAGAGACAAAGAAAGAGAATGAGAATCTTTCATTCACTGGTGCATTTCCCAAATTCTAATAGCCAGGGCTGGGCCAGGCCCTAGCCAGGAGCCTGCAACTGCATTGCAGTCTGCCATGTGCGTGGCAGGGGCCCAGGCACTTGAGCCATTTTCTGCTGCCCTCCAGGTTCATTAGTAGGAAGCTGGATTAGAAGCAGAGTGGCTGGGGTTTGGCACTTGAATAAAGGAAGTAAGCATCCCAAGAGGCATCTCAAGTGATGGCTTAATCTGCTCTACCACAATGCCCAGCCCCAGATTCCAGTTTTTCGCTATTACTCTATGACATAGTTATGGAAGGCCTGAGTAATTGACAAGATGGTTTCCAAAGCCAAAATATCCATTTATTATTAATCAAGAGATCAAGTCAGATTTTAAATAATGTTTCCTATTATTAATCCTCAAAACTGAGCTCAAAATGTATCTATTCTCTAACTAATGAACAGCTATAAATATTTTAAGCAGAGATTTTTAATTTTTTAGTTAGTTACAGAGACACACAGAGAGCTAGCAAGAACTCCCATCCATTGATTCACTCCCAGATGCCCAGAAAGGAGAGGGCCCGGCAGCTTCAAGGCAAGGAGACAAGAATAAAATCCAGGTCGCCAGGACACAACTATGAGAGCCGTTACCTGCTGCCTTCCATGATCTACAGGGGCAGGAGGTTGAAATGAGGAGTTGGAGCCTAAAATTGAACTGAAGGTCTTCAGTATGGGACATGGGTTTCTCAACCAGCCTTTTAACCACTTGACAAAATGCCTGCCCCTAAGCAGATGTTTTAAATATGGTCAACCTCTTTGCTTTGCTAGATATTTAACAATGGGCACTGACATACTTTATAGATCTATAGATAAGTTTTTTTAAAAGATAGTATTCATTTATTTATTTGAGAGGGATATATATATATATATAGAGAGAGAGAGAGAGAGAGAGAGAGAGGGAGAGAGAGAGAAACTCTTATCTACTGGTTTACTTCCCAAATGTTCACAATGGCTAGGGCTTCTGGGCTGAGCTGAAGCTTAGAGCTGGAAACTCCATTCAGGTCTCCCATGGGGGTGACAGGAACTCAGTTGAGCCATTGCTTGCTGCCTCCCAGGTCAGCATTAGCAGAGAGTTAAAGTCACGAGCTACAGTCAGGTATTGAATCTGTGTACTCCAATGTAAGACATGGGCATCTTAACCAGTGCCTTAACCACTAGCCCAAAGGCTTGTCTCAAAACATATGTACCTGAGGATGGATCAAGAAATGTACCTTAGGAATTCCCACAAAATTCTGGAGTGCCAGTTGCTTGTTTTCTGCATGCTTCTTTATTTCTGTACCAAAAAGTTCTCCAATAAGTGTCTGGTGCTTACTCTCCTTTTCCCACAAGACATGAGGCTCCATTGTACTTAGAACTCATTAGGTAGAATATTCTTTATTGTAAGGAAATGTGAGTTCAGGTCTTACAATAATTATTTATGCTAAATTAAACCAAAAATGGACCTTTTGCAGGAGCAATGTTCCAGGCTTGGGTAGTGTAGGATGAGTACATTTCCATTCCTTTTCTTTCTTTTATCTGATGGCCTGAATTCATTTCAATCTACCAAAACCAGTAAGAGAGCACTCCTTTTTAAGCTCGATTTATAATGATCTGAGAAACAGAAGGGAGATGTGTTGGGAGTTCCCGGTAGAAAGTCCTGGTATTTCCCAGCCACTGCCTCATACCACAGTTTTTAGTTCTCTTACTCCAGGAAGGAAACCTGGGGTGTTGAAGGTATGGATAAAGTTGCCCAAGTATTTGTCTTCTTTTATCAAGTTGTAACTTCAAATGGCTGTCCTCCTGGTCCAAAGCAGGAATGACTGCTAAGGACTTTAAATGAGTACTCAAACAATTTTATCTGGCCTGGCAATGTGCATATTTTTGATAAGTGAATGGGGAGAGCTGATATCCCCATTTCAAAGGTGCCCATAACAAGCCAAGAGAATAAGCTCCTACTGACTTGCAGGGAAAACACTCATAAAGCTCACTGGTGGCCCTCAGAGGGTGCCTTGATCCTGTACTTTGAACTCTTCGCTGCTGTTCCAACAGGTGAGGCCCCACATGCAAATATTTGGTTTGGCCATTTTTACTATAAACACTGCAACCCTTAGGATGATAAGATCTATAGAATTTAAGGCTATATGCACAGACATCATCAAAATAATTATAAAGTCTACTTTCTTGTTGTTTTTCAAGGAATACAAGCTTGGCTGGCATTTTGGGAGAGTCTTTGCTTAAGGTAGGTATATAGAGAAGGTTAGGGAATGAAAAATGCCAACAAAACATATGGATCCCAGGGCACTGCAGTCACATTCAAAAACAAGGTCAAAGGATGAAGCAATCATCAACTGAATCCAAATTCCCTATCAGCACAGGAAAGGCAATTATCAAGTCAATGCTCATGTCCACTGCACACAGGCTGTTCCTCTTCCAGTTTTTCTGTGCTTATGCATTATGATTCTTGACCACCTTCCTTGTTGCATTTTATTGAGTTTTATCTTGTGTTGATATTTTTAAATATTTTTTATTTTTTAATATTTTAAATTAATTTTTAACATACTCAGTATAATTCATTGAGACAATTCTAAGAATATGATATTCTCTTCCTCTCTCACTCTCCCCATCTCTCCCACCTTCCACACTCTCTTTTTCTTTTTTTTTTTTTAGTTTTTGAGATAATGTATTTTAAACTTACATTACAGTAAAAAGGCTTAACACTTCACCAAATAAGAAGTTTAACAAGGAAAAAGGAAAAAGTCTCTAGTTTATGAGAATATAGGGAACATTATAAACAATAATTGAATGGAAAAATGACCATTTCAGCCATATTCAGTAAATTTTAAAGCAATCACACATCATTAAAACTATAGTAGTATAACTTCCTTAACCATTGGTTTGACAAAGGTATAAAACAAAGGTTTTTTTTTTTACCTTTTTTTGCTCTTGTCAGTGTAAATTTTGCCTCTCTCTCTGTAGATTTGAAACCTTTTCAGGGGAAGGGGTGTGGTGTGTGAAGACCCATTGCTAGAAGCAGAAAGGGCATGGACTGTGGAATCATCCTGGCTCTTTCAGTTACTACTTGAGGAAATGTTGGAAAGCTAATTAACTCTTGTGAGCCTCTGTTTCTCATCTCACAAAATCATACCCACTTCAGTTTTACCCCAGCCTTTAAATGATATAGACTACATAAAGCCTACAGCTCAGATCTGGTTCCTCAGCACATTGCTTCCTTTCTTGCATTTCTTTGATTCTCCTTCACCCTAGTACTGTGTGCATGCACTTAGTATGTTGGTTAGTGAAATATAAATATATATGCTTTTTGACAGTGAATTGGAAGATTTAGAAATTATTGAGGGACTGGCATTGTGGTGCAATGGGTTAAGCCACTGTGTGCAGTGCTGGCATCACACATGGGCGCTGGTTCTAGTCCCAGATGCTCCACTTGTGATCTAGCTCTCTGCTAATGTGCCTGGGAAAACAGCAGAAGATGGCACAACTGTTTGGGCCCCTTTACCCATGTGGGAGGTCTGGAAGAAGCTCCTGGCTTCTGGCTTCTGCCTGGCCCAGCTCTGGCAATTGTCATTTGGGGAAGTGAACCAGCAGATGAAAGATCTCTCCCTCTTTCTGTCCTTCTCTCTTTAGAACTCTGCCTTTCAAATAAATAATAAAATAAATCTTTAAAAAAGAGAAATTATCTAATATCAGTTTGTATTCGTTTGGAGAGACTCAGTTCTTTAAAAGTTCCACCTGCTTTCCTGTGGATCAGGAAGCTCTGATTTCTTGCTAGGGGCTCCTCAGGACAGCTCTCCTAGCTTTCCGCTTTGTCTGTGTAGGCAAAAGCTCAATAGTTTATACCCATGAGGATGTTTAAATCTGGAAATAGTTTTGTCATAAGCATTGGTAAGGTAAGAGGTGGAGCAAGAAGATAAAAGAGGAAAAACTTGGCAAAATATCAATGAAAATGAAAAGCAAAGCCCTAAAAAAATCTGAATGAAATACACTTAAAAGAAGCAAATTTCATTTAAGCAGTATGATGCTTGTAGTACAGAAAAGGTGAGGTCAAGGACTTGGGCAGAACTTGTCAAGTCTAGTGCATGCTTGGGTGTTGAAGAATGTCTGCAAGTGTAGATTCTCACTGGGTAGAAAACTGAGGGATAAGACGGAGAGTTCTAATAGATTCAGCTAATCAATACTTCAGACTAAAACTGTGGACACCCATGGCTGAGTTAGAAGTATAAAGGACTTATTGAAATATAGAAGTTAATAACAAGCACAGGGAAATATGCTATTTGAATTATTGACACAGCTTCAGATAGGTCTTATTTAAGAAGTTTTTATAAAGATTACATATAATATTTCTGTGTACATAGATACTGAAATGTCTTTATCAGTTCTATGTGATCCTCAGTTCTTATTGCTTTCAAGGATATTTTACCCAGTAAAATATTCTATATCTGCTTTTAAAGGAAATTTTCAATAATTAATTTTGTTAAGAAAAATTAAGAAAGACCCTGGAAATATATTCAAACTGCTCGTTAAAGACGCTCAAGGACTGAATGAATACATATCCCACAAGACTCCATTTCCTCCTCCCATTACTTCTCATTCTTACTATTCTTATTAATTTCAAGCTGTGGAAATACACTGATATGAATGCAAGGAATAGTAAGATCCTTTATACATGTATTTTATATATATAAATATATATAAATATATACATAGCATAGATGTAATATGTATTATGTATAACGGTCATGAGCACATCGAACTGAATAATAGCTCAGTATCTATTGTTATGGCCCTGCTGCCCACAGAAATAGTTGCAGAACTGCATTTCCAGGGAAGCTGGAGTGATCTTGCTAAGGCATCAAGTGCTGCTTGTTCAAATAGGAGATTGGGCAGGCCACCCAGTAATGCCTGCTTGGGATATTGCTTGTCAAACACCCAGTGTGACTTCTTTCTGTAAGTATTCAATAGTTTGACATTTCCTTTTCTGTAATTGTATTTTCCCAAGCAATTTTTACACTTGTCCATTACAGTATTTACCATATTATTGTAATTGTTTATACAATATCAGCTCCCTGCAGTATGATACCTAGTATGTATTAAGTAACTGAATGAAAAAAATTATCAGAAGAAAATATATTTTTTTGAGTAGCCAAAATTAATTGTCCTTGGACCTAAAATATCTCTCATTCAACCTAGACCATAAATAGGGACTGGACACCTGTTGTTTACTCGATGGAACAAATGTATTAAGTTGCCCCAGTGCTGTTTTTCTTTTTTTTTATTTTTAAATTTATTTAACAGGTAGAGTTATAGACAGTGAGAGAGAGAGAGAGACAGAGAGACCAGTGCTGTGCCGGTCCGAAGCCAGGAGCAGGTGCTGGGGCCCAAGCAGTTGGGCCATCCTCCACTGCCCTCCTGGGCCACAGCAGAGAGCTGAACTGGAAAAAAGCAACCGGGACTAGAACCCGGCACCCATATGGGATGCCGGCACCGCAGGTGGAGGATTAACCAAGTGAGCCACGGCACCGGCCCCCACCAGTGCTGTTTTTCATCATTTGTCATTTTTAAGACTCTTATGATCTTTAAATTCTTAAGAATAAATTATGTTTGGGGCCAGCCGTGTGGCATAGCAGGTTAAGTCACCGCATGTGACACTGGCATCTCATATGGATGCCCACTGGAGACCTGGATGCTCCACTTCCAACCCTGGTTCCTGCTACTGGCCTGGGAAAGCAACAGAAGATGGCACAAGAGCTTGGTCCCTGCACTGATGTGGAAGACCTGGCAGAAGCTCCTGGCTCCTGGCTTCAGCCTGGCACAGCCCTGACCACTGCAGCCATTTGGGAGTGAACCAGAGGATGGAAGAGCTGTCTCTGTTTATCTCTTCTCTCTCTGTAGTTCTGCTTTTCAAATCAATAAAAGATAAATCTTAAAAAAATAAAAAAAAGTTCCATTTGAAAAGAAGTAATTGTCTATGTGGTCCTAAATTTCTTTATTCCTTTTTTTTTAAAGATTTATTTTTTATTCTACTTGAAAGGCAGAGCTACAAAGGGAGGAGAAGACATAAACAGAGAGAAAGAGAGAGAGAGGGAGAGAGAGAGAGGAATCTTCCTTCCTCTGGTTCACTTCCCAAATGGCTGCAATAACCAGAGCTGGGCCAAATCGAGGTCAGGAGCCGGGAGGAGCTTCTGACTGGTCTCCTACATGGGTGCAGGGGCCCAAGCACTTGGGCCATCTTCAGCTGCTTTCCCAGGTGCTTTAGCAGGGAGCTGGATTGGAAGTGGAACAGCCAGGTCTCAAACTGGCATTAGTGTGGGATGTTGGCACTGCATGCAGAGGCTTAACCTGCTATGCCACAAAGCCCTCCCTGGTCCTAAATTCTTAAGATAAGAAATCTGAAGTCTGTATACTAAATTTATGTGAGAGGTGGCGTTCTTGATACCTCTGTGTCTACTTGTATTGGAAAGTTGTTTACATTCTTTTTAAGTTTAGCTACTGATTGAGTGTAAGGCAAAGGAAATGCCACATTAAAAGTGTTTTCATTGGGAAATCACTGGGTCCTGCCTAGACCATACTGTTGAACAAAATACAAAAATACTTTCTATTTTTTAATCTGGCTCACTTATTAGTGTTTAAAGAAGAACTCTGCATATGTAGTCAATTTTTTTTTTGTCATTTAATAATGTAGCTTGTCTCAGGTATTTGGCACAACAATTTAAGTTGATGTTTGGGATGTACACATCCCATATCAGAGTGCCTGGTTTGAATACCTGCCACTCTGCTTCTGATTCAGTGTCCTGCTAATATACATTAATAGGAGGCAGCAGATGATGGCTCAAGTACTTGGGTACCAGCCCACTTATGTGGGAGACCCAGATTGAATTCCATGGCTCTGTCTTCAGCCTTGCCATCCCTGTTGCTGTGGGCATTTGGAGAGTGAACCCATAAATAAAGAATTTTCCTCCTTCTGTATCTTTCTGTCTTTCAAATAAAATTCAAATAATAAAAAAAGTACACAAAGTCACAGTTTTTTAGTATGTAATCTCATTCAGGTCTTCTAGGTTGCCTTCTTTCTTAAAAATTAGTGAGCTTTTGACTCTTTTGGGAAGGTAAAAGGAAATTTCAAATGGCATAAGACATTTTTGGTGTGTTCTAGAAGTTAGGACTAAGGTGTGCCCTTTTAGAAGAGAATATGTCAGAACTGACATTTGATTAATGGTTCAAGGATGTGTGAGGGGAAGGCTTATTAAAATCTCATCTCTATCATGCAGCTGAAATTGATTAGTTTAAGTCTAAAAAGAGTTTGCATTGAAAGAAAGCAAGGAGAAGGGGTACATCAAGAGATTCATGTTGATGGACAGCCATGGGCTGTCCTTACATAGGAATTAAGAGCATTTAAAGTTAGTGTCGCTCCCCCTCTTCGTGGAGGAACGACACAGGACCCTGCGCTGTTCTTTCTGTCTGCTCGGCCCTCCCCGGGTTTGCTGCTGGTTCTTCCCGGGTTGGCTACTATCCCTTCCACCTCCGTGGAAGGGCAGTTCCCCCTGGCCACATTCCCCACTTCCGCAGGGGAGCGGCACACCGCCGGCCGGCTCTCTGGGGCTGCACAGGTGTTCCTTCAGATAGATGTTCCCCTTAGATGTTCCTGGTGCATGCCGTCTCTCTCCTCCTTTATAGTCCTCTTCCACCAACCCCAACTCTGCTACCCACATGCCGAGTACGCTGCTCTCCTCCAATCAGGAGCAGGTCCTACAGTTTCTTGGTTGAACTGGAGGCAGCTGTGTAAAAGCTGTTTTCTTCTCTCCCAGCGCCATATTGTGGTAGAGCAGATGCATAGAATAAGTCTTAATTCCAGTAACTCAGTCCAGTCCGGGCTGCTCCCCACAAGTTAGCACTTCACCTGGGTAGGACTGAAGCAAGCCCCACCCTAAGCCTGATTCTATAGGAAAATGATTTTGATTATTATGAGCATGAGTGTCAACATTTGTCTTCTATGCTTATCAATGGCTCTTCCTAAACACAGACTACAAATAACAAGTGAATATTTAATAGTATACTTAACAACCTATTTCAGTATTTAAACATTCAAAAATCAGTAGCTGGACAGTAAGAATCAGTAGTTGCCTGTTTGTCTAAGTAAGCAACAAGCTAAAATAGAAAAGAGAAAGAATAATTG
Organism: Oryctolagus cuniculus; assembly: GCF_964237555.1. Classification (NCBI taxonomy): domain Eukaryota; kingdom Metazoa; phylum Chordata; class Mammalia; order Lagomorpha; family Leporidae; genus Oryctolagus; species Oryctolagus cuniculus. Next base: position 57,782,350 of record NC_091436.1, read on the forward strand.
TAAGCTACTTTCACATTAAATTGGAAACTAAAAAAAAGTATATGCCCAAAGTTCATGTTTGTTTTTTCTTCCTGTGTGTCTAACTTTTATCTTAAATCTAACAAATGACTAAATAAGTTTGTCCAGAGGCCGTTACCAGGTAGGGGGTGAGAAGGAAGTGCCGAAAACTGGCACAGAATCAGCAAAAGGGAAAGCAAAGAGCAAAGTCACGTGGGACAAGCTGGATGACACACATTTAAAACAGTGGAACTGCATTGAAGTTGTGTGCATATTGAACAAATCATTGAGAACACTTGTTTGTTTAAATATGGAAATTAATGTACTATTAGTTAAGATTCAAGTGATCCAACATACTCTCTGAACCCTAGCAGAATTCTTTTTTTTTTTTTTTTTTTTTGACAAGCAGAGTGAACAGTGAGAGAGAGACAGAAAGGTCTTCCTTTTGCCGTTGGTTCACCCTCCAATGGCCACTGCGGCTGGCGCATTGCGCTGATCCGAAGGCAGGAGCCAGGTGCAGGGCCCAAGCACTTGGGCCATCCTCCACTGCACTCCCTGGCCACAGCAGAGAGCTGGCCTGGAAGAGGGACAACCGGGACAGAATCCGGTGCCCCGACTGGGACTAGAACCTGGTGTGCTGGCGCCGCAAGGCGGAGGATTAGCCTATTGAGCCACGGCGCCGGCCCTAGCAGAATTCTTAATTTAATTTCAGTTTTAGATCTAGTTTCATAGATTTCATAGATAGTTGAGCACCTGTTGTTTTTTTCCAGATATGGCCAGAAGCTGGTGGCCTTATGGGAGCTCTAATGAACTCTGGAGTAGCTAGAGAGATACTAAGGAAGCAGATACTTTCATTATAATAAAGCAGAAGTACCCAAAATACAAAGTTATAATGGAGATAGATGATGCCAATATTTCAGAAAAATTCTTGTTTGAATCCAACTTAAAAGATGTAAACAGCCAGATGCAGGATGAAGTAAGATTCTGAAAACAGATAAATATAGTTCTGAATCCTGACGCTGCCCTTCTGTGAATAATCAAATTGCTTTATTTGTAAAGGAGCTATTATGTCTAAAAAAGGCACTAAAAATACATACATCCTCTGGTTTTTCTGTATTTGAATCACTGCTACATGTTAGTTATCATTATGTTGTTATTACTGGATTAGTAGTATTATACCACGTCTACATGAAACTGTGAAAGGTAATTAGATCCAAGCAGAAGATCACAGAATAACTTTATATATTACGGTTTTATGAAACATATGCTTTGTCTTCCAGGATATCCAGATGTTTGACCTTTACAACAAAAATTGTTGTTGTGTTTTTCTTGTTTCATTCAGATACTTGACATCGTATAGATTCTAATATTTTAGCTGTCAGGGTATGATTAGAATCTTACAAATTACAGCCTATGGTGTTCAAAGTTATTTATATCCCCATTTGATCTGACATCATACATTTAATATTCAGTTCAGAGTTTTTACATTTTTGTATTATATGAAATTTGATGCCAGAGTCTTTATAACAGATGTGTTCAATAAGAACAGCTTTACAAGAACTTTTATCCATAAAGTAGTCATTCTTTCCATCAATGTTCTTCCTGAATTTTGTTCATCTCTGTCTCCTCAAGCATTTACTATCAACTTGTCTGTAGTAAGGGATCTTTCCTGTCCTTGGGTCATGGCTCCATCTTGCTGGTTCCACAAGGAACTTGGTTTTACAGATTCTGGCCCTGTTCTCAGGTTCACTTGCCACCTCCTGCTGTGATTTGAGTTTTTGTCTCCTGGAATTCATGTGCTGGCAACTTAATCTCCAAAGTCATATGTTACTGGTACTTGGAAGAGAGAATATTGGGATGCAATGGGTCTTGAGGCCTCTGTCTTGATGAATAGGTTAATCCATTAGTGGACTAGTAGTTTAAAGGGTTATCAAAGAGAGTGGCTTTGTTATAAAAGTGAGCTCTCTGCTACAGTTGCTGTGGGCTTCCCAACCTCCATAACTATGAACTTAAGAAACCTCTAGTTTGTAGAACCTACTCAGCCTCCGGTACTCAAATTCATATGGCAGTGAAAATACCTCCTCTCTCAGACTTCGAACTTGCCCTGGCCTCTCTTCAAGCACCTCTGGGTATGCTTGGATCCAGCTGATCCAGTTCCAGGATCCTCCTCCAACATTCCCATCAGCGTTTCTCATACTTTTCTCTCTTCTAATCAAGTGTTCTTCTTGTCCCAATCTTTGTTTCCAAGCCCTTCTGCTTTAGTGCTCTGTGCTGTGAGAAATGCACCCATATTGCCACAGATTTGTTAGTCTTCTTGGGTTCTCTCTGAGTTTGTAAAGACTCCTTTTGTCTGAGAAAACCTTCTAAGTCTCCCTTGTCCCTTTGGTATGATTCATCAATGGAATCTCCCTGGTTTTCCTTGCTTAAGAATTAGAGTCCAGTGTAAGCCCACTGGGAATTTTCATAATTTCTTATCAACTCCGAGGTTTAACAAAACTCTGGGCTCACTTCCTCATTTCAGTGCTTGTGGAGCTAGCAGAACAAAGAACCAAAATTTCCGGTGCCTGTCATTAGAATGACTTCTAAACAGAAGCACGGGTGATGCTATTTGCCTGTCAGAGAGCATTTTCAGCGCTTCCTCACACCCCCAGCATTCCCCATTTCAGATCATCAGATCTTCCAAACAGGTTTTCTCCTGTTGTCCTTCCTGCTCTACTGCATCCCCATCACCAATACTTGAGATCTTCCCAGCGCTTTTATGAGTCCTTGCGGGCTCTTCCTGAAGGTCACCCTGAGATGTTAATAGTGGTTTAGTGAGTTTCCTTGCCAAGGAGTCTTTTAAAAAGCAAACACATGCACTTTTAAATAGGAAGCAAATTGAGGGAGAGGTGTTTTCCCTCCAAGGTGGGGAATTTTGTGCACGAGGGTATTTAGGTGGAGAATGAATGTGAGAGCTTTAATGTTTTCCCTCATGCATCCAACGCCCCAGACCCATTCCCACTTTTTTTTTTTTTTTTTTTTTTTTTTTTTTTTTTTTTTTTTTACAGATTGTGCTAGGAGCTCAAGAAATTACTCTTTCCATGAGGAGAGCTAGCATCTCTGTGTAGCCCATCTCTTCTGTAGACAGAGACCTACAAAATGCTCCGGGTTGCATAACTACCCTGGAGGGAGAAATGTTCTCCCCTCTTCACTTAACCTTGTTCTTTTCCGGAAAAACAGCTCTTGCAAGATGAGATACTTGAGGGAGGATGGCCCCACTGAGATGATGATGTCTAGTTGTTCCCTCAAAACCCAATGGGTAGTGATTCAAAAGCATTTGGGGAAAAAGATGTAGCTTGTTACCAGCCAGCCAAAGATTGACTTAGAATCCTGTTGTGATTTATTGTGAATTCAGCTGCCTGAAGATTAACTTTGAAATGAGTAGGTTGTTTAAGATTTTAGCAAAATTAGAGTTCAAAACTTTCCTGAGCTCATTTAATAGAGGAATTCTAGCATGATGGGAAAACGGTAAAGTCAGTGGTCCCAAATTAGAGTGCACATACCTCATGCCTGGAGACACAGAATGCAGAATGTTAGAAATAAATAAATATATCTTTAAATATCATATTTTTAAATAATATGCTTTTATGAATGTTTTGTATTATTCATAATATGTAAGTAGCACAGTTACATAATTCATACATAACAGCATAGATATATAGTTTTTTCTTTTACATTAGTACGCAATTGGGATCAAACAAAGAGGGAGCCTACTGAGTAGGTGACGCCATGGCTGTAATCTCCATTCCCCTGCAGTCAATGCATTATAATGATGTCCAGTCCCAACATTCCCTTCTAGAACTGGGGAATCTTAAACACTACTTTTTCCTACACCATCATAACCTCTGGTATTACTTTCACTACCTTTAAGATGTTAAAGAAAATAGAGAACAATACTGGGAGTAGTTAGAACAATTTTCTTATCTCCTACTACAAGTTCCTAGGATTTTGTGTAAGAGTTCTGTCATATATCTTTAAAATATTCTTTCTATTCCTTTGATTTAAAAAAAATCTCCTTTTTAAAACCAAACATTTTCTAAAGACATCAAAGGCCATGTAGAAAACTATAGAAATATTTGCCATAGATGTGCTGTAGCAACAGAAGAGAAGCAAGCATACAATATTTGCTGAGACCACAAGGTAAAATTTGTTGGTGGTATCTCTTTTCATATTCTCTATACTGGAAAATGAAGGCTTTGATAAGAAATTTAACCTGTTGACGTTTGCTGATATTTCCATGCATGCAAGGAGAATTTCTATTATGCAGGCATTAGTTAACAAGCTGGTTGCCTGTTAGGACAAGGCCAAGGGCAACCTTATTTGCATTTGCTGATCAATGACTCTTTAGGCTGTAAAGACTCAGAGCCAAGGAGTGAATCAGACAGGCAGGAGCCAGTGTCATTCTGCTTTGGACCTGGCCTTGCAGCATAGCAGTGTTGTGACTCAACAGCCCTGCTGCTTACTTGGCTTTCGGTTTCCCCGTCTTATAACGCCTCAAGTAGGACTATTGGCAAATCAGAGTTCACACCCCAACTTCTCAGACTTCCCCCTAATTCTCACTCAGAGGCCAAGCACTACAGTGTAATGATTCATGGACCCTACTTCCTGCAAGTAATTATTTTCCCACGATGAGTGATGATTTATGCTGGGAGAGGGGCAGAGAATGTTGATTTGCTTTTTTTTTTTCTCTCTGTGGCCTTTCTGCTGACAGAGAGTTGGCTAGAAATACTTTGTCCCCATTTGGAAGGCCATCTTAAAGATGTTTAAAAGCATTTTAATTTTCAAAGTGTGGGCCCTTTAAATGTGAGTAATTCATAGGCAACTAGATTGGGATAATCCCAACTCACACTTTGTTAGAAAAGGAAGGCAACTTTGGAATTCATTTCCTTATTTATTTATTTATTTTGACAGGCAGAGTTAGACAGTGAGAGAGAGAAACAGAGAGAAAGGTCAAAAAAAAAAAAAAAAAAAGAGAGAGAAAGGTCTTCCTTCCATTGGTTCACCCCCAAATGGTCGCTATGGCTGGCACGCTGCACCGATCCAAAGCCAGGAGCCAGGTGCTTCCTCCTGGTCTCCCATGCGGGTGCAGGGCCCAAGCACTTATGCTATCCTCCACTGCCTTCCCGGGCCACAGCAGAGAGCTGGACTGGAAGAGGAGCAACCGGGACAGAACCGGCTCCCTAAATGGGATTAGAACCCGGAGTACCGACGCCGCAGGCGAAGGATTAGCCTAGAGAGCCGCGGCGCCGGCCAATTTCCTTATTTTGACATGTGAGGACCAGGGATGCCTCATAGAGCTCAGGAGCTGGAGGTCCCCCACCACAGCCTCGTTTCATAGATGAGGATACTGGGAGCCCGAGAAGATACAACAGCTACTATCTTATCTATCATCGAGCTTACCTGTACTGTGTCATAAAGGGAAAATCTAGGCATAAAACGTTTGAGATGGCATGGTGAGTCCTGTCGGTTGCTGAGCCAGGGTCATCAGAGAAGCATGGCAGTTGGCATCAGATAGACTTTAGCTTGTATCTTGGCTCGGAAACTGGGTGAAGCTGGCTAATTAATTTCTCTGAGTGTATTTTTGTCATCTTGATAGGCAAAAATGGAGATAGTAACATCCACTTCTTATTAGGTGCTGTAAGAACAAGAGCCAAGGCAAAGCTCCTGGCACATAGTAGGCTGTCAGTAAACGGAAGCTTCAATTTTTGCTTACAACTAAATGACACTTGCCCTTGCTTTCTTGGGGTTTCGTTTCATAAGCAGCTCCAGCTACCCTTTGGGCCGTCTTAGAGCTCTGCTTTGTCAGACTTAGCATGGTTCAGTTAATTTTCTCAAACCATTGCTGACTTTTTTGCCTTCATGATTTGCATCTGAGTTGTCTCATTTCCCTGAAAGCCCGTCACAAGCAAGGAGATTGTTGCAGAACATGATCTGAAACCTCCCTGGCAAGGGAAGTCCCCTGCAGAAGACGTATTTTTTTCCCCTCTGGAGTTTTCCACTTCTCCTTCAGATTGTGCAGGCAACCCCTTGGCCTGTGGATGAACTGGGCAGAAATGAAGGACTTCGCTTTGGATACGAAGGTGCCATGGGGAGGCTGAGGGTCTGGTCACATGTGCTCCTGGGGTCTTTCCCTTCACCCCTGCCTCTGTGCCCCGTTAGTTTTCTCCCGGAAGTCCTTTGTTGCTTTTCCCTTCTCTGTGGTCTCTCCTCACCACCTTCCGCCCCAACCAATGGAAATTTAGAGGCTCTTGTGGTTAAAATGGGAGTACTGGGGCTTTGCACGCTCTGTGTCTACACTTCCTTTATAGTTCACAGGGATTTCCTAAGCAGCCCCCTCTCGGCTCAGTGGCCCAGGCCTGGGTCCTCCCCGCTGGGATGGGGAATTGCCAGTACATGGTTCTTCTTTTACTTCTTCTTTTTAAAAATGCACTTGCAAAAATAAACATCTTATCTCAGGTGTTGCAATGAAAAAAGTGCTCTAGTTATTTTTGTAACATTTTTTCTATAATTCAAATACTATACGTCTCAGGATGAAATAGAGTTCATGTAATTAAATGGGCTCACTCCTTTAACCCAAATAACATATGTGTGTGTCTTTAATGCCTTACTTTCTAGATATTTTGTCACCAGGGAATTTCCCACTGGAGGATACATTGCAACACATGAGGACAACCTGCAAAACTTTAAAAAGATACAGATTTGTACTAAATGTTTTGAAACTTCAATACTTTAAATACTATTTCTATAAAAGGATTTTTTTAAAAACAGAAAATATAGCTCCAAACCCATGCTTTTATTATAGCAACTGATTTTACTTTCATATATTAACTTTCATTTTTTATTCACATACTATTCATATGCTGTGGTTTCATTGGGGTAGGGTTTTAAATTTGTGTTTTAAAAATGAAAGTAGACATTGCCTCATTTTTTGTTCTTTTTGCTGTGTGTCCACCCACTTTTCTTATTTCATATGACTGTCCTGTCTGAACTATAATGGACCAAGTAACAGTGAAACCAACAACTTCTTAGGTTGTAGACTACTATAAAGTTGCTAAATCAAGCTCCATTATTGACAGTGCCTCTTTCATTTAAGAATGACTGAGAAACAATTCAGCATGCCTTATTTCATTCATTCCTCAAATAAGTATTATGCTTACAAAGTATTGGGTGTTACTAATTTGAATGGAGATACAGGATATATCATCACTTGGAGTTGAAGATGGAAGAAAAAAATAGGAAGGAAATTTTATGTGGTTTTGTGATGCTGCAAATCAATTAGCAGAAAAAAAATCAGATTTCTGCTATTATGTTCCACATGGGAAGAAATGGATGTGGAGATAATAAAATGAAGGGATACGGTAAGTCACAGCCTAGTATTGGTGCTGAGTTTGGATTTGGGAAAGGGTAGATAAAATAATGGACCCCAAGAGTAATATAGCAGAGCTGAATCAATATTTGTGGGTTGGATAGTTTAGTATCTGTGGGAGATAATTTATTTGTTCTTTTGGTTTGTTGTTGAGATTGGGGAGGAGGGATTTAAATGAAATTAGCCAAATTGATTCTCAATGAAAAGGAGAAAAAGACAATTCTAATAGGTTTAAACAAAAACTGAAATGTATTGCTATCTAACTAAAAAGTCCCAGGCTATGTATGGATTCCATTTTGGCTAGGGTTAAGTCTTCCAATAAAAGTTACCGTGATTATGTCTTTCTCCAAATTTTTACTTAGATTCCTTCTTTGTAGGCAACTATTTTAGGCAAACTTCCTGACAGGGTAGCAAAGTAGACTATGTGTAGCTTGTGGTATAGATTCTATAAGTTTTGAAACCCCATGGAAAGTGTGCCTCTTTTCGCTTTGACTGGGTCAGCTGGCTTCTTCCCCATCTGGAGCCAGGTGATAGATTCAGCCCTCATTCAAACTCTGTGAGTTGACAATGGCAAAATAGTACTTCTCTAAAGGGAAGGAATATGCTAGCAAGACAGGGATATCGGGCAGGTGAAAACCAAGACTGACTACTCTACAGATACTTTCAAGGACTATTGAAAGTCATGGAACTTCTGTTTCAAGGAAAGCACCTGGAAAGTCAACATTGTTATGCTTACAACTTCAAGAGTTCATAGAACTTCTGAAGATACACATTAGTGCACTGGAGTTCCAAGGACTCCTGCTCAAAAACTGCTCTACAGTTAAAGCAATTGAGGACAAGTACGAGCACTTTTTGGCCATGATATCCCCTATACCTGGAAGAGAGCCTTGTATATATTAAGCCCTCAATGATTTAATGAATAAGTGAATGAATAAGTGACCAAATAAAGCTTTTCAGTGACCTACCCAGCTGGTACTATGTTAGGTGATTGATACATGTCATATTATTTCATTCTTCTCACATAATTTTATGAATTAAGGAAAGTGAAGCTAAGGCAGGAATAAAGTAAACTGGAAACCTAGGTTTTAGAAGCTGGAAAGGAGAAGAGAGCTGACCTGAAGTAGAAGGGAAGAAAGTCTAAATGTTAGTCTAGGGTATCAAGGGTCATTGTGGGATTCATTGTGGTGGCTCAGCTGGTCCTAGTTCACAGCCACAGCTATGGGGGCCATCACCTCAAAAGTCCTCTTAGGCCACTATGTGGCTGCCACCTTCTACAAGTGCTTCTTGTTAATGCAAAAAGAACACTTACTATCTTGTTTTCAATAGTAGTCTCTTAAAATAATACTTGAATCTTTTTAAACTTCTGCTTCAGAATCTGCACTCAAACTAAAATTTTGTTGTTGTCAGTTCAACTACTGGATTCATGCATTGGCTATTTGGGAACCGTTCTCACCAGGGGAGGATCCCAGGATTCTTAAGCTTGGAGTTCTGGAAGAATGATGGAACTGTAGGTCAGCTGCTGGAGAGTGGGCCAACTGAACAGCCCAATAAAGAGAATGTCCTCAATCTTGTGACATTTTAAGAGTCAGCAAAATAAAGTAGTGTAAACCATTATTCTGGGGTCACCAAGAAGTCTGGCAGATTTCGTGGGTCATATGTCAAAAGAGGATGTTTTGCTCTGTTATCTTGTCTCAGAGCCTATTTGAATTGAGTAATACAAAGATGCTAAGAGAATGAAAATAATAGGAATTATCCTGTTCAAACCTAAGAGAAGAATGAAAAACTCATTACCTTTAAGCAAATTGCCTTGTATGGGAGAAATAAAAGCTCACAGATAACTTTCAGCAGGAAGTCTATGGCTTTCATTCTGATAGCTGCTAGTGATTTGAATCCATGTGTATACTTCAGCTGCTGATGCTGGTAAGCATAGTATAGGTGTTTATAAAAATAGCCACAAGTGAAGCATTGTTTTCTTGTTTCTAAGGAGTACAGATATAAAAAATATTTCCTTTTCTGATAAGCCCAAATCAAATGGATTTGATTCTTGTTTTTGTGAGGGACATTACCTTTTCCTTTGTGAGTATGCTTGTTTTTATGTAGCTTTATTGGCCATGTTGTTTAGGCTCTTGATAAAGCAAATATTATTATATTATGTATGTTTAAACTAAAAAAATCATTTATTCCGTAAGAATGTATCCTTGAGATGTGCTAGATAAAGGGGATGATTAAAAGGCACCTGCTGGGGCTAGCATTGAGGCATAGCTTGTAAAGCTGCTTCCTGTGATGCCCACATCCCATATGGGAGCTGGTTTGTGTCCTGGCTGCTCTACTTCTGATCCAGCTCTCTGTTAATGGCCTGAGAAAAGCAGCAGAAGATGGCCCAATATCTTGGCCCCTGCCATCCATGTGGGAGACCCAGAAGAAGCTCCTGGCTCCTGGCTTCAGCCCTGCCCATAATGGCCATCTGGGGAGTAAACAAGCAGATGACTCTCTATCTCTGACTTTCAAAATGAATAAATTAATCTTAAAGAAAAGACACCTGCTGAGAATGTTGCTTTTTTGGACAAAGTGTTCTTGCAGGTGTGATTGAGTTAAGGATACTGAGACATGGAAGATTTTCCTGGTAAATGTATTATCATCAGGTTCCTTATAGAAGGTAGGCAGGAGATCAGAGCGAGTAGTAGAAAACAGAAGATAGAGTAAAGCATATTGAACTTGAGGCTACCAGCCAAGGAACACAGGCAACTTCTAGAAGCTAAAAAAAGGCAAGGACACAAATTCCCATCTGAAGTATCCAGAAGGAATACAGCCCTGCTGAGACTTGGTTTAGATTTCTGCTCTCCAGAGCTGTAAGAAGCCATTCCATGCTGTCTGATAGAGCAGCAGCAGGGCACTGATATACCCCTTAGACTGAAGCACAGAAAATTCCAGGAGACATTAATCTGGTATATATATATATATTTTTTTTTTTTTTGAGGTCAAAGTACTTTATTGAGAAGTCTGAAGGGGTGGGAGGGGGAACTTGAACCTGAGCTGGGGTTGATTCAAATCCGACGTCCTCAGCCGGGACCTTCCCACCGTCACAGTCTCTGAAAAGTGATCTGCTATATTAATGTGTGCGTTTGTCTGTGTAGGTCATGGAAATATGGTTAATCCAATCAATAGCTTTTCCAGGTGCTAGCTCCCAATATTTTCTTATTAGTTCTCCTGAAAAAGATGTGTAATTCTCCATTCAGTTGTGAATTAGGGGAAAGAAAGGATACTACTGAGAATAGGCTTAGGGAGCCAAAGCAACTTGCAGTGTTAGGGCACTGTGAGTGCTATAGGATTATACTGTAGTTATGGTCTCTGTACTGGCTTGAAAGGATAGGCCATGCTGTGTTAACAAACAACTCCAAATCTTATAGTGATGGAGTTTCTGTCATATTTGTGCCAAGTCTGCTGAATCACTGAGTGACTGTCAAGGGCAGCTTCTTTTATGTAATGACTCAATATTGTGTCTGCACATGCTGCTGTGATAGCTAAAGCATGGTAAGAGAAGCTGGAGCGTCTCATACTAGCAGCTGGATGTTTTGTTCTGCAAGTGATACACTCACATCCTATTGGCCAAAAGAAGTCACATGACTACATCTCAATTCAAGGTGGTGCCAGAATGTGATATTCCCTGATCCCAAAGAAGAAAAGTTAAAGATACTCGAATAGCATTTATGTCTCCTCCATGACTCCAATTTTGTAGGGTGGAGAAGTATTTAAACTATTTACATGCAACCCTCAATTATATAGTTACAGCTCCATGCTTAAATCCGATATACCTGTCCTCTTTCTTAAAAATATTTGAGTCTTGTGTTCCTTTAGTATTGGTGTTGATGCAGATTTCAGTTGAATAGTTAGTTTGGAGAAAAGTATTATGATTAACCTTGTAAATTGATTCTTAATACCAAGTTCTTTGATTTTTGAAGGACTTAAAACTCACTTACACAGAGCTGGAGAAAAATGAATATGAGTAAGCTAATAATGATGAAAATGAGAACCAAAGTGCTGTTCAATTAAGTATGTACCAACATTTGTAAAGAAATGGGAACTCATATCTAATTATTTCATTGTGCTTGTGTTTCCTCAGAAAGCCTCTGGCATCTAGAGCATTTCTGTAGGCATTCCATGGTGACTAAATATCAATTAATATCTACTTGCAGAAAAGTGTTGACAGTAAGTTTCTAAATTCACAAGCTTGACATTTTGTGGTGTAATTGGGCATACATGAAAGAGCTCTCCAGGTTGCCATTAAAAGCTACTCAGAAGGATGTAAAGTGGGTATTAACCCTTTGCCAAAGAGGCTGTCTGCTAGTTGGAAATACAACAGCAGATATTTCTAGCAGAGAGGCTGTGAGCCTGACCAGCCCCGTGCTCTAGACCCGGCGTTGTGCCCTGAAGTTCCCAAAGCCCTGGAAAGGAATTTACTTGCAGCTCTCTACAGGTTAGATGGGGAGCCGAGTGTGAGTCAGGTGGAGGCTCTGGAATTCCAGCTGTCGATACTCACTGTCCATTTCACCTCTCAGCCGGGCTCGGGCAAATACCAGGGTTAACACTCCAGAGGGAGCTGGTTTTAGGACTAATTAGTCTGGGGGAATTCCAGTGACATTGCTGGATTCTCTAAACAATGATCACAGTTCTTTTCTTATTACAACGCACCAATTATTTGTGAATCTGGGGCTTAAAAGTAGTTGACTGAAGCATATATATTTGTTGTTAAGTTAAAATTTATGGAGCAGCATATATTAGTAAAAGATGTTACCATTTTATAGGGTGCTTCTAATGTGTTAGGAACACTCTAAGTTCCTTCCCTACAGTACTTCATTTAAACCTGTGTGATCATGTGGATGAACACCTGCCTCTGACTGCGGTGGGTGTGTGATTGCAGCACGAGGCTGGGGCTGGGGGTCTGTCTGTTTCTGATGTCTTCCTGGCCGTGGCGTCTGCCCCTGTATCTCTGTGGAGTCTAGAGGGTTGGTGTTACTGTTTCCCATTTTATAGATGAGGAAACTGAATTCAGAAAAATGGGGTGAGTTGGCCAAAGGAACACAGTTCATCTCTTACTCCTGGTATTTACTGTGCTCACCTGCTCAGGCCCTTTAACAGCCTCTTTGAGATTCATTACCTTGTGTCAGTGTTATGGCAGCCTGGGATTATATGATTGCTTTATTCCATCAAAAATGATGATTCTTAACCCTTGAAACATTGTGTATCATGTCCAAGTTCACACAGCTGCAACGTGTAAAAGTTTCGATTTAAATTTGCGTTCTCCTGACTTGAGTCTTGCATTTGTGTGATCGTACTATATCTGCATCTAGCTGTTGTTAGAATCAGAACTCCCAAACTCTACATGCTCTAGGTAGGGCTTGATCTGAGGTGGGAGCTCACGTTTCAGGATTACAGTTGTTGGCTTGATGCTGAAAGACTGACTTTCACTTTGATCTTCTAGGGTTCATTTGATGGATTTAGGATCCACTGCACCCAGAAATATCACAAACAATCACTTTATTTGCTCAAGTCTTTTGATTTTTCTTCTTGCAAGGTAACCAGTGTTCTCCACACATAATAACTAATTGGGACCCATGTTCCTGACAAGAACATTTTGCTTCAAGTGGCCTTCAAATGACTTTTAGTATTTGCTATTTAATTTAGTCAGTTGATTTTCTCAGAAAAGCGCATCTTCCACAGCCATTGCCAGTCAAGATCTTCCATTTTAATCACCTCTTTGAAAACATTTTCTTTAATCCACTCTGAGCAAGAAGGTACATTTATTTGTACCTTGGCCTTTAATTTCCAGATATACAGTTAAGGTGGTTAGTGATCATTGAATCATTAAATATACCCTAGAAGGATTTCTTTCTTTCTTACTTTCTTTCTTACTCAGTGTCCATGTGCAGAGGAGTCAAATACATGGTTCTTCTGAACTTAGTAAGAAGCCCAGGTGGTTTAGGCAGCCAAATATATAATAAATTTCCTCTAATGTAAAATCTGCCACATGTGAGGGCTGAATTTGTCGCTCCCTGTCTTCGTGGAGGAACGACACAGGACCCTGAGCTGTTCTTTCGTCTGCTCGGCCCTTCCCGGGTTTGCTGCTGGTTCTTCCCGGGTTGGCTACTGTCCCTTCCACCTCCGTGGAAGGGCGGTTCCCCCTGCCACATTCCCCACTTCTGCGGGGGAGCGGCACACCACCGGCCGGCTCTCTCGGGGGCTGCACAGGTGTTCCCCTTAGATAGATGTTCCCCTTAGATGTTCCTGGTGCATGCTGTCTCTCTCCTCCTTTATAGTCCTCCTCCGCCAATCCTAACTCGGCTGCCCACACGCCGAGTACGCTGCTCTCCTCCAATCAGGAGCAGCTCCTGCAGCTTGTCAAGTTGGTGAGAGGCAGCTGGGTAGAAGCTGTTGCCTCCTCTCCCAGCGCCATATTGTGGGAGAGCAGATGCATAGAATAAGTCTTAATTCCAGTAACTTAGTCTAGTCCGAGTTGCTCCCCACAGAATTGACCATTATTATGTGTTTAATATGCATAGAAAAAATTTCTGCACACTTCCAGAGTGCCTAACTTTGGAATACATGTTATTTTTGGTGCTGTCTCAGATCAATCAGTTCCAGAGGAATAATGTAGGGATTTCTAGATCCCCTTCACTATATGGCCCTGCTGATGTCAGGACATCTACTTCCCCTGGACTGAAATCATTCATCTGAAGCTCTGCTGTACAGTTCTGGCCTACATGCCACTTAATCAGAACACTGTCCTTCCTTCCCTCCTTTTCTTTCTTTTCCCTTCCTTTTTCTTTCTTCCTTTCCTTTCCTTTCCTTTCCTTTCCTTTCCTTTCCTTTCCTTTCCTTTCCTTTCCTTTCCTTTCCTTTTTATCTTCCTCCCTTCCTCCCTTCCTTCCTAAAGATTTATTTTATTTGTTTGAAAGGCAGAGTTACAGAGAGGCAGAGGCAGAGGCAGAGAAAGAGAGTGAGAGGTCTTCCATCTGCCGATTCACTCCCTAAATGACTGCAATGGCTGGAGCTGGGCTGATCCGAAGCCAGGAGCCAGGAGCTTCTTCTGGATCTCCCACATGGGTGCAGGGACCCAAGGACTTGGACCATCTTCTACTGTTTTCCCAGGCCATAGCAGAGAGCTGTATTGGAAGTGGAGCAGTGGGAACTTGAACTGGCACCTATATAGGATGCTGGCACTGTAGGCAGTGGCTTTATCTGCTATACCACAGCACTGTCCCCATTCTTCTTCCTTTTTTATTTTTTTTTTAATAATTCAATCAACCAACAAGGTTGGGAAAGGGGAAAATCTGATTTTGGCTTTAAATACAAGGTAAGAGATGTTTTTCTCTTTGGGTATTCCATTCAGCTTGGGAAAGTGATATCATATGATTTGTTATTTAAGAATCTCATCAGTAAATATTTTCTGAGTGATCACCATGTACCAGGGGCTGAGGATTCAGCTTTGAACAAAGTACATGGAATGTCTATCTTTATGGAAGTAGCTAAAGGAAGATTCAGAACTAAAAATAACTAAGGATAACATGGTAAGGTCGATGTTATCAAAAGGAGACTACTTGTACCAAAGCAAGAATACAAAGGAAATGCAAAACAGCCAACTTGTTCCTGGGGGGTGGGGTGGGAAAATCTTATTGGAAGAGGAAGAACCAAGAGTTAGGGGCAAGTTAGAGTGGTGCAGAAAGAACAGCATGATAGGCTGAGACAAGACTCAAATCTGATTGGGAGCATAAGAAAGATATTTAGATGGGCTAGAAGAAGGTTAATGTTGGCGTGGGGTGGGAAAGATGAGACCGTGTAGGAATGAGAATAATTATTCTGCCTTCAGCCTATAGTTACTTGTAGGGGCTATAATCAAGTATCTATAGTGATACCATTTATAATAAGACTTCAGTAAAATGGGGGAGAGATGCTTGTGCCTGAACTAACCTAGTGACCTTAGAGATGAAGAGATGTATGGAAGAAATAGAGCTGACAGTCACTGATGATTGGTGGAGGGCCAGGCCAAGGTCTTGTTGTCAGGTTTAGGTAATGGGCTTGATGATCTCATTTTCAGAGATCAGACACACAGGCGTAAGAACAAGTTTGAAGAAGGAAGATGATGATTCTGGTTTGGGTCATGTAGAGTTTGAGGTCTCTGTGTAATACCACACAGATATTTAGTAAGAAATTGGTTATACGGGTCTAATAATTAGAGGAGAGGGCTAGTGTGAAGATAGAACACTGGCAGTCACTAGTGTGTGAATAATAACTGATGATGTTACCTACTGTGATTGCTAAGGGAATAACACTGAGCACAATGCCAAGGAGTGCCAACAACCAAAGGATGGGCCACAGGCAGGAACTCACAGAAGAGACTCTAAAAGAAAAGAAATAGGAAGAAAGCCATAGGAAGAAAGCCAAGGAGTACTGACACTGAATCTACTGAAAACAACATTAAACTGAATACAAGATTACCTATTAATATATTTTACTATGAGGCAAGCTAAAATCCTAGGGCTAATAGAAATGAAGAATAGGCTGCCAGGGCTGGAATTTACTGTAGCTGTTAAGAAGTACGTTAAGTTGCCTGCATCCCATATTAGAGTACATTGATTCAAAACCTGGCTCTGGCTCTGACTCCAGTTTCCTAGTAATGAAGATACTGGGAGGCAGCAGGAGATGGTTCAAGTAATTAATTTCCATCACTCACATGGGAGACCTGGGTTGAATTCATGTCTCCCAGCTTTGGCTACAACTCCAGCCCTAGTTTGGCCCTGGCTGGCTGTTAGGAGCATTTGGAGAGTGAACCAGTAGATGGAATTCTCTCTCTCTCTCTTTCTCCCCCAACACACACTTCCCTTTCTCTCAAATAAATGAATAAATAGATAAAGAAAGAAAAGTGAAAAAACAAATATTAAGCTTTCCTTTTAGTATTTATAAAAGTGTATGGGGCGGGGGAGGAGAGTTGTTTAGGGTGTAGGAAAGGAAACAAGTAACTTGGAGCAAACTTCTTCTTGTTCCTTCAGATTAGGCATACATGGAATATTTAGACATTTACATATTCATTTAAAACTTATGAATTGAGCATTTTTCCTAGGTCTGTAGAGGATATATGAGAAGAATAAACTGTATCTGTCCCCTGGAAGCTGTGAAAGAATTAAGAATACAACAAATGCACAATTTCAGAAACAGGAGGAATTTTATAGGACGAACACTAAGATTTTATGTAGAAAACAAGGTCTGTAAGAGTTTAAGAGGAGGGAGATATTGATTTTCACCAACACTATTGTGCAGAAAGACGAGACACAGGGCTGGTATCCAGCTCTATGTTGTAGTGACCAGAATTTTGCAGGGTTAATAGTGTTAGAAAAGGACACTCAGGCAAGATAGAATCTTGATCTTTTCTCCAATATGCCCCCTTTCTGAATTCAATAGGGTAATACTGCATCTTTTCAAGAGTGCCTCTGGCTTCTCAAAGCAACATTCATCCTAAGGAAGAACAATTAGTCTTTGTCTTTCATCAACAACAGAATCCAATGCTCAGAAAGGAAAAGCCAGCAGTGACTTTTCAATCACCCCGCAAAACCCCCAGGTTGTTCTGAGAAATCCCCAAATTTCTTGTAGGAAGAACGTGAAATATATTTAGTGACAAGTTCCTCCTTGCCCTGAAGTATGTCAGAAACAAATCTGAAAGCTCATGGAAAATACAGAGAACTTGTGGGTTTTGTTACTTGGCAACTGAGATCTGAACTGTTAAAATAAGAAATATGCATTATTTTACAATTCTAAAAATGCAGTGCATGCTATTTTATTTTCTAGAAGTGAAAATAAAATTACTGTAGTTTCTATTTCCCATTGTTTCAAAATTCCATCCTCAATTAATCTTGATTTCTTGCTCTTATTGTTGACACCCGGAATGAACACCTCATGGACGGGTGATTTCTAGGTAGAACAGAAAATCTAGCTAAAGTTCCCAGGAATGCCACAAGGAAATCTAGAAAACATGCAGAGAATGGGAAGAATTTTATCAGGGAGTGAGGAAAGTCTCTTTGTCTATAGTGGCCATGGGAGTGAACTCGGGAGAGATAGAGACCAGAACAGTGACATCATCCTCAGATTACCGGGGAGACTGCTGCGCCTGCTCCACTTCTGGGAAGTGTGCCTTTCCTTTTTCTGCCCACTGGCTTTGCTGCTACCTCTACCCCACTGAGGTTATTTTTGACCCTACACCCAATGTAGGAGAAAGTATCAGTATGACACCCACATTTCCCAAATTACATCTTGGAACTAGTGCTCTGACAAGAGTGGATGAAGGATAAAGAAAGAACACAGCATATTTTCCATTGCTTCTTAGGAAACATGGGATGGCTGATGTCTTTCTATAGGAACCAGACTCAATTGAATTGCTGTCTTTGGCCATGTGAAATTCAAGGAGGTATTAGGTATGTTGGGAACTTCTGATTTCAAGGAGGTACCTATCCTGTTTGTTCCCATTTCAATGTTGCTGTAAAAGTCAGGATTCTGCAGTCGTATTATACATCAGTGAGTCATCATGGTGGGAGCTCCTGGGATAAGATATTCTCCACAATCTTCGGCTACCAGATAACCGCAATTTTGTGATATGGATTGACCAATTTGTTAAAGTTTAGGAAATGGAGAAGCTAAATAATGACATTAGGATTTTGGTGTTATACACTTGACAAAGAATCATGATATTTTACATTTATTGAGAAAATAACAGAAATCATTTTTAAAAAAATATTTATTTAAAGGAAAGACTGAGTTGAGAGAGAGAGAGAGAGAAAGAGAGCTTTCATTTACTGGTTTGCCTCCCAAGTGGCTGCAATGGCTGAGATGGAACTAGGCCAAAGCAAGGAGTCTGAAACTCCATCCAGGTCTCCCACATGAATGGCAGATGCCCAAGAACTTGGGTCATCATCTTCTTTCCCAGGGGCATCAGCAGGGAACTGGCTTGGAAGTGGAGCTGCTGAGATTTGAACAGGCCCTCATATGGGATGTTGGCTTCGTAGGTGATGGCTTAACACACTATACCACAGTGCTGGCCCTGGAAATCATTTTCTTATTCATTACTTTATTCGTGTCCTATAGTAAATTCAAGAGAATGTATGACGGGTCTTCAAAGGTTTAGATCCTGGCACTTGCACAAAATGGATGCAACTGAATATCATTTTACCAAGTGCAATAAGCTAGACCCAAAAAAATAAATATCACATGTTCTTTCTTCTTTGTGGTAATAATATAATTGAAAAAAGTTTAAAAATTGTGTGGATGTCATTCATGTCATTTGATATACAGTTATAAATATTGCTTCAATGGACATATCACGTAAGTGACAATATACTCTTCTTACCCACATTAAAAAAAAAGAAATGGAGAGGGGATAAATAGATAGGAGCCTTTGGATATAAGTAATGTTTTGTTTTTAATTTAAGTGTTGGTTATGAGTGTGAAGTGTGGTTAAAGGATCAAAATCTCACTTATGTGTATGCCTATGTGCATTTCATAGTATGCATATTATATTTCAATAAAATATTTTTAAAAAATTTCACATAAAATTTATATTGTGGAAAATATGTGCATCAATTTCAAAATTCTTTTGCAGTAAATTTATTTTCCATGAAGTTTTCAAGTACTTTTATACTATTGCAACATTGACACATAGGCTGAAATGTAAGTTTTGTTGTTATATTTATTGGTATATCTACAACTATTTAGAAGAGTTGTTGGTACATAATGTTGTATAATGATTTACCTAAGTATAATATGTATAGATTGTATAAAATTGAGTCTTTCAAAAATATTTTATGAAACTAAATTCTCACTCAGTGGACTTAATGGACTAGTCCACTTAATGGACTAGTTTATTCTGTATAGTTTCCAGATTATAGTCATTCACAAATCACAGCTTCTTTTTTTTTTTTAAAGATTTTAGCTATTATTTGAAAGGTAGAATGGCAGAAAGAAAGCTATCTTCCATCTGCTGGTTCACTCTCCAAATGCCCACTACAGCCAAGGCCATGTGGGTGGTGAGAACCCAAATACTTGAAGCATCATCTGTTGCTTCCAGGCACATGAGCAGGGAGCTGGGCCAGATGTAAAGAAACTGGGACTTGAACTGTCATTTTGATATGAAATTCAGGCTTCCCAAACGGCAGCTTGACCTGCTGGCACAATGCCTGCCTGGTAACTCACGAATTCGGCAACTTTGTGTTTAGGCTGTTAATTTTTTTTATCTTTTTTCCTGTTCAGTGAAGTGTTATCTAAGGATCCTTTTCATTTTATAAGTCAAAGCATCGTCTCCTTACAACACACCATGATTCTTATAAAATCATACAAAGAAGCAGCACATCCATTGGCTTATATGATATCTACTTGATATCTATGCAGAAGACTCTGAGAAGTTTTGAAAAAACAAAGATAAACCCAACTCATCTTTGGTGGTTGTCTGAAGCATCATGTATGTAGGAAAAATGTTCCTTGCTGAAAAATTGTAGCATATTATCTGCTCAGACAACTCATTAGCAATGGTGATCTATTATTTAGTATCCAGGCATCGAGTTAATGTTATCCCAGTGGCACTTAAAAGTATAGTTGAGAAGACAGATGAAAACCAACAACTACAGATTGTGAAAAATTAAAAGGAAATTGAGGGTTCAGATTACCATGATGGAAAGTGACTGGGCTGATGTAGAAGTTGAGCTATTTTAGACAGGAAGATCAGGAAAATCTTTCTGAAAATACCTCATCTGAAAGATGAAAAGCAAGCAGCCACATAAAGACGAAGAGGAAAGCATTTCAGGCAGAGCACAGAGGGTAATGAATCACAGTTTCAGAACTCCTTGTATTTACAGATGAAATGACACAATATAACCAGGATTTGCTTTGAAATAACTCAGTGGGAGGAGAGTATAGATCAACAAGATTGGCCATGCATTGATGACTTTCTTTTTAAAAGAGTTATTTACTTATTTGAAAATCAGAGTTACACAGAAAGAGAAGGAGAGGCAGAGAGAGAGAGGTCCTCCATCCAGTGGTTCACTCCCCAGTTGGCTGCAATAGCTGGAGCTGCGCCAATCTGAAGCCAGGAGCCAGGTGCTTCTTCCAGGTCTCCCACAGGGTGCAAGGGCCCAAGGACCTGGGCCATCTTCTGCTGCTTTCCCAGGCCATTGCAGAGAGCTGGATTGAAAGTGGAGCAGCCGGGACTTGAACTGGCACCCATATGGGATGCCGGCAGTGCAGGCAATGGCTTTATCCGCTACACCACAGTGCTGGCCCCGGTGGCTTTTGAACTACTTGATGGGTACACATAAATTTATTATGATATTCTCTCTTCTTGTTTATGCTTGTAATTTTATATAATAAAATGTTTAAAAACAACATTTGGAACTAGGCATATCCATTGTCTAATTAATAGTTTAGACATACGATCCTCTTTTATGACTGACTATCTAAAGAACATTGAAGCTGATGGTGTGAGGAAAAAAGTACTTGGATTATCAACAGCAGAGCTCAGTAAAGTACAAGCCCTAAATGTAGACCATTCTTTGTTCTAGAAATGAAAGATTTTCCTATACTTTCATGAAGTGAAAAAGATGTATTTAAGGAAATTTAACTAAATTCAATTGTAAAATCAACTTCATTGAAGTATAATTTACATGAAACAGAATGCATATATTTTAAGTATACAGATTCATGACACTGTGAAACTTTACCCTTCGCATGCTACAGAGTATTGATACTTTTCCAAAAAGTTCCTTCTGCCATGTGTGGTCATTTATCTCCCTTTCCCCCATTAGGACAAAACTGAACCAATTTCTATTATTATAGATCACTTTGCATATTCTATAACTTCATGCAAGGAAATAGTATATTGTATGCTTTTTTTGTGTTGTTTCCCTTCACTCAACATAATATCTTTGTGATTCATCCTGTGACAGCATGTATAATTCTTTTGATTATTGAGTAGAACATTACATTATACTATTATACCACAGTTTATCTGTTCACTTCTTGATAGACAATATGTTTATTCCATGGTTGAGCTTTTATAAATAAAACTTCTATGAACATTTATATGTCCACGTGTTTTCATTTCTCTTGAGTAACTACCTAAGAATAGAATTGTTGAGTGCAATGGTAAATATGTTTGTAACTTTGCAAGAAATTGCCAGAATGGTTCTCAAAGGGTCTGCACCATTTTATACTCTGCCCAGCAATGTATGAGAATTCCAGTTCTTCATGTTCTTGGCAGTATTTGCTATTATCAGCCTTTAATTTTAGCCATTCTAGTGGATATAAAGTAATGTCATATTGTAGTTTTAATTTGCATTTTTCCGAGGGTCAAATGTTAAGACCCATGAAAATCCCTTGTCGACAACACACCATTAATTAAATGTTAAATATCAATATAGACACTTAATTTTTTTTTAACTTTGGCATGGAAAGGAGTATGAGAGGAAACATTAACATATACCGATGCAGTGCCGGCATCCTATACATGTCGTGTGCTGGTTCAAGTCCTGGGTGCTCTACTTCCGAACCAGCAACCTGCTAATAATGTCCCTAGGAAAGCAGCAGAAGATGGCCCAAGTACTTGGGCCCCTGCATCCTCCTGAGAGACCCAGAAGAAGATCCTGGCTCCTGGCTCCTGGCTTCCAATTGGCTCAGCTCTAGCCATCGTGGCATTTTAGAGTGAACCAGCGGATGAAAGACTCTCTCTCTCTTTCTCTCTCTTTCTTCTTCTTCTTCCTTTCTGTAACGCTGTCCTTTCAAATAATTAAATCTTTTTAAAAACTCCAAAAAAAAAAAAATAAAAACGTACAGCAGATATCTGCTGTATGCTGGCACTTTACATATACCTCACATATACTACTTCTTTTATTCTTTTTTTTAAGGTTTATTTTATTTGCAAGATTTATTTATTTGAAAGACAGAATTAGAGAGAAAGGTAGTGAGAGAGACAGAGAGAAATCTTCCATCCGATGGTTTACTCCCCAAGAAGCCAGGAGCGTCTTCCGGTTCTCCCATGTGGGTACAAGGGCCCAAGAACTTGGGCCGTCCTCTGCTGCTTTCCTGGGGACATTAGCAGGGAGCTGGATTGGAAATGGAGCAGCCGGGACTCAAATGCATGCCCGTATTGGATGCCAGCGCTTCAGCCCAGAACTTTACCCCTCTGCACCACCGCGTCAGCCCCACTACTTCTTTGATTCTTTACCACAATTCCCTGAGGCTCTGATAGGGATTCTGAGGTAAGAATTATCATCACTTTGCAAATAATAAACTGAGACTCAGAGAGTTTAAGTAACTTGCTTAGGGTGCCTCAATTATTAAGTGTCTGACTTTGAAACCTTGCATGGTCCTCAAAACAAATGGTCTATTTGAGAAACTGGTAGACATTGGAAAGAATTGCCAAGGAAATGCAGGGATATCTGAGTACGAGGTGTAAAGCAGGCCAGAATTCATATGATCAGATTTGTTCTCCACTTTTCCTTGTATGCTCACCCTTGGGTCCACACATATACAGTCTCCAGCAAGGGGCAAGGCAGGTGACAGCTGAAACCACACGTCACAGATTTTACTTACAAGTGTCTGTACTGAGATTTATTTTTGGAAGCTGTAGGCAAATAGTATTTCTTAAGTGCATTTACATGCTAGCCCAGTAACAGATGCTGGAGAGGAAGTCCATGAGGCACTTGTTGCTTTAGATATGGGACAGGACAAATCTGTGGGTAGATTGTTCATAATAATTCCCAGCCATGGGCATGCAGTGTAAAGTGCATGAAAAGCAAGTTATGATTCAGGAATCAGAGGATGCCTAGAACATGAGGAATGCAAGAATCCTACCTTGCTTTTAAATTGATAGGTAGGATCCAGTGAAGAAAGAATGAAAGTATATGTCTTGAAGTAATTGTGAAATGGAAGTGGGAATATATGTTTCTTGTTAGAACTGTAGGAACAGCATGGTGGCCAGAGAACCAGCTGTGGTGGTTAAGCACTGCCTACATAAAACCACAACTGACCACCACCGACTGTCTTTGACATCCTGGGCAATTTATTAATCCTCTGCACACATGTGCATATAAACATATGTACATATTTTCTCACATGTCAAATGAGGGAATGAGAACATTGGTCTCCTAGTCTTGCAGTCAGGGCCTGAGAGCACTCACTGTACTGGTTGACATATAACTAACACTTACCAAAACAACTACTGTTTTCATTGCTAATGGTCTTGGACACCTAGCCAGGGAAAGCAATTCATTCGACTTTCTGTCTGTCATCTTCTAGAGTTATTTGGGTTTGTAACTATCCTTGCTTCCGTCTCTGTTTTCAAAGTGCTATTCTTCTCTTTCAAGGTCAATTCTTCTGCTGGTCCTTCTTTCTATCAAATATTGCCTTCCTCCTCCCTCTTCCAGTGCCTTGATTTCTAGGACTTTGTATCATACCACCTTCTGCTGTTTACTTGTTTAAACATTTCTCTTTGAAGAGAGAAATTGAAAATATAAACCTTCCTACCTCATGTGTATACTATTCCCCCCACTTCTAAGTTAGATGCTTTAAAGGTGTTACACATTGCAGGCTGGGTAGCAGCAAATGATATATTAGAAGTACATGTATGTGCGTATAACTTGAAGCCTGGAAATCTGGAAATCCTAACTTATTTTTGGACAAACAATTATAGAAATCCTTGGTCTTGGGAATGGGATTTGGTGTGATGGTTAAGCCACTTGGGAAACTCACACCACACACTGGATGTGAGTCCTGGCTTAGCTTCTGGTTCCACCTTCCTGCTAATGTACTCCCTAGGAGGCAGCAGGTGATGGCTCAAGTACTTGGACCCCTGCCACACATGTGGGAGATCTAGGTTAGGTTCTTAACTTCTGACTTTGGTTTTTCACAAGCCCAGCATTTGCCAAGGGTTGGGGAATGGTCCAGTAGATGAAAGAGGTCTCTCTGTCTGCCTTTCCCTCTCTGTCTTTCAAATAAATAAAAAATCTTAAAAATTAAAAAAAAAAACTTGCTCCTTAATTAAACAATGCACTCCAAATGGAAAAACCAATGGAAAAAAATCACACACACACACAAATCACTGTTTGTCTATTCAAAATGTGGATCACTGCCTTTAAATAGAACCAAAAAAGGTAATTTCCAATGCTTATTTTTAAGTCATGTCAAATAAATGGAAACAAATGTGTAGCATAGAGCTCTGACATGGAGAACAATTCAGTTTTCCTAGCAACAAGTGCTGTGCTTACCATTCAAGTGGGCAGAGGGGCTTGAGCTCTTCGCTCTCTCAGTCACATGCCAATGTCACTGAAGTGCTGTCATTTCAGACACGCTGTAGGCATGGTCTTCACATAAATGGAACCAGGGAAAAATTACACATGCTATATATGGGGAAAAGCCCAAGCTCTTCCTCTCTTTTTATTAGCCTCCAAATTTTGCTGCTGGTATGTGTATTAACAGAGGAATGTGGTATTAATATTTAACTCACTCTGCAGAAATATGCATTTAAATGGGAGAAATTTTAGTATGCAGGCTACAGAACAAGATTTCTGTCTCTCTGTTCTTGCACGCATGCACACACGCACACTCATACACAAAATGCTTTCCAGCTCACATGGCTGGGAGCCTTCAATTAAATGCGAAGAGTAACACATGGCCAGCAGAAGGAGGGGATCTAGTAGAATGGCAGTGTTTACAGCTCCAGGGGATGCCCAATGTGCACGAGGGTTTTGTGAACCCTGCTGGAGACGGAAGTCCCACATGGACAGCTGCAGCATCAAAGAACTCTGGTGACCTAGATTCAGCTATAGATTGTGCACTGCTTTGGCCTGTGCTGCCATCACCACGCCAGCAGTCGGCTTGCAGTTTCATGGGCTGCCTGGCAAACAGCGCTGACCCATTTCACCATGACAACCTGGGCTGCTCTACTAAAGGCTGTGTGCAAGGACACGCTCACTGTTGGCATTTTAAAGATTCCAAGATCAAGTTTACTCAGAGTTTTTTGAAAACCACATTTAGGAGACCAAACCAAAGCTGACATTCTTTGACAGCCAGGGAAGTGATGGAGAAGACAAATGTGAAAAAGTTAGTTAGCGTTTTCCATGTTCCCAGAAAAACGGTCTATTTTATATTTTACTCAGCCAACAGCATTGTAATGTTTCAAACCAAGTGAATTGATAAGCAGAGAATAGGCAGGCAACAGGCTAAGGAATTAACTGCCGATGCTACAGATGCTCACATATATTCAGATTCTGGGTTTTAAAAACAGATATATAGAACCAAATAACATAAAATCTCATGATAAATAATGAAAAGTGTTTAAAGGTGGATTTATTACAGCCTTGGCTCAACCTTGAACTGCACAGAATTGAGTTTCATTAGAGAACTAGAATAGTATGCCCCTTGGGGGAAAAATGGGTCTGTGCTTTGGTAAAGGAATTTCATTTAGTAAGTGCAATTTAGAAAAATCAGGACCTGGTATGTGCATGTGAGCACATTAAAATGCAACCTCTGCTTTTCTGACAAAAACCATAGCTCGGAATTGAAAGCATTTGCAGGCCTTTGTATTGAAATCCGTACACCGTTCTCAGCACCACTTTGTTGTTATTGTTAAATTAGCTCAGTAAATTAAATCTGAGAACTTCCTGAATATTTCTATTTCTGAATTATAGAAAGCTAAGTCACCAGAGGCCAAAAGATTGTTCCCTGCAATGCAGTCTATTCCTGGTGACAGACCCTATCCTGGGACCATGGAGGCCCTGAGGGTCTTGGACTCACACAGTCTTTACTTTCTAAGGGGAAGAATGAGAAGAGCAGCATTAACTTCACGTTATTGAAATCAGCCCAGTTTTATGAACACATGGAAACAAAATTGCAGTGCAGTGGTGGGTGTTTGGCCTAGCAGAAAAGATACCTGCATCCCATATCAGATTACCTGAGTTCAACACCCTGCTTGCTTATTTACTAATGAGCTGACCCCAGCTTCTTTTTATTGCAGATCCTATGGGGCAACTAGTCATGGCTCAAGCAACTAATGATTGGGCTTCTGCCACCTACATGGAGAACTTGGTTTGAATTCTCAGCTCCCCACTTCAGCCCTGTTCAGTACTAGCTATTGTGGGCCTTTAGGGGAATGAACTCTTGGATAGAAGCTTTCTCTCTCTGTCTCTTTCTCTTATCTCAGAAAAAGGTAATAGATCAATAAAATAAAAAAATAAAAATTATAGCATATCTGGCTGTAGTGGGGATGACAATGTCTGGAGGTGAAGGTAGACTTCATTTTGACAAAGATTTTGGGACAGTGCTGGGCTGTCAAGATGGAACCTGCAAGAGCAGTCTGTGATCAGAAAATAGTTTAAAATATGGGACCAGTGCTGTGGCACAGAGGGTGAAGCCATTGCTTGCAGCGCCAGGATCCCATATAGGCACTGGTTCCAGTCCTGGCTGCTCCACTTCCTATTCAGCTCTCTGCTATGGCCTTGAAAAGCAGTGGAAGATGGCCCAAGTCCTTGAGTCCCTGCACCTGCATGGGAGCCTCAGAAGAAGCTCCTGGCTCCTGGCTCAGATCGGTAAAACTCCAGCCGTCGGAGCATTTTGGGGAGTGAACCAGCAGATGGAAGACCTCTCTCTCTGCCTCTGCCTCTCTATAAACTCTGCCTTTCAAATAAATAAGTAAACCTTTAAAAAAGAAAAAGAAAATAGTTATTCAGAATAAGTTGCATTTGGGGTTCAACCCTCAGGAGTTGTAGGGGTTGAGACTGAAAGAGTAGTTGAAAGCCAGATTGCCAGATTGGGTTTGATTTAGACTTACAGGCAGAGGAGAGACAGTCAAGTATTTTGAGTAAGCATCTCTTAACTTCACTGTGTTTGAAGAAAACCAAGGTACAGGGCAAGGTGCAGGATGAGCCAGAGGAGGGGGGAGGGCGCTGAAGGCAGGAGGGTCAGTTGGGAAGTTACTGTCACACTCAAGGTGTGGTGTGATAAGAGTTGGAAGAAGGTGGAAACAGTATGAATAAAAGGGAGAGATGCTGTAAAACAGAAAATTGTTATTTTATTTCCCCAGAGAGTTGAGTTTGCCTTCATTAACACACCAATAAGGTCAGTCATGCTTCTATTATGTTTTCCAAAAATGGATCAACTTGTTTTGCACAAATCATGGCCAAGATGTACTTAAAGATGTTATAAAATGGGTTTGATTAATGACTTGAAAGATATGTACCAGATGATAATGAAGATCATAATCTTAAATCTCCTGTTTGCTTTTCCATCCTTTCCACTGCCCACACTGTGCAAGGGCAGGGGGCTGGTAAACATCACCTGTCCAACTCTCAGCAGTCCCCTGAGGCTGACTAAGCAGTCCTGATCAGATTATGTGGAAATTGTTAACACAAGAAGTTTGAATACACAAGGTGATACAAAAGCAATATTTGTATTATACCAATTTCCTTCCCAAGAGGCAGGTTAGCATGGTTTTTGGTGGCAGCTACTTTACAACAAAATGCTTTAAGAAGGGCCAACTTGAGATGAACAGGTTAATGGGAGATAATTAAGGCTGAGCATATGTGGAGGACAGAGATTTCTTGCTAATAAGGGATGGTCCTTAATTGCTGAAGCCAGCATGAATAATTTAGGAAATTTAGAACAATGACAATGGATTGTGTCATGAATGACCTGGAAATTTTTGTTTTCTTGTCAAACTTTAAAAAAAAAAAGATTTGTTTACTCTTTATTTCCTGTTGAGTATATCCCAGTGTAATTGTTGCCTGAAAGTGCCTCTGTTTCTTAAGAATAATCCCTGATTCATGGATGGGAAGAGAAAAGACATTGTCTAGAACATAAAGTTTAGCTTAATATCAGTTTTGGCAATATTACTGAATATGCACCCAATAGATGACACTAGTAACCAATAATTTAATTACAACAGTTACTAAGGATGTGCACCCGTTATGCACTATTTATGTGTCTAGTTGAGAGTGCAGAATTTTGGAATTTTCATATGTGTGATGAGGTAGAAATAAACAAGAGAAGAAAAAGAAATCTTTGCTTAAAAGCAGAATTGGATGAAATTTATGCTTACACCATTTTTCTCTTAAATATTTTAGAGGTTTACTCTTCAACTGTTTGAAATGGAAATCATCCTTTTATGATCCAATTTTTTCACTCTTATTTGTTTGCATAGAGTTGCCCAAGAAGGCTGCCTTGTAATGTACCATGATTTACTCTTCTATCACAAACAACAGAAGAATTTCCAGACTTTGAAAGCTGACAAGGGAAAGAAGGAGGAAACAAAAGGAAATGTTTATGCCTCCTCATTTTAACATGGCTCCTTCAGAAATCTGATACTGAATATCTTCCTGCATCTGGAGGAAAGAAGAAAGAGACTATACAGCCATTCTGTACATAATGTTGAAATAAAACTCGCTATTGTCCACTGAGACAATAGAACTAGCCTATAATAATGTGGTACAAGTAGAGCATAAATGACATAAGCCAGCAATGCAATCTTTGTTCCAGTGTAATCTTCCATATCAACCATCTACACTCCCTGGAGGTAAGAGAAAGGCCTTTCTCCCATTTCCCATAACTTGCCACCACCTCCCTCTCTCTCCCTGTTGTATAGAAAGCAGTGTAATAAGGTTTCCCTTTGGGACGGCTAACTATGTTTGACAACACAGGAATTGTCCTGAATCTTGGTCAAAATCTCAAACTAAGCCCAAACCATTTCTACAGATAAATAAAATGAGTTCACTTTTGTTATCTGTCTCAAAGCTTGCAAGAGGTGTTTACTTTGGTGGGAAAAGATATGGGAATACTGAGAAATAAGATGTGGGCTACCTACAGAAAAAGACCTAATTGGGAAGATATCATGTTCAGCTTCCACGGGGAAAGATAGCATCTTTTTATGGGAATAGGCGATAAAGGCACTGTATAATATGGAACAAAGTAAACTGTTGAAGAATACTGGGATAAGGCAGAAGTGCTTCCCAAGAATTCTGAGGCTGTCAGCCTACTCACAGCGCCCTGCTACTGTATGAGGCACTGGGCAGTTCCTACAGTGATGAAAAAGATGGCCTGCTGCTGTCTGCATGCAGCTAATCTTTGTATTGGGCCTCCTGCCCAAATGCACAAATGAGTGTCTGAAAGATATCTCAACTTTGATATTTTCCCTGAGCCTAGCTATAGTTGAGTCTCTAAAATTGCTTAGGGACTGGCATTGTGGAGCAGTGTGTTAAGCCGTTGCTTCCAATGCCAATGTTCCATATGGGAGTGTTGGTTTGAGTTCCAGCTGCTCCATTTTGCTTGTTTGTTTTTTAAAAAGATTTATTTATTATTTGAAAGGTAGAGTTACAGAGAGGCAGAGGCAGAGACAACACAGAGAGGGAGAGATCTTCCATCCGCTGGTTTACTCCCCAAATGGCCACAGTGACTGGAGCTGGGCTGATCCAAAACCAGGAGCCAGGAGCCAGGAGCCAGGAGCCAGGAGCTTCTTCTGGGTCTCCTATGTGGGTTCAGGGGCCCAAGCACTCGGGTCATCTTCTGCTGCTTTCCTAGATCACAGCAGAGAGCTGGATCGGAAGTGGAGCACCTGGGACTAGAACCGGAACTCATGGGATGCTGGCACTGCTGGCAGAGGCTTTACCAGCTATGCCATAGCACTGGCCCCTATTTATTTTCTTCCTCTTTGCTGATCATAAACAAGAAGAAAAGGGTTCATACTGGTCCCCAAGTTTTAAAATAAATAGCATTAGTCCAAACTGTCTCATGAAAACTGTATAAGTAAAGGATCAGAAAATTAGACTATGATTTAGATTCAGAAGGTACCTGATGTTTAATTTTATGTATCAACTTGACAGATTCAAAGGATGCCCAGATAGATGGCAAAATGGTTTTTCTACATGTGTATCTGTGAGGGTGTTTCTGGGAGAGATAGCATTTGAACTGATGAACTGAGTAAAGCAAAAGGCCATCATTTAGTAAGGAAGAATGACAAATTCACTCTCTCTTCTGCAGGTGGCGACTTTACCTGCTACACCATAGCGTCGGCTCCTGCTCCAGGACAACTGAACATTTAAAAAAAATCGAAATGCACTGGAAGAAAATACATATTTTATCTTTGCTTTGCTTGAGAGTAGAAAGAAAAGGACACTGGTATAAATGTTGGTTTATTATTTCTGATATGCCATTGATGTCTTGACACATTGTGTCTCAGTGTCTGTCACATAGAGATATTCACTAATACTTATGAATGAATAAATGTTCACTCATTATTGGTGTATGGGATACAACAATGAGCAAAAATCTTATATTCTAGAGTTGGAGACTATGATATACATGTAATTATTCAAAGGAAAGAATGTTAAGAAGAAAAAAAGAAAGCAATGGGAAAAAGTTCTGTTCTGAACTTGTGGAATTCCAGAGTAAAGGTTTTCTTTGCAGATCTCATGGGTAGCTTCTTGGTCAGAGGACATTTAGTGATGTGAGGTACCATTCTCAGAAGACATCTGGAAACAAGGGCTCAAGCAAAAGAAAAAGCAAATGCAAAGACTGGTGGGCCAGCACAGGTCTGGTGTTTCCAAAGCTATAAAATTGGTGTGCCTGGAACAGTGGTGGGAGGACACATGATCAGAGAGGTAAAGGGGGGGTGTGTGTGAAATAGGATCATGGATGAATCTTCTAGGTAATGTTAAGGAGTTTAAATTGTATTCCCAATGAGATGGGTAATTACTCAA
Organism: Oryctolagus cuniculus; assembly: GCF_964237555.1. Lineage (NCBI taxonomy): Eukaryota > Metazoa > Chordata > Mammalia > Lagomorpha > Leporidae > Oryctolagus > Oryctolagus cuniculus. Next base: position 57,813,526 of record NC_091436.1, read on the forward strand.
GGCTAGAAACAGCAGAAAGGAGGATATCATATTTTGAAAATGGTCATGAATAAAGGGAAAATGGGTTTAGGCTTTAATGGGGAAATGTACTTTAGATGCCCAAAATTCATCTTTTAAGACTTTGAATCAGAAAAATTTATCAAGAAGCAATAATATTTCTGATTTCATGAGATGCTTAGAAAAAGCACGTTTATGGCCAGCGTTTATGGCTAGGTTAATCCTCTGCCTGCGGCACTGGTACTCTGGGTTCTAGTCTCGGTTGGGGCGCTGGTTCTGTCCAGGTTGCTCCTCTTCCAGTCCACCTCTCAGCCGTGGCCCAGGAAGGCAGTGGAGGATGGCCCAAGTCCTTGGGCCCTGCCCAGGCATGGGAGACCAGGAGGGGGCACCTGGCTCCTGGCTTCAGATCGGCTCGGCCTGGTGCACTGGCTGTGGCAGCCATTTGGGGGGTGAACCAATGGAAGGAAGACCTTTCTCTCTGTTTCTCTGTCTCACTGTCTAACTCTGCCTGTCAAAAAAAAAAAAAAAAAAAAAAAAAAAAAAAAAGAAGAAGAAGAAGAAGAAAAGAAAAGAAATTGGCTCTTTCATTAAAAAAAAAAAAAGAAAAAGCACATTTATTTGATATGAAGTACTGCCCAGTGAGAGGATCAATGTGCTTTTTTCTCCAACAACTTAAACTAACCCACAGTCAATTTGATCATGCACTTAAACTGATTTCATAATTAAGACCACCAGGAAAACTGGAACATTGTCTCCCATCAGTGGGCATGTCCCAGGATAACCATCCACTTGACTGTCTCTAGGACAGTGGTTCTTCTACATCTGACCTAGGAATAACTTCAATAGATCTTTATTCCAGAATTTTTTTTTGAGAATACCACCAAAGTCTGACTAAAACCTAAGAGCAACTTGAGATGATGTGTAATTTAATATTCTTTCAAACTGATATTTAAAAAATATTAGCACAGGTGCTAGCATTGTAGCTGGGCAGATAAAGCTACTGCTGGTGATGCCGGCATCTTTTATAGGTGCTAGTTCGAGTCTCAGCTGCCCTACTTCCAATCCAGCTGCCTGCTAATGGCCTGGGAAAGCAGCAGAAGATGGCCCAAGTGTTTGGGCTCTTGTACTCATGTGGGAGACCTTGATTAAACTTCTGCTCTTGCCTTTAGCCTAGCTTAGTTCTGTTCATTGCAGCCATCTGGGGAGTGAACCAATGGATAGGCAATCTCTCTCTCTCTCTCTCTCTCTCTTTTTCTCTCTCTCTGTCTCCTTTTCTCTCTTTGTAGCTCTTTCATTTAAAATATAAAGTATTATCCCAGTACTCACATTGGTGGGAATTCAGATTAATGAATGAGTTATTATTAAATATTATGTACAAGCCATATTATTACAAATCACCTTCAGTGCCCAATAAAAACACTCTGTTGAAAGAAAAATTTTGGAAAGACAATTTTTTCTTATTTTGCTCTGATTCTCCTTTTCTTTACTGCTTTATTCTGAAATTTTCTAAAGCCTTGATTCATTTAAGATACAGTAAAATTTTAAACTTCAGATAGTAAAATAAAGCATTCCTATAAAGAGCACTATACCATTGTCAGAATTCAGTGATCTGTGATCATGATTTTCAGTTGATGGCCATACTATTTCCAAAAATACTCAAATGCAATGGCTTTGCCCTAGGGAAGAATTCTCTTTTTTCCTTTCCAAGGGCACTAGGAATGGGATCAATGCACATTGATTCTTATAACATTTTGGTAACCTTTGAGATTAGTGACCATTATTTGCCAAACTGGTTGATCTTACCATTAAAGTGGACTGTGGACCCTATATTTATGTTGTACACAATATTGCCACATAAGATTTGCTCAAGGACCATGACAGAGACTTGATAAGCTAGATGAGACTTAGGATAGAGTGGTCAATGACAACTTGAAGAATTGTGGAGACATCTACTCTATCTCTTGTCTTACACACCATTGAGACTACTGCAAAAGTCTCTTCCTTTCCTGTGAATCATTGCTTATTTTATCCCCTTGCAGAACACAATACTCACAAGAATTAAGGTATTAATACATGTTTGTTGGTTTTGATTTCTGTTTGTTTTGAATGATGATTATGGCTGTCCTAGTTTTTTTTAGAAATTGCGGTAAGGAGTTAGATGATGTTTGTGCTTGCCAACCAAGGCTTTAGAAAAATAGAATATCTCTTATTTAAAAAAGGTCATAGTCAAAGTAGAAGTTCTCTCCTCCCTTCAGAGAAAGGTACCTCCTTCTTTGATGGCCCGTTCTTTCCACTGGGATCTCACTCACAGAGATCTTTCATTTAGGTTTTTTTTTTCTTTGCCAGAGTGTCTTGGCTTTCCATGCCTAAAACACTCTCATGGGCTCTTCAGCCATATCTGAATGCCTTAAGGGCTGATTCTGAGGCCAGAGTGCTGTTTAGGACATCTGCCATTCTATGAGTCTGCTGTGTATCCTGCTTCCCATATTGGATCATTCTCTCCTTTTTAATTCTATCAGTAATTATTAGCAGACACTAGTCTTGTTTATGTGATCCCTTTGACTCTTAATCCTATTATTATGATTAATTGTGAACTGAAACTGATCACTTTGACTAGTGAGATGGCATTGGTACCTGCTACCTTGATAGGATTGAATTGGAATCCCCTGGCACGTTTCTAACTCTACCACTTGGGGCAAGTCCAATTGAGCATGTCCCAAATTGTACATCTCCTCCCTTTCTTATTCCCACTCTTACATTTAACAGAGATCACTTTTCAGTTAAGTTGAAACACCTAAGAATAATTCTGTGTTAATTAAAGAGTTCAACCAATAGTATTAAGTAGAACAAAAAAAAATACTAAATGGGATAAAGTGTTAAGTTGTTCCTTGACAGTCAGGACAAGGACTGATCAAGTCATTTTTTCTCATAGTGTCCATTTCACTTCAACAGGTTTTCCTTTTCGGTGCTCAGTTAGTTGTCACTGATCAGGGAGAACATATGATATTTGTCCCTTTGGGACGGGCTTATTTCACTCAGCATGATGTTTTCCAGATTCCTCCATTTTGTTGCAAATGACTGGATTTCATTTTTTTTTTTTACTGCTGTTTAGTATTCTATAGAGTACATATCCCATAATTTCTTTATCCAGTCTACTGTTGATGGGCATTTAGGTTAATTCTCAAAAGGCTTCCATAGCCTTGGCAACTCATGACAAGAGCCTTGGGTGATTACTGGCACCATAAACAAGAATGTCAATTGTTAAATCAACAACAGGAGTCACTGTGCACTTACTCCCCATGTAGGATCTTTGTCCTTAATGTGTTGTACTATGTGAATCAATGGTATAACTAGTAATCAAACAGTACTTTACACTTTGTGTTTCTGTGTGGGTGCAAACTGTTGAAATCTTTACTTAATATATACTAAAGTGATCTTCTATATATAAAGAGAATTGAAAATAAATCTTGATGTGAACGGGATGGGAGAGGGAACGGGAGATGGGAGGAAAGCCACTGTAATCTAAAAGCTGTACTTTGGAAATTTATATTTATTAAATAAAAGTTAAAGAAAAAAAACAAACTAAGAAAAAAAAAGAAAAATAGAATGTCTCAGTCTGTAGAATGATAACCTTTTCACAAGGTCCAGAAGAACCACAGGGTGCTGCCTGCTCCGTTTCCTTCTCTTCCTGAGTTTTGTGAATTTACATCTGTTAGGATCAGGTCATTAACACAAATTGTTGTCAATAGCAAACCAAAGTTCTGAGTAGGAAAACTGTGAACTCAGTCCTGGAAGGTAAGGTAAGGCATGTTTCTGGTCTACCTCCAGGAATTTCTGGCAGCTCTGCCAACCAGATGAGACAAAGAACAGATAAAATTCCCCACATAGGTCAGAACATCCATTTCTGGTTCTAAGCAATCTGCTCTGTCTCAGCAACTCCACATATACTCTTTTCTACCTCCTTGTCTGTGGACCTGCCAGTATGCACATCACCCACCAATTTGTAGTATTCATGCAATTTGTAGCATTCATGTATCTTATCTGTAGTGCCCGAGAGACTCTGGATGAGATCAGGCAGAAGCATGGTGCCAAGACATAGTATTAATCATTATCCTTCCAGCATCAAGACCTTTTAAAAACACTATTGTATGATATTAGTGATAATTGAGCCTAATGATAATAATAAGCCTTCCACGGCACCAGGGATATAATATGCGACAGACAGAAAATTATTTGAAAACACAATGGAGAGAGGAGAGTTTTGGGACCCATTAGATAAAGGAGAGTCCACATGTGCAATTTAAAGTAGGCATACAGGACTCACACTTGGGTCTTTGCTGTTAAAAGTATTCTTTTCCAGCTTGGTCTTCAGGCATTCTGGTCAAAGTAGGAGTCTCAGAGCTGCCACTGTGCTACGGTTCAGCCATTCAACTTCAGAAGGGAATGAAGTCGTTCCACTAGATAGTCTCTGATGTCCTTTCAAGATCACAGACTTCAATTCCCTTTGCTTGTTTACTGCTTTCCAGAACAGGTGCATCTCCCCATCGTTTCCCCAGACACTTCTTTCCTGACTCAGTTTCTTATCACATTATGTAGCTGTTATAAAAATGGGTGGGGAGGTAGGATGAGAAGGGAGAGAAAAAAGTCCCACAGATTGTTTTCTGAAATCATTTTGCATGAATGTTTTCCCAAGGTTCTAGTATTTGCAGTAGGAGCAACTAGATTTAGTCACTGGGAAAGAAGGAGGCAGCACTGTAGCTCTGAAGTAGAATCCACCCCAGATGTTCCTGATAAGCTCCAGGAATTTCGGATGAGGAGTGAGGAGTGAGACAGGTTCCTTGGAAAAACACATTCCCTGTTTTTGGTAGCTTCCTTATATTGAGTCCCTATCATGAGTTACTTAATTTTATCTGCATGATAGTTCAATGATATGCCTACTACCATTTCTAATTCATCTATTAGGAAACTGAGAAGCAGATGCCTACGTAACTTATCCACAGTCACATAGCCAGTAAGTGGAAGAACTAGTATGCAATCCGAGGGCTCTTTTTGTTCAAAGCCCATTTTCTTTTCAGTCTATCCACTGCCTCTTGGTTCAAGCTTCTTTGAAGGAAATAGTAAAATAATTCAATAACCCAGCAAGTCTAAGCTTTGAGGCACAAAGGGGATAATATTTGCATAGTGTGCACAATTTGGATGCTATGGCCGTGGGTAGGCCTGTTTGTAGAAAAAGGAGAATACTGACAGTCCCTTCCCTGCTTTCTAAGTAGCTCTAATTAGGCCCATCCCACCTCCGTCTCTTAGGTAGCACTGGGAAGAGTATGCTGGCAACTGTTACATAGTGACACTGCTACAGTAAGCACAGTACCCTCAGGATAGACTGGTTGAGGATAGCTCTGCTGGGATTTAGCCCCCTTACTCATTATATAAATGCAGACGGATAGGCAATCCTCAAGTCCCCACACTTGGCACTAAGAGCGATGACCCAATCTGAATCTGGAATGGCACCTGCCTGAGAGTGACACCTGGGAAGTCAACTTGCACAGCACATTCTCTGTGCCAACAGCAAAGGCTGCACAGGGATAAAAATCACCATTCTTCCTAAGCAGATGAAACCTGAGCCTTCCATTTCTTGATACTAGTCATCAAGTAAGCAGGTCTCTTCTGTTGACACCTGTATGAGGGCTTTTTCCCACAACAGCTGCTTTCTCGCCAAAATACCAGCAACAGCACAGGCCACCTTAGTCCCTTAGCCCTGGATGAGCTCCTGGCTGTCCTAGGGTTGACACCATGTTTCATAAAGGCTTGACCTTGGGGACCCTCCTTTTCTCTTCGAGGTAAGCAATGCCTTTGATGTGCAGGATACGTAAGCTACCTTGGCAGGTATAGAGACCTTTTATTGGTCTCTGTGGCAAATTTTTTGCCTGGTGTCCAGAGCTGCATGCCCTTGAAGCTACCTGGCAAATTGTCTGAGAGAACAGACTGCTTGGGAACAGCCCTGGGTTTGCTATTAGTTTCTCATGTGCCTGATATCAGTCAGTTCATGAGCAGTTCAGACACTGGTGCCAGATTTACAAAGTGTAAACTCAGTTTTGTCCTGGGCTTTCTCTGCCTGATTTCCACCATTTCCCTATTAAAATGTCTCTTAAAACAGAGCCACATTTCCCTTCTAAAACCTCAACTAAATCCTGGAAGATTAACAAATAGGGCAAAATGATTACTTCTTATACATTTTCATATGGAGGCTATAAACAGTCCCTGTTCCCTGAGATCCTCCCTACAGTGTTCCTATGAGACAAGGTAGTTATCATGTTCCAGGTTTTGCAAGAGGAAAAACAGAGACCATTCCTTTTCTTTCCCACTGCCAAATAAAATAAAATAAAGCTTGAGAAAAAGAAAAAGAAGAAGATGAGGAAGAAGAAACCTCTGAAATTAAGGGGGTTGAAAAAGAAGTCAAAAGTACACTGGAGCCTTCTGCCTTCAAGGTGAACATTTTGTGTTTTGCTTGATTACTCTTCCCTCCCTCAAATCTCATAGGCACAGACTCATTACCCCATTAGGATTTGGCTGGGAAGGAAGAAGGGGCAATGAGAAACAGAGAGGAATCTGGCTGGGCTGCCAGAGTTAACAGCCTCTCATGTGCAATAAAACCAGACAGTATTTTTGATGGACCACATTCCCATTGCATTCAAAGAGCCTTGGAAAACTTCCACGGCTGCTGATTTCAAATGAGAAAACATCCAGGAGGCAAGCAAGACAGAGATGTGTCCTCTGGGCTCACTCCTAACATTGCATCGTAACTTTTAAGTATTTAGGTATATGGCATGTGGGCCTCCATTTGTACACTTCTGGTGCAAGTTTGAAAACTCGTAAATAATACAAAGTATGTTCTACCCTTCTTTCGTGACAAATGTGTTTTCACTAATAATTTAGAGGCTGGGTTCAAAGTTAGAGTTCTCTGTTTCCTTGAAGTTCTATTCTGGAATTTGATGGCCAGACAGATCTCTCACTGCCCAGCCCACTGCTCTTCGTCTGGGGCCCACCCCCTTCTCTTCAAACCCTGGTTTCATCTTGCAACGTGTGTGGCCTCATACTCAGGTAGGACACTCTATGGCACATATTCAAGCCAATTAATACATTAGTAGCCAGCCCTCCCTGCGCTGGCCCCCCTTTGCCCACAGTGGTGCCCAATTTTCTCCGAGATGGACAGACCCAGAAAGAGATGTCACACAAGTGCTTGAAGCTGGCTTCATCTGGTTGGGAAAGGAATTTCAGGGGCCTGAGAATCCAAAGCATGGTTAAAGGGATGTGGTTTGGGTGTGGGGGAAGGGTAGCCTTTTGGCTCCCTGGGCTTTTTTTCCATGAAGAGAAGCATTAAAGGTCACATTGCACCTTGTAAGATGCAGGACATGGAAGCACTGGCCTCTCTTGCTTGGATTTATGGATAGAAAGGATAGTATACATAAAATAGTTCCTTTATAAAAGCAAGCTTTGCTTAGAAAGTGGACACTTGTTAGATTCTATATGTGGAGGTGCACCAGAGCAGTGCACTCTTTGCTTCATAACCAAATGAGAATGGCTATCTGATGGTCATGATTCTCAATTCTGGATGTAAAAGTGACATCACTCAGGGAAAATTCCTCATGACCCCTTACATGTAAGTTTTGGTTTAATTGGTGTAGGGTGGGATCCAGGCATAACTATTTCTGTAAAGCCCCCAAGTGATTGTATGTGCAGCCAGCATGAAGAACCACTCAGCCCAGCCTAATGACTCTGCCTCCTATATACCAGGGCTTTAACCTTTGTGTGAATTCAAAGAACTCAAAGCTATTATGATCCAGGGGAGCTTCATCTCCAGAATAATGGTGCCCCTGTATTGTAGCTAACAACTTAATCTGTACTTGGAGCAGTAAGATTTGTCTGCATAGCTTCTGCCAGTGGCAGGCAGGACTTTTAACTGTCGCCTCCACTGTGCTCCATGCAGGGTAAACACTTAACAATCATTACTGCAATCAATCTAAACCAACTCCAACTGTAGAATAAGGGTTGGCTTCACATTATCAGACATTCTAAGATAGTTACTTCATCCAGAAACCCTTTAGGGTGGACATTACTGTGTACATTTATCAGGTGAATTGCAAGAAGGTGGCAGGTCTGGGGCTCAAACACAGGTCTTCTGATACTAAATCCTGAGTTCTACCAACCCTACCAGGCAGTTTTGATAGCAATTCTATTTAGCATCAACTGAATTGTTTAATATATAACACTGGCCAAAGCAGGGAAACTTGCAGGGAGATATATTATCAGGCTCATAGAAAAATACCACATACAATATGGAACACCTAGTTCAAAATCTATATAACACAAGCAGAGAAACAACAATTTGGGCTTCTATTGGATGAACATTTGTTTCTGGGACTAGTAAATATACGTTTTTTTTTAAAAAATATATATATATATTTACTTGTTTATTTGAAAGACAGAGTGACAAGTGCTTTAGGAAGAAACTGGATAGGAAGTAGAGCAGCTAGGAGTTGAACTGGTACTCTGATATAGGATGCTGGAGTGGCAAGTGGCGGCTAAACCTGCTGCACTCCAATGCAGGCTCCACTAAGTGGTTCTTAAATTCTGAAACTTATGCGCAAATTCGGATGTACACTCAGAACTGTAATTAGTATTAATAACACATCACAGTGAAGTTCTGCAAATATAAGTATACTGTGATCCCTTGAAATCACAAAATCATAAGGCAGAACGGGGTCTTTCAGGACAATCTAGTCCAGGACTGTCCGTGTGACTCTGCATGTATGCCTGAGAGGAACCTCCTCTACCTGGAATACGTTTTCCTTCTCTCCTCAGCAGGGGAGTCTCTGTTCAAAGTCCAGATCCAAGCCTACCTTGACTTGGCAAAGTCATTCATTTAGGATCTCCCTGGGTAGGGCAGATTCAGGTTCTGAGAATGGAATTTTATGTAATCAGAGGGGTTCTTTTTATATAAAGAATATACATTTAGGTACACAGGTGAATATTTTCTTAGAATAAGAAAAGTGGTCTCAATAAATTCTAGAAGACTTGGAGATTCAGGTCCCCTACTTCTCAGGGCCCTTTCGGCAACTTTGTAGGCCTATTTGTATAGCATACTTCCTGGTTGGAGCTTGGCTTTCCTGCCCTACCTCAGAAATTTCACAAATGCCAGCAGACCTGAACGTGCCTAGGACTCACTAAAAAAAAATCTCCTTTAGCTCTTGGGCAAATTTGTGAAGGTATTATTTATTTGCTGGTCTATCTGTCTACATGCCTCATCATGCTGAATGGACTCAAAGAATCTGTTCTTTATACTCTTAATTTTACACACACTGTCCTGTCATCCTGTTCCTCATTTCTGTTGTTTCTTACCTTCCCTGCCCCAACTGCATTTGTGTCCTGGTCAAACTCTATTTAACCTTTAATACTTTTCTGGATTCTTCTATGCCAACAATTCCAACTGGGGAGAGTTTATCCCTCAGTGGACATTTTTTGATGCTTGGAGACAGTTTAGATTGGTACAACTGGAGAAGGGGTAGGGTGGCTACCAGCACCTAGTGGGCAGAAACTAGCATGCTGCTGAACATCGTACAGTACACAGCACAACACCCAGGAATACTAGCTCCAAGTGCTAGTGATGTTGGGGTTGAGAAAACTTGCTCTTGCCTGAGAGGGGTACCTTTCCCCTGTACTCCCAGAGCCACTTATGCAGATTCTGTATTTGCAGACAACACATTGATTATGATCATCTGTACACATGCTTGAATCCCCCATTGGATGTTGAGTCGTGCAAGTTCACTTTTGTATTTTAGTCTTAATATTTCCAGAAACTGACAGCGCTTGGCACACAGCAGGTGGTGTATAATGCTCATTCAAAGACTAGAGTTACTCTACTTATATCTGAACCATGCAGTTTAGCAAATTTATCATACATAGTCTTATTTAAAAAGGCTTTATATGTATAAATATTGTCTCTTGATCAACGCTGTAATCTTGAGGGAAAAGGACTTGTCTTTATTTTCTCAAAATACTTTTGCAATGTTAACTATGCAATAGATGTTCAATAATTATATGTGGATTATTTGCCAGTTTCTTACAAATATCCATGATGATTAAAGTAATATATAATCAAGGTGGGGTGGGTTTATTAAGGAAAGGTTTCTGAATGAGGTGTGTTTAAAATCAATTTCTTTTTTTAAAGATTTATTTATTTATTTGAAAGTCAGAATTACACACAGAGAGAGGAGAGGCAGAGAGAGAGAGAGAGAGAGAGAGGTCTTCCATTCGATGGTTCACTCCCCAACTGGCTGCAATGGCCAGAGCTGTGCTGATCTGAAGCCAGGAGCCAGGAGCTTCTTCCCACTGATGCAGGAGCCCAAGGACCTGGGCCATCTTCTACTGCTTTCCCAGGCTACAGTAGAGAGATGGATCAGAAGAGGAGCAGCTGAGACTAGAACTGGTGCCCATATGGGATGCCGGCACTTCAGGCCAGGGCATTAACCCGCTGTGCCACAGCGCCTGCCCTAAAATTAATTTCTGAAAAGGGAAAGAAAGAATATTTGATTGGAATTGTGGGATTCCATAAAGAAGTTAGAAAATTAGAGCTAGGTGATAATGATGCTTTCTAATTTATTAAAAGAAATCTGAAACTATGATGAATATCTCTAGTGGAATTTAGTTCACTAAGTACAGGAAATCTCTCTTTTTTTTTCAGGGAAAGATTTAATGTCAGGTGGGGGAAGCCCGATGGGCTGGGGGGCAAGAGGGTAATAGAGAGGAGGAGAGTGTAAGAGAGAGAGATCAAGGGAGAGCATGTGTTCTGGAAGAGGTCCTGTTAAACCTTTGCAGGGTGGATATAGGGGGAGGCAGGAAAGTAGAAGCAGCGAATCCCATTAGGGTAGAGATGGAGCTGACTTCGGTGGTTGGGCCATGGGACTTAGGATCAACGTCTACTGTGCAACATGGCCAAAGGGCTAGGGCCTACGATGGCATTCGAGGCATAGATGGTGCCACAAATAAGACTATGCCATTTTACTAACATTACTCCTTTTTGTTTTTTATAAAGCAAGAGTTGTATGGGATTACATCCCAAAAGTCCAGGAGGGGTGGAGGGATGATATGTCTTTAGACATACTTCCTGCTGACATGGGGTGATGAGATACTCTCTGCTGGCATGGGGTGATGTCTAAAGCAGCTGTCTCCTAGGTGGGAAGCTGAGTATATCCCTGTAGCATCGTTTGGTTGACTTCCTGCTTGGTGAAGGCTTTGGTTTGTTCCATTATCACCTACTGTGAACACTTAAACAGACACGGTAGTATAAAAGCCAGGGTGAGAATAGCAACCAATAATCATTACCAGGTAATGAGAGGATTTCAGAGAGGAGAGGAAATGAGGGGGGTCTCTGGACCCTTGTGAAGACTTTTTGATGGACATGGTTTGAAACTGATTCCAACAAAGGCTGGGAGAAAAGCCATTCATCTTTTGCAGGTAGAGGGGTTTGTCTGTAGAGAAATTCTGAACACTCATATAACATAAAGTGGGGAGAGGACCATCAATACACACAGGTCAGGAGTAGAGCCATTGATGTTAGAGTAGAGACTATGATTACAAAAGAATGAGGCCCCAGGTGGGCTAGACAGGGTCTAGAACAAAGGACAGAGTCATTATGGGAGACAGGAAATCTTGATGCATATTGAATGTACTATTTTGGGGGAGAGTTGTAAAGTCAATTCTGTGGTTCTAAAGTACTTGAAGTGATTTCTGATTGTCAAGAGGTCACCTCCCCAAATATTTCAATAGCTCATTTAGAATGAAAGACAGGAGATTGCTGTGAGTAAAAATTACAGATATGCCTTAAGATCATGACAATTCTCCAAATAATGGTGCTTCAACAAATGGCAGTTGTAGCTGTCTAATAGGCTATTTTTGTGCATGACAGAATCACTTATTTGCTTACTCATGAAGGAAGATATTTTACAATTTTGTTTCCATGATTCCCATCCATTCTTTATGTGGTAACTAGGAGGATGATGAGACATCACGGAGCAGGAATGCACTCCCCTTACATAGCGTATTTCTTCCAGATGCCTAATAGGTGAAAACCACAAAAACGTGGAGGCTGCAGAAAATTCCTGATAGTTTTAAAAAACACATGAGCATCTGTCTCAAGCCTAGTGGAATGGTAAAAGGCAGGCATATTTCTTATGCTAATCTTAGTTATCCCAAATAATACATCTCATCTCTGCTATTATTGGGAAGTTTAAGGATGTTGGCAGGTAGTAGAAGGGCAGACACCCCTGAGACTCCAGGCTTCCATTACTTAGACCTGGTCTAACTCACTACCTTGTCACTTTCTTATAGATCTGATAGAAAAGAACCAATTTTATTTCTTTGTTTGCCATTCCCCTCCATCTGCCAGACTGTGTGTTGAGTAATTTTTATATGACACCTCTATCATCTAGTAGCCAGAGTGCCTCTCATTTTATTCTTTTACACACAAAGCACAATATGGATCACATGGTAGGAATTAAGTTAATATATCTTGATTGATTGATTTTGATTTTTGTAGAGCTTCATTTCAATAAATTAGACATCCTACTGTGTCTCTCCATCACTGAACAATTCCAATTTGTCTAGGCCTTCATATTGGGTAGATCAAATTTCAACCAAAAGACATTTTAATATTATTTCTTTTCATGCTACTAGACACATCTCTACTACTTTTATTTGGTAATTAAGGAAGCTGGTTTAGAAATCCTGATTTAACTTGAGTTACATTTTATTTCAAACACAAAGAGCATTGGTTGTAAGATAGAGTCTTGTGTGGATTGTAGATAGCTACTGTTTGCATTGACACTCTTGAGGTTTTCTCATTGTGTAACAGACATTGCACCTTCAGTCACAGCAGTAACAAGAATTGGCCAAATGTTCCCTTGGCTATAGACACCACTAAAATTTAGTCATATCAGAACCTCTTCTGATGGGAACCAGGAGAAAGGAGTGGCTTCTTTGGAGTGGGGTCACTAAGCAGAGTGTGTGTGAATCTAGGTCTTACATTACAAAAATAGGACCAAGAGATGAAGAGAAGGAGGGAAGTAGGGGAGAAGGGGCAGTAAAGATGTTAGACATTAAATGTTTATTGACTCTCAGATTTCATCATGTAAAGCCAATGACTCCCTTGAAGTTTTCAACTTTGTCAAATAACTAGCCTCTCCTTTTGCTTTTTTTGTTTATTTGCTTGAATTGGTTATTTGTAACTAACAGTCAGAGAATTCTGGTTAACACTGGTGGTGGAAAATCCAGGTGGATTATCCAAAACAACTTGGTCAATTTGGGAAGTGAATATTGTGAATTTCTCTCTGGAAAAGAACATTCACAATTGAGTATGATAAGCCTGCCAATGGAAGAAGTGGTCAAACTTTGTTCCTATGATTGTTTTGATTTTGAACTAAGTCATATAAAGTCCTTAGCACATAGCACATGACAGTTACTGTTTGCCTAATATACTAACATTATATCATCATCATCATCATCATCATCATCATATCATCATCATCTTGCTAGGTGTCTATTAAAGGTTACTGATATGGAGACTAAGTTGAAAACTTGCCTGGAGCCAGAAAGTGGTAAATCTATATACCATAGAACAATATTTTGCAGTGGTATTTTGGGTCTATTCTAAAAGACTGTAGTTTTTGGTGTATAATGCCTTTCATTGTTTTAAAAAGTCTCATCTCTGTTGGCTTTCTCAGAGCCTTTTCAAATTAGTTTCACAGGTGTATTTGGGGATAGTAAGCAAGATTTATTTTTACACAGAAAAACAGTATAATACCACTTTGACTACACAGTGAAAGCCAAGAGGTAGTTTATTGATTTATGATAAGACAACTCCAAAACCCAAACAGAATTCTATTGTTTTCATGGGCTGTAATCCAAATAATGATTCCGATCACGTTTTAAAAATAGAAATTTTTGTTATTTCTGGACTAAAGAAAAAATTGTGAAGACAGTTAAAAATTATTTTTAAGGAAATGTGAGAATTGATCTTTGAGATTAACCCCAAATTAAGCAAAAGCTATTGACATAATACCCTGAGAAGCATGCATGTCTCTCCTCTGACTCATGAGGCAATTAAAGCCAATTCTGCTGAATAAGGTTGGTTGTAACAGGGTAGGAGACACAGGTGCATAATCTGGGGAAGACTTAGTTAAAAGACAAAAATGGAGAACATTCCTTAAAAATCAACCATTTTTGTCCCAGAGGATGCAAGTTGAAAACGTCTTTGTTTTTTCACTTACAATTTTATTTCTGTTCTCACACCTCACCCTCCTTTACATGAATATTAAGGACTGAGGCTTTAGCAACAGGCTTTTTTGGTTGTGAAGGAGGTAGGGGTGAAGGGAAAAGTGTTGTGTATGGCTTTTCATATGTTAATAAGTTGATTCCATGACAACCATTGAAAAAAGAAGGGCTGGGAACAAAAGCTGCAGCCGGAGAGGATCAGGGCTCTTTCAGGGGCGCTGTAAGAATAACAGCCAAGACTCCCTCCTCTGAAAGGTATCTGATCGCTGTTCCTCAAAGGGCTTTGTTTTAATAGTGCAGAGTCAGTATATAATTAATGCAGAGTTTTATGAGTCCAAATTTCACCCTCAATGATGCTTCCCCTTTAAAAGACAGTGAGTAAGAATCTGAAACCGAGAGGCTGTGTCAAATCTCTGTTCCCATTAGGGCCCTGGAATGGAGTCCATCTAGGGGACTTCGTAGACTATCAGTTCCGATGATGATACACTTCAGTTTTAAGTAAAGAGGTCAAGGGCTTTTATCTTTGAGTATAAGGAGGTGTTTAGAGCTGTTGGCAAGAAGAACTGCAATGAGAAAGGCAGGCTTTGACGTGGTGCAACACGTTATCCTCAGTGCCATGTTTAAATTGTATGGGACTGGAAGCAGACGTCGGCAACTGATGGCATTTCTGGGCTTTCTCAACTAATGCGAAGAAATTCTGGTTGGCAGTTTATCTTTTCAAAAACATGAAGTGACATCTTCATGCCAAATTTCCTAATGTTTAATACAGCTATATTTTTACTTTCAGTAGTTAAACATATGAATTAGCTGTTGTATCATGCTAACACAATGCATTCCTTCTAGCCAGTTCTGATCTAAAGTGCTGCATTCAGTAGTAATGCTGACTTTACTAATTTTCTGTCCAGCCCTGTTTTTCTCTCATGTGTGTTACCCAGTCTTTGATTGAATTATATTAAACTCCTCTTTTTTGCCCCCTTTAAATAGTTGCCAAAAATTTGCCATGAGTAACTTTGTGATACAGTGTTTTCTCTGTTTGGACAGACACAAGAGCTTTCATCACAATGGAATGCTTATGGAATTACATATTTCAAAGGACACTAACATAAAAATACAACTTCATTCTGAGTCAGGTTACAATGATGAATAGTAATGCCACAATGATTACTAAAAGAATTTGTAATTTGCTTTTAGAGCCTTGGCTTTGGTCTTCTCATTAGGGATTATAAAATGTAATTCATGTTTTTTTCTCATAAACTTTATGAACTTACATGAATTTCACTTTCATGCTATTTGTGACTAGCTGTAGTTGTTGTTTGATGGAAAGAAAAGAGATATTGTAGCTATGATGAATCAGAATTTGAGATCTGAGAATATTAGAACCAAAATTATATAAAAAATTGTTGGTTTCCCCAAAATAATGTTATTTTCAAATGCATATTTTACTAAATATTTACTGAAAAATTTGTTCTCATCCAATATTTTAGTAAAGATCAAAGAACCAATCATCCATTCAACAGGCTTTTAATAGTTATTTTGAGCCAGAACTAGGTTGAAGCCTATAGATAAAACAATGATTTGAACACTTTTCTTGAAAAATCCATGGTTTAGCAAATGGATAATTATGTCAATAAATAATTACAGCTTTTGTCATTTTTTAACCTCTCTTCTCTTTAGAAATTAGGGTTTGATGGTTTTGTAGATATGTGTGTGTATGTGTATGTGTGTGTATATATATATGATTAAAATAAATGAGGGTAAGTAGGTGAAAAACCAAAACAGGAAAAGAAAATAGGAGGAAGCAGGGATAGGGCAAGCTCTAGACACAGAGCATAAAATCTTGTGTTGTTGCCAGAGGTAGACCACAAATTTAATTCTAATATACCCTAAAGATGATTGTTCACAAAATCCATTGTGTCCAAACCAGCAACACCAACCAGAAGTTGATAATAATCAAAATTTCACTGGTTTTTAGATCTAAGAGAAATTCTCTCATGAATCCATGAGAAAGTTACATAGTAGTACATTCTCAGCATCATTCTTAAAATACATGCAGTATCAAGTCTCATAATTTTGTGCCTATTCTGCATGAAACAGGACAGGTAAAAATTAAAAACGCTTATAAAATGCACAGATGTCCTGTAAGGAAAGGAGAGTGGCCATGGTTGACTTGCTCACCGATAGAGAGCTGTGCTTTGCACACAAACACACACACACACACTCAGATAACCCAAATTCTCCCATTAACAAACACTATGGCCACAGCTAATTGGCCTGTGGAGAGGAGGGACACTTGACTCAAGAGTAACTAATGTTTACAGACTGGCTAGTGGCCTATAAGGCCATCTGACACAAAAGCTTTGCTTAGGAAGGATGACTGAAGTTGAGGAAACAATTGGATGTTTTCTTTGGGAGTTTTAAAGATAAGAGTTACACAGAGGGAGGCAATTATTTGGAACTGAAGTGCACAGAAAGAAAAGTCAGGTTACAAAGGCCAAGAGGCAGCTGAGACAATAAATAGGCACGGAGTGAAAAAGAGACACAGAGCCAAGGATGAGGTGATGATTTCTTGGGGACAGAACTGGTGTAATCACCGAGCCCCTACTGCTGAGCTGGGGTTTAAGAGAACTGGTCACCAGCTGTGGGAGTTGCTGAATGACAAAGCAGGTTTTCCTGGAGTCTGACTCTGCTCTGATTGGTAATTCTGCAATTCTTCCTGCAAGACATAGGTTTGTGCTTATACTGGAACTAACCTGAGAATTACTGTCTTTTGTCATTGTTAGAAGTAGCTAATATAACTCAGAGAATTCCTACAAAGGTGCCATGCAGTGCAGCTATGCAACCTCCGAAGGTTCAACTTCATCCAATATAAAATTTGCAATAAATATGCAGTGGTGGGACTGCATGTCCTTTAAGAAATCATAGGCAAATGTTATTGCTATGATTTCTAAATAGGCTGTTCATTAACAATCAATGAGCAGGGTATCTGAAGTTACACTCTGGAAACAATAAGAAGTACAGATATCCCCTGTAGTTGAGTAAGGGTCAGTCTGAATGTTCTGCCTAACAGAGTTCAGGATATGATTGATGTCTTTTTGTGGAAATGTAAAAATTAAAGACACATTTCCTCTGTCTATAGGTGAAATAATACACAGTTAGTGGGGTATGGTAACATTTTCCAATGAAACAAAATAAAGCAAACTCCCAGTTCTAACATCATCAAAGATGTGAATAACTGGAAGTCCAACAACCCAAAGTTTTCACTGCAAAGCAGAACTACAATGCTGTTTATCTATAAAAATCTCAAAGAATGGTGGGCAATGATTGTCTCTATTGCTGTAACAAAATTGTCATTGCATTGTCAGAGAACATCTTGCCTTCCATGGCTATAGGCAGAACCAAAAGAGTTTTGGGGTTTAGCTGCTCAAAACAATGGTTTAATTTTAGTAGTAATACAAATATCAAGGTTAATTACTATTTGGAGTACTTCTTGGTCATCATAGTGAACAAAATGGAAGAAGAATGGCAAATTTTCAAAATATGTATGTGTGGGACTTATCTATGAGGAACTGGAACTATAGGATTAATGTAATTGAGTCAAGTTTCCCAAATTGTCCTGGTCTGCCTCTCCGATTAAAGATCATACGATTAACTTCTGGTGAGAGACTGACTCCTAGTTGTAAATGTCAGAACCATTTTAGAGTCTTATCTCCATGCTGGTTGGAATTCACTTTGACTACAATCTTGCTGAATTTAACTGTCTAGACAATTATATATTGCAGTGGACAATGGTCTGTCCTTATCCACCGGGATACATTTTAAGACTTCCATTGGATGCATGAAGCAGTGGATAGTACTGTTTTTTACATCCTGTATATACATACTGTACATGTATACATATGATAAAATCTAATTTATAAGTTAATAATGGTAAGAAATTAACAATAATTAAATATAATATATATGATTATATGTAATTATAACAACATACTGTAATAAAAGCTATATTAATATTCTGTTTCTTTCTCTTTAAACATCTTATCGTATTGTGTTCATTCTTCCTGTAATGATGTCAGATGGTACAATGTCTATGTGATGAGATGAAGTGAGTTGAGTTGCATGATGTAGCTGTTGTGATGTAGTGTCACACTACTGACCATCTTAGTTGAACACAAACCCTGAGACAACTATGACAAATGATCTGATAACCCAAGAAGATGAAGTGACTAAACTAGGCTCATTCTATTATGTGATGGTGTTATTTAATTGTGTACAGTGAAAAGTGGGAAAAACAACAAATATAATCTATTGAGTGAAATTGATTTTATGAATATAAGTATTCTCAAACATGTTTTTATTACCCTTTATTTTTACCCACCAATCCTGCTGAGTCAAACTAATTCTCTTTCAGAAGTAAATAAGACTTGTAATTTACTATAAAGATATTGAGGGGCAGAACTTAACACAAAATATTTCCAAATGTTTTTAATATTACTAATTTAGGTGAGAGTTCCCATTTTTTTAAGATAATGTTACACTAAAATCAGTAAAGTCACCAAGTGGTTCTGTTTTTCAGTTTCCTGTTTGGCATTTTCTATCATCTCTATTTCTATAGTGAATAAACTATTGGGCTTAATATCAGAGGAATGCTCTGATTGTTCTAATATTAAAAGCATGCTGTTGGGAAAATTTCTTATTTGTTTTTTAAGTCTTGGCTTTGCCTGTTTCTTTTGTCTTCAAAATAGATAGAATGTTGTCTGCCACATTGAAGATTTAAGAAAATGAAGTGAAATAAACTTTAATAAAGACACAGCCATAGTCCCGACATAGAAGATGTTGAATAATTATTCTTCTTTGCTAAATTTTTTGAAAGTTAAATTAAAACACAGCATTGTAATTGCTAACTAGAATTCAACTGAGTCATTCTTATAACCAGAGGTGTGAATGGATGGGTTTTGGTTATTATAGAATGATCTCTCCTTTGAGATGACTTCTCCAGGCTAGGAAATTTCATGTTTTGAACAAAACGTAGAGCTGTTCATTCAAAATTTCAGCTATGGTTTTTCCTATCACTGTGGATGTGGATTATCTCTGTAGATGAAGAGTGAAGGTGAAAAGTGAGGCAGCTGCCCGAATAATTCTGACCAAGCCATATAGAGATGGTAATTGTGTGTATTATTATCAATGAAAATGGTCCATGGTTTAAACTATTTTGATAATTACCTCATTTTTGTTCTATTTTGTGTACAAATATATAACTTGAGTATTAGAGAAATGTGAGGGGAATTATTCTGGTTAATATTTTTAAAGATTTATTTATTTTACTTGAAAGTCATAGTTACACAGAGAGAGGAGAGAGAGAGAGGTCTTCTATTTGCTGGTTCACCCCCCAAATGGCCACAACAGCTGGAGCTGCTCTGATCTGAAGCCAGGAGCCAGAAGCTTCCTCTGGGTCTTCCATGCAGGTGCAGGGGCCCAAGGACTTGGGTCATCTTCTACTGCTTTCCCAGGCCATAGCAGAGAGCTGGATTGGAAGTGGAGCAGCCAGGTCTTGAATTGACACCCATATGGGATGCCGGCAAGGCAGGCGGTGGCTTTATCCGCTAAGCCACAGCGCCGGCCCCCTGACTAAATTTTATTATTAAATCATTCACTTTGTGAGTTTTCGCACATCATTGATCTAACATCCAATTCCATCCATGGAGTTACCTTATCCCTCTTTTTACTGTTTGTTATACACTATTTGAGAAGGGGGTGATGTAATCCCCATAATCCAGATACATACTATTTTGTGCTGAACTTTAAAACAAAAGATGACTAGTACTTTCAAAACATTTCCTTAGGGACTAAGCTGTTTACATTTCTCTGAGGAGCCAAGAATTTGCTAGGTGATAGGAAGATTTGGAGATCTTCATCTCTATGTTTTACAAATTTCATCACAATACTCCAAACGAAAAAACAAAACAAAACAAAGGAAAACAGCCAGCTATATTAAATATTAAGTAGAAGTCAATATAGGTTTTTTCCAAATTAAATCATCTAAGCATATCTACACAGAAGCTTAATTTTCAGGGGAAAATTGAAACACCATCAAATATTTGGATATTGTGTCTGCAGAATATCAAACATGAGATATTTAAAAATATTCAGGAATTTAGAACTATTGTAGTTTGGACACTGAAATGTCAGGCTGGAAGCTCAATATGTTTGTTTTGTAGGAACAGCTCGCCAAAAATGAGGGCGTCTTAGGAGGGCAGCCTCTGTGGAAGATTCCAATTAGGTATGTGTGAAAGTTTTTGTAAGACATGGGTGCTGGACATAAGAAGGCAGTTGGATGTACAAAGAAAATATTTGGCTTATTGGAAGAAACCTTGTACTGTGACTCACCAATCCTTGGGTCCTCTACAAGTGAGTGGTGCGACTTCTCTTGTTTCTCCAAACCTTACTGCAGTGTTGTGACTGAAGAGGGCTTTGGAGTCAGACTGGAGGCAAACTGCCAGGACTTCCATCTCAGCTACCCATCTCACTGGTTGTATGACCTTCTGCAACTGACCTAACACCGTGCATGGCAGTTTTTCTTCTGTTAATGGAACAGAAATAGCATCAACCTCATACATTTGTCATTTGTTTCTGATAGAGTTACATATATGCATTTAGAACAGTGCCTGTTCCCTAGCAAGTACTACCATTAGTGTTCTGACAATTGGCCCTATTAAGAAAGCCTGGTATCTTTTAGAAAGAATTACACTGGGCAGTCTACTTTTAGCAATATCATTGTGCTTTGATTATTTGTCAGGGAAAAGTTTCTAGCAATGCAAGGTAATATGTGAGGAAATCAGGCAAAAGGGGAGAGAGAAAAAAAGGAAGGTGAAGAGATATATAATTGTCAACATATGAATCCTGGTACCCCTTGGTCCCCCGAGCATTGCTCTGATCCTCATCCCCATCATGGCAGGAAAACTTTCATTCCCAGGTCCCCTGATTTAAAAATATCTTTTGATATTGAGGACTACAAGGCCAGGATATTGGTATAAGTCATGAAAATAAAATAAAAACAAAAATCAAACAAAAATGGAAGAGCAATAAAAACACTGTGGGGATATGGCTATAATAATGATTTTGGTTACATACCCATATTTTTATACCTACTCAGAGGGGAAGCTAAAAGAAAAGCTAAAAAGAAAAGCTGAACAGTAGGAAACAGTAACAGTAGGGAAAAAATAAAAGAAGAAAAACAAAGGGGTGGCGCTGTGACATAGAGGGTAAAGCCGCCGCCTGCAGAAGCAAAGATGGCCCCAGTCCTTGGGCCCTTGCACTCACATGGAGAGACCTGGAGGAAGCTCCTGGATCCTGGCTTTGGATTGGCCAACTCTGGCCAATGCCACCAACTGGGGAGTGAACCAGAGGATGGAAGACCTCTCTCTCTCTCTCTCTCTCTCTCTCTCTCTCTGTATCAGACTTTCAAATAAATAAACAAATCTTTAAAAAGAAGAAGAAGAAAAGAATAGAGAAGGTATTTTTTTTTCCTTCAGAGAAGCATATGGAAAGAGTGAGCTTCAGGAAAAAGAAAAACAGTGAAAAATCCTTGCATTATGTAAGTGAGGAAATGAAAATGAAAAGATCTCAGAGGTGGACTTTGAGACACAGGCTCTGGGAACTCATTCCTTACCTGAATCACATGTTCTGTTGATGTTGGTAGCTGAATTTGGTAGTAAGCTAAGTTTTTTAAGAAAACTTTTATTTAATAAATATAAATTTAATAGGTATAGCTTTTGGATTATAATGGTTCTTCCCCCCATACCTGCCCTCCCAGCCCCACTCCCGTCCCATCTCATACTCCCTCTCCCATCCCATTTTTCATTAAGATTCACTGTTAATTCTCCTTATATACAGAAGACCAACTTTATACTAAGTACAGATTTCAACAGTTTGCACCTACACAGACACACAAAGTATAAAGTACTGTTTGAAGAAGGCTAAACTTTTATAATCATTGAAAATGCCAAGGTGGAGGGGCTCTCTCTTCTTGCAATCTTTCAGGAGTCTGGGATGATGACAATGCTATCATTTGCAATCTGTGCCACAAATAGATAATCTGATCATCAGTGTTTCAGGCAGTAAAAAGGACAAGAGAGCACCTGAGGTTTTATACTCCGGGCCTGGAAATAGAACAAATCAATCATATTTGTGTAATTGCCATTGGCTAGAATCTAGTCATGTGGCCCCAGCTAAATGTGGAATAAATTGGGAAATGAGTTCTAAAGAAGTGGAGAATGGGGCAGATGCTGTGACGCAGAGGGTTAAAACACTGGCCTGCAGCGTGGGCATCTCATACGGACATTGGTTTGGGTCCCAGCTGCTCCAGTTCCTTGCTAAGGCACCTGGGAAAGCAGCAGAGGATGGTGCAAGTGCTTGGGGCCCTGAACCCTCCTGTGAGACACAGAAGTTCCTGTCTCCTAGCTTCAGACTGGTCCAGCCCTGGCCTTTGTGACCATTTGAAGAGTGAAGCAGTGGATAGAAAATCTTTCTCTCTCTCTCCCTCTCTCTCTGCCTTTCAAGTAAATAAATAAATCTTTTTTAAAAAAGAAAGTGGAGAATGTACTTTGCTAGACGGCTGGCAGGCTGTACTGCAACTGTGGACATTTAAAGCCAAGAAAATTTCAGATCACACCACATCTCTCTCTCTCTCTCTCTCTCTGTCTCTCTCTCACACACACACACACATATAGACGCGTGCGCGTGCACACACACACCCACACACACTCCGGTGTCTTGATTCTGCAGTTAGTTGAGATGTTCTTCTTGCCTGACTGGCTTCCCCAGGTCTGCATGATCTGCGAATTCCTACTAAGATGTCTCATTTTTGCTACACATAATTGCCCACCTCCTAATACACTGCTAGCACAGGCTTCTTTTCATGGTATCTCAGAGCTCCATAAAGCAGCAGGAGTATGAGCATCAAATGCATAAGCACTTTTGCAGGCTCTGCTTGCAAATATTTTCTAAATTCCTCTTGGTTAAGGCTTGTCACAAACTCATCCTCAGACTCACGGAGTGGAACCGCTTCATGATGGTAGATGCATCAATATCACATTGCAAGAGTACAGAAAGGGAAGAGGGGAACTTGTGGTTGTTTTTGAAATCTACCACACTGAGAAGTAAACTCTTAACTTGAGGGTCCAATTTTCTATAGAGAAAGTGGGGAATGTTGCTTATTCTGACAAGAAGGACTTCTTTCTAAACAAGAGTTCTTAGAAAGTATAAAGCACAATAAAAGTTGAATGAATTGAATGGCTTAAGTTCAAACTATTTCATTAGAAGACAAAAATGCATAAGAAGCCAATGAAAGACTGATTGTTACGCAGCATATATTACCAAAACAGGTTCAGTATTCAGACTATATCTTTTGTAAAAATCCAAACCTTCTGGCCGGCGCCGCGGCTCACTAGGCTAATCCTCTGCCTGCGGCTCCAGCACTCCGAGTTCTAGTCCCGGTCGGGGCGCTGCACTCTGTCCCGGTTGCCCCTCTTCCAGGCCAGCTCTCTGCTGTGACCTGGGAGTGCAGTGGAGAATGGCCCAAGTGCTTGGGTCCTGCACCCACATGGGAGACCAGGAGAAGCACCTGGCTCCTGGCTTCGGATCAGCGTGGTACGCTGGCCGCAGTGGCCATTGGAGGGTGAACCAACGGAAAAGGAAGACTTTTCTCTCTGTCTCTCTCACTGTCCACTCTCTGTCTGTAATAAGAAAAGAAAAGAAAAGAAAAGAAGATTAAAAAAAAACCCCAAACCTTCTGAAAATCAATAAGAAAAATATGAGTAACCCAACAGAAAAATGGGGGGAAAATTACTAAGGCTTTTTAAGAAAGGGAAAACTCAGAGGCCAATAGACACATTCAAAAAGTTCAACCAGCTTAGGCATTAAGGAAATCCAAGTGGAAATTGGAAAAGATACCAATTTTTACTCAAAATATTGGCAAAAATCAAAAAGCTAGACAATAATGAATGTTGCAAAGATATGAAATAATAACATGTGTATTTTGGGTGGAAAGATAAGTTGTTATATGTAGTTTGAGAAATGGGTTGGTATTATTTTATAGAACTGAAATGTGGTTGTACTATAACCCAGAAAACTGATGCTAGACAAATATTCTAATTTCTATCTGTGTATACTAAGAAACGTGAACAGTCATGTTCATAGCAGCAGTGTATGTAAAAAAGCATTCATTGATGTGAGAATAATGAAAAACGTTTTGTTGGGCCGGCACCGTGGCTCACTTGGCTAATCCTCCACCTGCGGCGCCAGCACCCTGGGTTCTAGTCCCGGTTGGGGTGCCAGGTACTAGTCTTGGTTGCTCTTCTTGCAGTCCAGCTCTCTGCTGTGGCCCGGGAGGGCAGCGGAGGATGGCCTAGGTGCTTGAGTCCCTGCATTCGCATGGGAGACAGGGAGGAAGCACCCAGCTCCTGGCTTTGGATCATTGCAGCGCCGGCCATAGCAGCCATTAGGGGAGTGAACCAACGGAAGGAAGACCTTTCTCTCTGTCTCTCTCTCTCACTGTCTATAACTCTACCTGTCAAATAAAAAATAAAAAAAGAAAAACATTTTGTTTATTCTTTTCATACAATACCAATTAGACAGCTTAATTAACAATAGGTATTAATATCAATGTAAGTAAAAAACCATATTTCAGTAGAATATAGTATGAATACCTTTATGAAAAATATTCAAATCCTCAACTCATGATAACATAGCACATTGCTTAGAGTACGTATATCTGTCATAAAAATATCAAGCAAAAACCAGAATTCAGAATGATGGAGTGGGGGCAGCCATTGCATACATGAGAGTGTCAATAGTAACATGGTATTTCACTTATTATTATTTATTATTCATTATTATTTTTCATATCTTACTTGTGTTTTATATAAGTATGCATTCTTGGTTATGTGTGTATATTTCATAATTTTAAGAAAGGAGAAAGTGGTATGTAGGCTGATAGCAGTTATCATTTTTAATTAGGTCTTCTCAAAATATTCTACTAAGCATCTCACACTCCTGATGGTCTGGAGATATTGTCAAAACCCCTGCTGTAAGCACAGATTGTCTCTGAATTCTTTAGTGACATTCACAAACTTGGGTACAATTTTGCATTCTATTTCATAATTTTTTCAGTGAGTATTTTTACATTAAAATAAAATCATTACCCAAAATATCTAGTGGAACTAAAGTTCTAGGTAGATGAATCATTTAATCTTACAGCTTTGAAAACTCCCTAGCAAATCACAGAGAGTACTTACATTGTAAACACAGGCATCTTGTAACAGAAGGCAGGATTTAAAGTTTAAAAATTCTGTGATTGTTGTAATACAACAGCAGAAAATAAAGTGGAGCGTCTTAAAAATGAAAGACAAAATAAAATCTGTCATCATCGTGAAGGTATCAATGAATGATAGCCTCTTATCTTGTGTATATCATTATCTTGTCACAGATTATACAGTAATATCATTGCTGTTTCTTTGGCTGCATGCCCTCCTAGAACGTGACTTCCTCCTCAACAGAGTTGTTAATTTTTCAATCTCTGCATCCTAGTAAAACGATTAGCACACAAAATGTTCTATAGGATATTCCCTGGCTCTGTTAATGAAAGCAACTATTTAAGCTGCAAGTTTGACAGGAGAGAATGGTCTTGGGCATGGAGGGGTTGCTGGCATGTACAACACCAGCATAGTCTATGACGCTGGTCCTTTCCTTTAGCGCACCCTTAAGCATGATTGCAGTCTCCATTCTGGCCTCCGGCAGCATTCTGCTCTCCTTAATGCTGTCTGAAAGAGTAGACTCGAGTCTTTGAATCATAGTACACAGTGTGACTGAAGTCAGGCAGTAGCCTTTAATAAAACTTCCTTAAATATATGTGGATAGCAATAGATATGGACTATTATTCAGAAAATAACTTACTGACTGCTTATTTTGCTCTCAGTATCACCAGGAAAATTAATGTTTGTTATTTTGCTTAACTCTCATTCTAATTTCATTATGGCAGTGGCCATCTTTCTCCTACAATTCTTTAATATTTTCAAGAATATCTGGATTCTAAGCTCAAGAGAATATAGTTGCAGAAGGAGAAAGAAATCCAGATTATTCACTGTCTAAATTCTACCTTTGAAGTCGTAACTTTCAGTCTTATGATTATATAAATGATTATACATCATTTCTGAACAATTAGCAAAGGGATCATTCTCTTTTTTTAGTGAATCTTAGCTCTAACAAGTCAAGTGTGTTAAGCTTAGGTACAAGATACAGACAAATTTGGGACATAGAAAAGTTGGGATAAAATGCAGAGAGTGCAGTGTCTCAACAAACATTTGTTGAATAAATTGATTTAGGGCCAGTGAGTATTCTTAGAATATACTATGATGGGAAGAATCTGTGAAAGAAAACAGAGAAATGAAAACATAGGATGTACAAAAGTAAACAAACCAACTTTTGGAAAACAGAATAACATTGAGCAAATGATTCTTTTTGCCAATTTTTTTTTTAAAGATGGTTAAGCATAATTCCACTAATGGACTGAACCAACATTCTGATGACGCCCACCTCCATGACCTAATGAAACAACATTGTAGATAGGAAAAGAGTTAAAACTGTTTGCTAAGGGAGAAGGAAATTCTAGGCACATCAACTTGGATGTCTTTCAAGTTTGATGTGTGTGTTTACTTTAGAACTCTAAACACATGAACAAATAAAAGAACGCTCCTTGGACTTGGCCTGCTCATGTCCAGTGACTAGTGAAATGGGTACATGACTTTAACAGAATGTTTTTTTTTCTTTTTGTTTTGGAAACAGGAAGGGAAAACTATAGAAAGATTTATTAGAAGAATCACTCAATCATCCAATGAACAATTGTGCATTTCTTAGGAATAAAATGAATATTTAGACATATCCTCATTCCTAATAGCCTTGTATATAGTAGAGACAAAAAGAAATATAGCTTGTGTTGGTTAATGTAAAAATAAAGGACATTAAGAGACTACAAAATAGCAAAAAAAAATTAAAATTAAAAAATAAAACCACAAGAATTTATCATAAGAAGATCAAAACTGATTTTTATTAAACCCAGTTAGTAATTATGAAACAAAATTTATGAGATTAAAAGTTAGAGAATTATGATGACTGGCAACTGGCTGAATGATATCTAAGAATTAGTATAAAACAGATGCCAGTGGGCCAGCCTATGTAGCTCCTGAATAAAACTAGGTAGAGTTTTACATTTATTGAGAAAATATCCTCTCAGAAAAGGGTGCAGGTAAGAGGGATCATAGCAAAATCTATTTTGTCAATACCTCTTACTGAAACAGGATCCAGAAAAAAAAAAAAAAGCAATTGGATTTGATGAGAGGAGGAACAGTGAGTTGCCTATTGTTACAGAGGAAGAGTTTTTATTAGCTTATCCTTATAGGTATAAGGAAGAGTGAGGAATCATGGTACTGTAGTAAGGATTTCAAACACATACCCATGTGGAAGAATCAAGAGAGGACTGGTAGGCAGAACAAAATGCAGCAAATATTAGCAAACATTTCACATGAGTTTGACCTTAGCATAGGTGGGCATGTTGTTTGCTCTTCTAAGTAGAATGTTTACACCCACCTATGACTAACATGCAAATAAATATATTTATAATTTAATCTTTGGAAGATAAAATTGGAATGTGACAGGAAGTACTTGGGGCTGAATGTAATTCACATGTAAGACATTTCATTAAATTCTTTGCATAAAGGGGTTTCTTCCCAACTTGGAATACAAAGACAAAAACAAAAACAAAAACAAATAAAAAACAAAATTAGGCTTTTGAAAAGCGAGGAAAATATTTATTGATTCTATACACATTCATTACATGTTTACATATGTCTAAAACATTATTTGGAATTAGAAAACCACTATAATGTTAGGTTACTTTAATTTGTCTTAAGTATTTTCAGTATTTTTCCTATAAAGTTCATACTTTCTTATGAAGACAAGGATCTACAGTTCACACTGAAGTCTCATTCAATTGCATTAGATAAAACAAAGATTGTGGTCTTCCATGTGCCTGTGGCAATCATACTACCCTGTATTTTTATTTTTATTTTTATTTTTATTTATTTATTTTTTTTTTATTTTTTGACAGGCAGAGTGGACAGTGAGAGAGAGAGAGACAGAGAGAAAGGTCTTCCTTTGCCGTTGGTTCACCCTCTAATGGCCGCCGCGGCTGGCGCGCTGCGGCCGGCGCACCGCGCTGATCCGATGGCAGGAGCCAGGAGCCAGGTGCTTTTCCTGGTCTCCCATGGGGTGCAGGGCCCAAGCACCTGGGCCATCCTCCACTGCACTCCCTGGCCACAGCAGAGGGCTGGCCTGGAAGAGGGGCAACCGGGACAGAATCCGGCGCCCCGACCGGGACTAGAACCCCGTGTGCCGGCGCCGCTAGGCGGAGGATTAGCCTAGTGAGCCGCGGCGCCGGCCCCCCTGTATTTTTAAACTGTTGGGACCAGAGAATGGGAGAAGGTTGAGCTGGTTCCTTCTGCTTTCTTCCTCCTCCTCCTCATCACCCTCCTTCTTCCCCTTTTCCTTTTTCCTTTCCTTATTTGCTTTTTATTGGAGAATCCCAGTATAGTCAAAACCCATTATTTCCAGTTTAAAAAATGTTACTCTCCCTAGATTCCTTTAACATTTGTGGTTGGTTATATAACAGTGTTTACCAGAGAGATGTAAGAAGAGATCTGTTGTCAAAAGGATTGGCTCTTCCGTGATGCCTTTTGTTCATTCCCTGCTTTTTCTGGGAATGAGCCCATGAATTAGTACAAAGCAGATGCCAGTGGAGTAGCCTATATAGCATCTCCTAATTAAAACCAGGTAGAGTTCCATGGTTGTGGAGACAATGTCCTCCTGGAGGAGGTGGTCATAGTGCGGCTGCCAGGGTGTGATGGCATTCAAGCTACAGCAGAGTGACAGCGGTAGGGATTTTTCATGGCATTCTGGCACCATGATCCTTGCTGTAGCTCTCCCATTTCAATGCTTCCTTGTCATAAGAGAAACATCTGTTAGCTTGGCTACTGTGCTCAGGTTTCTGTTTCATGGAATTTGAGATGTCAAGGACAAAACAAGAATTCTACAGAAAGAAAAATGAAGGGTAAAAAGCAGAAAGATGGGGCTGGCATTTGTGTTATATTGGGATCCTGTCCTGGCTACTCCACTTCCTATCAAACTTCCTTCTAATGGCCTAGAAAAGAAGCGGAGGATGGCTCAAGTGTGTGGGGCCCTGCCTCACATGTGGGAGACAGGTGAATCTCCTGGCCCCTTACTTCTGCCTGGCCCAGCCATGGCCATTGCAACTACTTGAGGAATGGACCAGAGGATGGAAGATACCTCTCTCTGTGTCTCTCCCTCTCTCTGTAACTCTGATTTTCAAATAAATAAATTAATCTTTAAAAAAAGCAAAAAGATCAATCAACTTAAACAAAGTTTCAATTATCTTCTAAAACTGGTTTCAACTTCAAGGAAGCAATAAAATAATTCTACCTCACATGGTATAGCTTATGCAATAAGTACCACACTTCACAAATTCTAGCCACGAATATGTTTTCATATTTTTATATATCCAAAGCTGAATGCTTGACTATTGCTGTAGGTGAAGTGGCATTCACTTTGTGGATGCTATGCTCTCACATAAGAACCTGCAGAATTAGTATTGGTGGCTTAGAGGAAATTCTGGACACAATAATAAAGTTGTCATGTAAGAAATGCAATATTACCAATGGTCTCAATACCACTGATATAGCTGTTGTGTGGGAAAACGTAAACATCAACAATTCTTATATATAACCTGACATAGTAGAGTTAAATCAGAAATATTTGCAAATTCTTTAACCTAATCATTTTGCTTATGTTTTCCTTTTTATATGAGTAAGAGTGATAGACCATCCCAAATCAATCTAAATAGTGTCTTTTAGTATCTTTCCTTTGACAGGCAAAAAAAGTGTGTCATAATTTAATTGGCAGCTTTTTAATCTTTCTTAGAGGTATGTAAAATAATGATGTGTTTTACAAGATATGATATCCCGGATTTGATGAAATACCAGAAAGTTCTTCTCTGCCAAGGAGTGAAAGTCAGCCTTCTTTTTCACAGCATGATGTTGTAATAGAGTGCAGGCCTTGGGGAAAGAGGCCAAGGAATCTACCCTAAAGTCATATTTTGTGGATTCTAGCAAAATGCCTAGTGGAGAGCCTGGCAGTTATGTTGCCTTGGGGACCCATCCTATGAATTGCTCCCACAGGCAGCTCTGAACTCTGATCTGAATCTGCATGGGCAAGCCAGATCACAAGCTTGACAGATACCCAAAGTATGTATTTGTGGAATGAGTTAATTTCTAAAAAATTCTAATTAGCTTCATATGCCATGCAAATTAGTCTGGACATTTTAAACTTTTTTTCTAGTATAATGCTTTCCTGTTTTGCCTCCCTAAAGTTTTGTATTTCAAACACATTTCAGGAACTGTGTTCTGCCTTAAATACCATCATTTTAAGCCAAAAACCTTTTCCTTCTGTTACCTTTTTCTATAGAGCTATGTAACTTGAACTTGGAAAGACAATCAAATGCTTTAGTATGAAAAACGGACTATTGAAACTTACCTGAGAGTTATAATCATGAGTCTTTGTGCTTAAATTGAAATAAATATTTTTGAAAAATTATTTTAAAAAGTTTAACATGAGGTCAAACCATACAAAATTGTACTTTTAGGGCTCAAAAATTGATAGAGAGCAATGAGATACATTGAGATATTGAAATACACTTAAGTTATAAAGGCTTATTGGCCCAAACCACAACATGCAACTTGAGTCTGGAATAAAAAACTAAACTGCCTGTGAGAAGATCAATATTAAATGAAAATTACTATATCAATGGTTCTCAAAGCATCTCCAGGGACCAGCAACATCATTATCATTTGGGAACTTCTTGGAAATGCAGATTCTAGAGCCCTGCTCAGACTCACTGAATCAGACATCAAGCAGGGAATTCAGAAATCAGTTTTAATAAACCTGCAGGTGTTTTTGATACATGCTCATATTTAAGAATCACTGAACTACACATTTCTCAGCATAAAACCTACATGTGTATTGAAAATGGAGCTGTTCTGAATTGTTCTTGTATTTATTAACTAACCATGCCAACTGATAAAGAGAACACAACAGACCATTGCCTGATGTGACACATTTAAATGCAACAATTACTTGTTCATAGCACTTTTATGCTGTCTTTTCATTCTCCCATCTAGAAGATCCATGGTAATGTGGTACACCTTACTTCTTTATTATTAAGGAAGGAGCTGAGCCTTCAAAGAAAGGAATAAAATCACTTGGTGTATACATACTCCCTAAGGTAAGGGAATATATGAAATATAAACCCAAATTTATGAGAAGATGTCCAACTTTTGGGAAAGGTAAAGATAAGTGATAAAGATAGAGGAGCTAAGGAATAGAGATTTGAACACAGTGTTATGGTTTTGAAAGCTGTAAGGTGGTGGAACAAACATGAGAACACTGGTATATAAGTAGGTCAATCCTGGTGCTCTAAGTAGAAAACTAGAATCAGAAAGTCCACATCAGAGCAAGCTGAGGTGAGATGTGTTAGCTCTTTTGGTGTAGGATCAGAAGACAGCAAATGCCTTTGTGTTCTGAAACTTATATATATAATTTCAAGTGAGAAGCAACTGAAAGTAACAGATAGAAATGTCACTGATAAGATAGAGGATTCCTATCTAAAAAAGTGCTGTCAACAAGGTGACTGGAGGCTTGAGCTTTCCCGACTGCCTGCATTCTGAGATTAGTTCATTCACTTCTTTTGTAATGGCCTACTTGAAAGTGGAAGACTTTTTTGCTTTTAAAGTGTCACCATATAATTTGCACCACTTCAACTTACAAGAAATAACAGGTTTGATAAAGCTATGTGACAAAAACCTACAGCAAGTATTAGCCTTAGTGGAGGAGTTCCAGACCCACATCTATTTATAGACAAGAGTGTCCACTTTCAAACTCGATGACAAGACGTTTTCTAGCTAATAAGATAAGGGAAAAGAAATAACAAGTAATAGAAGGAGAGAGACAGAAATATTTTTATTGACATGTAGCAGTAAATTAAAATGAGTTAATAAGCTATTAACATAAAAATACCAAAATAAAATGTATAAAGATCAAAAGATATTTTT
The DNA here is from genome assembly GCF_964237555.1 of Oryctolagus cuniculus. Classification (NCBI taxonomy): domain Eukaryota; kingdom Metazoa; phylum Chordata; class Mammalia; order Lagomorpha; family Leporidae; genus Oryctolagus; species Oryctolagus cuniculus. Next base: position 57,846,078 of record NC_091436.1, read on the forward strand.
TTTTTTTTTTTTTTTTTTTTTTTTTTTTTTTTTTTTTTTTTTTTATTTTTTTTATATATTTTTTTTAACTTTTATTTAATGCATATAATTTTCCAAAGTACGACTTATGGATTACAATGGCTTCCCCCCCATACCGTCCCTCCCACCCACAACCCTCCCCTTTCCCACTCCCTCTCCCCTTCCATTCACATCAAGATTCATTTTCGATTATCTTAATATACAGAAGATCAGCTTAGTATACATTAAGTATGGATTTCAACAGTTTGCTCCCACACAGAAACATAAAGTGAAAAATAATAGATGATTTTTTTTAAATGATGATGAAATCAGAGCAGACCTATTGTCATGTTTAATCCCAGTGAGAGTCAAGTTGGGAATTGATAATTTCTTTTTTTTTTTTTTTTACAGAGGATCAGTTTAGTATGCATTAAGTAAGATTTCAACAGTTTGCACCCCCATAGAAACACAAAGTGAAATATATTGTTTGAGTACTCGTTATAGCATTAAATCTCAATGTACAGCACATTAAGGATGGAGATCCTACATGAGGAGTAAGTGCACAGTGACTCCTGTTGTTGACTTTACCAATTGACACTCCTGTCTATGGCATCAGTAATCTCCCTATGCTCCAGTCATGAGTTTCCAAGGCTATGGAAGCCCTCTGAGTTCTCCGACTCTTATCTTGTTTAGACAAGGTCATAGTCAAAGTGGAGGTTCTCTCCTCCCTTCAGAGAAAGGTACCTCCTTCTTTGATGCCCTGTTCTTTCCACTGGGATCTCACTCGCAGAGATCTTTTGCCAGAGTGTCTTGGCTTTCCATGCCTGAAATACTCTCATGAGCTTTTCAGCCAGCTCCGAATGCCTTTAGGGCTGATTCTGAGGCCAGAGTGCTATTTAGGACATCTGCCATTCTATGAGTCTGCTGAGTATCTCACTTCCCATGTTGGATCACTCTCCCTTTTATTTACTCCATCAGTTAGCGTTAGCAGGTACTAGACTTGTCTATGTGCTCCCTTTGACTCCCAGTCCCTTCACCATGACCAACTGTGAACTGAAATTGATCACCTAGAACAGTGAGATGGCATTGGTACATGCCACCTCGATGGGATTGAATTGGAATCCCCTGGTATGCTTCCAACTCCACCACTTGGGGCAAGTCAGCCTGAGCATGTCCCAAATTATACATCTCTTCCCTCTCCCATTCCCACCACCATGTTCAACAGGGATCACATTTCAGTTAATTTTCAACACTTAAGAATAACTGTGCATCAATTACAGATCTAAACCAGTCATATTAAGTAGAACAGATAAAAAAACTACTAAGAGGGATAATGTATTAAGTTGTTCATTAACAGTCAGGGCTATGCTGATCAAGACACCATTTCCCATAGTGTCCACTTCACTCCAACAGGTTTCCCTCTTGGTGTTCAGTCAGTCGTCACCGATCAGGGAGAACATATGGTATTTGTCCCTTTGGGACTGGCTTATTTCACTCAGCATGATGTGTTCCAGATTCCTCCATTTTGTTGCAAATGACTGGATTTCGTTGTTTCTTACTGCGGTATAGTATTCTAAAGAGTACATATCCCATAATTTCTTTATCCAGTCTATCGTTGATGGGCATTTAGGTTGGTTCCAGGTCTTAGCTATTGTGAATTGAGCTGCAATAAACATTAGGGTGCAGACCTCTTTTTTATTTGCCAATTTAAATTCCTTTGGGTAAATTCCAAGGAGTGGGATGGCTGGGTCGAACGGTAGGGTTATCTTCAGGTTTCTGAGGAATCTCCAGACTGACTTCCATAGTGGCTTGACCAGTTTGCATTCCCACCAACAGTGGGTTAGTGTCCCTTTTTCCCCACATCCTCGCCAGCAGCTGTTGTTGGTAGATTTCTGCATGTGAGCCATTCTAACTGGGGTGAGGTGAAACCTCATTGTGGTTTTGATTTGCATTTCCCTGATTGCTAATGACCTTGAACATTTTTTCACGTGCCTGTTGGCCATTTGGATTTCCTCTTTTGAAAAATGTCTATTGAGGTCCTTGGCCCATCTCTTAAGTGGGTTGTTGGTTTTGTTTTTGTGGAGTTTCTTGATCTCTTTGTAGATTCTGGTTATTAACCCTTTATCTGTTGCATAGTTTGCAAATATTTTTTCCCATTCTGTCGGTTGTCTTTTCACTCTCCTGACTGTTTCTTTTGCAGTACAGAAACTTCTCAATTTGATGCAATCCCAATAGTTGATTTTGGCTTTGACTGCCTGTGCCTCCCGGGTCTTTCCCAGAAATTCTTTGCCTGTGCCAATATCTTGAAGGGTTTCTCCAATGTTCTCTAGTAACTTGATGGTGTCAGGTCGTAGATTTAGGTCTTTAATCCACGTTGAGTGGATTTTTGTGTAAGGTGTAAGGTAGGGGTCTTGCTTCATGATTCTGCACGTGGAAATCCAATTTTCCCAGCACCATTTATTGAATAGACTGTCCTTGCTCCAGGAATTAGTTTTAGATCCTTGATCAAATATAAGTTGGCTGTAGATGTTTGGGTTGATTTCTGGTGTTTCAATTCTGTTCCATTGGTCTATCCATCTGTTTCTGTACCAGTACCATGCTGTTTTGATTACAACTGCCCTGTAGTATGTCCTGAAATCTGGTATTGTGATGCCTCCGGCTTTGTTTTTGTTGTACAAGATTGCTTTAGCTATTCGAGGTCTCTTGTGCCTCCATATAAATTTCAGCACCATTTTTTCCAGATCTGAGAAGAATGTCTTTGGTATCTTGATTGGTATTGCATTGAATCTGTAAATTGCTTTTGGGAGAATGGACATTTTGATGATATTGATTCTTCCAATCCATGAGCATGGAAGATTTTTCCATTTCTTGGTATCCTCTTCTATTTCTTTCTTTAAGGTTTTGTAATTTTCATCGTAGAGATCTTTAACGTCTTTGGTTAAGTTTATTCCAAGGTATTTGATTGTTTTTGTAGCTATTGTGAATGGGATTGATCTTAGAAGTTCTTCCTCAGCCATGGCATTGTCTGTGTATACAAAGGCTGTTGATTTTTGTGCATTGATTTTATACCCTGCTACTTTGCCAAACTCTTCTATGAGTTCCAATAGTCTCTTAGTAGAGTTCTTTGGGTCCCCTAAATAAAGAATCATGTCATCTGCAAAGAGGGATAGTTTGAGTTCAAAAGATATTTTTAGTATTGAATGTATGCATATATTTAAAATTTCAGAGCATAATTTATAAGTTTCACTGAATCCAATCAAAATCCAAGCAAGGTTTTTGAGCAACTGTAAAAATTAATTCTAAAATTAGTATAGGAAGTTAAAGGTCCATGAATAGTTAAAATAATTTTTAAGATTTATTTATTTTTTATTTGAAAGAGTTACAGAGAGAGGCAGAGGCAGAGAGAGAGAGAGAGAGAGAGAGGTCTTCCATCTGCTGGTTCACTCCTCAAATGGCTCACAATGACTGGAGCTGCGCTGATCTGAAGCTAGGAGCTTCTTCCAGGTCTCCCACGCGAGTGCAGCGGCCCAAGGATTTGGACGATCTTCCACTGCTTTCCCAGGCCACAGCAGAGAGCTGGATTGGAAGTGGAGCAGTCCAGACTTGAACTGGCACCCACAGGGGATGCCAGCACTGCAGGCAGCAGTTTTACCCATTATGTCACAGCACTGGCCCCTAAAAGTAATTTTTTAAAAAGTCAGGAGAAGACTTGTTCAAACATAAATTATGACATATTACAAAAATAGTGCTAAAAACATAGTACTGATATGGGAACATATAGATAATGGAATGAAATTCAGTACAACAAATAGAGAAAAGAATATATGTGATTGAGCAGGCACTTGGCACAGCTGTTAAGACTCTGTTTAGGAAACTTGCATCCCATACCAGAGTGCCTGAGTTTGAGTTAAAGCTCTGCTCCAGGTTCTACTTCCTACTAATGTGTACCTTGGGAGACAGCAAGTGATGGCTCAAGTACCTAGGTCCCTGCCACCCATGTGGAAGACCTGGATTGAGTTCCCAGCTACCAATTTCAGCCCGTTCCAACCTTAGGCACTTGGGGAGTGAATCAGCCAATGGGAGATCTCTCTTGCTCACTTGCTTTCTCTCTGTCTGCTCTCAAATAAATAACTTTTAAAGAAAATTTAAAAGGAATAAATAAAAAATAAAAAGGTTAATTTAAAATATATATATTACTGAGATGATAACATAAATCAGCAAAGAAAGGACAGAATCCTTGATATAAGGAGTAGAAAAATTATGCCATCATATGAAGAAAGCTAAATTTGAAATTCATACTTCATATCATGTAAAAAGAAGAGTAATAAAAAAATTCATTTCAGTTGGATTAAAGGCCTAAATTTGAAAGACAAAAGTCTCAAGCCTTCATGGAATGAAATACAAGATTTTATCTTTGTGATCCCATTGGGTAGAATCCACAACAATATCCCAAAAGCACAAATTAGAAGAGGAAAATTTGATGTATTTGGTAATATCCAAATATAAATCTTCAGTTTAATGAGGACACAAGAAAAGTACAAGTAGGTACAGATTTAAAGAAGATATTCAGGCTGGCGCTGCGGCTCACTAGGCTAATCCTCCACCTTGCGGCGCCGGCACACGGGGTTCTAGTCCCGGTCGGGGCGCCGGATTCTGTCCCAGTCACTCCTCTTCCAGGCCAGGTCTCTGCTGTGGCCCGGGAGTGCAGTGGAGGATGGCCCAAGTGCTTGGGCCCTGCACCCGCATGGGAGAGCAGGAGAGGCACCTGGCTCCTGACTTCGGATCAGCGCAGTGCGCCGGCCGAAGCATGCCGGCCACAGTGGCCATTGGGGGGTGAACCAACAGCAAAGGAAGACCTTTCTCTCTCTCTCTCTCTCTCTCTCTCTCTCACTGTCCACTCTGCCTGTTCAAAACAAAATTAAAAAAAAAAAAGAAAAGAAAGAAGATATTCATACTTGTTTCTGTCAGATAAACAAGGTCTGTAAACCCAATAAAACATGAATGAACTGTATGAATAATTCAAAAAATGCTGAAGTAGGAATAAATGGTTAATAACTATATGAGCAAATTTTACTGATTTAAACAATCAAGAGATACTTTATCAGACTGGCAAAAATTAGTCTCAGATGATCAGTTATTCATTATACCAACCATTGGTGGTAGCCAGATGATGCAGTCAGTTTGGGTGGTAATTTGGCAGTATTTATTGAAATTAAAATTCACATAACTATAATGCAACCATCCCACTTCTGGTGTATACTCCAGAGAAACTTTCCACATGTCCATAGAAAGACCTGTTTAGAAGAGTGTTGGTTTTATTATCAGAGGGCTGTACACAGCTGTATATATTTATCAACAAAGAAATGTCTATTGTGTTTAGGAGCAAATCATGACACCCAGATTTATCAAAGCTATTGGGGTCCCTCAGGAGGCTCCTAATAAGGAATTTTCCTATTCCATCCTAGATTCTGAAGAAATTGAAGAATAAAAGCAAGAATAGGTAGAGATCTAAATAACATTTTTCTTACTGATAGCACAGTGTTTAGTCAGTTGTTTTGTTAGCACAATCAAAATATCTAAGAGGAGTTACCTAGGAAAGAAGGAGTTTTATTTTGGTTCAGTTTTGGAGATTCATGGCTCAAAACTGGGCATTTCATTTGTTTAGGTGTGTGGTGAGGCTATAGGATATTGGACGAGCAATCACATGGTAAGCCAGGTGGTGGAGAGGGATTAGTTAGGCCAAATATGGTTTATATAACCAGTGTCTTCTCAAGAACTATACCCCCAATGACCTAAACACTTCTCAACTGGGCCCACCTCCTAGAAGCCATACTTAGATCATGTCTCCACCCTTAATCCATCAGCCACTAGCACTAACTAACTGTTACATGTCTGCATGAGTGTTGGAGAACTTTATCTTATTAGAATCATAGCACACAGAATTGGAAGATGTGTTGTGTGGAAGGAAGGGGTTCACTTACTAAAAACTAGAGCATGCAAAGTGTTCATGTAGGGCCGAGTACTTTCGTGAGCAGGACAGAAGTGGGCTCTCTGCTACGGTCAGGACCCATGAGGAAGAGGCAGAACAGAGCAGGGCATTTCTGGTCAAGCTCCAATGCAGCCATTGAGTTCACTCCTGGAGGGGGACATTGTGGTGCAGCTGATTAAGCTGCCAATGACACACTCCCACATCCTATATTGGAGTACTTAGTTCAAATGTGAGCTTCTCCACTCTTCCTGGTTCAGCTATCTGTTAATGTGCCTTGTAGGCACTGATGAAGGCCAAAGTGTTTGGGTCTTGCCACCCAGGTGGGAGACGGGTTGGAGTTCCTGGCTCCAGCTTCAGTCTGGCCCAGCCACTGACTTTCGCGGACACCCAGGGAGTGAACCAGTAGATGGAATATTGATCTCTTTCTCTTCCGGTCTCTGTTGCTCTGCTACTCAAACAAATAAATAATCTGTTTTTTTTTTTTTTTTTCAAAAAAGAATTCACTGTCTTTGCCAAAGGCAGAGGGAAAAATAGGGTAGAATGAAGCTTTTCATGGGGGAGCGACATCTCATGCAAGGGTGGTCAGCCACAGGTAGATCTAAAAACATTGTGTTCATGAAAAAGTTAGGAATGTGAGAAGGTAGAGCTCAGTACAGTATACGTATGTTTAAAAACACATATGAACAAAACAAACAGCATATTTTTTCAGGAATATCCACTTATGAAAATATGAGCATATGGAGAGTAAACTTGAAAAACTGAAATTCCATACATTTTTGTGAATGTCTATGTCTATGGGGGATTCATGTTAAAAGTGTTAAAAAATAAAAACAGATTTGTGCAGATAAAGGAACATAGAGTGACTTAAGTGAGGCATAAGGAAAAAAAAAACTCACTCCTGTACCTCAGGTTAAAAGGAAAATATTAAGGATGCAGAAATGATACTGCATTTTATTATTGCTTTCATTTGTATTCCTATATGACCAAAAATAAAATCCAAGAGCAGCAACAAGAAACAGTTCCCGATTGATCTCAAAGGTCTCAGGCATTCAAAGATGGGCAAGGTATCTTGTGTCCTGTGCTTAGAATCGTTTGAGTGACAGCTTTCATCTGTGTGTGTCAAGTGTTTATCTCTGGGAGCTCATTATGAATCAGGAGATGGGATGTTTGCGGGAGAGAAGGGAAAGCAAGTCTGAAATCAGCCTGATGCTCTCGGTCTTCCCTACCTTCCAGATTGCTCCTCTCACTTCCGGAGGGTGCTCCCTAACCCGTCCTCTGCTCACTAGCGATGGAGACGCGAGGCTAATTCAGTCCCTCTTGCTCCTTTCTCAGACTCTATAGCAGAGACACAAGTATCTGCTAGCAACTGCTTCTGTGGAGCGACTGAGGAGCTAGGCCAGCGAGGAGCAGAGGAAGGGGCTTGCCAGCCAGGGACCCCCCGCCCCCTCCTGGGCTTGTGACTTCTTCAGAGCTGAGCGCCGCCTTGGTGCTGGGGCTGGGTGTGTAGCGCTGGGCTGCTAAGCGGCACCGACTAGAAAGGCGGCACTTGGAAAGTCCCGCTCAGCCCCCCGGTCGACAGATGGTGTTTCTGCAGCGTTTGTGTGGAGGGGTGGGGAGTGGTGGTAACAATAAGCAGCAGTAGCCACTTGACAGGCTCCCTGCTGCCAAGAATTTGCATGACGAGCGCTTGCTGCCATCTGGAGAACTTCAGCTCATTGAGGAAGAAGCCGTGTCTCAGCGTGGGTGCTCTGTCGGTGTGAGGGATCTCCCCTCCCCCAGGGAAGCAGAAAGCAAAAGGCAGATTCATCAGATGGACCTGGCCTGGGGGAAGCAGGCGGCACCGTCCCTTAGGGAAAGCCAGGGCTAGCTGGCCGTGCTGGTCTGATCTGGAGGATGTGCGGACAGGTCCGGCATGGCAGAGTGGGTTAGGTCAGCGGAGTCCATCGCCTTTTGAACGTGAGTTTGTTTATACGCCAGCAGTTTGTGGGGGGGGAATGTAGACTCTGGAAAGAGAAAGCTCAAACAAGTACCCCCCTTTCCCATGACCTACACTGGAGAGTTCAGTGAGGCGAAGGCTGACCATTGCACCCTGGGGACCGGGTTCACAGACCACAGTGCGGTGCATTGTAAGCACATGTGCGAGCCATTTCGTTAAACGCATAACAGGTTTCCAGCTGCTAAGATTGTGTGTATTTGAAGCAAAATGTATTTTCAAAGTGTAAAAAAAAAATCACTTTTATGTTGGTTTTACATTTGAGATATTTTCCTTTCTTCCTTGTTAAGTGACCTGGGAATCGTAGGCTTCAGTTCGTTTTTGCTAAGATATGTTCACTAAAAATTAAATTTCTTTCATGAAATTGTCTCTAAATTACATTTACATTTTATTGGAGTCAAATGGTATCTTCAGTGTACCGATGTTTTATTTAGAGATTCTATCCCATAGCTGAAAAAGTTGTTACTGGCTGTGGAAGACTGTATTTAATACACATAATTACGAATTATAAACTCATTGTCTTTCCAGATTTTCCAGTATCAAACAACACAGTGGGAGCTCCTCACAGGAGAAGAGACACGAGCCGTATGAGTGTATTAATTCTAGACTAATGAAGGGTGTGAGAGTAACAGCGTATTTACTACCAACACTCTATGAGAGTTTCAAAGGTGGAAACTGTTGTGTCTATCATCATTATCATAGCAGGTAGCATACTTCCTGCCGTAGACAGAATAAGAGTCTGTGACTGTTATCACCTTCGGGCTGTACAAGGAACCAAAGTTAGTCCTGGTCAAGTTAAACCCATGGGCATTTATTAGAAAGGTATTGAGGCATGATAGGACCTTCAGAGTTGAACAGTCATGACAGAAAAGAAAATACCGCTCCTCCACTGCAGAAATTTGTAATTTTTGACTCTACAACTTGATAAATGTGCACACTTGCTGTGACCTGCGCATCTAAATTCTACATTCTCTGCAGGTAGATTTTGAATGGCCCAGCTTGATATCAGGAGATCACTCTGGACCAATCAGATAGGGGAAGATAGTAGGCAGAAGATGTATAGTAGCGGCTGTTGGAGACTAATTCTGGGTATCAGAGGCCATTTTCAAGGAAGGGGAGCAATAGTTCCACAGTATCATGCCAACAATAATGTGCATTCCATTGTGAAAGTCATGTGGCATCATCTCATCAAGGGTGAAGTATTCTAGTTGAACTGCATTATTTCAGAGAATTTAAGCTTAATGCTCCTGTGCCAAAACTTAAAATCCAAATTACTTAAAACTTGGAAGCACATTTCCCTGCCGTAGTAGACAGAATTATCAAAGTAATTCAGTATTTCTGTGAGTCAGAATCAGCATCATGCACAGTAATTGTTCTACAGTAATGTAGCACACTGATCGCTTCTAGAACCACTGAACATAATGAGAAGCAGGCCCTGGACTTCGGTGAGTAGAGGGAGGCACCTGGGACGTAACATTTATGAAGCCTCCCAGTCCACCATGAGAATAAATTAAGAGTGAGTATTGTCTTAAGTTCTGTGCCCTAGGCTACGTCCTGGCCGCACTCTTCTCAGGACGCTGACAGAAGACTATGTTTATATAACATGGCTCCATATGATTCAGCTGGGTGGTCTCTCAGCTGTCACTTCTCAAGAAAACCATGTTTTCTGGAAGAACTTCACTACAATCATTCTTAGCTCCCTACCTATTCAAACTTTTGTTAGCCATAAACACGTGTCCTTATAGAGCTTTCCATTCCCATATACGACCACATGTATCAATGAGCTACTCATAGATTTAGACATCTGTATACAAACTGACGAGGTTTTCAGGAAAGAGTCATTATGAAACAAACACTAAATGAGTAATTATGTGCAAATACATTGGGATAAACACGTTTCCTATCAGAGTGTGTCTTAAAATACAACTGTTAAAACTACAGTCTAGGGAGAACTAAGCAATTAAATGAGAAAGTAGATAACTATGCCAGTAAAATGATGCAGCATATTTTAAATAAAATTCAAAGACAACACAATTTTTTTGTTTGAGTCCTTGAGGGTAGCCACAGTTCTGGCCTGACTTATAAATAGCACACAACCTGTGTGACAGACAAGATCTAATTTTTGGTATCAAAAGTGATTCCAAGTCAAGGGAATAATGATCCAGGCACAGAACCTTTTTAACTTGGGGAAGTTAGGTCTCGGATATTTTCCTAGCTCTACTGTACCATGATTACATAATCAAAAAAAATTCTTATATTCAAATAAAGTACTTGAATATAAAACTTGGAAAAAATTCTATTGTTTCTCAAAGTGCCTGAGGTGATCTATATACATCGCACAGGAAAACCATTAATTTTAAAGGTTTACATCTTAGCATCCATTTGATATTCATTGTATAGTGGAGCCAATGGTACGGCATTTTTTTTTAAAGATTTAATTTATTTTTCTGAGAGGTAGAGTTACAGACAGTGAGAGGGAGAGACAGAGAGAAAGGTCTTCCTTCCGTTGGTTCACTCCTCAGATGGTTGCAACGGCCGGAGTTGTGTCCATCTGAAGCCAGGATCCAGGTGCTTTTTCCTGGTCTTCCATGTGGGTGCAGATGCCCAAGTTTTTGCTGTATCTACATGATGTCTGTTTAACCTTGCAAAAATTAAACTAACAAAAATTAACCAACAGTTGTTTGCCCCCAAAACACCAAGCCATGAGCTAGCTCAAATTGAGGAACAAATTAAAATACCCAACTTAGTGACAGGTATTGTGGCTTGGAGTGCTGGTTTCAGTCCCAGCTACTCTGCTTCTGATTCACTATCCTGCTCAAATGTTTGAATTCTTGCTACCCATGAAGGAGATGTGGATGGAATTCCAGATTCTTGGCTACAGCCTTGTTCTGGCTATTGTGGCCATTTGGGGAGTGAACCAGTGAGTGGAAAATCTCTTTCCCTCTCTATCACTTTGCTTTTGAAATAAGTAAATAAATGCGTTCTAAAAATAATTCATGTTTGCTGGTAACATAAAAAAATTGTAGGATAAATAAAGTATTATAGACACCTGATTTTAAATGTGATTTTGTATCTTATTTTGTGTAATTATTCTTTTAGTGGAATATGTTAGGTTGAATTGTGTCCTTCCAAGATGGTATGTTGACATCCTAATTAAAGATTAGTTGGTACTTCAGAGTACCAACTTATTTGCACGTAGAATCTTCACTGACGTAATCAAGTTAAAATGAGGTCTTTAGGTGGGTCCCGATCTTGTGTGATTGATGCCCTCATAAAGATAGGACACTTGGACACAGACATGTAGGTAAGGAGAGCATTATGTGACCATGAAGGCGTAGATTGGGCAATGCTTCTGTAAGCCAAACAATGCCACAGACTGGCATCAAACCACCAGAAGCCAGGCTTTCAGACGTGAAGCAGATTTTTTTTCTCTTGGTCCTCAGAGGGAGCCAACCTTGATGATTCTTTGATCTTGGAATTCTGGGAGCCAAAGATGTGAGATAATGGATTTCTGTCTATAGTACTTTGTTCTGATAGTTCAAGCAAATAATATGTGGTACTTATTGGAACAGTGTCTAGATAAGAAACCCTTGTGAATTTCAACACTACTTTTGGATACATACATACTCACAGGCATTCCAAAATCACACATTGTTTTAGGTATCATAGTAAAAGAAAACATGTGGTCTGAAGGGTTCCCTAAAGAATTTGTACTTTATATACATGCTCACCAGTGGCTTGAAAGCCTGATTGCTTTCTGGATCTAATTTTATTAATTGAATACTTTTGGAAAACTTTTCAGAATCATCTTTTTCTTTTTTTGGTAAAGATGTATTTATTTTTTTATTTATTCAAAAGGCAGAGTGACAGAGAGAGGGAAAGACAGAGAGTGAGACAGATCTTCCATCCACTGATTCACTCCACAAATACCTGCAGAAGACCAGGTTGGGACAGGCTGAAACCAGGAGGCAGGAATCACAGCCACATCTCCCACACAGGAGGTAGGAGCCCAAGTCTGTAAGCCATCTTCCCCTGCCTTTCCAGCTGTATTAGCAGGAAGCTGGATAAGAAACGGAGTAACAGGGATGGGACCGGAACTGGCACCCCAGTATGGAATGTGGTTTAACCCACTCTGCCACAATACCAGCTCCGTCACGAATCATCTTGCTACTGAAATGTACACACAGAGTTAAGAATTTACTATAGATCATTTATGAACTACACTAAGCAAAGATCTGTGTAACAAAGAATGATCCTTCCCCCATTAAAACAGTGCAACGTTCTGCCATCAGTGAGTTCACAGGCCATATATGAGCCTTCATATCCTTCTTCCTCCAGGAGATATATTATTGATAGATTACCTTAAAAATCATTTCTTTCTTCTTTATAATCTCATAAAAAAGAAATTTCATAACCTTCCTAGTTTCCTCTTCCAGTATTTCAGAGTCCCCTAAAGGAAGATAATTCTTCCTTATCTCTTGGTAAAATCCCCTCTTTTTAAGAATTTATGCTTTAACAATTTTTTATTCTGTAAAAAATAAAGAGCCTGCTTCTGCAACTACCACATATTATATGCTTTCACGTGGAAGTGATGAATATGGAAATGAAGGCTATAATATTTTTAGTTACTTGTGCTTGCTTTGCCAGTTTTAAAGTGAGATTATATACTCATAGAAATGTTGTTTTCTTTCTGGCTCACTAGGCTGCATTTTTTTTTCTCTCTCTTTGATATACAGGGAGCATAAGTAGGGCAATTTAAATATATCTTTTGAGCCAAGGAAGCCAGCAAGAAATAATCACAATTTTAAAGAAAATAAGAAATGGTGACAGTGTTTAAGTAGAAGATTACATTGTATTTGGATTCTGTTAATTACTGCTGCAACTCCAAAAGCTGTTACAAAGGTCCCCTAGAGATTATTTCCAATCTATTTATGGAATCTTCATAGGCAAGGTTATGAGAGAGTCTTTTTATGAAATTATCTTTAAACTTTCATTTTCAATAGCTCACAATTAACTTCCTGGAATGAGGATGCATAGTAGGCTAAATATGCAGAGGTCATAATTTTCTGACCCACTTCCTTCTTCATGTCCAAATACATTTGGAAATAATTATTTCCAGATTCTATTTGTCTGCTGTGTTAATTTACAATGACATCTTTTCAACTATCTCGGTTTCAAAGAGTCCTGTAGCTTTAAAGTAACGACTTCCTATTTGAAGGAATTCATTACCATGCCTACAAGAATGTGGGTGGGTTGGAAGAGGCACTCCAAACGACAGTAGTCAGTAACTTGGGAAGAAAGCTTGAAACAGATATGGACAGACAGAATAAAGATGGGAGAAAATTAATGCTGAGAAAGAGAGATGGGTTGTAAAGGGAAGCTGGGTGGATCCATCTTGATTAGGAATCTCCAGATTCCAATGGAAGTTTTTTTTTGTCTGTATTTTAAAATCATAATTGGTAATTTGGTTTTATTCATTGAGTTTCACAGAGTAGAATGTTGTACCTTTCTCTTTGATACCATATGCACATTTGAGAAGTGCAGAGCTGCCTTAGATCTCTCCAATGGGCTTTGTCTATGCCAGAGGGCAGCACGTGACACACTCCCATCTGGCATGCAAGTTGCCACTTGGCTGCCACTGTGCTACCAGCCAGGACCCTTGCCACTCCTCCCTCATCTAGTGCTACAGCCCATAAGTCCCCGAAGTCTCTTACTGGCTGCTGGCTCTTCTCTAGTGGCAGATGTGGGGGGTGGGAAAGTCTTTGAGGGCCAAGCATTTGTTATTACCAGTCTGGCATAGACCCAAACAGTCCTCTACTGGCAAAAACATTGATTATGCTTGTCTCTAAAAATACAGCCCTGTTCTGTCCTTTTCTGCTACTCCAGCTCTTTCCATGTTATTGAACACACCTTACTTTGACTTCTTACTCTAATGTGGAGCGTGTTTTACTGAACTCATGATCACTGTGCTTTCATCCCCGGCCTGCACGTGAGTCCTCTCTGGGGTGAGGAGGAGGCTTGATGCATGCTGTCTTTAATCAGCTAAGCTTAGGCTCTTAGCTGATGTGCTCTTGGTTTTGGACATGCGAATCCCAGATCATCAAATGTTTTCATTGTGAACATGATGATAGACTCAGTGGCAGTGCTACAGAAGCCTTTAGAAGAACAGTCTGGAGGTGTAAATGGATTCGATTGCCTTGGTGGCAAGAGAACAACTCCAGGATCATACTCATAGTTCTAGAGCTAGAAATAATCTTGGAATCATTCATTTGTTTGGCAAGTGACAGAACTGATACTGTTCTGTAGCACAGTTATGCATTGTTTATACATGTTGACATTATTTATTAACTGATATTCTATAAAAACAAATGTCATTAAGTGCATTTTTATGTTTTTGGGGTTTGTAGCCTACACAATTACCCTTTGAAACATTGTGAGAAAAAGCGTTTCACTTGAATTTGACCATTTGAGTGCTAAGACCCCCTCTTAGTTATATGTTACATACCAAGGAAATGTTTTCTCTCCCTTCCTGAAAGCCCGTGAGAATATCTTTGGGAGAAACATTATTCAAATCCATAGCTACTCACTTAACATGTACTTTTGAGTATTTATTCAAAGATACCAAACACAAAACTAGGTGCTAGAGATACTTGAGGGACAAAATAAATAAGACTACGGATGTTAAAAATGAGTACCTCACATTTATTGACTTAATGGGTCAGTGAATATGGTCTTAAGAATATAAAACTATTTTTATTTATGTTGTTTTATCTAATGTCACCAACATTTAAAACGTTTGTTAGGTACCCAAGTATATTAGAATGCATTTGTCTGTAAGTGAAAGAAAAGTCAATTAAAATCAAAGCGGTTTAAATAATAAAGGGAATTTATTGGCTCAGTAACTTGAAAGTCCAGCTGGAGGGTGGGCTTCCAGCATGGTTTAATTAAGGCTCCAGGTCAATTGCTCTGTGACTCTTTCAGCTCTGTCCAATTCCATGCATGAATCATGTTAGTTCCTGACAGGCTTCTCTCATGACTGCAAGACAAATGCCAGGAAAAAACAGGGTTTGATGCTTTCTAACCCTTGCACGGGGAGAGAAAGAGTACTCTTATCTCAGGATTCCAAGCAAGATTACTTCAATAGAATTTGATTACATTGTATGTGTACGTCTGAGCCAATTATCATGGCTGGGAGAATGAAATGTATAATTTGATTTAAATCAACCCAGAACCTATAATAGGAGATGAGGATGGGATCGGTTTCCTGCAAAGTAATTTAGTTGGAAGAACAATAGCAGATATTTAAAACCAAGTCTGAGTACAATTAAAAAAAGTAGTAAGTGAGTAGATAATGGATACCAGAAAGTCATCAAATACTAAATAAGTTTTGGGTTATGGTCACATCATGTATGATCTCGCTGGTTGCTTCTTAGGGACAGTTATTTAACAAGCTCAAAATCAGTTTATGTTAGAGGCAATGTTTGAAGTGATAAAGCAAAGAAAGTAAACGTTAAACATTCAACTCAAGGAGTTTAAAAACACCATCATAAAATAACCCAAAGAAATAAAGACAAAAGAGGTTAATAAAGACAATCCAGAAATTAATTAGAAAAGAGAATGGAATTTTTCTTTTTGCAGCCATGTGAGACTTTTTCCTTGTAAATCCACTCTACATACTGAGAAAGCCTGAATATGCTGAGCAGCAGCAACAGAATCTTTGAAGGCAAAGAAGAGCTGCCAAGGGCTTGAGTAGCAAGATCAAGGGAAGAGAGCTCAGAGATAAGCCTTGCCTTTGGAGCCACTTCTCCTCTTTAGGCCTTTGCCAGTGGGAAACAGGGGTAAAGGTTGCAGAGAGAGACTGAGAGGCTGAGCAGAGTTTGGGTAGTCTTGTGGAACTGGGGAAAACAAACACTGGAAAATATAAAAAGTTAAGTGGGAATTTGAGGACTAAAAAATGTGGCATAAGCAAAAATGGAATAGACAGATTTCACTGAGCTAGTAAACTGGAAAGTAGATCAGATGCAAATATCCAGATACCCAGACTGATGAATCAAGAGGCAAAAAGACAAAATATGCATAATCAAGCATCAAAGACCAAAGAGACATGGTGAAAAGACCTCACATATGTGTTCTTAGAATCTTGAAATAAAAAAGAAAGAAAAAGAATATGACCGAAGCAATGTGGAGAGATTATCTTAGAAATTTCCAGAAAACAGATGGCAATAGGAAGAAGATCCAAAGGCTGTTTTTTCAAGAAAACAGCAAAATCTGACAAAGCTTTAGCAAAATTAATCAAGAAAAAAGAAAAATACAAAATAGACATCTGCAAATAAAAATAGGAAATCCAATAATTACGAACAAAAAATGACCAACTAGAAGTCAATAAATCACCTCCAGAAAAGCATTGCTTCGATGTTTTCATGGATGAATGCCTATATACTTTCTTCTTTTTTTTTAAGATTTATTTATTTATTTGAAAAGCACAGTTAAAGAAAGGCAAAGGCAGAGTCAGAGAGAGAGAGAGGTCTTCTATCTGCTGGTTCACTCCCCAAATGGTTGCAACTACCAGAGTTGCACTGATCCCAGCCAAAATCCAGGAGTGTCTTCCAGGTCTTCCACATGGGTGCAGGGGCCCAAGGATTTGGGCCATCTTCTGCTGCTTTCCCAGGCACATTAGCAGGGAGCTGGATGGGAAGTGGAGCAGCCAGGACTCAAACCAGTACCCATAGGGATGCCGGTACTGTAGGCATTGGCTTTACCCGCTAGGCCACAGTGCTGGCCCAGCCTATAAACTTTCAAATAACAAATGCTTCTCACAATGTATGAAATTATTTTAAAGCATTAGAAAAAGATATAAAATATTCCAGTTCACTTTCACTATTTGTGATGATAGCCATTTGAAAAATCTGTCCATAAATGACATAGAAACCTACAAAAATATCTCATTTATGAATTTAGATGCCAAAATTTCATAACTCATGTCTGATAGTATATTAAGAGAAGGCTAGTATATTCCAACAACACAAAAAGATTTAATATTAAAATCCCACTAGTGTATTTTTATCACACAGATAAAAGGAGAAAAAAATATAGTATATTCTGTTCAGTGGCTATGAAACGCTTTGTTCCTGTTGAACTTTATTATATCAAGAAACAACACATTTTATTGGAAAATTGACACACCATGTCATTGATTCTAAAATAAGAGTAATAGACATCATCCTTCCTACCTTAGTTAAGAAAGGGGGTGGATTGAAGAGAGTCTCATGTGTCTGGCTTGGAAAAGCCCCACAAGTGATTTTACCGTAAACCCCAATGCATTTCCCTTTCTTTCCTCAGTGTTTCCCCAATGAGGTCACTGAAATAGAAATTTCCAAGATATTTATTTATTTAAAGGTTTATTTTATTTATTTGACAGACAGAGTGACAGAGAGAGGTAGAGCCAGAGAGAGAGATAGAAAGAGAGAGAGAGAGAGAGGTCTTCCATCTGCTGGTTCACTTCCCAAATGACCACAATGGCCAGAGTTGTAGTGATATGAAGCCAGGAGCCAGGAGCCAGGAACCAGGAGCTTCTTCCAGGTCTCCCAAGCAGGTTCAGGGGTCCATTAAACTTCATATCTATTTTAAAAATGAACAGAATGATGCAGCAGGTTAAAGCCCTGGCCTGAATTGCAGGCATCCCACATGGGCGCTGGTTCTAGTCCCGGCTCTTCCTCTTCCGATCCAGTTCTCTGCTATGGCCTGGGAAAGCAGAAGATGGTCCAAGACCTTGGGCCCCTGCACCCATGTGGGAGACCCAGAAGAATCTCCTGGCTCCTGGCTTTGGATCAGCCCAGCTCTGGGTGTGGCGGCCACTTGGGGAGTGAACCAGCGAATGGAAGATCTCTCTTTCTCTCCTTCCCGCTTTGCATCTCTACTTTTCATATAAATAAATAAAAACTGATGAACACATGAATAAATGGACATTTGTAATAAAGGGCTAATGCTTGAGACTGGTCCTCTTGAGGTAGCCAGGCTTTGTGTCAAACAGGATGATGGGAGGCTGGCGTTGTGGCATAGCAGGTAAAGCTGCCACCTGCAGTGCCGGCATCCCATATGGGCACTGGTTCATGTCTTGGCTGCTCCATTTCCTATCCAGCTCTCTGCTATGGCCTGGGAAAGCAGTAGAAGATGGCCCAAGTCCTTGGGCCCCTGTACCCATGTAGTAGACCCGGAAGAAGCTCCTGGCTCCTGGCTTCGGATCGCCGCAGCTCTGGCCGTTGCAGCCAGCTAAGGAGTGAACCAGTGGATGGAAGACCTCTCTCTCTGTCTCTACCTCTCTCGGTAACTCTGTCTTTCAAATAAATAAAATAATTTTTTTTTAAAAGAACAATCATCACAACTGTTATAAAATCAAGAATAGATAGATATTTCTTTTTCTTTCTTTCTTTTTTTTTTTTTGACAGGCAGAGTCAGACAGTGAGAGAGAGAGAGACAGAGAGAAAGGTCTTCCTTTTTCAGTTGGTTCATCCCCCAAAGTGGCCGCCACGGCTGGTGCGTTGCAGCCAGCGCACTGCCCTGATCTGAAGCTAGGAGCCAGGTGCTTCCTCCTGGTCTCCCATGTGGGTGCAGAGCCCAAGGACCTGGGCCATCCTCCACTGCCCTCCCGGGCCACAGCAGAGAGCTGGCCTGGAAGAGGAGCAACTGGGACAGAATCCAGAGCCCCGACCGGGATTAGAATCCAGGGTGCCGGTGCCGCAGGCGGAGAGTTAGCCTATTGAGCCATTGCGCCGGCCAAGAATAGATGGATATTTCTAGAACTTGATGAATAAGTTTATCAAGTCAAAGACCAGCACGGAGATGTCACTATCATTACTATTCAACGTTATTCTAGATACATTGTCTTATATAGTAAGATTAATAGTAGCTATAAATATTGGAATTGCCACTATTTATATATAAAAGAACCTTAAAAGATCTCAGTAGATTCAACTGATAAACTATTGAAAATTCACATAGCATTGAGTAGCTGGAAGCAAACTAAATGTGTGTATGAGTCATTTTCTTATGTACCAGCCACAACACCATAGGGTGACCAATGATTGTCATGTTCCTGGGACTTTCTCAGATACAGCCCTGGAAGTCTTATCTCTGGAAAACCTCAAAGTTCTCAATAAAGGGGAGAGTTTCATTATCCTAGAACAGGAAAAATTCACAAAAATACCAAACATGTAAACTTCCTAAATTAATTCATATTTTGATTGCAATTCTAATAAGATGTAGCAAAATGACTCCATGTTTGTATGTAAAAACACAAATAATTGAGGTAAGAAAACTATAAGACAGAATAATGAGGGGGAATTTGGATTATAAGCTATGAAAATATATCAAAAAGTGAAAATAATTCCAATTATTGTTCCTGTACAAAAATTATTGTACCTGAACAAGAAATTCAAAGGAGTAAAAACTCTACAGAGTAGAAAACTAAAAGGCAGTTCAAGTATATATAAATATTTTTATAAAAATAGGTCTATATTAATTCAGGAGGAAATATCAATAGTCAAAAATGATGCTAAGGGGCCGGAGCCATGGTGTACTAGGTTCATCCTCTGCCGTAGCACCGGCATCCCATATGGGCACTGGTTCTAGTCCTGGCTGCTCCTCTTCTAGTCCAGCTCTCTACTGTGTCCTGGGATAGCAGTAGAGGATGGCCCAAGTGCTTGGGCCCCTGCACCCTAATGGGAGACCAGGAGGAAGTGCCTGGCTCCTGGCTTCAAATCGGCGTAGCTCCAACCATTGCGGCCATTTGGTGAGTGAACCAATGGAAAGAAGACCTTTCTCTCTGTTTCTCTCACTGTCTGTAAATCTACCTGTCAAATAAATAAATAAAAATCTTTTTAAAAAAAGATGTTGAACAAATTAGTTACAATTTTGTATAAAGTTAAATTCCTACCTTAAGGTGTCATAAAATTTACTGCAGTGAGATTACTTAAATATAAATGAAGCCACCCCATCTCCTTCTCTTTCAAAAAAAGAGAGCTTGAAGAAAATAGAGTTAAGTTGAAGAGGATCATCTTTTAAAGTGTTAAGCAGAGAAAAATCTTTTTGTTTTGAAGCTTTTATTTAATGAATGAATTTTTCATAGAGAAAAATCCTAAAGAATGTATTGAGATATTTGATTCCACACATAAAATTAAAACTGCTAGTATCAAGCAAACAAATAAATAAATACCATAAATAAAACCTAAAGACATATTGTGAATTTGATATCTTTATCTGAATCAACTATGACAGGTTTTATATTGTGAGTTTGTGAGTATTATTTATAATTCCATAAGAAAATTATGTAATCCTTATATAATAGATAATATATAATGTAGACATTCAGAAAATGAGAAATGAATGGCTGAAATACTTAAGGAAATGTGTTCATCATTGCTAACACTCAAAAAATGAAAAATAAAGCATCAATGAGAATATATGACTTTCTTATACGTGATTAGACACAACTTTATTTTGTGCATGATTCATAGATGGAAAAAAACTTCCTCTCCAGTAAAAACTTACCTGATAAAAGAATACTTTCAGGGGCCAAGGCTGTGGCCTAGTGGGTAAAGCTGCTGCCTGCAGTGCCGGCATCCCATATGGACACCAGTTTGAATCCTGACTACTCCACATCTAATCCAGCCCTCTGCTATGGCCTGGGAAAGCAGTGGAAAATGGCCCAAGTCCTGCACCCATGTGGGAGACCAGGAGGAAACCCTGGCTCCTGGTTTCAGATAGGCCCAGCTCCGGCTATTGCTACCATTTGGGGAGTGAAACAGAGGGTGCAGACCTCTTTCTTTCTCTCTCTCTGCCTCTGCTTCCCTGTAACTTTGCATTTCAAATAAATAAATCTTTTAAAAAAGAATACTTTTAAATGTGACACATTGGTTCTGCCTACTTGACAACATTTCAATTTCATCCATGTTTCTATTTTTACCAATATGTACATGTGTATGAAATTGCGTATTTTATCACATTTTGCTGTTCACTATTTTATAATAGTGAGTAAACATGGACAAAGAGATATGCACCCAAATCTATCCTAACCCATTGCAAAACTGTCCCTTCAAGAATAATGAGACAAAATTAAAGGTAGAGAGATAGAGATAGAAAGAGAACACAAAGAAAAAGGAATCATGAAATAGATACGAAGGAACAGAAATAGAAGGGTGATTTGCATCATCAACCAGAAGCAGTAAATGTTGGGAAAACGCTATAAAAATTCCAGGATTTTTAAACCTGGATTTCTCATCTAGTCAGATAATTAATCCAATGAAGGTAATGATAATCCTCTAATTTCAGTGGCTGAAGACATCAAATGTTTATTTCTCACTCAGGTACCAGGGAGGCTGGTGAGAGCTCTGAACCACTTAGTCATTCAGGGACCCAGGCTGATGGAGAGTCCACTACCTACAACACATGTCTTCAAGGTAGGCTTGGGTGTGGACTTCCAATCAGCAGACGTGGAAAAAAGATGTACAGGCTTCACCTGCTTCTCATAGGCCCCAGACTGGAGTGTCCGCATCAATTCTGCTCATATTCCTGTTGTGGAAAGCAGCTGCATGGCCTTACCCAGATATAAAGGGGTCTGAGACATGAAGTCCCTGGCAGGGTAACCACACACACTAACAACTCCCTCTTAAGGAAAGCAAAGCATAAAGTTTATATGACAATTAGCTGTTATCAAAACTTTTATTCAGGATTTTGAAAAAGCTACTTAGAGATGTGGGTCATCAGAAAAAGCAAGAGATCAGGAGGTTGCAAATACAAGACTGTGGAATCAGGAGAGCATGACATCACAGGTGAGGAGCCAGGAGAAGGTCTAGGGTGGCAGCCACACAGCTGTGCAGCAGGCCTGGAAGAGTGGCCAGTCCAGGTTAGACAGGCATGATAAAAATCTGGGACTGTCAGAATATCTGATACATTTGGCGATACGAAAGATAGTATTGTGAATCATTTTATATATCAGTTATATTTAAATTTTGGAAAAAGATTAGGCACAGATATGTAAAAGTTCCAGAAATTATAAAAAATTAGGCAGTTATTAACTTTTGGAAATAATAAAGGTACTAGAGGAATGGGAACATGTGATTCTACATAGCAACAAGTGCTAATGATCGTGAGATACATTTGCATAGGATTTTTTTTAAGTTTTTATTTATTTATTTATTTGAGGAGTAGAGTTACAGACACAGAGAAAGATCTTCCATCTGCTGGTTCACTCCCCAAATGACTGCAATGGACAGAATTGGGCCTATCTGAAGCCAGGAGCCAGGAGCTTCCTCTGGGTCTCACATGGATATAGGGGTGCAAGAACTTGGGCCATCTTCTACTGCTTTCCTAGGCCACAGCAGAGAGCTGGATTGGAAAAGGAGTAGTTTGGACATAAACCAGCTGCAAGAACAGGCTCCCATTTGGGATGTCAGTGCCATAGGCAGAGGCTTAGCCTACTATGCCACAGAGTCGGCCCCTGCAGAGGAAGTTAATCAAAATCTTCTGTATAAACACACTGGGAAGGTGTTGGTGCTGGGATGTGATTGTTAGTGCAAGGAAGTTTATGTAAGAAGGAAAGGGATCTGTAATAATTGGAATTCAGTAGATGAAGTAGAAACATATTAATTAGAAATGTAGAGGCAGAACGCAGACAAAATAGGTAAAAAATGAAAATATTTGCCTTTTAGAATTAGAACTCGGCGTGGAGGATGGAGCAGTGCATGCTGGTTACATAAATATTTCATAACTATTTGATTTCCACAAACTCCATGTGCAAACTACTTTGATTGAATTAAAAATCAATGACTTTTAAGAGAGCACATGGCTAGTAAGAGGCTAACCTACTAGATTGTGGAAGAAAACTAGGATTTTCCACTCACATATCTAGGATGATTTTCAGAAGCAAGAGAATTTGTTTGCTTAAAGTTCTTTGGACATGAAAACTAGTATGGGCTTTCCACCAGATTTGGACTACCATCTTCCAGTTCATTTCAGCTATCATCTCAAAGCCATTTGGTGTATTCATTGGTTGTTGTGGAAGCCACTTGATTATAATTTTTAAACTGGGTTATTTTGATCCTTTTGGTAATGAAGACTCCTCAGCTTTCCCAGAGATGGTTTAGTGTTAAAATGAAGTTTATGTTCAGAAATTGAGTCCTTGTTCTGGCTGAATGTGGCTACTGCCATGCTGGACTGTTGTCCCTTTAGTGTATACTTCGATTCTAACACCATGTAAAGAGACACAGATGGATAAATCAACGTGATTGTCACTCATTGGCACAGAAATTATTAACAAGTTTCTTTTTTCTCTCTCTCTCTTCCTTCCTCCCTTCCTCCCCCCTTCTTCCTTCCTTCCTTCCTTCCTCCCTTCCTCCCCCCTTTTTCCTTCCTTCCTTCCTTCTTTCCTTCTTTCCTTCCTTCCTTCTTTCCTTCTTTCCTTCCTCCCTCCTTTCCTCTCTCCCTCTCTTCCTCCCTTCCTCCCTCCCTCCCTCCCTCCCTCCCTCCCTCTCTTCTTTCCTCCCGCCCTCTTTGCTTTCCTTCCTTCCTTCCTTCCTTCCTTCCTTCCTTCCTTCCTTCCTTCCTTCCTCTCCTCCCCCTTTCTTTCTCTCCTATACTTATTATAATGAGAAAATTAAAAGAAAAGCATTTCAACTTAGATTCTTATACACAATGGAGAAAGTGATAACTGGTTTGGAAATCCTTTGCTCTTAACTCAAAGACCTCCTATTGTTGATGACTTCCTGAGCTGAAAGGGAATACTCAGGTTTTACTCAGGGACCTTTCCCTGTAGAGAGATGAGCACATACCTCACCCCTGAGATTAGGGAAGATGGCTTTGCACCTGAGAAATTTCTCACTTATCACTTTTCTTTTTCCTTAGGCATATATGGTAGAATTCAAAACAGGTTGGAGCTTTTCTGCATTTCCTGCCAGGTAAGCTAATGAAAGTCAATGTGCATGTAAAGACAAAATGATTAGCTAAGTATTTGCCAAAGCCAAATTTTCCAAGAAAGAAAAAAATGGCAAGCCATTTTAAGAGATGAATAGTCTAACATTGCTCTGTTCAGCTACCGGTGGAAGTCAGCGAATTGCAGTCATGACTTCCTTTGGGCATTAAGAACTAAAGGAACCATATAATGTCACCATTTGTCATTCATGATCATATAAAAGTTTTTGTTTGTGATCTGATTTGCACCCAGACCCTCCCCTCTTTCGCACTTGATTTTAAAAAGTAAACGTTTCATCAAGTTCTAAGACAAGCAAGGAAAGGGATGCACTTAAGGTAGGGAAACAAAATATTTTTGTAATTGTATGTTTTTCTCCTTCTTGGATTGATAATTTTTCTGGAATCTTCTGAGGTTTTTGTTCTAAGAAGAATCAAGCATATCTTCCATTCTCCACTCATTTTCTCAATAGCCATAGGCATCTCTCCTTGGATCTCCTGCCTCTCAGATCTCTTCTCCTCAAGGCCATGGCACTAGTGATCTAGTGGCATAGAGCTTAGCTAATAATCCTAAGGTGACAGGCACCTGTCACACTTACTGTCAAAGCATGTGTTTTGTTTGAAGCTTA
Organism: Oryctolagus cuniculus; assembly: GCF_964237555.1. Classification (NCBI taxonomy): domain Eukaryota; kingdom Metazoa; phylum Chordata; class Mammalia; order Lagomorpha; family Leporidae; genus Oryctolagus; species Oryctolagus cuniculus. The sequence goes on from NC_091436.1 coordinate 57,870,646, forward strand.
GTTTCACTTAACTGTTAAAATTTCCATGTTTGTTTCAGGTTAAAAAATGACATTGCATAAGTCTATGTGGATATGTAAGCCCTTAGGTTATACATAACTTTTTTCAATGAGTTTATAATAATAATTTGTCCAAAGCCTGTATAATACTCCGAGAGTTCTAAAAAGTATATATATATATATATATATATATATATATATATATATATGGGTTTAGCTCCAGAAGAACTGGTGGAAAGATATTGTGGTGTCAGGAAGTTATTCTTCCACCTTTGTAGTCTCCCTCTTACTCTCATTTCTTTATATACATATGTATAGGCACACACATATTTCCAATACCTCCATTGTGTCTGATACAATGGTGTATGTTAAAATATCAATAGAGAAACAAAACTGGGTTACTCTAGGATTAAGAACCAGAGTTGTAAACTATCCTTTCTTTTCTCATCAGAGAATTGTCAGCATTTGCTCTTCTGAGGCCAAATCATTTTGGTTTTCCTTAAACAATGTAAACATGGATGACTATCTATAGATAGTTCTTTTCATGTTAGCCTCAAGGTTCCTTCTTCCATGGCCTTATCTGGTTTCAGCTGCTCTTCAGAATGAGCACTGTATATTTTCTTAGTCTGCAAATACAGACAAAGCTCCTACTCTTGTGATTTTCCCAAAGGCAGTTTGGTCTGAGTCTCAGTGCGGTGCTGCAATGTATTTGTATGAATAAGATCATCCTTGGGTGAGTCAGTCACTCTACCTCCCACAGACCCACGGGCCAGCACATGTAGTTCTCCCTGGTCAAAGGAGGGGGCAAATCTGGCCCCGCCAGAGCTCACTGTAAACCTTGCAAACAATCTTGGTGCCTGAGGTTATTTTAAACCTCAGCATTTTAGCATCTGACTATTCTTTTTCACTATTAAAAGTAATTTAATAATAGTTTTTAAAGACAAATATTATGGAGTCTTTGCATTTATGAACGAGTTAGTTAAAATATATTCCATATTTAAAACAAGCAATTAGTATTTTTTTCTGAAGATAATTTCCAATGACAGAGTTAATGTACATTTTAACTTTTCGAACTCTGTAATGAATGCTATTTTGCAAACAAATATTTTTAAAAAGAAGAAAACAAGAAGCAAAACAGTAAATGTTATTTCTTAAATTACTTATTTTCTTGGCTTATTTTTCAAGAGTTCCTCTCACTGAGTATTTATACCCTTTATGAATGTTGTGTTTAGACCCAAGTTCAGGGTGTAGAATGTCCCCTAAAACATGTTGTTGATTTGAAGGATTATTGACATCTATTTCTAATAGTAATTAGATGTTTTCATTAAAAATTATTCCTCATAGTACTTTTTCAGCAATAAAAATGAAAATGCATTGTTTTTCCTCTGTTAATTTATACATAACCATTTTTGAGTATACCTTAGATGCAAACATTCATTTAGGTTTCAGAAAACACATATCACTGACCCTGTATAGTTTTCTTATGAAAAAAATACAATTTTTGCTCCTAAAGGTTTGATGGCTTAGTTTAGCACCATAGGGTCTAGTGAAGTAAGAGCCAATTGTGTTTGGCTTTGAAAAATGGAAAGAAGCTAGGCAGAAAGAGGCAGGCAATTGCAGGAAGTTAGCAGAAGTATGGGCTCAAAAACTGGAAGAAGAAGAAACAGGTTTCACTGAGGAGAGTTTCAGTTGAGGTTTGTGGTAGTTATCTGTGGCTGTGTAACAATATTAACACAAATAGGGGATTAAAACATCATATCTTATTATCTCACAATTTCAGTAGCTCAGAAATTGGAGGCAACTTGGCGGGTACCTCTGCTCACATGACTCACAAAGCTGCAGTTGTTGTTGGCCAGAGAAGGAGGTTTCATGTGAGGCTTGATTGGGAAGGATTTGATTTTAAGCCCAGGTTATTGTTACTAGTACTCTGTTCCTTATGCATTGTCAGTTCCTTGTTGGTTATTGCCAATCCTCAGCTGCTTGTCATGTTGACTATCTCCCAAACACTGCCGATAGCTTCCTGAAGCCAGGAAAGAAGGGAGTGTCTCCTAGCAAGAAAGGCATTGCAATTTTATGTGATATAATCATGTACACCCCATCACCTTTGCTGTATTCTGTGGGCAGGACGCAAGTCACAGATCCCACCTATACCTAAGGCTTGGAATTGCACAAACAAGTAAATCACAGAGCCAGGGACCAAGAGAGCCACTTTGGAGTCTGCCTACGATAAGAATCAAACCAAATAAGTCAGACAATGATTAAAGGCTATTTTTCAAATGAAAAAAATGTAGGTGCTTGTCGCTCCCCCTCTTCGTGGAGGAGCAACACAGGACCCTGCGCTGTTCCTTTGTCTGCTCGGCCCTCCCCGGGTTTGCTGCTGGTTCTTCCCGGGTTGGCTACTATCCCTTCCACCTCCGTGGAAGGGCAGTTCCCCCTGGCCGCATTCCCCACTTCCTCAGGGGAGCGGCACACCGCCGGCCGGTTCTCTCGGGGGCTGCACGGGTTCCCTTAGATGTTCCCCATAGATGTTCCCGGTGCATGCCGTCTCTCTCCTCCTTTATAGTCCTCCTCCGCCAATCCCAACTCGGCTGCCCACACGCCGAGTACGCTGCTCTCCTCCAATCAGGAGCAAGTCCTACAGTTAATTGGTTGAACTGGAGGCAGCTGTGCGGAAGCTGTTTACTTCTCTCCCAGCGCCATATTGTGGGAGAGCAGATGCATAGAATAAGTCTTAATTCCAGTAACAGTCTAGTCCGAGCTGCTCCCCACAGATCCCCCTTTCTTTTTATTTTTTTATTTTTTATTTATTTATTTTTTTTTTTTTGGCGTTGATACGCGCCTGTCTTCGGTGTCCCGCAGCACACACTCTGCTCTACTTGCTAGAGTTGCCACAGGCTCTTACAAGTCCTATCCATCAGGCAAACCGAATCCGGGTCCTCTCTTCGCCATGTTGTGAGGAGGTTTTTAGGCGCTGATGCGTGCCTGTGTTCAGTGCCCTGCAGCGCATGCTCTGCTCTGCCTGCAGGGGACTTACAAGACCTATCAGGCAAACCGAATCCAAGCCTTCTCATTGCCTTATTGTGGGGGAGACTTATTAGTGTTGGTTCGTGCCTATCTTCGGTGACCTGCAGCTCATACTCTGGTCGAGCTTTGCTGGCGCTTACCGCCTTAAATCAGGCAGACCGAATCCAAGCCTCCTAATTGTTGCATTGTGGGGAAGCTTTACTGATGTTAATTCGTGCCTGTCTTCGGTGACCTGCGGCTAGCCGCCCAGGTGCTCATCGCCTCACTAATCGGGCAGACCGAATCCAAGCCTTCTAATTGGCATGTTGAGGGGAGGCCTTATTTTTCTCTATTTCTCTATCTCCGGGCATTCCTACCTCTCCCATTTCACTTCTATCTTCCAGCATTCCCATTTCTCTTTTACTTCACTTCCAAACTTCTGTTTCTCTTATCCCCGCAGCTTCCCGGCACCTCGCCGCTTCAGCCCGCGCGCCTCTCTCATCTGCGCAGCTTCCCGGCTTTGCGCGGCTCGGCTTTGCGCGCTCCGCGGTCTCCACGCTTAACCCTTTCGCGTCTGAACCACGGCCTACGCCAGCGTTCCCTATCTATTCACGCCCCGTGCTCTCTCTGCACGCGGGCGGCTTCCGCGAGTAACACAGCGTAGCTTGCGTCTCCACCACTAGCATTCAATCCAAGTTCCCCGGGCTAGCCTGGCGAATTCAACCCAGCGTACGTCTCCGCCCCACGATCTGGCTTCCCGTCCTTTGCTCCCCGGGCTAATCAGACGGATCCCAATCTGGCTTACGTCTCAGCTTCTGGTTTCAACTTTTCGCCCCCTATTCCCGGGCTAACTTGAGAACCCCAAAGTGGCTTCCGTTTCCGCCTCGGCCTGCCCCCCACGGCTTCAATTTCCCTAACATTTTTCTCTACCCGGTATGTTTCCCTAAGTTTTCTTCCAACAATATTCCTCTCATTTCTCCTGGCTTCTCCCCACAGTCCGTATCCGAGTCCAAGCCTCCTCCAGGTTTCACTTTCGCTTTCAATCTCCTAGCTTCCCCGCCATAGTCCGCATCCGAGTCTATGAAAGCTTTCACTTTCGCTTTCAATCCTAACTTCTTTCCCACAGTCCATATCCGAGTCTATGCCTAGGCTTTCAATAGCTTCTTCCGGCACCTAGGCTCTTCGCTAGTCTCTCTCTCCGGTATTTTCCTGCTTCTTCCCGTTTCTTCCCTCCTAAGTTTCCTATCCGTCCTAAGTTTCCTATCCGAGTCACGGCACCATTATGTCGCTCCCCCTCTTCGTGGAGGAGCAACACAGGACCCTGCGCTGTTCCTTTGTCTGCTCGGCCCTCCCCGGGTTTGCTGCTGGTTCTTCCCGGGTTGGCTACTATCCCTTCCACCTCCGTGGAAGGGCAGTTCCCCCTGGCCGCATTCCCCACTTCCTCAGGGGAGCGGCACACCGCCGGCCGGTTCTCTCGGGGGCTGCACGGGTTCCCTTAGATGTTCCCCATAGATGTTCCCGGTGCATGCCGTCTCTCTCCTCCTTTATAGTCCTCCTCCGCCAATCCCAACTCGGCTGCCCACATGCCGAGTACGCTGCTCTCCTCCAATCAGGAGCAAGTCCTACAGTTAATTGGTTGAACTGGAGGCAGCTGTGCGGAAGCTGTTTACTTCTCTCCCAGCGCCATATTGTGGGAGAGCAGATGCATAGAATAAGTCTTAATTCCAGTAACAGTCTAGTCCGAGCTGCTCCCCACAGGTGCTGGCATTGTGGTGTAGTGGGGAAAGCCACTGTTTGCAATGCTGGCGTCCCATATGGGTGCTGGTTAGAATCCTGGCTGTGTCACTTTTGATCCAGCTCTCTGCTAATACGCCTGGGAAAGCAGTGGGAATTGGCTCTATTCCTTGGACATTTGCACCTGTGTGGAGACCTGGAAGAAGCTCCTGTCTCCTGGTTTTGGATTGGCCCAGGTCTTATTCTTATTTTGAAGGAGGAGAGTATTGGTTATCTCTCGTAGTTTCTATAAAAGGCATCCTACAAAGCCAAGACACTGTGGCAAAAAATGACTTAAATGAAAAATCTCTGTGAATGAGATCCCAGTGGAAAGAAGGGACCATCAAAGAAGGAGGTACCTTTCTCTGAAGGGAGGAGAGAACTTCCACTTTGACTATAGCCTTGTTTAAATAAGGTCGGAGTTGGTGAACTCAAGAGGCTTCCATAACCTTGGCAGCTCATGACAAGAGCCTTGGGTGATTACTGATGTCATAAATAAGAGTGTCAATTGTTAAATCAACAACAGGAGTCACTGTGCACTTACTCCCTATGTAGGATCTCTGTTTTTAATGTGTTGTACTATGAGAATTAATGGTAAAAATAGTCTTCAAACAGTACTTTATACTTTGTGTTTCTGTGTGGGTGCAAACTGTTGAAATCTTTATTTAGCATATACCAAGTTGATCATCTGTATATAAAGATAATTGAAAATGAATCTTGTTGAAGAATGGGATGGGAGAAGGAGTGGGAGATGGGATGGTTGCGGGTGGGAGGGTGATTATGGGGGAAAAAGCTGCTGTAATACAAAAGTTGTACTTTGGAAATTTATATTTATTAAATAAAAGTTTTCTAAGAAAAAAAGGCATCCTACATAGTTGAAAGGAAATGAGTTTCGGAAGAGCTCTTTCAGACTTCTTCTGGTCAGGAGATTAGGGTATAAAGTCATTTTCGTAAAACAAAGTCTTAATAGAAGCAGCACCATGTCTCTGGAAAGAATCTTTTTCTCCTTCATTCTTCCACTTGTTCGGTAAAAAGTCAATGGGAGGCTTTTGAAAGCAACATGGGATGAAGGTGGAAGAGCCACTCAAATAAATCTAATCAAGGATTCTTGTCTGCTACCTTCAAAGAGAAGGCAAATGGAGCATTTGTGTAGATTCAGCAGGCAGGAGACTTAAGGTATCTCTTGACAGTTTGCTTGGATGTGTAGCCCTGTTAAGTATTAGAAGCATCTAATGAAGCCAGAGAAGCCTTGAGGGAAAAACAGGTACTATCTGAATCTAATCACAAAAGAAGTTCAGGTATGTTAGTCATAATCAAATCAGGTTGCTAGATTATCTGAATAGAGTTTGAAGTGTTTGCTTTTCAAAACAAGGATCTGATTAGGTCTTCATTAGTTTAATCAATCAATCACTACCTCATTAATGTTCATTGCCACCGAATCAACAGGTATAGAGGCTTGCTGACAAAGACCAGATACAGAAGGGAAGATGAAGAGCACACAGAATGAACTCTTATTTGAATTTCCATGCAGATATTTGCTATTTTACCTTCTTTTCTGTTTGGATTCATTCACGTCTATCTCCTTAGAGATGCTGTAGCCATTAACACCATGGTCTTGAGGTTCTCCACACTTGTATAATCTGAGACTCAGGAGGGCAATGTGATTTGACTTGGCCACAAATCAACGTGGCTGCAAAAGCCAGGGATTGGGCCCCTAAGAGTATGTCCTCTGTGTCAAGTTCTCAATTTAATTCTTGTACTAGTGATATCACAAAGAAGAAAGAAGTTAAAATGAGATATATCTAAGGATACATTCACTTAAGGATAGCAATGAACTTCAGTGAATTATACTTCATTTACATATAGACTTGTTCTTTTTCTTTTTTAAAGATTTATTTGATTTTATTTGAAGAATATATATATAATCTACCTTTCATATATATATATATAGACACACACAGAGATAGAAAGAGAGAGAGAGAGAGAGAGAGGAAAAAGAGCTTCCATCTGCTAGTTCACTTCCCAAATGGCTGAAATGGCTGGAGCTGGTCAGATCTGAAGCCGGTAGCCAGGTGCTTCTTCAGGGTTTCCGGCAGGGGCCCAAGGACTTGAGTGATTCTCCATTGCTTTCACATATGCATTAGTAATGAGCTAATTAGCTATGTGGGGCAGCTTTGACTTGAAACTTTGCCCATGGTGGTGGTGACTTTACCCACAATGCCACAGTGCCAGCCAATGAATCTTATTCTTTAGCCTTAAAATTCTGGAGCTTCTCTTAAATTTAGGAGTCTGACTAGATGCTATAAGACTTAATTATTGGGGCCGGTGCTGTGGCTTAGCAGGTAAAGCTGCTGCCTGCAGTACTGGCATCCCATATGGCCACTAGTTCAAGTCCCGGCTGCTCCATTTTCAATCTAGGTTTCTGCTATGGCCTGGGAAAGCAGTAGAAGATGGCCTAAGTCCTGGGCCCCTGCAACCATGTGGGAGACCTGGAAGAAGCTACTGGCTCCTGCTTAGGATTGGCGCAGCACCGGAGGATGTAGCCAATTGGGGAGTGAACCAGCGGCTGGAAGAGCTCTTTCTCTCTCTCTGCCTCTCTTTCTCTCTCTGATTTTCAAATAAAATAAATAAATCTTTAAAAAAGACTTAATTATTGATGAAAATGCATATAGAAATCCTTAGATGAGAGATGCCGTATAAAATTATTCTGTATAAAGTGCAGAGTGCTAGGTGTAGATTTGACCTGAACACAAACCACTTGGTGAGCCAGTGGCCAGGTTATTTTGGGGGATTATGTTTACCATTGCAATAGCAGGGACATAGAGAGTATGGTTCTGTTATTCAGTCTGAGAATAAGCCCTGAGTAAATTTAATCAAAGTCCTCCTCTCATTAATTATTAAGTTTTTTTTTTTTTTTTTTTTTGGCTTTCATCAAGTATCTTTGTTTTTCAAGGTGGTAGTGTCACTACCTTATAGTTCGCAAAATGTTCATTTTGATTATCTTTGGAGTCTTAAAGTCTGTGGGTATTACCAGACTCCTTTTATTTTTTAAAATAAATACAGCCATTTGTTATAAATACAGCATCAGAAAAATGAAGCTCTTTGCCAGAACAAGGCTGCTTGCCTGTCTGAACAGAGGTAACCCCGATGTCACCATGCCAGGGCCTGCTGTGGCGTCACTGCTCAGTGGCAGTTGGCAGTCCTGGGAGGGTTACCAAGAAGGATTCCGGTTCTTCTGGTCGTAAGTGCCAGGAAGTTAGGTCTCTCCCACTGGTTTTATCACCTTGTGTTATGAAGTTTTATGGAAGAATTGCTTCACTCTTCAGGGTCTCAGATGTTTGTCTTACCTCATTTAGGAGAATGCACCGGAACTGTGGGAAAAAGGCACTGAGTATGTCTTCCCAGGCTGTGTATAGTTGTGCAGGTTGTGCACTATACAATTCGTATCAAAGAGGGTACAGATATTCATTTTTTAAACATTTATTTAGACATTCTTATTATTACAACACTGTTCTAACAGGTTGGAACAAAGTGTTGAGGAAGAGGGCTTTTTTCTAATTTATGCAAAAGTTTAGGGCCCTGAATCAGGGCAAGTGTATGAAAAAAAAATATATAAGATTTAAGCAAAAAGGAAGGGTTAAAGTTCTTTATTTTATTGTTGGTTCATTTAGTATGCAATTTGTAAGACTATAATGCAGTTTATATTTATGAGCAAAAACCTATAAATTCTACCAAATGATAGATGTCCCATCAGACAATACTGAAATGTAGAAATTTCAGATATGATTTTCAAAACATTTACAGCTAATTAGAAAGTCTTGGCTGGCACTGCAGCTCAATAGGCTAATCCTTTGCCTGCGGCGCCGGCACCCCGGGTTCTAGTCCCAGTCGGGGCGCTGGATTCTGTCCCGGTTGCTCCTCTTCCAGTCCAGCTCTCTGCTGTGGCCTGGGAAGGCAGTGGAGGATGGCCCAAGTGCTTGGGCCCTGCACTCGTATGGGAGACCAGGAGAAGTTGGCTCCTGGCTTCGGATCAGCACGGTGCGCCAGCCACAGCAGCCATTGTGGGGTGAACGAACGGAAAGGAAGACCTTTCTCTCTCTCTCTCACTGTCCACTCTGCCTGTCAAAAAAAAAAAAAAAAAAAAAGTCTACACAGCTACAAACATCAAACAATGTAAAATAAGTGAAATTCTTTCCTCTAAATTTCACAGGTGACTGAAACTCCAGGTTCTGTAGGTCCTTGAAAGAACTTGCCCAAGAGATATTTCTACATTTTCCCACCTCTGTAATTTCATCAAAGATGACTCCTCTCATACTCAATGCTTCCTCAAATTATGTCTCAATGATAAATGAGTCATTTCATTAAAGAGTAATGGTTTACAGTGTTTTAGTTAGCTTGCATATGGTATTTGAACTGAAGCTTGACTAATAGAAGCTTGGAGACAAAATTGAGTACAAATTATAAATAGGTAAACCAAGGAAAGCTCCAAGTGACCAAGGAAAGCTCCAAGTGACCAAGACAAAATATCCAAAAGAGGTGGAAGGAAATGGATTTTGCATGTTGAAAACAATAATTAAAAAAACATAACAGAAAAACAGGCATCAAACATGTTTCTCCAAATTCTAAAAAATCTGTTTTCTATTATGCTCCCAATCAATTTATTACATCATGTTTAATGGATTACAGGAAGTTCTCAATGAACTACAATATTACTCTTTTAAAAAACTTGACAGACAGTGAGCTCTCTGCTGGTTAACCCCCCCCCCCCCCCCAATGCCTTCAGTTGCAAGGGCCAGCCCAGACCATGTGGGTAATAGGGTACCTCAGCAAAGATCTGCTGCTTCCCAGGGTGCATGCTAATTGGAAGATGGATAAGAAGTGGAGTAGCCTGGATTTGAGCAAGGCAGTCTGATACAGGATGCAGGCAACCAGGCAGTGTGTTAATGGCTGAGCCAAACTCCTGTCCCTCCCATTTTTTTGTAACCAGGTTTACAAAAGTTTTATTGTTTATCACATCTCTTGCAGAGTTCCTGTCATTTAGTTTTCACGTTTAAGGTAACATCTTGGTGATATCTTTCAAGTGAAAACTCTTGATTTCCTTTCTTTTCCTTCTCCGTCTTGTCACTGATTTAACATCGCTGGCCATAGTTTCATTTGGATTCTCCTTATTAAAATAATTTTTAATTGCTTAACAGTTATGATTTTTACTAATTTGTATTATTTTTAGAAATATTAACATATGATCTTTGTTCATTTTTATGGGGTGCAGTGCAGTATTTCACACATACGTACAGTGTAAACCAATTCACCTAAGCAACTAGCCTTTCATTTCCTCATTTTTTTCTCAGTGTTTGGCACCTACCAGTTCCTCTCTTCCAATTCTTTGTATGGGATATAATACATTGTTGTGGACTATTATTGTCCTATAGTGATGAAGAACTTCAGGACCAATTACCTCCGTCCGACTGCATTTAGGTGCCCATTATTTGATCTTTCTCTATCTTGGATGCTGATGACTTCAAAATTATTCTGCTCTTTTAGCTGTCTTCACAACTTTCTTATTTCCACTTTCCTTTTCTCTTTCCTGGACCCTCCTAATTCCCCATATCATATTCTCTCTCTACACCTATATTTTTTACATGCAATCTCTGAGCATCTTTATTTTTGTTGATATTTCTTCACCTTGCCTTTTCAAATTCTTTCCCTTTCCCTAAATTGTTGGTCATAACATTGTAACTGTTTTGCTTGAGTTATCAGCCATATTTATGTCTTTCCTTCAGATGTTTCCTAAATTCATTTTACTGACACAGACACAATTAGCAACTTCTTTCTTAATTCCCCTGTCTAGTTTATTTTCATCTGATCAGCAACAAACATTATTTTACTCATTTCCTGTGACCTCCAAATTTAAACACCTCAAGAGATTCTGGTCTTTCCATCACCTTCTTCCTTCCATCTCATTACCCTCTACTGTTCATAGTGTGATGATACATCCTGGCTTACACAGGATAGTCCTAGTCTCTGCCTGCTTCTCCAAAGCAATTACAAGTTGTGTTCCTTTCACTTCCAAACTGTCCTACTTGGATAATAAATTATGGGACATCAGATTTATCTGGGACTTTCTTCCTGAGTCTGCTCATATACAAATTGATTTTGCAATTCTCTGATTGGAGTTGCTTGCATACTTATAAGTATTGGTATACACCATTATTCCTGTGATTTTTTAAAATGCTCACCTTATCATAACTCTCCTATCTGCCAAACTGTGCTCAAGATCACATCGGGTAAACCTTATTCATTCTTTCCTCTGGGTGCCACATTTCCTCCAGAACATTTCATTTCCTATAGGCCAACTCATCAAAACCGCACCTCACACAACAGTGAGGGCTTGGATATTCTACTTTCTATTCTTACCAGTATGACCTGGTAGAATCAGGGTCCATTTTTTCAGGGGCTATGAGACCATTCATCAAAATGGTCACAGTTTTAAACATTGGGACTATAATTATTATCAGTTTATGACTATTAAATCATTACTTATAGGTTGCATTGTGGCATAGTGGGTAATGCTAATTACCAGCATTCCATATAGGTGCCAGTTTGTATTCCGGCTGCTCCACTTCCAATCCAGCTCCCAGCTAATGGCCTTGGAAAGCAGCAGAAGGTGGCCCAGATTGCGTGGGCCCAAGTACCCATGTGAGAGACCTGGAGGAAGCTCCTGGCTCCTGGCTTCATCCTGGCCTGGCCCTGGCTGTGGTGATTATTTGGGGAGAGAACTAGTGGATAGAAGCTTCCTCACTCTCCCTCTCTCCCCCCATCCTGTAACTCTTCCAAATAAATAAGTAAATAAATCTTTAAAAAATCATTACTTATGAAATTCCTCCCAAACAAAACCAAAAATAAAAATAGATTTTTATCTTATTTAGTTTACTTCTGATCTAATGATACAGGAGCCAATTTTGACACGTCTTGTCAATTTGCAATGTTACCTGGTATATTTCTATGTGACATATGTAGATCTGAGTTCTTCTATTTCATTGCTTTTTGAAAAGAGTTCTGTACTGACAACAGTTAAATAGCATGTTGGCCGGCGCCGCGGCTCACTAGGCTAATCCTCCGCCTATGGCTAGGCGCCGGCACACCGGGTTCTAGTCCCAGTCGGGGCGTCGGATTCTGTCCTGGTTGCCCCTCTTCCAGGCCAGCTCTCTGCTGTGGCCAGGAGTGCAGTGGAGGATGGCCCAAGTGCTTGGGTCCTGCACCCGCATTGGAGACCAGGAGAGACACCTGGCTCCTGCCTTCAGATCAGATCAGCGCGATGCGCCAGCCACAGCACACCGCTGCGGCGGCCATTGGAGGGTGAACCAACGGCAAAGGAAGACCTTTCTCTCTGTCTCTCTTTCTCTCTCACTGTCCACTCTGCCTGTCAAAAAAATAAATAAATAAAAATAAAAAAATAGCATGTCAACCATAAAGAATTATGAAAGAAAACTGAATTTTTGCTATTTCTTTTTTTAAATGTTGAACTTTCTTCTTTTACAAAAAAATTATTTTTTATTGGAAAGGCAGAGCAACTGAGAGAGAGGGAGAGACAGAGAATATCTTCCATCCACTGTTTCATTCCTCAGATGCCCTCAACTGCCAGGTCTGGGCCAGGGCAAAGCCAAGATGTGAGTGCAGGGACCGTTGTCTGCTGCTTCTCAAGCACAGTAGCAGGGTGCTGGAGTGGAAGCAGAGTAGCCAGGATAGAACTGGCACTCCAATACGGGATGCTGGAATAGCAGGCAGAGGCTTAACCGGCTGTGCCACAACACGGTCCCTATCTTTGGTATTTCTACTAAATAAAGGAAGTTGCAATTTTCTCTCATAAAAAACTTTGGTATTGGGGCTGGCGCTGTGGTGTAGTGGGTAAAGCTGTGGCCTGCAGTACTGGCATCCCATAGGGTGCTGGTTTCAATGTCGGCTGCTCTGCTTCTGACCCAGCTCCCTACTAATGGCCTGGGAAAAGCAACGAAGATGGCCCAATTGCTTGGGCCCCTACACCCACATAGAGAGCTGGATGAAGCTTCTGGCTCCTGGCTTTGGCCTGGCCCAGCAGGGACCACTGTGGCCACTTGGAAAGTGACCCAGCAGATGGAAGATCAGCCCCCACCCCAACCCCGGGTCTCTCCCTCTCTCTCTCTCTTTAACTTTGACATTCAAATAAATAAATAAACAAATGAATGAATCTTTCTAATAAAACTTTATATGTTGGTACCTTCTGTTTTGTACATTGATCTGAAGGTCAAACATGATCTGGAAGACCCTTGTTTCCCTCTGGTTCTTGCCTTTGTAAAAATAGCAAAGTTGCCAAGTATGGATTGTATAGATTTAGCATTATCTACAAAATGTTTCAGAGGAATTCAGAACAAATGTTGTTGGCTGGTGTCAGGGAGGTTGACCGAAAGCAACAATTTCTATTTCTTTTCTTGTTCCTAAAGGAATTCTGTTGGGTCTTATCAGGGCGACTGGAAGAAAACAGCTGAGGATTGAGCACAGTGAATGAATTCCCTCACATCCTTCAATGTGCAATAGTCGGTGAAAAGGAATGTAAACATTCTTATGGTAAAAGGAGTTCAAAAAGAAACCCTAAATCCTTGCAATTAATAAACCAATAAACTAAAACATAAAACTGCACAACTATTTGAGGGGCTGATAAAAAGGAAAAGAATTTCAGTTATCTTTTTGAAGAAAGGAACAATAAAACAAGTATATTTAAAAAACAAGATTAAACATTGCACAACAGAGAAAATATAGAAGGCACCAAAAAAGAGAAAGTAAACATAAACTTTTATTGAAAGAGAATGCTGGCCAGCGCCGTGGCTCACTAGGCTAATCCTCCACCTGCAGAGCTGGCACCGGGGTTCTAGTCCCGGTTGGGGCACCGGATCCTGTCCTAGTTGCTCCTCTTCTAGTCTAGCTCTCTGCTGTGGGCCCGGGAGGGCAATGGAGGATGGCCCAAGTGCTTAGGCCTTGCACCCGCATGGGAGACCAGGAGGAAGCACCTGGCTCCTGGCTTCGTATAGGCGCAGCGCCGGCCGCAGCAGCTATTTGGGGGGTGAACTAACTGAAGGAAGACCTTTCCCTCTGTCTCTCTCTCAGTGTCTAACTCTGCCTGGGGAAAAACAAACAAACAAACAAACAAACAAACAAAAAAACAAAAGAGAGAGAGAGAATGCCTTATGGAAAGCCAAGACACTGTGGCAAAAAAAAAAAAAACAAAAAACAAAAAAAACAAAAACCTAAATGAAAGGTCTCTGCGAGCGAGATCTCTGCGAGTGAGATCAGTGGAAAGAACGGGCCATCAAAGAAGGAGGTACCTTTCTCTGAAGGGAGAAGAGAACTTCGACTTTGACTATGACCTTGTCTAAATAAGATCTGAGTTGGCAAACTCAAAAGGCTTCCATAGCCTTGGCAACTCATGACAAGAGCCTCGGGTGATTACTGGCGCCATAAATGTCAATTGTTAAATCAACAACAGGAGTCACTGTGCACTTACTCCCCATGTAGGATCTCTGTCCTTAATGTGTTGCACTATGTGAATTAATCGTATAACTAGTACTCAAACAGTACTTAACACTTTGTATTTCTGTGCGGGTGCAAACTGTTGAAATCTTTACTTAATATATACTAAATTGATCTGTATATAAAAACAATTGAAAATGTATCTTGATGTGAATGGGATGGAAGAGGGAGCGGGAGATGGGAGGGTTGCATGTGGGAGGGAAGTTATGGGGGGGGGGAAGCCATTGTAATCCATAAACTGTACTTTGGAAATTCATATTTATTAAATAAAAGTTAAAAAAAGAAAGAGAATGTCTTTTAAGAATGATGATTTGATTTAATAACTTCCTTTATTCCCTGATCCATTGCACTGAACTTTTAAAGTTTTGCTTTTTTTTTAAAGTTTATTTATTTGTTCTTGTTTTTTTCAAAGACAGAGACACACACACGCATACACATGTACACACACGCACACACATACTTAGAGAGAGAGAAACAGAGATGGAGACAGAAAGAGAACTTCCATCCCCACATGCTTGCAACAGCAGAGGCTGGGCCAGCTGAAGTCTGGAGCCTGGAACTCTGAGTCTCCTATGTGGGTGGCAGGGACTCAACTATTTAAACCATCACCCATCTGTCTCCCAGGATGCACATTAGCAGGAAGCTGGATCAGAAGCAGAATAACTAGGATTTGAAACAAGTACTTCAATATGAAATATAGGCATCCTAAGTGCGGACTAAACAGCTGTACCAAATTCCTAGTCCTACTATTATTACTTCTTGAATCAACTATGGTAGTTTGCGTCCTTCCAGATATTCATTCAGTGCATCTAGTTTGTTGAGTTCATTGATGTTAAATTGTTAGAGTATTTCCTTATTATCCTCTTAGTATGAGTACAACTCATTGATATTGATTTTTTAATTTCTGTTATAGATAATATTTATTTTTTTTGTCTTCTACCCCTGATGAATCTGTTCAGAATTTGTCTTCTCAATGATCCAGGTTTCAGTTTTTAGACTTTATTTTTCATTTTATATTTAATTGATTTCTGCCCCTATCTTTATAATTTTATTTCTTCTGCTTACTTTTCTATTTAGTTTTCTCTTTTTAAATTTCTTAGGACTGGGCTGGCACTGTGGTGTAATGTGTTAAGCCTCTGCCTGCAGTGGTGGCATCCCATATGGGTACTGGTTCAAGTCCTGGCTGCTCCACTTCCTATCCATCTCCCTGCTAATGGCCTGGGAAGGCAGTGGAGGATGGTTCAAGTGCTGGGGACCCTGCACCAAATGCAAGACCCAGAGGAAGCTCCTGGCTTTGGATCAGCCCAGCTCTGGCTGCTATTTGGGGAATGAACCAGCAGATGGAAGAACTCTGTCTCTCTCTCTCTTTATGGCTCTGCCTCTCAAATAAATAAATAAATCTTAATAAAAAGTTCTTAAGGTGAGGGCCAGGGTCTTTGAGTTGTAGATTTTCTTTTTTTTAAATATATATTTTGAAAGTCATAAATTTCCCTTTTAGTACTGCTTTACTTGCATCTCACAAATTTTTATATGTTGTATTTTCATTTTTCCTTGCTTCAAGATGCTTTTCCTTTTGTGTCAGATTGTCTAAATCTATTTAGATATATATTTGTTTTCTAAATACTCGGGGATTTTCCTGACTTTCTTTTCTGTTAGTGATTCCATATGCAATTACTCTGTGGCAGAGAACTTATTTTCTGTGATTTGAATCTTTTTGAATTTGTTGAAGCTTGTTGTATGGTTCAGAATATGGCTTGTCTTGGTCTGGTAAATGGCCCACAGGCATGTAACAAGAAAGTGAAAAATCCTGTGTTTCTTTAGAGTTTCTTAGTAAGGGTACCAATTATCAATTTTTTTAATCCCTGTGTGCTTTTAATGTGTTGCTAAATTTGAGAATTAATGGACAGGACCACTTTGATAATTACCCAAGTGCCCTGTTAAAATGGTTGCTGAGTGCTCCTCCCACAATTTCTGGCCCAACAATTCTATGTTGGCTTCAAGAATTTGCACTTTTAATACTTTCTAAGGTGATGCTGATAATGGTATTCTGGCATTACATTTTGAGAGAGACTGGACTAGATTCTTGTTACTGAAGTACGGGCCATGGACTAGCAGTGCATCACTTGGGAGCTTGCTGCCTATGCAGAATATGTAGCCTTACTCCATTTCCTGCTAGTTAAAACATGTGGTTTTAATAAGGTAATCTGGTTGGTCATAGATGCATCAAAAGTTATAAGTCACTGGACTAAAGCATGGATTTTAATTCTGATTCAGTTATTAGTCAGTGATGTGGGCTTTGAGATTCTGCATTGCAAGCAAGCACCCAGGTGATGCCTGGACTGTTGGTCTGTGATGCATTCTTTCCATAGCATATCATAGCGTATCTACTGGATGCACTGCAGTTAAGAGGCTATACCAAGAGAAATGGTGCAAAAATCCTTCCATCCAGAATCTTCATACGCTAGGGAATGTAACATGGAAATGCTTAGCCAACACATTTAATTTGGTAAGAAAGGAATGAATATCAAAAGGAAATGATGTGGTATGTTTAGGGTGGAAGTATTATAGAATTAGAGTTCATGTTTAAATCAAAGCTTATTTTAGTCAGAAATAGTCTAGTAAACAGTTGTGAGTTTGGAACTAGCCCTAGAAATTTAGAGGGATAAATATTCTTAATTATGAAGATTTAAGGAGTAGTCACACTTACCTGTGGCAGAGGAGAAAGACATTGAGTTAGAACTGGAGAGTTTCCAATATGGAAATAGGTTATATCGATAATGCATACATCAAAAGGACCAAGGCCATTGTGTTAGTAGGCAGAACAGGAAAAACACATTATGAACCAGGTTCAAATACCATTAATTCTGAGTATGGATTAGACTCATCTGAAAAACTAAAGTTTGATCCTTATAATTAAGAGTTTTGTACCAATGTTCATTCCTTAGTTTTGACAAGTATAGTACAATTTTTTTACATGTTAACATTTGGGGAAGCTGATTGAAGAATACATAAAAATTGCTTTATTTTTGTAACGTTTCTGAAGATCTAAATTTATTCCAAAAGTGAAATAAAAAAAATTGATGCTAGAGCTGAACTGTAGATCAATTAGATTAGATTTTATCAAATTAGGACTTTGAGTTTTTTAAGGTCTTAAATGTGCTTCAGCATTGAGAACTATTGGTTTAGGTAAGAAAGTTGTAATACTTGGGAAAGTTGGAAACCCATAATATTTATCATTCTTTTAGATACGCAGCATACAGTTCACTGATTTTTGACTTCAGAAACAATGCTTTCATAAAGAAAAAGGAAGAAGGAAATCATGAAATGTTTGATAAACATCTTCTATGTTCTGGGCATTCAAGATGAAAGAGTGACTGAAGTTCCACTCCTGCCACTGGGTGAATTTATAATTTAGTAGGAGAGATAGAAAAGTTAACCAACACATCACAATTGTTTTATATTTGAATCACATGAAAAGTAAGTGGGGGCAGGAACTTTGTATAGGATCCCTTTGTGGTGAAAGCGAGTTTTCAGGTCCTTTAAAGTCACACTAGCGCTATCAAGAATCTGGTTTGCCTTGAGAAAAAAAGCTCTGATTACCCTCTCTCAATTCTCCACCATCTAAGTATTTTATATAGTTGTCTGCCCTTATCTGTGGTTTTGCTTTTCTTAGTGTTCATTACCTGTGGTCAACGTTGATCTGAAAATGTTAAAAAGAAAATCCCAAAAGTACACAATACAAAAGTTTTCAATTGTGTGCTTTTCTGAGTAGCATGATGAAACCTTTTGCTGTTCTGCTACAGCCTGCCCAGGACATAAATCATTTCTTTGTTGCATCCATGCTGTATATGCTATCCACCTGTTAGTTACTTAGCAACCATCTCAGTGGTAGCATTAACTGTTGTGGTATCACAGTGCTTATGTTCACACAATTATATTTTTACTTAATTATGGCCCCAAAGCATAAATTTAGTGATACTGGCAATTTGGATATGCCAAAGAGATGCCAAAAGGAACTTTCTTTAAATGAAAAGGTGAAAGATTTCCTCTTTTTTTTTATTTGACAGAGTTAGAGAGAGAGACAGAGAGAAAGGTCTTCCTTCTGTTGGTTCACTCCCCAAATGGCCACTACAGCTGGCGTTGCGCCAATCCAAAGCCAGGAGCCAGGTGCTTCCTCCTGGTCTCCCGGGTGGGTGCAGGGCCCAAGCAGTAGGGCCATCCTTCACTGCCCTCATGGGCCCACAGTAGAGAGCTGGACTGAAAGAGGAGCAACCGGGACTAGAACCTGGTGCCCATACGGGATGCCGATGCCGCAGGCAGGCAGAGGATTAACCTAGTGAGCCACGGCACCAGCCCCAGGATTTACTCTCTCTTTTTTTTTATTTAGTAAATATAAATTTCCAAAGTACAGTTTATGGATTACAATGGCTCCCCCCCATAATTTCCCTCCCACTCGCACCCCTCCCATCTCCCGCTCCCTCTCCCATTCCATTCACATCAAGATTCATTTTCAATTATCTTTATATACAGAAGATCAATTCAGTATATATTAAGTAAAGATTTCATCAGTTTGCACCCACACAGAAACACAAAGTGTAAAATACTGTTTCAGTACTAGTTATAGCATT
The DNA here is from genome assembly GCF_964237555.1 of Oryctolagus cuniculus. NCBI lineage: Eukaryota > Metazoa > Chordata > Mammalia > Lagomorpha > Leporidae > Oryctolagus > Oryctolagus cuniculus. The sequence goes on from NC_091436.1 coordinate 57,889,608, forward strand.
ACTTCACAATGGACAACACATTAAGGACAGATCCCACATGAGAGGTAAGTACACAGTGACTCCTGTTGTTGACTTAACAATTTGACACTCTTGTTTATGGCGTCAGTAATCACCCTAGGCTCTAGTCATGAGTTGCCAAGGCTATGGAAGCCTTTTGAGTTCACTGACTTCGATCTTATTCTGACAGGGTCATAGTCAAAGTTGAAGTTCTCTCCTGCCTTCAGAGAAAGGTACCTCCTTCTTTGATGGCCCTGTTTTTTCCACTGGGATCTCACTCACAGAGATCTTTCATTTAGGTCTTCATTTTTTTTTTCCAGAGTGACTTGGCTTTCCATGCCTAAAATACTCTCATGGGCTCTTCAGCCATATCCGAATGTCTTAAGGACTGATTCTGAGGCCAGAGTGCTATTTAGGACATCTGCCATTCTATGAGTCTGCTGTGTATCCACTTCCCATGATGGATAGTTCTCTCCCTTTTTTATTCTATCAGCTAGTATTTGCAGACACTATTCTTGTTTATGTGATCCCTTTGGTTCTTAGTCCTATCATTATGATCAATTGTGAACAGAAATTGATCACTGGGACTAGTGAGATGGCATTGGTACATGCAATCTTGATGGGATTTTTTTGGAATTCCCCTGGCACTTTTCTAACTCCACCTTTTGAGGTAAGTCAGCTTGAGCATTTCCCAAATTGTACATCTCCTCCCTCTCTTATTCCCACTCTTATATTTAACAGGGATCACTTTTCAGTTAAAATTTAAACACCTAAGAATAATTGTGTGTTAATCACAGAGTTCAACCAATAGTACTAGAACAAAACAAAAAATAAATTCCTTTGGGTAAATTCCAAGGAGTGGGATGGCTGGGTCGAACGGTAGGGTTATCTTCAGGTTTCTGAGGAATCTCCAGACTGACTTCCATAGTGGCTTGACCAGTTTGCATTCCCACCAACAGTGGGTTAGTGTCCCTTTTTCCCCACATCCTCGCCAGCATCTGTTGTTGGTAGATTTGTGTATGTGAGCCATTCTAACCGGGGTGAGGTGAAACCTCATTGTGGTTTTGATTTGCATTTCCCTGATTGCTAGTGACCTTGAACATTTTTTCATGTGTCTGTTGGCCATTTGGATTTCCTCTTTTGAAAAATGTCTATTGAGGTCCTTGGCCATCTCTTAAGTGGGTTGTTTGTTTTGTTTTTGTGGAGTTTCTTGATCTCTTTGTAGATTCTGGTTATTAACCCTTTATCTGTTGCATAGTTTGTAAATATTTTTTCCCATTCTGTCGGTTGTCTCTTCACTCTCCTGACTGTTTCTTTTGCAGTACAGAAACTTCTCAATTTGATGCAATCCCAATAGTTGATTTTGGCTTTGACTGCCTGTGCCTCCCAGGTCTTTTCCAGAAATTCTTTGCCTGTGCCAATATCTTGAAGGGTTTCTCCAATGTTCTCTAATAACTTGATGGTGTCAGGTCTTAGATTTAGGTCTTTAATCCATGTTGAGTGGATTTTTGTGTAAGGTGTATGGTAGGGGTCTTGCTTCATGCTTCTGCACGTGGAAATCCAGTTTTCCCAGCACCATTTATTGAATAGACTGTCCTTGCTCCAGGAATTGGTTTTAGATCCTTGATCAAATATAAGTTGGCTGTAGATGTTTGGGCTGACTTCTGGTATTTCAATTCTGTTCCATTGGTCTATCCATCTGTTTCTGTACCAGTACCATGCTGTTTTGATTACAACTGCCCTGTAGTATGTCCTGAAATCTGGTATTGTGATGCCTCCAGCTTTGTTTTTGTTGTACAAGATTGCTTTAGCTATTCGAGGTCTCTTGTGCCTCCATATAAATTTCAGCACCATTTTTTCCAGATCTGAGAAGAAGGTCTTCAGTATCTTGATTGGTATTGCATTGAATCTATAAATTGCTTTTGGGAGAATGGACATTTTGATGATATTGATTCTTCCAATCCATGAGCATGGAAGAGTTTTCCATTTCTTGGTATCCTCTTCTATTTCTTTCTTTAAGGTTTTGTAATTTTCATCATAGAGATCTTGAACGTCCTTGGTTAAGTTTATTCCAAGGTATTTGATTGTTTTTGTAGCTATTGTGAATGGGATTGATCTTAGAAGTTCTCTCTCAGCCATGGCATTGCCTGTGTATACAAAGGCTGTTGATTTTTGTGCATTGATTTTATATGCTGCTACTTTGCCAAACTCTTCTATGAGTTCCAATAGTCTCTTAGTAGAGTTCTTTGGGTCCCCTAAATAAAGAATCATATCATCTGCAATGAGGGATAGTTTGAGTTCTTCCTTCCCAATTTGTATCCCTTTAATTTCTTTTTCTTGCCTAATAGCTCTGGCTAGAACCTCCAGAACTATATTGAATAGCAGTGGTGAGAGTGGGCATCCCTGTCTGGTACCAGATCTCAGTGGAAATGCTTCCAACTTTTCCCCATTCAATAGGATGTTGGCTGTGGGTTTTTCATAGATTGCTTTGATTGTATTGAGGAATGTTCCTTCCAAACCCAGTTTGCTTAGAGTTTTCATCATGAACGGGTGTTGTATTTTATCAAATGCTTTCTCGGCATCTATTGAGATAATCATATGGTTTCTCTTCTGCAGTCTGTTAATGTGGTGTATCACATTGATTGTCTTGCGCACATTAAACCATCCCTGCATACCAGGGATAAATCCCACTTGGTCTGGGTGGATGATCTTTCTGATGTGTTGTTGCATTCTATTGGCGAGAATTTTATTGAGGATTTTTGCATCTATGTTCATCAGGGATATTGGTCTGTAATTCTCTTTCAATGCTACATCTTTTTCCGGCTTAGGAATTAAGGTGATGCTGGCTTCATAGAAAGAATTTGGGAGGACTCCCTCTTCTTCGATTGTTCTGAATAATTTGAGAAGAATTGGAGTCAGTTCTTCTTTAAATGTCTGGTAGAATTCAGCAGTGAATCCATCTGGTCCTGGGCTTTTCTTTGTTGGGAGGGCCTTTATTACTGTTTCAATTTCTGTCTCAGTTATGGGTCTGTTTAGGTTTTCGATGTCTTCCTGGTTCAATTTAGGTAGGTTGCATGTGTCCAGGAATCTATCCATTTCTGATAGGTTTCCCTGTTTGCTGGCATACAAGTCCTTGTAGTAATTTCTGATGATTCTTTTTATTTCTGTGGTGTCTGTTGTTACATTTCCTTTTTCATCTCTGATTTTATTGATTTGGGTCTTTTCTCTCCTTGGAATTTACCCAAAGGAATTTAAATTGGCAAACAAAAAAGCGGTCTACACCCTAATGTTTATTGCAGCACAATTCACAATAGCCAAGACCTGGAACCAACCTAAATGCCCATCAACGGTAGACTGGATAAAGAAATTATGGGATATGTACTCTTTAGAATACTATACTGCAGTAAGAAACAACGAAATCCAGTCATTTGCAACAAAATGGAGGAATCTGGAACACATCATGCTGAGTGAAATAAGCCAGTCCCAAAGGGACAAATACCATATGTTCTCCCTGATTGGTGACAACTGACTGAACACCAAAAAGGAAACCTGTTGAAGTGAAATCGACACTATAAGAAACGGTGACTTGATCAGCATAGCCCTGACTGTTAATGAACAACTTAATACATTATCCCTCTTAGTAGTTTTTTTTTGTCTGTTCTACTTAATATGACTGGTTTAATTTTGTAATTAATACACAGTTATTCTTAAGTGTTGAAATTTAACTGAAATGTGATCCCTGTTAAACATAAGAGTGGGGATAAGAGAGGGAAGAGATGTAGAATTTGGGACATGCTCAGGCTGACTTGCCCCAAATGGTAGAGTTAGAAACATACCAGGGGACTCCAAATCAATCCCATCAAGGTGGCATGTACCAATGCCATCTCACTAGTCCAAATGATCAATTTCAGTTCACAATTGATCATAATGAAAGGACTAAGAGTCAAAGGGAGCACATAAGTCTAGTACCTGCTAATACTAACCGATAGAATAAATAAAGGGGAGAGTGATCCAACATGGGAAGCGAGATACTCAGCAGACTCATAGAATGGCGGATGTCCTAAACAGCACTCTGGCCTCAGAATCAGCCCTAAAGGCATTCCGATCTGGCTGAAAAGCCCATGAGAGTATTTCAGGCATGGAAAGCCAAGACACTCTGGCAAAAAAAAAAAAAAAAAGCCTAAATGAAAGATCTCTGTGAGTGAGATCCCACTGGAAAGTACAGGTCTTCAAAGAAGGAGGTACCTTTCTCTGAAGGGAGGAGAGAACCTCCACTTTGACTATGACCTTGTCTAAACAAGATAAGAGTCAGAGAACTCAAGGGGCTTCCATAGCCTTGGAAACTCATGACTGGAGCATAGGGAGATTACTGATGCCATAGACAGGAGTGTCAATTGGTAAAGTCAACAACAGGAGTCACTGTGCACTTACTCCTCATGTAGGATCTCTGTCCTTAATGTGCTGTATATTGAAGCTTAGTGCTATAACGAGTACTCAAACAGTATATTTCACTTTGTGTTTCTATGGGGGTGCAAACTGTTGAAATGTACTTAATGTATACTAAACTGATCTTCTGTTAAAAAAAAAAAAAGAAGAAATTATCAATTCCCAACTTGACTCTCACTGGGATTAAACATGACAATAGGTCTGATCTGATTTCATCATCATTTAAAAAATCATCTATTATTTTTCACTTTATGTTTCTGTGTGGGAGCAAACTGTTGAAATCTTTACTTAATGTATGCTAAACTGATCTTCTGTATATAAAGAGAATTGAAAATGAATCCTCATGTGAATGGAAGGGGAGTGGGAATGGGAAAGGGAAGGGTTGCGGGTGGGAGGGATGTTATGGGGGGGAAGCCATTGTAATCCATAAATCGTACTTTGGAAATTTATATTCATTAAATAAAAGTTAAAAAAATAACTAAAACAAAACAAAACAAAACAAAAAATAATACTAAAATGGATAAAGTATTACATTGTACATCAACAGTCAGGACAAGGGCTGATCAAGTCACTGTTTCTCATAGTGTCCATTTCACTTCAACAGGTTTCCCCTTTGGTGCTCGTTAGTTGTCACTGATCAGGGAGAACATATGATATTTGTCCCTTTGGGACTGGCTTAATTCACTCAGCATAATATTTTCCAGATTCCTCCATCTTATTGCAAATCACCGGGTTTCATTGTTTTTGACTGCTGTATAGAATTCTACAGAGTACATGTCCCATAATTTCTTTATCCAGTCTACTGTTGATGGGCATTTGGGTTGGTTCCAGGTCTTAGCTATTGTGAATTGAGCTGCAATAAACATTAATGTGCAGACAGCTTTTTTGTTTACCAATTTAATTTCCTTTGGGTAAATTCCAAGGAGTGGGATGGCTGGGTCGAATGGTAGGGTTATATTCAGGTTTCTGAGGAATCTCCAGACTGACTTCCATAGTGGCTTAACCAGTTTGCATTCCCACCAACAGTGGGTTAGTGTCCCTTTTTCCCCACATCCTTTCCAGAATCTATTGTTGGTAGATTTCTGAATGTGAGCCATTCTAACAGCATGGTACTGGTACAGAAACAGATGGATAGACCAATGGAACAGAATAGAAACACCAGAAATCAACCCAAACATCTACAGCCAACTTATATTTGATCAAGGATTTAAAACCAATCCCTGGTGTAAGGACAGTCTGTTCAATAAATGGTGCTTGGAAAATTGGATTTGCACATGCAGAATCATGAAGCAAGACCCCTACCTTTCACCTTACACAAAATTTCACTCAACATGGATTAAAGACTTAAATCTATGACCTGACACCATCAAATTATTAGAGAGCATTGGAGAAACCCTCCAAGATATAGGTACAGGCAAAGACTTCCTAGAAAAGACCCTGGAGGTGCAGGCAGTCAAAGCCAAAATAAACATTTGGGATTGCATCAAATTGAGAAGTTTCTGTACTGCAAAAGAAACAGTCAGGAGAGTGAAGAGGCAACCGACAGAATGGGAAAAAAATATTTACAAACTATGCAACAGATAAAGGGTTGATAACCAGAATCTACAAAGAAATCAAGAAACTCCACAACATCAAAACAAACAACCCACTTAAGAAATGGGCCAAGAACCTAAATAGACATTTTTCAAAAGAGGAAATCCAAATGGCCAACAGACACCTGAAAAAATGTTCAAGATCACTAGCAATCAGGGAAATGCAAATCAAAGGATTTACTCTTAATAATAAATAAAACTGAATGAGTAAAATTTGTAAATGTCTAAGTCAAGCATTTTATATTTCAGCTAAGGTTTTTAAAGGGTAATACAATTCTAGAAATTTTCTTTGTATGCGGGAACTTAGTGTACAAAGAAAAAGATGGTTAGTTTGGTTGTAGTAAGTGAACTGCAATGTGGCAGTTTTAAAACACGTCCTCTAGTTCTTTGGCATTGCTCTCACAGAGAGGTAGGATCTTGGCTCTGCACGATGGAACAGAGCCAAAGTTAGTAACTAACGTATAACCAACAGAATGCATTGGGAGCCACGCTAGTGACTTCCAAGGCTAATTCAAAAGAGGCTATGTAATTCCTTCTAGATTGTCCTGGGTTGCTCACTCTGGGGGAAGAACATCTCCAGTGAGATCTGCTGGAGAGTGTCCTCTGCAGGTGCTCTGGTCAACCCTCCCTGAACGCAAATGTGCAGGAACTGCCAGCTCCCTCTACAAGCCCAGGGGAAGCTATCTTGGCCAGCCCAGGCCAGTACAACCTTCAGTTGACTCCAGCCACATCCCTGTCTCACCATGACCTCCTGGGACATCTCAAGTGAGAACTGCCCCGGCAAACACTCCCTCAGTTTTTCTTTTGAGGCAGGGGTGTGTATGTGCACACACACACACACATACACATGTCCTACTCTGTGGTTTACTTCTGAAATACCCACACTCAGATCTGGCCCAGCCCAAACCAGGAGCACAGAACTCAACCTGACTCTCTCACGTGGGGCAGATACCCAACTACTTGCTGTCTCTCAGGATGTACATTAGTGGGAAGCTAGAACTGGAAGAGGAGCCAGGTCTTGAACCTAGGTCCTTGGATATAGAATTCGAGCATTTGAAGTGGTATCTTAAGGACTTTATCAAACCAGCACTTTGCTTCTTCTGATTTTGATACACAGAATAAACCAGTTGTTCAAAGGCACCAAGTTTTATGACACTGTGTGAGGAAGCAAGTATAGCTAGAAGAGTATTAGAAAATTTGTCTGAAACTATTTCTGCAACAATTTGTAGGCTTGAAGCTCTTCACCTGCAGTCCACAGAGGTTGATTTGCTGACTAATTGTTACCTAATTTTAATTGAGTATTCCAGGTTTTACATGCACGTAGGCTGCACAGTCGCTTTGATGCATTGTATTGCTGGTGGGGAGGAGTCATGGTTTAAATACACTCTGAAGGGCAGCTGCTGCCAGGGAGGAAATGTGTCTCACTGGACTGTGGAGTTAGGCCCAGTTTTTCTGGCTCCAGCCACCTGTTTCAAATGAGCTAAAATAGCCTATGTGTAGAGACTTTTGGAAGTAATCATTAGAAAAGGATATAAAGTGTACTCATTTTGTAAAGTTGACTGTAATAGAAAAAAATCAGATTCAATTTATAGTATAGTTATGAAAGCATTTCATGAGTGATTTCTTAGTGAAGAATTTTATATTCAAATGGTAAAATATTTAGCATTGCAGCAAGAAAATGAAGCTGTCCTGAGAAAGACATGAGGCTGACTTTATGGAATTACTCTGTTGAACGTGAGGTGGTCACTCTGTATATATGGCATGGAAATCTGTTCTTGGGGAGTGCCCTCTGAACAAAACATGGGTTGTAGTGCCACATACAAGATGCATGAATTCATTGCTATTTGAAATGTTTACGTAGCTGTTGCTGTTATAATTGCTGTACTCTTAAGAATTTAAAATTTGTATTAATTTTCTGTAACCTGCAAACTCCTGCCTTTATTTTTGTTCCCCTCTGTCTTTTTTTTAAATCCTATTAGAACCAACCAGGAAAAGTGTATCCAAAAATTGGAGAAGGGCTAGTGTTGTGGCTGGGTGTGTTAAGCTTCTGCTTGCTATGCTGGCATTCCATATGAACTCCAGTTTAAGTCCAGGCTACTCCGCTTCTGATTTTGCTCCATGCTAATGTGCCTGGGAAAACAGTGGAAGATGGCTCATATATTTGGACTCCTGTCACCCTGTGGGAGACCTGTATAGAGTTCCAGGATCCTGGCTTCAGCCTGGCCCAGCCCTAGCTGTTGCAGCCATCTGGGGAGAATAGATGGAATATCCGTTTCTCTCTGTAACACTGCCTCTCAAATAAATGATAGGAATCTAAAGAAAAAATTAGAGAATGTGGGAAAGGAGAAAAAAGAGGGTGTGGGGAGGTGTGAGATGACATTATCAGTTATTTTCATTATTATCTCTTCTTTTTCTTATCTTTCCTTGAGACAACCTCCCATCTCCAGGTTCTGAGATGTAGCCATCAGTGTCTATCTTCATGGGCTGCCCCAAGCTTCTGGAGACATAAGTTAGCATGCCAGGTTCTCCCCACGATTTCCTTAAAGGAAAAGCATCCAAGATTCTACAGCTCAGCACATTCCAGTGGGTGACTGACGTGTCAGTCTCCTTTTCCAGGAAATAACCTCATCTCCATGAGTGCTTCCTTCTGGCCCCTTTTATCTTGCTTGAGCTGCATTTGTGAGAGGAGGCACTCCATGAAGAGGTAGGAGAAAGCTTCAAGGTACTTTCCAATCCTGCTAATCCTTCCAGGAAAATCTTCTTACTGTGTCTTCAGCCCCTCTAGGTTGTTTTTTAGCTGATAGACTTGGTGGTTGAAGAACCAGTTTGGTCACTTCTTAATAATGTGTCTATTGATAGATCTTATTTATTTGAAAGACACACACACACACACACACATACACACACACACAGAGCTCTCTCATTCACTGATTAACTTCTCAAATGCTACCGATGGCAAGGTCTGGGCCACATTGAAATCAGGAGACTAGAACTCAATCCTGGTTTCCCAGGTGGTTGTCAGGACCCAAATACTTGAGCCATCACCTACTACCTCCTAGTGTACGCGTTGGTAGGAAGCTGATATTGGAAGTGGAACCAGGACTCAAGCCCAAGCACTCCGATATAGAATGTGGGCATCTCTAAGCAGTGTCTTCACTGCTATAGCAACCACTTGCTCCCTATAACTTTATTTTTAGAATGAGGAAGGGGACAATTGTCAACTTTCATCTGTAGATGTGAGGTTTTTGCCACACCTCTCAGACAAGAAGAAGAGCTTCACTTCATGTCTTACTACGTTAGTTATGAACACTGTTAAATGACCATAGGTAATGAGGGATGCCATTGGAGTGCTGTTCTCAAATTTTAGCTTTGACATGATGTTTATGAACAATCTGTATGCTAATTCCTTTTCTACGGACCCTACATTATTTGAACTCTGAACTCTCAGCTAGGCTTGTTATTAGAAGATATCACCTTCTTTTCCTCGCCTTACTTTTTCCCTTTCTTTTTCTTCTTCTCTCTCCCCATCCCTGTCTCCATTCTTTCCTTTCTCTCTCCCTCCCTTTTCTTCCCTCTCCCCTGATCTGTATCCTGTTTTCTGCTCTTTCCACTCTGTCTCTACTTGCCATTTCTTTCAAAGGCAACTGATATATTTTACCACAAATATAATATAAAAACTGGTGTGAAAAGAGAAAACAAACCAGAGACAGATGTAATATGAAGCTAAGAAACAATAAATACACACTTTCTATAAAAGCCTATGTAGTTGGTACAAAAGGACTGTGAATTTGGTACTAATTGGCATCCTAGCAGCCAAAACAAAAGAGAAAGCTGCTTGGTCACTTATACAACTTACACTGTCTGTGACATAAAAGGAGACTAATTGGCCAGGAAAAAACTTAACTACTGCTTGTAATAAGGACAGATGGGAATTTCTCCTGAGGGTGTTTGAACAACAAACCCTAGAACTACCTTTTAGTAGACATAAGAATATGTTTGTGAGGCTTTCATACAGCAATCCTTGGTGGAAGTACATGGGATTGTGCCAAGGCTTAATTCAGTAGCAGCAAATTGATGAGCCCTAATCCCTACCCTGCCTGTTCCTTTATGCTAGGCAGCAAGGAAAACTTTTATATAGACAAGAAAGTGACTTAAAAATCTCAGGGGAGGAAGTGAAGGCAGGATGTTTTGCCATCTTAGTTTGAACATAGGCAAATACTTAGATCCATATACACACCGCTTATATTAAATGTAAGCTAAGAGTCATGTCCCACAGAGAGAGGAAGCCAATGTGGCCTATAAAATTAATATCATTCTGGGGAAATCAATGGTGGTAGTAAGTTCTCATGTGCAGTGTCTAGTCAGCATCACCACAGCAGGAGAATACCACTTCCTGAGCCTAGTTAGGTACTGAGGAAGCATGGAAATACCAGGCCCAGTCTAGAGCACACCACTGCCTCCTGTGGAATTCTGTACCCTGCAATGGTGGGAAATATAAAACTACTGTGGCTGTACATTTTAGTTCAAAGAATATACTTTCAATTTAATAACATTGAAATAATTTTCCAAAAAAGTCTGTTCTCTGTGGCAGCTGTTATGCAAGAGATTTTAAAACACTTATTATTTTTTTTAAAAGATTTATTTATTTACTTGAAAGTCAGTTACACAGTGAGAGGAGAGGCAGAGAGAGAGAGAGAGAGAGAGAGAGAGAGAGAGAGTCTTCCATCCTCTGGTTCACTCCCCCAACAGGCCGCCAGGGCTGGAACTGCGCCAATCCGAAGCCAGGAGCCAGGAGCTTCCTCCGGGTCTCCCACATGGGTGCAAGGGCCCAAGGACTTGGGCCATCCTCTACTGCTTTCCCAGGCCATAGCAGAGAGCTGGATGGGAAGTGGAGTAGCTGGGTCCTGAACCGGTGCCCACATGGGATGCCAGCGCTTCAGGCCAGGGCATTAACCCGCTGCGCCACAGTGCTGGTTCCCGAATCACTTATTTTATAAATCTTTGTATGCTGTCTTATGTCCCAGAATTTGAAATTCCAAAGTTGAGCATCTGAATCTCACACTGTATTTGTAGTCTCTGTCTTTATGTACCTTGTGGTGCTTCATTTGCTTTTAAGTCTTGGTTGGGAAAGACATTTGGATTCTTGGGTGGTGCTTTTCAAAGTATCTGATCCAAGGACCACAGTATAGCCCTCTCCTCCTTCATTTATCCTGACCCATTTCTATGAAATCCAACAAAAAATGAATGAAGAAAATGAACTTGGGTTGGATATTGTGACAGTACCAAGTATTAAGAAGTTTCTAAGCACTTGTTCCTAGTCCTGTGTTTAGCTCCTTGAGTATCAGTAACAGTTTGCTGTTGGGCTTGCTGGAGCCCAGCTGTACTTGGAGGAGCATGCCTCGAAGGTTCTTGACGTGGGTCAAAGCAGAATTTTAGTTAATGCATGATCCAGTTGAGACGCTGCTTGCCTTGACATCATCTTACACTTTCAGCTGAACTTCCTGTTCTTTTAAGTGTATCTTGCTGGCTAGCAGATAAAGCACAAGGCAGACACTAAGGCTAGCACATAATTTGGGGGGCTCAGTGAGAAACGGGAATATAGGACTCCTTATTCAAATACTATTAAGAATACTAAGACAATGAGTGAACATTAAGCTAACTTTGTGGACCCTTCTGAGGGCAGACACTGTGCGTGCATGGGTCACACACTTCTGAAGCTGGTCCTGACGTTGCCTTGACTGAACTAAACACTCCAGCAAGAGGTCATCTACTGGTGTTGAGGGATGCTGTATGAAGCAGCCCCTGAAACTCATCTACAGACGTGGCTGTGGTGCCTAAGCTCAAAGATATTGTGACCTCTAACACTATTGTTCCTTGACATATGTGCATGGCAGAAAAAAATGTAGAAAATGGCACTCCTTTCTATACTGATTTCAGGGAAAGCCAGGTACCTGTGAGAGTCTGCCATTAGTGTAATTCCAGTTTATAAGTTCTTTGGATGGCTTTTGCTTAAAATTGGCTTTTGGCTTTCTCTGGTTTCTGAATGCCAAAGCATCCAGATTAAATAATATGATCAACTTGGTGGCAAATACCAGAATTATTCTTACAGAACAAACCGAGTTTTTTCTCTACTTTTGAACAAAAGTAATGGACCATTAGGGTGTGAAAAAAATGAGCTCCAAGTTCAAAATGGAAGATGAAGAAAGACAAAAAAGGAAGGTCTTATAAGCACATAATTTTGATGAGTTTTAATTGCTACAAGGAAGACCTGCTCTATTCATCTTCTCAGACCTTTAATAAAGTGTACTACACACACATTAATGGCTTGTATGATCAAGTTTTCCTTTTCATTCCTTTTTCTTTTAGCAAACATATTTTTATGATATCTAATTGAGAGGCAGAGCAAGTGTGTGCATGTGTGTGTGTGTGTGTGTGTCTGTGTCTGTGTGTGTGATGAGAGAGAGAGAGAGAGAGAGAAAGAGAGAGAGAGAATCTTCCATCTATTGCTTCACTCTCCAAATGTCTTCATCAGCCAGAGCTGGACCAGGCTGAAGCCAGGAATCTGGAATACCATCTGGGTCTTCCATATGGGTGGAAAGGGCTTAAGTAATTCATCATCACCTGCTGTCTCCCAGGATGCACTAATAGAGAACTAGTTCAGAAACCCAGTAGCTGTGACTCACACTGGCACTGTGATATGGTTACAGATATCCCAATTGGCAGCTTAACCAGCTGTACCACAAAGCTCACTTCAATAAATCTTAAAGTGTTCTACTTCAGGGATCCCAGGGTACAGAACAGAAACAGCATACATAAGAAAAAACAACATTAAGTCAGCAATGCACAATGCATATATGTATTTCTACACATTGTTCTTCAGCGTGTTTTTATGGTATTTCTGTAACTTCATTTGTCACTCACTTCTCCCTTATCTATTAATTCAATGTCCATTTATGAGCACTGACATTATTCACCTACTGTAGGCAACTTGTCCGGTTAGCTAGGTGCAAAAACAACACTCTTAGGCTCATCACCTGCCTAGGGGAGCCTAGGGGAGGCTGTTATTAGTGGTCCTACTGTGCTAGTCAGTGAGGGAGACTTGTGTGTGGAATCTGCCTGGGGAACGAGAGGTAAATATCACTACAACAAGTACAAGCTTTTTCCCACCAGAAAGAATTTAAGACTTAGTTAATAGACTCAAAGTTCAGTTGTCCAAATACTGTATATCAGTTTTGACAATGAACCCTTTCAAAGAGTTAGGTAGCTATTATAGTAGCAATGCTAATGATAAGAGCTAATACTTATTGGACACTTATGTTCCATGCTCTAAGTACTTTCTCTGAGCTAACTGATAAATTGTCTCAGCAGTCTGGTGAAGTATCTACTGTATTCCTGAAATTTGGTTCCATGTTTGTGAAATGAAAGGGTTGGCTTTCCATGTTCAGTCTAAATTCTAAAGCTGAGAATGATCTGGCTAGGTGGCTTAGTGATATACACTCTAAACAGTGATCCTTGAGCTTTGGCACGCTTCAGAATTACCTGAAGGGCTTGCTGAAAAGCAGATTGCCAGGCCCCACCCCCGGAGTTTCTGATTCAGTAGGTTTATGGGTACAGGCCTGAGAATTTGAGTGTCTATCAGGTTCCCAGGTGATGCTGATGTTGCATTGGGCTGAGGCCAGAAATAGGAGGTTGTGATGTCATTCAGGCCTGGAGAGACCATAAAAGAAATCTGTGGCAATTGATCACCTCTCATATAAATATGTGAACTTCAGAGTCAGTGTTACTCAACACACGCATTGCACTCATGTAGTTGACCCTTGAGCAATGTGAGGGTGTAGGGGTGCCAAAATCCATACATAACTTTGACTCTGCCAAAACTTTACTAATAGCCTGCTGTTGACCAGCGCCTTACTGATAATATAAAAAGATGGGTCACACGTCTTTTGTGTGGTATGTATTTTATATGGTCAAAAATATGTGAGAACTATGAGAGATCCCTGTGTACTGTGATTCAGTTTGCTGAGGGACAATCTGTTCATGCAGAAATGATTAGCATTTTAAGTAGGTACTTGCAACCCTTGAGCTTACTACAATAGAAGGTGACTGTGAAATTATTATAGTAGTACCTGTATGTATGGTTTGTACAATAATTAATTTAATGCAGTTATGACTTAATGCTACATCTTTATGTTTGCTTACATTTCTCTAAACTGCAAATGACACCTTGCATGGTCTGTAATTGTATGTGAAAGTTTTGATTAACTTTTTATAATATACATTGTATAGTTTATGGCGGTAAACTATAAAAGTGACTATATCTACACACCTTTTAAGAATTCATGACATACCAAACTTTTTCTTAAAGACTTAATTTTTATTTATTTGAAAGACAGTTACAGAGAAAGAGAGACAGATGAAAGAAGAGTCTTCCATCTGCTAATTCATTCCCCAATTGGCTGCAACTGCCAGAGCTGAGCTGATATAAAGCCAAGAGCCAGGAGTTTCTTCCAGGTATCTCATGCAGGTGCAGGGGTCCAAGGGCCTGGGCCATCTTCCACTGCCTTCCCAATCAATAGCAGAGAGCTGGATCAGAAGTAGAGCAGCCAGGACTTGAACCGGCACCCACATGAGATGTCAGCCCAGCAGGCCAGGGCTTTAACCCACTGCACCAACAGTGCTAGCCCCAACATACCAAACTTTTAAAAAAGTTTTTATATATATTTGTTGTCCACATTGATCATCTGTGAATTTTTTCAAATTGTTGCACATCTCCAAAACACCTTCAGTAGTAAGAGGACCTGTGCATTTCAAATCATGTACTTCAAGGGTTAACTCTATTTCTTTTCATTATTGGAATGGGAAAAGAATTTTTAATTTTTTTGTAAAATCAAGAAATTATATTTATTTCCATCATGCTAATCCTACCTTTTAGAAAACAGACTCTCTTTTAGGGTTAAGATTCACTGCAAAACTGAGAAGAAAGTACAGAGTTTCCATCCACTCCCTACTTCCACTCATGCACAGCCTTCTCACTGTCAACATCACTCATCCACTGGTACATTTGTTAGAACTGATGAACCTATATCACTACATTCCTCTGACCAATGTCCGAAGTGTGTACTAGGATTCACACTTGCTATGGTATTATATTCTATGGGTTTGAATAAATGTATGATGACATACATTTAAAATCCTACTTACAATATAAATTAGTTTTTAAGTGATCAAATTTTCATATTTATCTTTTCTTGTATGGAATATGTTATAGTTTTTCTCAGAGGTAAAATAATACTCATTTTGTTGAAAGATTCCATCTGTTTCTGCCCTTCCCCCCAAACTGCCTTCCACATACTCACTTTTTTTTTTAAGTTAAGAAAGGAGCAATAAAAAGATCTCATTGGCTAATTTAAATTTTTTTCAAAGGTAGGAAAGTCCCAATAAAAGATGCTCTGCTTCAGATTTCAATGGCAAAGCAGCCCTGGGATTAAGTGGATTAGTGTGAAAAGCTTTCTCAGAAAGAAAAAGAAAATCCATTCTTGCTTTCCTCTGAGTGAGTGTGTCTGTGATTTCAATGGCTATGATGGTACCAGTGCGGAACAGCCACCACACAAATGGATGGTGACAGCTGTGCTGGAACGCCAGGGTACACAATGATTGGACATGCAGTGTGGAACTCTGAGGAGTGCTTGTTTTAATGCAATTCCCTTTATCTGTGGGTGGTGGGGATGCCCTTTAAACAACACTTCAACATTTCAGCACTATTGGAAGGCAATGTTTTTTTGGTGGAAAGAGCTATCGACTTGGGGATTCATTCCGATCAGGGTTTGAATCCTGGCTCCACAGCTCGGACAGGTGTTTCATTTTCTGAGATTATGAAATTGGTGCTGATGGATGACAAAATCTATCTTCTCCAGTTATGTGAAGCTTAACAATGAGCTAAGAAAAGTCAGAGTGCTATTATCATTATTGTCAAACTTGCTTCATTAAAGCAATCATCCTTTTTCTTAGTGTTTCCTTTCCCATAATGTTTTTTTATTAGGCAAGATATTGGCATAAAGTATTTTAGGTGATTATAAAAATATGAGGGGATTTCAAAGAATTTGTAAGAACTGGCATTAAAAGATAATGGAGGTGGAGCAATTAAGATTTTTTTTGGGACACCTGTGTCCCTTGTCAGAGTCCTGAGTCCCAGTTCCACTTCTGATTCAAGCTTCCTGCTATTGAACACTCTGGGTAGCAGCAGGCGATAGCTCAGGTTCTTGGGTCCTTGCTCCCCTGTGACTCATCTAAATTGATTCCTGGCTCCTGGCTTTGGGCCGACCTAACCACAACTCTTATAGGCATTTGGAGAGTAAACCGGTATGTGGGAGATCTCTGTCTCTGTCTCTCTGCCTTTCAAATAAGTAAACATTTTAAAAATCATAATGTGAGCTCAAAGAAATGTTCCTGAGAGCTCCTCGCTCCAGCAACTCTTTGGATGACGTCTCCTTTCAATTTTACAAGGACAAAAATCAATCTAAAATTAGAAATAAGGGATACCAAAATAGTGAGAAGTAGTAATACAATATTTTGCATAGGAAAAAACAATCTTTAATAAAATATTTAAAATTATTTTTTATTTATTTGAAAGAGGGAGAGCGAGAGAGAGAGACAGAGAGAGGAGACAGAGAGAGAGAGAACTATTTCTCATCTGCTAGCTTACTCCTCAAATGTTTGCTACACCTGGGGCTGGGCTAGGCCAAAGCCAGGAGCCCAGAAGTGAATCCAAGTGTCACATGTGGGTGGCATGCATCCAAGTACTTGAGCCATCATGTACTACTGCCTCTTAGGGTGTTACCTTAGCAGGAAGGTGGAATGGAAGCAGAGATGAGACTTGAACTCCAGCATTCCAATGTGAGATGTGAGTGTCCCAAGTGGGCACCAAAATCCTGCCCGATGCCATCCTCTTGTTAAAGTAATATTAGGAAACTTCCTTAAGCTCCACAGTCAAATACCAAGTAAATTTACTTTCTTAGAATAAGGTGCTTTAACAACGGTATTTCTATTTTAGTTCCTTGTGATCCTGGCTAATTATAACATCACATTGGCTTTAATTTTGTATATTAACGTGAGCACTGATAGGTTGTATACTTTAAAATACTTATATGAGACTGATAATGTCATTTGCTATGTCAAGATGATTATGAGATGAAATCCAAAGTAAAGAGAAGATGAAATTGTCGTAACTCTCCACTACTACCAAATCTGGGACATAAAGGAACTTGTCCTTTGCAAAAAATATCTTTACTGTTTACAGTGAGATGTCAAATGTCAATTGCTCTGAGATCACAAACAAAAACATCCTGAATTTAACAGATCATTTTTCTTTTATGTAAACTAATTCTGTAGTCAAAGTCACAAAATATTTCAGAATGAAGTATACTGAGTGATTAGAAGGACTTGGCAGCATTGTGGACATGGAAACAATACATGACAGTTGGGGTTACTTACTGACAGCCAGGAAATTCCTACCTATTCATGATGTTGGAGGCTTGAACTGCAACGGCTTTGATGGTGTTGCAAAGGTTTCATAGTTCTTGTTTGTAGTTGAGACCTAAGAATATCTGATAACAACTTACACTTTTTTTCTACAGCACGAAACCCAATTGTACTTCAAAACTTACATAAGCAAAAATCATTGTTCCCTTTTCAAATTTGATTCAGATCGTTACCTCAACTGTCAGGCCAGAAGTAAAACATACTGTATGAGGTATTATTTAATTTTTTAAGGGAAAACAAAATGTAATCAATATTCTTATCAAAGACTTACTATTTAGTTGAAGGCAGAGTGAGGAGAGATAGAGAGATTATATCCACTGGTTCACTACCTAAATGACCACAACAGCAAGGGCTGGGCCATGAAGCCAGGAGCTTGGGACTCAATCCAGGTCTTCCACTGCTTTCCCAGGTATAATAGCAGAGAGCTGGATCAGAAATGGAACAGCTGGGACTTGGTATGTGCAGATGCTCCTGTATGGGATTCTTGCATCACAAGTAGCAGTTTAACCCACTGTACCAGGAAGGGTGGCCCTAACATGACCGATATGCTTTACCCTCCAATTCCAATATTTGAAAAATTCTATTTTGAAATATGATTCTTATTAATATTGTTAACTTAAAGTTTTATTATCAAAGACTTGATTAGTCAATTAAAAAAAGAGGGAACTGCATTCCACTTAATGCAAACATGCATGTGGTTGGAAAAAAATGCAATGTCACTTAAAATGGTGAGCAGGCCATCAATTAGGTCATCACTGGTGGTAAATGAGGGTGTTGTGGTAGATACCTATGTCATTGAGCTCAGGATGTTGTCAACAAGGGAGCACTGGTGAGTCTAACAGTAGTGATGGAATAGCTTGAGGTCCACCTGTAACAGTGGAATTCATTCCCTAAATATTTTTCTGGGCTCTCACTGCCAGGTACAAATTTATTGAGTATACAGGATCATTGAGGCAAATCTATATCCTCAAGAAGCCCACAGTATAAAGCAGACAGCTGAATAGTAACAGCACTCTGATAGAGGACTTTGAGTAGGGGGTTCCTAAGGCCCATGGGATGGTGGGGAAAGATTGTTTTTCCCTGGTGGAGATGTTAAAGTTTTATGAGGTCATATAACCAATAATGAATGGTCCTAGGGTTTGAAGCCCAAACTGTGTCGACTCCTCTGCAGATAAGGATGTCTTGCTGAGGTAATAGAAGATGGAGGCAGAGAGGGACAGAGAGAGATTGGAAACTTTTTAATATATAAAATGATGTGACTGATTCAATGTGGAGTGTGGTTAAGAGGATTAGGTGTCAGGACTCTTAGGAGGAATTCTGGCATTCACAGCTAGGGAGAAAATAAAATCATTTTTAAGAAAAGAAATGGCTAAGCAAAGTAATGATCTCACTTTTAGACCTGTTGTACTACTATTGCTTAAGAGTCTGGAGTTTAATCTAAACAGGTTAATAGTTTTTGGTGGTCCTTGGCCTACAAGTGGTGGTTGAAGTTGTGTTTGAAGATAATATTTCCAAGGGAGAGTGGGAAAGCTAAGCAGTTTGAGATACAGATCCTGGAAACACAGGGATGGAAAGAGGAAAGAAGCCAAAAATAAATTAGAGAAGAAATGACATGCAAAGTAGATAAGGAACTAAAAGTACACAGTAGTACAGAAGTAAAGCACACTGCTCTCTAGAATGGTGATGGCTGCTGATGGAGGCTGATCTCATGTTACAGTGCATGCTAGGCATGTTCTAGCCACATTGCAGAATTAACTTCTTTGATCTCACGCACTCCAGAAAGTAGATGCCATTACTATTGCCATTTTATGCTATGACCTGACCAGGATCATACATTGGAAAATAGAAAAGCTGGGATTTGAAACCAGACGGTTGACTCAAGAGCCCATGCATCACGTTGCATTATACCAAGTATCTGATCTGTGAATTTCCAAAGAAACTACAAAATGCAATGGTCTCTTTATCCTACTTCTATGATCTGAATGCTTGTGTCTCCCCAATATTCATGAATTGAAACATAATCTCTAGTGCAGTGGTATTGGAAAATGATTTGATCATGAGAGTGCAGCCCTCTTGAATGAATTAATGTGCATATAAAACAAGATCAAAGGGCTGGTGCTGTAGCATAGCAGGTTAAGCTGCAGCCTGCAGTGCTGGCATTCTCTAGGGGCACCAGTTTAAGATTTGGATGTGCCACTTCTGATTCTGCTGTAATGTACCTGGGAAAGCAGCAGAAGATGGCCCAAGTCCATGGGTCCTTGAACCCATGTGGGAAGCCCAGAGAGAGCTCCTGCCTCCTGGCTTTGGACTGGCCCAGCCCCAGTCATTGTGACTGAACTAGTGGGTGGAAGATCTTTTTGTCTTTCCTTCTCTCTTTCTGTAAGTTTATCTTTCAAATAAATAGGTAAATCTTAAAAAAATGCCAAAGAGAGCTCATTTGACCCTTCTACCATGTGAGGATGTGGTGAGAAAATGCCATTTATGAAGCAGAAAGTAAGCCAGACACAAAATCTGCTGGCACCATCATCTTTGACTTCTCATTTTCCAGACCTGTGAGCAACAAATTTCTATTTTTAAAAAATATCTATCTATTTATTTATTTATTTGAAAGTCAGAGTTACACAGAGAGAGGAGAGGCAGAGAGAGAGAGAGGAGAGAGAGGTCTTCCATCCAGTGGTTCACTCCCCAATTGGCCACAATGACCAGAGCTGAGCCCATTCGAAGCCAAGAACCAGGAGCTTCCTCTGGGTCACCCACGCAGGTGCAGGGGCCCAAGGACTTGGGCCATCTTCCACTGCTTTCCCAGGCCACAGCAGAGAGCTGGATTGGAAGTGGAGTAGCCAGGTCTCAAACCAGTGCCCAGATGGGATGCCATTGCTTCAGGCCAGGGAATTAACCTGCTGCGCCACAGCACTGGCTCTGCAACAAATTTCCGTTGCTTATAAATTATCTAGTCTACTAGGGTGTTTTTGTTATGGCAATACAAATAGATGAAGATGCCTTCATTTTGCTCTTTGCAAAATGTTAAGGTTAACCTTAAAATTCTTTTAGGCTTTATTTCTCTTATGTAAGTTCCTGGTGGAATAATTTGATACAGTGTCAAATGTTTGGGGGACTACTCTGCTGTCATTCTTCTGAAACAGATTCAGATAGGAGTTTTCAGTCCTTCAAGCCTTTCAATCCTTCAATGGTGTCATGTTGTGTATTTTATAATAAAGGCTTGTGCCTCACCTGGACAACTCCTTGTGTGTTTTCAACACATGCCTTTAGAAACCATACCATACCATAGTCATCAGTCTCTATCCGCCCATAACAATCCTCATCTCTTTATATTCATACATTTCTATAATCTATCATTGTGTGTAAGCTGGGCTTGAATGGGCATCTTCCCTCTAACAAATAGGCTAACACAGAAGTATCCATACATGACTTGGAGGTTAGGTGACAAAAGGCAGCCTGACATCTCTTTCTTTTTCTCTTGGATCACTCTTTTCTCTGAGGGAAGCCATATTGTGAGCTTGTTCTTGGACAGATACACAGGGCAAAGAACTAAAGCCTCCTGCCAACAGCCAGTGTGTGAATTTGGAAGTAGGCTGAAAGACCAGTCAAATCTTCAGAGGTTGCAACCCTCAAACTAACAATTGATTTAGGGGAACCAAGTGACTTGATTTTCTAGGGACATTCTTAGCATTAGCAACGAAATACTATTTCCTGGGAAATTCCTCTCCAATGGAAAAACTGGGAAGAATTTTCTCCCTTGATTGATTGCAGCATCATGAGACCCTCACCCCACCCCAAGCCAGAAATAATTGGCTAAGCTTATGTAAGATAACTTTCCAGAAACTGTGTGAGGTAGTAAGTTGTGTGTGTGTATATGATAATTTGTAACTTAAAAATGAATATCTAATACATATACCATATCATATTGCACCAAGAAAACAAATTCTGTCTGTGCCAAAAAGGGTATCAAAGAAGCAAAATATGAGGGCTACATTGTAGTTTTCCTCACAAACTGCTTAGGAGATTCCTCCAGATTCTATTTCACTACACTTTCCTGGCAGAGAGCATTTTGTTTTTCCTAGCACCTTTATTTCAACTGCAATGGAGAAATGTTACCAGAATGCCTTCCCATTGGAATAGTAGGAAGCTACACAGGAAAATTAATTCAAATTATCTATGAATAATCCAAAAAGCAAAGAAAGGCCTAAGGTAAATAAAATATAAAATGCTGATGCCTTATCTTCTTTTACTCTTCATTCAATATAGGCCATGGAGAGCAGTCTAGAGTAATATTTCATGTTAGAATTAGGTTTAGAGATAAGTAAGATTTACAGGCATGCTTATGGTTTAGAAATGAAAAAAAAACTCAGATTTTGCTTAATAAGTAGGTGAATTCAGAATCTCACAATGTACCAATGAATATGACTTACCAATATTATATTTTTTTCCTGCTGTGCCTAAGATATTTGATAATTATATATTGTTTCATGTGATGATTTGGCTTCCAGTATATTATAAGATTTGGTGATACTAAATTTTGAAGACATGGTCTAAATATTCTAAATATACTTTTTGTATTAGAGATGCTTATGTATTCTATTACTGCAAAAATCTTAATCAAACTCTATATAAGCAATTTTTCAAACTCAAACCAAATATATTGCAAGTTAATCATGGATATATATATATATGTACAAAAATACACATTTTTTCTATTATTTTATTTTACAAAGGGGGCGGACTCACTCTCTGTGTGTAGTTGTCTATTTGTATGTACTTTACTCCAGTGTGGAAATTTGAATCTTCAAATGTGGTTCTTGGTGGTGGAACTGAGAGTCAAATGCTTTTGGAGTAAAGGCATGGGGAAATAAAGAGCAAGGTTGAATCCTTCTGGCAGCTGAAGGAAAGTGAGTTTGGAGAATGTGGAGGCTGGGTTTCATGAAGGTGTTCTAAGTGGAAGATATCAAGTGGGTATGTGTTGAACATAAATCTCCAAGTTTCATTATTGTGGATTAGAAAATAAATAGGTATAAGTAGAACAATTCAGTGAGTTATATGTTAGCAAGAATCAAATATTTAAGACATTCTGTTGTAACAGTATTTATTTTTAACTTACATGAAAATTAGTGAAATTTAACATTATATATAATTAAAAAAATATTCAGGTAAGAAATTCAATAAACTTCCTTGTATAGGAAGCTGGAAAACCTTCTGATGAAAAGGATCACTCTTTCCCCACATTCCCTACAATATTCCAAGCAAAGAATCTGGTCATCCATGGACACTATTATATTTCTTCTGTGATTTTTAAGTTAGAACCTAAACCTCTTTATTTCCCCTGTCAATGTTATACAACAATATTAGTTATTTGGCTTATTTTGTTTTTATCTCTTCCTATAGTTCTTCCGTTGTCTATGTTTCTTTGTACCCTGTCTTAAAAAGAATTCACCTCCTATTCCCTGAAATTTCCAACATCCGCACACTTAATCACTCCCTGTGAAACATGCCCATTGTAATGTTCATCACCACAGATCTGCAGCATCCCAGATGCTTCCTGTGAGACAAATCCCAAGTGCTGACTTCTGAGTTACAGGAAGCATTGTTCTGGTTTTTTTTTTTTTTTTTTTGTCCCAGAGTTTAAAATGTCAAAATAGTGTAAAAATGCACCATGTGATCTTTTGATTATTGAAAGGACAGTTCTGATTCTTTTAGATTTTCCTCCTTTTCTCTTTGGTACATAACTTTATCCCCATTTATACCACTTGCCAACCTTCTATCAGAGATCAGATAGAGTCAAGACATATAGATAAAACTTAGACTTGAGGGCATTTCCAATGACAAATTTGGAATTGAATGACATGAAAATGATAGGCGGACTTTGATTGCATCCTGTATTGGTAGAAATTTGTCATGATTTTCTACAACATTACTGATTTTGAAATATAATTTGGTGGCCGTATTTAGATCTAGATGTGCATAACACTTCAAACAAAATCATGAAGCTGATCTGTTAAAAGGCAACTCAGTAGGGTATGTGATAAAATCATTTGTCACATTCACGGCTCAGTGGGAAGAAATGACATCATACCTTAGACTGCTAGAGTTATGAAAGCTCCGTCAGCAGGAAGCCAACCTGTTATTCCACACTCATTCATTCAACAAATATTCGTGAGAGCATTATGATAAAGACTGAGGATGAGTGCAGGAGAGAGATATGCAAAGTATTGAGAGATCATAGAGGGAGATATTCAACTCAGCCTGGGGGGTAAGAGGTGTTGCATACCAAAAAATCTTTTACCATATTATATGTAGCTCATTCTCAATGAGTGAGTAGGAGTTAGATAAGTGGAAAGAGGTGTTAACAGAGATAAGAGGTAGATAGTAAGAGATAAGCATGAGCAAAGGATGAAGGCAAGTAACCCAGCACCATATAGGAAACTATAGACATTTCAAGTTTTTCTGAAATATAAAATGTGAGCTTGAGTGGTGAAATATTAAAGCTGTGAGAGTGAGTGGCAAGAAATGAGGGCATAGCGGTGAGCAAGGCACAGCGTTCTACATCAAGGAGCTTCATCTGAGGAGATATAGAACTACTATGGATTTCAGATATGAATTTCTGGGCTAGTGGACAATGAGCTGAATGCAAAGGAGACTACTAAGGAGGTTGCTGCACTATCTGAGCAAGAAGAGCCTTGGTTCTGATTGTAGTAGTGGAGATAATAAAAGTAGATCTTAAAAGTGCTTAGAAGTAAAATCAAGACTGTGATTTCATTGACTACACTGACTATAGTCTGGATATTTATTTGAATGCTAGTATCATAAACTAGAGAATGTAGGAATAGGAACAAATTTGAGGTTGGAATTGATGATTTAAGATGTGAAGAGGTCAAATTTGAAGTTTCATTGTTTATTCTGGTACCGTTATTCAGCCTGAAGTTCATCAGATGAATCAGAATCTCCAGAGGGAAGCCAGGATCAAGGATTTGAACTTGGGAGACGTGAGCAAGTATAAGCTCCTAGAATGACAGATGTAGATGAAACCACAAAGAGAGAACATAGATTCAGAGGGGAGAGGCAAAGCTTGTGAGAGCCTAGTATTGAATAGTTATGCAGAAAAAACAGGAAAATATGAGGAAAGCCAGGAAGATGTGGTGGCTTAGAGACCAAGTCTGTGGAGTTTAATAAGAAGGAGGTGATCAACAGCACAGAAATCATGTTGCTTCCCACAGGTAAAGACTGAACCATACTTATAGAAGTAGACACTTGGCATTTGCTTGTGACCTTAGAAGGGAAACTAAGAGAAATTTTAGCTGAGTAATGAAGGTATTAATTTCCCATGAGTTCTGATGCAAATGAGAATACAGTCTGCACTATTGAGTTCTTTGGAGAATGGAATAGGAAATTTGAATGACAGGCCAGAAGAGAGTCAGATCAAAAGAGATTTATGGGGAGAGTCTTATACATGTTTAAAGAATCTGGATAAAGGAAGGCACAGAGGAAGGAGTTAGAAGCTAACTCGCTACTTCACTTCTTCTCTGATCCTTGTACAATCTGACCCTGTAGAACTTCACTGTGGACAGAAACTCAGAAATCTGGATCTTAACAGAGCAGAATCTCGTTGATCCAGTTTTTCCAACCACAGATACTCACTCATGAAACATGTTGTCTTTCTGGTTAGTGCATTGCTTGGGGGCGAGTTGGGTAATGAAATAGAGTAGTTGAAGAGGTGTGATCTAACTCCTTCATGTCTGCAGGATACATGCCAGAGTCTTAGGAAACAAAGATCAGATGGAGAATTAGGAAGGAGAATAGGTGAAGATGTTAACTGAAAGCAATATTTATTATGAATGAATTAGAAATTGAATGGTTGTCTACTTAAGTTTTTGGATTAAGCAAACTAATCTTGCAGTTTATTAACATGGATAACTGAGGTCTGTTTGCTTCTAATCTATGCTTTCACCTGACTTTCAAATAGATGTTCAACTTCATAACTCCCTTTGGGTTCTACTTGGGCCATCTTCTGCTGCCTTCGCAGGTGCATTAGCAGAGAGTGTGATCACAGAGTAGCCAAGACTCACACCAGTTCTCTGATATGGGTTTCTGACAATGCAAGCAGTGGTTTAACATGTTTTGCATAACACTGGCCCAAGATTTATGTTTTTTTCTTAAGTTATTCTGGATACATTTAGATATCAAGCCAAGCAAGTAGACTGAAAAAGATATGTATGGGTAACACCATACATGTATTAAAAAAAGAAAATAAATGAAGCCGTTCCTTCTTTGTAAACAAGACTAATGTTTGATACTTTTCATTATGTTGTCTAGGCAAATCTGTAAGCCTTTAAAGATATTCTTCCTGTGCTATTTTTGCAGGAGTACTACTTAGCAATTTTGTGAACCAGACTTTATCAGATGGAGGTGTGTCTACATCTACAGAGGAAAAAATCCGCCAAATTCACTTTGGTGGGTCATTCCATGACCAGCAGTAATAGGTCCTGAAGATCAGGGATGGATTCTCCCTCATCACCGTGTAAGCACACTGAGCTGCTGAATGAGAAAAAGATGCCTCCAGCGTGATTGGAAGGTGTACTGAACTACAGCATACAGCCCAAAATGAGCCTCATACATGATGGCTGGAATACACATGATAAACAACTATAGTGATGTGGGTAATCACTCTGAGGCATAGAGGAGAACAGCTACTCTTGGGCCACAGATTCAGTGTGATCCCTTTGCATAAGGAACTGCATGGCCATTGAGGATACATTCTGCAAACATTGGGTATACCTGAAAAGTTCATTGATTTCTGAATCTTTAAATGTCACTTTTAATGTGTACTTTAATGGAGTTGATTATCATATACTCTGATAGCCTCATTGCTAAATTTTAAGAGCACAACTGTGTTTGTCTGTGTTATTGCCTCTATTATTCCTTTTCTCAGTTTTTTCTTGCCCTTTCTTTTCTTTACTTCTGTCCTTAGCATTAGTATCAACTTTTGGCACCATAGTCACACTGGGACATGATTTATCTTGGTTGTCCTCCTAAGATAAAATAGAAAACACTTTCAGAGAAGTATCACACATCTTGTTCATACATACAGATGTAGATTTTTAGCAATACCCTGAACTAGGCACTTACTTCGATTTTTCTTTTTAGAAATGTGCATGTAATTTATTTTATTTATTTTTTTGAGAGATAGATTGATTGATTCATACCCCAAATGCTTGCAATGGCTTGGGGGTTAAAGACAGGAGCCCCGAATTCAATCCAGGTCACCTCAGTGGGTGAAGCCAATTACTTGAACCATCCTCCCAGAGCCTGCATTAGCAGGAAGCTAGAGCCGTGAGCTAGAGCTGGAGTCCGATTATCTAACCCAGGCCCTCTGATATGGGATGCAGAAATCTTAAACCACTGACTTCAATGGCAGCCGGGTATTGAACTCAGGTCCTGCAGCATGGGTCGTAGGCATCCTACTGGAGCATGACTGCTAGGTTGAATGCCCACTTTGTTTTTTCAAGAATAATAAATAATATTTTCCCATTTTTAACATTAATAAAGATGCATATGATAAGCAGCTGCACCGGTTTATCCACCATTTTAATCATTTCAAAGCTATCCCAAAAGGAGTCATGAATTTGTTTTCCAGAGGAAGAAACTGATGTTGTAGAAGCCCACATAGCTCTGAGGAGGTGGACCAATGACTCATGGCCATTGAGTGTTTTCTTAGGGAATGTTGTAAGATATGCTTTGAAGTAAATTTACCAAATTGCCATAGTTAGGTTGTGATAACTAGAAGAGCCGGAAACCCAGTGACAAAAGGAAGAAGAAAAGCAACAGTAATAGTAGTAGCAGAATCTCCGGATACTAATCAGATTCCTCAGGAAGAGCTTGTTGATTGTAAGATGTTACAAAATCTGGTTCTCAGCCATCTCCCAATTTATATCAAAAGTTCTTTTTAGAGTTGAAGATTGCAAAGAGGAGAATGGATATACTTAATTCATTTCAACTTGTGCAGCAGAAGCATGGTTCAGCCTGATTGGTGGCACTTTCCAGATTTAAAACTCTTGATTTAATTATGAGGCTTAGGAGTTATTTAATTATGCTTGACTTAATGGTTCAGCTGCCAGTAGAGATGCCCACATTCCATATGGGAGAGCCTAGGTTCAAGTCCTGCCTCTGCTTCTTTTTTTCTTTTTAATGGAATGCTGCATTTACTTATTTGAGAGGTAGAGCCACAGACAC
Source organism: Oryctolagus cuniculus (assembly GCF_964237555.1). Classification (NCBI taxonomy): domain Eukaryota; kingdom Metazoa; phylum Chordata; class Mammalia; order Lagomorpha; family Leporidae; genus Oryctolagus; species Oryctolagus cuniculus. The sequence goes on from NC_091436.1 coordinate 57,917,423, forward strand.
ACACAGAGAGAAAGACAGAAAGGTCTTCCTCTGCTGGTTTACTTGCCAATGGCTGCAATGGCTGGAGCTGGGCCAACCCGAGTCTGGACCCAGGAGCTTCTTCCGGGTCTCCCACATGGGTGCAGGGGCCCAAGGACTTGGGCTATCTTCTGCCTTCCCAGGCCATAGCAGAGAGCTGGATCAGAAGAGGAGCAGCAGGGCCTTGAACCATAGGGGAGCTGGTACTGCAGGCCACAGCACCAGCCCCCTGCCTCTGCTTCTAATTCCAACTTCTTGCTAATGCACACATTAAGGGCAGCAGTACATGGATAAAGTAGCTGAGTCTTCGTCACTGATATTGGAGACCTGGGTTGGGTTTCCAGTCCCTGGCTTTGGCCTGGCCCATCCCTAGCCACTGTGGGCTTTTGGGGAATGAACCAATGGTTAGGAGATTTCCTTGTTTGTCTCTACAATCTCTCAGGCTCTTTATGTGACTCGGTGCCTTTCAAAAAAATACATTTAAAACATTTGAAAATGCATTTAATTATGAGGCATGCAATTGGGCATGTATACATAAATATAAAAATATACACACATTTATAAACACATGTATATAAACATGAAAATCACTTTAATGAAAAACTTGAGATGATGGTTTTTTTTGTCCACTAGTTGAAGTGATCTAACCTTATATGTACCTAATCTTCTTCTTGCAGATAATTAATTAAAATATGCTATGATTATAAAGGAATAATACAGGGTAAATATTGGTTAAAATTATTAATTAATCTTAAAGTCAGCTAATATAAAAACAGCAGGGCAAAATAAAACCTGGGATGTACTTCCCTGGTATATAAAGATTCCCAAGATGGTTTCTGCATAACTAATTACAAAACAAATTCTCAAGAAATTATTATCTCCTTACATCCCACCACCTTGTAACTGTTGGTTTTGGCCTCAGTTGAGTTGGTTATAAAATATGCAGTGTTGTCTAAGCCAGAAGTAAATAGCTCATGGCAGCCATGTGCTCATTAGTCAACACCAGTGCATATTTGAGGTGTGTTGAGGGGCAGTGGGAGTGCCAGTGATTACATCTCCAGGTGCAAGGTCTCTTTAGCTGTAATTCTAATGCTAATCTGGAGCAGTTTCAGTTCAGGAAAAACTGGGAGTATCATATCTCCTCTGGGGAAACCTCATTATCCTGGCTGCTATTTTTGCTCAGCACCCATTGCCAATGATGGAGTTCCAGGCAAGATGATAACACTTTTTTTACCTTTTTAGCCTTTATACAAGTCTATCTTTATTTGTAAAAAATAATATACAACTAAAGCTAATTTGATTTTTTAAATCAAAGTTCATTTAGTGTTAATGTACATTTTATAATAAAATTGTAGTAAAATACTGACATTTGATAGTTTAAACAAAGTATCATTTATGTAAAATCATGTTTACAGCATGTAAAATCTAATTAGAAAATTCATAGTTCATAAAAGTACATGTGTTTTGTCGACAGTTTGAGAACATTATCATAAATTTACTAAAGATATAGAACAGAATTCACAGTTAGGCTTGACACGTAGAACTATAAATTATACTCTGGATCCACTGACATTTTTGTTAATAAGGTGCATTTGAAATATTAATTCAGAATACCAATATATTGTTGTTTTATCATATAGCCAAGGTCTACTGGTTTTACAATATACCTAATAATCAATTATTTCACCAACAATTAAAATGACAAAGATCTAGTTGAAAACACCAGACAAATGCCTTTAACAGGATCATCAAAATAAAAAGAACTAGCAGCTTTGATTTTAATTCTCATGAGTACATACAATATAAATCATATTTACAGTTAAAATTTGTACAAAAATCAAGCCCTGAAGTATTTTTCCCTAAGAGAAAGGTTCTGATCTTAAAACTTTGTTTAAGAAAAGAGAGAAAGAGGTAGTGTGTAAAAGGATTTTACTTAAAATATTGAACCCCTGCACCACTAACATTATAAATGAAATTTAACCTCCTACATCGAGCATTATTTTCCTAACATACAAAGGCCCCAAGAGGAGGGTCAATCGATATACCAGATCACAAAGTACCCTCAGGGATGAGATATTCTGATAATGAGCAATCAGGTAATAAAAACCTCAAGCTAAAATTCATAACTTTCCCTTCTAGTATGTTTAATGGTAGCAACCAACATAGAGAAATTCCATTTTGATGAAAGATTTTACATGTTGTCTTTTGAAGTTTTATTTATTTTACTCATGAGAGAGAGAGAGAGAAAGAGAGAGAGAGACCTATGCATTGGTTCACTGCCCAAATGCTCACAATAACTGGGACTGTGCCAGGCTGAAGTGAAGCCAGGAGTCAGGAGTCAGGAACTCAATCCAGGTCCCCTACTTGGGTGTCAGGGACTCAATCACTTGAGATATCTCCTTTGTTTTTAGGTATGTGCACTAGGAGGAAGCTAGAATTGGAAGCAGGGTCATTATTTAAGCTCAGGCTCCATAATGTGGGATGTGAGTGTCTTAACGGTCTTCCTAACAGCTACACAAAATGTCCACCCCAGATTCCAGGTTTATACTGTAATTTTTTGTCTTGATTTCTGAAAGAAAAATCTATCCTGAGATTCCAATGTTCAGATGACTATATGCATAAGAATCATCACTGTTCAACCTGAATACAGGAATTATGCAACATTTGCTATAGACCAAATGAGATTGGTTTACAGACTTTCAGAAACTTAGGAAGATAATGAAATACCACTACACACCCTCATGTAGGAGAAGCAATTGGAACTGTTGTCTGTTGCTGTTGGAAATAGAAAATGGAATGCTTCTTTGTAAGACTTTTTGACAGTTTCTAATAAAATCCATTTATCCTATGACTAATCATCTACTTTTGAATATACATTCATGAAAAGACTTTTATCAGAATAATCATAGTGTATTCATTCATAATATTCCTGATGTATAAAAATGATACACACACCCACACACACTCACACATACATACAGAAACTCATATAACAATATTTTAAATAATAAGGGGCCAAATATACCGTGGTGGTCCCATGGGCACATACTGCCTAAAGACATTGAAACCATTTTAGTTTATGCACATTTATTACACGATGGTCACATAGTGATGAACTCGTTAACAACAGTTTCAGAACTCATTCATGGAGTTAAGTGATGCATGACTGTATATTACTCAATAGTAAAAAAGAATAAATTCCTAATACATGGAGGACATTGTTGAGCAAAAGAATCCTAACACAAAAAGTAGAGGTCTTATTGTATTTACAGAAAATTCAAAAGCAGGTCAAACTCATCCTTGGTGATGGAATTCTGAGTAGTTGCTACCTGCAGAGGTGGGCAGGTATTATTGACTGTGACAAAACTTTCTGGAATTGGTGATGTTATTCTACATTATGACCAGGCTATGTTAGAGTAAATTGTATATCAAATTCCCCTAGCTGCAAAAAAAAAGTGTCTTGTTTTAAATTTTATTGTGTATAAATTATACCTCAGTAAAGTATCAGAGCATAAAATTTTTAAAATTCCATAAAACATTTTAAGTGAATAGATTATAAGAGAAACGTGTGGTGAGTACTCAGTGATGACAACTTGAAGAAGTAATAAGATGCATGACTTTCATCAGTATTTTATCTTCTGTGCTTTGGTTGAGGAGTAGGCAGTTTGGACATGATTTCTTGGAAGAGTGGGTAGATATAAATAAAGGTAGTTGATGGTGGCATCTCAATTCAAATCCATGGCTTATCCAGACAGAATGTGAACAGAGCTCTGCTTTAGTATCTTGAGGAGCATAAATTTCAATACCTCAGGACATAGCACTTTTAGCACGGAAAGTAGTGGTAGATATGCGGGATGCTCATGTGCATGGTAGCTGTCCAGGATAAGCTTGGGACATTTTATACTATGCACAGATTAGCATTAATTTCAAAATGCATGTGGGGCCATTGTTGTATGTACTCCTCAAGAACTTATTGGAGCCAGAAATTTTATTTTCAAGAAAGGTAAATTTCCATATAAAAAGAACAAGAGTATGAGTAAGAGACATTGGATATAAAATATTTCTTTCAAAGATTGATTTGTTGATTTACTGATTTGAAAGACAGAGTGACAGAGAGAGAGAGAGAAAGAGAGAGAGAGGGAGAGAGAATCTTCCTTCTGCCCATTCATTCCCCATATGCCCACAATAGTCAGATCTGGGCTAGCCCAGATAGGAACTCTATCCCATCTTCCACATGGGTGACAGAAGATCAAGTACTTGGGCCATCTTCTTCTGCTTCCCAGGTGCATCAGCAGGAAACTGGATCTGAAGCGGAGTAGTTGGGACTTGAACTGGCACACTGCTATGGGATTCTGGTGTAGCAAGGGACAGCTTATTAACCTGCTGTTCCACTAGCCCATGGGTATAAAAATTATTGTAATTTTAATTGTCCTCAAGACCAGTGAGTCTGGTGGCTTTGAATTGTATGAAAAAGGTGATATGCATGTGTTAGTAGAGATGTATATTTTCTCAGGCCCCAAAATCAAAGATTAATGCTTGACTAGACTTGTCTATCAATTTTATTACTATAGTGTTTAAGCAGTTAGAAATCAAGTTTCAGTTTCTAGATTTTATAATAGTAGAGTAAGATAGCTAGGATTTTTAAAAATTCCATAAAAGAACTCACTCAACAATACCTATCAAAAATTGAATCTCTATGGCAGCAAATGGCTACGCTCAGCAGAAGGAGATCCACAGAGGGAGCCTTTATTTTGGAAAGGCTTTATGGTATTCTCTGAGCAATCTGGAATGCTCAGACTGAGAGGTTCCCGTCCACAGAGGGCCCTGCATTGCCAAGATAAAAGTAGAAGCCATAAAAATGCTTATTTCACTATCACAGGGATGGGTTTCAAATAAGAGGTGAATTGCACCCATGAGCTCAATTAACCTCGCTAAGGTACAAGGGCAGGGGAATAACTCAAATGTGGATTTTCTGTCTGAATAGCAAATATTAAAACCCAACCCAGCACATGAAAGTTTATCTTATTATCAGTGTGAAGGCATGAGTGGCAATTTCTACATTAAAGATAATTATTGAATAGTGGAAGATATAGGAGTCAGAGTAAAACAGAGCAGTATTAATTTCAATTCTACATTTAGTAGAAATTTAGCCCATAAAAGCTATTCTTTTGTTCTACATTCTTTATCACAATAAACATAAATTTTTCACAATAGAAACTTAGGAAAAGATAGTGTGATGGATATTGGAGTCAAACAGACCTGAATTTGAGTTTGACCTCACCAGTTACTAGCTACCCTTTATCAGCATAGGTGAGGTTGGGATTTTCAGCTGCCAGGTCTCAGTTATTGTTAACAAAGGTTTATTTCTCATTTATATTTATATATCTTAGTAGGTTGGCTATGGCTCTGTCTCATAGCCTCTTTATTTCAGAGCCCAAGGTGAAGAATCAATCATCTCTTGTTGTTGATGATATTGCTGACCTCATGGGAGACGGAGAAAAGAGGAGGCAATGTAATGTTTCTGCTGGTCTAAATAATGTCCATAGTCTAGCCCGAGTCAATGGGTCAGGACTGTATAACCGTTATGTAAGGAGGGAGCTATTGGAAATGGTAGATAATATTGTGAATAATCTACTTCTATGATTTCAGCAAATTTGCTTCTCCAGATCTTAGCTTCCTCAAACTGTAAATCAGTTCTAATACTTCCTGTCTCACAGAGCAGTTCCCAGTAAACAGATATAAATTATCTGACTTTGAATATTCTCTGAAAAAATTAATCAAGCTCTTTTTCTCTTCCCATATAATGTCTATGTGTATGGGTAAGTGCTTTTTGCATAACTGTGAATTTCAGAGAGTTAGGAAATAAATTAGGTGTTTAATCTCAGTAAAACAGAACTGATTAACAACTACTTGTTAACCACCAGTATTATTTTGAGTGTTGTTAAGTCAATAACCTAAAAGAAACACTAGGCATTGTCATTTTTCCTCAAAATTTTACCAATCCAATGGGGGAAACCAATATTAACAATTGGAATAATAGTGTTTATATTAAGCTTAATATGTAAGAATACGAAAAAGTAAAATAGTATTATTATTCCTAATTCATATTTAATTAACAGTTCAGTAAAAGTTATTTTCAAAGAATGAATTCACCTATTAACAAAGTTTTATAATATTTTCTATGATTATTACATAGTGCTGTATATACGTTATACAAAATTGAAGATATACAAAAGGATTTAGAAGGAAAATAATCTCTCTCTAAGAATTTTGCTTAATATTACTCCAAGAATACCTATGATTAACATTTCATCACATTTTCACGGTCTTTTTTGAATATATTACGTATTTTTGTATGTGTTTATAATATTGTGCAACTGGGGTCACAATGAATCATTTTTTCATAGCTGGCTTCTTCACATTATAATTTATTTTCTTTCCTGTTCATTAAAATTTTTTTAAGAATGGTCAATGGCCTTTTATCATGTATCATACCATTTATTGATACCTTTTATGTTTACATCATTGAATATTCCATGAATTACTTGATCTTTTCCTCTTAATGATTTATTTTGTTACATTTTGTTTTTTGCTATGTTTTGTTTTACAACTAAGACAACGCCAAATTAACATCTTTGGGTATACTTGTATATCCTTGTTTGCACCTAGGGTAAATGATTAAGATTAGAGTTCTAAAGAAATAATTAGATCAAAGAATGTTTTTCTTTTTAAAGTATTTGCTACATACATATTATCAGTTTATTTTTAAGAAAATTTGAAAAAAAATTAGCGAACACTTAATTCCTTACCATAGATATAACACCAGGGTTGGCAGTAGATAGGATGAGGGCTTGGAGGATAGTAGGGAAATATGAAGAGCACCTTCTTTAAGAGTTGACCCTGGGCAGGGGGGACGGAAACAGAGATTATGAACACATAATAAGGGACATAATGGGCAGAACTGAGTGTGGGCTAAAAGCCAAGAGCAGTGAGTTCAAATTACTAAACTGGAATAGTGGCGTTTTAAAATCCTAGCCCACGGGAGTGATGCATGATTTTGTGTCCTGGTTGGTTTGGTGGGCAAAGAACAGATTACATAGTGGAGTTAGGCATGTGTGATCCTTTCCCAAGGTTGCAGAAACAATTAATGACTTGTGATCTGGGTCTTCTGATCCTGTAGTCAGTGAACTTTGCACCATAACACATATGTACATTCAAAAGTCAAATTACAACACCAGGCATGATGCAATTAGGTGACAAATGCTTGACACATATGTGATTCCTGAGGCAGCGGTTCTGAACCTCAGGACTCAGCGTTAGACCACAATTTCAAAATAATGACTGACAATTTTGTTTTTCTTAGTCCTATGACCTCCTGCAGCCGACTCACTGTCTCCTGCTAACCCTACTTGTGACCCAATCATCCATTTGGCGATTCTGGAATGCTGTTGTGTTCTCAAACCTGATATTTTGTTGATGTTCTGTTCCCTCTGCTTTCCAAAAAGTGCTTTGGATGTGTCTTCCCATGTCCAGTGGACAGTCTGGCACTTGTTAGTTAAAATTTTTAAGCTTTATTTATTTTTTATTTGAAAGGCAGGGTTACAGAGAGGCAGAGGCAGAAGCAGAGAGAGAAAGAGGTCCTCCATCTGCTGGCTCGCTCCCCAGTTGACTGCAACGACCAGAGCTGCACTGATCCAAAGCCAGGAGCCAGGAGCCAGGAGCCTCCTCTGGATCTCCCATGAAGGAGCAGGGGCCCAAGGATGTGGGCCATCTTCACTGCTTTCCCAGGCCACCGCAGAGAGGTGAATCAGAGGAGGAGCTGTGGGGACTCAAACCAGTGACCATATGGGATGCCAGCACTGCAGGATGCAGCTTTATCCACTACACCACAGTGATGGTCCCACTTATTAGTTAATTTTTAAAAAGTGATTGAGCATTTTTTCTGTACCAGCTCTGTTCTATCTCCTGGAGGCAGACAGGCCTTTCATCACAGATTGTTTACATTTTAGTGACAGATGACAGACAAAATTCAAGAAAGTTAATGAACCCAATAAATTTAGAAAGTGGATTGATATATGTTATAAACAAACTTAATCAAAATGATGGGGGTGGGCCATATTTGGATTGATGACACAGAAGGACTCCCTGAGGTGATGCCTTTGAGTTGGAGATGGAAGAACAAGAAGAAACCAACCTTGTGATGACTGGGTAGAGCATTCTGTGGAGAAGGCATACAAAGGCAAAGGCTCAGAATCAGGAACAAGCTTGGAATGTTTAAGAAATAGCAACGGGGTCAATTGGCTGCAGGGTGGTGAGTGAGGGGGAGAAAGGTAAAAGATGCTCTTAGAGACACAGGGGACAGATCCTGTGAATCAAGTGGCTATGGTTAGGAGTTTTGATTTAATATTTGTTTCAGCAGAATGACATTAGAATGCTAAAGAGCCAACATGAAGGTGCCTGTTTCAAAACTAGTAATAATGATAATAACAGCAACAATTAAAAATAATGAAATGTGCTTTTAGTTTTCTCTCCCCAGCTCTCACCTCCTTCAAGTAATATGAGAAGGAGATCAAAGAGATCAGAGTGCCAGTGGAGAATAATGGCATCGAAGGGTGTTAAACTCCCTGAAGCCTGAATATAGTCTAACTGGTTGTGATAATCACCAAAATGGAGAGCTTCTTGGAACAAAATGATGAGATGATTGATGTATTTTTGGAAACCTTAGGAGTGAACTGTCTATGGAGTATTCAGGTAGTTTTTCAACAGACCTAAGATAGAATAGTCTGGAACTATTATGAAGACCTTGAAATAGAACTACAGATTTGAAAACCCATCATACACACTGTTCAGCATATACTTTTTGAAAAGTGTGGGTTGAATGCAGCTAAAAACTATTAAACAGCATATTTAGTGAAAAAGTAAAAATCTTTTTAAAAAATGTTATTTAAGGAATACAAATTTCATACATTTCATATATACAAATTTAGGAACATAGTGATTCTTCCCACCCTACCTCCCTCCTGCCCATACTCCCACCCTACTTTCTCCTTCCTCTACCATTCCCATTTATATTTTTTATGAAGATCTGTTTTTAGTTAACTTTATACTCGTAAGATTAACCCTACACCAAGAGTCAATAAATAATATGAAGAAAAAAGAAAAGAAAGCAACAACAAACAAAAATATTTTTCCTTAACAGCCCTTGTCTTAATGGTTGACAAGTAAAAATCTTTACGAGGAAATATTTTAGAAGAAATTTATTACCTGGCCTACAGTAACTGATAGAATATACAGTGGGTAGTGCCACTTGGAGCTCCTCTTCTTTACCTATTGCACATTAGGCTATGGTACTGGTATAGGAGCCATTTTGTTCCTATGAGATCAAATAGCAAATCACAAATTGGGGGTCAGAAAGTTGTTTTCTAATGTTTATTTACTCATTTTCATTTATTTGAAGGCAGAGAGAGGGAGAGGAAAACAGAAATCTTCCATTTGCTGGTTCACTACTCAAATGCTTATGATAGTTTGTGCTGTGCCAGGACAGATGCAGGAGCCAGGAACCTCTTCCAGGTCTCCCATAGATAGATGATAGATATTCAGTACTTGAGCCATAATGTGCTACCTCCCAGGCACATAGCAGGTGACTACGGGATATGGGCATCCCAAGTGAAAATTTAACCTGTTGTACCACAGCTTTGTTCCAAGAAAGCTTTTTCTTTTTTCCTTTTTTTAATGAGTGAATAATTTTATTATGTGAACTCAGATATGAGACTTTAGGGAAAGAAAACACCTTGAAGTGGAGAGAACAAAAATGAATGATAATGAAGGGCAGGAGCCAACCAACATAAAATGAGCTCACCCAAGGGGATGAGCTTCATGGTGCTGACCATGAGCTTCACTCTTTAAAAATGAAGAGGGGAATTTATTCAGTAGGAAACAGATTGTGGGTTGTCTTTGTTCTATTACATGAAAAAAGGAGAGCTCAGAAATTATAGCAATATGATAAACACAACATTGGAATCTTTGAACAATTTCCTTTAAAATATGGGGTGTTACTTTTCTAAGCTATTGTACTTATATTAATTTTTATACTTTTAAATGATGTCTCTGGAATGGTATGTCCTTAAATATTGTCCTTAAATATTGAAATGTCCTTAAACATTGAAAATAGAATTTACTAAATAAATTAACTTTAAAACCCTTTTTTGTACCATGTTTTGTCCACTTATGTTCTCTTTGTTTAATAATCATAATTATGGACACAAATAGAATTATTCAGATCAATTCTTCAGAGTAGTGGTTCTTCATCATGATTGTGCTTTAGAGTCAACAGTAATAAATTTATTTTATTTTATTTTATTTTATTTTATTTTATTTTATTTTAATATTGATGTCTGAGACCACTTCAGGGCAATTGAAATAAAATCTCTGAGAAGGAAGATCAGATATTAATAATTAAAAATGAATTTCCAAGGTAATTCCAATAGGAAATTAGTGTTGGAAACTATGTAGTGAGAATAGAAGAGAGCTGAGGACATGATCCCAATAAATGTCCAGGAAGAGAGAAAGGAGGAAGAAAAAGAGTAGGGTTCTGAAGTTGATTTGCTGTGAGGTAAGTATGGGAGTAGAGGAATTAGAGATAGTGAAGATGGGCTATGCTCTCATGTCATGGGTAAATGAATACAAACATGGGTCCATAGCTAAGTGAAAGTCAAGGGAAGACTACATATGTCTTTTAAAATATGGACATCATTGAGCATGTTCAGAAACCAAGGGGAAAGAACTGGTAGGAAGTGGAAAGTTGAAGATACAGAAATGAGAAAGAACAGCAAAATCCTTGGGGAAGCAAAAGAGAATTATATATAATCATGAGTGTAACATGATTACCTTTGGTTAGGAGAATAAGAAATTCATTAATTGAGATCTAATAAAAGTGATAGCATAATAAGAATATCTTTATTGGGAGAAGGTAAGTATGATTTTATGGGCGTAGAGGCTGAGTGAGAAGAATATTTGGTGGGGTTGGTGACTTGAAGAGAGTGAGTCACTTTGTAGATTATAGTGCAGGGTAAAGGATGCCAGTGACTGGAGTCAAATGGAAGGATGGCAGTGGAGTGTTGAAGTTCCACTTGTGATAAGGAACTTTGGTGTTAACCTTCAGGTGACTTCAGTAGTCCAGGTACAGAAGTGGAGTTGCATAATGGTTCAATATTTTGGGGGCTGGAATCTTACTCAGTGGCTGATTTTAAACAATAAGAAGGACAATAATGTCAACAATATTATGGCCTAAGGGATGGATCAGATGTTATAAGTTGCACAAAGAATGAAACAAAAATAAGTAACTAATAAATGGAGAGAAAAGGAAGGTCTTTAGTAAACAACACAAAGACAACATTTATGATGGGAAAAGTGGGGTAAGAGCTGAGAACACAGAGACTGTGTCAAGTGAGGTGTTGAAATGAGACTCATAGGGTGATGTCTTAGTGTGCTCAGACTTCAGTAACAGAATACTATATACTGGAGGGTTTCAACAGTAGACATTTTTTTCTCTCAGTTCTGGGGCTGGAAAGTTCAGAGTGCCAGCTGATTAGATTCTGAATGAAATTTCTTTTTTTTGGCTTGCAGATGGCTACCTTCTTATTGTGTCTATATGGTGCGGAGATGATAGATAGAGATCAGATAGAGATGGAGGTGGTAGAGGGAGGGATAGAGAGCAAGATATAGTGCCTTGTCACCTTCTCTTCTTATAAAGGCACCAGTCCTATCAGATTAGTGCCCCTACCCCATGACTTCATATTAACCATTATCACTTTCACATAAGTTCTTTCTCCAAAGTAGAAATACTGGGGGTTAGAGTTTCAACATATTGAAATTTAGAAGAACATAAATATTCAGTTCATGACATGCCATCCTTGGCCTTCTGAAAAAATTCATGTCCAACTCACATATACATACATTCATTCCATCCAATATCACCCAAAGTCTGAACTCATTCAAGCATCAATTCTTAATTCTAATGTCCAAAGTCTCTTCTAAATATTATCTTTATCGAATATTGATGAGACTTGAGATACAATTTATCCTGAGGGAAAATTCCTCTCCAGTGGTGAACCTTTAAAACCAGATAATTTATGTGCTTCCAAAATACATGTTTAGTGGGCATAGGATAGATGTTTCGTTCCAAATGGGAGAAATAGGAAAGAAGGAATGGATGATAGGTCCTAGATAAGTCCAAAACCTAGAGAGCAAATAACTCTGGATTTTAAGTCTAGAGTATAATCCTCCAATCCTCTTTGGTTCCATATCCTGCCTTCCAGCCACTCTGGGATGGTGTCAGCACAGCACCACCCCCTTCCCAGACCCTCCAGAGTGACCCTGCCCCTTTGGCTCAGCAGGATGGTCCTGCTCTCATGGCTCTCTGTGAGAGCCCAATGATGTACTACACAAATGTATTTCTGCAATCGGCTTTTTCCTTTCGCAATTTATTAGCCCAGGAGTCATCTGTTTTTCAGACTGCTTGGAATCTTCACATCCTCCATGGCCCAAGTTTTCTATGAAGCAGTTGTAACCTGTCTCTTCTGCCTTACCTGTCAACCATGCAGATTTGCTACACTTCAGCTATGTTGCTCAGCATTTCCCAGTGGATTCCCCTTCCCTTATGTAGGCTCTTTACCAAGTTGCTATTCCTAAGTGTCTCATGGAACCTTTTAGCAGCTCCTGCACCATAAAGGTGATGTGTTTTCAATTATCAGCTTCTGGTCACAAGGCCCTCTTCTTCTTCATATCACTCAAAGAAGAGATTGCAGCTGCGGGGCCTTTAACATGCTGCCCCCAATGAGATGACTTACGCTATTTAACAGAGAAAATTTATACACAGGAAGAAGGACCACCTCTTCCTGTCCCTCATTCACCCATGCTTTCCTTTCCATGCAGAGAAATGGTGTTTTGCATGGTTGAGGCAAAGTCCCTTTCCTACATCCTTTTAGTTCACTCTGTTTCCTCAGAGGCCTCCCTCCATTTCCTATTTCTTCTATATATTTTCAATTCTCAGTTAAATGCCTCTTTGCTCTCACCAGATAAACATCTTCTACTTAACATAGTACCACTGACCCTCTTGGCTGGACCTCCTCTTCTGAGGGCACAACTTCTCTCCTCTCTCTCATAACCTGGCTTCATCATCCACAGTTACTACCCTTCCTGTCCTCTTCCTTCCTGATCTACTATTCTACACTCTACTCTGGCTGCTGTTCATGTGATCCTCAGAATTTATCCCACTGAGTCACTAATGAGGTCGTTGTTGAGCTTTCTTTGTGAGCAGTGTTCATTACTTACTCTCCTTCAAATTTTCCCAGTTATTCTTCTCTGATTTTCCCTACACTTCCCTTAAATATTGGTTTCCCTGATTCTTGTCTCAGTCCACCTCTCTCTCACTAGACAGTTTTCTGATTGATCTTATCCTCTCTGATATCTTCAAATGCCACCTGTGAGTAGAAGGTCCCTAAATGATCACTGCCAGTCCTCCTCCCCAAGCTGTCTTCTCATCCAGACTCATACTCTCCACTGATTTATACCTCTTGAGATGGAAGTTCCAGAGTCTCAAACTTAGTATGAAATAAACAAGCAAGCTCAGCATCTTTGTCTTCTCTAAACCTCTCATGCCTTTATTTCTTGTTACATTTATAGAAGGTGCCACCATCCATGTACCAGCTCTACCTGGAACCTGCCAGTCATCCATGATTCTTCCCTCCCTGTATCTCCACCTCAGATTGGTTACTTCAAATCTTCAACACATCTCTCCCCTACTCCGACTGATACTATCATTTTGTGGGTATTTATTGTATCTCTCTGAGATATATAGAGTCTTCTGATCTTGCCCTGAGATTCAGATTTCCTCACTTAATTCACTGCATCACTGAAAACTGGAGGGGAATACACCTGAGTGGATGTTCCAGCTTTCCCATAGCGTGCAGGAAAACCATTTCAAAGCAAATTAACTCTTCCTAATCTGCCCAGCTTCATTTCTTACTATGCCGTTCTCCTAGGTTCACCATTTTCCCTCTATATGCCCCTCTCTTGTATTTAGTTTATCACAAATCATTCAGAGCTACTCACCCCAAACGGGTCATGTTTGCTTTTGCGTTTGCACCAACACTTTCCTCTGCCATGCATACATGATGTGTCTTCTCTCTCCTTTATACTCCACTCAGTGCCTCCATTACCTTGAGAGACTGAAACTGCTGCCTTCTCAGATGCCCTGGCACTCGGCCTTCCAACTATTATAGCTTCTGTTGCACATAGGATCCCTTCCATGTCCATCTCCCTCACTGAAATGGGAGCTCCTAAAGGTAGGAGAGAATCTCAGTTATTTCTCTTGTCTTCAAAAGTATCCTGGAGACAGGGCTGGCCACAGAAGAGATGCTGTCATGAGCTACACATACATTGCACATTCAAGTGGGAGGTATAAAGTTTATCAGGAAGGGTCTTGAGGTGCTTCTGAATCCTTCTCTGATTTGGTAGACTATGACAACATCATGGTCTCAGAAATACTGCTTTAAAAACTGTGCTGATCCTGGTCAATACAGAATGTACTACAAATCTCCCCAGTACCAAGTCCTCTATGACACAGTACAAGCTAAATATATATTTTAAAAATTAATAAATGAACAGCTTAGTGACTTGAAATATGAATTCTGTTTTAAAATAGTCTGGCAAGAAGAGTACCCATTAAAGAATGATTAAGGAATGAAGCATCTTCATTATGCTCTAGTGCAAAGGAGGAATATATTCCTCAAGTTTTTCTCTTACAGAATTGGTGTTTTGCTGAAACGCTTCTCTGGACACGTCTCATGTCAATTCTAAATGTATTTTTGATTGTGTGTGCGTATTGTTTATTTTCTTACCTTTGTGGAAAGGAAGTATTGTATTTACTTCTCAGTTTAGCTTTCTCAGAAATCCCTTCCCACAGTCCTCAGGAGCATACATCCCTCTGAAGTTAACTATTTCCTGCAAACCCAGAGCGCACGTTCACACAGAAAAGAAGGAAGTGAGAATGACAAAACTGTTTAAGGTAAACACGTCTGTGGTTGAGATTTCATTTCCTCAGGACTCAGACTTTTTGTGTAGCTAATTTCACCATGAAAGCATTAATAGCTTTTTAAGAAAAATGGAAATATTGGCTAAACTAAACTAAGAAAAATATTTTGAGAGAGGATGAAAGCTGATTGTTGATTCATAAATTTGATCAGCATGAATTTGATCAGCTATAAGGTAGCATGTTGCCAAATGTAGAGAGCAGGGGCTGGTGCTGTGGCATAGTAGGCTAAGCCTCTGCCTGCAGTGCTTTCATCTCATATGGACTCCAGTTCATGTCCTGGCTGCTCCTGTTCCAATCCAGCTCTCTGCTATGGCCTGGGAAAGCAGTGGAAGATGCCCCAAGTGCTTGGACGCCTTTGCCCACATGGGAGAACCAGAAGAAGCTCCTGGCTTTGGATCAGCCCAACTCCAGCCATTGCAGCTATTTGGGTAGTGAACCAGTGGATGAGAGATCTTTCTATTGGTCTCTCTTTCTCTCTCTGTAACTCTACATCTCAAATAGTAAAAAAGGACTGGATTTTCTTTTAAAAAATTTAGACAGCAGATGTGAAACATATAATTGACATTGAATTGTTTACTATTGTCATACTTTTTATGATTCTTGGGATGTGTTGAAAAATCAGTGCTGATACGTGAAGGGTGCTTTCATTCTGATTGTGACTTAGATGTTAAGTGAAAATTGCAGTTATGACTAGTTCTCTGAAACTGGCAGAATAAAGGTGACATGTCTTGTATGTGTCATGAAAACCATAGTTCTTGTTAGAAGGACTGCATCTCTTCTGAGTTAAACACAAGTGCATTAGTGAATGTGCTGTCTCTCTTTTCTCTCATATTTTACTGTCAAATAATAAATACTGTATTTTGTGGATGCATATTCCCAATCTAAGATCTCTTCTGGTATGTAGGTGTATAAAATTTTTGTTAGTATTAGATAGTATTGACCAAAAGAAAGCTGCTATATCCAAGATGAAGATAAGGACAACTTCAAGACAAGAAGATTCTAAAAACACAAATCTCTGAACTTAATACAACACCATATGGATGGGTCCAGGGAGTTATACTTTCATGAGCTCTGTAGGTCATGTGGATGCATAGCCAGGTTAGGGGAGCCCTGGTAATAGCTCATTTCTCCATCTAGAATTAATTTCAACATCTTACAGGACACTCTACAGTACAAATAGTGTGCAAAACAGTGGATGCCAAATAACGTCCCTGGCCTTGGCAAAGGGGAACGGAGTAGGTGTTATCCTCTTCTTTCTCTCTTACAGTGATAAATATGGCTGTAGTAAGTAGACATCAGCTGCCTGCAACAACTTGACCAGTTGACACGGTCAGTTGGCCGTTGGTGAGAAACATGGAAATTCTTTGATGTAATTTATCATTTTTGAGTTGAGAAAACATTTGTAGAGCTATTAAATTACATGAAAAAGTCACATAGGTCATTCTGGAAAAAATAGTAATGAAACTAAGGTCTCCTGAGTTCTCATTAAAAAAATCTCTAATCAAATTTCATCTTAATCTTCTGGTCATTTCCTATGACATTTTCGCTAAATGTGTTAATTTTTCCTCAGAAATGCAGGCATTGCATAATATAGTAGATGTCAGTTTAAATGCCAGCTCAGAGTCCCTTTTTTCTTCTGTTGGTAAAAGTCTTTTGCTTTTCATTGTGAAGGCATTTATCCTTCATTTTCACCTAGTTTTAGTGTGATTCGCACTAGTCCCTGGCCTGAGGAATAGGGCATGTTTGAAGATTGATTGACAGATTTGCGTTAGGTAGGAAATCATGCAGCCCAGTGAAAGTGTTAGTGCACCTTGTTGGAAACAATGTGAGAGAGCCATTTTCTCCATCAGGTTCCTTGTGAAAAAGAGAGAATCTATTGCTGCTGGTGTCCAGATTTGGCAGCAGTCGGGGAGACGCTGCCCAAGAATAAAGACCTCACAGAAGAAAAACTCCTGTGGAGAAAAGAGATTGATTCCTGGTGTCATTAGAGTATCCGGATTCAGTTATGTTATTTCCAGAACTATTCCTATATATTTTAGTTCACACAATCAATAAACTGACTTCTGGCTTAAGTCAGTTGGATTTGTTTTTTGTTACTTGCAGATGAGAGACTTTTGGTAAAATACTTGGTTCTGTCATTTCTCAACCACTCTACCACCACTGTGTGATACTAGCTTTCTATTTTTTCCCCCTGGGAAGGTATTCATTAGAAAAGACCTGAAAGCATTACCTGAGCTGGTATCCTTATCATCACCCAAATGAGTGGCTTCATTATTATAGACCTTTCTTGATGTCCATTTGGTTAAACAGGTGGGGAATTGTTTTATAAGTGCTACAGCACTCATCTAATCTCCTGAAATGTCATTGAAAAATGAGGATTCTTGCATCTATGGAGTTTACTTTTATAGAAGTATAATTAAAGAGGAAGAGATAATAATAATAAAAAGGATGAGGTAAAAACCTGGCATGCAATTTATTCTGTGCATTTGATAGTGATAATTAAGATGTAAAAGCAAAATATAGTAGGAAACCCCAGCTCCAGGCTGATCCTTACAAACCTAGGATGCTGTGAAGCACAGACTTGATCCAGTGGACTCAGGGACCCACATAGTTCAGCCCAGTGCCAGGCTGGTCGCTAAAGACCTAACATCCAGGAACAACTGTGTCAATGAATGACCCAGGATGCACTCATGGATTCAAGCCCAAGGCCCACCCTTGAAGACTCTGGCTCCAGGCCTGCCCTGGTGTTAGGCTGCCCCTCTGTGGATTTGCACTTTAGTCTTATCCCCATAGACGCAGGTACCAGACCCTTTTCAGTGCCAGTCTAGTCCAATGGAATTAGGTTACTGTTCCATCTCAACATCAAGTTAACCCTCACATGCGTAGGCTCCAGTTCCCCTCTGCAGATCCATGCTCTCAGCCCACCCTCACAGATTCAGGCAATAGGTCCACATCAGCGAATCCTAGCAGAATAGCCTCCATAGAGCCAGGCTCCCATTTTAAAACTATAGACCTACGGTTCAGGCTTCTGTTGATACAGGTACCAGGCCCAACTATCTGCGGACCCATGTATCAGGCCAGTTTGCCTGAGCACTCCAGCAGCAAGACCTTCCCACAGATCTTGGCAAGATAGTCTGCACAGAATCTTTAGACCAGCTGGTTGTTGGGGGGCTTTTCCAACTGAAGGCAATCTTTTTTTTTTTTAAAGATTTATTTATTTATTTGAAAGGTGGAGTTACAGAGAGGCAGAGGCAGAGGCAAAGAGAGAGAGAGAGAGAGATCTTCCATCTGCTGGTTCATATCGCAAATGGCTGCAACAGCTGGAGCTTCGACAATCCGAAACCAGGAGCCTGGAGCTGATTTTGGATCTCTCATGCAGGTACAGGGTCCCAAGGACTTGGGCCATCTTCCACTGCTTTTCCAGACCATAGCAGAGAGCTGAATTGGAAGTGGAGCAGCCTGGACTTAAACTGGCACCCATATGGGATGCCGGCACTGCAGGTGGTGGCTTTACTGGCTACACCACAGCACCGGCCTCAGATAGATCATATGTTAAGTCACAAAACAAATATTAACAAATTCAAGATTAAAATCATATCAAGTATCTTTTTTGATCACAATGTTATAACATATAAATCAATAAGTGTAGAAAAATTAGAAAATTCAAAAATACATGGAAATTAAACAACATGTTCTAGAACAAGCAATGGCTCACAGATAATAAATCAAAAGGAAAAGGAAAAACATATCTTGAGACAAATGGAAATAAAACATACCAAACTTATAGGATATAGCAAAAGCAAGTCTAATAGGGAACTTATGGTGTTAAACTCCTACCAAAAGAAGAAAGTTCTCAAGTTCTCAAGAAAACAACCCGACTTTGTGTACTAAAGGGATTAGAAAAAGAGTCAAAACTAAGCTGATAGTCAGCAGGATGAAGGAAATGATAATTATCACAGCAGAAATAAATGAAATGGGGCTAGAAAAGCAAAAGAAAAGGTCAATAAAACTGAGTTAAAGGTTTTTTTTTTTTGATAAGAGAAATAATACTGACAAACTTTTAGGCAGACTAAGGAAAAAAAAAGGGGGGGCTTAAATAAAATTTTGAAAGAAAGAGAAGTTGGTGTTGTGGCTTAGTGGGTACTTAGTGGCCACCTGAGACACAGGCATTCTATGTGGGCAACTGTTCCTGTCCCAGCTGCTCCACTTCAGACCCCGCTCCCTGCTAATGGTCTAGGGAAAGCAACAGAAGATGGCCAAAGTATTTGGGCCCCTGCCAAACATGTAGGAGATCCAGATGAAGCTCTTGGCCATTGTGGCCATCTGGAGAGTAAACTAGCAAATGTAAGTCCTCTCTCTGTTTCTCCCTGTGTCTCTGTAACTCTGATTTTCAAAATAAATAAATGAATCTTTTAAAAAATAAATGAAAGGAAATCACAAGAGACAACTGTAAATTGTTACATACCAACAAATCAGATAATCTGTAAGAAAAAGATAAATTTCCAAAAACATACAACCCAGGACTGAATCATGATGAAATAAAATTCTGAGAAGATGTATAACAACTAAGGAGATTGAATCAGTATTCAAAAAACTCCCAACAAAGAAAATCTCAGGGCCTAATGGTTTTACTGGTGAATTCTATCAAACATTTAAAGAAGCATTAAACACAGTCAATCTCAAATTATTTCAAAATGTTGAAAAGGATGGAATACTTCAGAATTTATTCTACAATGTCAACATTACCTTGATGCCAAACTCAGACAAGAAAACTACAGAAAACAATATTATAAGCCAATATCCCTGATATAATGGAAACCATCCTCAGCAAAATACTAGTAAATGTTTTTTCAAAGCTCAGTGGAAAGATCATACACTATGATCCCGTGGGATTTATCCCTGAGATGCATGAATTGTTCAGTGTATGCAAATCAATAAGTGAGATTCTATTAAAATAATCATTAAAGAGATAAAATTATATGATCATCTCAGTAGATTCAGAAAAAAAATGCACCTCAACATAATAAGGAATATACATGACAAGACCAGAGGTGTCATCATACTCAATGGTAAAAATCTGAAAACTTTTCCTCTGAGATCAAGAACAAAACAAAGCTGACTCCTTCACTACATCTCTTCAGTATACTGCTAGAAATGTAACCAGAGCAATTAAGAAAAATCAAAGGCATCCAAACTGGAAAAGAAGAACTAAAATTGTTGTTTGGAGATGACATATTCTTATATATACAAGATCTTAAATACTTCACCAAAAAGTCATCAGATCTAATAAATGATTTCAGTAAAGGATATAAAATCTACAAATAGAAGCAGGTATTTAGCATAGTATAGATGTCACTTGGGAACACCTATATTCTATATTCTGCAATGGAGTCCTAGCTCTACTCCTGATTCCAGCTTACTGCTAATGTGTACCATTCGGGGAAGCAGGTGGTGGCTCATGTGCTTGGGTTTTTGTCAACCACATAGGAGAATTGGATTGAGTTCATGTCTCCTCGATTCAGTCTGGTCCACCCTTGATAATTACAAATATTCGGTGAGTAAATCAGCAGATGGGAGATGTCCATCTGTCTCTCAACCTTTCAAATAATAAATAAATAAATAAAATTTACATACAAAATATTGGTAGCATCTCTATATACTATAATGAGCTACCTAAAGAAGAAATTAAGAAAACAATCCTTTCACAATAGCATCAGAAAAAAATTACATAGAAATCAATTTAACCAAGGAGGTTAAAACTGTAAGCTACTAATGAAAAAATGTAGAAGACAAAAATAAATAGAATTATATCTTGTGTTCATGCATTGGAAGAAATAATACTGTTAAAATCTAAATACTACCCCAAACAATCTAAAGATTCAGGACATCTCTATTAAATTTCCAATGGAAATTTTCTTGAAATAGAAAAAATAATATTAAAGTCTGATTAGCCAAAACAATCTTGAGCAAAAAGAACAAAGCTGGAAGTATCACACTATGTGACTTCAAAACAAAGTACAAAGAAATAGTGATTAAAATAATATAATACTGTGATAAAATATCACAATTTTAATGAAGTAGACTAGAGAAACCAGAAATAAATCTAACAACTTTATAATTCACTTATCTGAGACAAAAATACCATGATCACACAATGGGGAAAAGATAGTATCTTCAATAAGTGGTGTTGTAAAAACATGGATATCTATAAGCAGCAGAAGAAAATTGGATCCCTATCTCATAATATATTTGAAAATCAGCTCAAAATGCTTAAAACATTAAACATAAGACATAAAACTAACACTACTAAAACAAAATGAATAGCTTCTTTATATTGGTAATAATGTTGCAATAAAAGTAAAAATTTTTCCAGCTAAAACCATCAAACTGAAAATCTTCTGAGCAGTGTAGGAAATAATCACCAGAGTGAAGATATATCTTACAGAATAGTGGAAAGAATTTGGAAACCATAGATCTGGTAAAATATATAAGAAACCCAAGCAACTCAATAATAAAATAATAGCCCAATTTAAAAAAAATGAGCAAAGGATTGGAACAGACATTTGTCAAAAGAAGACATACAAATTGCCAGCCAGTATATGAAAAAATAATAGCCAAAACATGTAATCACTCTGGGTATCCAAGGATGAAAAGATAAAATTATATGTGTGTGGAACACTATTAAGCCTCAAAAAAGAAGAAAACATCATTTGTAACCACATGGATGAAACTGAATAAGAATTGTATAGAAAGTCAAATGCTGCACGATTTTACTTATATGGAATTTACTTAAATCAAATCTAAAAAAAAAGTCAAACTTACAGAAGCAGAGAATAGGGTGGTGGTTGACTGGGGCTGGAGTAGGAAATGCTCCTCAAAGGTACATGCTTTAATTAAATAAGATGAACGTGTTCTGGAGATTGATTGTATAGCACTGGGAGTATAATTAATAGTGGAGTGTGTGTGAGTACTCAGGCAATTGTTTTTCTAAGAATGTGAACTCAAGTGAAGCTTCACTCAAGTGAAGCTATAGACTTTTGTATAGCTGATAAGACTCTTTGTAGAGAATTTTTTTTAAAGAAATGCATGCTGTAGTTTTTTGAAGGGCCACTAAGTATAGTTAGCATCTGATGTTGAATGTTGCTAAATATTTAATTTTTTCTTTAATTTCTTGACTTGTGTATGGTAGCACGGCAAATTTGTAGGAATTAGTATCAATAATAAATTTGGGGTTTTCTTTAGGATGTTGCATTCTGTGTTTTTTTTTTAAATTTTTTTGTAAAATTATTATTTTAAAACTGAAAAGTAAAACATAGTAATAAAATAAAATAGTAATGAAAAATAAATTATTGAAGTGAACCATGAACCATTATTTATATTTTCATTCAAAAGTACTTACAAAATGAAGGAATTATTTAGTAGCCTCATCAAAATAATATATATTATATAATAATATATTATATAATATTATATTATATTATATATAATATATAATATATAATAAAATATATATCAAAATACCATGGTAAGAATCAAAAGGCTTTAAATTCAATGAGTTCATGTACATTAATATAATTTATAAAACTGAAATATATGAGATAATATTAAAATGAGTACTTTGTCATTTACTCAATAAAGTGGAGAGCAAGTGAGGATTATTTTATTTGGATTTAGCAGAGGAGTGGCATGATCTGGTCTGCATTTTTTTAAAAGTCTCTCCTGCAGTGTTGATATTAGCTTGGTGTAAAGGCAGAAACAGGGAGAACAACTAGGACGGGTTGGTAGATAGTGTCCACTGGTGCTCACCTCAGCACTCTTTCTTCTAAACTTTCCTCTACATCAAGGAACCAGAAGCTTGCAGGCTACTGTTTCTGGTTAGGAGCTGCCCATGGAAATCATGGTGGAACAGTGTAAGTCGGACGGGTGGAAAAGCCATTTTTCTGCTTCTGGTGACACCTCTAGTTGTACTGGCAGTATAGATGGTGGGTAACTGGGCTTCTAGAAGATAGAAAAACCATCAACTGATATGGAGACAATTTCTAATGGACTCTTTGGGCTAGAAAGGGGTTTGGGGGTAGTGGTAGGGAAGTGGGGATTCAATTTTGGATATGTTAAATTTAAGATGACTATTAGATATACAAGTGCGGATGTCAATAAGTTGCCAGATAGTTCAGAATTCAGGACTGAGGTCTAGGCCACAGACAGAAATGTGAAGCTAGTGCTGTTGTTTAAAGCTATGAGGTTGAGTGAGGTCTTCAGTGAACAGAGAAAACATTACAAATTGCATCTTGAGGTCCTCTGACATTCAAAGCTCAAGAAGAAGAGAAACCATCAAAAGGGACTGAAAAAGAATGACATTGAGGTATCAGGGACTTCACTAAGAAGAGGCAGTGACTGACTGTCAAATTGGTGGATAAGTTAAATAAGGTGAAGACAAAATCAACAGCTGGATTTAGTTGTGAGTGATCCTATGACCAGCTGGAAGACTGTCTGTCTAGCCTATGCAGGAAAAACCCTGGTTAAGGACTCAGCACACTGAGACCCACATATGACCTGACTGCTGGCAGGCAGCAGGGGTCCTAGGCACGTTTTCCCCACCCCCACTTCCTGTTGAAGGACCTTATAATTGTCAGCTAGGTAAACAACTCTTGGATATGGCCCAGACTCATAAAGACCACCTGGAAGGCTATGTGTGATATGTAACCTTCAAGCTGATTGGAGAACCACAGCAGTGCCAGTATCAGCTTTATCCTATAGAATTAGTATTGCTGGGGCTGGAGCCGTGGCACTGTGGGTTAAAGGCCTGGTCTGAAGTGCCAGCATCCCATATGGGCACTGGTTCTAGCCCGGCTGCTCTTCTTCTGATCCAGCTCTCAGCTATGGCCTGGGAAAGCAGTAGATGTCCCAAGTCCTTGGGCCCCTGCACTCATGTGGGAGACCTGGAAGAAACTGCTGGCTCCTGACTTTCAATTAGCTCAGGTCAGCGGATGGAAGACCTCTCTCTCTGTCTCTACCTCTCTCTGTTACTCTGTCTTTCAAATAAATAAAAAATAAATCTTAAAAAAGAATTAATATTGCTACCCTGAGCTAGCTACTCCCCTATAAAAGCTTGTGCCTAACTGCTGATAAATGGACATGTTCACCGAAACTGGTTCCAGTGCTTCTTGTAGAAGAATGCCGTCTCCCTACCATCCTGACAGTGTGGGCCTCTCAGGACTAGCCCACATTCAGTGATGAAAGTTATTGATAACCTTGACAATTGAAATTTTAAAAGTTATTTATTTCATTTATTTGAAAGGCAGAGAGTCAGTAAGAGAGAGAGAGAGAGAGAGAGGGAGAGAGAGAGAGAGAGAGAGAGAGAGAGAGAGAGAGAGATCTCCCATGTACTGGTTCACTCTCCAAATGCCTACAACAGCTGGGACAGGGCCAGGCTGGAGTCAGGAGTCAGAGACTCAATCTAGGTCTTCGGCATAGGTGTCAAGGATCCAACTACTTGAACAATCACCATTTTATTTTCAGAGTGTGTATAATCAGTAAGTTGGATTTGGGTTAAAAGCCAGACTTAAAAAACCAGGCACTGCGATATGTGATGTAGTTATCTCAAGTGTTGTCTCAATTCCTGGCCAACCATTCATTCATTCCACAAGCAGTTTATATAGAATGTGGAGGTGAAAAATCTTGACTCCAATATACTAACCCACAAATTCATTTAAAAATATTTATTTAGCATCTCTTTTGTGCCAACCACTAAGGATCTAGGATTAATAAAAAATTGCCCCTGTCTTTTTAGAGCTAAGAGCATTTTTGTAATAATAGGTTATGATTTTTTATGAAGGTATAAGCTTCTAAAAGGACAGTTATTTTATGTGTGTGTGCACATACAGATACACACTTGAAGGAATGAAGAAATCAAGACGACACAGGCTAAATGAAGTTTACTATGGAGGCTACAGGTTGCAAGGGAAGAGGTACTGTCTATGAGCAAGGACTTGTTAAATTCGTCTTATCTTATGAATTGAAGCATCTGGCATCTTTGAAAAGGGAATATTGACTCTCTTTTTGTTTTTATTTGTGGAAGTGTTTGACCAGTTGCCACAATTTGATTTTAATGTGATTTTATCTCTATGGAGCTTAGTTTAATTGCTAGTTTGATCAGACATCTAGAATATGAATTGTTGAAAAAATAACATGTTGCATTCTTTTTTTTTTTCTTTTAGGCAAGATTATTTCCATGGTTTGTATTTCCTGCATACAAGTAGTTATTCACAGCTTTTCAGAGACTAGGACTTGTAAAACAGTGTTCTGCTCATCTAACTATTGTTTGATGGAAACCATATAAAGTCATATCTGAAACTGTAATAATCTTTTAGTTAAGCTTTAATACAAAATACTGTGCAAATTAATACAATTGAAACTGAAAGAGAATTTAAGTGGTAGGTACATTAATTCCTAAATATTAGTTTCCTGTAGCTATCAATAGCAAAGTAATTACCAGACGCTAATAACATGTTAGTAGGTTTTGAAGTTGTTTCTACATAAATAATAAACATTTTATAAAGCATAAGGAAACTTTATTTTCACAAACATGTTCAAAATGTATCAGTGTTTTGAGTTTTCTATTTTTTTAAAGATTTATCTATTTATTCGAAAGTCAGAGTTACACAGAGAAAGGAGAGGTAGAGAGAGAGAGGTCTTCTATCTGATGGGTCACTCCCCATTTGGCTGCAATGGCTGGAGCTGTGCCCAACTGAAGCCAGGAGCCAGGAGCTTCTTCCAGCTCTCCCATGCAGGTACAGGGGCCCAAGGACTTGGGCCATCTTCTATTGCTTTTCCAGGCCATAGCAGAGAGCTGGATGGGAAGTGGTGCAGCTGGGTCTTGAACCGGCACCCATATGGGATGCTGGCGCTGCAGGCCAGGGCGTTAACCCACTGTGGCACATCGCCGGCCCCTGAGTTTTCTATTTAAAGACAAGTAGTTCTATAAAGACACTATTAATAATCTAGTTACCAATAATAACTTAGGCTAAGGTGAGATTACACTGTGATAACAGCCATGTATTTTGTTAACTCAGCTAATGAAGTCATCCTCCAATGAAATCCCTTCATAAGCATGACCTAATCAATTTTAAGTTCAGCCAACAGGTATTATTATTATTTCACAGCCAGACCAAATTTATTTAGAGAAAACAAACTTGCAGAGGTCAACCAACTGCCATGTGTACACAGACCAAAAGAACATGTGGCAGAGGGCCCAGACCCCAGCAGGCTGGGTCTTTTTATGTCTTAGGTGGGCTAGGGGTAGGGGTGGGGGCAGTAGGAGGAGGTGAGCTTCTTCATACAGGTTCTTCAAGTTTGATTCTTCAAGGGTGTGAGACTGAATTGGTCTCTTGAAAGAAGGTAGGGGTAGCAATAATCTAAAATGGCCAAGGCTTATATCCTTGTTCCATCAATCCTGACTCTGAGTATAGACAAGGAGATGGGGTGCTGGTTTTCTGGCTACTTCCTGCTGATATGGGGCATAGATATCCTATACTCAGGAACTGATTGATTGAAAAAGAGCAGTCTAGTGTAGTTCCTGCATGATAGCTTGGGATATAACAGTCATTTGTTCCTGAAGAACCTTTGGAATAAATTAATTATGCATAGTAGAAATAGGAGCACTATGATTATGAAGATAAAGGAGGTATTAGAGACATTGCCCAAGGTAGAAAAGGTTGCCGAAATGAGAATGAAAAAGGGGAAAATAGGACAGCAAGTCTCCTGTCCAGTTAGTGGGAAGATGGACGTATGCCTGGTTGCCACAGAGAAAGAATGATCCCTAGTGTATATGTTCTGTCAAGGAGCCGGGGATGGGGTTAGTCTGGTGTGCTTCTAGTACTGGGCTCCCTCATTTTCTCCCTCTGCTCATGGAAATCCTGGTTGCTGTCAGGGGTTTGGGTGAGGACTGAGGCTGAGTTCTTCAAGCTCAGTAGGGGCAGAATAGGGACCAATGGTCAAGACAGAGTTCTAGCAGAAGGTGACCTCTTTAGGGGCCTGGAGAACTAGCTCACAGAAACTATCTTCATTTGTGATTTCATGTGCATTGCCTTGTAGAAAGAGTTTGGGAGGATGCCCTCCCTTTCCATTGTTTTGAATAGTTTGAGAATTGGAAGTAGTTCTCTAAAATCTGGAAGAATTCAGCAGTCAACCACGCGGTCCTGGGGTTTTATTTGTTGGGAAGGTCTTTATTATGCATTCAATCTCTGTCTTGTTATTAGCCTGTTTAGATTTCCTATGTCTTCGTGACTCAATTTTGGTTGTGTCCAGGAATCTATCCATCTCTTCTATTGGAATATAGCTGTAGTAATTCCTGATGATTCTTTTATTTCTGTGGTATCTGTTTTGACATCTCCTTTCTCATGTCTGATTTTACTGATTTGGGGGTCTTCTCCCTCCTTTTTTTTTTGGTTAGTTGGGCTAAAATAAACAAAATCAATTTTTTTTTTAAAAAAGAAGCTATTCATTTCATTATCCTTTATAGATATCAATTATGTCCATTTGGTCCATAGTGTCAATTTGCTCTGTTTATTCTGTGTTGATTTTCTGTGTAGTAGATCTGTTCCTTGATGAAAGTGGGGTGTTGAAGTTCCCCATTACTATTCTATTGTAGTCTATGTCTCCTTTTAGATGCATTACCATTTGTTTTAAATAGCCAGGCACCCTGGCATTGGGTATATATGCATTTACTATAATCACATCTTCCTGTTGAATTGATTCCTTTTCTTTTTATTTGACAGGTAGAATTATAGACAGTGAGAGAGAGAGAGAGACAGAGAGAAAGGTCTTCCTTCTGTTGGTTCACTCCCCAAATTGCCACCACAGCTGGCACTGCACCAATCCGAAGCCAGGATTCAGGTGCTTCTTCCTGGTTTCCCACAAAGGGTGCAGGGGCCCAAGCACTTGGGCCTGCCTCCACTGCTTTACCAGGGCCACAGTAGAGAGCTGGACTGGAAGAGGAGCAACTGGGACTAGAACCTGGCGCCCATCTGGGATGCCAGCACAGCAGGTGGAGGATTAACCAAGTGAGCCATGGTGCCGGCCCCTGAATTGATTTCTTAATCATTACATAATACTCTTCTTTGTCTCTTTTAAGTGTTTTTGTGCTAAAGTCTATTTTGTCTGATATTAGGATGACTACATATGTTCATTTTTGCTTTCCATTAGCATGGAATATCTTTTTCCATCCTTTTACTTTCAGTCTGCAGGATCTTTGTTGGTGAGATGTGTTTCTTGTAGGCAGAAAATAGATGGGTCTTGTTTTTTAATCCATTCAGCCAGTCTGTGTCTTTCAGTTAGGGAATTTAGGCCATATACAATCAAGGTTATTACTGATAAGCCATGATTTGGTCCTGACATTTTTCCTTAAATATTCTTTCATTTGATTTGGATTTTCTTTGTACTTTTACTAGTATATTTTCTATCTTCACATCTTTCATAATGATTACTACCTTTCTGTGTTTCTATGTAGCACATCCTTAAGCATCATTTGTTGTTTTTGCTTTTTATTTTTTTGAGAAAGCTTTTATTTAATAAATACATAATTCATAGTGGTTCTTCTCCCCATACCCTCCCTCCCACCCCCACCCCCATCCCATCTCCTTAATTATCTTTATTTACAGAAGATCAACTCTATATTAAGTAAAGATTTCAAGAGTTTGCACCCACACAGAAACACAAAGTATAAAGTACTGTTTAAAGGAAGACACGTTTTATCATTAATTCTCATAGTACAACTTATTAAGGACAGAGGTCCTACATGGAGAATAAGTGTACAGTGACTCCTGTTGTTGATTTAACAATTGACACCCTTATTTATGATGTCAGTGATTACCGGAGGCTCTTGTCATGAGCTGCCAAGGCTATGGAAGCCTTTTGAGTCCACAAATTCCATCAGTATTTAGACAAGGCCATAAGCAAAGTAGAAGTTTTCTCCTCCCTTCAGAGAAAAGTACCTTTTTCTTTGATGGCCCCTTCTTTCCACTGGGATCTTAGTCACAGAAATCCTGCATGTGTAGATTATTTTTTGCCACCTTGTCTTGGCTTTTCATGAGTATCATTTGTAAGGCTGGATAAGTGGTGACAAGTTCTTTCAAATTTTGTGTTTTTTTGGGAAGTTCTTTATTTTATTTTCGTTATAAAAGAAAACTGTTCTGGGTAAAGTATTGTGCATTGATAATTTCTTTTTTTTTAGGGTTTGGACTATGTCTCTGCATTCTCTCCCCACAGGTAGGATTTCTAGTGACAAATCAGCCATTAATCTATTTGGAGATCCTCTAAAGGTAATCTGACATTTCTCTTGTGCACATTTTAGAATTTTCCTTCATGTTTTACTGTTGTGGGTTTGACTATAATGCATTGTGGTGAAGATTTTTTTCTGAGTATGGCAGTTAGGAGTTTTATGTGCTTCCTGCATTTGTATGTTTCTTTCTTTCTCCAAATAAGGAAAGTTTTCTGCTACTATTTTGCTGAATAGGCCTTCTAATCTATCTGTCTTTCTACACTTTCAGGAACTCCAAAGACATACATATGTAGTCATTTGTAGTATTCAACAAATCTTGAACACTATTTTCAATTTTCTCTCCTCCTCCTTCTTCTTCTTTTGTTTTTTGTCTGACTGACATATTTCTAAGGATTTGTCTTCTAGCTTGGATATTCTTTCTTTTGCCTCACCAAATCTCTTGTTGAAGATTTCTACTGTATTTTCTTTTTGATATATTGAATTCTTCATTTCTAATATTTCAGTTTAATTTATCTTCAATACCTCCATCTCTTGGCAAATTTTTCATCCATATCATATATGAATGTTTTATCTCATGAGTTTGTTTCTCTGTGTTTCTGAGTACTTTTATGATCATTTTTTGAATTAATTTTCAGGCATTTAGTCAATCTCTTTGTCTTCACATTCTCATATTGAAGTGTTATTGTGTTCCTTTTGAGGTTTCATGCTGTCTTCCTTGTTCTTGTTTCTTGTACTTTTGCATTTTTTGGCATTTGTGGAATCGCTTGTTAGTTTTCTTCTCTGATGGATTTCATCTTGGAACTGTGCCCCTGAGGTTTAGTAGAGTGTCTGCTCCTTCACTGGATGTCCACAGGCATGTGCTAGGTGGGGCTGGAGAACTCTGGTCAGTGCTCAAGTGTGGGGAGAGAATCCGGGGGACACCTAAGTTGGGTTGATAAATTCCCTCTATTGTCTGTGGGAGGAAAGTATCTTCATATCTGTTGGGGTAATTACAACCTCACCTACTCTCTTCCAAGGCCATTGACTTCCAGGGTTAGTCCACAGTGGGTAGAACCTTCCCACTCACACCTCAGAGACACATGAACTGCAAAAGTAATCTGTGCAGTCCTTACTGTGAGCATGGAACCCTCGGCAATGACCCACCCCAAGCACTCAGGGCGCTCTGAACCTCTGAAGTCAGACACAGTGAATGCCCAGAGAAATAGCTACACCCTACTCCCTGTCATGCAGTCACAGAATTCCTACAGTCACAGTGCACAAGGCTCCTACAGTCAAAGGGTTTAGAGGATCCACGCTCAGCCCCTTGAGCCAGTTCTGTACAAGATGCTTCCAGAGCCAGCTGCCTGTGGGTGCTCCACCTTGGCAGTTTGAGCCCCTGAGACTGTGACTGGTTGAGGGTATGGGAGCACCATTCAATCCTAAGTGGGTAACAAGCCCCCTGCCAACCCTTCCATCCAGACTCAAAGTCAGTAGTTAAGTTAATATAGATTTTTCCCTCTGGTAAAATCACCTGATCACAGGTGTGAGGGCCTCCGTAGCTCTACTGGCATCAAGATGCATCTTCTCCCTGGCAGTTGCAGGGTGCCCTCATGGGTGGATGGGGAGAAAGAAATGTGCTTTTTCTTCACTGAATTAGATGGTTACCCTGCCCCCTGCTAGGGCTCCAGGCCAGACTCAAAGTCAATGTCATCTGCACAGTTCTTCCTTAGACAATATCACCAGTAGCACGGGTTGCCACTGTCTGCTTTCAGCTCCCTCTCAGAAGTTGGCATCTCCTCCAGCCCCTGGTTGTGGAATTTGTGGTTGGCGTTCCTGCACTGCTGGGCATCCGCACTTTCCATGCTGCTCCATGATATCCCTCTTCTTTCCGTGGAATTTCCACTGAAAACTCTCCAACTCTTCCCTGGGAATACACTTTCTCTACTTTTCTTCTGTCTTCTCTTGGTCAAAAATAAGCACATCTTTTCCCTATTCAGCCATCTTGAGATCTCCACGGGATAGTCTCTTGATGCTGTAGGTTGGTGCCTGCGTAGGGGCCTAGCAGGTTAAGCCCTCACCTGTGATGCCAGCATCCTATAGGGTGCCGGTTTAAGGCCCAGTTGCTCCACTTCTGATCCAGTTCTCTGGTTGTGGCCTGGGAAAGCAGCAAAAGATGGATCAAGTTCTTGGGTCCCTCTTCCCACATGGAAGCTTGGAAGAAGCTCCAGGCTATTAGTTTCAGTCTGTCCCAACCTCAGCCACTGAAGCCATTTGGGGAGTGAATGAGTGGATGAAAGATTTCTCTCACTGTCTTTTCTCCTCTCTCTGTAACTTTGCCTTTCAAATAAATTTAAAAAAAAAATCTAAAAGGAAAAAAAAAAGCCTATAGGTTTTCTGAGCCTTTTGTGGGAGACCTGAGTAACTTCTAAGCCTCCTTATTCTGAGGCTACATGGCGCCCAGTTAGAATGGGTACTATGGACTGATTTGTGTTCTTTCAAAATTCATATATTGATGCTCTACTGCTAGATGTGACTTATTTGGAGTAAGGACATAGGTCAAATAAGATCAAAAAGGTGGGGCACCAATCCAAGAGGATTTGTGTCCTCTTAAGAAGAGTCATCAGAGAGCTAGCTCTTTCTGTCTCTGCCATGTTGGGTGACAATGGCAGGTAGGAATTTAACAATCCAGGAAGAAAGCCCTCAATAGGGGCCAAACCCTGCTGGAATATTGTAAATTAATCTCTTTAAGATACTCATCTATGGTAGTTTGTCATGGCAGCCTGAGTTGACACAGGGGATAGTTTATCAGAGTCCCTAGTTTTGTTATACCCTGGACTTTCCTTTTTCACTTTCTTGTCTTTTTGGAGTTTAGCTGAGCTTTGTCATAATTATTTTTTTTTCTGTATCAGCAGGCAACCTCATAGCAAAGTGTCTTTGAGTACTGGCTTTGCTTCTTTGGGGTTTTGTCTTCTAGATTTTGGCCAAGCAATTCCTCCGTATCTTGTTACTTTAAGGAAAAACTGTTATTCCTACTTTAAACATATTTTTCAAGTATTTGCTTGTTCTGAATAGGAATGTAGGTCTGAATTACACAGATTGTAATTGTTAGAAGGCAGTTTGTCATTTCATTTTGCAGATGTAGAAACAGAGAAATACACATCCAATAGAACTAGAGTTTAAATCCAACTTGGTCTTAAATAAAACTTTTTTCTCATTCTACTTTGTGATATAGACTAACAAATGAATTTGGAGAAATTTGTCTATAAGGTTAATGTGCTGAATAAAAAGGTTAGAGCTCAACTTCTTTTTTCTCTTATTTGTTATCTGTCTTTCCCTCATTTTCAGCCTAGGTTTGCAACACTTTCTCTATTAATAGTAGTAAGTAGAGAGATTTAAAAAGATAAATAAATTCTGGCATTGCTGATTTTATACATTGTGCATAAAACATTGGATTGTTTTTATTATGCACCCAGGTGAGAAAATTATGGAATTTATCTCCAAAAGAGTACTTAACGATGTGATCTCATTAATCCTCACAACATGATCTTCATGTCTCTATTTTATAATGGTAACAATTTACCAGTAGGAAGTCAATAACTTGACTAGAATCTTGATTTCAAGAACTCTTCTTTTTGCATCCCTTGATTGCTGGGCATATGACTGCGCTGCCTCTTCATACTGGAAACTTTGTAATTTATCTGGTGCATCAGTCAACTCAGACTGCCATAGCAGAAGCTCATAGCCTGGGCGGCTAAACAACAGACATTTTTTTCCTCACAGTTCTAGAGGCTGCAAGTTGAAGATTAAACTCTTGGCAGTGAAGATCTGAGGTCTGTGTCCTTGGCTACAGATGCCCACCTTCTTACTACATCCATACAAGGCCATTCTTCTGTTTGCGTGGTCTGTGCCCTAATCTCCTCTTATAAAGACCATATTTGATTAAGAATCACCTCGGCTGGCGCCGCGGCTCAGTAGGCTAATCCTGGGTTCTAGTCCTGGTCGGGCGCTGGATTCTGTCCCGGTTGCTCCTCTTCAGTCCAGCTCTCTGCTGTGGCCCGGGAAGGCAGTGGAGGATGGCCCAAGTGCTTGGGCCTTGCACTCGTATGGGAGACCAGGAGAAGCACCTGGCTCCTGGCTTCGGATTGGTGCAGCGCCGGCTGTAGCTGCCATTTGGGGAGTGAACCAACGGAAAAAGGAAGACCTTTCTCTCTGTCTCTCTCTCTGTCTCTCTCTCTCTCTCACTGTCTAACTCTGCCTGTCCAAAAAAAAAAAAAAAAAAAAAAAAAGAATCAAAAAGAATCACCTCAATAATCTTATTCATTATCCCTTTCATGTTCTCATTGTCCAAACAGTCAAATTCTGATGTGTTGAGAGCTAGGGCTTCAACATATGCGTTGGTGGGGAGAGGGGAGAGCAGAATTAAAATCAGAACTTTCAGTATGACATTCAAAAGTATGACTGTATATGAACATTGTATAAGATCTAAGATAAATGGTATTGAATGATATTTGGGTCATGTTTAAAGAGTTGGAATGGAAATTTTTCTTGCTTTTATATAAGATGAATACACAAATGGGGACTACCGACACATAAATCAATACCACAACGTTATCCTTTGATAAATACAGATAATAGTGATTAACATTCAACTTCATTTATGTGATTATCCCAGTTGTATGTTGTCACTTTTTTGTAATAAATGACTAAATTGCAAAATGTGTTTTATGTTTGTGTGTACTGTGTTTTGAGATGGAAGAATTGAACATTGTCATATTAGTTCTCAGGTCTGTAATAAGGAGAATAGTCAGTTAAAGACTGACAGAGTTCATTTGAGTCTAGGCAGTTTTTCACACTCCTAAAAATACAAAAATATTTCTTGCAAAGTTTAGGCATGAAACATCCTCTTCTTCAAAGCCTGCCCATGTGCTTGGGATTTACAAAGCAGAAGCGACACATAGCTGAGTTGGACCTTTACCCTGACCTCCCAAATGTTTGACGGGAAAGTTCCTCCAAAGCATGGAGAAGCAGGAAGCTCAAGTTGCCTTTTTGCCTCATTCTGGAAGTTCAGAGTGATTCGTTTTGTAAGGAAAGTTGGGATGATTGCAAGGGGGCAACGTGTTAACTTCATTATTCTTATGCCCCAAGAAAAAAATGAGTGCTGGGCTAAATGGCAGCAACTCTGTTAGAAGATCTGAGCGTTAAATACTAGGGTGAAACGAGGAGAGCGTAAAGCATATTAGTCAAAATTTTATTTACCTTTCTCATTTTAAAAAGATTTATTTATTTACTTGAAAGGCAGAGTTACAGAGAGAGGAGAGACAGAGAGAGATTGTTCCCTTTCCAGATGGCTGCCATAGACAGGTCTGAGCCAGGCCAAAGTCAGGAACAGAGGCACTAGCACTTGGGCCGTCTTTCACTGCTTTCCCAAGGGATCTGGATTGGAAGTGGAGCAACGAGGAAAAGAACTGGTGTCCATTGGGCCAGCACTGTGGGACAACAGGTTAAAGCCCAGCCTGAAGTGCCGGCATCCCATATGGGCACCGGTTCTACCTGGCTGCTCCACTTCTGATCCAGCTCTCTGCTATGGCCTGGGAAAACAGTGAAAGATGGCCCAAGCCTTTGGGCCCCTGCACGCATGTGGGAGACCTCGAAGAAGCTCCTGCCTCTGGACTTTGGATCAGCTCAGCTCTGGCTGGTGTCCATATGGGAATGCCAATGCCACAGGCGGTGGCTTAACCTATTGGGCCACAGCAATAGTCTCTAGCCATATATTTTCTATAGCCATGGTACAGGAGGTTTCATAATATGCTCTCTGGTATTGGTGGGAGTGAATTAGGCCAGAGCAAGACCTGATGGTGAGATGGAACACTAAACAGCAGATAACTGGGATGTATTTTTTCCTTTTGTTTCTGTTGTCAAGGTTGAGATATTCCAGTCTGTTAAGGATGTCTGTTTTGCTACAGGCCATTTGGAAGTTCAGATAAGGAACTTCCCAATGGCTGCTTCCAGAGGCACACTTCAGGAAAAGATGAGTCCATGTCAGGACATAGCATTGGGGATAAGCTGAAATCACTGTGTGTCTGCATGTTGACAGGAGAAAACAGGTGATTATTAACAAACCAAAGAATTTAGAAGAGGACTGGGGAGACCACTCAGGGCTATGCTCTCCCCAAACAGTCTGCTATTATGTAAACACTAATAGATTGATGCTTTCAATGCTGCCAGGTATCAATGAGCTAGCAGTACTCATTTTCTTCCTTCTTAGTAATATCATATTTCAACTAGCAATAGAAGAGTAACCAGTAGTGGCCTTTTTAAACACAGGTATTGTTGGGGTGGGCATTTGCCTTAGGAGTCGAGGTGCCAGTTAAGATTCCCTGCTTCCCATATTGGGTGTCTTGTCCCATATTGGGTGGCCTGGTTTCAAGCCTTGATCTAGTTACTGATCTGGTTCTTAGTTGTTGTGTGCCTTTTGTGAGTGAGCCAGTGGAGGGGAGCTCTGATTGTATGTTTCTGTTTCTCTGCCTTTCAAGTAATAAAGACATTTAAGAAATCAAAAAATTTTTAAAGACATAGATACTATGTTTCAGCATAAAACAATATAACAAAATGTACCCAGATATTCAGAGATATTTTGATTCTAATTAATTTTCTATATAAGTAGCATAATCAAGAACACAAGGTTAAAGGATGCAGGTTGCAGAGTCAAACCTGGGTTCATGTTGGTATTTACTGGCCCTGGAACTGTGGACACATTACTCTCTGCCCCTTTTTGAAGATCAATTTTTTTAGTTGTAAAATGAGGATACCATAGTTATCGCCCATTATTATACTATAATACCATAAAGTTAATTTAGTTGTAAGAAAAGTACTTAGATGTAAATTTGTGTTGAAAAATCGTTTTGAGGGAGGGCATTTGACTCAGTGGTTATTGGAGTGCCCAAGGTTCAAATCTCAGTTCTGCTTCCAATTCCAGCTTCCTGCTAAAGCACACTCAAGGAAGCAGTCGTACTGGTTCAAATATTTGTGCTCTTGCCTCTCATATGAGAGACTCAGGTTGAGTTTCAGGCTTCTGGCTTAGGTCTGGTCTAGTCTTGGTTGCTGTGGGCATTTGGGGAGTGAGCCAGTAGAAGCTCTCCTTCTCTGCCTTTCTCTCTGTCTCTATACATTTTAAATATAAGTAAATAAAGTTGATAATGAAGTGTTAAACAATTATTTTTTAAGATGATGGTGCTCAAGAATTTCTAGCTTCTGTCTTTTCAATAATGGTTCTCTTGTACATGTATAACATTCTCTGATTTAGACAAATCTTAAGTTATGTGGACTGCAGAACCCCATGTGTAACCATATCAAGTGTTTCCCCTGTTCCCAGGGTCTGGATTTCATCTTCCCTTTTGTCCTATCAAGAAGTCTCAGTTAAGAGCGAGGATTGTGCAAAGGGAGAATCTCATTCACTGGGCAAAGTGATGTACAAGGGGACTTCAATTTTGTGCAAGAAAAAAATTAAAAGATAGGTCTATTTTGGTGCAATAATCTTTGAAAGCCATTCATAGTTGTTTCATTATATGCACGTTGCATGAACTTTTGGAAGCCCTCTTGTATTTTGGTAGGGGAAATTCTCTAGCCCTTTGGCGGCGGGGGATGCCCTTCGAGTCAACACTGGAAAGAAGTGTAACTCCAAGGCTGTGTGATGTCAGGAGAAGCAAATGAAGCACTAAGCTGGACATGGGCCACTCACAGAAATTTATCCAATTGCACGTTCTCTAATTAGGGAAGAATTCAGTATTCACATAAAGACTTTAAAAGAACTTGGTGCTCGAGGTAGGGATAACATAAAATAATTCCCCTCCCAGGCTATAATAGGAAGAGACGATAGACAAAGAAAGTTTACTCAGTGTTTCTAGGTCTATATTATACAATTTATTATGTATTATATGGATTTAAATAAAAAGATAAGAAAAAATCCCATTTTTAGTTTTGAAGCTGCAAGAATTTTCATTAGTGCAAACATTTCCTTAAGTTTAATTTGTTTAGGAG
Source organism: Oryctolagus cuniculus (assembly GCF_964237555.1). Classification (NCBI taxonomy): domain Eukaryota; kingdom Metazoa; phylum Chordata; class Mammalia; order Lagomorpha; family Leporidae; genus Oryctolagus; species Oryctolagus cuniculus. Next base: position 57,954,829 of record NC_091436.1, read on the forward strand.
TTGGTGGAAGAAAACAAAAACTGACAAATAAATGAGCCCTCCTGACTTGACACCTTGGATTCTATTTTAACAACAGAGGAGGTTTTTCAGATTTGACCCATGACTTGATGAAGCTATTTTTAAACAGCTAGCAGTATTGAGTCTTGATTTCTGAATTATTAAAAACAAAATTCAATTCTAATGGCTGTATATACTTCATTTAAAGTGAAAATTGGCAGGGCCCAGACTGCTGTGTGGCTTGTTTGGGTATAATCCAAAATTAAAAGTGGTGTTTAGTTTAAAGTGCTGAAAGGAAAAAAGTAAACAAAGAAAAGTTTGTTACACAGACTGTATGTGACCCATAAAGTCTAAAATATTTTATCTGACCCCTTATCTAAATGATTACATAATATATTTTCTTTTAATTTTCTATCAGTGCTGTATCTTCTCCCTACCCCGTCCATATCCTTCATAGGTCTTGTTGCTCTTTGATTATGCAGCTTCTTCATGAAGTATAATTGAGAGAAAAAACAAACATGATATTTCATTACCCATACCCCCATACTGCAAAAAAAAAAAAAAAGAAAAACAACCTGTGACTTCTCTTGACTATTTCCTTCTTAAATATGGCATCATTGCAAATCCAGTCTCTAACCTTCATGCTAACTAGAATTAACCTGATTTTGAATAGAATCTTCTTCTCTGTGTCTGTCATTAATCCATAATTTTATTTAGGAATAATTTTCATTAACGAGTGGTAAACAAAAGCAAGAAGACTGGAGTTCCAAATACTGGTTAATCTTCAAAATTCGTAAACACATGGTGGGAAAAAATCCTTTCATAGTGAGGAAGAAGATGTCACAGAAGCTCAGGAATTATCCAGCTAGAGGGAAAATTCTTTGTTTTAAACTGGAGATAAAGAAGGGCAACCCAGTGTGTTGGGGAATTACAATCTGCTACTTGTCTGGCTTTTTCTTTGAGTGGAAATTGACACATGAAAAACACAAATTTGTTCCTCCAGGAAAATAGCAAATTAGTTCTTTCTCTCTCTCTCTTTCTCTCTCTCTCTCTCACTCTCACTTTCACTCTATCTTACCAGTGGTGTATCATGTTTTGCAGTCCAGAACATGGGCTCCTGTTGATACTGGGTCCCAGATATCTTGGACTTTGTATCATCTCAGGCAGGAAAATTCCTTCTGTTAGCTGAAGAAAGGCACATTGTCTGGTGCAAAGCAAAAACAGTAAAGAGAACCTACAGGTATCATCTAGAGCAAGCCCATTTTGAAACAAACAAAAAAAAATAGGTCAGATTAATAATGTAAACTATTGTCATACTCCAGAAGGTCTGTGAGAAGTTTTCTCTTTAGGTTTCCTGAGAAATTCCTTACTTGTTTTCAAAAGCTAAACTAAAAAATAACATTTTGTAAGTTTATTATTAAGAAATAGGTTTTATTCATGAACTGATTATATCTTGGTACATTCGTTTGCCGTACTGCTAACTACCCAATTATGTTTTATTTTGACATCGTATTAACATAGAAAATGAAGAAACTAAGGATTCCAGTGGCAGTTTTTACAGACAGGAAGAGTTTGGCAGGTCCCTTAAAAATTCCCTTAGGACTTTGTGGGAATGCACAGCCAACCACAAAGCCATTCCTGGAATATTTCCTCTCATCCAGCTCTGGAGGATTCTTGGTTGTCACATGGCCTGGAAGAAATGCATGGCTGTGTTTCCTTGCTCAGGGGCCCCTTCCCCCCGCGCTGGCTGCAACCCTTCCCTGAACTTTGGTGGAGTGTGACACCCACTTCCTGGTTGCCAGCTAACAACATCCTTGAAAATGAATCCAGGAGCAGGCATTTTGCCTAAGCAGTTAAGTCACTGCTGTCCTGTGTTACAGTAGCTGGGTTACACACAGTTCTGGCTCCTTACTCGAGCTCCATACTTCCTTTCTGGAGCAATGGTGATGGCTTAGGTAATTGGGTTCCGGGTACCATTGGGAGACCTGAATTTTGAGTTTCCAGCTTTCTGCTTTAGGTTGGTGTAGCCCAGTGACAACCATGAGGGTAACTAGTGGAGTGAACCAATGGGAAACTGGGAAATCCTTCTCTCTCTCTCTCTCTCCCTCTCTCGCTCTCGCTCTCTCTTTCTCTTTTTCTTTCTGTCTGCCTCCCAAACAAATAAAATGCAAACTTAAAAAAAGGAAGACAAATTTCAGAAAATGGATAATCATTTAAGGAAATCAGTACAAAAGAGGGAGATTGTAAACAAAATGTAAATATAAAATGACCTTGTTTACTTTAGGAAGAATGCCATAAAAGCCGCAGATTATGAGCTGTTTTATTTACCATAGGTCAGTTTTTAGATATGGATTCCACTGGTACAAAAGGTGTTATTAATAAATCAGCTATTTCTTTGTTTTAGCGCATGGTGCCACATCACAACTAGTAAACACTAGATAGACCTGAATCAGAGATCAGATTATAATTTATCCAAAAGTTGTTGAAATGGTAGTCCAAGGTATGTTTGAAGATGTGTGGGAGCAAATCTGTTCTCTCAGCTTCAAGCTCGTTCTTTTTTATCCTGTTGTAAATTTGATTTACATCTTCTAGACCCTTCTGCTACAGACACTGATGGAAGTGACGGGGGAAGAGGGAGAAGCTGCGTTGCCCATACCTTGCCCCTGAACCACACACATGAGCTCATGCATGGAAGCACACGAGCACACACAAGCTTAGGGCAGACATGCATTACTGACTTATGACTTTTTTAGAATAAAGCCTGTTGGTGGAGTATGTGCTCAATGGTTGTCAGCTATCATTGCTGTTGTTTTATGAACAAAAATGTTCCAGCGTCAGATTAATCTGGGACAAAGTCTGGTTACGTTTTGTTATTCTAACATTCTGTTCACCCGTTTGACCACCAAAACTTTCCTCACCATGCATCATCTTGGAGAGCTGTCTGTAGAAGATATTTTGGAAAATGTTGACTTAGTGGGACATAGGGAGTTATCAGAAACAATGGGTTTGATCCTGCTATGGCTTCTTTACTTGCTCTGGGATTTGAGTAGACTTTACACTTCAATGGATGCTCTTTTGTTTTCTCCATAGCATTGTTTATTTTTGTGGGGGACACAACTTAGGATGACCTCTCCAATGACCCATGCCCTAGTAGGATCTACTGTCCTTGAGTGTGACATTTGTTGGACCAATAGTATCAGGCACAGGTGTTGAGAGAGCATGTCCTAGATTATATTATGTTATGTTGTAAAGGTAATTGGCTGTGACTCCCGAGATCATGTTTTAGTATGTGCAACTCCATCTTAGTAGATGGGGAGGAGGAGTGAAAAGGAAAGATAGAAAGACCTGACTGCTGACCTTGGAAAATCTGTTATGATGAGGACGATGTGAAGAGAGCCATGTGACAGGGCATTATGGGTAGCTCAGAGGACCTCAAGGGCACAGCAGCATGGAAATGAATTCCGTCAACAACCATGTGAGCTTGCAAGAGCAGCCGGTGCTCCAGAAAGAAATGTACCCCATCTAACACCTTGATTGCAGCTTTGTGAGATGATGAGCAGGGAACCCAGTTAAGCTGTACTTAAACTCCAGACTCAAAGAAACTGTGACATGACAAATATATTTTGTTTTTGGGCTGCTACATTCGTGGCAATTTGTTAGAGTTACATTAAAAAATGAGTGTGGTCGCCTTTCCAAATTCTGTTGAACTTCTTTCTTCATTACTAACAAACCTAAATTTTATTCAGAATGTCAGTCTGCCCATTTTTTCCTTAATCTTTTGCCAAAAAGGGGACTGAATAGTACATTTTTAACTAGTGACTTCTAAGTGGAATTCTGATGGGAATTCTTGAAGTGTTGATTTCTGGCTAAGGATACCTCTTCCCCATTTGTCCCTCTGCACATGGACTTGATGCAAAAGGCCAAGAGACTCACAGAGATGCTAGCCTCACCCTGTTTATCCACTTATCTAAGGCATTCATATACCTTCATATAGCTTATTATGTAAGAAAAATACACCCCTTATTTGTTTAAGCTACTGTCTGCTTTTATGTTATGGGCAGCCAAATATATTCTTTAATGGTTGACATAGAGGATTGTTGTTGAAATCAAATGAGAAGATGCGGATAAAGCACCTGGCACAATGGCCAGCCAAGATTGGCCATTCTCTCAGACACGGATACACCTACAAGCCTTTGCTCTTTCGCTTCTCTGTTCTTTTACCCTTTTATCAGCTCCCTTTCTTTCTTGTCTGAATTCCATTCAGTTATTCATTCTTTTTTGCACAAAATATTTATTGAACACATTCTAGTTCTGATGATGTGCTAGGTACCAATGATACAAATGTCAACAGAATATATATAATATATATATGTGTATATATATAAATCCACACATGTTTAAATATAGTAAGTCTTTAAAAATGTATGTATTTTTATTTGAGAGAGAGATGGGGAAATCCCCACCCACTGGTTCACCTTCTAAATGCCCACAATAGTTGGGGTTGGGAACTCAAGGGACTCAACTACTTGAGCCACCATCTGTTGCCTCCCAAGTTGCAAATTAGCAGGAATTTCAAATCAGGAGTAGAGCCAGGACTGAAACTCAAGCACTCTTACATGCAATGTTGGCACCCCAAACGGTATCTTAACTGTTAGGCCCAATGCCCACCCTTGATAAAGGAATTCCACACACTAACAAGCAGGTGATAAAGATTTTTTTTGCATGGGAGTTGGAAAGTGCATGTGAAAACCAGTGGGTGACCATGGATGAAGGAAGTTATAGCCTTTTTAGAGCCTGGCACATGTTTTCTGATAGCATCTCCTCACCATCCACCTAAATGGTCTCAGGTCACTCTCTTTCCTCTTTTAATGAACTGCAACTCTGACCCTTTCCTTCTCTCATCTGATCTCAAAATTCTTAGAAGCATGGCCTGGGATTTCATTTGTGTTTCATTTTCTTTATTGTATAACACTGTTGTATCTCTTAGCTGGGATCACTCCTATTTTGGTCTTGATTTTATTTCTAAAACTCCTAATAAAGACACAACCAGTAAGTATAGCAATGAAATTTGTTCTCCTTGTTAAGATATTTCTGTTCCTTTGACTAATTACTCAATACTTATTCCATTTTTAAATGTCCCTTGTTGTTATGTGTAAGTTGACTTGACTTGCTGTTGAGGAATATGACAGCTGGTCTGTCAGGAAAATGGGTTTTCTAATACTTCAGAGACACTGACAGCTCTGGCCAACTGCAGCCCTTTCCTCATGGAGGCCCACCTGGATAGTGCTTACAGCATAGAAGAGCAGAGCAAGCCGGAAGACGCTGAAGAAACAACCCACTCTGTTCCTTCTCTCTAACCTGCCTATACAATGTTCACCCTTCTTCCAAGGCAGGAGGCTCCGCATTGCTGGGGCTAGGGCAAAAGGAATGAGGAGCAGTTATGCTAATGCAGGGTAAGATGCTATCTTCATTTAAAATCTGATTATTTTGTTTATCGTTTGTTTTTGACATTAATTTTGATTCTTAAAAAATCGCATTAATTGCTTTTTTTTGTTGTTGCTTTTGGTCCCTCCTCTAGTTTTGTACTCACAGTGAGTGCCTCAATCATCTCCACTCTGAGCTCTGCAACATGCTCACTGGGTAATTCTATGAGGCCCCTTCTACATAGCAATTTCAGGAATAGGGTATGGTCCTGCCCAGCTGGATGTTTAGTAGCTTAATAGATCATATTCTACTATAGTTGTGCTAAAATACTCTAGTATTCTGGGAAGCTTTTTTTCTTCAGTCATCATGTTGGCTTTCTGTTGTTGTAAAAAGAAAAATGAAAAGCAAGATAGGTGTCAGAGACACTAGAAAGTGATGTAATACTCAACAATGCTACTAAATAAAATTATTCCTAATAGTCCTCAAAACCAAACTGTTCTCTGAAACAAATCTTACTATTCCTTGATATCCCCCAATTAAAATTCAGAAAAAAATCTCAATATGTGGAGAAACATTATGAAATATATCAACGCATGATTGGATTTGTGGAATCTAATGGATGGATATATCTTATTAAGTCTTCAGACTCTGCCAGTCAGAAGGACAGCCTGTTCTTTGACAAGTGCATGCCTGCCTTTGGAATTCACAGCACATTCCAGGAAAATCATATCCAAACTACCTTGGTTGTTTACTCCAAAGAAAGCCTATTTGCACCTCATTTTTCTACTCCTTAGTTTGTTTACACTGAAGCAAAACATTCTCACACAGGAAGACTAGATAATCTTTCTCAATACAGGGAGGTTTCACTTTTCAGGGTCAGGAACTTCATGTCTGCAAAGCTAATTATCAGGAGATTGTAGACCAGTCCTCCAGGCTCCATGTCTGTGTCTCTAACCTTTGCCAAGGGCAGAATGCCATTATAGATAGGTCACAAGATACTCAAATGATGCAGTCTAACTTTAATAGCATTGTTAGCTTGTTTTCTGATGCTGTATAAAGACTCTCATTAGAAATCATTTTGGTAGATTTGAGGGGGCTGTGTTTAACAGTGGACTAGTCCAGTTTCAAAATACTTACCTGGTTAACTGACACATCTTAAACTCTCATACTAGCTTTGCCATAATTCCCTACTATGGAGAAGACCACAGCAAGTGATTTGACAAAGTTCATCACTTGTGTAATTTTGTAAGCTTTGACTATTCGGTAGCATTATTTCAGGTCAATAGCTTGCTATCTTCCAAGAAATATCGAGTAGCATGGCTCTTGGACTAGATTCAGGTAGTTACAAAAGTTCAGCCATTCTAGATAATTATTCAGGGGTGAGTGTTTGACCTAGTAGTTAAGATATCAGTTAAGATGCTCACATTTCATATCAGAGAGCCCGAGTTTAAGACTCAGCTCTTGTTCTAATTCTAGCTTCTTGCTAGTGGTGACCTTGGGAGGAAGCAGGTGATTGTGCAAGCAGTTCAGTCCCTGCCACCCACATGAGAGGCCTGGACTGAGTGGACCCAAGATTTGACTTAGGTGTTGCCTGCTGTAGGCTTTTGTGGAATGAACCAGCAGATGAATGCCCTCTCTCTCTAACTCTCACTCTTTCTCTCTCTCCCTCTCAAAGATATAAGTACAATTTTTTAAAAATTAATTGTTCACAGTCTATAGCTTAGTTCTGGATGGCTTGTACTAACTGAACATGTAGATCTATGTTATCCAATGTGGTAGCCACTAGACACATGTTGCTACTGGGCACTTGAAATGTGACTCAACTGAACTGAGACATAGCATAACAAAACACATGGGATTTTAAAGATGTAGTTAAAATGCTAATATTATGAATATAACTGCTCAAATCACGCATGTTATAAAAATGTATTTAATCTGCTTCTATTGATTCTGTTAGGTGGTACAGGCAGAAAATTTTGAATTACATATGTAGCTCACATTCTACTTCTATTGGGCAGTGGTGGTCTATATGTTAGGGAACTAAATATCATGGAAGGAGACTGCGATATGTTTTGTGCATTTATTCTGCCTTTGAAGTATTCCAGAAGCAGTAATTTACACAAAACCCCTGTGAGGATGATAGGAAATGCCTGTTACTAACATCTCAAGGAAAATAACTTCAAAGGATGTTGTCATCTTGACTATGATTCATAAGTGAGAGAAAATCTTGGGTTCACGCTTCAGAGGGTAAAACACTGAGGGTCAGCTGTTTCCTTTATTACTAATTTTTCCTCAGGTCTAGCTAAAAAGCAGAGAAGTCCTGGGCATGGGGAGTGGTAGATTTAGGAAGTTAGGTACAGATAGTAATTCTCATGGAACACCTTACAGAGAGAAGGTCCTCAACAAATGTTTTCTAAATTGAGATAAGGAAACAACATGAATTTAAATTAAAAGGCTCGCATTGTTAAATTACTGCTGGCTCCATGGAGGGTTATGATGTGATAGGAGAATTCAACTCCTTGTTTCAATGACAAACTTTTCCATTCTGCCATGGTGCAGCTATAAAGTATGGGGTCACTACGCACATGTCAGGCAAGCAGAGGCTGGAAAATAGTACAGGGAGAGTTCTAAGAGATTAGATAGGGTCAGAGGTGCATACACACCAGGAAAGCATGCAAAATGTCAAGATTGGGAAGTGTGGATTCCATCAGAGGAGCTCAAAGTTAGCAGAAGAGTAGTCTGCAGAGATGGGTGTGGGGAGACAGTCTTGAACTCTCTTAGAAGAGGTGAATGCTATAGCTTAAGTCCTGTGAAGCAAAGCTGGACTCAGCCACAGGTCTCTTGATCTACTTCCTGCCTGAGTAATGACTGGTTCCAGACTGTGTGTAGGTCTGAGTCTCCTGAGGCAGATAGTCTATTTCATTTGATTGCAGATTGGAAGAGAATAGCTGCTGAACTGAGATGCAGACAACTTTGCATGGGTTTGGCGTTTTGCCATGTAAAATGTGAGCTGGGCTGCTTAAGTTGTGGTTCAGGGTTGGAGGAAAAGGATTGAAAATGAAAGCCATCAGTCCTATCATGGCTTTTCTTACTGCTACTTAAGAGACCCAAACTCTCTTTCTCTCTTTCAGTATTACTAAAGCTACTAAGTGATCTAGATGTGTGGTTAACTACTCCTCCTTTTATATTTTTGTTTACTTTTAGGCATAGAAATAGAAGATTTGGCATATGTAAAGTTACGGGTAAGGATTACCTGCTTTTACTGTAATACTCTATAGACTGAATTGAAAAGCTCTTGTCTCAAAATGACCATAGAATATCACACTGGAAAGCAGCTCACTTTTACTGTGATACTGGAATGTGTAGATTATGTCTGATCCAGTACACATACCATATTTTGAATTGAAATTATGTACCATAATTTGAATTGAGATAATGACTTCGGTGTGCAACTGGTTTTGACAAAATGGCCAACCAGCAGTTTAGTAAGCACTTTAGTGATAGCTTTGTTGCTCTGTGTCAACACATGAACTCTTTTGTGCAGTTATTATTGGCTTGAAACCAAATTGGTGACCAATGTGTAGTCTAAGAGCTGCTGTGTGACTATCAATAAGGATTTAGTGATAAAAAGCAAATGATACACAGCAACATTTTACCCACCCCTCTGAAGACTTGAATCATAGCTTCTTAAATGACTTCTGGACAGACTTGGTCCCTATTAAAAGATGGATCATCTTTACCCCATGCTAGAGATGTGGTGAATCATAAAAACAGAAAGAACTCTCAGATTTGACAATTTGACACTCATCCTCAGCGCTGGATTTACTTAGAAAATGGACATCTTCAGATTTTTGGTTATGGAACATCTGAACAAGCACAAATAGTTGTACAGCCCATAATTGCCAGCTTGGGCCTTGAAAAAAGAAGCATTGCTTTTTGCAGATTAAAGACTAGCATTGCCTCCCCCAGCCCCCACCACCAAATCCAGCAGTCTTATAAATACAACAGAAATTCTCTTGCACTATAATTATTGTGGTCAATTATGCTAAACCAAGCACATAGTTTTTCCTCCAACATTTTCATAAGTAAGGAAAAAGTTGCCTTCATCACTCATTTTTAAAGATGGACTAACAAGTTTGGATCATGTGAGAGCTGACTCACTTTTTTTTCTTCCACACATCAGATGTATTCATATGTAGGGGAAACTAACTAGATTCACTCTCTGTTTACCTTCATTGGGACGAGATGAACAAAGACTGAAAGCTACATCAGAGTTTTTAAATGCTGAGAATACCTTCATAAGGAGCAGACCTCGTGCTTATCCAATAGTTTATGATGAGATACCCTCTTATGTAGTGTTGTTCTTTTGTTATTGTTGTTGTTTGACAACCTTACAGAGGTACGGTTTACATACTATAACATCCAGTCTCTGTAAGTGAACAATTCAACGAATTTTAGTAAATTGATACAGCAGAAAACCATCACCTCTTTCCCATTTTAGAAAATTTCTATTATCCCTAAAATATTCCTTGTTCCTGTAGATGGTCATCTTGACCCTACTCCCACCTATATCTCTAAGCAAGCACTGCTCTGTGCTTTTTCTTTGTAAAGTAGTTTTTCATAAATATCACATGTAAATGAATTACACATCAGGCATGTTTCCTGTGTCTTACCTCTTAGGGATTCATCTATGTCATCACGTGTATCAGTAGTGCTGTCATTTTTATTGCTGAATAATGTTCCATTTAGCAGTGGTAACATTTGGATGATTCCAGTTTGGGGCTGCTATGAATAAGACTGCTATGAACATTTACTTACAAGCCTTTTTGTTGTCTTCGGTTTTCAACTCCCTTTCACAGGCATCTAACAGTTGAAATGCTCTATATTGGTAAGTTTGTCCTTACATTTTTAAGAAATTATCAAATGTTTTTCAAAGTGGCTTGCCATTTTATGACTCCCATTGACAATGTATGAAGATTCTCCTTTCTTCAGATATTCATCAACACTGGATATTATTTGACTTTTTAAATATAGCAATTCTAGTGGACGTGTAGTAGTTTTAATCTGAACTACCTAAAGAGAAATGAGTCTTTTCATCTGCTTAATTAACTATTTGCACATCTGCTTTGGTGACATGGCTTAACATGTTTTGCCTTTTTTAAAAATTGGGATGCTGGTCTTTTTAATTGTAAATGTTCTTTAATTATTCTGGATAAAACTCTTTATAAAAATGATTAGAAAATATTTTCCTTTATACTTTTGCTTGTCTTTTCATTAAAAAAAATAAAGCCAAAAGCATAAATGTCTTACTTGATAATGTATGAAAACTTAAAATTTTGATGAAGCCTAATCTGTTAGTTATTTTCTTTTATGGGTCAAGATTTTTGTGCCTATTTAAGAACTTTTTTTTAAACTAAGATTATGAACATTTTCTTCTGGAAGCTTTCTAGTTTGCCTGCTTACACTGATGTTCCTGAACGGCTTTGTGTTGGTGTTTCCATATGATATAAGATGTCTTAGTGCATTTGTATTACTATATTAAAATACTCCGGAATGAGTGGTTTGTAAACAGCAGAGATGTGTTTCTTACAGTTCTGGAGGCTAGGAAATCCAAGATCAAGGTACTAGAGGATTTTGTATCTCTTGAGGGCCTGCTTACTGCTTTAGAGATGACTTCTTTGTTGTTTGTTGTTCTAACAGCCTATATTGGAAGAAACTAGAGAGTCTCTGAGGTCCCTTTTGTAAGGGTACAAATTCCACTCCTGAGGAGTTCCCCTTCATGTTCTGATATCCCTCTGAAGGTCTCTTCTCCAAATTGGTCATGCAAGAGTCAGGCTTCAGTTATGAATTTTGGGGTGACATATATATATAACATAACATATATAACATAAAGTATAAAACATAACATAACATATATAACATAAAGTAACAGTTTAAGGTGATTTTTTCCCATTTTTTTTTTCTGCTGAGATGATAATGAGATTTTTGTCCCTTATTCTACTCTTAGCTATTTTTTTTTGGGGGGGGGGACAGGCAGAGTTAGACAGTGAGAGAGAGAGAGAGAGAAAGGTCTTTCTTCCCTTGGTTCACCCCTCAAATGGCCACCACACCTGGCGCGCTGCCGTAATCCGAAGCCAAGAGCCAGGTTCTTCTCCTGGTCTCTCATGTGGGTGTAGGGCCCAAGCACTTGGGCCATCCTCCACTGCCTTCCCATGCTACAGCAGAGAGCTGGACTGGAAGAGGAGCAACCAGGACAGAATCTGGCGCCCCAACCGGGACTAGAACCCAGTGTGCCAGCACCACAGGTGGAGGATTAGCCTAGTGAGCTGTGCCGCTGGCCGGCTATGTTATATTAATTGAATTGTGTACCATGACCAAGTGGGATTCATCTCAGGAATGTAACTTTTGTTTAGCCCTGAAAATCAATTTTATGTTCCTGGATTGGCTTGCTCATGTATTTTTTAAATATTTATTTATTTTATTTGAAAGGCAGAGCTACAGAGAGGCAGAGGCAGAGGCAGAGAGAGAGAGAGAGAGAGAGAGAGAGAGAGATCTTCCATCTGCTGGTTCATTCCCCAGATAGCCAGCAATGGCAAGAGCTGAGCTGATCTGAAGCCAGGAGCCAGGAGCTTCTTCCAGGTCTCCCACACAGGTGCAGGGGCCCAAGGACTTGGGCCACCTAGTAGTGCTTTTTCAGGCCACAGCAGAGAACTGGATCAGAACTGGAGCAGCCTGGACTCTAACCAGCACCTGTATGGGATGCTGGCATTGCAGGTGGAGGCTATACCTGCTACACCACAGTGCTGGCCCCATGCTCATGTTTTTTAAAGATTTTTTTGTGTATATGTTCATAAGAAGTATTGACATATTGCTTTTTTCCCACTGATATTGTTTTTGGCACTGTTTTCTAGCTTTTTTATTTGCTTTCTAGAGAGGTAGGATTTGTGTGAACCTTCTCATTGAGTGGAGATTGGGAGTCTCAAAGTTGCATCAACCGTGCCACTTAGTTTTACAGATGAAGAATTTATGGCATTCCATGATGAAAATTCAAGAATGAAAGTTAAGCAAACATTATGAGGCTAACTGCACTAAAAAAGAAAGCACTTAATGTAATGGAACGGCTTTTTCACCAAAAATAGGAATAAACTAAAGGCAAACTTATTTTCTTTCATGTTAAGGGAGAGTTTTTATGAGAAAGGAGGCCTACAGCTGAGTCAGGTACCTATCTGACAGTGTAAATAGGTTTCACATCCATTCTACACTCTGGGCAACAGCTGGCAGTACACAGCATTGACTGTTTCAAGATGAGAGCTTGTGTGTGTGTGTGTGTTTATTCCTTTTACTTGCTTTTTGTTTACTTTCTTGCTAAAGAAAATTTAACTCAGTCTTAGTGCTCCTTATTTTATCAAAAGGAGTTACAGTTTATCGCCTTCCAGAGTTAAAAAAATGTTATCAGTGTGCCTGTAATCTTTAAGTGATTTCTGCTGAGTTATCTGCTTCTGATGTAAAATGTGAGCCAGTTGGTAGTCCTCTTAGAGAGATTTCATTTCATAATCCAGTTATTTTCTTCACTGTGGAGTCCAGATACAACCCCTAGAAAATCTGTAAAAGCTAGCAGTCCTATGCTTTGGATGAGTGTTTTATCGTAGGCAGAACAACATGTCCATGTCCTAATCTCTGGAAATTGAAAATAATGTTACATTACACAGAAAGGAGAATTAAAATTGTTGGTCAGTTGACTTTTAAAAGAGGAAGGTTATTTTGGATTATTTGGTTGGGCCAGTGTAAGCACAAAGGTCCTTAAAAGTAGAAAAGGGGGAAGAAGGAAAGGTCAGAGTAATGCAGAATGGGAACTTAACTGGTTACTGCTGGCTTAGAAGACAGAGAGAGGATCGTGAGCTTGGGGAGCTGGGTGGCCCCAGTGCCTGGCAAAGGTGAGAAAGGAGTTTTCCTCAAGAGCCTTCAGAAAGGAACACAGCCTTGCTGGCACCTCGATTTTGGAGCAGTGGGAGTTTTAACTCCAGAACTATGTGATGATAAATTTGTATTATTTGAACAACCAGGTATGAGATCATTTTTTCTGACAGCAATAGGACGTGAATACATGTATGTTTCTTGCTGCTGCCCATTCCATACTTAACGTTACCAAGGCTGCCTTTGCACAGCTCCCAGAGGAACTGCTTGCATACAATGCTTGCTTGTGCTTCACGATATTTCTGCATTGTGGAAGGATCTTCTGTTGGAGCAGCACTCCTGGCTTTTCTCATCTCCTTTACACGCTATTCTTCTAGGGTGGAGAGATGGCCTATTTGCTTGGCAAGTGTGAGGACAGGAGTAGGGCCTTCAACAAGCAGCAGCTTCTGTTTGGGATCCATCTGTTTGTGGGAACTACATCTTTTGCTCTGACCTCTGGGGCTAGCTGGGTTTGTTTGCCTCGTTCAGGATTGTGATACCAGAGAAGGATGCAAGCCACTTCTTCAGATCCAGCTATTAGGGCAACAAAGGTGATATATATTTTTTAACTTGCTAGATTCTGTGGCTTTCTCCATTAGTTCTAAACTCAGGCAGAATGGAAGGATCATGTCTATAGAATTTCACAGACTACAATACTCTGAACAGCTCCAAAGCAATATTTCAAAGCATGTCGTCTTCAAATGAAAACAGAACCCACCAACTTTGTTTCCAATTTTTTTCTGATTTCCCATTCCATGGAATGTCTGGCCAGTTGCCTGGGCCTGAAACCCAGGCCTCTGTTCTCTCTTCATTTTCAAACATCTGGTTAATCCTCAGGTCTCCTTAATATCTTTCAAGTTCAACTACTTTTTGTAATGTCATTACCACTGCCTTGTTGCACACCCTGATAATGTGCCCCTTGGATTACTATAATCCACCTCTTTTTTTCCTCAAAGTTTAAAACACGGAGTGTCTGTAACTCCATCTCTTGGGAGCTGCTCTATACTAGAACCCAGGCAGAAAAATAGGTAATTTTTATGCATGCCAAGGTCTGTGAGACCTTGTTAACCTCCTTCCTCTTCAATGCTCAGAGTGATCTGTCTAAAGTATATTGCTGCTGCTGATATTCTCCTGATTATAATTATTTATGGGTTTTCCCCAAGCCATAAATACTCAATCCAAAATCCAATGTGTGACAACCAAAGCCCTCCCAGATCTGATTTTTGCTCCCCATGGGATGGCTTCAGATCTTGGTGTGAAAGTCATTCTAGGAGTCTGCTGTGTGGACTGCTTCCCATATTGGTCCTTCCTTCCTTTTTATTCTATTATTTTTACTGGGTACCTGATGTTACTTATATCATCCCTTTTAAACTTAGACCGATCTGGCTGGTGCCACAGCTCAATAGGCTAATCTGCCTGCGGCACCGGCACTCTGGGTTCTAGTCCCGGTCAGGGCGCCAGATTCTGTCCCGGTTGCCCATCTTCCAGTCCAGCTCTCTGCCGTGGCCTGGGAGTGCAATGGAGGATGCCCCAAGTGCTTGGGCTCCTGAACCTGCATGAGAGACCAGGAGAAGCACCTGGCTCCTGGCTTCTGATCAGTGCGGTGCACCGGCCACAGCGCGCTGGCTGCAGCAGTCATTGGGGGGGGGGGGGGGTGAACCAACAGAAAAAAAGGAAGACATTTCTCTCTGTCTCTCTTACTGTCTACTCTGCCTATCAAAAAACAAACAAACAAACAAACAAACAAAAACTTAGACCAATCTATCTGTTGCCTTTAACATTTAATATGATCATTTTAACAATGAAAATGGTGTTTATACCACCGATTCTTAAGGGTTTGGAGCCCCATGAGTTCTTAGGCTGTACCCTGAGAGGTAAGTCTATATGCCTATATGCAGAACTATACTGTTTTACAATTTTGGACTATCTGCTCCATCTCTTATTCTCTCTCTTATTTTTAACTGTGATCTTTTCCCAATTACCTTAAAATACATATAATTAACTCTATGTTACATAGAGAGTTCAGCATATAGTGTGAAGTAGAGAAATGAGAGAAGAAAACCAACAAAACAGAAAAAAAAGATATACACAGCAAAAAGTAACAATGGTAAACTGTCCCTCGACAATCAGGTCAAGGATTCTTGAAGACATTGATTTTAAAAGTGACAATTTCGCTTCTATAGCTTTCATTTTAGCTGTGCTATTAATTCTCCCAAATCAGGGAGAATGTATGGTATTTGTCTCTTTGGGACTGGGTTATTTCACTAAATATGAGGTTTTCCAGCTTGCTCCATTTGTTGCAAAGGGACAGAGTTCATCCTTTTTTACTGCTGTGTAGTATTCCATAGTGTACGTATCCCACAATTTCTTTATCCAGTCTTCGGTTGATGGACATTTAGGTTGCTTCCATACATTTCATTTCTAAAGATAGCATCAAAAGAAAACAGATCATAACTTAAATGAACACATTTAACAAATGTTCAATGAGTGGTGTTCTAATAATTGTGAGTACACAAGGGAAAGAACAGGTAAAATCTCCTGCTGTCATGAGCTTATATCCTCAGCAATCATATCATCTTCACCAGCACAGGGGATGCTACTTTAATCAATATTTTAAAAGAAAAAATATTTTTTAACATTTGAGTCAGATTGAGATAGTGATGAGTAGCATAGAAAAAGTATAAAGCATGGAGACACAGGAATGTTGTTTTTTTCCCCTTCAATATTTCCTATGTGATAGCTCAGAAATGGGAACAGATCAGCCCGTAGATGTAGCTTTTCAGTCAATACGCAGGCTACAACTGAAACCTGGACCATGAGCAATGCCTATAAGTGCAATGTTGTATTTAGGAAAGAAGCACAAAGGTGGTAGAAAAATGCAGTGAGGAGGAGAAAGGGAAAAGGATACAGTCTTTGCAAAAGCACAATTTAAGGATCCTCTCAGTGAATCCTGAGAGCTCATTAATGCAGAAGTCAACTGTTAAGTGTGCTAATAATCTGGCTGTAGTGGGAAGTCTTGGTCCCTGCTAGTAAGGGAGGTACAGAATACCTAGGGAAAGAAATGCAATCAAATTATCAAAGGAAAAGCATGACAAATACTGTGACAGAGATGAACAAAGTAGTATGGAGACACTAGAAGGAGTTACTTGCTCTATCTTAGGACCTGAGGTAGGCTTCATGGAAATGTGGCAATTGAGCAGGAAAGGTTATTCAAGGCATGGACTGCCATGCCTGTCCAAGGAATGATGAGAATGTCACAATAGCTGGAGACAGAACACATGGACAGAAGAGGCTGAGAACACACATGCAGTTTTAAGCTAGTCTGGGAGTCAGCACTACAGCCTAGGGTACCTAGAGGCAGCACTACAGCCTGAAGCACCTAGAGCCAGCAGGAACTTGTATTTACTCACGCTCTACTCTGCTGTCAGAAATGTATTAAAAATTAAGATTTATGATGTTGATCCCCATCTTCAAAGGCACAGAACACTCCAAACTATCACATAACAACAAGATACAGATTTTGACAGGGCTCAGGATATGCTGACAATATGGTACTTTTGTATTTGAGAAAACAGCAGAACAAGGAAGATCTCTTTGACGTTCTGCCACTCACCCTTGAACAGGCCATAGACAATTTTTCTGGCCATCCTCTAAAGTGGGTTATTAGACCCTCATTCCAGAGAGTTCATCCCTTTTTGGAGGCACAAAAAAGAATCTGAACAAGCAGGTCCCACTAAGTTACTCCCAGTTTCTGCCTTTTTTAAAAAATTATTCATTTATTTGACAGAATGTCAGAGAGTGAAAGAGATAGAGAGAAAGAAAGATGCTTCATCTGCTGGTTCACTTCCCAGATGACCACAACAGCCAGGGCTGGGCCACACAGAAACCAGGAGCCAGAAGCTTCTTCCAGGTCTTCCACGTAGGTGGCAGGGACTCAAACACTTGCACCATCTTCTGCTGCTTTTCTTAGGCTATTAGCAGGGAGCTGGATCAGAAGTGGAGCCGCTGGGACACAAACTGGCACCCATAATGGATGTGGGTGCTGCAGGCAGCTGCTTTACACATTGCAGCACCAACCCCTCATCCCAATTTGTCACCATTAGGTCATAACCTTTTGTTCTCCAACCAGCCTGCATGACTGTCCATAAAACACACAGATTTCCTCATTTATTTGAGTCCTCATTTAGGAGGGAGCCTGCGTCATATAAAACTTATATTAAGCTTTTCTATTATCCATCTGTCTTTTGTTGTAAGGATCTCAGTCAGGCCTAGCTACAGGTGATGAAAAGATACTTTTTTTCTCCCCTTCAGCTGTCACATGCTGATGAGGGCCCTGAATGGATAGCACAATGGAAGTCCTGCTGAGGAAGTATAAGTCTATGTGTTGGTTTGGTAATTGGCCTTTGAGATGGGCTTGGCTCCATCACCTTGTATCCATGACTCGGCACATCCTATCTGCTCCCCTCCCCAATCTGTATGAAGGTAAGTCTGTGAGAGCAATATAATACAGTAGCAGTAGTATGACCTTCCAGTGCTAGGTCACAAAATGCATTGTGGCTTCTGCCTTGTTCTCTCTTGGATTATTTACTAAGGAGGAAACAGGATCTCCTGCTGTAAGAACACTCAGCTAGTCTGTAGATACCCCATGCAGCAAGGAACCCAGCCTGCTTTCTAATTGCTGTGTGATTGAGCCTGGTTTGGAACACATTTTCCATCCCCAGTCAAGCTTTCAGATAACTGCAGCCACAGCTGGCATTTTGGCCATAATCACTCCCAAATTCGAGACTCACAAAAATTTTGAGAAAAAAAACTATATATATGTATATGTATGTATTTAACACCTCTGAGCTTTAGGGCAATACTCATGTAGCACTCAATAATTAATACAATCTTTGCTCAGAATTAAGAGAGACTCTAGAGATTAGGCAGGACAGGCACTGAAAATTGGGTTCAACATAATCCATGAAACTTGAAGCCATCTGTGGAGTCCTTCTCTGTTTCTGTTGGCTTGAGTTGGCATACATGTTGAGATCTTTCTACTAGCCTTGGTCTCAGGAGATGCAGGGTCTTGTCCAAACTTGCAAGACTAGTGAATGATTAGAACTCAATTTCCTGACTGTAAGTCGAAGGCTTTTGTCACTATTGTGCTCCCATCCATTAAAATGGCTTAATTTAACCTCTTTAATTTATGAGATATCTACCCACTTACTAAAGATCAGTCATTCTACTTGCTGAGAATTACTCATCTAGAAGAAAGATAGTATACTACTTAAAAGAGTGGGAGAGTGTTTGAATGTTAATTATAGTAGGCTGAATAATAGTCCCTGAAGATATCTAGGTCCTGTTCCTTGAACCTGGAATGCTACTGCATACAGCAAAAGGGAGTTTGCAGAGGTAATTAAGTTAAGGATCTTGAAATGAGATTATCTTGAATTAGACAGGTAGGTCCTAAAAGTAATCACAATGTCCTTATAAAATGAGGCAGAGGGAGATTTGATAAAGAAGAGATATGATGAAAGAACAGGGAGAGACAAGGTGATGTGATGCCAGGCCATGAGCCAAAGAATGAGGCCATCATCCATGCTGGCAAAGGGAGGGAAACAGACTCTCCCGTGGTGCCTCCAGACGGAACCAGCCCTGCCTACCCCTTGACGTTAGCCACTGTGACTGATTTTGGACTCCTGACCTCCTGAAACCACTACAAAATATGTGTGTCGTTTAAGTCTCCAAATTCATTATAATTTAATACAGCTGCCATAGGGAATAAATTACACTACTCATAGGTCAAACAGACCCTAGTTCTGTTAGTTTCTGCAAGATAATTCTTCTAAGACACCATTTTCTCATCTATAACATGGTAATAATTGCAATACCGATTTACAGGATTGTTTGGAGACTGAAAAAGATCCCTCATGTAAAATACTCAGCACAGGATTTGGCACAAGGCAAGTTTTTTGTTGGCTGTGGATTGGGCCTAGACAGGAAGACTGAAATATTTATTCGTTTCTTTTTGAAAACATGAGTACTAAGTAGCTCTAGCGATAAAGAAAGCTTTAAATATTTATTAATTATTCTAATGTTATATTAGGACCCTGAAGCCTGTTTGCTTCCTCCTCTGTAATTATCCTTTCTCAAGACTGTGGACTGCAAAATGAGGGAAAAGACAAACACATAGAATGATTGGAGAACAACCCAGAATGACAAAAATAAAGAGAATTTTAAGAGGATTTTTTGGTTTATTATCTGCTTTCTGAGTAAACCACACAAAACAGGTTAAAGTTATGCTGTTTGTGAAGATCTCCCAAGAGGATGTCTACACACTTTCCTGGTAATTCCCCTTGAAAGCTGTTCTTCATTTTAAAGGAGACTGCTCTGTTGGCTGCACATTCTTCTTTACAAAAAAATTTAAAAAGGAATTGTGACCAAATGTTACCTAAACAAGCCAATTACGAAACCACCATGGATTAGCTTGGCATGTCTCTAGTGCTGCTTTCAGGACCACGATAGGGATGGAGCAGTTTAAGTATACCAACTCTTTCTTTCCCTTTTCTCTAGATTTAAAATTTCTTTATTTATAAGAAGTATATAATAGCCATATTTACTTATATTAGCCATCCCTACAGTTAAGGTTTCTGTAGATATTTATATTTCCTATTTTCCACTGACATCATTTGTATTCTGTTGTGTGTATGTTCTTATCACATTCGTGTAGATTAAGTGCTCTGTGGTTTCTGTCCAAAGCCCTAATGGGCAGGAACAGCGATGCATAATTCTCTTGTATTAACACTTGGTGAAATATCTTATGCTTTCTCATTGCATTTTGATGATGAATATGATGCTGTAAGTAGAGCTAAAGAAACCTTTTTATTAGGGTCTGGTGCTGTTGGGTCTTCATCAGATGTCTGTCCACTTAAATAGTGAAGAACTACGGAATAATTATTGGATCATCATGACAAATAATGCATGTAGCCAAGGTCAGTAATTTTCAAAAGTCCTGCAAAATCGCAGTCTTGTTAATCAGAGATGACTTGTGGAAATAAATGAAGTTGGCTCTGGACTTGGCTCCCGGTGCCAGAGCTAGAAAGGTTTGCTACTTGGCAGAAGAATGAAGCCATTCTGAAGTCAGGTAGCAGGACGTCATTCTCTGTAACTCAGAGACTCAACTACCTAAACTGGTGACGGAGCCAGACATCTCCTAATCAAAATGGCCTTGCTTGGCCAACAGAGATTGACAGTCGAAGTAGGGCTTGCCTCTGTCCTTGCTTAGCCCTAAATGGTGAACAGTCTTTTAAGCATGCCATAAAAGTACCAGTTTGAGAGAATCCCAGCTGCTCCACTTCCAATCCAGCTCCCTGCTAATACACCTGGGAGAGAAGCAGAATATTGCCCATGTGCTTGGGCTCCTGTCACACATGTGGGAGAGTTCCTGGCACCTGGCTTCTGGTCACTGCAGCCATTTGAGGAGTGAACCAGCAGATGGAAGATCTCTCTCTCTCTCTGTAACTCTTTCAAATAAATAACACAAATTTAAAGCAAAGAAGAAAACCTGTCCAAAGCATAACCCAGGCAATAAACATTGAATTTTGCCATCCAGATGCCCTACTGTCAGGGTGGACGAGGAATTAAAAATGGCACCTACCTCCAGAAGGTGAAGTTCACCTCTCTCCAGGTAACAGGCAGATACAAGCCTTTCACTTTGGTGGGAAATTAAAATTTAATACACGAGAGTCTTAAAAACTACATATAGAATACGTATTGTTAAAGAAAAAAAGGCATGGAATTCAAATATATTTTAAGATTTAGTTATTTGAAAGGCAGAAATACAGAGAGAGAGAAAGAGAGAGAGAGATCTTCCGCCTGCTGGTTCACTTCTAAAATGGCTGCAATGGCTGGGGCCGGGCCAGTCCAAAACCAAGAGACAGGAGCTTCTTCCAGGTCTCCCACAGGGGTGCAGGGCCCCAGGCATTTGGGTCGTCTGCCACTGCTTTCCTAAGCGCATTAGCAGGGAGCTTGATCGGAAGTGGAGCAGCTGGTTTCAGCATCCTTGTGGAATGCTGGCGCTGTAGGCAGAGGCTTAACTTTCTATGCTCCAGTGCCGGCTCCTCAAAATGTTTTGTATCAAAATAAACTTATCTTTTAATTCAAGTGTCCATGAATCTAAGTACCCACATATAAGCTGAAATTCTCCGAGACATTGACTTCAGTTCACCATTCACATATTCTCAAAGAAGATGAATCCTGCATTTATTCCCACTCTGCACATGAACAAACACAGTGTATAATTACTTCAGCCAAAATCTTGTAGATTTTGATGCATTTTATTTGTTTACATGAGGTTGACAGTGCTTTCCCATTCCCACAGTAAGCACTGAGTGTTGTTTATCACAGAAGGGCAGATTCTGCGGGTTGCATACATAAAGTGCTCCAGGCTCCTCTTTCTTCCTTTTCTCAGGGACATCAGGAATGTGCCTGCACACTGTTTTGCCAGCATCCTTAAATCATGATTAATTTAAAACCCTTTCTCTCCTTGCTTGGGCCTGACACAAGCAACTGCTTTTCTGTCACATTGATTTTTCTGTCCTTGCGGATTCAAAGCCAGGGCTGAGTCGTCCTAACAGGGTGAGTTCTCTGACAAGGAAGTTTTGCAACCTAATTTACAGCTGGAGTCAAGATCCTCAGTGAGTGCCAGAGGGGGAACTGTCGCAATCGGCTGGTTAAGTATGCATTTAATAGTGTTTACCCAAGCGAGTTTGTGATTTCTTCACTCTCTCCAACAAATATGTTATTTGTAATACCTATCTTCTCTAATCTAGGTGTTTGAAAAATGTCTCTAACTTGCGTGGGCTAGAATGTATTTTGTTTTTATATAGACATATTCATTTAACAAGGGTGATCTCTAAGGAACTATGAAAAACTGCTTGCCATCTTTCCAAATCATCTCTCTCTGCAGTGACCATGTCTTAATCCTGAAGGAAAACAAGGTAATCTTTTCAAATAAACATTCTCAAGGATGTTTAGAAGGAACCCAATTGCTAGTATGCAGAACCCTTCCAGTGCTTGAAAACAGTTATGTGGATGGTGTACAATTACAGTACGTTGGAGTGTTTGTAAGCATTTGGTATTTTCAGATGATTAACAATAATAAGTTAAATTACAAGCAAAGTTTCATTGTGTGCGTGCTTGTCTCTCTCACCGTGTGTGTGTATTCAAAAAGGCACTCAGGGTCTTGTTTTTCAATGCCGCTGGTGGGAAATGAGACACAGAGTGGTTTGAAGTTTGTAATATGCAAGCAAACTGGGAAAAGACTTTGACAATATAGATTTTCATCGGTTTACCAAGGTGTTACATTCCATGAGCGCTTCATCAAAGTGTCATAAATAAAAATGCATTTACTCCATCTAGCCTACTGAACATCATAGTGTAGTAATGCAGAGTAATGCAGTACACTATAGAGTGCATGTTGTTCATCATCCTGATCCTGTGGCTGACTGGGAGTTGCCCAGCATTGCAAGAAAGTATCCCATTGGATGCCACTAGCCTAGGAAAAGATCAAAATTCAAAATTAGAAATAGATTTTCTGCCTCCTTCTGTTTTGGAATCTAAACCTGTAAATTTTCACTGGGCTAAACTGCCTCTAGTGAGAGTAAGCATGAGCTGAAGAAGCATTTGATTATTAAGTAAAAAGGAGGCACGGAAATTAACGCCATTGTTTGTATAAACATTGTTAGTGCAATAACCCTCATTTCAAGGAACCTGACATGTAACACAAAGAGAAAATGTAGAGTATGGATTGGATAAACAAAAAGTTAGTTGGATGATACAATTAATTAAATCAAAAGAGCAAGTATGCTAGAACTTTTATTGCCAACATTATTTTGTGTTAACATTTTGCTTTACTTGTGCCTTTTTGTTTCTGTTCTCTCAGCTTCTGAAAGACAAACCTTTATTCTTACTTAGCCAAGATATGCTGCGATTTAGTGCTGGTTCTGGCCCCACTGAGGACAGAAATGACTGGTCTTTGTTGGATGGTCTTAAAAATCGCTCATTGTTGGTGGGCAAATGTCTTATTTATCACATGTTGTTTAAGATATCTGAATATCCATAGCACTTTTTTAATATGCCCTTCTTATACCTGACATAAATACATGACTACCTTATCAAAAAATCTTATAGCAGTGCTGTACAATAGATATACAACATTAACCACCCATGTAATTTTATTCTTAATTTTTTTCTAGTATAAAGAGAACAGATTTCACAGATAAAATTCTAAGAAAATAACATTTCTTCCCTCCCTCCCTCATAATTTTAAATATTCTAATAGTCATATTTAAAGAGTAAAAAGGAACAGATCATATTAATTTAAATAATAATTTTTATTAAACTCAATACTCCAATATCTAAAAAATTGTAATTTTAACATATAGATACAAAATTACTAATAAGTCATCCAGCTTTCTGTTTCATGCTATGGTTCTGAAATCCAAAGTACATTTTACACTTCAAGACAATCTTCCGAGAAGGATAATACCTGTGCTAAGCCCAACATGTTAACTTTATCTGCTCTATTGTGAGTTGCTTTAAAATTCCATGATTTTATGACAAGATTTCGTTTGCTTCTTTGCATCATTTGACTAATATGGTTTTGATGCTGTTTGTCTCCCCAAAGGTTCTCATGTTGAAAGCTTGGTCCTCAATGAGATGGTAGAAACTTGGTGAGGTGGAGCCAAGCAGAAGACCATTAGGCTGCTGGAACACACCTTTGAAAGGCATTAAGTAGCTTTCACGGGTTCCTACTCCCATAATGGCTTTACTGTTCCATGATGTGATTGCTCCCTCCCTCATGTGCTGCCTCTGTGATGCCATCCCCTGTGATGTGGCCAAGGAGCCCCCTCACAGAGCCAAAGCTGTGTTGTTCAGATTTTCTACCTTCCACACTATGAGCTAAATTACATTCTTTTCTTTTTGAGCTACCTAGCCTCAAATATTTCATTATAATAACAGAAAATGGAGGGCCAGGGCTGTGGCGTAGAGGGTAAAGCTGCCGCCTGCAGTGCTGGCATCCCATATGGGCACTGGTTCTAGTCCTGGCTGCTCCACTTCCCATCCAGCCCTCTGCTATGGCCTGGGAAAGCAGTAGAAGATGGCCCAAGTCCTTGGGCCCCTGTACCTGCACGGGAGACCCTGAAGAAGCTCCTGGCTCCTGGCTTCGGATCAGCACAGCACCAGCCATTGTGGCCATCTGGGGAGTGAACCAGCAGATGGAAGACCTTTCTGTCTCTCTCTGCCTCTGCCTCTCTGTAACTCTACCTTTCAAATAAATAAATATTTAAGAAGAGGGTAGCCCCCCCTCCAAAAAATAACAGAAAACAGATTGATACAGTTACATAAGGGATAAACTTCAGGTCCATGAAGCATTAACAAAGAAATTCTTAACCCTGGCTTTACTCCTAATGGGGCCTTAGGTAAAGTCTCCTAAATGTTTGGGGCTGGAATTTCCTCACCAGTGAAGTAAGGTAGACACATTCATTCATTTAGCATCCTGTACAAACTGAAGTTTCTGTGAAGCCTGCCTCCCATTTCCACGTTTACTGTCCTTCTATTAAGAGTCATAACATGGATAAAGAAAGCTCAGTGGCCAAGGAAATGTTTCATCTCATCTTGTGGTTGTCAGTATCAAAAAATCACCCCATTGTAGCTTTAGAATCTGTTCATTCAAATAGTTTAGAACAGAGAGTGAATATTTCACAAATGAAGTTCGGGAGAGGGAAGACAGTTTCTCCAAATACCTCCATACATGCATTGTTTGATTCATAATTGATAAGCAATATGTTTCATTAAATATTGAATATGCATTAAAATTTTCTATCAGAAGCAAACCAAAATAAAACAGGAATAAGAAAATATTATATATTTATATTGATATACTTTGGAAATTGATCCCATTTTTAGTTATAGAATCTGAATTTCCTAAGAAACCAGCTTTCTTGAGTTAAATTTTGTTGTATCTGAGAATACATTTATATATGTGCTTAGTTATGAAATCACAGGGAGAGAGAGAGAAATAGAGAGATCAACTGTTGTGTTGCAGTCTCAGAATTTAGTGTATATCTCCAGCTTGAAGGTGGAAATAATTTTAAGATTATATTAAAAAATGAGAACTTGGAAGAGGATATCTGTTCATTGACCTTATTGGCTCACATATTCCCTCACATTGTAATTTTTTTAGCGTTAACATGTTTCTTAATATTTATTAATCACCTTTTTGCTTATTCTATGAACAACTATGGCAGTTAACATACACTGAGTATTTACAATATCAATGCACACTGATCATAAAATCCATAGAAGACTCGATTTGATCTTCATAAAATTGATATTTTTCCCCACTGTGGATTGAAATTGATATTTTCCTTCTCTGCAGCTGTTTGTGGTAGTGCTGGCCACAACGTGATTCAGTGGAGGAGTTACTTTACTGGCAGTTATGATACTCTTCCAGATTCAACTAGTTCCCAAAAGGACATCACCACAAAAATAAGCCCCAAGCCCTGAACATGCTGCCCTATGCAATTTGTCCATCTCCGGACATCAGAGTTGTAGACTTTTTGTACATTCCTCCAAAGCCAACGGAGCCAATATTTGTTTTCACTATTTATTGGATAACACTAGCATGGAAGTCTTTGGTATTTTAATAAGGATTTTATTTATTTGACGGACAAAAAGAGAGAGAGATTGATCTTCCTTCCAATGGGATACTCCCCAAAGGTCCACAATAGCAGGGCCTGGTCCAGGCTGAACCAGGAGCCTAGAACTCCATCTGGGTCTTCTACTTGGGTTGCAGTGTCCCAAATTCTTAGACCATCTGCTACTGTTTTCCCTGTGCATTAGTAGGGAGGTAGATTGGAAGTAGAGCAACCAACTTGAACAGGAACTCCGATACAGGATTCTGGCATTGCTGGCAGTGGCTTAACCAGCTGAACAACAACACTGGCCCCAGTCTCTGGCATTTGCCACCTAAGCTTTGCAACCTTATACATGGCAAGCCCACCATCATACTGCATAATGATTTGTATACAGCTAATTGAAGATGTTCTCAGTTGTTAGCAATGGTCATTACAACTTCCTGTTTCATATGACTGTCACTTCTGCTGCTGCTGCCAGGATCATTATTTAGGCGGCCATTTATTAAGAACCTCAAACTTTCATTCTACCTGAAACAGGTGTCTCTTTAAGGCATAACTTCCTCTCAATATCTTGCTTGCCCTCTTTCTGATCCTTGTTCCTAACCCCTCCAGTTTTGGCCTCACTCTGCTTTTGCTGTGACTATGTCTGCAAAAGAACTCTTTTTTATCCAGCTGTAAATCTGAGCAAACTGATTTTGCAAAAACTGTTCTGGCTCATGGCTTAGTCTCTTCTTAATTGGAATTAATCTCTAGACTAACAAATTGGCACGACTTTGAAGTTGAACTTTTGCACAAGGCTGCACCACACACTGCTTAATAGCCACACCAGTGGTACCTGCTGTCTCCTCACCTAACCCATAAAGCACAAAGTGCCTCAGGAATTTAGGCTGCTTTCTTCTTGAATGTGAAGTACAGACCGGTTTGTAAGAAATGTGACCTAGAGGTATGATAGTATGAGCTATGGAATTATTTTCTATGGAGATCCTATTGTAAATCTTTTAAAACAGTTGTCTCTTCTACCTTTTGTCTTTTTTCATCTCCAGAATATCATCTGCCCTCTAGCATGCAATTAGTACATAACAAAAGAAGGGTTCACCTGTGACTCAACTGACAATCATGCTGTTCAGACTACTTAGTTGGAGGCTTGGACAGTGG
Source organism: Oryctolagus cuniculus (assembly GCF_964237555.1). Classification (NCBI taxonomy): domain Eukaryota; kingdom Metazoa; phylum Chordata; class Mammalia; order Lagomorpha; family Leporidae; genus Oryctolagus; species Oryctolagus cuniculus. Next base: position 57,982,041 of record NC_091436.1, read on the forward strand.
AAGAGTCAAGTTTTTCCAGACTTTTGCTCACCCAGTCCCTGTTCTTCCACCCGCTATCCAACAACTTGCCTTGACCCATTCCCTGAGGAACTTGTCAAGAGAGAATAAGTACTCTCCTTTGTTTGTCTTTCATTCATTTAATACATATCAACTGCAGACTTACTGGCTGTAAAGCTCTGGACTTCTCTGGAGGGGAGGGCACAAAGAATAGAACACTTGTTCCCATTCTGAGATGGTCACCTCTGTTCATGTATTTCTGACTTCCTGATTCAATCTCATGGGGAAGCTACAGAAGGAGCTTCCTCATCCAGGAAACCTCTCCCTAATTAAAAAATCTGGGGAAATTGGAATTTGGCACCTTCAAAATCCCATTCCTTTTTCCAGACTTCCTTTCTTTCACTTCCCCAAGTACATCTCCTGTGGCTATCAAACTCTACTCCTTAGCAGCCCCTGAACCCAGCCTGCTTTTTCCTGCCTCCATGACTCATGAAAGGGCTGCCCTGTGCACCTGGCACCCGTGATCTACCCACTATCACCAAGGCAAATAGGTTCCTTCCATTTCAAAGGCTTATTACAAATATCTTCCTTTCAGTTCAGTAAAATTATTTTAATTCTGGGGATGCAACAAAAATGACACACAAAAAAACCCAAGCATTTTGGAGTTTAAAGGATCTCTTTCAATACTTGGGCTCTGCTACTTACTAGTGATATCCTATTGGAAGAATTAATGGAAATTAACGGAGCTCTCTGAGCTTCAGCTTGCACATTTGCAAAATGGAGATAATAATACTGCAAAATTATGGCAGCTTTTTGATGAGACAATTTACATAAAAGGCCTAGTACCTGAAAGTCAGTGTGTTCTCCATAAATGCTGGTCAGCAGCCCTTCTTGGAAAGCTGCATTATTAAATGGTGTGTTGTGCAGTTGTTTGCTGGATTATCTCCTGTTGGACTCTAAACAGCTTATTCACATGGTGGGGTTCCCTGCAGCCTTGCACAGTGCATTATACCCAGCAGATGGTCAGGCATATTGGATCCATCAGGACATTACTGCAAAAATACAAATGATCATAGGTCTGGGAAGAGCCTGGCTCAGCAGGGAGAGAAGCTGGCCTGGGAGGTACAAAGCTCAGGCTCTTTAAGGCCTTTGCCTTAGCTCAGCAAGGTTTCCAAGGGTGGGATGATTACAGAGAGAAAACAGCAGGCTCCAGGTGCAGGCTGATGTGATTTAGGGACAGAATGACCTCTCCAGGGGGTCATCCACAAGATGAATCAGGGAAAGAGGACAGAGATGAAGCCAGCTTCTTCCACATCCTTAGACTTTCTAAACAAGGAAAGAATCAGTCTTCCCTGGTTAACCTTTGATCATTTATCCTTTGGATAGCATTTAGAAGGATAACTTTAAAGTAAATTAATGAACACTTCTGACCTTTTACCCTAATAATATCATCAAAAGAAATTGTGGCTCAGCAAGATAAGCTGTTTGGGACATCCACATTCCTTATCTGAGTGCCTGGGGTTGAGTCCCATCTCAACCTCCAATCCAGCTTCCTGTTAACGTGCACCCTGGGAGGCAGCAGCAGATGGTAGCATAACTGCCAGGGTCCCTACCACCCGTGAAGGAGATCCAGATGGAGCTCCTGGCTCCCGCCTGCTTTTGGACTAGTCCAACCCTTGTTGTTGCACTGTTTGGAAAATGAACTGACTAATGGAAAATCTCTCTGTCACATTTTGATATTTTTAAAAGAAATTAGATGAATTTTTAGAAATGGTTATTTTCAGGCAGGCGCCGCGGCTCACTAGGCTAATCCTCCGCCTTGCGGTGCCGGCACACCAGGTTCTAGTCCTGGTCAGGGTGCCGGATTCTGTCCCGGCTGCCCCTCTTCCAGGCCAGCTCTCTGCTGTGGCCATGGAGTGCAGTGGAGGATGGCCCAAGTGCTTGGGCCCTGCACCCCATGGGAGACCAGGAGAAGTACCTGGCTCCTGTCATCGGATCAGCGCGGTGCGCCAGCCGCAGTGCGCCAGCCGCAGCGGCCATTGGAGGGTGAACCAACGGCAAAAGGAAAACCTTTCTCTCTGTCTCTCTCTCTCACTGTCCACTCTGCCTGTCAAAAAAAAAAAAAAAAAAATGGTTATTTTCTGTGACTTACAAACTACTAAAGAATGTCAGTTTATTTTTTAAATTATAAGTAAATCTCTAGCTTTTTCAGCAGTAAGTGGAAACATGCTGCATTTGAAACATCCCAATGTTAACAAATGAGAGTTGAATGACAGGTGTCACAGACATGTATAAAACATAAATATATAATCTAAAATGAATAAAAGTGGGGAACTATTGGGGATCTATTTCCTCTTCTACCATAATGATTAATGATTCTGATACTGTTCCTGAGTTTGCTCCTTCCCAACATGACTTGGGTTACTGGTGAATATAAGCCAATGTTTTTTAAAGTTCAGATAACAGTATATTAGTGGTTCTAAAATGAATTTAGTACTTGCAACTGGAATATTTTAAAAAATTATGAATAAAGTAGTATAGAGAGCAAAGTAGAATAAGAAATATCTGAATACACTGTAAAATAAGTACAGACATTATCTTACAAGCTTTCACTTGTGTTTTACATGTGCATTTCCGTTTATGTGTGCAATGAACAGGGATATACAATGTGATTTTTCACTGTGATCCTATTTCAGAGAATGAAATTTGATGAATCTTTCGGATTTCGTGCTGCATGGTTTATAAATCAATGATAATACAGCTCTAGTCAGTAAGTTATTGAGGGAAGTCTGGTAGGAAAGGCAGGGGTAGGGACACATGCATACATAAAGATTCTCCATTCAAAAGCATCATGCAATATGGATCTGGGATCTTTTTTCCCCATCTAAGTGTTGTCTTGCTTTCTGGAACTGCAGGACTATTTTGCAATCAGGAAAGTAGTTCAAAATTATGCAGAATGTAGCAGAATGGGAAGTAAAAGGAATCTAGGTTGTACATTTGATGTTAAACTGTGGTGCTAAATATCTCTGGGACTGTCCCATTTTGGGTTTGCTATATGGTCTAACAAATACTCTTAAGTTTTGGGGCTGGCATTGTGGCATAATAGGTTAAGTTACCACCTGCAATGCTGGCATCCAAATAAGGGCTCCACTTCCTATCCAGCTCCCTGCTAATGTGCTTGGGAAAGCAGCAAAGGATAGTCCACATCCTTGGACCCCTACCACCCACATGGGAGACCCACATGAAGCTCATGGCTTCTGGCTTCAGCCTGTCCCAATCCTGTTTATTGCAGCCATTTGGAGAGTGGGTTGGCAGATGGAAGATCTCTCTGTATCTCCCCCTCTCTCTCCATAACTCTTTCAAATAAATAAAAACAAAACAAACAAAAAAAACTCAAGTTTTAAGTGAGACAAGATCGGGTGTGTTCAGGGTGGTATGGCTGTAGACTACTTGAGTTGGTTTGATACTCATAGCTGAAAGCATCTTAAAAGCTAAAGTGTTTATTTAGGAAGGGTGAGCAAATCAAACCCTGGTGTGTAAGTCTGATGGAAGGAAAGCTTGGAAATATGTGCTGGTCAGATCATGAAGGTTTTTAATTCCAGGCACAGCCATTGTTGCAAAGTTAGTACAGGCTTCCATTTGTGGATCTGGATTCATGGGCAGATTAAGCTTGCCTCTTTGGGAGCCTTTTATTTGTTAGCTCAGCTGCCTTAAGAAAGTAAAGCATTGAAGCAACAAGTTAGACTACTAGTCTGGAGTCATTGTCCAAGAGAAGTTGAAAGATGGGAGAAATGGAAGGCAGTGAAGCTAGACAGAAGACTTTCATGAACACACAGTAGGGACCAGTGAGTACTTGTGCTTGGGAGATGATACAGGAAACACACAGAAAGTTGATACTGGAAAAGTGCATTTGATGATAGACAGGATATGTGAGATGAGGCTGGGGAGGGGATCAGATCTAGTTTTGTGATTTCAGTGCTGGAAGTCTGGATTAAGGAAGTGGTGTCTGTAGTGGGAGAACATTTTAGGACCTCCCTCAGGGAATGGCACTGTATTTACTTATGGTTTCTTCATGCAATCGCAGCTTTTTTGATGGGAAGTCAATGTTCAGAGAAGTTAAGAGGTTTCTAATGAGTGGTGTAGTAAATGACAAAGCAAATGTTTAGTCCCAGACTTTTTAAATTCTGTTCTCATGATGCCTTTTTAAAGAGATAATTATTTTTAACATACATTTATTTATTTGAAAAGCAGAGCATGCATGCACGAGAGAGATTTTCAATCCTCTGGTTCAATCCTTAAATTTATGTAATGGCTAAGGCAAACAAGGCTGAAGTCAGGAGCTAGGATCCCCATCTGGATCTCATACATGGGTGACAGGGGTCAAAGGACTTGGGTTATCATTTGCTGCTTTCCCAGGTGCATTAGCAGGGAGCTAGATCAGAAGCAGAGCAGCTGAGACTTGAGCTGGCATTCAAAGATGCAGCTGAAACCACTGCACCACATTCTGGCTCCTTGTGATAACCACTCAAGAGCTGTGTATGAGTAGGATTAAAAATATGGAAGTCATGAAGAAATGAAATAATTCAGGGAGCAAACAGAGGATTCTTGATCCATACTGCAGATGGGAAATAAAAAAGGGACAGGATATTGAGATTAAGGTCAAGTCCTTCAGAATGACAGCTTTTTTTAGTTGAAGAAAAATGTGGGGTGAGAAAATGAAAGCAAGTATTAAAGGAGAAAATGTGAAGGATGAGGAGTGTCTGGGTGGAAAATCAGTAGAGAAGAAATGTAGTGAAACCCAGGGGAGAAATACAAGAGACAGGCTCATGGTGTAATGACCTGCAATACTGGGTGAGAGCTGAGAAGAGGGAATGGACACAATAACAGATGGCTTTCTGGTGACTTTCAGGCAAAGCTTTCTAGAAGCTGGACAAATGTAAGTGTTGGATCACAGGATATGATGGTGAATAAGGAGAACTGTGGGCCCCTGTTGTCAGGGAATTTAGTGGGAATTAATGAAAAGTCACAGTGGAAAGTGAAGGTTTGACAAGGAAGACTGGATGTTGAGGGGCCAGTGCTGTCACGTAGTGGGCTAAGCATCCACCTGAAGGGTTGGCATCTCATATGGGCACTGGTTCTGGTCTCATCTGAAGATGAGCCGGCACACCAGGTTCTAGTCCCAGTCGGGGTGCCGGATTCTGTCCTGGTTGCTCCCCTTCCAGGCCAGCTCTCTGCTGTGGCCAGGGAGTGCAGTGGAGGATGGCCCAAGTGCTTGGGCCCTACACTCCATGGGAGACCAGGAGAAGTACCTGGCTCCTGCCTTCGGATCAGGGTGGTGCGCCGGCCTCAGTGCACCACAGCGCACCGGCTGCGGCGGCCGTTGGAGGGTGAACCAACGGCAAAAGGAAGACCTTTCTCTCTGTCTCTCTCTCTCACTGTCCACTCTGCCTGTCAAAAAAAAAAAAAAAAAAAAAAAAAAAGGAAAAAAAATGGATGAGGAAGAATTAGACAATGAGTATGAAAATCATATTGTATAAGAGGGATTACAACGTGAAAGAGGTGAGTGCAAAGACCAATGACTGGCATATATAGGTCAGGGGATATTATAGGCTGTAACTTCTTCCTGAAACACCTAGTGAATTCAGGAGAAGGGAGGAGAGGGGGCATGGAATTTGTTACCAGTAACGGGAAAAAGGCACAAGGGTGTTACTGAAAGGAGCACTAACTGATGTTAGAGTCCATTCTCCAACAGTATGCTCCAATAAGCACTGTTAGTGAGGAGCTTAAGATTTTAGTCATGGCTCTGCTCTAACCAGTTGGGAAGTCTTAAATATTTTCATTGTAAAACTTTGGTTTATTTTATCTATATACAGGGACACATTGACCATGGATCATTTTGCAATGGAAATTCAACAACAACTACAATAATAATAATATGATGATGATTATATAATGACTGTACTGATAATGAAGCAATAATACTAATAGCATCTAATATGATTAATCTATGATTATTCCAGAATCTATCACTGTAGATCTTTCTATGGTAGGGTGGGTATTCCAGTCTTCCACATATGAGGATACTTCAAAAAGTTCGTGGAAAATGGAATTTGAAGATAAGTTTCTTCTGTGTAAAAATTTTGAAAAATTGTACAATTTCTTCATAATATGCACTTCCATGAACTTTATGAAATCAACATATCAATTTATTTAGCTTTTCCACCAATTTATGAAGTTCCAATAGAACTGAAGTCCTCCTCCAGTTTACAGAAGAAACTCAAATACAGCAAATTTAGTTGCCTAAGTTTAACTGTTAATAAATTGTACAGCCAGGATTCAATCTAAGTAGTCTGGCTCCAGAGAAAGAATTTTAAAAGCATAAAGTCTGATATTTTGCACAATATTATTACAAGAGAAATGAGATGAGGCAAAAAGATTTTCAATAAGTGAGTTTTAACAGAGGACATATTTTGAATTTATTTATTTTTTGATTGCATGTTTTTCTAAGCTTGCTACGTTGTTAGTAACATTGTGTTCCAATTGAAGTTTTCTTTTCCTGCTTAGAAAACAGGGCCTTTCATCTTCATGTAGTTTCCTAAGGAAGATAAACTTCTGATGTTGTTCGCTGGTATTTATTTCTGTGAGCGGCAGCATGCCCTGGGAAGGCTGCGTCTCCTCTGATGGATTGCTCCTAAGAATCGGGGATGGCAGCTGCTGCCTCAAGCCTCCCGGCTGAACTGGAGCCTATCAGTGTTATCAGGAAAAGATGATTGCATTAAAGGGAATACAGATATTTAAGGCTAGAAAAAAATTTTCCTGATATAAAATATGTGGAATGAAATTTTGAATATCTTTCCTCAGTGTTTCCTTTTAATGGCTGCTGTCTCAAGTCATTGTTGTGCTAGATTCTAAGCAAATTGCATTGGATTGATGATATTTTTCAGCAAGAGCTGTACAGCAATGATTTGGGGTTCCAGACTCTTAAAAAGGCTTTTAAAAGTGCTCTAAAAGGCCCAATGGGCTTAATAGGAAACCATTGCTCTCAGTACTGTAGCAGTTTGAAGATGATTATTTGTAACATCTTCAAATCCAATTGGCAGCAGTTTAGAATTACTGTAGCTAACTGGGAATTTGATCAAAAGAAGGTTTAAGGTAGTTAAGTCAGGGCGACATCCTCTGTTAGCTTTATAAAGACAACAATTGCATGGAACTTAATCACCATCCTATATCACCCTGAATATTACAGGTAGTTATATTATGAACTGGGGAACTGCTCCATTGATACAAGGCAGATTTTGAACTGGTCATGAGAGTCAACAAATAATAAACCATCACTCACCCTCCTAGGCTTTGGAACTCCTAGACAGTGTTGTTAGAAGATTATATTGTCAGTTTCCACACATCTTACCACACATAGCCACAATCTCAAATCAATGTTCTACAAGGTAAGCAATAACATTTTGAAACTCTGAAAAAAGTATATTTTCTCTTTTTAACCTTGTCTGTATGTTTTTAAGAGAAGCATCTGTGAAAAAAAAAAAAAAAAAAAAAGAAGTTTTTGATCCAGAGCCACAAGAACTAGAGGGTAAACACTAGAAGCTTCGAAATCCAAGCCACCAGGCCAGCAAGTTCAACATCAACCCAAGCAGGAGTTTCAGGGATGGGTCGGCTGCCTGATGCTATGCATTCGCATATAGGACAGTTCAGGTGCAACTGAAAGAAGATCGAATGCAACCCCAAAAGGCCTCAGAGGTCTGAAAACACAGCCTAGACTCTTAATGTGGCAAATCTGCCTTCTGGCTAGGTCTCAGCTTGCTTCTAAAATATGTTTGTTTAAAATCTATTTGTCACTCTGGTCTGTTGTACATATTTGCCAAAGAATAAAATGTTACATCAAAAATAAAAGAATCTCTAATATTAGACTGCGAACATATAAAGACTAGATGACAGCCTTGGATAGGATTTCTGTGGCCTTTTTTTTTTCACATTTCAGAGGCATCTACTGACTTTACTTACAGATTCTACTTGAATGTATGTACAGGTCAAGCTTTATCCTAATGAATCAAATAATACCTTAAATGTTTTTCAATTTACATTCTTATTACTTGAGGAGTGTCACAGTGAATCAGATTTATGGCGTGTTTCACCGGTATTAATTACTTGAATAAATACCATAGTCACAATGTTTGCCTGTGAACAAACCATCCTACTGTCATTTTCATTCTTTTAACTTTTTACTTAATCTTACCCTAAGCAGTTATTGTCCTCAACTCACAGGACTAATGTGATATGTATGTGTACATATGTATGAATAGATCCAAATTTCTGAGCACCACTGATCTGAGATGTTTGGAGCCACAAGTGCGACTGATTTTGAGTTTTTCAGATTTTGGAATATTGATACATACATAATGAAATGTCTTGTGGATGTAACTAAAGTCTAAGCACAAAATTGATTTATATTTCCTATACACCTTATTCACATACCTGAAGCTAATTTTATATAATGTTTGTAGTGCACCCGTGTTTTGAATGTGACTGTCACATGAGGTTAGATGTGAAATTTCCTATCTGTGGCATCATTACATAATGATTTTTTTTTGGACTTAGGCTATGTCTGTCTATATTCTCCTGCCCTATAGGTTTTCTGTTGAGACATCTGCTGTTAATCTGATAGTAGTTTCCTTAAAGTTTATCTGTCACTTCTCTCTTGAACATTGTATCATATTCTTGATGTGTTTTACTTTTGAAAGTTTGACTATAACATGTCTTGGTGAGGATCTTTTCTGATCATGTCTATTTGAGATTCTCTGTGTTTCCTGTATTTGGATGCCCACGTCTTTCTCCAAATTAGGGAACTTTTCTGTTGTTTTTTACTAAATACATTTTCTTTCTTTTTAAAAAATATTTATTTACTTATTTGAAAATGAGAGAGAAAGAGAGAGGGGGGGGAGAGAGAGAGAGAGAGAAAGGGAGAGAGAGAAAGGTCTTCCATCCACTGGTTTATTCCCCAGATAGCAACAACAGTCAAGGCTGGGCCTGGCTGAAGTCAAAAGCCAGGAGCTTCTTCTGGGTCTGCCATGTGGGTTCAGGGGCCCAAGCACTTGAGTCATTCTTTGCTGTTTCTCCAGGGCTTTAGCAGGGAGCTGGATTGGAAGTGGAGCAGCTGGAAATTGAACTGGAACCCACATGGGACACCAGTTCACAGGCAGTGGCTTAAACCACTATGTCACAAAGCTGGTCTCTGAATAGGTTTTCTAAGCCATTCTTTCTTTTCTGTATCCTCAATAACTCCTAAGATTTATATATTTTGTAGTTTAATGGCACCCCATTGTTATTAATCACTATTTTCAGTCTTTCCAAATGCTTCTTTTTTTGTTGTTTGAGACATTTCAAGACCTGCCATCTAGATTAGACATTATTTCTTCTGCCTCACCAAGCTTGTTCTTAAGGCTTTCTATTGTATTTTTTATTTGACTTATTGATTAATTCATTTCTAACGCTTCTGTTTGTTTTTTCTTCAATGTTTCTATCTCTTTGCAGAATTGCTCAACCACGTCATATACTGATTTTTCTTATTTCATCTATTTCTCTGTACTTTTGAGTGATCTTACAGTCATTCTTTTGAATTCTATTTTCAGAAATTTCAATAATTTATCCTTCTTCATAGGCTAATATTAATACTAATATTGTGTTTCTTTAGTGGAGTCATATTGCCTTTTTTGTTCATGTTTCTTGTGTTCCAATGTTGATTTTTGTGTGTCTGGGGGATCTCTTGTTTCTATGTTCTTGGGAAGAATTTTTTTTTTTAATCGAAGGCTTTATTCAGTGCTTAAGGCTTACACTTGAGTTCCATGGATATGTACTTGGTGGGGCCAGGGAGCTCTGGCCACAGTTTCTGGGTAGGCCAAGCATTCAGAATGACACTCAGATTGGCATGATGACCATCGTCTTGCTACAGTCAGTGGTGAAGGAGGTGATGTTGTGGCTGGCCGATGTGTTCACCAACCAAGCCCCTTTCTATGCCAGGGTGAACCACTGGTTGAAGGCTCCACCCAGAACATCAGATCACTCCATAGTGTGTCCCCTGACTCCTCTACATGATCCACTCCCCATGTATGGAGCTCTGAGTTCTTGTAGTCAGACTTAATGGGCACATGTGAACATGGCAGCAACATAGAACCCTCTCAGCTCCTGGCCTGTGTCCACAACTCCAACAGTCTGAGGGTACAGGGAATCTGGTCTCCTACATTCTGTCCTGGCTCCAGCTCAGTGGCCTCTGGTAGTGATGAAACTGTCTTCTCTTACCTGACTCAGGACAAATTTCAGCTCCATCTCCACCACAGCAAACTGAGTCTGGTGCTTTGATGAGGGTAGGGGATGGAGGGAACTTGGCCTACTTTCATGGAGCAAAGTAAATGCACAGATCCCTGCCAGATCCTCAGGTTGAACTTAAAGCCAGTGGAAACCATGGAATTCTCCCTTAGTCAAAGCCACAGTGACCACAGCTACAGAATACTCCTCTCAGCTTATCCCAGCAAGATGGCAGTTAAGGGCAAGATGGCAGCCAGTTCTATAGAAGTAGAAGTGGAAGGCAGCATGGCAGATGGCAGTGTGACTGTCCTTTCTCCTTGCTGCTCCTCAGAGTCTCTTTATGTTTTGTTCTGTCTGTTCTTCACTGGAAATTTCTGTCACTCAGTCCACTGGGAACATGGTCTTTCCTTTGTTTTGGTGTCTTTCTGTGACTGAGGTCAGTGAGACTTCTCACTGTACAGCCATCTTGGATCTCTAAAAAATTTTTAAATGCTAAAAGTTTTCTTGCACCAAAATAAACTCCTTATTTAATTCACTTCCCCACAAACTTTCTGAAGTAGCTTCCAGTTATTTAGTAGACCCTGAAGAATAAAAGATTTGAGATGGTTATAGACCTAAAATGAATCCTGTAAAATTTTCTAGACTTATTTTTGTTAGCATAAAAACAGAAAAAAAGGACATATTTGCACAAGATTTTATGTTTGTTTTTTGTTTGATACCTTACTTGTGCTTTTCATGTTGTTTATTACTGTCATAGATTCCTTGGGAAGGCAGAAGCATATCTTAGCTATCAGTGCCTCCTTGCTTTTAAATGTTATCCATACAATAAAATTCTTTATTGGCTTTCTATTACATATGGGGGAAAATCAATTCTTTCTATGGCCTCTGAGTATGATCTGGGATCAGCTCCATTGGAAGCCATTGTCCCAATCCCCGGCTTCCTTCCTTAAAAAGCTGCTTAGTTTTTGCCAACTCTTCTCTACCTCAGGCTCTCCACACATGCTGGTCCCTCAATCTGGAATTCTCTTCTGCATGGATGATTTTCTTTTATTTAAATGTCATCCTCTCTGCAATGCCTTCTCTAATTATCCAATTTGGATAGCTCTCTTCCTGTCCTCCATAAGCCCCATTTCCATTTTCTATATTTCAGAAACCACATTACTGTTTAGTAGTGCTTACAGTTAATTCTCTTTCTAATTGTCTGCCTTCTCCACTTAACTATGACCTCAGTGAGGTTAGCAGCAACATACTTGTGATATTCCTGGAGCACAGTAGAGTAGATGGCACATTGTGGGCATTCAACAACCATTTATTGAATAAATACATGAGCCTGGGAAGGAAATAATGATACATGTACCACATGTTTGTCATCTTTGGTATAGGGGAGCAGAAATGGATATTGAAGAGATGGGTTGAATCCAATTTATAGAAGGCCTCAGTAATATTCTGTATTAGGTCATGCTCAGTAAAGTGTTTTTGGGTATGGGGCTAATGCCATCTGGCCTGTTTTAGAAAGATTGATCTGGTAAAAATATAGCAAGTTAATTATAGTTGAAAAATACCCTTAGGAAGTTTTGTAACAGGATTAGATGGAGAAGACTGAAACTAAGAAAGGTGTCTTGGATTTAGGAACAGAATTGACTAATACTTTGACACACTAAAGTGGGTACATAGGAGAAAAATATTTTCTTCTGGTGAATAATTCATTCAAAATCTGTGTTTTGAGAGGTTATTGAGAATAACAAATATAATAACCACATCCATCCTAACTCTCCATCCTCTAGAGGTAACCTTAGAAGATGCAGCCAGAGGTGAAACATCACTTAGCTGGTTTTGTCCCATTGAGGGTCTATTGATCACATCTGGGTAAAGAAGGTTTTTGTTCATTTGTTTTCAGATGCTCTAATAGCTCCCAATGCAGAACTATGTCAGTTGAGACAATTGATTTTTGATTTCCTTTTTAGAGTGTATTGTGGAGGAGGAGAGCTGGGCTTTGGCCTTTGGAAAGAGCTAAGTTGGAATGTAGGATTTTCAGTTAGAATTATTAGCTTGAAAATTGAACCAGCCATTTAAACACTTAGAACCTTGTTGTTTTTATCTCAGAAGTGGAAATGAATTATATCTTAACTCATAATAAATGCTTTCAAGCTGTAAGTTACTTTACAAGTCCTAGGAACCACTCTCCATATTTACCTTGCCCTACAGCAGCATACCATTCACATCAGTTTTTGAAAAAAAAAATCTTATTCATGCCCTTATTGAAGAAAACTGATTTTCTACTATTAGTAGAAATCAACACCATCGACATCTCATTTGGTTCAGTTTATACAATTATAACTAAAAAATCAAAGTTGAGCGAGCTTTCTGTTTAATGGAGATCAAGCTATTGGGCCTAGATTGGCTTTAGACAAGAACAGAGCTATGAAGGGAAATTTTAAACAAGTAGAATCAAGACTTTGAAGTATTTTTTGAAGACCTGAAACAGGAAATGAAACATGGCTTTACCACTATGCTCCTGAACACAAAGCACTATCCAAGCCACCATTACCAAGAGGTGGCAGTCATCCAGTCAAAGCGAAAGTGGACAGGTTAAGAGATTTTTCAGCTGTACAAAATATTTTGCTTATTGACATTGTGGAGGGCCAAGACATGATAACAACTTCTTACTAAGAGAATGTTCTGAGAAAATTAGCCAAAGCTTTAGAAGAAAAGGGCCTTAGAAAGCTTCACCAGAGTCGTTTCTTACCATGACAATTCTTTTGCTCATTCTCATCAAACAATGACAATGGTACAAGAATTTTGATGTAGAATCATTAGGCTTCTAGTTTACCATCCTGATTTGATTTCTTCTGACTTCCTTCTGTTTCCTAATATTAAAAAAACTTTGAAAGGCATCCATATTTTTTTGAAAAATCATCTAGAAGATTGCATTAACATGTTAAGTTTCCATATTCCTTGGAGGTAGGTAGCATTGTGGCATAGTAAGTAAAACTCCTGCCTGTGACACTAGCATCCCATATGGGCTCTGGTTCATGTTCTAGCTGCTCCTTTTCCTACCCAGCTCCCTGTTAGTGGCCTGAGAAAAGCAGCAGAAGATGGCCCGTGTCTTTGGGCTGCTGTCACTCACTGGGGAGACCTGAAAGAAGCTCCTGATTTTGGCCTGTCCCAGTGCTGGCTGTCGTGGCCATTTGGGGAGTGAACCAGTAGATGGAAGATCTCTTTCTTTCTTTCTCTCTCTCTCTCACACACACACTCTCTCTGTCTCTTCCTCTCTCTGTAACTCTTTCAAAATAAATAAAATTGTTCTTTAAAAAGAGTTTCCAGATTCGTGGATTCTTTAAGGATATATTAAGTGGCTGAAATCATTTACAAAAGTGTCTTGAAGTTGACAGAGCCTAAGTTGAGAAATAAGGTTTATACTTAAAAATGTTTATCTTTTTAAAAATATTTATGTATGTATTTGAACTGCAGTGTGTGTGTGTGTGTGTGTGTGTGTGTGTATCCATATGCTGGTTCACTCCCCAAATGGCTACAAAAGGCAAGGTTGGGCTATGCTGAAGTCAGAATCCAGGAACACCATCATGGTCTCCCATGTGGGTGATAGGGGCCCAAGTATTGTGGCCATCCTATACTGTCTTCACAGGCACATTAGCAGGGAGCTGGATGGGAAGCAGACCAGCCAGGACTCAAACCAGGTACTCTGATGCAGGCCCATCCCTTACCCAGTAAAGTTGATGGAATTATGACAAGAAAAAAAAAAAGCTGTATACGTTCAGTACAGACACACTGCTTCTTAATCTCTAGATGTGGATGGAACATGCAGATATGAAGGTCAACTGTATTGTAATCATGTATGTATTTTTTTTTTTAAACAGAAGACTTTGCTATGTAGATATTCAGATTGAAAAACACCAAAAAGCCTACATTTTCTTCAGGTAAGACAAATTTTCCCCAAATTTGCTTTTTGTAGTGATTAAAATTTCTATTCCATGGCCGGCGCTATGGCTCAATAGGCTAATCTTCCGCCTGTGGCGCCGGCACACTGGATTCTGTCCCGATTGCTCCTCTTCCTGTCCAGATCTCTGCTGTGGCCCGGGAAGGCAGCAGAGGATGGCCCAAGTGCTTGGGCCCTGCACCCACATGGGAGACCAGGAGAGGCACCTGGCTCCTGGCTTTGGATCAGTGCGGTGCGCTGGCCGCAGCGTGCCAGCCGCAGAGGCCACAGGGGGGTGAACCAACAGAAAAAGGAAGACCTTTCTCTCTGTTTCTCTCTCTCACTGTCCACTCTGCCTGTCAAAAAAATAAAATAAAATAAATAAGAATTTCTCTTCCTTTTGTAGAAAAAAAATGCATATGTCTATATTTATTCTGTTATCTCTTACAGTAATAGAGGTTTAGCTTTGAGAAACCCTTATATCAGTGCCAGGAAACAATTTCTTTCCAGAACACCAAAAAGTACACACGTATTTTTCAAATTAATTAAAAGCAAAAATGGTCCAAATGCTAAAATTGAGGTTATTTGGGTAGTAATCAAAGTATCAGTAATGCCTTCTGAGATATCACATGAAAGGCACCGTAAACTAGTAATATATCACCATCATTATTATTATCATCACTAACAGCCATCCTGATAATCTAAAGATTTTTTTCCCCAAAGATTTTTTAAAATTTATTTGAAAGGTTTGAAAGGTAGAGGGACAAAGAGATGGAGAGACACAGAAAGAGATCTTCCATCTGTTGTTCACTCTCAAATGGCCCCAGTGGGAACTCTGAAACTGCATCTTGGTCTCCCTGTGGGTGACAGGGGCCCAAGTACTTGGGCCATCTTCTGTTACTTTCCCAGGCACATTAGCAGGAGATGAATCAGAAGCAGACCAGCCAGAACTCAAACTAATTCTGATATGGAATGCTGGTGTCAAAAGCTGAAGCTTAACCTACTGGGCCACAACATTAGCTGCTCTAAAGATTTTCTTTAAACTGCTTTATTGCTATTAACTCTTTTTGGTCTTGCTAGCAGTTAGAGGATCTGGGAACAAAAATAAAATCAAACAACTGGGACTGGTGCTGTGGTGTAGTAGATTAAGCATCCATCTGTGGCACTGGCAGCCCATGTGGGTGCCGAGTCAGGTACTGGCTGCTTTACTTCTGATCTAGCTCCCTGCTAATGGCCTGGGAAAGCAGTAGAAGATGTTCCAAGTGCTTGGGACACTGTAGCCACATGAGAGACCTAGAAGAAGCTCCTGGCTCCTGGCTTCGGATCACGTTAGCTCTGGCCGCTGTGGCCATTTGGGAAGTGAATCAGCGGATGGAAGACCTGTTTCTCCCTCTCTGTCTGTAACTTTGCCTCTCAAGTAAATAAATAAATCATTAAAAAAACAAACAACCATCATTCAAACAAAAAACCCTTTAAGAGGAGCAAATTTTCCAAGCCTCAAAGATACTTTCTGATTTATTTCTAAATTCAACCTTTCATATAAATTGACATCTCAGAAGAAAAGGCTGGTCATATCAGAGTAAAACAGAAATTATACTAGATCTCATCATGCAAGATAGCTGGGTATTTGTGAGTAATTTCCATGAGTTCTGACTGCATTAACTTTAAGTTTTAGTAAATTGTGTCCAAAAAAAGACATTATCTTGTCAAAAGTCAAAAAACTTAGTGGCTTTGAAATTGGTTCTTTGGAATAACTCTATATGGTAGTTATTGTGACCTGATGCCTATCTGACCCCTGCTCTGGAAAGCTAACATATCTTTTCTGCAAAGAAAAGCCATATTCCAAATTGTCACCCAGTTCTTTTGCTGTACCTGACATTTTGCTCTATTTTCTATCTGTTTGTTCACATAGAACACTTTGAATGATGACATGTTCAGATAGAGTGGTAGTTTCTCTGACAGAATGATTGCACTTCCATGTGAAAAATACAACTTGGAAATAATAGGAAATGGTCCAGAATATAAAGTAATGAAAACGATTTTTAATGGAAAGTTTTTAGTGACTAAAAACAAAACCAGTAAATGAATTATGTTGGTTACAAACTGACTTTAAAAATTAGATTAGGAGAGGTACTGTGTAGTTGTAGAAAATGTCACAATTCATTTTCCATGAGCTTCCTAATTAATAGGCATTGGGTGCATGATTTTTCTACTCAAATGCTGTATTACACATCTTGGCAACTGAACCTAGTAGAAAAAACTCCTAAGGAATGGAGCAAATTGCCAAACTAAAATTTTTAGTTAAAAATTAGGAGAAAGACACTTTGATTCAAAAATTGTTTTATAAAGACTCTTAAAAAGAAATACAAAAATTTTGCTACCTTGGAAAATAAAGCCAGACTAATCAAATGTTTCTTTGGAAATAGAAGAATAAACATGAATATAAGAATTGTTATTTTTAAGTAATTGTAACATCCAAGGGGCAAGCATTTGACGTACCCATTGACCCTCTAATTAGGATGCCTGCTTTCCATATGGGAGTACCTAATTTGGATTCCTGATTCTGACTCCTGACTCCAGTTTCCTGCTAATGCAAATGCTGGGGTTCGGCAGTGATGCCTCATGTAATCACGTTTTTGGTGTCCATGTGGGAGACCTGGGTTGAGTAAGATTGAGTAGGATTCCAGTTCCTGGTTTTGATCCTGGCCATTGTAGGCATTTGAGGAGTTGGTCAGCAGGTGGGAGTGCTCTCTGGCTGCCTGTTTCTTTCTATTTCTTTTTCTCTTTGACTCTGCCTCTCAAATAAACACACATGTTTTAAAAAGTCCAAGACTATAATTCTATAATGCGGATGTTTCATATGCCAGTTGACCTGAAGTTGCTGTACAGATTCATACTCTCATTTGTTTGTTACTGCATAAATGATGAGAAATCACTGAAGAAGACAGTATTTAACTTGTAATGTCCTTGGCTCAGTCTAGTGTCAAAACATTTCTTCCAAGACAGTCATTGAGATACATTTTCTTGCCAGTTAAAATGTCAGAACTTTTCTTTTATAATGATTATTCACAATTGGAAAACCTTTTTCTTGACTAAGAATTCACTTTCTTAAGTTATTTTGAAAGTTGACACTTTGATCTGGTACCATATAAATGAAATTGGGTACTCATTGTTATGAGCTAATAAAGAATAATAGAAGTGAAGTTAGTATACAAATAATCTGTATGTTTCAAGTGATTGAGACAAGGGAGATTTTCAAGGGAAGACTGGGAGAGAGGGGCATCTGCTCCCCTTTCTCTTTCTGCAGAGCCTTAATCATTCTTTAGATCCCGCCCATTGTGTAACCCAGGAGGAGGAAGTTCTTTCTCCTCCCTCTTTCCCTCCTTCCTATTGGGAAGCTTGGGAAAGGGGGGGGGGTGCCAAGCAGAGAGAACTCAAGGATTCTAAGAACAGCAAATAATGCTCATCATCTCTGGAAAGATATTGATCTGCCTCCTATAAAGTATGTTACTCCAGTTGTTTTTTCTGAAAGCATGTTTTACTGAACATGTGAATTTTGATTTACCATAAGTGGATGAACAGATTCAGTACTTTCAGCACACATGAAATGTTGCTTGTGTGAGAAACTTTGGACAGTCTTGATCAATAGCTCAGTGACAGACTGAAAAGAATGTCCAGCTATGGAGAAGTATCAACTTTGGAACCATATCAACTACGTTCTTGCATCTTCCTCTACAGCTACAACCTCCACACAGACACAGCACAGAGAAATGTCCCCATCACATAGCAAAACTTAGTAATACCTCCCCACAGCCTTGTGCTGCCAATCAAAATGGCCAGAGGGGAGAATAAGGAGAGGTTGCTATCATACAAATAACTTGGATCAGAAATCCTGCTCATAAGAGAACTTAGGTTCAGAAAATACAGTGAGGAGGGGTAAACTGTGATAAAAGAGTAAATGAAAACCTTTTTATTTATTTTTTTGCCAAAATGAGTATTTCTCAGGGATATAGTGCAGATATCAGTAGGAGCTGAACCTCTCATTCACTGTCACAGCAGGGATCAAATTTGAGTGAACAGGATAATGAAGCATTTTACCAGTAGTATCAACCAAAGAAGGTGAACCCTGGGGCTACACTAACTATGAGACCAACACCTATTCCAGAGTAGGACCCTGAATAAAGATAAAGGCCTCCCCTAAGTCTGTTGCATGTGGTACTATCAGACTACAAGGGAGTCAATTCATCTGGATAAAAAATTGTCTGCTTGCCATAGAATGTCACTTCTGTGAGACTCAATACCCAGATGAAGCAAAGAAAGAAGGAACTGAAAATGAAATAGAGCTACCATATGATTCAGCACTACCATTTCTGTGTGTATATTCCAAAGAAATGCATCAAAGAGATAACAGCACTTTCCTCTTTAATGGCCAAATATGGAATAAGCCAAGGTGCTTACTGAAAAATAAAAGGATAAGAAAATGTGGCATATACACAATGGAATATTATTCAGCTGTAAACAATGAAATCATATCCCTTGTGGAAATATTGCAGTAGTGGCAGGAGGAGTTTGTGACTTCACTCATTTGAGTCTGTGTCTCATCACAAAGACAGGTAGCATATTATTTTCTCCAGATTCTTTAGAAACAGCATGACTCCCATGTTCCAGTTCTTTGGTGCCAGAGCTCTGTGTGTCACAGATCTCTATGTTACAGGTGTTCCTCACCCATTGGGTCACAGCGTCTCCTGTCTGCCAAGGAGTGTTACAGTCTTCTGTCTTACAGCTTCTCTTCTCTGCCAGGTTCTTTGTCTCATGACCATGGGGAAGGGGAATGAGGCAAACAAACAAGGAAGAGTGAGCAAAGAGAAGTAAGTTTATTGAAAGAAGCAGAGAAAGCCTTTAGCAGCTGAGAAGGGCTGCCTTACAGGGTTCCCAGCCTGGATTTCCTGGCTCAGGATTTCTACCTGTTTCTACAGGAGGAATTTTGCCTGATTGATTTAAGCATACACTAATGAGGTATGCTGCATGAATCACTCAGGCATTGGCAGAGCCTGGATGTGGTTGGTTCAGCTGGGAAACAATCAACAGTGGCATAACCTAGAGCTTATGTTACATAGAGAAGATAAGGATGTGCTCAGATAGGTTCATGCTAGGTTGGGTTTGTTGAAAAGCGGGAACCAATTAGTGATGGCCAGGTGAGAGGCTTGCAACTGTAGAAAGCTGTACAGCCATCCAGCTACAAATGTTCTGGGCCACTTGGCCTGGTATCCAGGCCCTCTGGAAACTTTAACCAGGGGCTCCTGTATCAGTAAAATGAATAGGACTAGAGAACAAGGTGTTAAGGGTGAAAAACCAGGCCCAGCTGGACAAATATTACATATTCTGTCTCATATTGAACACTAAACATGTGGATCTCCTAGAAGACTAGAATAGTAATGACCAGAGACCAGGAACTCTAGGTAGAAAAGAAGTTAGAGGGAGGTTGTATAATGTGTGCCAAAATACAGTTAGGTATGATTAATAAATTTGAGTTGTCCATAGACAATAGAATAACTATAGTTTATATAATCTGTATATTTATATGTATTTAAAATCTAATTTAAGATCTATTTGTTTATTTACTTGGAAATGAGACAGAGAGAGGAGAGAGAGAGAGAGAAAGAGAGAATCTTCCATTCTCTGGTGTTCACTCCCCAAATGGCCACACTGGCCAGGTCTGTGTTAGGCCAAAGCAAAGAACCAGGACCTCCACCCTGCTGTCCCATAAAGGTGGCAAGGAGTCCAAGCACTTGGGCCACCTTCAGTTGCCTCACAAGATGCACTAGCAAGAAGCTGCATCAGAAGTGAAGTAGTGAGGGCTCGTATCAGCACTCCAATAAGGGATGCTCATGTTGCAAGCTCTGGTTTAGCCCCCTGCACCTTATAAGTGTATCAGCCCTTAAAAAGGTATCTTTTATGAAGAACCAGAAGAGAGAAGCTAGAAGACTCCAGAGAAAAATACAATAAATGTTTAAGGAGAAAAAAAAAATGTTAATTTCCCTGATTTGATCACTAAAGCATGTATCCACTGAGTTATCAATCACACTATGCTCCATAGGTATCTATAATTATTATATGCCAATTAAAAAAGATATTGAGGCGAATTGACTGAAATATGCTGTGTGCACATAAAAATTCACAATCATAATTTTTTTTTTTTGTAATGGGTTCAAACATGGCCTTCCCAAAAGACAGATCCATACCCTATAGCCTGTGGATTAGGAAGTATGTTCTATTTTAAAATTTCAAGAATGGCTCATCTTTTAGTATATTTGGTACAATTTTTGCCTGCACTGACTTACTCAGTTTCTACTGAGGTGAAAACAGAGTAAGTTGATAAGCAATTAGAGTCTAATACTCTTCATAGATGCAGATATTCCTGGAAACAACTCCCATTGGAAAATTTAAAGAGCAAAAATCTAGCTCTAAAATCAATATTTGAGGGCATATAAATGACATTGTGGTAAAGCTCTGAGATGAAAAAAAAAACGCATAGCTAAATCGGATGGTCTTTCAGTCATCTGAGAAGCTTAGAATTTGAAGCAGGAGACTAATGCAGAAGAAGTGGAAGGAAAATGTATTTTCAAATTGAAGTTTAAAAAATGTATTTCTGTGTTTATTTTATGCTACTAGTGTTTTATGTTATTTCTTTTAAGAAAAGCTTTCTGGCAATTTTTACTGGCATACTGAACTTATGAGAGAAGTATTTTTATTTTACTAGTTCCACTGTGAGAAAAGAGGTATCATTATTACATAGGCTATGTTTGCAAGATGAAAATATCCTTAGGCTAGGACTAATGGAAAATCACAGACGTAAAATAAGTAAAAACTGAAAGTGTGATGAAAGAAGTCTGATTCCAACACAGACGTATTAGCTAGTGTCGAATGACAAATGATAACAGGAGTATGTTGTTTTCAGGGTTGGTAGCAGGGTATAGGAATATGCAAGTCTAGGTGAGTATTTTAAAGAAACAGACATCTGTGCAGGTGGTGTGAGTTATTAAAGATATTTTCCTGATACTGTTTTATCTCTGCATTAAAAATAAATTCATAAATCTAAACATCCCAGGTTTATTTGGAGTACAAAAACTGTAACCTACACCTTAAAATAACATGACCCTTAACTATTTTGCATAAATAAGAGCCAAAAGATGCTCAACATTCCTGGAAAAAGAAGTGTTTAATTCAGATTTTAGAGAATGGGACAAGCAATGTAGTAAAATAGCTATTTCAGAGGCAGAAAACAAAAGCAAAATAAGAAAAAACTTTCCTCCTAATACTTCTACTGATTTATAGAATTAGACATGAATTAGAGTGAAAGTATTTGTGAGATTGGTGGCAGATGGGCAGTGATGAACCCACAAAGCCCTCTTGAGATGTGAATTTGTAGAGTGTCTTGATGGATGCTAGTGTCATGGGAAAAAGCCTGGGTTCAAATAAGTTTGAAAATCTTTGGGGTCAGTAAACATAGATGTTTAAGATGTTTACTGCAGCAATTGCTTCAATCTTTAATGTACTGATATGTATGTAGTGTAACTCCCCAGAGGGAACCATGGAATTCAGCAACCCCAAATGCTTTCAACCACAGAATACTTTTTGGAAGAGTTCATGGAGGGATCAGGTTCTTGGGACAATTTCCGAAAATTCTATGCTAGCATTAAGCATGTAGAAAGTACAGTTGTTACTTTTTATTTTTTAAAAGATTTATTTATTGATTTGAAAGGCAGAGTTGCAGAGAGGCAGAGAAAGAGAGAGAGGAAGGGAGGGAGGGAGAGAGGGGGTGAGAGAGAGAGAGAGAGGTCTTCATCTGCTAGTTCACTTCCCAGATGGAACAATGGCCGGAGTTGTGCCTATCTGAAGCCAGGAGCCAGGAACTTCTTCTGGGTCTCCCACATGGGAGACCACAGGGGCCCAAGGACATGGACCATCTTCCATTGCTTTCCCAGGCCATAGCAGAGAGCTGGATCAGAAGTGGAGCAAGTGGGACACGAACCAGTGCCCATATGAGGTGCTGGCACTATAGGTGGCAGCTTTACCCACTATGCCACAGCTCCAACCCCTGTTATTCTTAAAGAAAATAAATGGAGTTTCCAAGATAGTGGAGTAGGGAGGGAATTTACTGCTGTAGTATCTGCCAAACTAGAGGACAAAAAAAAAAGATGGACATGTTTCTCTCTGCTTGATCACCTTACAACAGCACCCTGTAACAAGCTGATAAGCAGGTGCCATTTTGGACATATGTAATAGCTGTGTCATCTTGTGCCCACACCCAGCAACCAAATGAGTGGAGACTCCTGACTCTGGTGGGGAAAACTAGTGGGGGCTGTGTACTGGTGACTCTGGGAGGCTTGTGTGCTGAGACCAAAACAAAAAAATCTGAGGGTGTGTGGGAGGACTCACAGTGTGGCTGGGACCTTGGGCAGTCACTGTGGGAGACTCCACATGCTCAGGGCTTCCAGGTTACCTGGTGAGGGACTGGTGGGGAATCAGCTTATACTGAGGACTGCACAGATCCTTTGTGTAGTCCTCAGGGCAGAACAGACAAATATTATACCCACGGGGCCTAGCACTCAGATGCTGGTCTCCGATGAGGAGAAGCAATCAGATGAACAGAATAAACCTCCTTTCTAATAAAAAAAAAAAGAGGATATTTACCATGCCAAACCTAGATGTGTCGTCTTAGATATGTTTTTCACCCTGGAAAACTGAACAGAGCTCCCTGGCCACACCCACCACATGCCTCCAGATATTCACTGAAAGCACTCTGTTTACCTACAGAGGCACAGTACAAAGACAAAAGCCACCCAGAGGAAAAAAAAAAAAAAAACAAGGAATAAACCAATGAGTATCTCCTCAAATGCTAAATAACAAACACACCAATTCAAGAAATAAGAATAAGGAATAAAACATGACACTGCAAGAGAACACAACACTTCAATACTAGATTGTGAAGACGATGAGGTTGAAGAAATGCCAGAACTGGAATTTTAAAAATTGATCATAAGATTCCATAGAAGTAATCGGAAGCAAATGTACAAACTACTGAAATCTGTACATGACACGAAAGAAAATTTCTTTCACAAAATTGAGATCTTAAAGAGAAAACAGAATGAAATGAAAATTCAGTAGAACAAATAAAAAATGCAGAGGAAGGCTTTAACAACAGAATCGGTGAAGCAGGAGAAAGAATATCCAACTTAGAAGACAAAGCAGAAATTATACAGTCAAACCCCAAACAAGAAGGGGAAATTAGAAAACTAAAAAACACTGTAGGTAATCTATAGGGTCCTATCAAATGACCCAAAATATGGGTTCTAGGAGTTCCTGAAGGTGTGGAAAGAGAGAAAGGATTAGAAGGCCTTTATAGTGAAATAATAACAGAAAACTTCCCTTATTTGGAGAAAGGAACATCAAAGCACAGGAGGCTCATAGAATCCCTAATAGACATGACCAGAAAAGATCTTCATCATGACATTGTAATCAAGCTCCCCACAGTAAAACATAAAGAAAAGATTCTAAAAGGTACATGAGAGAAATGCCAGATTACTTTCAGAGGATCTCCAATTAGACTCACAACAAACTTATCAGAAACCCTACAGGTTAGGCAAGATATATTCCAAGTCTTAAGAGCTGGCAAGATATATTCCAAGTATTAAGAGAAAAAATTGTAATGCCAGAGCATTATGCCCTGCAAAGCTCTCATTTATGAATGAAAGTTAAATAAAGACCTTCTAAAACAAACAGAAATCCAAAGAATTTGTCACCACCTGTCTAGCCCTGCAAAAGATGCTTAAGAATGTGCTGCACACAGAAACTTGGTCATCACTATGAAAGGATGTCCAGACCTCTATGATGAGAATTACAGAACATTAAATAAAGAAATAAAAGAAGATACCAAAAAATAGAAAAATCTTCCATGTTCATGGATCGAAAGAATTAATATAATCAAAATATCCATTCTTCCTAAAGCAATTTAAAGATTCAATGTGATAGCAATCAAAATACCAAAGATGTTCTTCTCTGATCTATAAAAAGTGATGCTGAAATTCATATGGAAACACAGGATAACTTGAATAGCTAAAACAATCTTATACAACAAAAAAAAATCCGGAAACATAACAATACCAGATTTTAAGACATACTATAAGGCAGTTATAATCAAAACAGCCTGGAACTGGTACAAAAACAGGTGGATGGAGCAAAATATAAATTCCAGAAATTAATCCAAGCATCTACCACCAACTTATATTTGACCAAGGATCTAAAACCAATCCCTGCAGCAAGGACAGTCTCTTCAACAAATGTTGCTGTGAAAACTGGATTTCCACATGCAGAAGTATGAAACAAGACCCATACTTTAAACCTTACACAAAAATCCACTCAAAATGGTTTAAAGATCTAAATGTACAACCCAACACCATCAAATTATGAGATAACATTGGGAAACCCTACAAGACATTGGCATGGGCAAAGATTTCTTGGAAAAAACCCCAGAGGCATAGGCAGTCAAAGCCAAAGTTAACAAATGAGATTACCTCAAATTGAGAAGTTTCTCTACAGCAAAAGAAACAGAAAAGTGAAGAGGCAACCAACAGAACAGGAGAAATTATTTGCAAACTATGCAACTGATAACGGATTAATAACCAGAATCTACAGATAACCAAAATCTATAGTACAGAATCTACAGAGATCAAGAAGCTCCACAACAACAAAACAAACAACCCACTTAAGAGATGGGCCAAGGACTTAAACAGACATTTTTTCAAGAGAGGAAATCCAAATGGCCAACAGACACACGAAGAATTGTTCAGGATCATTAGCCGTCAGGGAAATACAAATCAAAATTACAATGAGGTTTTACCTCACCTCAGTAAGGATAGCTTTTGTACAGAAATCAACAAACAACAAATACTGGTGAGAATATATGGAAAAAAGTACATTAATTCACTGTTGGTGGGAATGTAAGCTGGTAAAATCACTATGGAAGACAGTATTGAGACACCTCAAAAATCTGAATATAGACTTACCAAATGACCCAGCCATACCACTCCTTGGAATTTATTTACCAAGGGAAATAAAATCAGTAAACAAAAGAGCTATCTGCACCTCCATGTTTATTGCAGCTCAATTCACAATAGCAAAGACATGGAATCAACCTAAATGCCCATCAACTGAAGACTGGATATAGGAATTATGGGATATGTAAACTATGTAATATTACACAGCAGTTAAAAAATGAAATCCAGTCATTTGCAACAAAGTAGTTGAATCTGGAAACATCATACTTAGTGAAATAAGCCAGTCCCAAAGGGACAATAACACATGTTCTCTCTGATCTGTGAGAAATAATAGAGCACCTAAAACAAATCTGTAGAAGTGAAATTGACACTTGAATGGATGATTTGAGCTGCCCTTGTCTTGACTGTTGAGGAACATTTTCTTTTTTTTTTTTTTGTTTTCTTCATACAATTTGCTGACCTCTTTTCTTTTACATAGAGTTAATCATATGTGTATGAAGTCAATTAGAAATATAACTCTGTAAAAAATAAGAGTGGGAATAAGAGAGGGAGGAGTTTGTAACTGTAAAGCTGTATAGTTTTGCATATATTTCTAGACTTACTTATAAGGGTACAGTTTAAAAGCTTGTCATGGGACCCTAGATCTCATTAACCTAGGCGGTAAAAATGCCATCTTAATTGTTAAAGTGATCATACCCCTGCCTCACAGTTTGTGGATTAGGAATCTGAGTATCTGAGACATTGAATATACTGTACTATTAAATTGCTATTATTTAGGTAAGGATAATGCAATAAGGTTATTACCCTTTCTTAGACAGTTAAGATTTGGTGAGAAAGGCAGGCCTAGTAACAAGTCATTTCAATGCAATATGGTAAGCAGTTTAGAGAGGTGAACATTTATCTTTGCTTTTGTTCATGATATTCTGGAAGTACAGTGAACTAGATCCCTTATTCCCACCTTTATACATATATATATATATAGTAGTTTCAAGACTCTGTAATGTGAAACATTATCAGGACACCCTAGTCTCCTCTCTTATTTGGAATTAACCACTCCCTACACAGTTTTCACAGCAGCTTACTTTTCTCCCATTAAAAACCCTAAGCCTTAGTCTAGTTCTTGACCTTTGTAATAAAAGGGACAGTTTCATTGGCTGAAGGAGCTCAACTCACATGTTTTCAAAGCAGATACCTTTTAAAGGAGACAGCAGTATGTAATAGGTGGTTAATAAATGCTTTTTTACTAGGGAAAATAAAACCCTTATTTTCAGGATCTTATTGGCATTATGATTAGTTGTCTGTTTTTCTTCCCCAAGACTGGGAGTTTTCATGGAAGATTAAAGTGTCTTAGACATTCTTATAAGTACTCTTGGATTTATTGGAATAGAGCAGGTGCTTCGTGGAAAACTCAAGCCCTTGATTCAGGGTTCTCTTTGGTTGGTTGCTTGGCCGTTTTTGAAATTGAATAAACTTTAGAAAATTACTATTGGTTTAGAATTATTTTTTAAATAAACATCTTTTAATTTTCCATGAACTTTTTAAGGATTTTTATTTTATTTATTTGAGAGGTAGAGTTACAGACAGTGAGAGAGAGAGACAGAGAGGAAGATCTTCCTTCTGTTAGTTCACTCCCCAAATGGCTGCAACACCTGAGCTGCACCAATCTGAAGCCAGGAGCCAGGTGCTTCTTCCTGGTATCCCGTGTGGGTGCAGGGGCCCAAGCACTTGGGCCATCTTCTACTGCTTTCCCAGGACACATCAGAGAGCTGGATTGGAAGAGGAGCAGCCGGGACAAGAATCGTTGCTTATATGGAATGCCAGCACCGCAGGCGGAAAATTAACCTACTGCTTCATGGCGCCTACCCCAAGGTTTAGAATTATTAATAACCCAACTGTAGCATCAAGAACATACCTAGAGACAAAAAAACAATAGAATGTTTTTCCAGGGCTCTTATTTATTTCTTTGCCTCTCTTTGTTCTGTCATTAAGTTATAGGATATAAGGAAAATTCAGAGGAAATACAACACGGACTCCCTAGATCATTAGAAAACCCACAAAACCTTCCCATGAACTAACAATTCTGTTCGTTTTACCAAGCAATTTCAACAATTACAAAGAGAACATGGAGGACTAAAGGGAAGTCTCTTACAAACCTGTTAGTACCAGGGTGTATAAGTCAGATGACAAAAATCACAATTACTGTAACCATATTACATATATATCATAAAAATCACATCAACAATAGATATCAGTAATATATAACATATCAGCAAGACTATGCTTGTAAGCATTTACTTTTGTTAGTCTTGTCCAGACTTTCTGTGTCAGATATTCAAATGTATAAAGGGATTATTTTATCTGTTTGTGTGACTTGAAATTAATTTGCTAGTTACAAAACCAAAAGTAACAAAAAATAGTTGGGAAAAACAGCCATAAACCATTGGATTCTTCAACATTTAGAGTAGACAGAAAATCCAGTTATTGGTTTATAAATTATTAAGTCTACACGATGCAAGATAAGTTTTATAATGCAAATATATTGCCTTATATGTTTTAGTCTTTAAAAGGTGGAGGTATTAAAAATTAAATGTCTCTGGGACAGTAAAGCAATAAATACATAATCAATTTTCTTTCAATGGAAATATTTAGGGGGACCAGCGTTGTGTCAAAGCAGGTAAAATCCCATATGGATTCTGGTTCAAGTCTCATTGCTCCAGTTCTGATCTAGCTTCTTGCTAATGCACCTGGGAAAGCAGTGGAGGATGGCCCAAGTTCTTAGGCTCCTGCACACACATGGGAGACCAGAAGAAGCTCCTGACTCCTGGCTTTAGTCTGGCCCAGTCTTGGCTGTTGTGGCCAGTTAGTCAATGAACCAGCAGATGGAAGATTTCTCTGTCTCACTTTCTCTCCCTGTAACTCTGACTTTCAAATAAAATAAATCTTAAAAAGAAAAAGAAAATAGTCACCTGAAATTTTGACAACCCTTTGACCACTTTTGATTTACTTAAGCTGGATTTCAATCTAGATATCACCTCAGAGCATGATTTAAAGAAGGGGTTAGCATGTTTTCTTCTATATTACAGGTTTTCTAGATCATACAGTCTCTAACGCAACTACTTAGCTTCATCATTGCACACTCAAGGAGCCACAGATTATATGTAAATGAATAGGCTTGGCTATATCCAGTAAAGCTCTGTTTACAAAAGCAAGCCTGATTTAAAACAGTGACACTGCTAAACATCAAGATTATCTGTGGGAAGTGACTGAAAGGAGGAGTGGACCTCAATTGTTTTCTATGCTCAGAACAGCGGTTCCCGTGTGAAAAATGCTTGCTCCACATTCACACTATGATGTGGAGTTTGAGCTTCTTCTGTAATTTGAGTGGAAGTCGTCCCCATCCTGGGTCAACTCTTCTTTTTATTAAGTGAATCAGTTTGTCTTTGACCCAAACCAGTGTGTGTTGTTTTTCTGTTTCTTCTTCCCAGGAGAGTGTTGCCAATTCAAAGGGTAGGCACTGCTGAGCGGGAGACATGACTGAAAGGTAGGAGGACCCAGTAGTCACTCCTTTGACTCACTTGGTTAGGCTGAGCTGGAGAACCCACATATTTTCTTCAGGGCTCCAGGTGAGGCTTTCTGGAGATTGCACAACTGGTTGATGATTGTGGTTGAGCCATTATCTTCCCCTCACAGAATCCTTCGAAAAGCTCTCCAGGTGATACCACTTGGCATGCTTTTTCTGTGCACAAACCATAGCATATAAATTAGACTTGATCACTTCTTCATGCTGTGCTGGAAGACATGCTGGCTTTGGCATTTTCCAAGTGTTGTAAACATCTCAATCCTCTGGGAAGCTTTTATAAAGAAGAGTATTTTGTTTCTCATAAAACTCATTGGTTCCTTTTCACAATTTTGAACAGCATGGTCTTTGGAAAAAATTCAGGCAAAATGAGCAGGAGACATCCCAGATGAGCCTGTTTCTTCTTGTCATTTGAGCAATGTCTTATCTGCTCATGACTGCTTGGAAAGTCTTCCTATCCTTTTCCTGTGGCTGGTGTATTTCTATTTAAAGTGAAGCTTTGACCAATCTGATTCTCTTCATGATTTTTGGGGAATGCTTTGACCGGGTTTGGGGCAGTGGCTGGGCACCCACTTAGGATATTTTTGCTCAATATTTGCCCATTCCCAAATCACACAGTTCAGAATGTTGTGTGTTTATTAAAACAACTACTTGGCTTGTCAAACTGTTGAAATGGACTATTTGGGAACTTCCATTGAATACGAAAACTGGGCTCATGGCAGGGATACAAGTGACTAATATGCATCTAACGTGTGGGTAATGAAAGGCAAGTAAAAATAAAAGCTGTAAAGAGATCTAATTACTTGTAGGTCCTACCGTATGATTACTTAAATGTGTTCCTGTTAATGAGATCTGTCAGTCATGACTGGTTTAGTGGTTAAACAAAAGGGATGATATACTTAATTCATTGAGCCTGAATATGATTACCCCATGTAATAACAAATGAGCATTTATTAAAGGATTACCAAGTGTGAGCATTAAGATATGTTATTTTAATTAATAATCCTTACAGTAATCCTCTGAGGTCAGTATTGGTCGTGTTTTGTGGCAAGGAAAACTGGGGTTCAGAAGAGTCCAATAACAAGCAGATGGTCACATCAGTAGTAAGTTAAAGAGCCAGGACTAAAATCCAGGTAAATCTGACTCTAAAACCTGCCTGTACACATTTCTAGTACCTCAGAATGCAAATGATCTGTAGAAGCATCAAAATAGTGTTTACTGCTTGAAAGAAATAGAAATACCACGAATTTTCTGGGGATCTAGTTAAGCAGAGGGTTACTTTGTTCTGGCACAATGAAGCTTACACCTTTGTTGACACATTTGTAAATATGCAGCACACAGTCTGTCTGACAACCTGAAATAAATGTTACATCCTCTAGAACAGTGGATATCAATCAGGAGGATTTTTTTTTTTTACCCTTCTTTGCATCTCCACAGGGATATTTGAACATATAGAAAGAATTTTTGTTGTTACAACCAAATGGGAAGTGCCATTAGCATCTTATACATAGAAGCCAAGGATACTATATCTTACAACATATAGGATAGTTCTTTCTCAACAATGAATTACTGTCCAAATTATCTGTAATGACGATTTTGAGAAACCCTGCTATACAATGCTCTTAAAATTAATGTGAAACCTTGGAAAAATTGAGAACTTGGCCAACTGGAGCTATACATTTCATATATACAAAGAATTCTGTCCTATCTCTCATGAATCTCAACTACCAGCCCCTTAACACATGTGTCCATAAAAATTAATCTGCGATGTCAGTGAAGATTATAAATAAGCTGAACTGATAATAAAGTGGAACTACAACTTTGCAGAGACCATAATGTTGGCAATCACATTCTATGTTTCTTGTTCTATGTTCTTGAACTGCTGTTAGCAGCCATGTTCTTCTTTTAATCTTAATGTTGAACATTTTTTTTTTCCCAAAAAATGGCAACTTCCAAAACTATGCCTCTTTTTTTGAAATACAGCATATGCTTGTTTAAACGCTCCATGTGGCCAGAGCTCCAAACAGAGGGCTTTTCACATTTGTTTCTCATCATTTTTGACAATTAGCCTCCCTTATTTCAATAAACATCTCACTCGGGAAGAGTAGTTCTTAAGTACCATTTATCTTCCTGGGTGGAGTAACAATTTCCCATGAATGCACATTTTGCATTTTTCTTTGTAAAATGTTTTTCCAAGTGTTTAAATCTGTGGACAAACCTACAGGACAGACAAAAAAGAATGCTGTGAGAGTTGAAAGTCTAATTCTTTAGTTCCCACATTAAGGAAAGCCCTTGTCTCAGAACATTTACAGTATGTCATTGGTATTACAGTTTCTATTCAATTCAGGCAAATAACATTCTTATTGGATAATCATCAAGGAAACAGAGTGACATTTAAAACTTTGTGCCTTTGAATGCTTTATTTCAATAATTTTTCACTATATTAATTTTGGAACTTGAAGAAAAATAGGAGAAAGTTGAAGCAAGATTATAATGATACTGAAAGCAAACATGACTGGTGTATTTTTTATAAAAGGATTTATTTATTTATTTGAAAATCAGAGAACTAGAAAGAGATGAGAAAGAGAGAAAAATCTTCTGTCAACTGGGTTCACTACACAAATTGTCACAAAGCCAAGGTTGGGCCAGGCTAAAGCCAGGAGTTAGCATTCTGTTCAGATCTCCCATACAGGTGGCACATGACCAAGCACTTGGACCATTTTCCACTGCCTTCCCAGGTATATTTGCAGGGAGATGGATTGGAAGTGGAGCAGCCAGAAATAGAATCAGCAGTCTGATATGGGATACAGGTGTCCCAAGTGGTGCCTTAACCCACTGAACCACAACACTGGCTCCATCTATTGATGACCAATTAACTAGCTGGTATCGTCACTTATAAGTCCTGAAAAAGCATGAAAATTTTTGATTTCTTGATTGAACTATAAAAATCTATCTAGGATCACCCCTACATTATGGAATTGCCATTTAAGAGGGTCTCCTATGCTAGTGTTCAAGATATTGATTATAAAGCAAAAGGAAATTGGTTTACAGGACACGTTATCAGTCTTTAAGACCCACATGCAGTAGATGAATTCATGGTCTCTTTACTTCATCTACCCTAATCAAAACAAAGAGTCTTTATCCTTCTCATTTCTTCATTTTCCTAATCTTAGTGGTATCTTTTGTGTCCAAGAGAATGGAATTCCGAAACTCAAGAAATAATATTAACCTGATTTAATTAAAGTGGGCACAAGAGCAATACTTGCAGTAGCCTCACCCTAGAGTTGGTTTTGATACAATCAAGTGATGGAAGTACCTGCAGTGTGTAAAATTGTATGAAGATTTGTTTGAATCAACCAGGAATCCTTTTGGCTTCAGCTGAGATTTTATGTTGTCTTCCCAACTAATTCAAAGTGTATGTATCAACCAGGAATCCTTTTGGCTTCAGCTGAGATTTTATGTTGTCTTCCCAACTAATTCAAAGTGTATGTATCTATAAATGCATAATCAGTTATTATATAATGTGTACATACATCTATAAATATATATGAGGGTTCTTCAAAAAGTTTGTGAAAACAATGAAATTTAAAAATAAGTATATTTTGGTGCAAATAATTTGAAATGCATGAATAGTTTTTCCATAATATATTTTCCATGAATTTTTGTAGACCCTTCATGTAACCAAAGGTCCAACATGTAGGTAAACTCAAACAAGAGGTATAATATGTACCAGGGCTGGACTTATCAGTTGTTCTTCAGGGAAGCCTTCAATTAAAACACAAATGTTAACTTTTTCTGTCTACTTTATAAAGCTTCATTTTTTTGTTTATCTCAAATCATGGTGATTTTAGCATAGATCTAATCTTTCCACCTCCATCACATTGTGGATTTTATGGAGACACATTTTATAGTCTGGATTTCTTGGTTTGTGATTTTATTGATTTGCATAGCAGGCTACTCCTCCCTGGAGAAATTAAGTCTTCAGACTTCTGGTTGGCAAAGTCTTTGAGTTCTAGGTTGTGCTCCCCTTGGGGCATGGAAGTGTCTCAGGTTGGTCTGCTGTGATTTTTCTCACTGAGCAGTGCACTACTGTTCCAGGGGAAACTGCCAGTTGGCGGGCAGACATGAATGGTCTGGACAATTAGCAAGCTTCTGTTCAGCTGTTGGTCATAATTGAGTGCTGTGACTGCAGAACAAGCCTGCTACCTGGTTGAGGTGGGAATTCAAGCACACGAAGTAACTGGCCAGGATCCAGTGGCAACAACAAGGATGGTGGTGGGAGCAGTGTTTTACTCCCTACCCCAAGCTCTGTAAATCCTCCAAACATACCAAATGCACATAAAATCTAAACAAAACAATCAGTGAACATGGCATGCTTGTTAACTCAAGGCAAATATGTAATCCCTTTCTACCAAATTGATTTTGCCTGTAAGCCCTTCTTATGTATAGGAATGCTGAAATTGCCACAGTCAATAGCATGGAGGGAGTATATCCTAGTTTAAAAATAATGAGTTGCGGTTGATGTTAAGCTTTTTCACTGATCATTCTGTAGTTGCATTGAGCCTCCTAGGATTATACATGTGCCAAATTAAAAAAAAAAAACTTCACAAAAGCAAAAAATTGGAAGAAGGCTTATAGTTTCTGGGATTATAAGAAGGTGAACAATATTCTAAGATATCTTGCCTAACCAGAAGATATATTTAGGATTAAGATACATTATTAACAGATGGTTAATAACCATGTTGAAAAAGAAGAAATAATTGTTCAGAAATTATATGGAATCATTGAAAAAAAGGATAACTGAGAAATAGAATTTCATATTTAGATGAACTTTGCAGAGTAGTAAATAAGAATGCTATAAGCATGGCATGTCATTTTAACAGGACATTTGATAGAGTCTCAACTGAGGGGATGTTGCATAATAAAATGATCACTGAATTTAGAATCAGAAAGCCTACCTGACTCTCTCACTTATCAATTCTGTAAGTTTTAACAGCTGATATATCTTCTCAGAAACTGTTTTGTTGATTGTAAAAAAAAAAAAAAAAAAAAAAGAGGACCTAAATGAAAGATCTCTGTGAGTGAGATCCCAGTGGAAAGAACGGGCCATCAAAGAAGGAGGTACTTTTCTCTGAAGGGAAGAGAGAACTTCCACTTTGACTATGACCTTCTCTAAATAAGATCGAAGTCGCTGAACTCAAAAGGCTTCCATAGCCTTGACAACTCAAGACAAGTGCCTAGGGTGATTACTGATACCATAAACAAGAGTGTCAATTTGTTAAGTCAAGAACAGGAGTCACTGTGCACTTACTCCTCATGTGGGATCTCTGTCCTTAATGTGTTGTCCAATGTGAATTAATGCTATAACTAGTACCCAAACAGTATTTTACACTTTATGTTCTGTGTGGGTACAAACTGTTGAAATCTTTACTTAATATGTACTAAATTGATCTTCTGTATATAAGGAGAATTGAAAATGAAATCTCGATGTGAATAGAATGGGAGAGGGAATGGGAGATGGGAGGGCTGCATGTGGGAGGGAAGTTATGGGGGGGAAAGCCATTGTAATCCATAAACTGTACTTTGGAAATTTATATTTACTAAATAAAAGTTAAAAAATAACATATTATCAATACATTTACAGAAATGCATAAGAAGTAGTTATTAAAGACATGCATAAGTGTGGGAGGATAGGTTGCAATTTTAAAATGTAATTGTCAAATACTTTATAGCAGTAAAATTAATCTAAAAAGAGCTGGCTCTATGATATATAGTTGTAAAGTTCTACCTTTCAATTACCAAATACCACTGTTATCCAAGGAAGGGAAGCTAATGATAAGAACAGTTTAAAGGAAAAAAAAAAAACCACTGAGGAATTTAATCAAATATAAGCCAAGTGGGAGAAAAATTCAGATGATTTTAAGAGTTCCTTACTTCCTTCTCTTGCACAAATATTTCTTTTAAACAATATTCATTATGTTTTCTCAGTCTGTCCTTGAGGGTCTCATATCTAACAAGGAGTAGCTCTATTATGATATGACCTTGATGTGATAAAGGTGTGTAAGAGGGACTATTGTAGTTGAGAAAAGGACACAACGAGTAATTCTTTTTTCAGGTATGAATATGTGTTGGTATGAGGGTACCTGTATGGACCAGTGAGCTATAGAGACAAAGTTATGCAGATGGGTCCTAAAGAACAAATTGGGACTATTTACTAGAACAAGATGGAAAAGTACATCCCAGATAACTCATGGCATGGAAGTGCATGGCATGTTTTAGAGGTATTGAAAATTTTCATACGGATTTGTGTATGGTGTCCGAGCAACAGTATTAATAAAATCAATTGTTTGTACTTCATCTTACTGATTATAAAGAAAATATCATGGATTTTTAATTGTTGCATCACCTGATTTGTGTTTGAGAAATTGATTGAAATTGGAAGATGCTGTAAGCAGGGAAATGTGTTAAACAGATTAGATAGGAGTTTCTGGTTGCAGATGGCCAAGTCTAACTTAATCTAGTTTGAGTGAAATAGAGAATTGATTGTATCCTCTAGCCAAAAGCAAGAGTGAAACTTCCCTTAACAATGACTCCATAAGAACCAGTGCTATAAGGATTTTCTTTTTTTTTTTTTTTTTTTCATTTCTTGCTTTTACATTGTTCTATGCCAGCTCCCTTCTATGATGCAAGATTCTTTATTAGGCTAATCTGTAAGCACAGACAACACGATAGCCAGAAGTTTTAAATAATGTTGTGTCCTAGCTCTGTTGTCCAGCCTGGATCCTGTGCCAATCCATTGACACATCGCTGAGGTCATGGGACATAACGTGTTTCCATAGGATTGGGGCTCACCTGTCTTTCCAGTCTCTATTTCTAACTTTTTAATTGATAACAGAACCATGAGTTTCAGTAGAGACATTGTGGCCCAAGCCCATGCTGTTTAAAATTATTAATTCAAGCTAAGCCTTATAATGTTGCTCTTTATATTTCCAAATATCTTTTTGGTAACTCAAGTAATTCTCAAAACCCATTTAATGCCATTGAGATCATAAAGGAAGAGTACGTAGTATAGAGCACTCTTGTATATAAAGTGCTCTTACTAAGCAGAGCTTAGAGCAGTGTATATAAAGATAATTGAAATGAATACTTTTTGACAGGCAGAGTTAGGCAGTGAGAGAGAGAGAGAGAGAGAGAGAGAGAGAGAGAGAGAGAGAGGTCTTCCTTTTTTCCGTTGGTTCCCCTCACCAAGTGGCCGCTATGGTCCCGTGTTGCAGCCAGCGCGCTGCGCTGATCCGAAGCCAGGAGCCAGGTGCTTCTTCCTGGTCTCCCATGTGGGTGCAGGGCCCAAGGACCTGGGCCATCCTCCACTGCCTTCCCAGGCTACAGCAGAGAGCTGGACTGGAAGAGGAGCAACCGGGACCAGAACCCGGAGTGCCAGCACCTCAGGCAGAGGATTAGCCTAGTGAGCCACGGTGCTGGCCAAAAATGAATCTTAATGAAGAATGCGATGGGAGAGGGAGTAGGAGGTGGGATGATTTGGGAATAGGAGGGCGGGTATTGGGGAGAAGAATCGCTATAATCCAAAAGTTGTACTTATGAAATTTATATTTATTAAATAAAAGCTTTCTATAAAAAAAGGGAAAGAGTGCTTCAGGACTTTCAAAAGATAACTTTGTCTCTTGATAAAGGAAGAGTTGGACTTGGTGAGGTACCTCTTTCTTTCTGCTGCTTTTCTTTTACTATTGGTGCAGATAAAATGCTTTGAGCTGAAGTATCCAACTGGTAACCATGCATTAAGGCACATGTTGGGAATTCCAAGGGACTTGTGAAGACAAGGACTCTAATGTTCTGAGTTGCTATAACCAATGGACACAGCTATCTACCTACAACCTTCCTGTTATATGAGAATCACATACATTTCTTTTTTATTTTTTTCTTTTGGATCAAACCGCTGTTAGACGGTTTTTGGTTACTTGCAGCCAAATATCTCCGTAAACATTTTGTTATCTCAAGTTAAACTAATGTGTCGTGGAGGTGAGGTCAAGCAAAAAAAATTGACAGCTATGACTGAGAACACATGCCCACCAGGATGGGGGAAGAGAAGTTTCTTTCAAAAAAAGTGTGTATGATATAGAGGTAGTCACTGTGGGAATCACTGTAAGTAGAGAAGAAAACTTAATTTGAATTCCCTACAAAGACATTTGGAAGACTCATTGCCTTAGCCCAGCCCTGAGTTTTAGAAAAGAACAGTGACAATGAAGCTGGAAAGAAAAAAAGAGTTTATGAGAATCATTCAAGAAGGAAAATAAAAGTGACTTTATTTTAGGTGCATAGTGACACAAGGCTGAGGATCATACCAATGAAGATGACAGTAATGGCTATAACTGTAAGTAGGTGAAATTTTAGTCAATAATAATAGATATGTAGTATCAAACTCATGGAATTTTTAAAAATATATTTATTTATTTGAGAGGGAGAGTTACAGAGAAAGAGAGAGACCATCCATTGGTTACTCCCCACTCCCCAAAAGGCTGCATGACCAGGCCAGGCTGAAGGCAGGGGCTTGATATTCTCTCTGAGTTTCCCACATGGGTGGAAGGGGACCATGTACTTGGGCTATTCTCTGCTGCTTTCCTTGGGGCGTTTGTGTGGAGCTGGATTGAAGTGGAGCAGCAGGGACTTGAACCAATGCCCATATTGGTTGCTGATGTTGCAGTTGGCGACTTAACCCATTGTGCCACAATGCAGGCCCCGCAGTAAAGGAATTTTAAAGTACTGGCTATTTCTGTATCTCTGTCTGTGTGTATATGTGTATATATATGTGTGCATAGGTATGTGTATATATACATATATGTGTATATATACATACATGTGTGTATATATGTATATATACATATATGTGTATGTATGTGTGTGTGTATATATATACATAAACATACCCTATCTTGTTGGATATTAAGGTAATCTCAATATCCTCCAAATCTTGCCTTTGACAGGATATAAGTAATTCATGAAGAAATACAGATTATAAGAAGATAAGTAAGTGAAAAACAAATAGAAATTGAAGCACAGAGAAAGGCAACATAGGACAATAAGAGGAGCTAAGCACAACATGTGCCTAGCACAAAATCGGTCATCTCTGCATGACCGATTGGGTGGGACAGTGGGTATAGTTGTATTATGATATGGAGAGAAGGGGTTACCAGAGGATAACTTGGAATAGAATCCTTTGCAATGTTCAAAAATGTCCATGCAGTAAAAGTGAGTAGAACATCCACAAGAAGTATAGCTCTTTCTGATGTGCAACCAGAGGGTGGTTTTTCTTTGGCCTTGTCAGAAAGACTTGTATGTAAATGCATTTACAGTGAATCTTGGAACAGGATTTATAGAAATATTTCTCATAAAAGCTCTCAGGGCCGGCGCCGTGGCTCAATAGGCTAATCCTCCACCTAGTGGCGCCGGCACGCCGGGTTCTAGTCCCGGTCGGGGCGCCGGATTCTGTCCCGGTTGCCCCTCTTCCAGGCCAGCTCTCTGCTGTGGCCAGGGAGTGCAGTGGAGGATGGCCCAGGTGCTTGGGCCCTGCACCCCATGGGAGACCAGGATAAGTACCTGGCTCCTGCCATCTGATCAGCACGGTGCACCGGCTGCAGCGCACTGGCCATGGCGGCCATTGGAGGGTGAACCAACGGCAAAAGGAAGACCTTTCTCTCTGTCTCTCTCTCTCACTGTCCACTCTGCCTGTCAAAAAAAAAAAAAAAAAAAAACTCTCAGTAGAGGATGATGGCATAATATGGAGAAGAAGGCATCTTCTGGGTTTAAAGCCAGATGCATTCCAAATCCTGTTCTATTCTATGGTGGTCATCATGTCTGGGATGGTCTGTTCAGTTCTGGGGACCATAATTTACAATGGATAATAGCCAATATCAGAGCACCCGTGAATTTCATATTCCTTATAGATGTTTGTTGATTAAGTGACAGAATGAATACAGGAGCAATTACAGTATCTGAAAACATTTGACTTTGACACAAGATGTTTTTTTCCCTCTCAAAGAGGTTTTGGTTGTGGAGGCGAAGTATAACTCTGAAAAAAAAATAGGCACACATACAATGATTCAAGCAATCCCACATAGTGGTAACTTACGGGGGTACTCAAAAAGTTTGTGGAAAAATGTCATTAAAATATGGGTTTCTTTTAGCAAAATTGTGAAATCCATGCAATTTTTTTTCTCATAATGTGCACATCTCATGAACTTTTTGAAGATCTCATATTTTGGGGAAGATTTTTTCTCTCTCTGTCATTATCTCAGTCTGCATCTCCATCTCTCTTTTTCAGTTTTTAAAATAAATGTTGAGCAAGTCTGTGGGAAGCATGGTAAAATTTAAGAATGTTTTATTTTGTTATTTCTTTATAGTACTTGATAGGAGAGAAGACAACTTAAAAGAGAAACCAAATGAGAAAAGCAGCACCGGCAGAGATTAAGTTAGACCTAGAGTCTCAAAGGTATGAAAAATTACAGACTATTTGAGTCATTAATAAATGAGTAGAACATACAGCAGGCTTCCACCATTTGTGAAGAATTACTCTTGGAAACTGATAGGAGGGAAATGTGGTATGAGTTTGTACATGCATCTGATCCTGAGCCAGGAACAGATTCCAGGCATAGGCACAGAGCTGGTCACACATGTGGCTGTCCTGGAAAATCCAGCCATAATTCTATTTCCCCAAGTACTCAGCCTCTGACTGAAACATTCTTGGAAACACTGTGGAACACTGTGGAAATCAAAACAATTTATATGATTGTTTTTTTTAGAGGGAAAGGTTTTAAACTTTGTAGCCTATAGGATTAGTATTCCCCAAGAATTGTTTGCTATATTCTGATTAAGATTCTAACAGTTTTAAGAATCATTTACCTTTCCTCTAAAGCATTTTAATAGTTTCCACCTTAGTCAAAACCACAGTTTATTTTATATGTAAAGGAAACAGAAAGAAAATGGTAAGAGTTGGGAATCATTGCAATTGAGTTGGAGAATTCAGCCACAAAATTTCAAATATTTTAATGGATTTTCTTGGGGTTCTCCCTGGGTCTTAAGGAAAAATTTGCCATCTTTGCAGTCTAAAACTGCATTGTTTGTAAAGTGTATTATATTTATAATCATAGGTTCATAAAGTCTTTAGGTAAAAGGAAGCTTTTGAAATCCCACATACTCTGAAATCTTTTCCGTAGTGTGGCTATTTGTTGTTCATCCACTCTCTAACCAAAGCCTTCCAGTGACAAGTGACTGGACAAGTCAGCCCATTCCCTGTTGAAAACTTCTAATGGTAAAGAAAGCTCTTTCTTAGATAATTCCAATACTGTTTGCATTTCAGCCTGTGAATATTTGTTAAGATTGTGTTTTCAAGAAATGTGCTAGGGGATTCTAATTCAATCCCATCAAGATGGCATGTACCAATGCCATCTCACTAGTTCAAGTGATCAATTTCAGTTCACAATTGATCACACTGATAGGTCTAAGAGTCAAAGGGATCACATAAACAAGACTAGTGTCTTCTAATACTAACTGATAGAATAAAAAAGGGAGAAAACAATCCGACATGGGAAACGGGATACACAGCAGACTCATAGAGTGGCAGATGTCCTAAACAGCACTCTGGCCTCAGAATCAGCCCTTAAGGCATTCAGATCTGGCTGAAGAGCCCATGAGAGTATTATAGGCATGGAAAGCCAAGACACTCTGGGAAAAAAAAAAAAGGACCTAAATGCAAGATCTCTGCAAGTGAGATCCCAGTAGAAAGAACGGGAATGGGCCATCAAAGAAGGAGGTACATTTCTTACCTTTCTCTAAAGGAAGGAATGACCCTCCACTTTGACTATGACCTTGTCTAAATAAGATCAGAGCTGGTGAACTCAAAAGGCTTCCATAGCCTTGGCAACTCATGACTAGAGCCTAGGGAGATTACTGATGCCATAAACAGAGTGTCAATTTGTTAAGTCAACAACAGGAGTCACTGTGCACTTACTCCTCATGCAGGATCTCTGTCCTTAATGTGTTTTTCGATGTGAATTAATGCTATAACCAGTACTCAAACAGTATTTTACACTTTATGTTCTGTCATTATCTGATGATAATGCAAACTGGGTGCAAACTGATGCAAATCTTTACTTAATATATACTAAATTGATCTTCTGTATATAAAGAGAATTGAAAATGAATCTTGATGTGAATGGAATGGGAGAGGGAGCGGGAGTTGTGAGGGTTGCGGGCGGGAGGGAGGTTATGGGGGAAAAAGCCATTGTAATCCATAAACTGTACTTTGAAAACTTATATTTGCTAAATAAAAGTTTAAAAAAAGATTGTGTTTTCATTAAAACCCAACCTACAGGTCTGGAGTTGTGGCGCAGGGCAGGAAGATGCTGCTCGGGAGACCGTATTTTGTATTAGAGCACTGGTTCCAGTCCTGGCTACCCTGATTCCAACCCAGCTCTGTCAATGCATCACGGGAGACAGCATATGATGACGCCAATACTTGGGTCCCTGTTAACCATGTGGAAGACCCAAATGGAGTTCTACCAAATGGTTCCTGGCTTCAGCCTAGCCCAACTCCTTAAGCTATAAACATACAGCCAGTGAACCAGTGTAAGGAAGATATCTCTCTATTTCCCTCTCTCTGTGTCTCTCTATATTTTATGAAGAGGAAAATAAATTTAAAAAATAACAACCATTTTAAACAACGCCAAATATGATGACTTTCAGTCCTTATAGGCCACTGTAAGCAAGTGTGTCTTTTCATAACATTTCTCACATACTTTCTATGTTCCTCTTTTTCACATGTGCTTTCAAACAAATCCAACGCATTCTTCACTCTGGCTCTTTTATCAAGTTGGCGTGTTACTGCTTCTAACTCTGACGGTCTATATGAGATGACGGATGCAGCTGGCTGTTACTGATGGCTACAATTGTGAAGCTACTGTTACTCATTTGGCTATGCATTTTAAGTGTAGAACAAAATCTTCAAGAAATTCTCTAGAGCACAAGCCACAGAATCCCAAATATTTTAATGGATATTCTTGGTTTTCCCTGGTTTAAGGAAAAAATTAGGCCCTTGGTTAGCAAAAGCATGAGATTATTTATTACGAAATATGGATTCCTTTGAAGCCTGCAGGACATGGAACTCTCTGGAGGCACCTCCTTTATAATCCCTGGCTTTTTTATTGTGGCAGAGTTAATTCACCTCCACCAGCCAGAGTGCCCTTGAGTTCCAAAACTGCTAGGTCACAGAAAGTGGGGGCAGGGGGAGGACGAGAGGGCGCCAGAGAGAACTATTTACCCTCCCCATTAATGTCAGGCTGACATACTTCTAATCGCAAATCTTCTTTTTCCTAAGTATCCTATAAGATTCAAGGGCAATTATATTAATATGTAACATCGATAATTTCTTCAATTGTGGGTTGTTGAGTTTTCTGTAATGCTAAAAAAAGGATATCCTATCAGGACAGTTTTGTTGTTTTTGTTTTTCAACTATCAAAAAACAATGAGGGCTGACTAAATAAGAAAGAAATTTATTGGTAACTTCCAGAATCAGGCTCAGAGAACAGACAGTGACATGTAGGGGTTTTGCTGCAGGTTGCAGCATTGTCTTGTTAGAAGCCGTCCCCAACACAGCCACTGTTGGCCCTTTGTTTACTCATCACAACCATCACACAGATTCTCTATTCCCCTTACTCTCAGACCCTACACAAATGCCATCCAACAGACATCTTCATCATAATGCAAGTGCATCTTCACCTTCCAACACAGTAGCCACTAGCCACATGTAACTACCAAGCACTTGAAATGTTTCCAGTGTGTCTGAAGAACCAAGTTTAAAATTCAATTTGAGGGGCTGGCGCTGTGGCGCAGCGCATTAACGCCCTGGCTTGAAGTGCTGGCATCCCATATGGGTGCCGGTTTGAGTCCCGGCTGCTCCACTTCCGATCCAGCTCTCTGCTATGGCCTGGGAAAGCAGTAGAAGTTGGTCCAACTCCTTGGGCCCCTGCACCTGCGTGACAGACCTGGAGGAAGATCTTGGCTCCTGGCTTCGGATCGGCACAGCTCTGGCCGTTGTGGCCAACTGGGTAGTGAACCATCAGATGGAAGACCTCTCTCTCTCTCTGCCTCTCCTCTCTCTGTGTAACTCTGACTTTCAGATAAATAAATAAATCT
This sequence comes from Oryctolagus cuniculus, assembly GCF_964237555.1. Classification (NCBI taxonomy): domain Eukaryota; kingdom Metazoa; phylum Chordata; class Mammalia; order Lagomorpha; family Leporidae; genus Oryctolagus; species Oryctolagus cuniculus. The sequence goes on from NC_091436.1 coordinate 58,025,122, forward strand.
TAAAAAAAATCAATTTGATCTTAATTAAAATGAGCTGAAATAGCCACACATTGCTATTGCTTATCGTATCTGACAACACAATGCTAATGTATCAGAGACTATTGTCTTAGGATTGTCAACCAAAAGTTTTTCAGGAGCTACTTTTCCAGAAATAAAAAATGCGACCAACACATTTACTCCTTGTCTTCTAGATCTCTATATTTTCTAGCATATATAGCACCCACCAGTAAGCATTGTCCACCAAACATTGAACTAGGATGGCTTCATTATGCCCTTCCATCATTTGAGAAGGTCAGAAGCACCTGAGTGATGAGCTTATATGAACATTGGTGGATCTTAGTTAATTGTCATAGTACTGAAGCCACACTGTCTGGGTTGGAATTCTGACCCTACTGCTTTACAGGTTGCTTAACTAAGGTATTTTTGCCTGATTTTTTAAAAGTTATTTATTTATTTATTTATTTATTTTTTGACAGGCAGAGTGGACAGTGAGAGAGAGAGACAGAGAGAAAGGTCTTCCTTTTGCCATCGGTTCACCCTCCAATGGCCGCCGCGGCTGGCGCGCTGCGGCCGGCGCACCGCGCTGATCCGATGGCAGGAGCCAGGAGCCAGGTGCTTTTCCTGGTCTCCCATGGGGTGCAGGGCCCAAGCACCTGGGCCATCCTCCACTGCACTTCCTGGCCACAGCAGAGGGCTGGCCTGGAAGGGGGACAACTGGGACAGAATCCGGTGCCCCGACCGGGACTAGAACCCGGTGTGCCGGCGCCGCTAGGCGGAGGATTAGCCTAGTGAGCCGCGGCGCCGGCCTAAAGTTATTTATTTATTTAAAAGCCAGAGTTACAGAAAGGCAGAAGCAGAAAGAGACAGACAGACACACACACACACACACACAGAGATAGAGAGAGAGAGAGAGAGAGGGAGTCTTCCATCTGTTGGTTCCCTCTCCATGTAGCTGCAATGGCTGGAACTGTGCTGATCTGAACCCAGGAGCCAGGAGCTTTTTCCGAGTCTCCCATGTGGGTGCAGGGCCAAAGGACTTGGGCCATCTTCTGCTGCTTTGCCAAGCCATAGCAGAGAGCTGGAGAAGCCAAGACTTGAGCCAACACCCATACGGGATCCTGGCCCTGCAGGTAGCGGCTTTACCTGCTACACCACAGCACTGGACCCCCGAATTTCTTCATCCACAATCAGAGTATAACGAAAGTACCTAACTCAAAGAAAATTAAATGAATATGAAGCACAGAAGACCCTTGGGTACAGAGTAAGCTTTCTGTGCATTTCGACTTTCATTGTAATCTCTGCTCTAGTCATCCAAATTGCTTGCAATAACAAACACAAAGGTTGAGTTTTCTTGTGAAGTTTGAATAGGTAGGTCTACTAAACTTCTAGATTCATAACACAGACTCAAAAAGTTAAAGATACTCAAATACAATGAATTAAATTGCCTGATTCCAAGAAGGACAACTCTTACCTTCTTAAATGATTGACAATCTATCCTGTTTTGGAAAATCTGTTTTCTGGAAACAAGTGCTAAATTGTTTGATGATGAAACTTCTGTTTTCAATGTAGACAAGTAGGAAAACATTTAAAAGCCTACAGATTTGAGGGAGTGAGTGTGGAAGCACAAACAGTGAGGGAAGCAATGCCAATGAGACTGATTTTTACTGACTCTGAATAACACAGAGTGGTTTCAGGAATTTCTCCTATTATTATATTGAGGGTTTTTGTTTTATAAAAACAGAAACTCAAAATCCAGAAAAGAACTGCAACCCTCAGAATAACACATGGGGCATTGCATTGGTGATATAAACTACACTCACCTCGCATATAGGGATGTTTTTCCTGTCTTTGAACTTTGCTTAGACCGCATTGCATTGTGGGCCTTCAACAGTCACAATTTAGCACCTTAAAGTCCTGTTTCTCATCTTTATAAGCAAGCCTCCCCCACACCATTGCGAAAAGGCAAAGAAAAAAAAATACACATGCACAATAATCCCAAGTCCTCAAAGCCAATTTCTTTTCTAAAAGGATTTAAAAAAAAGAAGAAAGTTCTTACTGCACATTTTTCTGTCCCTAGAAGATATTATATTATCTAGCCAGCATAATTTTCAGCTGTTTTTAAAAATAAATATAACTGACTTAGTTCTCTACTATGTTGTAAGCCGTGAATGAAAAAGTTATAATATGGCAATTCCACAGGAGAAAAAAAGCAACCTGGGTATTTTACTTCATATGAGATCAATAAAAGTGCCCTCATGTGCACGTGCATATAAATTTTCCAAGTCTTTTACACATGTGTTTCTCAAATGCCACTAGTTCATAGAAAATAACAAATCTCCTAGTTTTCTAGAAACAAAATCAATAAGACATGGAATCTTCATCATTCAAGAGGCAAGTACTTTGAAGTATTCATACATAACAGCTGCAAGAAGCATACCATTCTCCACTTAAATCTAAACATGTGGACTGCGTGATATTACTACTAAATTGAGTTCAAAATTCTTGAGTTCAAAATTTCCTGGATGCAACTAAGTGTGTTTATGCAATTTTCAGGGTGATAAAAAGTAAAAAAAAAAAAAAAAAGAGAAAGAGAGAGAGAAATGAACTCTACAGTGATGCTTTAATGTTTTTGTTATTCATTTTATAAAATAATATGACTCATTGTTTTGAAAATAAGATGTGTGTTTTGAGTTAATTTTCTGATAGTGAAGATGAGTTTTCCTCAATATTTGTGCCTAATGGTTCCAGGAACAATAGCACACATTGGAGAGACAGCTGTCCAGGGTAAGCAAAATTTTTATTTATGCAAAGGGAACATGTTCATGTGATAATGAACTTACAACAAGTTCACACTAGAATCATGTTTTAATCAGCCATATGAACAAATCTGAATCTGAGTGTTTGTCTGGATTTTTCCCAAAGTTCTTTTGAGATGAAATCCAGAAAAATCTTTCCTTTCACCCTGAATTTTCTGTTTTGCAAAAATGACTACTCATCATGTTCTAGGTAGAGGTCAATTTGCCCTTGTCCAGGAATACAAAGAGTCAAAGGAGGTAATGGTGATGATACCATGTAGGCTACATTTCTTTGCTCCTTAAGCTAGGCTACAGCTTGGTTCTTTTCCATCTAGCTTGATGTTACAGACCTAAGTTTGTTATCTCACTAGGGTATCTTTACATAACAATTAGCAGGGGAATAGGACCATACCAACAGATAGTCTTTCTTGGAGGTTTCTCTAGAGATGAGCTCTAAACACTTTCCCAAAGAAAAGTGATCTGTGAAATCACCCCTTGAATCTAGGTAAAAAAGTCCCCTTTCTTCCCCTGTCTCATTTCTCACAAATGCTACAGTGTTACAACAGTGTCTTGTTAATGAATGAAGACAATGATATATCATTTAAATTAGTTGATAGTCCTTGATGGATGAGAAAGAAAATCTCAGAGACTAATGAGGACACCATTTCTTCTTGTTCTGGAAATAATATTATATAAGCATATCATCTATTAAAATACCAAGTCTCTAGTAGAGTCCACATAACAGAGAATTCAAAGTGAGCAGTAACCTTGAAGACTAGGAAGGCCAAGTGTAAATAATTTTTGAAAGCACACACCCAGTCTCTTCAAAAGATATATTTTTGCAATGCTATAGCAATTACTGGCTATGAGTCTTTATTTTCTTTATGAAATCACAAATAGATTACTTACTCAGATATATAATAGATTGCTCAAGTGGATGTCTAATTGACTAATTTCTCTTTCTTCATAACTTATGCTTTCATAAACATGCAAAAATAAACCCATGTGACACCAACAAATTGGTATGGTATTGATGTCATACTTGACTGCCAAATAGCTACTTTTGACAATCATTTTACAATTTGATGATGAATGGTGTCTTAACCTAGAGATTTTTTTTAAAGATCTATTTATTTTATTTGAAAGTCAGAGTTTCATAGACAGAGAAGGAGATGCAGAGAGAGAGGTTTTCCATCCACCAGTTCACTCCCCAATTGACCGTAACAGCCGGAGCTGTGCCGATCTGAAGTCAGGAGCCAGGAGCTTCTCCCAGGTCTTCCATGTGGGTGCAGGGGTCCAAGGACTTGGGCCATCCTCTACTGTTTTGCCAGGCCACAGCAGAGAGCTGGGTTGGAAGTGGAGCCACCAGGACTCCAGCAAGCACCCATAAGGGATGCTGGCACTGCAGGAGGTGACTTTACCTGCTATGCCACAGCGCCAGCCCCCAACCGAGGGATTTGTGTAACCAGACATTTAATTTCTGATGTAACTCTTACCTATTCTTGAGTGTGAATGAATGCACAATGCAGCCCTGCAAAACACAATTTTGTGCTATTGCTAAAGCTATCCTCCTACCCTAAAGTAAAAATGATCAAAATATTTAATCCATTCTTTAGGAGGTCACTTGAAATTCATTTTCTCTTTACTTGTTCCTTGAAAACCTCAGATGCCACTGCTCCATGTTGGGGACCTTTAGACAACAGCACAATGGTGAATCTATGTTGCAGATCAAGCCCTGTAAGAGCCGTTCTATGAAAGTGGAGAACAGATGTGAACAACAACAACAACAGCAACAAAACAAAATAGATCAAAGATGTGAACTCCATCCACAGGGTGTCTTCGAAACAAAATAAGCAGGTTTTTGTTATTTTAAACTTTCATCAATGCTATCTTTTGGGTGGAGGAGGAAATAACACTGGAAAACAAAATAAAGGAAGGAGTGGGCAATTATGGAGTAGAAAGAGTTCTATTTGTGGAATGGAATGAACTTGAAAAGAGCAAGTCCACACACATTTCTGAGCGCTTCATTCATGTTGGCACTGGTGAGGTGCTGAAGCCACAGGGAGTACAATTCCACGCTGTGATCCATGATCTTCGCCTGGAGATGCCTGGGGTTCAGTGGAGAATCTGAAATCCAGAATAACTGTTATATGAGAGAAACACGAAAAGTCAGAGGAAACAAAGTCAAATCGTTCATTCTATATGTTGATAAAAATGCTTGGCATCCTTTTCAAGAAATGTGTGTTTTTTTCATAATTAAATAATAATCTGAGCAATGGTTGGCCATTCCATACAAATTGAAACAACACAATTGCTAACGTTATGACATACTCTACTCGTGTACTGGAGAGTCTGAAGCAGTTCTGTGGAAGCAGTGGAGGCCACTGAGAATGCACGTAGAGCCTGTGATTTTCAGCATTTTGTTGGATTACTTCTTAGTTTCTGACTATGGCTTTGAATTTGACCACATCCCTTGTTTCTTACCGACCAATTATCATTCACATCACCAGTTAAAATGCCTTTTATTTTCTCTTTGGCTTTCTCAGCCTCAAGTAAAAACAAATTAGTGCTAATTATTCCAGCTTTCATAGTTCTTTGGGGGTGTAGTTTGGATTTTTTGAAGATTTATTTATTTGAAATGCAGAGTTACAAAGAGGCAGAGGCAGAGAGAAAGAGAGAGAGGTCTTCCACCTGCTGGTTCATGCCCCAGATGGCTGCAACAGCCACAGTTATGTGGATCTGAAGCCGGGAGCCAAGAGCCCCCTCAGGGTCTCCTACCACGGGCACAGGGGCCCAGGAACTTAGGCCATCTCTTCCTAGCAGAGATTGGAAGTGGGGCAGCCGGGACTCGAACCAGTGCCCATGTGGGATGTGGACACTTCAGGCGCTGGTTTTACCTATTATGTCACAGTGTTGCCCCAAAAGTCTTTTCCTTTTAAGGACATTTGTGCAAAGATAAAGAAGGCTGTAGTTAAAACCGCAAGGCCATTATCTCAGATGGTGTGTTCTCACAACTGAAATCCAAAACCTGTTTCGAATTGTAAATCAGAAAATGAATATATGAATTAGCTGATTATATGAGTCAATAAAATTATATTTTTATGTGCTGAATTTCTTTTTGATGGTGGCCATTTACACCAATTTTATTAAATGAAAAGTATTGCTTTTTAGGTAAAATGATTCCAAAGCTTGCTTTTAAAAATTCATATCCCTAGTTAAGTCTCAAAAGATTAAATTATTTTTTGATTAACTTATTGTGAGTAGATAGATTTAGTAACAGCAGACATTAAAAAATAGTCTGTTTTTTGTGACATAGTTTCCAGAAGTACATCCTGATAAAATGTATGCTTGTGCCTTTAAGTAGTATAACTTCACAGATAAATACATTAATTAATTAGAAAGGGTAACATCCAGCTTTCTACCTTGATGAAATGGAAAAGGACATAAAGTAGAAACAAATCAATAGCACTTTAGAGTGATCAAATTATTTCCACAGTGAGTGGATGGATTCATTGATAAAGTGGATTTTAAAAGGAAAATCAGCATAGAGGAAAGCAGACAGCTATTTCAGGTCAGTAGGCTTTTGATGGGAAGTTAGTATCAGAATTCAACCAAACAACAAAGTTATGGCATTTGATTATTTATGATAGTGGGAGGTACAGTAGGGAAGGCTATGTAGACATTAAAAATATAGAAAAAAGCCAACATTTATTTTTCTACTAACTTTTAACTTAAATTTTCCCACCATGTTTTAAAGAAATCTTACTTGCCTACAGATAATAAAATTGCTTAGATAAAGTAGAACCTGTTCTCCTCTTTCTAGTCCAATGACTTTAGCAGGACTTCAGAGAGGATTGAGTTTGAGGAAGAGAAACCACATTCTGGAAGGACAATGAACTGGATGATCTGTACTTGTAAATTGAAGTATACAAATGCATAGATGCAAAAGAGGATTTCGAATGATAGGAAGAACAGAAATGTGAAGGACCATAGGAGAAGCTGAGTCACAACAGCTGGGTGTTTAAGAGCAGACTGGGTAATAGTGAAATGGGTGGTTTTGCGCCTGACTCACATATGTTCATAAATGAAGCAAAGCACAAAAAAGGAAACAAATTGCTTTTCCTGTTAGGGGAATGATGGCTGCAATTCCTTGCCTGCCTCTGGAAGAAGGACTTCTTCTTCTCCAGCTCCATTTTCTGTCATGTCCTGCCTTGCACGTCCCTCTTCAGGAACTCAACAGATCTGAAAGCCAGGCTAAATCAGTACTAGTCAAAGTGTGGTCAATGAAGTGGTGCCAGGCAGCAAAGTTTTTTGTCTGTTGTTCTGCAATACATACAGAGACAGAGTAGGCATGTGGCAGCTTTTACTGCAATTTAACTTTATCATGATATCTGAGCTTATGTCTTACCATGCTAGAGAGGGTGTATGTTATTTTGACTACTGTTGGCCTTTTATGAAAGGTCGTATGTGATATGAGCTGCATAACTATTATGCACAGTGAGAACACATTATACCATACGATAGCTTCAGATTAGACAATCGTAACCCTGAAGTGCCTGGAAGAAATAAGAGGAAACACAAGCACTTGTTATTCTTATAATCACTAACATTTTCAAATAATTACATTTTAATCAAATAAAATTTAGAATTTAGCATTATTACTTAAGAAATGGATGTAAATTATATTATTTCTTTATATTTGTAATATATGGAAACCCAAGCCTTGATGGTTTATTTTTGTCAATAAAAGAAGCATCTCCCTAAATATGAAGGTGGAACTAAATGAAATGATGATGATGATGACTGTTATTCCCAGTAAATAAAGATTAAAAGAGGTTATTGTATTTTTACTTGAACTTATGATCCCCCATGCACTGAGTTTAACTGAATTTCTTTGAATGACGTTTTAGCTAATGAGTATGGGTGAAGCTATGGTGTTGAAATACTATAAATACATAGTTGAAATTCTAAATGGTTCACAGTCTATGCTGTGTCCATATTTGCAGTGTTTAGTTAAATGTAGACATACAACAAAGAGATTTAGAAGTAATAAGAAATGAAATCAGAAGTCTACAAAGTCTACAAATTAATAGTTTGAGTAACAGTGTTTACTGATCACAAACACAATGCAATATAAGCAGACTATGGATAGATCACAGTTTGAGTATGAAAGAAGAAGGGATACAAATGTAAAAACATTATCCTAGCCGGCGCTGCGGCTCACTAGGCTAATCCTCCGCCTAGCGGCGCCGGCACACCGGGTTCTAGTCCCGGTTGGGGCGCCGGATTCTGTCCCGGTTGCCCCTCTTCCAGGCCAGCTCTCTGCTGTGGCCAGGGAGTGCAGTGGAGGATGGCCCAGGTGCTTGGGCCCTGCACCCCATGGGAGACCAGGAAAAGCACCTGGCTCCTGGCTCCTGCCATCGGATCAGCGCGGTGCGCCGGCCGCAGCGCGCCGGCCGCGGCGGCCATTGGAGGGTGAACCAACGGCAAAGGAAGACCTTTCTCTCTGTCTCTCTCTCTCACTGTCCACTCTGCCTGTCAAAAATAAAAAAAAAAATAAAATAATAAAAAAAAACACATTATCCTAACATAGTATAATTCAGATTCTTCCAAGGAAACATAATTTCTCAATGTTATGACAATTTCTGTATGCTTTTTATTCTGTGAAATACATCTTTATTTGAATGGATGCTTAACCGTGTGGTTAAGTTGCCCACATCCCACTTCAGAACACCTGGGTTCAATTTCTAGCTCCAACTCCAGGGCCCAGCATCCTCCTGACAAAGGGAGGATGGGAGGCAGTGATGATGACTCAAGCAGTTGAGTTCCTGACAAGTGCATGAATGACCTGGATTTGGTTCCCAGCTCCTGGCATTTTGAGAGTGAACCAATAGAAGGGAGTTCTTTCTTCTCCTCCCTCACCACCCTCCTGTCAAATAATAAAAAATGATTATTATTCTTCCTTTACATTGATTTGTGAGAGTGTTTATTTTAGAAGAACTGGCAAACCCCAAACAAATATAGATATGTATGGGAAAATATTTATCAGTTTCTATTCTGAATAGCATTGAAATATTTGTATAAAATGTTGATACCGTGAAGTAAAAACGTTTTTCTTTACATTTTCCAAAGAGGTTCCTCACACTTATATACATAATGAAGCTAAACTTAAATGGCCCTATTAATGAATTGTGGTACATTAGAATAATTACCAGCTCTCAAAGCAAATTTAAGAATAAATTATGTCATAATAACTCACATACATATGCATACATAGTGAACAAAATTACTTGACATATAAATTATACTGTCATTAGGAATCTTTTAGAAAAGATTTATTTATTCATTTATTTGAAAGACAGAGATACAGGAGGAGAGAGAGAGAGAGAGAGAGAGAGAGAGAGAGATTCCATCCACTGATACACTCCCAAAATGGCAGCAATGGCAATGGATGGACCGGCTGGCGCTGCAGCTCACTAGGCTAATCCTCCGCCTTGCGGCACTGGCACACCGGGTTCTAGTCCCGGTCGGGGTGCCGGATTCTGTCCTGGTTGCCCCTCTTCCAGGCCAGCTCTCTGCTGTGGCCAGGGAGTGCAGTGGAGGATGGCCCAAGTGCTTGAGCCCTGCACCCCATGGGAGACCAGGAGAAGTACCTGGCTCCTGCCATCGGATCATCGCGGTGCGCCGGCTGCAGCGCACTGGCCGCGGCGGCCATTGGAGGGTGAACCAACAGCAAAGGAAGACCTTTCTCTCTGTCTCTCTCTCTCACTGTCCACTCTGCCTGTAAAAAAAACAAAATTAAAAAATGGATGGACAAGGCTGAAGCTAGGAGCCAGGATCTCCATCTGTGGGTAGCAGGGGCCAAGCACTTTGGCCGCCTTCTGCTGCTTTCCCAGACATTTTAGCAGAGAGCTGGATCTGAAGTGGAACACACAGGAATTGAACTGGTGCTCATATAGGATGCCTGCATTGCAATCAATGGCTTAACCTGTTGTATCACAACTCCAGTCCAGTTACTTTTAAAATATTCATGATGATGATGATAACAATATTGATGATGATGACCATACAATAACAAAAACCTCATAGTACTTTTATTTATTAGGTAACATGAAAGTACATCAAGAATCCCCATTTAACAATGCAGCACACTAATGTTTACAAGATGGATAGATGAAATCATTTCCTAGCTCTTCCAAAATGTCATGTGAAGTTTAACTTTTTTTTTTTTTTGAAAATTTTCAAATTGAAATTTCTTTTTCGTCTACATCAGTTCTTAGTCTTTCCAACAGTAAATCAGTGAAATCTGCTTATTAGCAAAAGTGTTAGATTGCTTTCTGGCAGCCAGTTGTTGCAGATTCACACTGGGAATTAGGGAACAGGCAAAGTTAGCAAATAAAGTAAACAAAACAACCACTCTAACTAAATCAGCTATTTTTCATGGGGTGTTTTGAAATACAAGAGGCCAGAAGAAATTAGAGTTTTGAATAGATGAAGATAATATATCTCAAAAATTTTACTTGCATAATGACCAGAACATACAAAGCAAGATAAAACTCCATGGTTATTAGAATATATTTTGACTTTTTATAAAACCTGAAGAAAAGAATAATTTACTGGGTTAAGTGAAAATTCATAGAAGGTTATTTTGATATAACCAAACTGCATACCTTATCCCCTGTGTGTGTTTTCCCATTCTTTGTTTTTAGGTAGCTATTTTTGTAATTTAATATTAAAATACAGTGTTCGGCAATTTCTATCTTTATTTGGATTTAGTCTTAATTTCTAGAAAGAACTTCTCTCCATTGTAGTGGTCCAAATCATGTTGTCATTCTTGCACAATTTTTTATCTTTTGGAATCCACTGTTTGATTGTTAAGTCATTCCACCTGCAGTCATTTTTTTCTATTCTTTAGGAAATGATGAATGTCTTTGTATGAATATCATTGTGCTGTCAAAAAAGATATTATCTTTTAACCCTTTTTTTTGACAGGCAGTTAGACAGTGAGAGAGAGAGAGAGAGAGAGAGAGAGACAGAGAGAAACGTTTTCCTTTTCCGTTGGTTCACCCCCCAAATGGCTGCTACGGCCTGTACGCTGCAGCCAGCGCACTGCTTCAATCCGAAGCCAGGAGCCAGGTGCTTCCTCCTGGTCTCCGATGTGGGGGCAGGGCCCAAGGACCTGGACCATCCTCCCCTGCACTCCCGGGCCACAGCAGAGAGCTGGACTGGAAGAGGAGCAGCCGGGACAGAATCCAGCGCCCCAACCAGGACTAGAACCTGGGATGCCGACGCCACAGGCAGAGGATTAGCCTAGTGAGCTGTGGTGCCAGTCCTACCCTTTTTTTCAATCCAAGCTTAAAATACCATTCCTATTTTTTGAAGTGCCTCATGTGTTACAATTGCCATGAAAAAGATACTTACAGAAAAGATTTCCCTGGGCCCTGGTAGTGTTAGCTAGAAAGCAGATAGTTTGGGGGTTAGGTGTGGCTCTCTAGACCTTAGGGTTTTTTTTTTTTTTTTTTTTTTTTTTTTTTTTTTTTGACAGGCAGAGTGGACAGTGAGAAAGACAGAGAGAGAAAGGTCTTCCTTTTGCCATTGGTTCACCCTCCAAAGGCCGCCGCGGCCAGTGCGCTGCACCCGCGCACTGCGCTGATCCGATGGCAGGAGCCAGGTACTTCTCCTGGTCTCCCATGGGGTGCAGGGCCCAAGCACTTGGGCCATCCTCCACTGCACTCCCTGGCCACAGCAGAGAGCTAGCCTGGAAGAGGGGCAACCGGGACAGAATCCGGCGCCCCCACCGGGACTAGAACCCATAGACCTTAGTTCTGTATCCTGAATAACATAGGCACCCACATTTTCTTTCATAAATTATCTTTTATATTTATGATATATAGGGTTCTTTAAAATATAAAGCTCAAGAGAAGTGAGGGTTTTCTTGGTCAGATATCAAAGCAGGCTCGCTCTCTCTCACTATCTCCCTCTGTGTGTGTGTGTATATATATATATATACACACACACATTACATATTATATAATACACATTATATAATATATATTACATAGTATATATTGTATATATACTGTGTATATATACTATGTATTATATATATATTTTATGTATATATATGTAAATGAAAGATAAAACTCACTAAAACTTGGATGTCCTTAAAGAAAGGAAGAAAAGTAATTTCAGAGGCTAACGGATTCAGGATGATTGAACATAGGTGCCCTGCACTGCCCTTTACCCTAGAGAAGAACCAGGACAACAAAGGAAGTATCATCATCCTTGCATGCCCTGTGGGACTTGCAGTTATCTTGCAGCTGGGAAATTGGAGCTACAATCCGAGCAACCTGCATTTGCTTTGTGGGAACGAAGGAAAGTCCTGTCTGCATCCCACTATTGGAGTCCTGTAGCTACTAGTGAATAATTCTCAGCATGACTTGTGCTAATTCCCTGGGAACTACGATGATAACCCCCATACACTGTGACTCTGGGATTGTATTTGTCCCATAGTTACCTGAACCCATGTCATGAGACCTGGGGAAGCCCCATCTACATTGCACTGTTCCAGCCCCAGGACTCTCAGGGCACAACCTGTTATCTCCCTGTGGGTCCCAGCTGAACTTCAATAGCACTCTGACTGTGATTGTTTTTGCTATATTCCTCAGAATGAGCTGAGATCACTCCGTGGGACCTGGGTATGGCCCTATCTGCACTCTTCCATCCCTGGGCCATGCCTTCCAGAGGACAAATACCAGTGTAACCTGTGCTGACCCTGGGTAATGTCCCTCCGCATCCTCCAGTGCTGGGACTGCGGCTGGTAGTGCCATATACCTTGGCATCACTCATGCCTGCAGGACCTGAGGAAGCTTGCATCCACTTCTACAGCTATTGGTGGCTCATTCTCCAGCATCATTGATGCTCGCCTGTTGGGTTCTGTAAACAATCCTCTCCATGTCTCACTGCACCAGTGTGATTGGCACTCAATTCTTTGGGGACTGAGGAAACATACCACTGGAAGCCCATGTCACGCTACTGTCTATGAATTGCTGTAGATTACACAACTGCAACACTTTTAGACACTGCTGACGTTAGTTATAGCTGGAGAAATCATACGAAGCCTACATTTATGAGCTCACCTAGAATAAAAACCAAAGAAACTACCCAACTGAAACCCCATATCCCATATTAATTAAAAAGTCTTTACAATGAAAACTGCTTCTAAAAGAAGTAGTATCACATGCACAGATATTCAATATAAGAGCACAAGAAACAGGAAGAAGCAATGAAGCATGACATGCCCCAAGAACAAAATATATGTAAGAAAAATATATCTGGTGCTGTGGAGTAGCAGGTAAAGCTGCCACCTGCAATGCTGGCATCCCATATGGGCACCGGTTCCACTTATGATCCAGCTCTCTGCTATAGGCCCCTGTACCGCTTGGAAGACTGGAGGAAGCTCCTGGAACCTGGCTGTGGATCAGCCTAGCTCCGGCCGTTGCAGCCAATTGGGGAGTGAATTAGTGTATGGAAGAACTTTCTCTCTCTGTCTCTTTCCTCTCTCTCTCTCTCTCTCTAACTCCGACTTTCAAATAAATAAATAAATCCTTAAAAATGTAATTAGATACCTACTTGTCATCATTCTCAAAATCAACTCAAGATATAAAAAGACCTAAATATAAGTCCTGACACCGTGAAATTTCTGGGAGAAAATATAGGAGAAATAGCTGAAGATATCCCCTAAACTTTTGGATAAGACCCCCAAAGCACTAACAAGAGCAAAACTAAACAAATAGGATTATATAAAATGCAGTAGCTTTTGCATAGCAAAAGAAATAATCAATAGAGTGAAGAGACAACTGACAGAATGGGAGAAAATATTTGCAAGGTATTTAGATAGCAAAGGAAAATGATCCAGAATATGTAAGAACCTCAAAACAACAATAACAACAACAACAACAACTAAAATACAGATAAGAAATAGGCAAAAGGTCTGAAAAGACATTTCTCAGAAGAGCAAATATGAGTGACCTCAAAAATGAAAGATTCTCAATATCATTAACCATCAGGAAAATGTAAATAAAAGCTACAATGAGACATTAACTCATTGCTGTTAGAATGGCTGTTATAAAAAAGACAAAAAGTAACAAATGTTTGCAAGGTTGTAGGAAGGGTGAACTCTTACACACTAATGGTGAGAATGTAAATTAATATAGCTACTATGGAAAACATATGGAAATCCCTTTAAAAACTAGAAATGGAATTGTCATACGATCTAGCAATCCCACTGCCATTTATATACTCAGAAGAAATGAAATAAGTATACCAGACACATGCACCATCATATTTATTACAGTACTATTCAAAATAGCCAAGATGTGGAATCAAACATGGTGTCCATCAACAGAAAAATGGACAAAGACAATGCAGTATATATACACAGCAGAATATTATTCAGCTATAAAATGAATAAAATTCTGTCATTTGTAGCAAAATGGATGAATCTGTTTGACATTATGTTAAGTAAAATAATCAGACACAGAAAGACAAATATTGCATGTTCCATCTCAAATATGGAAGCTTAAAAAAAACTCAATCTGAAAACAGAATGGTAGTTACTAGAGATTGGGAGGGGTGAAAGGGATAGTGGGTAGCAAGTCAAAGGTAGAAAGAATAAGTTCCTAGTGTTACATACTGTTGCGGGATGACTGTAGATCATAACAACCTATTATATATTTTCTGAGCAAGCAGAGGAGAAGGATCCAAGACTTCCATCATAAGGTAATGAAAAAATAGGGAAATATTAATTACCTTGGCTTGATCAGTACACATTGTATATATGTATTAAAATATCTCATTGTACCCCATAAATATGTACATATGTACAAATGGAAACCAAAAAATGTCTTTTAAAAGTATTGTAAATACAAATATTTTCAGAAAATGAAAGCAAAGTACTAAGTAATAAAATTTTAGTCTGCTTGGTAAGTACACATCATATAATTTGCACTAATGTGAAGTATAAATGGGGCTTCTGCAAGACAACAGACATTGACAATCAATTATTATAACCAATAACAATTAATCACTTCATTAGAAACAATCTATATGATCTTGAGAAAATCCTCCTGAATGTATTCCATGTGTTTTGAAAAACATTTTCTAAGTCATGTTTCCATTTAACTGTTTATAAATAGCATAATGCTAATTATAGGTAAGAATCATAATTCTAAGAAAACATAAATTTTTATAGGAAGAATAAAAAAAAGAAGAAAAGGAAGAAACCTGCTAGGAAGCCAAATGGCAAAACTCTGGCAACTCATCATGTAGTCTGCTGAAAACATCCTGCTGCTTTATGGTGTGGCCACCTGCCAAATAGCTCGCATTGTATCCTCAGTACATTTGACAAGAGGAAGTAGAAAGGGACTCCACTGTAAGGTTATGGCTCAATTAATAAACACTCATTTGGAAAAGGTTTAATTGTTTAAATTGAATATCCTGTCCAATGGAATGTGCAGGTTTGTTGTTTAAAAAGATGATAGGTAATTCTAATTAGACATTTTAAAGTACCTGTTTTAAGGACATCTTTAATTCATTAATTACATGTTTGACTTCCATATTTTAGAAAAGGAAAAATAAAGTACAATTCCTAGAGGGTTGAGTTAATTATATATATATATATACACATTGTGTGTGTGTATGTGTGTGTGTATATAT
This sequence comes from Oryctolagus cuniculus, assembly GCF_964237555.1. Lineage (NCBI taxonomy): Eukaryota > Metazoa > Chordata > Mammalia > Lagomorpha > Leporidae > Oryctolagus > Oryctolagus cuniculus. The sequence continues at coordinate 58,040,634 of NC_091436.1, forward strand.
ATATATATATATATATACCCAGTAGTGGGATTGCTACAGCCACTGTGGAAAATCTTTCCTCTTACAACCTAAGAAATAATGGCCAGTGTTGCGGCACAACAAGGTTAAGCCCCTATATGCAACCTCTGCATCCCATGTACTAGTGCCAGTTCAAGTTCTGTCTACTCTGATTCTGATCCAACTTTCTGCTAATGTGTTTGAGAAGCCAGAAAAAGATGGTCTAAGTACTTGGGCCCTTGACACCCACATCAGAGACCAGGATGGAGTTCCTGTCTCCTGGCTCTGGCACAGAACTGACTGTTACAGCCATTTGGAGTGTGAACTAGTGGATGGTAGATACTTCTCTCTCTCTCTCTCTCTCTCTCTCTCTCTCTGTAACACTGACTTTCCAATCAACAAATGAATCTTAAAAAAGAACTTAAAAGTCTTGATTTGCTGGGTGAGTACCACATAAACAATCTTTTATTTTTCTTTTAAGAACACTTTAGATTCTAATGATTCATTGTCTACATATCCCCTGTTGAAGGTGACTGTTTGAAGTACGTTTCCTATTGTCTCTGTATAAGAATAGGCTCAAACTGTAATGGTTTTCAGAAGTATGAAGTCACCAAAAACATAGTACAGCAGAGAATGTAAAAGAAAACTTATATTTAAGCTTGGGAGGGGAGGAGTTATAGAATGACACATTGAAAGGGAGTTGGGTTATTCCATGATAGAGGAAAATTCCATCGGTTTTGATTCTTACAGTAGAGTCTCTCAGACCTTAGGCAGTGTTATCATGAGTTGGATAATATACAGGTGACTTCTTGCTGCTTTCATACTTTAATTCCAACCAATCTCAGGATTTGTTTTTACATGTACTGTAAATCAGTTGAGTAAAAGATACATATTAATATATAACTTGAACTTTCTTTACTTTTGAAGACTGGAGATTTGAGCCAGTTTAAAAAAAAAATGCACCAGCCAGGCCAAACTTGGTGGATATCTCTTTTATTTCCTTAAGTAAATTTTCTCAACTGCCAAACAGAAAAATTCTAATTTATTAATGCTTGAATGAATAATTCATTCTCAGATACTGAGTGATCCAAAACAAACAAGCCGGTTTGTGTATTTAGTTATGTGAACTTTTGAACATACTGCCTCATAAATCTAATACTTTGTTGAACTTAAAAAAAGTACTAGCCTCCTAAAGAATCTATCATTAATTATCTCCCACTACTGGCATAACATCTTCCCCTTATTGTTTCCTCCATATGGTACAATAAATATTTTATACATTTTCCTCTATAACGTTTTGGAGTTCCTCAAAATGCATTTTCCTAATTTTGATAAGGTTTCAGTAAGTTTTCCGAGGATAATCTGCTATCTCTGTAAAGAAGCAGTTGTTATCTATTTTCTAATATAAACCTGTGGTAAGTATCAGTATATCAACTCCATTCATGAGAAGATTGAATTTCAGAAATCATTTCAATCCCATTCATGTCACTTTAAAGAAAATGTTGGTCTCTAAGCTGTGTTCCATGACTCTGATCCTCCTTTGCCCCATTTACATCCAGGAGGCCTGGTGATGTGCTCACTGGTTTCTGCCTTAGAGACGTCTTCCCCGACTTTCCTGTCTAAATTGAGTCCTTGTCCTATTCTCCTCTTCATCTTTCACAATTCCTTCAGAGTTTAAATCAATTTGGAATTGTATGCTTATGTGATTGCTAATATTCGTGGTACACACAATCCTGTAAGCTACATAAAGGAAAGGATTGTATATGCTTCCTACTCCTATTGCATCACTCGTGTCCACCACAGAAACTGACAGAGTAGGCACTCAGTAAATATTGTTGAAACACAAGTTTACATGTTTCAAAATCAAATCTGCATGATCCTGGAATCATGAATTAAGCCACTGCAGTAGTGGTTTCAGGGATCCCAGGACCAGTTCCTACAAATAGATTTCCAAGCATTGTTGGCTATATGAGCACTGCCCTATATCTTATGTCCTATATCCTACATAGTATTTTCTACAGCTGATTCTCCCATATTTCAATTAGATTAGAAACTCATAAAAAGCAAGTCCTATGCTTTATGCTTATAGTAAGCAATAGGAAAAATACATGGTTGGTCTTCAGTAAATACTTACTAACTGTGGAGAACTGATCTTAAAGTATAATCCATTACAGGTGCTGGCACTATGGCGGAGTAGGCTAAGCCTTCACCTGTGGCAGCAGCATCCCCTATGGGTGCAGGTTCATGTCCTGGTTGCTCCTCTTCTGATCGAGCTCTCTGTTGTGGCTTGAGAAAGCAATGGAGGATCAGATGAAAGACCTTTCTCTCTCTGTCTCTTCCGCTCTCTGTAATTCTGCCTCTCAAATAAAAACCAAACATTTAAGCAAAGTGTAATGCATCGTAGAGTATTCTCTACTCACCAAAGCCATATTCCTGTTTCTATTCTCTATATGTTTAGCTCTTGTGATAATGACTGACAATCATAATCAGGAAAGGTTACCCCTAGTGTTAATGTTGCATTTTTTCTCCTTTATTCCTAGATGATTGAGTGATCAAGCTTTCAAATCTTTAGAGATGTGAACTATGCTATGTCTGGGGAAGAATCCATTTTTTTTATTACATAGTACACAACTCTAAAACAATACAGAAATTCAGGGCACTCAGATTGAAAAATGAACACTTTCCACATTCAAAAGAGAAAGAGCTACATATTTTTGGAGTTACATACATTCATCATCCCATTTATAAAATCCAGAACTCATGGCTGCTGGGCACAAAGCAGGATTTAATACTCTTCTGCTTGGGAATCTTTGTTGTTTTTTCTCTCCTTCCCCTCACTCCTCACCCCTTTCCCACCCCATCTCCTCTGCTCTTTTTATTCTTCATAGTTTTGTGCTAACTTCAGAGCTGAAGACATGTCATTGATCACAGATTTATATATATAAGCAAAGAGCAGGAATGCTACAATAATTTCTTTCTCAAGGCTTAAAGATAGATGATAGGTCAGGACATGTTACTTCATAGCCAAACATACTGAGGCACAGAGCACCATGGCAGTAATTTGAATTGTGAGTGCCAAAAGCGCTTGTTCAGCACTAACAAAAAATAGGAGAACAGTATAATCTCATATTCTTATTAAATTTTAAAAAATGAGAGAGTAATGCCAAGGTTATGACATGAACTAACAAGACCAAAACAAAACAAAAAGTCAGTTTTCCTAATGCTTCATCCTCTGTTAGCAGGCATATGAGAGAATAAAAATAAGTCTCGTGGCATGAGTTATGGACGAAGTATCTGCCTTTAGCTTGGAATTTCCTGACATTTTCCAGCTTGTGACACAGACACAATGTGATTAAACAAGGGTTTTTCTCCAAATTTAAAGTTGTATTTTTTTAAAGATGAGTCTAATGCTCTCTAACTTATTTTTAAATAGGAGCAGATGCCTCTGTTCCCTGAGCTGACTACCAGATCCTGAAAAGCAAATGGAAAAAGGAGGCTTGCTTGGGCAGAGGCTGAGCAAACAGTCCTCAGTGCTTGCCTTCCCCTGCTCTCTGGCTCCTCAGAGCAGAGTGCATGTTCTTCCACAGGATCACAGTGAGGCAAGACGCCACCTCCTTTGAGTTGGGTTTCCCTTTGACCCACTTGGGGCAGTCCGTTGAAGAAGTACAGCCTTATAACCGAGCTTATGTGGTGAGCCACAGCAACATCCTCCCCAAGAGAAGGAAGAAAGAGTTTGTGTAAAAGAAAAGTGGGCATATGGACAGATGTGACGACCAACTCAGATGGCCTCTAAGGTGCTTTCTAAGCCCAGCGTTCTACAAGGCTCTAGTGGGAGCATGACACTTAACAGGAGGCATTCCAAAGCATGAGGGCCAGCAGGAACTTGGAAGTGGCACTGAACCTTCACGATACATGGTTTTCTACTGATAAAGACATTTCTCTATAAAAACAAACCCTTATTTTTGATTGGAATCTATACTTGTTTACCTATCGGTCATGACCCTTTGGAGATAGTAAGTAAATACCATCCACTGTTTAGCACGTAGTGCTTTTATGTATGTGCATATTTACTGATTGTGTGTGTGTGTGTGTGCGATTTGCTCAGAATCCAGTGTGAATCCTCTACTTATCCTATTCGTGTTGTTAGTTCACAGAATCTTAACTTCGCAGGTTATAACGGCTACAGTTAATGCATATTGAGGCACAGTAAAACTTTACGTCAAAAAATCATGGGAGAGAACAGGAGGGAGGGAAATATCATTCCATTCTTACAATTGTATCTATGAAATTTATGAAATTTATTCTCTATATTAACAGAAATGATAAATAAAAATAATTTTAAAAATTATCAAGAATTGAAAATATTTTGTATGAAGATAAACTTTTTGAAACTAATTTCATCATTCTTCACTTTTCTGAATACTTACAAACCATCCCTTCAATAAATAAATTATGTATGAAAAGGTACATAAGGAAATGCAGAGCACTTTGAGAATTCAAGCATCAAAGATCACCCGGTTCTTAACACTTACAGTTTGAACAGAACTGTACTAGTGTTGTGATAAAAGCTTGTACAATTGATTTAAAGATGTGCATTAGTATTTGGCCTTTAAGAACACTTGAAAGCCCCTAAAATACAAAACTTGGAAGTTCTTGGAGGAATTTGCTTGCAGGCAGTCTTTGGTTCTGTAAGATTTTTACAATGTTTAGGTCCAATAAATGTTGATTCCACAAAAAATTGGGGAAAAATAATCAAAATTTCCTTACTAGTCTTAATAGACTTCAAAAAATCTGATGGGCCTGGGGCCCGCACTGTGGCATAGTGGTAAATCCACCGCCTGCAGTGCCAGTATCCCATATGGGTGCCGATTTGAGTCTCGGCTGCTCCACTTCCGAACGAGCTCTCTGCTATGGCCTGGGAAAGCAGTAGAAGGTGGCCCAAGTCCTTGGGCCCCTGCACCTGCCTGGGCAACCCAGAAGAAGCTCCTGGCTCAGCTCTGGTCATTTTGGCCAATTGGGGTATGAACCAGCAGATGGAAGGCATCTCTCTCTCTCTCTCTGCCTCTCCTTCTCTCCTTGTGTAATTCTGACTTTAAATAAATAAATAAATCTTAAAAAAAAAAAAAAACCTTATGGGTCTGAAAGAGTTTTGGACTGATCCAACGGAAATGAACTGGGAAGGCAGACATGTTTTATAGAAGGTGAGAATAACTGAACATGGAACCTCAACGGTGACATTAGTTGGAATACATCACTCCCTCTTAATGCTCCTAAAGTGCTTTTGGGGGACCTATTAGAATATTGCCCCAAATCTCTCCTATAATATAATTTAGTTATGGATATGCCTGTCTCTCTGATGCACTGTTGGCTCCCAAGGAAGGAAACAATATTGTTTATTTCTGTCGATTCTGTAACTATTTTTCCAAAGATTAAAATGCTGACCACTGAAATAATTTGTTCCTTTCAGTCTCTCAGCTGTCTTGACTGACTGACTATACGTTTTCATCTGGAAGTGTGGTACCCACCTCAGAGTTGGCAATGTAGAATAGAACTCTTGCTTTCTGCTTGTCTCTCAACATCTGTTTCTTCACCATGTCAATAGAAGCCACAATTATCCACCTGTTTCTCAGTACAAACTCTGTAAGTACCACTTCCTCATTTTACTTTCATGGGTATCACGGCATAATCAGTGATATTAGAAGTGATATGTTAAAAGAAAAAAATGAAATAGTAAGTTTAAAATCCAACTCCACAGCCTTTGTGTTGTTTTATTGGGCTCACCATTCTCAGCAATCCATCCCAAAATGAAGGTTGGATGTTTCAGAGGCTCTGAAATGGGATAGCCTTTGGGAAATGGCATGGGTGTGTTTACATCATTTTTTTGTCCTACATATACACACACAAACACACCCACATGCACATACATAGCCCAGTTTTCAGAGGATACTTCAATCATCTGTGTGCTGTGAGGTATACTGATTTTGAAGAACTTATATTTGAAAAAGCATCCACATACACGTAGGAAAATAAAATCACTTTTTGAGTAAAAGACTTAAATATTACCAAGTAATTGTGCACAAAACTGTGAAGTAAGTGATAAAGACGCAGTTGCGTTCAGAAGCAGAGATGATTGTAAGCAATAGTGATTCGAGAAACTTTCACACATATTTTACTAAAATATATATAAAATAAGGATTGTACTGAGGCTGAAACAATATTTATTATCATTATTTTGCAAAGTACTGAGAAATGCAAATTACAGTACAAATTCAATTAGCATCAATTGCAGTAACTGGTAATTATGAATTGGGTCTTGATTTACCACAGGCTATCAGGCAAGCCTTTGGTATGCACATGGGCCTTTCTCCACAGCTCTTCAGTAAGCTGCTTAGCTCTCTCCTAAGAGCCCCCTTTCAGAGTTGTCTGAGCCTTTTCAGACCATTAGGGGATACTGCTAGTTTTTGTAGCATCTTCAAACAACATCTCAGGACTTTATTGCTATAAATTCATCAAACTCCCAAAAGGGAAGCCTTGTGACTTAAGAAGATGTAAAATAAATGCGGAACAAAATGAGTTGGTTGTTATAAACTCTGAACTAAAGAAGACAACCGGAACACTTTTTGTTATTTAAGCACCTTTGAGATGGTTCAGTTTTCATTCACTTGAGTTTCTTCAGTAGAGAATTTTTTAAAGATTTATTTATTTTATTTGGAAGGCAGAGTTACAGAGAGGCAGAGGCAGAAAGAGACAGAGAGGGAGAGAGAGGTCTTCTATCCACTGGTTCATTTCCCAGATGGCCACCACAGTTGGAGCTGTGCTGATCCAAAGCCAGGAGCCAGGCGCTTCTTCTAGGTCTCCCATGTGGGTGCAGGGGCCCAAGCACTTTGGGCCATCTTCACTGCTTTCCCAGGCCATTGCAGAGAGCTGGATTGGAAGTGGAGCAGCCGGGACTTGAACCGGCGCCCATTTGTGATACAGGAACTACAGGCGGTGGCTTTACCAGCAGCACCAGCCCCAAGATATTTTTTAAGATGTATTTTTTTATTTATTTATTTACAGAGAGAGGGGGCGACACACACACTGGATTCTTTATCGGAAAGATTTCATGAGGCAGTTCAATATTTTATTGCTCTTTGTCAGTCTCGTTAACAAAGGGGAATAATCCACTAAGAAATGCATAAATGGGGGCCAGCACCATGGTTTAGTGGAAAAAGTGAGAGGCAGTTCTTGTCCTGTCTGCTCCATTACTGACTCAACTCTCTACTATGGCCTGGGAAAGCAGTAGAAGGCTTTGGCCCCTGCACCCACATTGGAGACCTGGAAGAAGCTCCAAGCTCCTGACTTCTGATCAGCCCAGCTCCAGCCATAGCAGGCATTTGGAAAGTGAATCAGCAGATTGTGGGGACCCATGAGCTGGCCATGGGCCCACATGCTAAGGCTTAGCTTGCTGACCGTTTGCCGGCTCATGGGTCCCCACAGCAGATGGATGACTCTCTCTCTCTCTCTCTCTCTCTTTCTCTCTTTCTCTTTCTCTCTCTTTCTGCCTCTGCCTCTCTGTAACTCTGACTTTCAAATAAATAAATCTTTTAAAAAAAGAGCCAAAAATCATAAATGCACATTAAACTTATGCTGTAGAAATCTGAAAATTGTGTGCCTGGAAATGCCATGGGCATTTTATGGATTGTGAATTCTCAATTTTCAGTTTAAAATTATTATAATCATAAAATTTTTGTAGATCTTTAGAAAAACTCACTTCTTCCTCAGAAATCTGTCTGAAACTGATAAGCTTCATGAATCCTTTGTATAGAAGAATACTTTGAAAAATCTAGAGTTTTATGGTTGAAGCAAGGCCATTTAAATCTTAAATCATATTTATTTATACCTGATATATTCATCCTGGTTATAACATATCCTTGTGGTCTCCAAATTGCAAAATGGCAAGGGTACAAGGGTAGTGTAGGAGTGTGTCCATTGTCTATGATACATTGTTTGTCACAGTGTCTGGACTGTTGATTCAACTGATTTTCCCAAGGTTAGGGGAAGAGAAGTACAAAATGACCCTGGTGGACGTACAACCCATCCATTTTGATGCCAGGCCCTGTCTTATGGTGACCATCAAGATGCATCCTACTACTTTGCCAAAATCAGGACAATCAGTTCATTTCTAATATTCTTAATTTCACATAATATAGTTAATTTTATTTATTTACATAAAACATAATGATATTTGTTTCTATTACAACTTCCCAGATGTTATTCATATAGCAAGAATACTGTAGGGAAGTTTCTTTGCTTTTCATCTTATGGGAGTGGTCTTTCGTATATGAGGTATACTTAACAAACCAAAAATATGCTAGTACACAAAGCCATTTACTTTAAAGTTTCAATAAAAATATTATCTACTACAAAGAGATTTTCTCCTTTTTAAAAATATTCATTTGAAAAGCAGAGAAACAAAGAAAAAGAGAATCAGTGAGAAAGAAAAAACAGAAGAGACCTTTCATCTACTAGTTTACTCCCCAAAAGCCACACAGTTAGGGTTTGGCCAGGGACAATGCCTAGAGAAAGAACTCAAAATCCAGGTCTTCCACATGGTTAAGGGAAATTCAATTACTGCCTCCCAGTGACTGAAATAGTAGAGAGCTGGAGTTGGGAGCCAGAGTCAGAAATCAAACCTGGCTACTCAAATGTAGAAAGCAGACATCATAAGTACTAGGATGAACAACCATTTGCTTCCTATTTTAATATGAACTATAACTATTAATACACACACACATTCTTTCATCTGTTATATAGTTGTATATTTCTAATAAGGTAGACTTCAACTCAAAATATAAAAATAAATGCTTGATGATTAATTAATTTATTTTTAAAGAGTTATTTATTTATTTGAAAATCGGTGTTACACAGAGAAGGAAAGGCAGAGAGAGAGAGGTCTTCCATCCACTGGTTCACTCCCCAATTGGCTGAAATGGCTGGAGCTGTGCCTATCTGAAGCCAGGAGCTTCTCCGGGTCTCTCACATGGGTGCAGGGGCCCAAAGATTTGGGCCACCTTCTACTGCTTTCCCAGGCTATAGCAGAGAGCTGGATTTGAAGTGGAGCAGCAGGGTCTTGAACCGGCACCCATATGGGATACTGGTGCTACAAATGGCAGCTTTACCAGCTATGTCACAGCACTGGCCCTAATGCTTGTTAACTTAGAGCCATCCTTGCTAATTTTAAAATTGTATTGACTTGCTAATGTTAAATTATCATACATTAGGCCGGCGCTGCGGCTCACTAGGCTAATCCTCCACCTTGTGGCACCGGCACACCCGGTTCTAGTCCCGGTCGGGGCTCCGGACTCTGTCTCGGTTGCCTCTCTTCCAGGCCAGCTCTCTGCTGTGGCCAGGGAGTGTAGTGGTGGATGGCCCAAGTGCTTGGGCCCTGCACCCCATGGGAGACCAGGATAAGTACCTGGCTCCTGCCATCGGATCAGCGCGGTGCGCTGGTTGCGGCAGCCATTGGAGGGTGAACCAACGGCAAAAGGAAGACCTTTCTCTCTCTGTCTCTCTCTCTCTCTCACTGTCCACTCTGCCTGTCAAAAAAATAAAATAAAAAAATAAAAAAAAATCATACATTAGCCTGAAATGAAGAATTATACACATGGATTGATACTATGAAGCTGCTAAAAGGAGGTAGAAAGGAACTCCTTGCCAAAGGACAAGGATGTATTACATCACTCTTGTCAATGCTGTATTTCAGCATCCTGAGTGATAGCTTAGTTCAGCAGCTCCTGTTTGGCAACAGGTGTATGATTGCTGAAGAGAGCAGGGCATTATTTCTATTATTTCTACAACCCAAGTATTAGAGTCTTCCAAATTTTCCAAATTTTCAGTGTCAACATTCCTGTGAGTGAGAATAATTAGGCTTATTTTTTTTCTCATTATTTCTAGCATATTTTAATAAATACTAGACAACATGCACAATCTATAAGGTATGTATGTCATCATCATTACTCCTTAGAGTCTCTGGAACTCAGAATGCATAAAAGCAAAATAAATGCTCATGGTTTTATAGCTATTAAGACAAAGCTGAGATTTCTGATTTTAACATGATTTTTCTCTTGAAAGGTGCTACCCATGACCCAGAAGTCTTTTTCCATCCTCCACTATTTACAGCTTTAAATATTTAATTATACTTTAAAATCTCTCTGAGTGTACTACAAATTCTTTAAGTCCTGGTTGAGAAAGTACCTGGGTCTGTTTAAGGGCTGTTCCATCTCTGGAGGAAGCTCCTATCTGGGGTACAGAATACCATACAACAGAGTGCTCCAAATGTATCCATGAAATAAAATTAAGATGGATGTCAAGGTCAGGCCTACAGTGAAGCAGCAAGAGAATTTATATCCCAAATAGTAACCTGTGTCTCAAGGAGCAGGGGAGCTTCAGCCTGAGCCTGTGCATTCGCAACTATTTGTAGAGCCATGAGGGTCCAGGCTGGGCCTGAAAGAAATGAAGACTTAACTGGATTATCTGACAAGATGGAGGAGTTGATGGGCCCAACATGATTTCTATGAGGGTTTATGTACCTTAAGGGGAAGATGGAGGTGTCAACATTAAAATTTTTTGTGGGGGCAATTTTCCTAACCTCCTTAATGTCCAAGATGCATGGACTCAAGTATTTGGCTGAAGGTGAAGAAGCTGGGAAGTCTCTGTTAGGTCAGGGGAAGGATGGATAAAGGGATCTGCAGTCACTGAGTGTGAGATGGTGAGGGGTAGCATGACCACCCCACCTCTGTGGGGAGGAAGGCGTCCTCTGGTACTGTGGTTGGCAGTGTTGGATTATCAGGGTCTGTTTCAGGGAGTTCTGTAGGTGCTGTGGGCAATGGTGGGAGGGTAGCACCTTGGTAAGGAATATAAGAGCAGGAAGGAATGCCACAAACCATTAGAGGGGCACACCTTAAGCAGCTCCCCAGCTCCCAGAAATAACCAGGGGAGACTTCAAAGAGGTTCACTATGTGTGTAGAGAGGTCACATTAGAGTTATTTTAGCTCTTAGGCAGACCACATCTGCATCCATGGTACAGTGAGCAGGGGGAACATCTGAATCAAAATTCATGGAGACTGCTACTCTTCTTACTGGGCAGTATTTCAAGGTTCTGATCAATACAACTGCAGGCCCACCGACTCAGGCTATGAAGCACTGCCTCATTTCTGTTTCTTAGAGATGACTCAAGTAGGGGCCTGAGAAACCACTGGGAGCTGTACTGCTGTACTTCACTTTAAATAATTCAGCACATGATGTGTGGTTGCTTATTGAGGGTAAGGTGTTATAGTAAGGACTTTGATCAAAACTGGTTAGGATGTAAAGAAATTCCAAAAAGAACAGTGCAAGGGGACAGAACGTAGTTCTAGAATCTTATAGATTTCCATTCACATTTAAGAATGTGTTTTGCTCAAACAATCTGATGTTTCTGGACACCAAACCTCTCCAGTGTTAAATGTGAATAATATTTTGCGAATGCAAAATTGAGATGTGGAATATGACTGGAAATTTCCTTGATATTTCCAGGTATGAGAGTCTAAATGCTTCATAGAGATTGGACCCTGTAATGGCCTGTTTTGTTTTTAGGGAGAAGACAATTCAAATAAATATGATGGAAATGGTTTAGGGTATTTAAATTGAAGAATCCATAAGACAATTTTTGATGACTTAAATACAGAATCTCCCTCACGGTAGGGTGGTGAGGATCAAATAAGAGAATGAATGAAGAGGAACTTTTTTTTTTTTAAAAGATTTATTTATTTATTTGAAAGTCCCAGTTACAGAAAGATAGGGAGAAGCAGAGAGAGAGAGAGAGAGAGAGAGAGAGAGAGAGAGATTTTCTATCCATTGGTTCACTCTCCAAATGGCTGCAACAGCCAGGGTTAGGCCAAACCGAAGCCAGGAATCAGGAGCTTCATTGAGGTCTCCCATATGAGAGCAGAGACCCAGCTACTTGAACCATCTTCCACTGCTTTGTTAGGTGCATCACTAAGGAGCTGGATCAGAGAGGGGAGAATCCAGAACTGGAATTGGCACCCATATGGGATGCTGGCATCACAGGTGGCAGCTTAAACTACTAGTATCCTTTTAAAATGCAAAACATCAAATAAATATTAGCCATCCTAATTGCTACATTGCATTCTTCTACATAATCTAGACATTTGTCTTGTGTTTTAATCCACACTTCTACCTTTCATACTTGAGATCCCAGACTTGTCCCTGATGTTTGTGGGAGAATGCAGCTAACAGCAGCTTCTGAGAGTTTCCAGTTTTCTGTTTTCCCAGACACTGGTGATGGACACTGAAGGGGGTGATATACCACCAGTTATGTTGGAGTCTTTTTCCACTAGGCTTTATCCTTTCCACATCTTGAATTCATGTGAAAAATGGCCCAAGTAAAAGTTTATTTTTGTCACAGTTTCTGTCTTCTTTTGAGTGAGGAGGTAGATTTATATTATTTAAAATATATTCCCTCATTTTTAATATAATGTGTCTGATCCAAATCAAACTAGCAATTAATAGGCTCCTTTGCCCAGCATGTCAGTGTGCCCTTTCTTTCTGTTTGAGTTCTGCTTTCTCTCACCTGAACTTCCTTCTATTGCCATACTCTGAGGCGTCTAGAGGAGTTATCCTTTTTTTTTTTTAGAGATTTATTTATTTATTTGAAAGTTGGAGTTACAGAGAAAAGGGGAGGCAGAGAGAGAGACAGAGAGAGAGGTTATCCATCCACTGGTTCACACCCCAATTGGCTACAATAGCCAGAGCTCACCTATCCAAAGTCAGGTGCCAGGAGCTTCTTCCAGTTCTCCCACATGGATGCAGGGGCCCAAGGACTTGGGCCATCTTCCACTGCTTTCCCAGGCCATGGTAGAGAGCTGGATCAGAAGTGGAGCAGCCAAGACTCAAACCAGTGCCCGTATGGGATTCCAGTACTGCAGGCGGCAGCTTTACCCACTATGCACAGGACCGGCCCCTAGAGACATTATCTTGACATGATAGTTAGGCTAAGGCTTGGGGAGAGACAGCTAGCTGGGAGTCAGGGATGTTCATATGCAATTAAAATATCACCAAAGAAAGAAGGGAATGAAGCTCACTGGACAACCTCCATTCAAGACAAAGAAAAGTGGCCTGGTTCTGGTAATCCAGTCTGCTGAAACATTTATTGTTGGGTGAATCAACAACTTGAGAGACAAAAAGTTTTTTTTTTTCCTTAAAGTAGCACATAAACTGTGAGCAGAATTATGTATTCTGTGGCCTCCCTCCAACTCCTTTATAGTTAAACCTTTGAAAGCAAAATTTTGATGCTGCAGAATTGGGGAGTTTATTAAGAATTTAAATTAACTAAGGGATTCTGCAACACTTCTACATCGCAGAGAAAGGGCCCAACATTTTCTGGTCCCAGGTTGACACTGCTGACATGGTAAGATCACAGGACCTGGGACTTCTAATACTGTTTGAAAATATTTCTCAGCTTCCACACACCCTTTGCTTTCCCTACTTCCTTTGGAAGAAAAAGAGTTTTGTCTGATTCCTGTACTACGCCTTATGTGACCATACGCTATTATGGTGTCAGAACACCTTAATGAAAGCAGCATTGTTAGTTCACAGTCCTTGTTTTTTTTTAGGTTTAAGATTAAAAAATTGTACCTTTGTAGTCTCTCTCTCTCTCTCACTCTCTCTCTGGGTGTGTGTGTGTATAGAAGACCTTATTTTCTAATTGTTTGTTTTGCACTGTAAATACTTGTGTACAGCTTTTGTCATCTCATTGGAAGCTCTACTGAAAGTTTGAGTAGCTTATCTGGCCTATGTCCTCTTGACCTATTATCAGTATTCCAAAAATGTTGGGATGTGACAGAATATATGTGTGGAAATGCAAGTATTGTGTCTCTCTTCTCATTTCTAAGCAGTGTGTATGGAATCTATGGTCATTTTTCATCCCTCTAAAGTATGTTCTTAGAGTAACTGAGACTGTACCTTCAGAAATATGGTGTGAAACCTCCTGCTAGACAATGACAGATTATTTTAGGATAAAAATGACATACCTGTTTATATCAGATACCTGAACACTTAATGTTGAAAAAAGGCAAAAGCCTTTTCTTTTTGGAAAGGCCAGATGCTTAACTCAACACCTACCAGAGTATGCTGTGAGAAATAGTAGCTCTGCCAGACGAAAACTTGATTCCAAATGTCTAGAGTTTCATGGAGAACAAGTTTGGAAAACCCCATTAATACTGTTAACATACGCAAAAAATCACATTTTAACTGCCGGAATTCTCAACAATTTTAATAAGCTAGTAGGTTCTGTGAAGTCCTCAGGGAGGGGAGAGAGTTCATACACCCCAAACCATTTTGAGAAATGTAGGCTAGCTTGTTGGACAACCACTTACTAAGAATGACTCATTCAGGCATATTGTAGGATCAAGATAAGTAACAGAGGAGCCACATTTTCCCACTGAAATCACCGACTGAATAAACACTTATGGGACTCTCCTTGGCCAAGTCTGGAAATAGTTTAGGTGTAAATTAAATGGCTTCCAAAAGTTGTCTGGAAAAAATGCTTCTTGAATATGAGATACTGGTTTAGTGCTGGTAACAACTCCCCAGAAAGTGAAGCTTTAAACATAGACAGCTGGCCAGAAGAACTGACTCCTCCCTAGGAGATTTGGGGAACATTGAGGATGGCTGAGTGTTTTCAGAGTGATGTCAGAAGAGGGGAATTTGCATGTAACATTGGAGAACTTAGGAATTCTCTCTTAACATGGAAGTCAGTCTTTCTGCTTGAAAGTCTCTAACATTTACAAATGTCCATGTTGATGAAAATAGCTTCATGGCGGAGGTGTGGAATTCCTAAGTTTTTCTTGGTGCTGGGCTAGAAGGATGTTCATACAGGTTTTGTGTGCCGAATGGGGTAAAACTGCTGGACAATTTCCAAAAATAGTTTTAGTACCAAAAGAGCAGAACCTGATTGTATTAATAGACAGGTGAAGTGAGGTTTCACTTTTTTTTTTTTTTTTTTTTTTGACAGGCAGAGTGGACAGTGAGAGAGAGAGACAGAGAGAAAGGTCTTCCTTTGCCGTTGGTTCACCCTCCAATGGCCGCTGCGGCCGGCGCGCTGCGGCCGGTGCACCACGCTGATCTGATGGCAGGAGCCAGGTGCTTCTCCTGGTCTCCCATGGGGTGCAGGGCCCAAGTACTTGGGCCATCCTCCACTGCACTCCCTGGCCACAGCAGAGAGCTGGCCTGGAAGAGGGGCAACCGGGACAGAGTCCGGCGCCCCGACCGGGACTAGAACCCCGTGTGCCGGAGCCGCAAGGCGGAGGATTAGCCTAGTGAGCCACGGCGCCGGCTAGGTTTCACTTTAAAAGTTAATTATTCAAAAAATTTGAGGGGGCTGGCCCCATCTAGCAGTGGCGCAGTGGGTTAAAGCTGCGGCTGGTAGCACCGGCATCCCATATGGGTGCCAGTTTGAGTCCCGGCTGCTCCTCTTCTAATAAAGCCCTCTGCTATGGCCTGGGAAATTAGTAGAACTCCTTGGGCCCCAGCAGAAAGTGTGGAAGTGTGGAAGACCTGGAAAAAACTCCTGGCCCCTGCATTGGATCAGCTCAGCTCTGGCCATTGTGGTCATTTGGGATGTGAACCAGTGGATGGAAGACCTCTCTGTCTCTCTCTCTCTGGCTCTAGCTCTCTCTGTAACTCTTCCAAATAAATAAAATAAATCTTTAAAAACAAAGAAATTTGAACACAAAAGTGATGATAATTAAGAAAATTTCAGAAAATCTGCAGATGAACTCTTTAACAGGGGGAATACCACAGACATCCTCTTCTCTCCTGAGGATGGCAGAGTGTGATAATTCACAATAGAAGCACCAATAGAAACTGAGAGGTCTCTGTGTTGGTCCTGCAGCAGAAAGACAAGGTGTTCATCAGATAGTTCCAAAGTCCTGGGTATGCCCCAAAAATCCACTGGAGGCAAAGCCAAGAAACCACCTACATATTCAACTTCTCTAGCTTCACATTAGAAATTTATATTTTTTCCCCATTGTAGGTCATAAAATATATAAAAACAAGCTGGATTGTTGCAACGCATGATCCAGGTATGTAATAAATTTTTGTAACTTAAAACTTTTCTTTTTTTTCTTTATATGTAAAAAATTAAGGCGATAGACCAGGCTGTACAAATGGTTCTCAATATGCTAAAATTCAGACTGTTTTCAACATTCAAATCTGAAAAATACCATTCCTAAAACTACTTAGACTTTCTCTTACATTTTTCAGAGGTTAATGCCATAAAAATTGTAAGTATCACAGTTTATTTATTTATTTTTTTTGAGAGGCGGAGTTAGACAGTGAGAGAGAGAGACAGAGAGAAAGGTCTTCCTTTGCCGTTGGTTCACCCCCTAAGTGGCCGCTGCGGCCGGCGCCTTGCAGACGGAGCGCTGTGCTGATCCGAAGCCAGGAGCCAGGTGCTTCCTCCTCGTCTCCCATGCAGGTGCAGGGCCCAAGGACCTGGGCCATTCTCCACTGCACTCCCAGGCCACAGCAGAGAGCTGGACTGGAAGAGGAGCAACCAGGGCATAACCTGGTGCCCTGACCGGGACTAGAACCCATGGTGCCGGTGCCACAGGCAGAGGATTAGCCAAGTGAGCTGCGGCGCCTGCCGTAAGTATCACCATTTAATTTTGAATCATGAAGAAGGATATTTTACTATGATATAATAATTACTTATCTTTTTAAACATTGGCTAATGGAGGAACAGGGAAGGGAAAGATGTTCAAGGTTTTCATTCTAAAAAATAATTGCAATGTTATGGCTAAAGTTTACAATTCTGTTTAATGTCTAATGAAAATCAAGAGAACAGTTTAATATTTTTGCTCAGTTTATCATCTTTCATTGACCTTTCTAAATGTAAAGGCTTAAACATCTGCTGATAGCTTAGAATAAATAATAATTTTATATGTTTAACACTTTAACAAAGAATATATTTCATTTGATGAGAGTTCTAGTCGAAGTAGAAGGAATTCTCAAATTACTGGGCAACTGATTTTAAATGTAAGCATGCTTTCAAGAGCATGGACACATCTTAATAATTGTTTCTGTATACTCAAGAAATCCTAGACCAAGCTTGAGTGACCATGCAGAAGACAAGGAAATATCTAAGACTTTATGATTGAGTTGTATAGTAAAATCATTAACAAAATGTGTAATTAAAAAAAGCTTGATGAATAATAAAGACATTCATGAAGAAAGAGGACTTTATAGTAATGATAGGATTTGAATCTGACATTAAAGGAGGGATAAGAGGCCTGGTGTTGTGCCATAGTAAGACTGCTAACTGTGATGCTCGCATATCACATGGATGCCAATTTGTGTCCTGCCTGCTTCTTTCTGATCAAGCTCTTTGCTAATGACCCTTGCCACCCAAGTGGAAGAATTGGATGAAACTCCTATCTTCAGCCTGACTCATCCCTGGCCATTGTGGTTACCTGGGGAGTGAACCAGAAGATGGTAGAAGATCTCTTTCTCTCTCTGTCTCTCCCTCCTTCTCTGTAACTCTTATTTTTCAAATAAAAATAATAAATGTTTTAAGAAATAATAAATGATGGCTAAGATTGCATTGGCTAGAGATGATTTCTCCAACTTGCTACATGTGAAGAAGTGAGAAAAGCTTGAAAAAGACTGTAGCAATAGGAGCTGTTAGCTCTACTTCTAGGGCCAGTGAATAATATACTTTGTTTGAAGCCAAGAATTTCTATGGGCCAAGAATAGGAGAGCTATGAGATTCCAAGATAGTGGATTAGGGAGTGACATGCTGTACA
Organism: Oryctolagus cuniculus; assembly: GCF_964237555.1. NCBI lineage: Eukaryota > Metazoa > Chordata > Mammalia > Lagomorpha > Leporidae > Oryctolagus > Oryctolagus cuniculus. The sequence goes on from NC_091436.1 coordinate 58,058,474, forward strand.
GGCTTAAGGATAAACAGTGAAGAGAGAAGTAGAGGAAGTGTACTCTCAGGGGAAAATTGGAGAGAAAACCACATTGGAAGTCCTACAGGAGGAGGAGGAATGCCACGGACCTGTGTAGACGGTGTGGGCACACAGCACAAGCACAAGCACAGAGGTGAAATCACACTGCAGCAAACCATGGTGAGATAGCCAGAGGGAGAGCAGTGCTTGTGCCTGGACTGGAACCACGGGGGCTGGAAGTTGCTGGTGGTTGCCAGTGGACCCAGTGGAAGTGGAGGGGGCACGACTATCTCACATCAGCTTCCCCACAGTTGCACCTGTTGCCCAACTGAGAGAGGGCAGGCACCATTTTAGATTAGGGCAGCAGCTGTGGAAGCCTTATGTGTAGGCACAGCAGCTGATTGAGATGGGACACCTAATTGGCAGTGCTGGTGGCAGTGTTGGACAGGCAGCAATATTTGGCCAGTAGCTCTTGTGTGTGTGTGTGTGTGTGTGTGTGAGTGCGTGCGTGTGATTCAGAGATTCTAGCTGAGGAAACAGTCCACAGTCCCCACTGACTTTGAGCCTGGTGGGAGGTGGCTAAGCAGCCATGTGGGATGATGGGGCTCCTGTAGCCTGCCAGGATCAAGAAGCCTAGGCAGAGATGTCTTGGGGAACATCTATCTTTCTGTTGACTGCAAAAGCTGACAAGGCAGAGAGAAACCTCTGGACCTGGCGACTGTGTGAGCCTTGTGTGCTGAGATTGTGGGGACCCAGTGGTTACATGGGAAGGTGCAAGGTATAGCTGGGTATTGAAAACTACCATTCCCAACTTCAGTGTTGCCCTGGCTTCTTGCCCCACCCTGAGGCACTGACCACAGCTCCCTGGCCACACCCACAACACACCTCTTGGTATTCACTGAAATTGCAGACATTCTACTAAGCCACAGAGGCGTAGCACAAAGATAAAAGCCATCAGAGGGAAAAACTGAAAATCAACTCCATAAATGCCTAAAAACACAGAAATTCAAGAAACAAGGATAATGAAGACACCATGATCCCCCCAAAGGAACACAACAACATTTCTATATTAGAATGCCTAAATGAAGAGATTTGGGAAATGCCAGAAATGGAATTCAAAAATTTAATCATGGGATTACTCAAAAGCAATCAAAAGCATATCCATGAACTAAAAAAAAACTGTACATGACATGAAGAAATCAAAATGAAATATTAGACATGAAGAATTCAGTAGATCAAACACAAAATGTGGTGGAAAGCCTTAACAGCAACTTGGCGGGGCAGAAGAAAGAATATCCAAACTAGAAGACAAATCCTTGGAAATCTTACAGTCACACACACACACACACACACACACACACAGAACCACAAGTAGATAATAGAAAACTTAAAAACAGTGTTGAAGATCTATGGGATACTCTCAAATGACCCAAAATATAGGTTTTAAGAGTTCCTGAAGTTGTGGGAATAGAGAATGCACTAGAAGGCTTATTTAGTATAATAATTACAGAAAACTTCCCCAATTTGGAGGAAAAAAAAGGATGTCCAAATAGAAAAAGTACATGGAACTCCTAACAGACATGACCACAAAAGATCTTCACCACAACACATTGTGGTCAAATTTTCCACCATAAAACATAAAGAAAAATTGTAAAATGTGCATTAGAGAAATGCCAGGTTCCTTTCAGTGAATCTCCAATTAGACTCAGAGCGGACATCTCATGAGAAACTCTACAGGCTTGAAGGGAATGGTGAGATATAGTCCAAGTCTTAAAAGAACAAAAACTGCCAACCCAGGATACTGTTCCTTGCAAAGCTCTCATTTATGAATGAAGGTGATATAAAGACCTTCCATGACAAACAGAAATTGAAAGAAATTTATTGTCACTTATCTAACCTTACAAAAGATGCTTAAGGATGTGTTACATACAGAAACAGAAAGATGGCCATTATTATGAAAGAATGAGATGGCAGAAAATCCCTCACAAGTATGAAAGAAATTGAAAGTAAACAACAAATATTTATGGAAAATGGCAGGGCCAAGTTGTTACTTACCAATAGACACCTTAGATGTAAAATGTCACAACTTTCCAGTTAAAAGCTACAGACTGGCTGAGTGGATTAAAAAACAAGAGCCATCTATTTGCTGCCTACAAGAAACATGTCTCACCAACAAAGATATTCCATGCTGAAAGAAGTGAAGAAAGAGCTGGTGTTGTCATCTTAATATCAGACAAAATAGACTTTAAAATAAAAGTTGTTAAAAAAGAAGGAAGGTACTATGTAATGATTAAGGGATTGATTCAACAGGAAGATGTGACTATAATAAACGTACATGCACCCAATCACAGGGCACCTGGCTATTTAAAAGAAAGGTTAATGGACCTAAAAGGAGACACAGACTTCAATACGATAGTAATGGGGGACTTCAACACCAAACTTTCATCAATGGACAGAACAACTAATCAGAAAATCAGTAGAGCTAATTGACATTATGGACCAAATGGATTTCACTGATATTTCTAGAACATTTTACCCTACAGTTTCAGAATGCACATTATTCTTATCAGTGCATGGAACTTCCTTTAGGTTTGACCACATACTATGGTGTAATGCAAGTCTCAATAAATTAAAAAAAATGAAGATAATACCATGCATCTTTCTGTCCACAGTGGAATAAAGCTGGAAATCAACAACTCAAAAATCTCTAGATCATATGCAAACACATGGAGACTGAAAAACATGCTCCAGAACAGTGGGTCAAAGAAGAAATCAAAAGAGAAATAAAAAAATTTCTGGAAACAAATGAAGATGATAATACATCAAACTAAAACTTATGAGATACAGCAAAAGCAGTGTTAAATGGAGGTTTATAGCAATCAGTGCCTACATGAAGAAATTGTAAAGGTACCAAATAAATGAGCTGTCAGTGTGTCTCAAAGACCTAGAAAAATAACACAAACCAAACTCAAAATTAGTAGGAAGAAAGAAATAATCAAAATTAGAGCAGAAATAAACAAAATTGAAATAAAAAATACAAAAATCAATGAAATGAAGAGGGTTTTTTTTGAAAAAATAAAAAATTGATACATCATTGGCACAAACTAACCAAAAAAAGAGGAAGAATATATAAAACAATAACATCAGAGATGAAAAAGTAAATGTAACAACAGGTACCACAGAAATTAAAATAATCACTAGGAATTACTACAAAGAGCTATATGCCAACAAATTGGGAAACCTAGAAGAAATGGATAGATTTCTAGACACAAATGATCTATGAACATTGAATCATGAAGACATAGGAAACCTAAACAGACCAATAACCAAGATGGAAATTGAATCAATAATAAAGGACCTCCCAACAAAGAAAAACCCAGGACTGGACTGCTTCATTGCTGAATTCTATCAAGCTTATTTAAAGAAGAACTAATTCCAATTCTTCTCCAGCTATTTAAAACAACTGAAAGGAAGAGAATGCTCCTAAACTCCTTCTATGAAACTTGCCTCACCTTAATTCCTGAGCTAGAAAAAGATTCAACAAAGAAAGAGGACTATAGACCAATTTCCCTGATGAACATAGATGCAAAAATCCTCAACAAAATATTAGCTAATCCAATCCAACAACACATTGGAATGATCCTTCATCCAGACCAAGTGGGATTTATCCCTGGTATGCAGGGATGGCATAAAAATTCACCAATCAATAAATGTGATACATCACATTAACAAACTGAAGAACAAAAAACTTGGTTATCTCATTAGATTCATAGAAAGCATTTGATAAACTAAAACATACTTTCATGATGAAAATCTTAAGCAAATTGGATATAGAAGGAACATTCCTCAAAACAATCAAGACAATTTATGACAAACCCATGGCCACGATCATACTGAATGGGGAAAAGTTGGAAGCATTCCCCCAAAGATCCAAAACTAGACAAAGATGCCCAATCTCCCCATTGTTATTGAATATAGTCCTGGAAGTTTTAGCTAGAGCCATTAGGCAATAAAATGAAAGGGATATAATTTCTAAAGGAGGAAATCAAACTATCCCTATTTGGAGATGACATGATCCCATATATAGGGGATCCACAGGACTGCACTGAGAGACTTTTGGAAGTCATAACAGAATTTGCTAAAGTGGAAAGCTATAAAATCAACACAGAAAAATCAATAGCCTTTGTATACACAGACAATGTCATGCAGAGAAAGAATTTTTAAGATCAGTCCCATTTGTAATAGCTCCCAAAAGAGTCAAATAAATTGGAATAAATTTAACTAAGGATATCACAGATCTCTGATGAAAATTATAAAACACTAAAGAAAGTAATAGAAGAGGACATTAAAAAATGGAAACATCTTCTATGTTCATGTATTAGAAGAATCAATGTCATCAATATGTTGACAGTACCAAAATCAATTTATAGATTCAGTGCAATCCTAATCAGAATACCAATGACATTCTTTGCAGATCTAGAAAAAAAAGATGTGAAAATTCATATGGAAACAAAAGAGGCCAAAATAACTACTGCATTCTTTTACAAAAAAACACAGGCATCACAATACCTGATTTTAAGGCATACTGTAGGGCATTTATAGTCCAAACAGCTTGATAGTTGCACAAAAAACAGACTTGTAGACCAATGGAACAGAATAGAAACTCTAGAAATAAATCCATACATCTACAACCAACTCATCTTTGACAAAGGAGCTAAAATCAATCCCTGGAGCAAGGACCATCTCTTTAACAAATGATGTTGGGGAAATTGGATCTGCATGTGCGGAAGTATCAAACTAGATCACTAGCTTACACCTTACACAAAAATCCACTCAAGATGGATAAAAGACCTAAATCTATGACCCACTATCATCAAATCATTAGAAAACATTGGCAAAACTCTGTAAAACATTGGCATAGGCAAAGAATTTTTGGAAAAGACCCCAAAAGCACAGGCAATCAAAGCCAAACTTGACAAATGGATTACATCAAATTTAGAAGCATCTGCACTACAAAAGAAACACTCTGCAAAGTCAAGAATTGACAGAATGGGATAAAGTATTTGCAAATTATGCAACTAATAAAGGGTTGACATCCAGAATCCATAAAGAGAAATTCAACAACAAGCAAACAATCAACACAGTTAAGAAATGTGCAAAGGACTTGAGCAGGCATCTTTCAAGAGAGGAAATTCAAATGACTAACAGATACTTGAGAAAATTCTAAGCATCACTAGTTATCAGAGAAATGCAAATCAAAACTATGGTGAGGTTTCACCTCACACAATTTAGAATGCATCTCATACAGAAATCAACAAAAGACAAATGCTGGCGATGATGTGGGGAAATAGGTACCCTGGTCCACTGTCGGTGAGAATGTAAACTGGTGCCGCCACTCTGGAGGACAATATGGAGAAATCTGAATATATACCTACCATATGATCCAGCCATCCCACTCCTTGGAATTTACCCAAATCAAAAGATATAGGAAATGAAAGAGTTATCTGAAGCCCCATGTTCATTGCAGCACAATTCACAATAGCTAAGATATGAAATCAACCCAGATGTCCACTAACTGTTCATTGGATAAAGAAATTATGGTATATATACACTATGGAGTACTATTCAGCTATAAAAATGAAATATTATCTTTTGCAAAAAGATGGTTGCAACTGGAAATCAGTAGAGAGAGACAAGGGGGCCATAGTAGAATACTGGTGATAGCTTATAAGCTCCTGATAATATTGGCAAATAGGAAACAACCAGAGGCCCAATGTGATTGAAAGTGTAAGAGATGAATGTCTGATTAATCTGAGACTGCTGTGAGCTGGTTACTTTATTTTCCTACTTTAACATTCTTAGAAATTAAATTTTTCATGCATTTTAATCATAAGTAGACACATTCACTGGATGTGAGATGAAATGACTTTTGATCAGGTCCCCTGTTTTCAGTGAAATTTGTTTATCCCTATGTTTCTGATGTTGTAATTAGAAACCCTGGAGGCTGAGACAGAATTACATTTGCAGCAACACAGTAATTGGTAGGCCAGGGACAGAAAACCAGCTTTCTGGACCCTGGAAGCAGGGTCCTGCCACACTGCCTATTCCCAACAGAGGAGTTATTACAGATGTGAGAAAATGTCTTGGGCTCATTTTTAAAATGTGTGACTATCAGTTACTGGTATTCAGTACAAAAACTTAATAAAATTAATATCACACCAAACTCAGACCCATATTTCCCTTCCCATGCAATATTGTTCCATAGCAAAAGGATGGATTTGGAGATGATTTTCTATTTGAAAACTTCAGAAAACTAACTAAATAAATAATTCTAATAATATCAACCTGAGTTCATTCTTTAAAAGATGAAATAAAATAACTTAATCTTCTTAAGAAATGAATATGTGAAGTAAGTTTTGAATTTCTCCAAGGGTTCTTTGCAATGAGTTCACAGTATTACAACCTCAACATCCTGTTTTAACTATACTTATTTAACTAAACATACTTTGGTTTTGTGGGTAACAAATAAATGTAAAAAAGCAAATAAAATCACAAGCAAATGGTTGACATCTGACCTTTATGCATATCTTGAATTCTACTTTAGGAGCATACCACCTCTTACACACACACCCCCCCCCACACACACCTTTGTACACTTTGTGGAAAGCTTGCAAACACACAATGTATATCAACCCATTTCCTAATTTACCAAACATGATGGCATAGCTTAATAAAGTTAATTGCTTATTTCCCTGACTTTGATTAGTTTTTGTTTCTCTCCATCTTTTTCTTTTTTCTTCATTTTATCAATTTTATTATTTTGCTGATGTTTGACTCTACAAATTTTTTCTTTATGATTAAAATTAGGATTTAATCTTCAAGAAAAGGTGCTAAAATATGATTTATAAAACTGTCAATAGGCAGAAACTGAATTAGGCTGTTTTGAATTTTGAAACTTCATTATCACAAATTATGTCTATTAATTTTTTATCAATATGTAAATAATTATCTGATCTGAACATACACAAAAGGAGCAGTAGAACCATTATTAGCATATTTTATACATAAATATGTGTGTATATGTATCTGTGTATATATATGTACATATATATGGTAGGACATAGAATATGGACTATATATATGGTAGAACATATAAATGGAATTGTTCATTAGTAGGAAGAAAACTCACAAGATATGTTTACCAGGCATTTGACAGAAATGAAGATTGAAAGATGAGGCTAAAATCGTATGTCTATTGAAGGCAGAACTAGAACAAGAACACAAATTCCTGGGGCCTAGCACTGTTCCCTTGTGTGTATGCCCCCAAATATGAACATCAGTTTCAGAAAGAAAACCGTACCTTAAGCATACAAAGATTGATTAGAATGTCACATTGTCCTCGGCAAATCTGGGAACAGATCTCATCTTTAAAGCAACTTTCTCAATTGCTTCCCCTACTTCAAAAACTTGTAATGATGTGTGGCCACACCACACTCCTCTTCAGCCTTATTTTGTCTTCATGGAATGAGAAGGGTTAGGGAAAGTCTGGAAACCTGATCCAGCTCTGTCAATAAAAGGCTTTTGTCTGTGAACCTGACCACAAGTGATTCATTAACAGCCAATTGAAAGATTTTTGCCAGAGACTCCCCACTCCCTCCTTACAGAAATAAACAATTTGAAACAAAACTGAAGTATAAGATGGAATCAATTCCCACTTCAAAATAGTGCTGTCTACTACATGTAAAGGTGTTTATTTCTTTATGACAAAACATTTGTTATGGATTTACTTCCATAAGTATATCCTTAATTAAATCCACCATTTGTTTTGTCAAGAGTTAAGCAGGAAAAAATTCTTTACAAAATGTTTTATCTCAAATTTAATAATTCAATTGGTTTAAAAAAGCTTAAATTTGTGTTTCTAGCAGATGCGTAATTATACTCTATCTTAACTTCAAGGAGTGTTGTGCTTTAATTTATTAAAGTTCAAAGTAAATTGGCAATTAAACTTTCAAGTTTTATCATTTTTTCTTTAATGTCAACTAAAGATAAGTCTTAACATCTTTTTAAACAGTGCTTACTATGAGTATGGTGCATTTCATTTCCATAGTATTATTCCCAAGAAGCATTCATAATATTTGACCTTTTAATAACTGACTTAGATTCAAATTAGAAAAAGTAGTGACATTAACTATATTCAACGTTTATTAATATAACATATAAACCCAAAGAAAATGCCAGACTCAAAAATTCTGACAATGAAAATTCATCCCAATCAGGCTTTGTCTCTGCCCTTTGTAAGTTATGGGCAAAAACCAGGACATCTTCTACATTAAACATTCTGAAATATTACCAGCAGCATAACTCTAAAAAGTTTAAAAACTCTTCATCATATTTACTTTCTATTTTTCAAAAAAGATAGGGACCTTGCCTCTCCAAGTTGAGATATGAGAGAATCCATAGTGGAAAAGACCTGCCATTACTAAAGCCTTGAAATTCTAAGGAAAATTTCATTCAGAGGGAAGTAAAATATATTACTTTCGGTTGTTACAGTGGTAATGGTGTGGTATTTCATTTTTGCATATGTTGAACAATTCCTGCATTCCAGGGATAAATCCCACTTTCTCATTGTGTGATCTTTTTGATGGGCTGTTGCATTTCTCTTATTCATTGTCAATTTTAAATTGATTTGAATCACTCCTGTACAATCACCAGAAATGTTTCAGTATTAATCTTCAACTGCCTTTTAATTGCCTATATTCCTTTAAGAATCTACTCTTCTATTTCATCCCGTACAAACAAGCCCTGAGCCTCAGCTCTTCCAAGCAGCATGGGCAAGTGATTCAGATGAAGGGCTTGATTAACAGACTGCCTGTGCATTTCTGCTTTAACAAGTGAAGCATTTCCTGGAAACCCGCCCACAGATTCTGAAACTATTTTTAGTAGCTCACCTCCCAGTAAAGGTAGCTATTAGATATCCAGATATCTCTTTCCCTTTCAGACTCAGTAGAATAGAACATAAAAGGGTGTAATTGAATGATTATAGCTAAGGGCTGTAATCAGGAGCCACAGGGTCTCTTTCTTTCTTCTGAGTGCTCTGGGATACAGTCCCAATAGTGCCCCCCCACCCCCCACTGCCGGATAAAACCAGCAGGCAGAGCAAAGGCCCATGCCAGTGCCGTGCAGATGGAGTGCAACCTCAAGAAAAAAAGGGCATTATTGAGATAATTTTGTGTTCTCACATGTAGGGCAGAAAGGAAAGGAGAGAGAAGTCATGTCTTTGGACAGCTACCATGTGCTAGGTCCTATGTATTCATGCAGTTGTCCTCAACAGCCACCACACAAGGTAGGTATGTGTCATTATTCCCATTTTACCAATGAGCATTGCGTACTGCTATGATCTGAATGTTTGTGCCCTCCCAAATTCTTGTGTTGAGACCAAGTGCTCAATGTGAAGGTGTTTGGAGGTAGGATCCTTGGGAAATGATTAGGTCTTGAGGGTGGAGCCCTCAATAATGGGATTTGTATCTGTGCAAAGGTGCCTCCAGAGAGATCCCTCACCCCTTCCACAAAGTGATGACACAGCCAGAAGGCACCATTTATGAACCAGAAAGTGAACTTTGAACAGATACTAAGACTGCTGGTCTCTTGGTCTTGGACTTTCCAGCTCCTAGAACCATGAGAAATAAATTTCTGTTGTTTATAAGCCACTTAGCATGTGATATTTTGGTATAGCAATGTGAACAGACTAAAACATTTACCAACCAGACAAGTTCAGTGACTGTCTCCTAAACACATGGTCAACAAGCTGCAAAACTGGATTTAAGCACAGTCACATTTTTGCCCTTGTACTCTGTTCGTTGAGGAGAGTTGGAAAAGCAGGCTACTCTATGACTTGGATGGCTAAATTATTTATTTTCCAAACTAGGACATGTCTAAGAGACAAAAGGAGATGCTATTGACAAAGACGTCAAGCCTAACTGATCTGAGTCTCAGGTCAACCAGGATGTATGTGTGATTTTCCAATGAATCCTCCCTGCCTGCCACTCAGAGTGGTGGTGGCTTATAGCAGAATCCTTCCCCAGGTCCTTCAGGCAATAGGAAATAGTTTTAAGAGATATTCAAGTCAAGATATGAAGTATGAAAATTTCATTTCATTTTATTGTTTAACCAAGAAAGAGCCTGTTGAGCGGAAGGTGTCATTTATAGCTGTGCTCCAAATATTTTTAGAGGCAGTGAAGAAAATCTTGGGCTGTCAGTCACCTGATTTATTGAGAAAATATGAAAATAGCAAGCACTTTGGTTCTTCCTACATGCTAGACACTGTGCAAAGTGCATTACGTTTGTTATTACATTGAATTTTTCAAAAATTCTATGAAACAAGTGCACTTATTACGCTTATTTTGCAAAGGACACACAGGCAGAGAGAACTCTGCTCAAGTCAGTAAGTAGCTCTGTGGTATTAAAGCTGAGGATTTCTGCCTCTGGAGTCTGCACTCCTCCTTATGAGGTGAGGAAACCAGTAAGGCCATAAAGCAGTGTAACAGTTCTTGACCTCACAAAGATTTTAGAGTATTGAAGAGAGGCTCATTTACATTATCAGATCTTATTTCATAACCTAGGGGTTTTTTGGAAGCAACGTGTGCATTTTTATAAATCGTGTTAAATGATTGGCACAGGTCACCCTAGCATATCACAATGCTTTGTGGATCAGAAGCAAGACATATGCGGGCATACATTAATATTATTGTCTTGAGTATCTCCTCAACAGCACAGAAAGCTTCTCAAGGACTGTCTTATAGCTTTTTAAAGCCACAGTGCCTGGCGCAGTACGTGGGGGCCATTTTAGACCCAAATTACTGCATGCTTTATGGTAACAGATTATGTCAATCAAACCAAAGGAGTGGCATTTCAATGACTGGGTTTGCAATGCAGCCCAGAAGGCTTTAGGGGGTCTGGATGGACACTCAAGGATAGGGCAAAAAAGGCTTTGAAAAACTGAAGGTGAGAGATGAGTGGTATTTCAGGAGGGATACAAAAATTAGGTACATAGACTCAGGTGGAATTTTTGAAGAGAAAGCAAAGAGATCTGTCTGAATTGGAACACATTTTATAGGAAGACTAGATGAGAATCAAATGAATTAATGAATTATACCAGGAACTTTGTCTTCTACTTTTTTAAAAAAGATTTATTTATTTATTTATTTATTTGAAGGTAGAGTTACGGACAAAGAGAGACAGAGAGAAAGGTCTTCCTTCCATTGGTTCACCCCCCAAATGGCTGCCACAGCCGGCATGCTGCGCTGATCAGAAGCCAGGAGCCAGGTGCTTCCTCCTGGTCTCCCATGCGGGTGCAGGGCCCAAGTATTTGGGCCATCCTCCACTGCCTTCCCGGGCCACAGCAGAGAGCTGGACTGGAAGAGGAGCAACCGGGACTAGAACCCAGTGCCCATCTGGGATGCTGGCGCTGCAGGCAGGGGGTTAAGCAAGTGAGCCACGGCATCGGGCCTATGACTTCTCCTTTCAAGGAGAGTACCATAGTTATTTGATAAGATCCTTGTGCAGCTCCTGGTCTTTTTAAACTAATTTGAGAGGAAATTGGAATTCTTTTGAGGGTTCTGAGAAGGAAAGGAATATAATACAATTAACCTTGATGAAGATGCTAAGTGAGATTAGGTAGAAATATTTTCTCATAAAAATATCATTACCAAGGAGGAAGAAAGGAAGGGTGGGACATAGAGGGAAACAGGTACTTGAGGAGTCTGAGAAAGACAATGTCTCAGAACTGTTCAGAGAAAGCTCCTTGTTATTGCTTTGGTCTCCCTTGACATTGTACTTTAGAGAGTAGACACTGGAGCAGACAGCAATGATAAGAAAATGAATTTTCAATACTATTTATCCCATGAAGCAGTTTCTTCTTTTTTCCCTCATACTCTACAAGATGTTAAGCTGAAAATTTTAAGTCTTCTTCAAAACCTGACCAGTTTCTGAAGGACAAACACTATATTTTCCTTAAATCCTTGTAGCATTTAGTGTAAAAAGATTAACCACATCTAATATTGGGGGGCCGGCACTGTGATGCAGCGGGTTAAAGTCCTGGCCTGAAGCGCCGGCATCCCATTTGGGCAACGGTTCTAGTCCCTGCTGCTCCTCTTCCAGTCCCGCTCTCTGCTGTGGGCTGGGAAAGCAGTGGAGGATGGCCCAAGTCCTTGGGCTTCTGCACCCATGAGGGAGACCTGGAAGAAGCACCTGGCTCCTGGCTTCGGATCGGTGCAGCTCCTGCCGTTGCGACCATCTGGAGAGTGAACCAGCAGATGGAAGACCTCTCTCTGTAACTGTCTTTCAAATAAATAAAATAAATGTTAAAAAAAATTCTAAAATCTTCCCATTAACAAAACAGAAAGCCTCATGGACCCTCATCAGCTACTTTCATTAGCAAGTTGGTAAGGCAACAATTGAGGTACAGCAAGCAGATACTATAATTAGGGATAGTTAGTTTATGATGACTTCCTGAAACAAGTAATTTTAGTATCAAAACTTTGTCAAATGTTTTTGCATAGTTTTAAAAAAGTTTTACTTTGTTTTTATTTATTTGAAAGGAAGAGAGAGAGAGAGAGAGAGAGAGAGAGAGATCTACACAGAGAGATCTTCCATCCACTGGTTCACTCCCCAAATGCCTACAACACTCGGGCCTAAGGCATGAAGCTAGGAGTCAGGAGTTTCAGCTGCGTTTTCCACATTGGTCACAGGGATCCGAGTACTGGAGTGATCATCTGCTTCCCAGGGTGCATTAGCAGAGGTGAAACTCAAAATGACACGCTGATATGGGATGCAAGCATTCAAGTGGCAGCTCAACACTGTGCAACAATGCCCAACCCTGCATTTAGTTTTTCAAAATTTTATTATGATTTTACTTATTTGAGAAAAGAAACAGATAAGCAAAATAAATGTCACCCTCTTGTTTATTATCCAAATGTCTGCCACAGCTGGGTCTAGGCCAGGAGCCTGAAACTCAATTCAGGTCTCCTATGTGGGTGGCAGGAACCCAATCACTTGAACCATCACCTGCTGTCTCCCAGGGTGCACATTAGCTGGAAGATAGAATCAGAAGCACTTCTGGGGCTTGAATTTAGGCACTCAAATATAGAACATGGGCATCCCAAGTGTTTTTTTAACCAGTAGAACAAATGCTTGTCCCTGCATAGTTGTTTTTTTTTTTAACAACAATAACAGCAACAAAACCATATAAAGTTCATGTATTGTTCTAATTAATGATTCACACATATGGAAGGCATCCTTCCATTTATACCCTGAAATAGGACCTTGGTTCTAAAAGCAAATGAAAATAAGCTGTAAGTGGGAAAGAATTCTTGGAAAATCTATGCATGGTTTTGTTTTAGAGAGAGACTTCCCCAGAATCTTAAGCCTGGCAGTGTATAAGAAATAACACAGCAAGTTAAAAGAAACCTATACTTTAAAAGGATACATTTAGAGATGATAATACAGGGAGAAATCAGAAATTATACCAGTCCTAGATGTAGTCAATAATAAAGGAAAACAGAAAACTACTTCTTTTATCATAAAATTATATACATTTAAGGTGCATATGATACTTTGGTATATCTCTAGATAGTGAAATAATTACTACAAACAAGCGAATTAACGTATCTAACTCTACACATAGTTATCGTGTGTGTGGGGAGGGGAGGCAGTAGGCATATCTAAAATCTACACTCTTAGCAAATTTCCAGTATTCAAGTTTATTATCTTATTGGTGCTTATTGGTCGGAGTCTTGGCCTGGCATGACTGATTCTCTGCTCAGGATCTCCCAAGCTGAATCAAGCTGTCAACTTTGGCTGTTGTTTGATTCTGGGCCTTGGAGTCCTTCTCTAAGTTCATTGATTGTTGGCAGAATCCATTTCCCTGTGGCTGTAAGATGAAGTTGTCAATCTTGGCTTTGGCCCCAAATCTCTCTCAGTTCCTGGAAACCCTGCACCAAACCTACTTCCGTTTCCTTGCCATTTATCCTCCCTGGCACTTGCTCATCATGGATGTGTGCTTTCTCCCACCTAAGCTGGAGCAGGGATCTCTGAGTTTCTCTTCTGCCAACTACAGACAAATCCCTGCTTTTAAAGTGCTCAGATGATTAGTGCAGGCCCACCAGGTAATGCCTCTAATTTAGACAACTGATTTTTAGGCTGGGCACTGTGGTGTAGTAGACTAAGCCTGCTCCTGTGGAACTGGCATCCCATATTAAGTGTTGGTTCATATGCTGGGTACTCCTCTTCCAATCAAACTCTCTGTGACCTGGGCAAGCAGTGGAAGACAGCCTGAGTCCTTGGGCCCCTGCACCCATGTGGGAGACCCAGAAGAAGCTCCTAGCTCCTGGCTTCAGATTGGCTCTGCTCTGGCCATTGCAGCCCTTTGGGGAGTGAACAAGCAGATAGACAACCTCTCTGGCTCTGCCTCTTTCTGTCTGTAACTTTGTCTCAAATGAATAGATAAAATCTTAAAGAAAAAAGAAAGTCTTAACAAGACAACCAATTTAGGACCTTAATTACACCCATAAAATTCCTTCACTGTGCTAATTAAATTATCATTGGATTGAATTACTGGGATAAAGCTGTGTATGCCAGGGGCTGGTGCAGATCTCAGAATTCTGTCTACCACTTGGCCCCACTGCAGAGTGGTGAATATTAAGGTAGCAGGGGAGGGGAAGAATAGTATCTTTTACCACCCATCATAAAGTTCATGGCTGTGACTCCTATAAAAAAGATTAACAAGAGAAATGAGTACATATTTAAGTTTTAAATGACATGAAGGCCTTCAGAAATGAAGACCCAAGGAAACAGGGAAATGTGTATTTTTATGGTAGTTGTACAGAAATATGATGAACAAAATAGTATGAACTAATGGTTAGAACCTAGGGTGCTTTCCTCAATTGGACCTGTTTGTTCAGTTTCTACTTCATGTCTCCGTGACTTCAATGGTAAAGACGTGTAAAGGAAGGAATGTCTTTATTATTCTTCCAGGTGTGGGACAGTCCCTCTGGAATGAAGATTTAACTACTTATTTCCAGAGGAAAGTCAGTAAGGTTTCATGGCTTGCTTCCTGGGAGAAGGGGCAAGGGGTGTTCTCTCCTGTCTCTATGGCCTATCTGTTGTTCTCTCAAATACTAGGGTGCTGTTTAGGGGATCATGACCTTAACCTCATGATTAAGTTGACTTGCCTATGGCGCAGGATTGATGAGATGGGATTCCAGAGTCATGGGATTCCTTTGGAAAAAAAAAAAAAACTGGGATTATCAGCAGGAGCACCAATTTTCCGACATTCATGACAAATTTGCTCAGTAAGTGATAAACCCTGGTTCCATGCTTCTCTAAGGATAGCACTGAACTTAGAGAATGCCTTCAATCCTGAAATGGGTACTGCAGCAGCCAGAGGCCTGGAACAAATCAATGTGTTCTCAAATGGGAGAGTTTAATAAAGGGTCTTTATCATTTACAAAAGAGTGGACAGAGTTTAGGAAATCCAACAAGCAACTGTGCAGTACCTCTCCTAGGTTGAAATGAAAAAAGGGAAAGTTAGGACAGGAATTTGGAGTTGGGAGGGGTGTGGAAAGGGTCTTTGAGCTGTAGCCTGTGGTGGAAAGATGCTGCCCACCTGTGGAAACTGGGCAGGGAAGCAGAGGTGAATAAATAGTCTGACTTCTACAACATCTTATCTGTAGCCAAGAGGGCAATAGTCTGTTGGTTCTGTCCTCAGAGAACAGATTCCTGGGGCAAGAATGTGATGGAGAAATGTAGAGAGGGGATCTAGAAGATTAAATAAGAGATTCATAGCACAATTACCAGAGATATGTCTTGGCTGTGGTCAGGGCTACAGGCTCTGTTGTGATTCACAGATGAAATCTGTTTCTTCCTCCTGGATGTTTCATAGAGAGTTTCATGAAGCTTGGTTATCACTCTATTGCATTATGTGAAACCATTTATGTGTAAGCCTATCTTTCTTCCTATGTTAGGAACTTTCCCAGACAAGAGCTATCTCTTATTTACCTCTGTACTCACAGTATATGTGTGCCTGGCCCATGGTAGGTTTTAAACAAATGTTTGTGGAATTACAAAAATATGAAATCAATAGCAAATAATTATCAAAGTCTTGTAAGTAAATTGGATAACAGGGGTATATGCAAATATACAATACTCTCATTGCTTTCTAATGGGGAATGTTATACACGGGCTGATGAATTTGGAAGATTCTTTTATCACCGCTATGACAAATCCTGATACTATGAGGACCTATTGTTCTACTTCCATTTTCTATTAAAGGTATCAGTTTTAGGTTTTAGTATAGATTCTGTTCAATGAGCACCAGACTCCGTCCACAGAGAACAAGGAACACCAAACACAGAGCACACAGCACAGCTCAGAGCTACTGCTGACCAACTGCAGTTGGCCGTCTGTCTAGTCTAATGCCTCTGGAATAAGATGTGATGCTTTGCCTGCCTGCCATTATCACATGTGGTGTTGGCTGCCAAACAGGGAGTGCAGTGTGCTTAGTTTATGGAAAAACTGTTTTCTTCTGTTTCACTTTTTGACATTTTCAAAGCACGAGGTAAGGATGAATGTGGTCAGCTTGATTTATGATAATTGTTTTTGTTCCCATAGAATCATATGCTGGAGAATCACAGGGACTGACAGTCAGGGGAAAAATGTAAATGCCATAATTTTGTTAATTATTTTAGCATGTGTTTCTTCCACATGTCTGAAAGCAAATGTAATTGAGGGTTGTGGTTTCTGGGGCATGGCCAGAAGCACGATGTGACTAACAACTGAGGAAAATACCATGGGATATCATGTGGTGGAGGATATTTAATCTTTTTTCCCTACTAAAGCAAAGGTTTTTTCAGTATTTAAATGCATCGCTGGAATATGAAAAGAATTATACAAATGGAACCCTTGAATTTGCATTTTTTAACAGATTAAAAAATAACGTATGAAATGCACTTTCAAGTTCTGTGGCTATTGCATTCCATCCTAGAGTTTTCTATTTCAAAAATTGGATTGGAAAGAAAACAGCCCTTTCAATTCTTTAAACATTTCAATGATGATAAAAGCCTTTCTTAAGCAAACATTCAGGAAATTTAGATACTAGTATGAAACCATAATCTCCCCTCACCTTGTTGTTCCAAAGCATAATAACTCTATTGAGAACTCCTGAAAGCAGTGGGTGATCTGACCTCACAGCTTCATATACTATTTCTTATTTTTATGACAGGAATTTCATGATTTCAAGGAAAGATTAGAAAAAATAAAAGCCACCCCCAACCCACCATCTTAGGCAAATGATCTGGTTGCTGCTTGAACAAAGCAAAAGGTTGGGCTCACATGAAGCCCTCTTGAAGTCTTCCTGTTTTGGGGATGGACTGCAAATGCTATTAGTATGTTTCCCGGCACTTCAGTCTTCTGTGAAGTGCACAGTAACAGGATCTTGGAAGAGCAAGCATCTGGTAGCCAGAACCTCACAAAGATTTTCCCATATTATGCAGAACTCTGAGCTGGTTTTGTGACTGTTCTATTAATGTTTTCATACTGTTCTTTCCTCTGTTTTTCTCATCCACGTTTAGGATTCACAAATATTTCTGTCACACAGAAAACTGACTACACATAGGCAACTAAAGTGATCACTAGCAGGTCATAGGAAGCTGCTGGGGACTTAACACTCCCCCTGCTTCATCCCATCCCTTCCCCCATCACTGACCACTAACCTCACTGTTGCTAACTGTGAGTTGTAGGAACCAATGGAAAGTGTGTCTTGCCGCTAATGGAAGAAAGGATCCAGGGTGTTATAGGAGGAATATATAAAAAAAAAAAAAAGAAAATCAAATTATGGTGAGCAGAGGAAGAAGCAAAGCTGGAACAGTGGCTCTGGTTTCTTTAGGAAACTCAGTGTGTGAATGCCCTGAAATGTATCCAAATGTCTGCTTGTACGAGCCCTTGTAAAATTACTTTTTCCAAAGTGAGAGTCTAGATTTCCATTTTATTCTCAGATCATCTGAGTATCAAAATTTTTGAACTGATTATGGTCTTTACTTAATGTATGCTAAACTGATCTTCTGTATATAAAGAGAAACGAAAATGAATATCTTTTTTTTTAAACTTTTATTTAATGAATATAAATTTCCAAAGTACGACTTATGGATTACAATGGCTTCCCCCCCATACTGTCCTTCCCACCCACAACCCTCCCCTTTCCCACTCCCTCTCCCCTTCCATTCACATCAAGATTCATTTTCGATTATCTTAATATACAGAAGATCAGCTTAGTATACATTAAGTAAGGATTTCAACAGTTTGCTCCCACACAGAAACATAAAGTGAAAAATAATAGATGATTTTTTTTAAATGATGATGAAATCAGATCAGACCTATTGTCATGTTTAATCCCAGTGAGAGTCAAGTTGGGAATTGATAATTTCTTTCTTTCTTTTTTTTTTTTTTTTACAGAGGATCAGTTTAGTATGCATTAAGTAAGGATTTCAACAGTTTGCACCCCCATAGAAACACAAAGTGAAATATATTGTTTGAGTACTCGTTATAGCATTAAATCTCAATGCACAGCACATTAAGGACAGAGATCCTACATGAGGAGTAAGTGCACAGTGACTCCTGTTGTTGACTTTACCAATTGACACTCCTGTCTATGGCATCAGTAATCTCCCTATGCTCCAGTCATGAGTTTCCAAGGCTATGGAAGCCCTCTGAGTTCTCCGACTCTTATCTTGTTTAGACAAGGTCATAGTCAAAGTGGAGGTTCTCTCCTCCCTTCAGAGAAAGGTACCTCCTTCTTTGATAATGAATCTTGATGTGAATGGAAGGGGAGAGGGAGTGGGAAAGGGAAGGGTTGTGGGTGGGAGGGACGTTATGGGGGGGAAGCCATTGTAATCCATAAGCTGTACTTTGAAAATTTATATTCATTAAATAAAAGTTTAAAAAAATTATTTTCATATTTCAAGAAATCAGTTATCAGAGTATTAAATTTCTCAGGTACAGCCACAGCCACATTTCTACTGAATAAAGGACACCAAATAAACTTTATGGAAAAGAAACGTGGAAGAATTTGACATCAATTTATAATGTCCACTGTCATTACAATGAAATGCAACTTGTTCATAGTCACTAGTGAGAAACCTTGATGAAATTGATGAATTAAACCCAATCCTTTTTTTTTTTTTAACTTTTATTTAGTAAATATAAATTTCTAAAGTACAGCTTATGGATTACAATGGCTTTTTCCTCCCTATAACTTCCCTCCCACTTGCACCTCTCCCATCTCCAGCTCCCTCTCCCATTCCATTCACATCAAGATTCATTTTCAATTTTCTTTATATACAGAAGATCGATTTAGTATATATCAAGTAAAGATTTCAACAGTCTGCACCCACACAGAACATAAAGTGTAAAATACTGTTTCACTACTAGTTACAGCATTAATTCACATTGGACAACACATTAAGGACAGAGATCCCACATGAGGAATAAGTACACAGTGACTCTTATTGTTGACTTAACAATTTGACACTCTTGTTTATGGCATCAGTAATCTCCCTAGGCTCTAGTCATGAGTTGCCAAGGCTATGGAAGCCTCTTGAGTTTGCTGACTTCAATCTTATTTAGACAAGGTCATAGTCAAAGTGGAAGTTCTCTCCTCCCTTCAGAGAAAGGTACCTCCTTCTTTGATGGCCCGTTCTTTCTACTGGGATCTCACTCGTAGAGATCTTTCATTTAGGTGTTTTTTTTTTTTTTTTTTTTTTTTTTCCAGAGTGTCTTGTCTTTCCATGCCTAAAATACTCTGATGGGCTCTTCAGCCAGATCTGAATGCCTTAAGACTGATTCTGAGGCCAGAGTGCTGTTTAGGACATCTGCCATTCTATGAGTCTAATCAAGAGTAATTTTAATGTGAAATCACAAGATTATTCAACTAAATACCTTTTATTCATCTAAAGTATACACTCACACCTCATCACCACATTTCTTGACTGTGACTCCATTGGCACAATGAAATACAAGCTAATGGCAAATTCTGCTTTGACAATCTTCTAGGCAAATCTCATCTTTGTGATGATTTTCACTGGCTCAAGTAGCCATTTGCTTTTTAAAAATATGTTCATATCTTTTCATTATATTTTAATTTTAATTAGTTTTAACAGATTCAATGTGATTTGTATGTACAAGTCTAAGAACATAATAATGTTTCCCTCCTACTTTCCTCCCTCTCACCCTCCTTCCTTTTATATTTGTCTTTTTTCAGTTTATGAAATAACATGTTTTAAATTTACACCACAGTAAAAAAGCTTAATACTTCACTAAATAAGTTTAATAAGTAAAAAGAAAAAAGACCCTAGTTTAGTGGGAATATAGACAATGGCTATAAATAATAATTGAATGTATAAATGACGATTTCACCCATATGTAATTTCTTATCAATTAGTCATTCATAATTTCTTTCAATGAAATAGAACCAATGACAATGTAACATCTAAATATTTCCTGTGTGGTTACAAGATAATAATTATGTTCATTTAGACTTTAAACCATTTCCTCTCAACAGTTTATGCACAGGAATAATTCTATGCAGATTGAAATGCAAGTAATTATACACTGCATTTTTTGTACTCTATTAGTTACCACAGATCAGATTTTAGGACTGGTTTACTTCATTAAGTATAATGGTTTCTAGTTTCATCCATTTTTGTGTCAAAATATAGGATTTCCTTTTTCCATATTCCATATTCCATAGTGTATATTTCCACATTTTCTTTTTTTTTTTTTATCTTTTATTTAATGAATATAAATTTCCAAAGTACGTCTCATGGGTTACAATGGCTTTCCCCCCCATACCGTCCCTCCCACCCACCACCCTCCCCTTTCCCACTCCCTCTCCCCTTCCATTCACATCAAGATTCATTTTCGATTATCTTAGTATACAGAAGATCAGCTTAGTATACCTTAAGTAAGGATTTCAACAGTTTGTTCCCACACAGAAACATAAAGTGAAAAATAATAGATGATTTTTTTTTAAATGATGATGAAATCAGATCAGACCTATTGTCATGTTTAATCCCAGTGAGAGTCAAGTTGGGAATTGATAGTTTCTTTTTTTTTTTTTTTTTTAACAGAAGATCAGTTTAGTGTACATTAAGTAAAGATTTCAATCGTTTGCACCCCCATAGAAACACAAAGTGAAATATACTGTTTGAGTACTCGTTATAGCATTAAGCCTCAGTGTACAGCACATTAAGGACAGAGATCCTACATGAGGAGTAAGTGCACAGTGACTCCTGTTGTTGACTTTACAAATTGACACTCCTGTTTATGGCATCAGTAATCTCCCTATGCACCAGTCATGAGTTTCCAAGGCTATGGAAGCCCCTTGAGTTCTCCGACTCTTATCTTGTTTAGACAAGGTCATAGTCAAAGTGGAGGTTCTCTCCTCCCTTCAGAGAAAGGCACCTCCCTCTTTGAAGACCTGTTCTTTCCACTGGGATCTCACTCACAGAGATCTTTTTGCCAGAGTGTCTTGGCTTTCCATGCCTGAAATACTCTCATGGGCTTTTCAGCCAGATCCGAGTGCCTTTAGGGCTGATTCTGAGGCCAGAGTGCTATTTAGGACATCCACCATTCTATGAGTCTGCTGAGTATCTCACTTCCCATGTTGGATCACTCTCCCCTTTATTTATTCTATCGGTTAGTGTTAGCAGATACTAGACTTGTTTATGTGCTCCCTTTGACTCTTAGTCCTTTCATTATGATCAATTGTGAACTGAAATTGATCACTTGGAATAGTGAGATGGCATTGGCACATGCCACCTTGATGGGATTGAATTGGAATCCCCTAGTATGTTTCCAACTCTACCAATTGGGGCAAGTCAGCCCGAGCATGCCCCAAATTATACATCTCTTCCCTCTCTTATTCCCACTTTTATGTTTAACAGGGATCACATTTCAGTTAATTTTCAACACTTAAGAATAACTGTGTGATAATTACAGAATTAAACCAGTCATATTAAGTAGAACAGACAAAAAAAAATACTATGAGGGATAATGTATTAAGTTATCCAGATATAAGTTTATGGGCATCTGGGTTGATTCCATATCTCAACTATTATGAATTGAGCTGCAATAAATATGAAGGTTCAGAAAAGTCTTTTGAATGTTGATTTCACTGCATTTCAGTAAATTCCCAGGAGTGGGATGACTGGATCATATGGTAAATCTATTTTTAGCTTTCTGAGAAATCTCCATACTATCTTCCACAAAGACTGTACTAGTTCACATTCCCACCAACAGTGGACCAGGGTAACTTTTCCCCCAGATCCTCAACAGCATTTGTTGTTTGTTGATTTCTGTATGAGAGCCATTTTAACTGGGGTGAGGTAAAATCTCACTGTGGCTTTGATTTGCATTTTCCTGATGGCTAGAGATCCTGAGCATCTTTTCATGTGTCTGTTGATCATTTGAATTTCATCTTTTGAAAAATGATTGTTCAAGTCCTTTGCCCATTTCTCTAGTATGTCTTGAAATCTGGTGTTGTAATGCCTCTGGATTTGTTTTGTTGTCTAAGATTGCTTTAGCTATTTGGTGTCTCTTGTGCTTCCATATGAATTTTAGCATTGTTTTTTCTAAATCTGAAAGAATGTCGTTGTTACTTTGATTGGGATTGCATTGAATCTGTAAATTCCTTTTAGTAGGATGGACATTTTGAAGATATTAATTCTTCCAATCCATGAACATGGAAGATTTTTCCATGCTTTTGTGTCTTCTTCTGTTTCTTTCATTGTAGTTATTGTGAATAGGAATGATCTTAGAAGTTCTTTCTCAGCCATATCTTGTATATACAAAGGCTTTTGATTTTCGTGTGCTAATTTTATATCCTGCAACTTTACCAAAATTCTTTTGAGTTCCAATAGTCTCTTAGTGTAGTCTTTTGGTTCCCCTATACATAGAATCATGGCATCTGCAAACAGGGATTATTTTAACTCATCCTTTCCCATTTGTATCCTGTTGATCTCTTTCTCTTGCCTAATGGCTTCAGTACTATATTGAAAGTAATGGTTAAAGTGGACGGACACACTTGTCTGGTTCCAGATCTTTGTGGGAATGCTTCCAACTTTTCCCCATTCAATAGGATACTGGCTATGGGTTTGTCATATATTACCTTGACTGTGTTCAGAAATGTTCCTTCTATACTCAATTTGCTTAAGGTTTTTATCATGTTCTACTTTATCAAATGCTTTCTCTGTATCTATTGAGATAATCATATGATTTTTACTGTTCACTTTGCTAATATGATGTAACACATTTATTTATTTGCAAATGTTAAACAATCTAGGCATACCAGGGATAAATCCCACTGGTCTGGATGAATGATCATTCTGATGTTTAGTTAGTATTTTGTTGAGGATTTTTGCATCCATGTTCATCAGGGATATTGGTCTATAGTTTCCTTTCTTTGTCATATATTTTTCTGGTTTTGGAATTAAGGTGATTCTGGTCTCATAAAAGGAGTTTGGGAGGAGTCCCTCTGTTTCAATTGTTTTGAATAGCTTGAAGAAAATTAGAAATAGTTTTTATTTAAAAGTATAATAAAGTTAGGCAATTAAGCCATCTGGTTCTGGACTTTTCTTTATTGGGATTTTTTTTTCATTACTGGTTCAATCTCCATCTTGGTTATTGGTCTATTTAAGTTTTTAATGTCTTCATGCCTCAATTTTGGTAGAGTGTATGTGTCCAGGATTCTATCCGTTTCTCTAGATTTTACAATGTTTTGGCATGCAACTCTTTGTTGTAATTCCTGATTATTCTTTTTATTTCTGTGGTATCTGTTGTTATATCTACTTTTTTATCTCTGGTTTTATTGGTTTGTTCTTCTCCCTCTTTTTTTGGTTAGTTGCGCCAATGGTGTTTTAATTTTGTTTATTTGTTCAAAAAAACTAGCTCTTCATTTCACTGATCTGTTGAATTTTTTCACTTCAATTTTGTTTATTTCTTCTGTAATTTTTCACAAAAAATTATTTGTTTATTTGAAATGCAAAGTTACAGAAAGAGGCAGAGAGAGACAGTTCTTTCATACAGTGTTTCACTCCACAGATTGCTGCAACAGCTGGAGCTGCGTCGATTTGATGCCAGGAGCTTCTTCTTGGTCTTTCACGTGGGTGCAGGGGCTCAAGGACTTGGACCATCTTCTATTGCTTTCCCAGGTCATAGTATAGAGCTAGGTCAGAAGTGGAGCAACTGAGACTTCACCCGGTACCCATATGGGATGCTGGCACTGTAGACGGCAGTTTTACCCACTACTCCACAGACCTGGACTCTCTTCTGTAATTTTAATTATTTCTTTTCTCCTACTAATTTTGGGTTTGGTTTATTGTTGTTTTTTTAGGCCATTGATAGCTCATCAATTTTATGCCTTTGAATTTCTTGGTGTTGGCATGAATTCCTATAAACTTCCCTCTTAGCACTGTTTTTTTCTATATCTCATAAGTTTTGATAGGCTGTATTGTCATCTTCACTCATTTCCAGGAATTTTTTGATTTCCCTTTTGATTTCTTTATATAATCCACTGTTCATTTAGGAGCATGCTATTCAGTCTCCATGTGTTTGCATATGTTTTAGAGATTCTTGAGTTTTTAATTTCCAGTTTCATTCCGTTGTGGTCAGAGAAGATGCATGGTATGATTTCAATTTTTTCTGAATTTACTGAAACTTGCTTTATGGCCTAGAATATGGTAAATCTTAGAAATAGAATTGAACAAAAGAATCTGTGTTCTTGAACTGTGAGATGAAGTATTCTATAGATATCAGTTAGGTCCATTTAGTCCATAGTGTTATTAGCTCTGTTGTTTCTTTGTTGATTTTCTGTCTAATTGATCTGTTCATTGATGAAAGTGAGGTACTAAAGTCCCTGTTACTATTGTATTGGAGTCTACATCTCCCTTTAGATTCATTAAAATTTATTTTAAATAACCAGGCATCTTGGCATTGGGTGCATATATGTTCATTACAGTCACATATTCCTGTTGAATTGATTCCCTTAATCATTACATGATACCCTCCCTGGTCTCATTTACCAATTTTTGTGTTAAAGTCTATTTCGTCTCATTTTAGTATGGCTATACCTGCTCTTTTTTGCTTTCCATTAGCATGAGATATCTTTTTTTTGTTGTTGACAGGCAGAGTGGACACTGAGAGAGAGACAGAGAGAAAGGTCTTCCTTTTTTCCGTTGGTTC
Source organism: Oryctolagus cuniculus (assembly GCF_964237555.1). NCBI lineage: Eukaryota > Metazoa > Chordata > Mammalia > Lagomorpha > Leporidae > Oryctolagus > Oryctolagus cuniculus. Next base: position 58,083,761 of record NC_091436.1, read on the forward strand.
ACCCTCCAATGGCCGCTGCGGCCAGCGTGTTGTGGCCGGTGTACTGCACTGATCTGAAGCCAGGAGCCAGGTGCTTCTCCTGGTCTCCCATGCGGGTGCAGGGCCCAAGCTACATGAGATATCTTTTTGCATCCTTTCATTTTCAGTCTGCTTACATCTTTGTTGGTGAGTTGCATTTCTTGTAGGGTACAGTATTCTGGGTTGACAGTTTTTTCTTTTAATACTTGGACTATGCCTCTCCATTCTCTCTTAGCTGGTGTTGTTTCTGATGAGAAATCAGCTGTGTGTCTAATTGGAGATCCTCTTAAGATAAGCTGGCATTTCTTTGTGCATGTTTTAGAATACTTTCTTTACGTTTTACTGTTGAATGCATCTAACTGGTTCCCTGATTTTGTCCTCCTTCAATATTGCCTGTTGATTTTAATGTATGTAGTGATTACAATTATTTTAGCACTCACTCTAATATATAAATGGCTAATATACCATGTTTGCAAATTATAGCATTCTGGATTTGTTTGAATACTTACTCTAACCCATGAGTTTTCTACCATTTGATATTTTCTTCTTACTTGTTGGCATTCCCTTAAATTTGAAGAACTCCTTTTAGCATTTCTTATAAGCCTGTTCTGATGGTGGTAAATACTCTGTTTTTGTTTGTCTGTAAACCTTTTTACCTTGCCCTCATATCTGAAGATAGCTTTGATGAGTACAGTATTCTTGGCTAGTCGTGCTTTTCCCTGAGTACTGTGAAATTTTCATCTCACTCCTGTCCTGTAGTATTTCTACTGAGAACTGAGAACTTTTCAGTCAGGTGAATTAAGACCCCTTAATACGTTGTTTGCTTCTTCTCTCTTGAAACTTCAAGAATTCTCTGTTTTTAACCTTGGAGAGTTTAACTACAATATGTCTTGGGGTGGACCTGATTGAGTTGAATCTGACTGGGGAACTTTGACCTTTTTATACCTAGACAATTGTAGTTTTCTCCAGTTTTCTGTGATTATATCTTCGAATGTGCTTTCTGCCCCCTGCAGATTTCTATCCTCTTGAATCCTAATAACCTGGATATTTGTTATTTTAAAGGTATTCCATATTTCTCATGAGTTTTCTTGATTCTTCTTTTTTATTTTTATTTATTTTAAAGATTTATTTATTGATTTGAGAGGCAGAGTTACAGAGAGAAAGAGGGAGAGACAGAGAGAGAGGTCTCTTTCACTCACATGTTCACTCTCCAAATGGCCTCAACTGCCTGAGCTGGACTGATCTGAAGCCATGAGCCAGGAACTTCTTCCAGGTCTTCCACGTGAGTGCAAGGGCCCAAGCACTTGGCCATCTTCCACTACTTTCCCAGACCCTTAGCAGGGAGTTAGATTAGAAGTGGAGCTTCTAGGACTTTAACTGGCACTTCCACGGGATGTCAAAACACAGGTAGAGGCTTAATCTATTATGCCACAGTGCCAGACTCTTGATTCTTCTTGAGTTTTTTTCTTTTTTCTTTTTAATTTTTCTCCTGCAAATGTATATTTTCAAAGAAACTATTTTGATCTCACTGATTTTTCTTCTGTTTGATCTATTCTGCTTATGATGCCTTCAATTGTGTTTTTAATTGCACTTAGTGTACTTTTCAGTTGAAGGATTTATGCTTGATTTTGTTCAATTACTTTCATCTATCAAATCTGTATGAATTGTTTGAGTTCTCTTGAATCCCATTGAGTTTTCCTAAAACAACTATTTCAAAATCTTCATCTGAACATTCAGAGATTTCAATTCCTAGATGGTTGATTTCTGTCACCTTATTTTGCTCTTTAGGTATGGTCATGGGTCCCTGGAAGTTCTTGATGCTTGTTGGTATTTGTCTTGATGCTTGTTGGTATTAAAGCATTAGTTATAGTAACCTGCCTTCTTTTTGCTGTCCTTGAAATTCTAAGCAGTCTGTTTACTTTCTGTGAGGCTATGGATATTTCTGCTATGTTAGCTTAGAGAATATCCTAATTTAGTTCACTCCAGGTCTGCTTTTGATATGTTTTTACTCATTCTGTCTTATCATACTCCCCAGTTAAATTTGTCCCAAGTAAGCATCTTACATATTGTTTAGTATGAACTGGAGAATTGACTAAAAAGTAATCCATTCCTATAAGGTTCTCCTTGGGTCTTTGGTAGGCTTAGACTCCTTATCCTGTTTCCATGAAGTTCACAATGCTAGATCACACCTAGCATTCTCAGCCATCAAGACCAGAGCAACCTGGGAGTGGGATCAAAGCTCACACTGCTTTGGTTTGTCTTCTGCCGAGGTGGGATCACTGCCTGATGCCACACCTACCAGTCACTAGTGATATTGGATGAGGTATATGACTACCTAACCACACTGAACTTCACTGAGCACAGAAACAGGTCCACAGACTTTGTCTGCAGGCACTGGCATGAGGACATGGATTGTTAGGATTCAGCAGGCTGGCACTGATAGCCCTGTGATTCCTTGCTATCTTTCCAGGGGTGTAGGAGGGATGATAAAGGTGGACCATAGGTGGGGCATATTTGGGCCTTGCTGTCACTGGGTTGTGCACACTTGGGGAGTACACATCAGGCCTACAAGAGGCTGACAGTGTTGCATGCTGAAGCAAATCTGTCGTACCACGGTTGAAGTCTCTGCCTGATACTAAGGCAAGTGCAGAGACTTTATACAGATACTTGCCTTGAATTAAAACCGCTAAAATTTTCCAAGCCTTGGCTCTTACTAACCCAGCACTGACACACAAGACATATAGTCCTGGGGTATCTTCCTATCTTCCTGAGGTTTGAGGAAAGTGAAAAAGGGAGCTTTCTGGCCACCAGGACCAGTCCCAGACTGGTTGCACCTGAGGTGTTCACCAAGCTTACCAGAAGCTAGCAGTTACACATGATAAAATGAGACTGACCTCCAGAATGCAGGCCTCTGTCCTCTGCAGGGCAAGGCTACAGACTTGGTTTGGGAACACTGGCCTGGGCTAGAAACCTTTGCGCTTTCTCAATGTTGGGTCTTGGTGTGGTAGGCCATGACCTATGACCTATCATGAGCCCTGAGGCATGGTCCTAAGCTACTTCCTCTGTCTTGTCTTTCTGTACTGCTAGAATTTTGAGTCCTGCCAGTGGCTTGGGGAGGGTGGTGGAAGATACTGGCTGCTGCTGATCCAAATATTCACTCCACAGATAGGGGCCTGGGAATTGGGGCAAGGGGTTGGGGTTCAGTCTGAGTTTTTCTCTATGAGCCTGGTACTAGGATTCATTCACTCTTCATCTCCTAAATGCAAAGCATCTCTCTCTGAACCTCATTCCTTTGAGTTGGGAAAGGACTGTAGTGGGCAACTCTCCTTCTTGATATTTTTAATGCAATTTTTCTTGTTTTATGAGAGGTTGAGGCACCACTTCTGTAGCTCTTGTGAAGGTGCTTTGGTATGTGCAGAGCTATCACATTGTTGTTTCTTTAGGGAGGTGGCCATGGGAGACTCTTCCTTAGCTGGCAACTTGGTTCAGTCTGTTGAGATGACTTGCTGCTAGAATTCGTACCAGATCATCAATGTACCTGAGTTGGCTATATTCAAGGTGATTGACTTACCTTTCTGAAACCACAGGAGTGTGATTCATAATCTTGAAGACAAATGCCCTCCACTTAGTGACTACTGTTCCTGCCATCTTTTTTTTCTTAGGGACCATATGAAGCAGAGCCAAGAGCAATGAATAATTTTAGAAGAATTTTCTAACAGATCCTAGGTCTCGGTACATTATTCTGGCCAGAAAATACACATTTATTTTTAGCTCAAGGCGGAATGTTTCTCTCTCCCTTTCCAGGATAGTTCTGTATAAAACTATCATGATTCCTTTTCTTAAATTGGTGTGAGAGGACCTTCTTTTCCCTAGTCATGCAGTGGTTCCCCAGGGTGAATATAATATATATTTTTAAGATTATTCTTACTTTATCCAGTAACATTATAGATTTGCCTAATCCTGATACATTTCAGTTTATTTTAACTGAAATTTTGAGTATTTCAAAATCTTTGTACACACACACACACACACACATATATATATACACACACAAAAAAAATGTATGTACTTACTGTATCTGTCAGAGCTGTTGGGTCATATGGCTTGTTATGGATTTCACAATTTAACACTCAGAAAAGTTGTTTCAACATTTAGGGGCAGGAAGTACGTATAATTATTTTCTTCTTCGCCACCAAAAGATTATGTAACTCATCTCCTGATTCCACTGTCAAAAATATGAAAACAAAATAAAACAACACCAACAACAAAAGTCCTGCAATGAAATAAGAATAAATGATGAAATTACATAGACTTTTTGAATCCTCATATTTGTGATATTTACTTCAATTTGCTTTAAATAGCTGTTTTTTTTTTTTTTTTTTGACAGGCAGAGTGGACAGTGAGAGAGAGAGACAGAGAGAAAGGTCTTCCTTTGCCGTTGGTTCACCGCCCAATGACTGCCGCTGTTGCTAGGAGCCAGGTGCTTCTCCTGGTCTCCCATGGGGCACAGGGCCCAAGTACTTGGGCCATCCTCCACTGCACTCCCTGACCACAGCAGAGAGCTGGCCTGGAAGAGGGGCAACCGGGACAGAATCCGGCGCCCCGACTGGGACTAGAACCTGGTGTGCCGGCGCCGCAAGGCGGAGGATTAGCTTAGTGAGCCACGGCGCCAGCTAAATAGCTGTTCTTAATTATACTTCTAGAAATACTATCTCATTTATACATTCTTTTTTGTTGCTGTTATTAATATTGTTCTCTCAAATGCTCCATGGATGAGGATAAACCAAACATTCAGACATAAAGCAAACGAATCAGCTACTTTCCCTACTCCTCTGTTCAGTATAAGGAAGTTCCCTACGCTCTACTGAGGAAAAACAGAAGTTCACACTTTTATAAATTTTATGCTTGTGAAATGACAAATACCCCAACTTTATTGTAAAATATAGTTTAAATTTGAAGAAAATCGTTTGTAGTGAAATTCTGATTCTAAAATAGTCATTTCTAGAATAGTCCATTTCTAGAATAAATGGAGTAGCCCAGCAATGCATAAATCATATATTACATACACTAGTGTACATTGTATTTATTTGTCCATATATATATGACATACAGTGTTGTATATATATTATGCTAAGATCTACGTGGTTTTGCAGTTTCTCCTGAGTAATCATGTATCTAAGATTTACGTTCTGGTTTGAGGTCTAAGTAATCAGAGGTTTGAAATACTAAGCATACATGCATATCATATTGTGGGGAGCAACTCGGACTAGACTAAGTTACTGGAATTAAGACTTATTCTATGCATCTGCTCTCCCACAATATGGCGCTGGGAGAGGAATAAACAGCTTCTACACAGGTGCCTCCAGTTCGACCAATAACCTGCAGGAGCTGATTCTGCTCCTGATTGGAGGAGAGCAGCGTACTCGGTGTGTGGGTAGCAGAGTTGGGATTGGTGGAAGAGGACTATAAAGGAGGAGAGAGACAACATGCACCAGGAACATCTAAGAGGAACACCTGAGGAACATCTGAGCAGCCCCCGAGAGAGCCGGCTGGCGGTGTGCCGCTCCCCCGCGGAAGTGGGGAAAGTGACAGGGGGGCCCGCCCCTCCACGGAGGTGGAGGGATGGCAGCCAACCCGGGAAGAACTAGCAGCAAACCCGGGAAGGGCCAAGCAGACAAAAGAACAACGCAGGGTCCTGTGTCGTTCCTCCATGAAGAGGGGGAGCGACATCATACGCTCTTCTATATGTGACAAAATGTAAGCAAATGAAATAGACTTCTGCTTTTCTTCTAGATGTAAAGTCCTACCCTCATTGTGTTGCTACTGGCACAAATAGAAATGAATTAAGATATTTCTTACAATCCATGCATACAATTTTCCACTTCCTCTGTTTCTTCCAATTTCCTGAATCTAAAATTGCTGTTTCTGGGAGCTTCTTGAAGCAGGTATTGGGAGCAGATAATGCAACACATCCATTACCAATCAAGAGGAGGAACTGATGATCTATCACTGCGAATAAAACAAACACCACATATTTTATCCTTTTTTTTTCTACCACTGGAAACTGGGTAGGGAATCTGTTCCAATAGTAGTGAACAAAGACAGTTTTTTGGGATTTACGTGAACTACCTCCTATTATTTTTTATTCTAGGAGACTAATCAAGACACTAAAAAACACAGTGGGTAAAATAGGTAAGATAGTTTTTGTCATATTAATTATATATTTCAATAAAGGTTAATTTTGGAAATAGTTTTACAGATGCAATAAATAAATACAACTGAAATAAATTACATCGGGGAGACAAATAACTTTGAAAATAGTTATAGCTGGAACCAGTACTTCAAAAATGAAGAGAATTCAATTAAATATGAATGACAAACAATAAGGCAGAGGTCTCCATCTCGATGTTCTTTTCTAAAGCCATCTGGTCAATGAGGATTGATAAACATTGGCCCAGTATTAATATATGATGTTTAACATATTTTCTAGAAAAATCATTATATAATGAAAGTATTATGGAACAATAATATCAATGAAGGGGGTTACCTTTATTTCTCTTCTCACTTTAGGAATCCTCATGTATAGGATTTTAGGGTTCATGTCTATCCTTAGACTCTTGCAAACCTTCCATTTCTTGATGCTCCCACTGCCAAGAAAATGCATACTTTTACATAGGATTAACAGAAGATACCTTTCAGAGGAAAAGAGTGACAGAATGGTGAAGATGTTGGTAGTAGGTTATATGTTAACCTTATGTTACACTTAGGTTATATGTCTGCTTTGATCCTGGCCAATTGACTTCCTCTTTGGAGTGATTCTTTCCTAAGATGACATCTGAAAGTTAATGGAAACTTTTATTTCCCCCTACTCTGGATGGGAGGTACTATTCTCATTTAGGGGACAGAGACCAGGAACTTTGCTAAACGTCCTCCAATGAACATATTGGTCATATTTACAAAATTATCTGATCCCAAATTTCGGTAGCACTGAGTTTGAAAAATTGTTCTAGATTAACCCAGTTTAAATGATAAATTTAATTTCAATTCAATAATCTTTACCTTTATTAGCCAGGAAATGCAGCAAATCACAAAGCTATTCATTTAAGAAATATTCAATAATAGTTCAATGTGGTACAAGGGAAGAAAAAGACGTAGTCCCTAAATTTCTACTTCATCAGATGTCAGCAATGTCTTATCACTTGAAAACATTTATTTGACGTATCTACTTGATTATTTCACAGGTATGCCGTAGAGTCAGATTCATTGAGAATTGATTTATAACATTTTTTTTCTATTGATTGGCATAGATAATCTGTTTTTTTTTTAATCTTCTTCATTTCCTTTGGTAGATAATCTGTTTTTTTTTTTAATCTTCTTCATTTCCTTTGGTGTGTATGAGCCTTGAATAGTTGTTGAGATAAAATAATCCAACATCATTAAGTACTTAGTGAATATTTATCATGGGAGTAATTTGCAGAAAAGTAACTTTCCTAGTTTTAAACCCCATGAAGAGCTCAATAATATCTGAATAAGATTTTAAAAAGAGTTAGCATTATTTCCACCCATCCTCTGTCATAGCAAACAGCAGGTTGTGCCATTCTTACTGAAGCATATTTTGCACCATTCTTACTGAAGAGAATAAATATTTATTGCCAATCTTGAAAGACAGATTTGATAACTGATGGAAAAATCACACTGCTTTGTCAGTTCACATAAATAGTAATTCATCATGGAAACGTGCTGATCGGTTCAGTCTGGTTTGAATTTAAACCTTAGTGCATTCCTGGGAAATAGCTGAAGTACCTGAACCTCATTTAGAAATCTCCAGCACATTATCTAAGCATGTGCACAATACTTCTTAGGCCATAGAATGGATCTTCTAAGAAATAACAAAAATATTCATGCTCAAGGAACAGTAGAGGCTGCTTATGTTTGAGAAAAACACATCTGAGTGTCTGCTACAACTTGAAGAATACTTTGGAAATACAATCTGACTTCATTTTTGGAATAGATGCTTAACAAATTGGGATAAAGGATCAGATCAGTGTTCACCAGACACAATGAAAAATAACCAGAGTTGGGTATTTTTTTTTTCTCTGACAATCAGTATTCAGTGAGGCAGTGAGGGGGTAGTGTGGGATTTTTTCTCTGTTAAACATTTGGGCCACCCCAATGGGAAGCTCCTCTGTGATGCTAGAAAATTGACATAATCTGACAAGCCAGTGTGTGTGTCCAACTGCAAGGAATCTTGGTGTGGGTGAGACAGGAGCTAACAAATTTGATACATGGGAATATTACTCCCAGATGCTCCCCCAAGGGGAAGAACAACTGTCTTTCAGTGGTCTGTCCTTTCAAGATGAGTCCAATGGCATTTGCACTGAAATTTGTTAGTTCTCAGAGAAGAAGCAATGCATAATGGCTGCATTTTGTCAGAAAAGGAAAACAAGCATTTCTAATGGACTTTGTCCCATTCCATAGTGAAAAATCAGTGTTTGGAGACCATCCAAAGGAAATCAAAGAAAGAAATCTCTTGATGATGAGGATATAAGGAAAAATGAACACAGTGGGGATGTGTGGTGTTGATTTTAAATGGAAGAGAAGCCTAATCAGGCTGAGCCATGCCACTTGTCAGTTATAGCCCTTGTGACGAAAGCCTGTGTGAAAGACCACTGAAAGCAAGTGTCACTTATGCCAACACACTAACATCCATAGCTTGTCCTTTCTCAAACTCTTTCATGTCAGTTGGAAACAAATGTCCATCTGAGAATATTTTTGTGTTTCTATTAAAGAAACTTTGGTACTCAATATGAGTTGCAGTTACAAAGCTTTCTCTATTTTTTAAAATTAATTTGACAGATAGATTTATAGAGCGTGAGAGAGAGAGAGACAGAGAGAAAGGACCTCCCTCCATTGGTTCACTCCCCAAATGGCTGCCTCCAGGAGCCAGATGCCCCTCCTTGGTCTAACATGCAGGTGCAGGGGCCCAAGCACTTGGGTCATCCTCCACTGTCCTCCCGGGCCACAGCAGAGAGCTGGAATGGAAGAGGAGCAACTGGGACTAGAACCCGGAGCCCATATGGGATGTCAGCACCACAGACAGAGGGTTAACCAAGTGAGCCATGGCGCCGGCCCCATAAATCTTTCTCAATTTATCAGTTCCACAGATTTCTCGGCATTCTTCACATCATCTGAACTCAGGAATGCAATGCTTGTTTTCCTAATTGACTTCAATTCTTTAGATTTCACATTCTGAAAATGACACACACAGCATGCAAAACTGCACTCACACTATCTAAGTTCATGATGTTAATGGAGCATCTTAAGGAAAATATAAGAACTATTGGACAGACACCATTTATACCATCCAAGTTTCAGAGGAGCAAGCCCAGGTTGTGAACAACATAGGTTGTGATACTGCATCCTGTATCCAGTGTCTAATAGGCACATTTGACTTATTTCTGTTTATTTTATTCCTTCATTCTATTAATGAAGTTATAGTTGCTCAACTGACAAAAATTAAACAGATTGATGAGTTTCTATTCCCTACTGTTGTTTTCTTAAGCTTCTCTCTCCTCTTACTACTCTACATAAGAGTAAAAAGATAACTCAATTCTATGAAAAATAGTTTTATTGCAATTTGGTTCAGATAATCTGGTTCAATCCTGGTAATATTTCAATTATCTCAAACTCATCATTTTAGTTAACTGAAATCTACCATTTTTACTTTTATGCTAAAACTTGGAAAGAAAGAAATACATTTTACTCATGGAATTTAGAAAATCTAGACTCAGTTTAATCAAATTGATATTACTTTTGCATTGTTCTATATTTAAATTTTTGTTGTATTACTCAGCAGACTTATAGAATGGCAGATGTCCTAAATAGCACTCTGGCCTCACAATCAGCCCTTAAGGCATTCAGATATGGCTGAAGAGCCCATCAGAGTATTTTAGGCATGGAAAGCCAAGACACTCTGGCAAAAAAAAAAACAAACAAACAAAAAAAAAAAAAACAAAAAAAAACCCTAAATGAAAGATCTCTGCAAGTGAGATCCCAGGAGAAAGAATGGGCCATCAAAGAAGGAGGTACCTTTCTCTGAAGGCAGAAGAGAACTTCCACTTTGACTATGACCCTGTCTAAATAAGATCGATGTCCGCGAACTCAAAAAACTTCCATAGCCTTGGCAACTCATGACAAGAGCCTAGGGAGATCACTGATGCCATAAACAAGAGTGTCAATTTGTTAAATCAACAACAGGAGTCACTGTGCACTTACTCCTTATGTTGGATCTCTGTCCTTAATGTGTTGTCCAATGTGAATTAATGCTATAAATAGTACTGAAACAGTATTTTACACTTTGTGTTTCTGTGTGGGTGCAGACTGTTGAAATCTTTACTTGATATATAATGAATTGATCTTCTGTATATAAAGAGAATTGAAAATGAATCTTGATGTGAATGGAATGGGAGAGGGAGTGGGAGATGGGAGAGTTGTGGGTCGGAGGGAAGTTATGGGAGGGAAAAGCCATTGTAATCCATAAGCTGTACATTGGAAATTTATATTTACTAAATAAAAGTTAAAAAAATTGTTGCATTATTAAAAAATCAAACAGATATTTATAATATTCTTTCAGAAAGGAAATATGAAGAATTAATTTTGCCCATATAACTGCCTCACTTATTCATTTTTATATCTTATGTATCTCATTGTTTAATTTTGCCTTGCAGTTTGTGTTAATTTTTAATTTATTTGCTATCAGTTCCATGTACACCCTTCCTTGCCCAGCTTTATAAAAATGAAACTGTGCCCTGTAAACATTTCTCCTTTGCCAGCTGGCAGGATGTTAACTTTCATCAATAGAGGGCACTAGTGGGACAATAAAAAGAAGTAGTGGCAGGAAGATGGCTTACGTTCCCCACTTTTTAAGTTAGTGTAGGAGTCTAGCAGCTCCAGCTTCATCTGTAGGCCATGTTTCCCCAGTAGGAGCAGAATCTGAGAAGCTCTCCTGCCCTTATTTGTGGTAACTTTGTTGAGCACTCTGAAGAGATCTAAGTCTATCTTGGGAGACCCACTCCTAAGTTTTTGGTCTGTTTATTATCCATAGCCCTGCAGCCTAAAGGTAGTAGCTGATTCTTTGTGCCAGTAAATTCTGGGCCACATAGAGTTCTTTTTCAGTGTTTAATAGCTGGATTTTCCTAGCTAACAATTCTTTATTCTTATTCAATGTGCTGCTGTAGTTTCTGCCTCTTGACAGGACTCTAACCAATATAAAGTTGTTTATAGGTCTTTTAGAGTGTGTATACCTAACACACTTAAACAATTTTAAGAACGCTTACTTCCATATGTCTATTTTTTAAAAGTTTCCCTGAGGATTTCACAGAATGCTTTATACTTGTTAGATGCTTCTTACTATGAAGAATAAGATGTGGACATCAAGAATATTATCAGCTAGTTAGAGAGAAAAGATCTGCAGACACAAAACTTTTATTATTGGACTATGAGAGGTGTTGCTATAGATGAATGTATAAGATAGAAAAGTAGCACTCCCTTGTTGGAGGGGCTGGAAGAGAGGATCACATATACTTCTCAGAGAAGTGTCATTGAGTTGAGTCTTCCAAGATGAAAAGAGGGAGGGTACACAGGGATCAAAGAGGAAAAGTCACCGCAGATCAAGGACAAGACTGAGATGTCAAAAAACAGAAGTAAAATGCAAAACAAGGTGAACTTGAGACATGATTCACATTTCCACACTGTCCTAGCCTGCGATGCATGTATGTGTATGTGGCATGGTAATGTGTGTAGAGGAGGAGACAGCATTGAGAGCAGTGAAACTTGAGGCTGGAGAGATGGGCTAGCTTTAGATCAGAAAGAACACTTTATCTCATACTAAAATGTTTGGATTTTATTTCATGAGCAACTATGAACTCATGCAAAGACGTTGAAGAAAATTAAAAGTAAGTCATTTGGGGATAGCATTATGAAGCAGCAAGTTAAGCCACCATCTGCGGTGCCAGCATTTCATATGGACTACAGTGCAAGTACCAGCTGCCCCACTTCCAGTCCAGCTCCCTGCAAATGTGCCTGAGAGTGGCAGCTGAGGATCTGAGTGCTTGGGCCTCTGTACCGATGTGGGAGACCCAGATGAAGCTCTTGGTTCCTGGCCCTTGCCAGGCCCAGTATGGCTGTTGTGGCCATTTAGGGAGTGAACCAGTTGATGGAAGATCTCTCTCTCTCTCTCTCTCTCTCTCTCCCCCTCCTTCCTTCCCTCCCCTTCTCTCTCTCTGTAACTCTGCCTTTCAAATAAATAAATAAATAAATAAATTCTTTAAAAAGTTAATCATTTATTTTATGCACCAAATATATTTAATCCTTTACTATATGGAATTTAGTATTAAAAGATTCAAATTCAAAACTTCAGACTTGTACTATAGTTAAAAGAAAGAGGTGTCAATACAATCAAAGCAATTTATGAAAAACCCATGGCCAACATCCTATTGAATGGGGAAAGGTTGGAAGCATGTCCACTAAGATCTGGTACCAGACAGGGATGTCCACTCTCACCACTGCTATTCAATATAGTTCTGGAAGTTCTAGCCAGAGCCATCAGGCAAGAAAAAGAAATTAAAGGGATACAAATAAAGAAGGAAGAACTCAAACTATCCCTCCTTGCAGATGATATGATTCTTTATTTAGGGGATCCAAAGAACTCTACTAAGACTATTGGAACTCATAGAAGAGTTTGGAAAAGTAGCAGCATATAAAATCAATGCACAAAAATCAACAGCTTTTGTATACACAGGCAATGCCATGGCTGAGAGAGAACTTCTAAGATCAATCCCATTCACAATAGCCACACACAAAAAAATCAAATACCTTGGAATAAACTTAACCAAGGATGTTAAAGATCTCTATGATGAGAATTACAAAATATTTTTTTATATTTTTTAATTTTTTTTGACAGGCAGAGTGGACAGTGAGAGAGAGAGACAGAGAGAAAGGTCTTCCTTTTTCCATTGGTTCACCCTCCAATGGCCGCTGCAGCTGGCATGCTGTGGCCGGCGCATCGTGCTGAACCGAAGCGAGGAGCCAGGTGCTTCCTCCTGGTCTCCCATGCAGGTGCAGGACCCAAGCACTTGGGCCATCCTCCACAGCACTCCCGGGCCACAGCAGAGAGCTGGACTGGAAGAGGAGCAACCAGGACAGAATCCAGTGCCCCAACCAGGACTAGAACCTGGAGTGCTGGTGCTGCAGGCAGTGGATTAGCCTATTGAGTCGTGGCACCAGCCTACAAAATCTTAAAGAAGGAAATAGAAGAGGATACCAAAAAATGGAAAAATCTTCCATGCTCATGGATTGGAAGAATCAATATCATCAAAATATCCATTCTCCCAAAAGCAATTTATACATTCAGTGCAATACCAATCAAAATACCAAAGACATTCTTCTCAGATCTAGAAAAAAATGATGCTGAAATTCATATGGAGACACAGGAGACCTCAAATAGCTAAAGCAATCTTGTACAACAGAAACAAAGCCAGAGGCATCACAATACCAGATTTCAGAACATACTACAGGGCAGTTGTTATCAAAACAGCATGGCACTGGTACAGAAAAAGATGGATAGACCAATGGAACAGAATAGAAACACCAGAAATCAATCCAAACATCTACAGCCAACTCATATTTGATCAATGACCCAAAACCAATCCCTGGAGTAAGGACAGTCTCTTCAATAAATGGTGCTGGGAAAATTGGATTTCCACGTGCAGAAGCATGAAGCAAGACCCCTACCTTACACTTACACAAAAATCCGCTCAACAAGGATTAAAGACCTAAATCTATGACCCGATACCATCAAATTATTAGAGAGCATTGGAGAAACCCTGCAAGATATAGGCACAGGCAAAGACTTCTTGGAAAATACCCCAGAAGCACAGGCAGTCAAAGCCAAAATTAACATTTGGGATTGCATCAAATTGAGAAGTTTCTGTACTGCAAAAGAAACAGTCAGGAGAGTGAAGAGACAATTGACAGAATGGGGAAAAATATTTGCAAACTATGCAACAGATAAAGGATTAATAACCAGAATCTACAAAGAGATCAAGAAACTCCAAAACTGCAAATCAAACAACTCACTCAAGAGATAGGACAAGGACCTCAATAGACATTTTTCAAAAGAGGAAATCCAAATGGCCAACAGCCACATGAAAAATTGTTCAGGATCACTAGCAATCAGCGAAATGCAAATCAAAACCACAATGAGGTTTCACCTCACCCCAATTAGAATGGCTCACATACAGAAATATACCAACAATAGATGCTGGCGAGGATGTGGGGAAAAAGGGACACTAACCCACTGTTGGTGGGAATGCAAACCTGTTAAGCCTCTATGGAAGTCAGTCTGGAGATTCTCAGAAAGCTGAATTAACCCTACCATACAGCTCAGCCATACCACTCCTTGGAATTTACCCAAAGGAAATTAAATTGGCAAACAAAAAAGCAGTCTGCACATTAATGTTTATTGCAGCTCAATTCACAATAGCTAAGACCAGGAATCAACACAAATGCCCATTAACAGTAGACTGGATAAAGAAATTATGGGACATGTACTCTATAGAAAAATATACAGCAGTCAAAAACAATGAAATCCGGTTATTTGCAACAAAATGGAGGAAACTGGAAAACATTATGCTGAGTGAAATAAGCCAGTCCCAGAGGGACAAATATCATATGTTCTCCCTGACTGGTGACAACTAACCAATCTCCAAAAAGGAAACCTGTTGAAATGAAATGGACACTATGAGAAACAGTGACTTGATCAGCCTTGTCCTGACTGTTGATGTACAACTTAATACTTTATCTTTTTTAGTATTTTTTTGTTCTACTTAATACTATTGGTTGAACTCTGTAATTAACACATAATTATTCTTAGGTGTTAAAATTTAACTGAAAAGTGATCTCTGTTAAATATAAGAGTGGGGATAAGAGAGGGAAGAGATGTGCAGTTTGGGACATGCTCAATCGGACTTGCCCCAAATGGTGGAGTTAGAAATGTGCCAGGGGATTCTAATTTAATCCCATCAAGATGGCATGTACCAATGCCATCTCACTAGTCAAAGTCATCAATTTCAGTTCACAATCGATCATACTGATAGGTCTAAGAGTCAAAGGGATCACATAAACAAGACTAGTGTCTGAAAATACTAACTGATAGAATAAAAAATGGGAGGGAAAAATCCAACAGGAGAAGTGGGATACACAGCAGACTCATAGAATGGCAGATGTCCTAACCAGCACTCTGGCCTCAGAATTAGCCTTAAGGCATTCAGATCTGGCTGAAGAGCCCATCAGAGTATTTAGGCATGGAAAGACAAGACACTCTGGCAAAAAAAAAAAAAAAAAAAAAAAAAAAAAAAAACCTAAATGAAAGATCTCTACGAGTGAGATCCCAGTACAAAGAACGGGCCATCAAAGAAGGAGGTACCTTTCTCTGAAGGGAGAACTTCCACTTTGACTTTGATGCTGTCTGAATAAGATCGAAGTCAGCAAACTCAAGAGGCTTCCATAGCCTTGGCAACTCATGACTAGAGCCTAGAGAGATTACTGACGCCATAAACAAGAGTGTCAAATTGTTAAGTCAACAACAAGAGTCACTGTGTACTTACTCCTCATGTTGGATCTCTGTCCTTAATGTGTTTTCAATGTGAATTAATGCTATAACCAGTACTCAAACAGATTTTTACACTTTATGTTCTGTGTGGGTGCAAACTGATGAAATCTTTACTTAATATATACTAAATGGTTCTTCTGTATATAAAGAGAATTGAAAATGAATCTTGATGTGAATGGAATGGGAGAGGAAGTGGGAGATGGGAGAGTTTTGGGCAGGAGGGAAGTTATGGGGAGGAAAAAGCCATTGTAATCCATAAGCTGTACATTAGAAATTTATATTTGCTAAATAAAAGTTAAAACAGAAGAAAGAGGGTGATCATGTATATAATATTTAAATATTAAGAAGTAGCAAGAAGTGCTAAATTGAATGGTAAAGACCAAAATGTCTTTATTTTGGCTATATTTGCCTTTCGTTGTGAAACATAAAATCTTAACTACTGAGAATCAAAATGTGTATTTACGTTTGATGGAAAGAGAAATTAGGGCAGTTAGGATGGGGTAGAACTTGGGCAGGGCTCTAGTGCACATTTCTTTCCTTTTTTTGACTCAAACTGGCACCCATGTGGAATGCTGACTCTACAGGTAACCTGCTGCACCATAGCACTGGCCTCCCATTAAAGCACATTTCTAATCAGAATTTATTCTCCAGTATACCACTACACGTTTATGACAGGTGAATTTTTGGTTATAAAGAGTTTTCTGATTGTGTAGTTGTAGGTAATGATAAAAGGGAGTATCCCCAAGGTAGACACTGAAAGCTGCTGAAATTTTCTTTTCCATGTAAATTATATTTCAGGTGTTCCGAGGCTAGGTGTTTTAGCTGTTAGTTTGGAATATACAGCTGTTAGTTTAGATGAGTATTGATGTTGAATTTACATAGCTTCTCTCTCCAAAAGAAACAAAGTCAACATATCACGTCATAAACCAGAATGTCATACTAAAAGATCATTGTTTCACATTTCCCTTTTATCTTTAGAGTATGGTTGGCTTCAGACATGGGAACAGAAATCTTCTTGCTGTCTCTTTGCCTCTAAGAAAATGGAGCCTGGCTCCCCAAAATTGTGATTAAAAAAGGATCTGGAAGAACTCGCTGAGGGATTTTCAAGACCATGAGTGCCCTTTGCTAAAATCCAGTTGAAGAGTCTCCGGAGACACAGAGGTCACCGAAGTTTAAAGGTTTGATTGTTTTTGAAAGTTTTACTACTTTCCCCATGAATATTACCTTTATTCTTCATCCTTACTAGAAAATTGTCATTTAGCACCCAGTAATTCTCCTGGTAAAGCCTAGATTTATTATTTTCAGGGATGGGTGAACTTAACTGCCTTGCTTTCTCACACAACTTTGAAAAATATTTCAGGAGGCAAAGTTTTCTTTTTTTACCCCATGGACTATATTTGCGTTTTATTGTGAAACATAAAACCTTAACTACTGAGAATCAAATGTACCCTAAGATAAACATACCTTGTGGCAAAGCAGTTATTCAATGGAGAAGACCTGAGACTTAAGTGTTAGGTTTGGCTCTGGGAAAGACTCAGTGATTTTGTGACTCCTGGAGAGTTATTTGACCTCTATACCTTGTATTTTTAATTAGTCAATGCGGATAAAAAACATTTTTTCTCTGACTCCTTATCAGAATGAAATGAAATAATAGATGTTGAGAGTGGTTTTGAAAAACATATTGCTACAGAATCATAATAAATTCTTCTTTGATATCCAAATTCATTGTTACCTGCATATATTCTCCTTGTTTTTTTAATGATTGGAGAAAATATTTTTATTGTATATATTCTTCTTGGTTTTAAAACCCTGCATATATTCTCAGGATCAAGAAGTCTACAGGATGTGTTGGGAAAAGTCTGCTCAATGTAATGGGGCGAGTACATGAACATGTAGTCAGTGACATGGATGCTTTAGTTCTTCGCATGCATATTCAGAGATACAGCAGCAGCAGATCAATGATCTCCTGCATAACTGCATCTTCATCTTCATTCAGTCATCCATTGAACACTTATTAATGCCTACTATGTATCCAGCATGTGTCTACATACTGGAGATCCTGCGTAAAGGAAAGAGATAATGCATCTTCCTTGGTGTAACTTATATTCTAACTAGAAGAGAAAAAACATAAGTAAGTTAATAAACAGCATACTGAGTACTGTTAAATGTTATGGAGAAAAATAAAGCAAGTAAAGGAAATCTTTGACATTGGTCAGCAAGATACAACTGGTCAAATCTGGCTTGCTGTTTTTAAATAAGGATTTATTGGAACATAGTCACAACCATTCATCCACATTTTCTCATTAATTATCTTGAGTAAAGTAGTTGAGACATGAATGCTGTGACCCACAAAGCCTGAAGTGTTTACTCTTTGGGTCTTTAAAAAATGCTGGATGGGCCAGCCCCGCGGCTCAATAGGCTAATCCCCAACCTGTGGCACCAGCACCCCAGGTTCTAGTCCCAGTTGGGGCACTGGATTCTGTCCCGGTTGCTCCTCTTCCAGTCCAGCTCTCCTCTGTGGCCCAGGAGTGCAGTGGAGGATGGCCCAAGTGCTTGGGCCCTGCACCTGCATGGGAGACCAGGATAAGCACCTGGCTCCTGGCTTCGGATCAGCGCCGTGCATTGGGGGGGTGAACCAATGGAAAAAGGAAGACCTTTCTGTCTGTCTGTCTCTCTCTCTCACTGTCTAACTCTGCCTGTCAAAAAAAAAAAATAAAATGCTGGATGCTCCTGATTGGCCATCAAAGGTTAGTTAAAGGATTTTGACTTTGACCCTGAGTGAAATAGAATGCCAGTGCAGCTTGAATATTGACTGAATGCAACTTATGTTGGGAAAGAATCATCCTATGACTCTGATGAGAATAGACTCAAGAGCAATGGTGGAAGCAAATAAACTAGTATATTGTGCTTTCAGTGAGGTAGAGAAGAGAGGATCTCCTAGTGTAGTAAGGATAAGAAGTAGGTGATAATAATGTTGGTTTCTGGACATATTTTAGAAGGTAATACAATGAAGGATTTTGGCCTGAAAGGTTGGAAGTATGGAATTTCCATCAACCAAAATGGGTAGGCAACAGAGAAGCATGTTTGGGGATGAAACTTATCAGGTTGATTCATGCATAGAGAATTTGAGATCATATAGCCTTCAACGTCCACATGCAAATAAAACTGGGGACAGGTCAGCCTGAAATTCACGAGTAATGCCTACTCTGGAGATAGAAATCTCACAGTTGTCAATAAATAGGTGAATTTGAATTCCATTAGACAGAAAAAAATTATGAAGAGAATACTTCTATGGTTTTCTTTTTTCCATTTCATATTGTTAGTAAGTGCTTCTACATTTTATGAACAGATAGAGAGAGCTTAATATTGTAAGGCATAATATGATCCTTGCATTTATATTTCTTTTCTTTTTGTAAATGAGAGAGGGAGGAAGGGGGAAGTGGGGGGGATCTCATCAACCGAATCATTCCCTAAATGCTCATAAGAAGTCAGGAACACAGTCCAGTCTCCCATATGGGTGGCAAGGACATCATTACTTGCACCATTGCTTGATGCCTCTCAGGATCTGTATTAGCAGGAAGTTGGAACCAGTAGCTGGAGCCTGGAATGAAACAGGTAATATGAGAGGTACTGGTGTCTTAACCAGCATCTTAACCACTAGACCAAACATCCATCTAACTTTGCATTTTTCTTCATAGCTATTTGAGTCATTGTCTTGATCCTACTTTTAGTTTGAAATAGGAAAGTGAGAGTTTGGGAACTTAAAAGTAATACACTGTGCTTAGTTTTGAAAAGCAAAATTCCTACAAGATATATGTCTGCTTTAAGAGGTCAGGGTAATTTTTCTCAGGTACATGTTTTCTTAGAACGATTACACAAGAAAAGAGACTGAGTTACATTTATTTAAAACATAATACGTTCCAGAAATTATTCAAACGATAGTTCATTCCACAATACTATTCTTGAATTTGCAAAATTGGAATGGAGTTACTCCAATATTTGTCTTATTTTTCTTCCAGATGGAAATGCAATGAGGAGAGCTTCTGGCTCTTACTATTTCAACAATTCTTATATCAAAAAGAAATAGAAAATAAAATCTCAAATTAGTGCAAACACATTCCTGACTTTCATAAGAGTTCACTTTCAGGTCACTGCTAAATTAACATTCTGTTTATCAGAACAGGTTACTTCTTCCCACTAACTGGTGTTCCCTTTCCAAGGATAAATCAAATTACATAAAGCATAAACATAAAGCATATCAGCCATGCAAATCTCCTGGAAATGTAATGATTACTTTTATTTAAAATAGGAACATTTAGAATCACAGATTATGCAATATTTGTGGCTAGAGAGCAAATTGTTCAGCTTTCCTCATTATAGTGCATAGATAATGCAGTCTTCGTTCTGGAACTTCTCCCTCTTACCCAGATCCAGATTTCCCAAACATGGCACTATTAAAATTTAGGGCCAGAAAATTATCTTTCACGAGTGTGCAATGTAGGCTGTCTATTTAGCAGCATCCATGGCCAATAGTTCCCAGCTGCCAGTAGCAAACCTTCCTTGCCTATTTGTGACAACCAAAATGTCACCAGAGATCGACAAATTCTTCCTGAGAATAGAAGGTAGAGGTGAGGAGAGTTGAAAACCACAGACCTGGAGAACTATATTGAATTTCCTTAGTCCAACACTGAGAACCCTCTGTAGTTTATTTTTCCCAAATGTTTCTTTAAAAAATATGCCTTACCATACCTTGTCCCTAAGTATTCCCCCTAAAAGTTTTGCTCCTTTAGAAGCCCATGTCCTGGGCCGGCGCCGCGGCTCACTAGGCTAATCCTCCGCCTTGTGGCGCAGACACACCTGGTTCTAGTCCCAGTCGGGGCACCGGATTTTGTCCCGGTTGCCCCTCTTCCAGGCCAGCTCTCTGCTGTGGCCAGGGAGTGCAGTGGAGGATGGCCCAAGTGCTTGGGCCCTGCACCCCATGGGAGACCAGGAGAAGCACCTGGCTCCTGCCATTGGATCAGCATGATGTGCTGGTCGCAGCACGCCTGCCGCGGCGGCCATTGGAGGGTGAACCAACGGCAAAGGAAGACCTTTCTCTCTGTCTCTGTCTCTCTCTCACTGTCCACTCTGCCTGTCAAAAAATAAAAAAAATAAAAAAGAAGTCCATGTCCTAGCATATATCCATCCCAATCCTTAGTGAATTCTGTCCCTTTCTTTCAGCCCATTGCTATCAGTACTTGAACCAATTCTAGCATCAAGTCACAGAATGGGGTTGGGCCTAGTCTGATTCTCATTCTGCAGTTAGGACAATGAGAGCTGAGGGGCATTGCTTATCAAAGCCATGAGGGTTACTCTGAGAGCATCTTGAAGAGCCCCAGAACCCTGCCTCTGAATCTTCTGTGCTTTCCATCTACCTGCTTTCCAAATGTCTCTGGTTGCAATTCCCCTTCACCCTTCTTTGAAACTCTTAGAGATTTTGTTTTTATCATTAATTTTGGTAATTAAAGTGCTTTCATGTAGTAACAAACATGTCAATTAACACTCATGTGAGGTACAAGTTTACTTACAAAGACAAAGCAGAGGGAAATAATCAGTCAGGTTCATATATGTATCACTTAATGGGAATCTTATATTTATGGAGGAGGATTTTGTTGAGCTCAACATATTATTTAAGGAAAGTTTCTTATATCAGTACTGTCCACCAGAAGTATGAGATGGGTAAGTTTAATTGTTTCTAGAAGTCACATTAAAAAATTAAAAAGAGGTGAATTTTAGTTATATATTGTATGTAGCTCATTATATCTAAAATGTTATTTCCACATGTAATCATGGTAAAAATCATGAATGAGGCATTTCACATTTCATCTGTATCAGATCTTTGAAATCTGCTATGTGTTTGACACTTACACACTCTCCACACAGAGAAGCCGCATTTCAGTGCCCAGTGTGCTAGTGGCTGCTGTAGGGCACACTGTGACCTTCCATGTATCCCCACCCACCATGGATATTGCTTATTTAAATATTTATTTAATTGAAAGCAGAGCAACAATGGGGGGTATATCTTCCACCCACTGCTTTACTCCCCAAATGGCCTTAACAGTCAGGTCTGTAACTCCATCTGTGTCTTCCACAAGTGCAGCAGGGGCCAAAATTCCTGGTCATCATCTGCTTCTTTACCAGGGAAAATAACATTAGAAATGGAGCAGCTGGGACTCTAATAGGAAATCAGAGATGGGATGCTGGCATCACAAGCAGTGGCTTAATGCATTGCACCACAATGCTGACCTCTCATGGATACTATCATGTTTAAACTACTTGATCCTCAAAACCAACCTCTGTCTCCTATATCCTGCTTCTCCCAGCTCCTCACTTGTGCTAACACTAGCAGCATCTGTCTGAGCCAGAGGCACCTGTGACAACTTGGATTGGACCTCATCCTGTTTGTTTTTTATTTTCACAAAATCACATCTGATAAGCCTCCAACTCCTGTCAAGTTTGACACAAAGTTTTCTCAATTCTCTCCTTTTTGTATAACCTCATAATGACCATCGCATATCATGGTCTGGGTCTCCACGTGGCCGTTTACGCGGTACAGACACAGATCTGACCCTGCCACTCTTCCAGCCTCCCCTGGATTGTCTGATTCAGGTCTCAGCCCTTGGCTGCCTATTCACTGAAGCAACCAAGTACTGTGCAACCATTCTCCCAGCCTTCTTCTCCCGAGGTCTACATTCAGCTGGCTCTGTTCTCTCCAGACTGTGTACCTTCTGCCCTGTTGCTTGGGGCTGTCCCTCTGTCTCATCTCCTCCACTCTCTTACTCCTTCCTCACTTGTTGAGATCTTACTACACTTACATAACTCAAGTCTATGAGAAACTCCTCCAGGAGGCCTTTCAGAATAATTGGCCCATGTGCTTGCTGTCTCCTCTGTGTGATTTGAAAAGCACTGCATAAGGCACTGAGAATGGTGTCTCCCAGAGCTTTCTGTATCTCTTTGGTTTGCTCTGTTAACACCAGAAATAGCAGATTATTCATCTTTCTCTGCGAATTAGTTGAAATGGAAGTAGTAACTTGTTTCCCACAGACAAGTGTCTTTTAAAAATCAAAAGACTTCACAAATTGCCTTAGTAGGTGCGACCACACAATGGAAGTATGTTCACTTTTCTTAAAAGAGATTTGTTTATTTGCAAGTCAGAGTTACAGAGAGAAAAGGACACACACACACACACACACACACGCAGAGAGAGAGAATCTTCCATACTGTGCTTCCCTCCCCAGATGGCTGCAATGATCAGGACTGAGCCAGGCCAGACCCAGGATGAAGCCAGGCACTAGGAGCCAGGAGCTTCCTCTAGGTCTCCCAATGTGAGTGGCAGGCACCCAAACAAGTGGGCTCCTTCTACTACTTTTTCTAGTCCATTATCAGGGAGAGGGATCAGAAGAGGAGCAGCCAGAACATGAACCATCACCCATATGGGATGCTGGTGTAGCTGGAGGTGGCTTTATTGACTGTGCCACAATGTCAGCCACAGTTTTTCTTAATATAGGTAAAACACCAGTTTGAATTATAAATACATGTATTTTCATGGTTGCTTCTCCAATAGGTTGTAAATCCTGAAAGTGCAGGTTTTATGCTTTATTCATCTTCATAACCCAGGATCCAGAACTTAGACGTGGGACTGGTGTCAGGTATTATACTCTTAAGGAGAAATAGGATTAAGTGGGTTGCAACATGTTTCCAGGTAGTTTGGCAATGGGATATGTTGATGACATTTACTTGCTTATGCCAACTACAGTAAAAATAAAACACAAAGGTAAAATTGTCATCTGTAAAGGGTATTTTCATTCTTTAAACATTCCTGTGGCTAAGGCTAAAATTGACCTTTTGAGGTTTTCTTTAAATAGAAATTTTTAATATTTGAGCAGCTGGTGCAGTAGATGTGAATGCATGACCCTAACAATTTCATATTTCTTACATATGAAAATAAGGCTTTTAAAAATTTATTTGAGAGAGAGGGAGAAAGAGAACAGACAGAAAAGAGAGAACTCTGATCTACTAGTTCACTCCTCACATGTCCAAAAAGGCTAGGGGTTGGCCAGGACTGAGGCCAGTGGCTGAGAACAGAATTCAGATTTCCAAGGTGAGTGGCAGGAACTCAATTACTCAAGCCATAACCACAGCCTCCAGGAGTCTTCACTAGCAGAAAGCTAGAATAAAAAGCAAGAGTCAAGCTCATGTGCTCACATGTGGGATGCAGAAATCTTAACCACGATGCTAAACATTTGCCCAATAAGCCCCATCCTTTTTTTTTTTTAATGAAAAAGGGTCTAATATTCAATTAATTGAGATTTTTATATCCTGTATAAAATAATGTTATTTTTTTCTCTTTTAACATATTTCATATGTTAAAGTCAATCTCTTATGCTTGAACTTTATAAAAAGTCAAGAATGGATATGTAAAATATTTTCAGTGTGGCTCCTGGATTCTTTTTTCATGTTAAAATTTTCAAGATGATTTTTTTCACATCCACACATGCAACTGAGACATAATATCCCACTTGATCCAAATTTTAGACCTTGCTCTCAGAGAATCTTTTGAAAGGAGATTTCTTATCTGTACATTGATGTAGGGCTGTTTCATGCGAATGGCATAAAACATTGGTGCCTGTATGGCACCAATTCTAGATGATTCTAGTTTCTTGCTTTCGGCTAAAGAACAAAAATACATTAAAAACATATAGATACAGTTTGAGTGAGGTTACTTGTTTCAAGGGCTTTTTGTATTAAGCCGAAGGGGATACAGTTGTTTGATTTCATGGCCAGTGTGTGCTTTCTCTAGAACTTGCAGAGATCAAAAATCATTAGGGAGAGCTGAATGACAGTGCTAACATGATTCAATTTATATGTCATGTTAGGGATCATGTCAGATTCTCTCTCTCTTTTTTTTAGATTTAAAAGCAGGATTTATTAGAGCCAAAGACCTCCAGCCAGAGTGACATGGAGGGGGACTCTAAGAGAGGCAAAACCCCAAAGGGCCTGCGGTAATGGGGTTTGTTGCACAATTTTGGAGAAAAAACTTGACAATCAGATTAACATTCAGTGGCAAGGTGGATACAAATTCATCAAAAGACCTGATTGGCAATCTTTTATCCTGTCTTGACTTGCTCATGGTATAAAAAGCGGGGGGGTGGGGTGGGGGGGCACCTAATTTACTTTACAATAAACTGGGAGCTCAGAAGGAATCACCACTCTTGCTATTTTCATGGTAAGATTGGAAGCTTTCAAGGAGTGGGCAGGCAGACTCTTTTGTATGTCAGTATTTTTATGTCAATTTGTTAAATAAATAAAAAGATTATGAATTAGCTCTTATTTTTAGCTCCCAGCTCTGAATTATGAAAATGAAGAAAATGAGGCTGCAATAGATTAAGTCATTTGTCTAAGATCCCTGTGCTAACATATCTAAAAATTGGGATCAGCATATTTTCCCTATTGTACAAATGACCTCCCACCATGCCAAGACCGACTCATACACTGCGAGAAACTGTGCAGTTCATTAGCAGTTAATGTAAGCAAACATAAGCTGGGATGCACAGTGTGTGCAGGAAGTTGTACCAGCCAATGAAAGCTATTAGTTTAATTTTCAGGTGCCCATTGTTACACATAGACATTACTATAATTAAATGCCATAAATTTAAAATTTAATAAATTAAGTTGAAAACAAAGGTAATAAAAATTCAGAACATATTATTTCCTAATTATGCTTCTACATCTTACCATTATCTGTGCCTGTGAGGTTATTTGTGTCTATTTTGTCCTTACGGGGAAACTACTATATCATGAAGTGCTGTTGTGCAGGATTGCACATTTCAATGCCTTCACAATTGGCAGCTTGAAATTGGCCCCCATTCTCATCCTAGGGGAGTGAATCATAGTATTTACCAGCTCACTGCTTGCACAACTCTTACAAATAATGTTTATACTTTAATTATTTGTTGTTCTCTATTTGTACAAATTCATGATCATTCAATATATGTTTACTTATTCACTCAAACTGTGTGGCAGGTATTGTTATCTCACTTATATGTCTTAAAATAGTTATAAGGCAATACTACTCTTCCCACTGAGTAGAGTAAAAAACTAAGATTCAAAGATAAAGTAATTTTTTTAAAGTCACATAGCCAGTATGTAGTGGAGCACAAGCCTGACTGTACAGGCTGTGAATCCATACTTCTCAGCATCAGAGCTGCAGTGACTGGTGGAAAGGCAGCCAAAGAGAGTCATAGTCAAGAGAAAACATTTTATTAATGACTCGTTGCTTCTCTGTGTGTTTGACTACGGTTATATTCATTTGAATGAGTAATCAGCACATCTATCTCTGAGCACTATGGCAGTCTATAGCATTGAGAAAAAAATGAAGGGTAGAACAGTGGGTATGTGGCACTGAGGAGAAAAGATAGAACAAATGGCAACTCAAACTGCTGTCTCATGCAAGAGACATGGCTGCAATATCTTGTACCACAAGTGGGTGAGACAGTTGCACTGGGACAGTTTTCTAATTTAAGAATTTAACTAAGGACAAGAGCTCAGCACTGGTTCTCAAGCTGATTCTGCTGTGGGATGCTCACTTGATACTTTGTAATAAAATATGGAGTAAAAGTATTTCAAAGTGGGAATTTTAGA
This sequence comes from Oryctolagus cuniculus, assembly GCF_964237555.1. NCBI lineage: Eukaryota > Metazoa > Chordata > Mammalia > Lagomorpha > Leporidae > Oryctolagus > Oryctolagus cuniculus. The sequence continues at coordinate 58,110,129 of NC_091436.1, forward strand.
GGTGCATAAACAGAGATTCTTAGTGTTCATCATTTTCAACAAGCAAAGTTATGTAGATCCCAGAATCTTACTGACTTAAGCCAACAGCACTGAGTGAACAAACTTTTATTCTTGAGCACATCAAAATTTGAAGCAGGTCAGGTGTTAGTGGTCTCCTAATGCTCCAACCACCTATCAGGGATCCTCTGCTTCCATCTTATGACTCCATTTCAGGGTTGTTCACTCTTAGTCAAAGAGTCAGTGGAGATTTCCCATCTGTTCTTCGTTGTCTGAGTTCAGACTCTCATTCACTCTCTCATCACACTGTTATCAGTGATTGTTTAGTCATATGGCCACAACCTCACTACAAGGAAGACTGAGAAATGGGGAGCAGGGGGGGCCCAAGATAGTTGGTGCCAGGGATGATCTACACCATGTTCCTTGTAGCCTACAAAAGATTTCTTTGATTCCTTCACTCTAACTATGCTCTCTGCCAAACATACCAGAAGAAATGAAATGTGATTAATTAATAATATACTTATTTTTTCCCTAATGGCAAGGTTTAGACACTACATTAAAGTCAAGCTGACAGAGATTAGTCAGCATGGTTGAGCTGCTTCACTTGTGTAGTGTATGCTCTTCACAAAAGGCTGTCAGATTTCTCATTATGTTCTCTTCTTGGCATGTACGCAGGGAGCTTTATAAGAATGTTGAAAATCTATCATATTTTTGTATTTTAGCCAACAAACCAGTCAGTTTCTAGAGCTTAACTTCATACTTTGTGTAAACTATGCAAATTTCTTGCTTCTTTAACTGGCAACATTAAAAAATATTTCATTGGAGCATTTAGCATTTGCTCAAATTAGCAGGATCTTGAACATTGTCTCTTTGGCACTCCCAAAGCTTAGTATAAAATTTGGCCTTATAAATTAATGTGCAGTTTTCAACATCAGTATTTTCAGAGTAGCCAAATAGTCATGAAGTATTGATACAGGCTTTATGTGACCCATTTCTAGTCTGTACCACAAGTATAATACCAAACACTATTAAAAGATAGAGAATGGTTTGCTAGGGAATAAGTGGGTTCCCAGGACCATAGTACATATAAAGCTAAAAAGGAAAATTCCAGGCAAACCATAATGAGTCATTGGTCACCCTATGAGAAACCTCCTTATTTAAAAACATTAATTTAACATTAATTGGAGAGGCAAACAGACAGAGCTCTCATTCATTGGTTGATTCCCCAAATGCCCAAAACAACTTGTGTCAGACCAGGTCAAAGCAGGAAGCTAAAAACTCAATCCAGGGCTTCTGCTTGTGAGGCAGGTATCTACCATAGTTGGCTCCCGTTGTGGTTGTTAACAAGGAACTAATGTCAAGAACTGAGCTGGCACTTGAACCCAGGTACTCTGGTATGTATGCAGGTGTCCAAATGACTATCTTAACTGCTATGCCAAATGCCTACTTCCTAAGTATTCTTACTTTATACACACATTTGGTTCCCTTTAATTTATCTCATGTTCTGCTCCCTGGTATAAGTATGGGGAAGACACTGTAATGTAGTATCCAAGGTACAAACAAGAGAAAGAGAACACAGAAAGTTTATCCAAAATATTTTCTGATAAATTTATTTGGGGATGGAGGTTTCAGGTTGAGAGAAAAAATTCACCATAAACCATTCCAGTGGAGGCAGTATACAGTTCCTACAACTGGGTCTTTATACCAACATAGTTTCTCATTTGATTTTAAATTAGAATAATGTAGGTAAATATTCCCCAACACCTATTCTTTTTTAAGAATTATTAATTTTTGTTTATTTATTTATTACTCTTTCATTTAAATAAAGGGAACAAATTTCTTGTATTTCATATATACAGTTTTAAGAGTGTAAAGATACTTACTACTCTATCCTCCTCCCTCTCTCACTCCCATCCTATTTGTCTTTTAATTAATTAATTAATTAATTAATTTGACAGGTAGAGTTGCAGACAGTGAGAGAGACAGAGAGAAACATCTTCCTCCTGTTGATTCACTCCCCAAATGGCCGCAACGGATGGAGCTGAGCCTATCCGAAGCCAGGAACCAGGTGCTTCTTCCTGGTCTCCCATACGGGTGCAGGGGCCTAAGCACTTGGGCCATCCTCCACTGCTTTCCTAGGCCACAGCAGAGAGTTGGACTGGAACAGGAGCAACCGGGACTAGAACAGGTGCCCATATGGGATGCTGGCACCTCAGGCGGAGTATTAACCTAGTGTGCCACAGTACCGGCCCTTGTCTTTTAATTTTTACAATGACATACTTTCAATTTACTTTTTAATCACAAGATTAATCACAAGATTAAACCTCCACTAAATAAAGAATTCAACAAATAGTAAGTAGAAAAACCACCATTCCTCAAATGTATAGACAAGGGATATAAACAGTAATCAAAATTCAAAACATGTCCATTTTGCTTACCCACATTACGTTTTATTTTGCACTCTGTATATTAGTTACCACAACTCAAGCTAAATATTTGATACTCATTTTTTGGAGACTAGCTTGTTTCATTAAGCATAATGGTCTCCAGTTGTATCCATTTTGTTGCAAAAAGCAGGATTTCATTGTTTTTTAATTACTGAGTAGTATTCCACAATGTGTTTATACCATAATTTCTTTATCCAGTCATCAGTTGATGGACATCTGAGTTGTTCATTTATTTATAAACATTTTATTCAAATACAGTATGCATGCAAAGAAATGCACATAGGTACACAGATCAAGAATTTTTTGTGATCACATTCATAAATAACATCCAAGTTAAGAAAAAAGCACTACTAGCTCCTCTGTCCACCCTCTCCATTTCTTTTCTTTTCTTTTTTTTTAAAGTTGTATTTTTTTTATTTGACAGATAGAGTTAGTGAGAGAGAGAGAGAGAGACAGAGAGAAAGGTCTTCCTTCCATTGGTTCACCCCCAAAATGGCCGCCACAGCCGGTGCTGAGCCGATCCGAAGCCAGGAAACAGGTGCCCCCCCCCAGGTCTCCCACGCAGGTGCAGGCACCCAAGAACTTGGGCCATCCTCCACCGCCTTCCCGGGCCACAGCAGAGAGCTGGACTGCAAGAGGAGAAGCCGGGATTAGAACCCTAACCATATGGGATGCCGGCACCGCAGGCAGAGGATTAGCCAAGTGAGCCATGGCGCCGGCCCCTCCATTTCTTTTCTTAAATATGTGAAATAAAAGAATATTTTTATTTACATGGTATGATTCAGTGAAGCAATATTTATAACTATATACCAAAAAATCTGACATTTTCTTAAATTTTTCTCTTTATATTACCTATAATAAATTAGAAAACTTGTAATATTTTTCTTTTTGGGTCTGGCATATGTCTTTCTTTAGATCCATTAATTGTTTTAAATAGATGGGTGCAATAGCATTGGGTGTATACATATTTATTATTGCCACATCTTCCTGTTGAATTTAGATCTTAATCATTAAATAATGACCTTTTTTGTTTCTTTTAAAGGTTTTTATATTAAAGCCTGTTTTGGATGATATTGAGATAGCTACACCTCCTCATTTTTTATTTCCATTTGCATGGAATGTCTTTTGTCCATCCTTTCATTTTTACTGTGGGTATCCTTGTTGGTAAGGTGTGTTTCTTGTGGAAAGCATATAGATGGGTCTTGATTATTAATACATTAAATTAGTCTGTATCTTTTAATTGGAGAATTGATGTCATTCACATTCAGGGTTATTATTGATAAATTATAGCTTGGTTCTGTCATTCTTCTATACACTTTTCTCTTGTTTGTTTTGGATCTCCTTTGTGCTATTACTAGGCTTTGTGCCTCCACATACTTTCATTATGCTGATTACTTTTCTCTGTTTCTGTGTGTACTACATCCTTAAGTATCATTTGTAAGGCTGCCTGGGTAGCGACAATTTTTTTCCATTTTTGTTTGTCTTGGAACGTTTTTGTTTCACCTACATTTATAAATGAGAGCTTTGCTGGGTATTGACAATTTTTTTATTCTTTAAGGATTTGGACTGTAATCTCTCCCAGCCTAAAGGTTTTCCAATGACAAATCTGCTGTCATTCTGATTGGAGAACCTTTAAAAGTAATCTGGCATTTTTTCCTGCACATTTTAGGAGATTTTATTTATATTTTACTTTTGAAAGTCTGAACATAACGTGTTGTGGTGAAGATATTCTCTGATCATGCTGTTTGGGGTTCTATGTGCTTCCCACACTTGGATGTCCACATTCTTCTCCAAATTAGGGAAATTTACCACTAATATCTTCTGAGTAAGTTTTCTATCATTCTGCTCTTCCACTTTTATCAGGAACACATAAGACATTGTTTGGTCATGTGATGGTATCCCATAAATCCTGAACACTATTTTCAGCTCTTCTCCTTCTCCTTCTTTCTTCATATGACTGAGATATTTCAAAAGATTTGTCTTCCAGTTCAGATATTCTTTCTTCTGCCTCATGGAGTCTATTGTTCCTATGAATTTTCACCAGCTTTTCATCACTGGAGTGAGCAGGGGAGCACATTCATTGTACAGTTCTTTTATCAGTTAATTTTCCTTTTATGTTGTAGCCTCTCCTTCCTTCAATAATTCTTCCTATGTGCTCCCATCACTTAGTGGACATCTTTAATATTATTATTATTTTTTTTTTGCTTTCAAACTTTTATTTAATGAATATAAATTTCCAAAGTACAGCTTATGGATTACAATGGCTTCCCCCCCATAACGTCCCTCCCACCCGCAACCCTCCCCTTTCCCACTCCCTCTCCCCTTCCATTCACATCAAGATTCATTTTCATTTCTCTTTATATACAGAAGATCAGTTTAGCATACATTAAGTAAAGATTTCAACACTTTGCTCCCACACAGAAACATAAAGTGAAAAATACTGTTTGAGTACTAGTTATAGCATTAAATCTCAATGTACAGCACAGTAAGGACAAAGATCCTACATGAGGAGTAAGTGCACAGTGACTCCTGTTGTTGACTTAACAAATTGACACTCTTGTTTATGGCCTCAGTAATCACCCTAGGCTCTTTTCATGAGCTGCCAAGGCTATGGAAGCCCCCTGAGTTCACTGACTCTGATAATTTTAGACAAAGCCAGGGTCAAAGTGGAAGTTCTCTCCTCCCTTCAGAGAAAGGTACCTCCTTCTTTGATGACCCATTCTTTCCACTGGGATCTCACTTGCAGAGATCTTTCATTTAGTTTTTTTTTTCCCCAGAGTGTCTTGGCTTTCCATGCCTGAAATAGTCTCATGGCCTTTCAGCTGGATCCACATGCCTTAAGGGCTGATTCTGAGGCCAGAGTGCAGTATAGGACATCTGCCATTCTATGGGTCTGCTGTGTATCTCACTTCCCATGTTGGATCATTCTCTCCCTTTTTGATTCTATCAGCTAGTATTTGCAGACACTATTCTTGTTTATGTGATCCCTTTGGTTCTTAGTCCTGTCATTACGATCAATTGTGAACAGAAATTGATCACTGGGACTAGTGAGATGGCATTGGTACATGCCACCTCGATGGGATTGAATTGGAATCCCCTGGTATGTTTCTAACTCTACTGTTTGAGGTAAGTCAGCTTGAGCATGTCCTGAATTGCACAACTCTTCCCTCTCTTATTCCCACTCTTATATTTAACAGGGATCACTTTTCAGTTAAGTTTCAGCACTTAAGAAGAATTGTGTATTGATTACAGTATTCAACCAAAAGTATTAAGTAGAACAAACAAAAAAAATACTAAGAGGGATAACATATTAAGCTGCTCATCAACAGTCAGGGTGAGGGCTGATCAAGTCACCATTTCTCCTAGTGTTCATTTCACTTTAACAGGTTTCCTTTTTGGTGCTCAGTTAGTTGTCACCTATCAAGGAGAAAAAGTGGTATTTGTCCCTTTGGGACTGGCTTATTTCACTCAACATAATGTTTTCCAAATTCCTAACAGGGATCACTTTTCAGTTAAAATTTAAACACCTAAGAATAATTGTGTGTTAATTACAGAGTTCAACCAATGGTACTAGAACAAAAAAAAAATACTAAAATGGATAAAGTATTACATTGCACATCAACCGTTAGGACAAGAGCTGATCAAGTCACTGTTTATTATTATGCTATTCAGCAATTGCTCTCTTTTCTGTTGTTAATTGCAATCTTAACTTCATCTTGATACCACCTTTCTCTCTCTATCAGTCTCTGTACTGCAGGGAGAGCTGATTGCTTCTCTGAATCAAAGTAGAAGTATGACTTATGTGTGGTCAATCGAAGCATCAGAACCACAGCCTTCAAAATTTGTTCAAAGATGAGCAAATGACCCATACAGAGCCACTGAATATTGTGATATTATACTGGAAATTCTTGAAGAATTACATAGGAATTAAAACCTAGAAAAATATGGATCTATCTTGAGTCCACAAGGAGGCTGAAAATGAGGCTAGCAATTAGAAGATAGCAGGATCCAGAAATGAAACAGATAAAGAAAGATCTTTTTATATTATTTGAGCACCAAATCCAGCTATACATGAAGCAAGTCTCACCCATGAGCTATTCAGTTATAGCATCCAATAGAGTTTTACTTTCCTCAGTCTTTTAACTTAGGTATTAATATCACTTAAAATGAAAGCAATCCTCACTAATGAGGAACCAGACACCAATAGCTACTCTAGCATTTATTTAACTGAATTATGACTGAATTAACTTCTCCATCTTTATGCTTACTCCATATATGTCACATCTTACCATGACTGTTCTGTGAACATATTCAGAGCAATCAGTGTATTCTTTTAGCTTACTTGATCTTTATTTAATTAATTCATTAATTTTAGAAGTAGATGGAAAAGGAGAGACAGAATGAGCTCTCATCTGCTGGTCCACTCCCCAAATGCCTGTAGTAACCAGGACTGTACTGAGCCAAAGTTGAGAGCCAAGAATTTATCATGGCATTCCATTTGAGAGGAAGTGTCCAATTTGAATGGAATCACTTTAGCCATTACTGCCGCCTCCATGGATGTGCATTAGCAGGAAGCTGGAATAAAGAGCCAAAGGCAGGTGTCAAATCCAGATACTCTGATAAAGGACATGGGCATTTTTTAAAAACTTTTATTTAATGAATATAAATTTCCAAAGTACAACTTATGGATTACAATGGCTCCCCCCATAACGTCCTTCCCACCCGCAACCCTCCCCTTTCCCACTCCCTCTCCCTTTCCATTCACATCAAGATTCATTTTCGATTCTCTTTATATACAGAAGATCAGTTTAGCATACATTAAGTAAAGATTCAACATGGGCATTTTAACCACTGCATCCAAAGTCTTTCCTTCTTTTAGTTTCATATCCCCATAAATTACGATCAAAATGTAGTACAAATATTAGGGAGACATAAAGTTGCTGAATGAAAGAAACAATTAATGCTCTATTTTCCCAGTGAATTTTCTGAACCTGGTGAGTAATTCAGACAACTGTTACTTTGATGACTTAGCTGTGTCCTCATCCTTTCTTCTTGGGTGTGTTTACTCTTCAGTATCTTATCATTCTTATTGATGAGGGAAAATTCCTTGTTGTTTGCCCCTTTACTTTCATTCTTAGGAGCTAGCTTTTTTTCCTTTGATTTGTGTCACCCAGCCACCTGTGTTATTACTTATTCAGTTTTTCTTCTCTGATTACATTATTTTTCCTTTTTTTAATGGCAATCCAGAGCCATTCAGACTGTTTTCTATAAGCATTTCCACCCACTTAGGAGATCTTATACTGAATTTACTTCCTGACACCTGGGAATACATATCGTTTAATGTGCATCAAAGACGGTTTCTCTACTAAACTCAGAGGACAACTGGCTTAAAATTATTTCCCGTGAATCTTTCCGAAGATCAAGGAAATAAACAGACACTCTGATATCTTGCATTCATTTAATCACTGAAGATACATCAAATGAGAATTTTTTGTGTGTGTCTAATTCTGAGCTGGGCTCTGATCTTTGCCAATTATGGAAGTAAAGGAGAAAAAAATAAAGATAATTCAAAGCAAAGTGAAAAAAGTATACTCAGTTGCATATGAATGCAATGGAATAGAAGCAAGAGAGGAATGATTACATTTGATGTGGAACCCAGGGATTATTCAGTCTGGACTTTGCATGGCCAGTGATAATTTTAAAAAGGAGAACATGCTGCCCAATGGATGGTATCATAAGAGTAAAGGTATGCAAATATTTATTCTTGTTCCAACACTCCATTTTTGTGGACAGTATAGCTACTGAAATATGTAAAAGGAATAGAGGGACATCACAGTAGAACAACATGCTGGAAGAATAAGTCGCATGTTGGTTTCCTATTGTTGCCATAATAAATAACCACAAACAGGAGCAGGCATTATGGCACAGATTAAGCAGCTGCCTGGGATGCCTACATCTTATACGAGAGTGCCTAGGATCAAGTTCCACCTCTGCTTCCAATCTAGCTTCCTGCTAACCAACACTCTGGGAGGCAGCAGATGACGGCTTGTACTTGGCTTCCTGCCACCTACAGAGATATATGAATAGAGTTCCTGGCTTGTGGATTTGGTCTGGCTTAGCACTGTCTGTGGCAGGCATTTGGGGAGTGACCCAACAAATGGAAGAATGTTCTCTCTCACTCTGCTTTTCAAATGAATAAAAATAAATAAGCTTTAATAGTGTCACAAAATAGCACAAACATTGTTTTAAAATTCTGTATATGAGAGATCAGAAATGTTAGTAGTTAACAAGATGCCATCTGGCCATTCTTCTTTCAGGACACTCTAAGAAGAACTCTTTACTTCATTTTTCCCTCTCCTTGAGGCTCTTTTTCCCCACCTTCAAACCTCTCTGACCACTCTTTCACCTCTTTCATGATTGTGTTTCCCCTGATCAAAAGTGGGAAAGGTATACTGTGTTTTTTTAAAAAGATTTATTTATTTATTAAAAGGCAGAATTACAGAGAGACAGATGCAGAGAGGGGTTAAGAAGAGAGAGAAAGAAAGACAGAGAGAAAGGGAGAGAGAGAGAAGGAGGGAGGGAGGAATCTTTCATCCGCTGGTTCACTCCCCATATGGGTGTAATGGCTGGCACTGGTCTGATCCGAAGCCAGGAGCCAGGAACTTCTTCCAGGTCTCCCACATGGATTCAGGTGTCCAAAGACTTCGATCATCCTTTGCTGCTTTCCCAGATGCATTAGCAAGGACCAGAACTGGTGCCTATATGGGATACTGGCACTGCAGATGGTGACCTTGCCCACTAAGCCACAAAACCAGTCCTGGAGAGGTCTACTTTTAAGGGTCCATGTAATTAGACTGGGTTCACTTGGATCTACCCATATAAAAAAAAAAACACTAACTTAACCCTATCTGATAACTACCTTTTTCCATTTAAAGTGACATTCCCAGATTTCAAGAATTATGATGTAGGTGACCTTGTATAAAAGTTATAATTCTGACTACCACTGGTGTTTTAAGTCATGAAGGGACTTTGTCAAACAAGCTCCAACAATATATTGCAGCCTTGATACTATGAATAATTATCTTGATAACAAAAATGATATTAGAACAGATGAGTTTTTGTCTTTCTTATTAATGCCATTAGTAACACAAGCACCACTTTGAGTATTTTTGAACAAGGGAAAAATCGTAAATTTTTTAGTTATGCATGCTAAACTCCAGTAGACTTATCATAATACTAAATGTTAACTTAATAAAGAATTTCTATGAATACACAAATTATTGTTGAATTTGATTGTTTATTCAATCAACAAATCAAATTTAAGTGAACAATTTCTAGCACCAAACATATGACTATTCAAAAAATTTACATGTCTTTGATCTTCAATTAATTAAATAGACATTGATTAAGGGCCTTCTGTGTGCCAGGCAGTGTTTAGCCATTGTGCAGAAAGTAAGAAAACAGGCAGAAATCCCTGCCATCATATAATAGGGTTATGGACCATACCCGAGATTACTGAGCAAAAGTACGTAACATTTCAGATAGTGATAAGTGCAAAGGAAAAATTAAATGGGGACAGCATGACATCCAGGGTATTTGAAATTTCTGATGGTGAAGTCACTGGGGAGGTGACTTTCAAATTAAGATCTTTCAAAAAGAGGATAGATCTTGTTAGCCCCAATTTCCACAGAAGGACTCTGAGGTTTGTAAGGCTCCACTTGATTGGCACCTGTGCTGGTCCTGGGGTCCTTGCTTTTTTACTGTTGCTGCCAGCCACCTTCAGGAACACTGGGAAGGTCTGTGGACATCAAACACAGGTCAGTTGCTGACTCTTCCCTTGAGAAGTGTACAAAGGAGGAAGACAGTGACCAGATCATCAGAATCTAGGTACAAAATGATGAATAAAACACCACAGGGCATCTGCAGAAACTGAAGATTTCAGAAGCAGGAGTTGTGTTTGCCACCAACCATGGCAAAGAGCTGGAAAAGGATTCAATCTATAGCATTCTAAACTCAGTTCTTCAAAGGAACGGCTGGTCACAGCTGCTACTTTACTTTTTCTTTCTTTTCTCATGTTATGATGAGAAGCTAAAGGAATCAGGAGAAGAAAAGCTTCCACATAACATCGTGCACTACCTGTGAGTAAAGAGGAGTCTGGTTTCTGGCTACTCTCTGTTGGTGTTCCTCCAAACACAGCAGGCTCCATACACATACTGGCAGCCAGAAGCTGCCATTTGGAAACACAAGGGCTTGTCTCACATCTCTCTCCTTATGTCCTTGTCTGTCAGTCAACCTCCAGCCACCTGTGTTCTTTCCATTATCTTTTTGTTCCTTGTCATAAAGTGTTTTTTTTTTTTGTTCTTGAGAATGAGCATAAAGATACCCAGAATATAAAACCAGGTGTCCATTTGCAAGTCTCCAGCAAGGAAGCATGCAGATGAGGCATCTCAGCCCCTCTTGTGGGTTTCCCAAGAGGAAAATGCTGCTGCCGACATGAATAGCAGAGGCCAGACAATGATTCTTAGGGAAGATAAACAGCCTGTGATTCCCTCCTGATGGTCCCACTCCTCTCATCGATGACCAGTCCTGCAGCAAAAGGTCACGGGGATAATTCTGCACCTGCAGGCTGGGAGGGCCATACTCAGTCCTTGAAAGGGGCTCTCCCATAATTGATGCTAATTATTATTGAGCCAAATGCATCCTTTCATTGAGGGGCAGGTGGGAGACTCTGTCACTGTCAAGGCCATTATGCCAAGAGCAAGTTTAGAATTCTTTGCACAGATGTACATATGCCCAAGAAGTCCCAAGTGTTGCATATGGGCTCTTTGTAAAGAATGTATCAGAAATTTCTTCATCTTTATAATGAAATGTTCATGACTCAGGTGAATAACAAATGGTATCTAACTCCCAGGGCCAGAATATTGAGTGGTGGAGCATGATTTATTCATAAGGGCTTGAACTCTATTGCTGAGTCTCTGGGTTTCTTGTGAGATTTTGCACCATGCCATCTGTACACTGAGGTTAACAACAACTCTGGAGAACTTGAAACCTCCCTGGGATTTGGTTCCAAGAACATTCATCTGGTTTTTTTAAGGTGACTTTTAGGGGAGGATAGGACCAGTGAGGACAATGAAAGAGAAAAGGAAGAAATGAAATGCAATTCAGCGAGCTGTAGGTAAAGCACAACTAGATTTAGCTGAATGCTGGAGGGTATATGGGGATTTTCCCTTGACATTAACCACTCTTTGTTTTCGAGAAGAGTTTAAAAGAACACATTTTCTTTCTTACTTCTATCCTTCAATTCCACTTTTTCACACCTTGATTACAATTTAGTGCTTTATCAAGGTTTATAGAATAGTTTATAAAAAGAGATTCTATCTCAAACCAGGATTGCAAAAGTGAAGAGTGACAGATTGTACTTACATTTACAATTTTTCTCCAGTGTTGATTGTTTAAAACAAAACTCTACCACCCTAACCCAAGAATTGACTAGAGGAAAAAAGGCCTACACATTCACAAATTTACCAAAGAATGATTTTATCCAGACTCTGTTCTGAATATTTGAGTTCTGGATCCTCCCCACTCCCATTTCCTCGAGTACTTTGAAGCTGTTTACACTACCCTCTAGTTTCTATTGTTTTCCCAAAGAGAATACTAAAGTCATCCTTATCTTTGTTCCTTTGTATTTAATGTTCTTTTTTTAACCCAGCTATTTTTAAAATTTCACCTTTATTACAGGTTATAAGCAATCTAATTATGTTTTAGGTGTGTGATATTCTTCAGGTTTCTTATATTTGAGGTCATTGAGAGTTATGAGTTTGTTGTTTTCGTCAAGCTCTGAAAATTTTCATCTGTTAATTCTTCAATTATAGCTATGACATCTCTCCAACTGAAGAATATCAATTATATATATGCTCAAAGCTGGTCCACAATTTACTGACACTATATTAATTTGTTCGGTCTCTATTCTCTACATATTTCACTTTTTCATATTTAATTTACTAGGTCTTTACTATGTTTTTCTACTGTTTAGTGTATTGTTAATCCTGTCTGAGAGACACTATATTTTCATTCTATAAGTTCTATTTATATCTTTTTAAAACTTCCATGTCTCCTGTAACCTGTTCATGCACTCCTAAACCTTTTTGAATATTAAAAGTTAATACTTTCATAATATAAAATACAGTTATAATAACTGTTTATGTGTCATTATATACTAATTTTGTAACATGCATAATTTCTGAATCTGGTTTGATTAATTTTTCCTTATTATGGTCCTACTTTTTCACATATGTGGTAGTTATATATGGAATGGAAGAATCAATATCATCAAAATGTCCATTCTCCCAAAAGCAATTTATAGATTCAATGCGATACCAATCAAAATACCAAAGACATTCTTCTCAGATCTGGAAAAATGATGCTGAAATTTATATGGAGGCAGAAGAGACCATGAATAGCTAAGGCAATCTTGTACAACAAAAACAAAGCCGGAGGCATCACAAAACCAGATTTCAAGGCTTACTACAGGGCAGTTATAATCAAAACAGCATGGTACTGGTACAGAAACAGATGGATAGACCAATGGAACAGAATAGAAACACCAGAAATCAACCCAAACATCTACAGCCAACTTATATTTGATCAAGGATCTAAAACCAATACCTGTACAAGGACAGTCTATTCAAAAAATGATACCCACCACGACACAGTGCTGGCCCCTGAGCTATATTTTTTTAGGCAGCAAATAGATGGATTTTTTTTTTTAATCCATTAATCCTGTCTGTATCTTTTAACTGGAGATTTGATGTAATTTACAATCAAGGTGACTATTGATAGTTAATGACTTGGCTCTGCCATTTTTCCATAAATATTCCTATTGTTTGTCTTGGATTTTCTTTGTGCATTTGCTGGGAGTATTTCTGCCTTTTCATTATTTGATAGTGATGAATGTGTTTCTGTGTTTCTGTGTGTAGCACATACTTAATCATCCCATGTAATGTTAAAGGAGTGGTTAATTTCTCTTTGTTATGGAAAGTGTTTATTTCATCTTCATTCATAAATGAGAGCTTTCCAGGGTACAGTGTTCTGGGTTGAAATTTTTTCCCCTTAAGAGTTGGAGTATATCTCGCCGTTCTCTCCTACTCTCTTGTGTTTCTGATGAGAAGTCAGCTGTGAATCTGATTTGAGATCCTCTGAAAATAATCTGGTGTTTCTCTGTGCACATTTCAGAAGTTGTTCTTTATGTTTTACTGTTGAAGGCTTGACTATAATGTTTCATGATGAAGATCTTCTCTGATTCTTTCTAGAACCAGAAAGTTATAGAAGTTCTGTGTGCTTCCTGTACTTGGACATCCCTTTCTTTTCCTAATTGGGGAAATTTTCTGTAATTATTTCACCCAATAGGCCTTCATTCAATTCTGTCTTTGTATCTCTCAGGAACTCTTAAGACCTGTATGCTGGGTTGTTTGATAGTATTCCATAAATCTCCATCACTGTTTTTAATTTTTCTAATTTCTTCTTCTTTTGTTCTGACTGTAAAATTTCCAGAGATTTGTCTTCTAACTCCTATATTCTTTCTTCTGCCTTGCCAAGTTTGTTGTTAAGGCATTCCATAGCATTTTCTTTTGATCTATTGAATTCTTCATTTCTAATATTCCATTGTGATTTTTCTTTAAAATCTTAATTTAATGGGAAAATTTTTCATTCATATCACATATGGATTTCTTTAATCCATGGATTTGTTTTTAGTAATCCTTTGATTAATCTTTTGAATTCCGTTTCTAGCATTTCATCAATCTCTTCATCTTCACGTTCTAGTATTGAAGGATTGCTTTGTTCCTTTGGGGGCATCATGTTCTTTTCCTTATTATTTTTTCTTTAATTTCTATTTTTATTTTTAGGCATTTGTGAAGATATTTGCTGATTTTTTTTTTCCCTCTGGTGGCTGTTACCTTTGTACTATGCCACTGTGACTTAGTGGTTTGTCTGCTCTTTCAGTGAATACCCAGAGACAAGTGCTGGGTGTGGCCAGGGAGCTCTGTTCAGTGCTCCAGGGTTGGGGGAATATTCAAGGTGACACTCAAGTTTAGCATGGTAGATGTCTTTTATTTGTATAATGGAAGGATTTGTTCAGCTCTGTTTGTTTAATCTTACCTTCAGCTCCTGTCATTCAAGATGACCAATGCCTGGGCGTTAGCCCCATTGGATGCAATATTCATCTGCGCTGCCAAAGAACCACAGAAAGGATCTGTACAGTCCTCAGTATGAGCATAAATTCTGATCCAAATACTCACTCCAGGCAATCAGGGAGTCCTGAGCATGTGGAATGTCAGCTGCCTGCGAGTGCTGCACATAAGCAGCCTTAGCCCCAGAACCTGTGATGTACCGCGAGCCTGGGGGTACCTCACAGTTCTGTGAGCACCCAGTCCCTGCCCATCCTTTCAGCCAGACTCAAGCATCTCTTTTTCACTGGTTGCTGGCCATGTGGACACAAGCTGGCACAGCTTTTCTGTAAGTCCTAAATGATGCCTGCCCTCTCTCAGCCAGTTGCCATTGTCGGAGGGACAGGGAGAGAGAAACATTCTCATTTTTTCTGTCTAGGTTGGCAGGAACCCCGTCTTCCATAGGGCTCCAGGCTGTATTCACACCAGGCTCTTCCCACAGCTATATCGCCAGTGGCTTAGGCTGCTGCAGTCTGGTCAAACCTTGCTCTCCAAAGCTGGTGCTGAGACTCTCAACTGCTGGAGTCCTGTAGTGTGTCCATGCTAGTGCTGTGTGTCCACACCCTTGATGTAGAGCCACAGCATCTCTCTTCCTTCCATGGCATTTCCACTTCACTTTTTTCCCCGCACTCTTCCCCAAAACTGCACTCTCCACTTTTTTTTTTTTTTTAAGCTGTTTTCCCTTAGCCTAGAGCAGTAAACTCCCTCCCTATTCTGCCATATTGTCCCTTTGGAATTTTACCTTTCGTTAAAGAGATATTTCTTCAAATATACTTGAACTCTGTTTTGTGATGCAACTAAGTTGGAAACATTTTGAAGCTTTAAAGATTTGCTTTTGTTTTTATTTGTTTTGGTTAGATAGGATTTGAACACTGAATTAGGACCAATTTATTTGCATCACTTAGGCTAAACCTTTATGAATTCTCTACTTAATGCACAGTGTTATTGTGGAAAATCCTTCACTCTGGTGAGTGGGAACATGTACTATTCCTGGTCTTGTGTGATCTCCACAAATTGTTCTAACTGCTTCTTCCCCCACCCTGTAATAGTTTGCTCACAGTGTATGCTGAACAGCTTTTAGCTGAAAAAGTGAGGAAGGCCTTGCATGTTTCCAGAGCACACTCTACTTTCTGCCACTGCAAGCAGCCGTTCTAGCTCACTTGACCTCTGCCAGTCCTCCACTCTGTGCTCTTAATCCTGGACCTGCTTTTGAAGTTTACCCATCTGGCCTGTTACAAATGGAGATTCTGAAACTACACACACCAATAATTTCTAGAGATGTGAATTTGTAGGTCCATCAGCTACAGAAAAACTCACTTGTAACAATCACAGCTGTTATAGTGTTTCTTGAAGTTTATCATTCCCCAAATCCAGCAGCCTTCTTTGTGCTTCCAGTCTTGGCTTTACTGGAGATACAGCTATGCTCATGCTCTCCACATGGTCTCCTTAGGAGTATGAGATACTACAACATGTGTTTTCCCATTGTCCAAACTCTATAGTCACCAACTTATCAGATCAGGGAAAGGTTGAACTTGTCTTCGGACTTAAGAGACTCAGGTCTTCTACTGGGTGGCACTACTAGTACTCCATATTAGGTTGTACTACTGACTTACTCCATGACATTGTGTCATTTGTGTTTCCTCACTTGTGAAATAAAGAATAATAATAAAGAATCTACCCTGCTAAATGGCTATACTGATCAAATTAAAATGGATATAAATGCATATGCATAGTCTAAAGATCTCTCAATTTTTTAATATAGGTTCTTTGTATCCCTTCCTCCTGCATTCCTATGATAACTCCCAAGGAGATATTCTAAATTATTTATTATACTTTATGCTATCTCTGTTGTACTATAGAACAAATTTATTGAATTATTTTTACTTTACTTTTGTGATCATGTTTTTAATACAATAGTTATTGATTTTTATAGAATACTTTCCTTGCTAAAGGGTACAATAACATTGAAAACCTCCATTAATCTGTTAATTATATTTATATGTTGTAGTTGTGTATTAGTTATCTTTTTTGTGTTCTTATAACTCTGTTGCCTTGGGTGTTCTGTGCTACTTTTTCTCAGTGTTTCTTTTCCTCAAATCCTCACTGGTTATTGATTGATCATATTTTCAAGTTATAATCAAAGTTTGTTTGTGCACAAGTTTGGTAAAGTACCCTTCTCTGGAAATAGTATGAGAAGATAGGTATGTGGTCATCAGATTCTCAGTATTTCTTTGGAGTGTTAAAGCTCCCTATAAGTTCTTTAGTTTTAAATTAGTTGAACTAATACCCTCTTTCTCTAGACTAAATATTTATTTTAAGAGTTTTTATGCAAAAAAATATATACACTTCAGCAAATTGTGTGTTTGTGGATTTAGCATAAGGAAACTCAAGTTTATTTCTCTATGTATTTCTGCTGGTTTTCTTTGGAGGGTGAAGATGACTCTGTTCTCTATATTCACAAAACTAGTATTCAGAACCCTATTCTGGAAAATTATTCATTTTATTAAGAACCCAGACATCCATTAGAAGGAATTAGCGGAGTTATTTTTGGAGGACTCATACTTGCTGCCTGGAGGGTGTGAAGAGTGATGTAAGAGAAGTCAAACTGACCCAACTAAGTAGCACTGGGCACTTCACTGGCTCTGATTGTTTCCTATGTGCTTCTTATTTGTTGACTCTGAGCTTTGGTCATATATCAAAGTGCTTTTAACAATAATTGTCTCATCTGTGTGTTTTGGGTTGTTCTCTCTGTGATTTTGGTTCTCTGACATCCAGACTTCACCTGCTCTCTACCTTTCAGAAATTTCTCAAAAATTTCCCGGAGCTGGTGGCTTTCTTTATGTTTCTCACTGCAAATGTGAATTTATTTCTTAAAAAAAAACATTTACTTAGAAGGGGAAAATGCATGAATTTGTTCTGTTACTATATTGATGTAATTTTAATCCCAGTAGCTCTAATTTTAATTATCAAAGAGAAAATTTTTAATAATTTAAATACATTCCTGGGGAATGGTCTTTCTAGACCCCAAAGTTTTTTTTTAATTTTTTTTATTTTTAATTTTTGACAGGCAGAGTGGATAGTGTGAGAGAGAGAGACAGAGAGAAAGGTCTTCCTTTACCATTGGTTCACCCTCCAATGGCCGCCGTGGCCGTCGTGCTGTGGCCGGTACACCATGCTGATCCGAAGCCAGGAGCCAGGTGCTTCTCCTGGTCTCCCATGCGGGTACAGGGACCAAAGACTTGGGCCATCCTCATTGCACTCTCGGGCCACAGCAGAGAGCTGGACTGGAAGAGGAGCGACCGGGACAGAATCCAGTGTCCCAACCAGGACTAGAACCTGGGGTGCCAGTGCCACAGGTGGAGGATTAGCCTATTGAGCTGAGGCGCCGGCCAGACCCCAAATCTTAAATGTACAGCTTCCTTGGAACTTGTGACCCCTTTACAGGGTTACCTTATAGAAGATCTCTCATCTGATTTTATGATTGGCTAGTAGATAGTAAAAGTTGGTTAAAACAGCGAGTCACAAACATAATATATGCATTCATTTTCTTTTAATATAGATATGCATGAGTAAATTCTTGTGCCAGCCTTTTGATTAAGGGCCTCTCCCTCATCCCCCTTTTGAGTATAGATATTGCTATGGTTGCATGTGACTTATCCTTCAAAGGCTCATGTGTTGCAAAATTGATCCCCAGTGCTGCTGAAGGGTGGTTGTACATTTAAGAAGTGGTGCCCATGGGGGAAATCCTTATGTTATTGGAGGCATGCCCTGTAAGGGATTGACACAGATCTTATGGGGCTATTTCAGGCATGGAAAGCCAAGACACTCTGGGGAAAAAAAAAAAAAAACCTAAATGAGAGATCTCTGTGAGTGAGATCCCAGTGGAAAGAATGGGTCATCAAAGAAGGAGGTACCTTTCTCTGAAGGGAGGAGAGAACTTCCACTTTGACCATGGCCTTGTCTAAATATGATCAGAGTCAGTGAACTCCAGGGGCTTCCATAGTCTTGGCAGCTCATGACAAGAGCCCAGTGTGATTGCTGAAGGCATAAACAAGAGTGTCAATTTGTTAAGTCAACAACAGGAGTCACTGTGCACTTACTCCTCATGTAGGATCTTTGTCCTTAGTGTGCTGTACATTGAGATAATGCTATAACTAGTACTCAAACAGTATTTTTAACTTTATGTTTCTGTGTGGCAGCAAACTGTTGAAATCTTTACTTAATGTATGCTAAACTGATCTTCTGTATATAAAGAGAATCAAAAATGAATCTTGATGTGAATGGAAGGGGAGAGGGAGTGGGAAAGGGGAGGGTTGCGGGTGGGAGGGACGTTATGGGGGGGAAGCCATTGTAATCCATAAGCTGTACTTTGGAAATTTATATTCATTAAATAAAAGTTAAAAAAAAATCTTAAGGGGCTCCAGTTTCTCTCTAGTTCCTTGTCTCCCAACATGATCTCTCTCTGTGAGTGTCTTTGTCTATCTCCCTGTCTCTCATTTTCTCTCTTTCATGCCTTCCTGCCACTTATCAGAAAGTGATGCAGCTGAGGGGTTGGCCTCACCAGAACTGACTCTATGGCATTTGGAATTTAGCCTCCAAAACAGTAAGCTAAATATGACTTTGTTCATTGTAAGTTGTCTGGCCTTAGGCATTTTGTTATAGACAGCAGAAATAGACTAATACAGATATATTTATAACTAATTCACCTGCTTAGCATAGCCCCTGCCCATAAGGGATTCTCTGTGCCTCAGTATGATTACTCTGTAGTAGACAGAAACTTCAACCATCAGAGTGGAAGCTGATTCTGTATCTTTATTATTTCCAGCCACTTGTCTGAATCATTCACAGTTGCTTGGTCCATGCCTATTTTACACTAATTATTTTAACAATTCTCTTTATTCTAACACTTAAAAAACTTTTATTAAAACAACTCTCCCTTTGCACTCCCATTTAATTTGCCTATGTAATATTTTAACTATATAGTCAAAATAAGTACAGTATGCATAAACTGCTGGGGACTAAGGTAATAACTTCTTCGAAACACATAATTTAACTGGACACTACTGAAGTGCAAGGACACATGCTAAGATTTTAGCTGTGAGTATTCTGACACTGAAAACTTCAGGCTGTGCTTAGAGTGGGAAGGGAGTGCTAGGCTGGTGGAAAATTTTGCTAAATGGATACTAGTTTAAAAGGTCTTGTTATAGATGAGTCAACATCATTTATTCAATGAAATTTTTCTAGGCATTCTACTAGGCTGCTAGGATATAGAGATCAATATGATGAATAACCACAAGTAAGGAAAACACACCCTCAATAAAACACAGCAAGAAGTTCAGAGACAGGTCCACTTCTGTATATCTGATAAATAGGGCACCATACATAATGGGGAAAGAACTGTTTGTTTAACAGATGGTGTGGAGAAATTCAGTTCCCAATATGGAGAAAAGATAAAACAGGTCACAACCTATTGTCACACGCAATGGCAGACTTGGTTGAATAAACAGCAGGATGTGAAAGAAAAAATTGGAAAGTTGCTAAAAATAATATGTTTGTGTTTAAGTGATGAAGTGGGGCTGGGTTTCTTAAAACTTCAAAAAGTAAAAATGATAAAGTATAACATTGTTGGGTGCCAATTCGAGTTCTGGATGCTTCTCTTCTGATCCAGGTCCCTGATAATGGACCTAGTAAAGCAGCGGAATATGGCCCAAGTCCTTAGGCCCCTGCACTCACGTGGGAGACCTGGAAAAAGCTCTTGGCTCCTGGCTTCGTCCTAGCCCAGACCTTACTATTGCAGCCATTTCAGGAATGAACCAGCCGATGAAAGATCTCTCTTTCTCTCCCTCTTCCTCTCTCTCTCTATCTTTATCTCTCTCTTTATATTTTTATTTTTCAAATAAATAAGTAAATCTTTTAGAAAAAAAAGAAATATATGTAGGGATGTAGAAGAGAGGAACTCCCAAAGGCTGTGAAGTATGTAGAATGGTTCTCATCTGCATTAGTGATCAGAGCAATAAGAAAAAACAAACTATAAGTTCACATTGCTAGATGGCTGAGCACTTGAGAGATAAGTAAAGGCAAGTATCAGAGAGGTCACAGGTATATTGATATTCTCATATCCTGCTGGTAGGAGGGTTGATAGGTTCAGATATTTTGTAAAAGGGGTTTTGGATTACTTATTCAAATGACACATGCCAGTTTCCTGTGCAGAATTCAGGAGATATATGTTTATACATACAAATACTATATTTACGTTTAATATACATACACAGAAATACATTATAAATAAATGTATGTGTAATATATATATGCGCACACATATGGAAGAAATTCTCATGAGAACTAGTGGAAACTTGTAAGTAAATTCTTGTTGCTTCATTATTGCAGTGATAGAATTTTAAAAAACATGTAAATGTCCTTGTAAGAATCAATAGGCAGATTTTGGTATCTGTATATCAAAGAAAATTATGAAGCAGTTAAAAGCCATTGATCAAGTGTACTTGTGACACCCTAGATGAATCTCAAAAATGTAAGGATGAGTAAATAAATTAAATCAAAACACAGAATAAGATTAATGTACAAATCAAAACATAAGCTATAACATAGTATCACATATAACATTTTTTTAAAATTTCATGCACATAAATAAGAAATGTTTATGATAATGCATACACGCATGGGTGTGTGCATTAATCATTAAACAGATGGGATGGCAGAGAGATATTGGAGTGTTTTATAGATACTAGATTTTTAAGTATGTAAGTAAATACATTGCTAAAACTAGGTGGTCAAAGTTCTTGTGAGAAACTAGGGTGGGGATGTGCTATGATGTCAGAAGCAGGATGAACTCAGCCCTTCTCATGTGAGCTCCAAATATTTATAAGAATTTAAACCTCAATAAACACAGTTCAATGCCCCGATGCTCATGGGATAATTAAGTAAAGTCATTCTTGGTATCAAAGGGGTGCTGGCTCCAGATCTCCACGCAGACATCAACATCTGCAGATGCTCAGCTTCTGTCTATAAAATGGCATAGTATTTGCATAAACAATAGTGTACATCCTGCAGTACACTTTAAATTATCTCCAGATTATTTATAATACCTAATACATTGTGAAAGGTGTGTAAATAGTTATTTTTATTTAAAGAATGAAAACAAGGACAAAAGAATATGTGCATGCTTGATATAAATATATTTAATAAAACATTTTCAATCCATGGGAGTTGAATTCAGGGATATGAAACCTGTTCATATGGAGAGTTGATTCTAATTAAAAGAATAGAAGACAACAAGGACTGTTGGAAGACAGCATACTAGAGGAGAATTTGAGATAAATATCTGACCCTTACAATGCTCCCTGGAAAGGTAGACACATAGCCTGAAAGATGAGCCTGAATTACTGAGGTGGGAAGGAAATAAGAAAAAATGTAAAAATCATATTAGTAACAAAGAATATTTATAAGTTGCAACATGGTTTCATTTAGTTTATAATCATAAAAACTGATTTAATGCAGATTTTATTATTAATTGTAGATATCAGCATTAGAATGTATTTGCTGGGTCTGGCATTGTGGTGTTAATCTGTGTTGTTTGTCATCCCATATGAGCATTAGTTCAACTCCTAGCTGCTCCACTTCACATCCACATCGCTACTAATGCACCTGGGGAAGCATCTAAAGATTGTCAATTGCTTAGGTCCCTGCCACCTACATGGGAGGCCTGGATAAAGTTCCTGGCTCCTGGCTTTTACCTGGCCCAGTCCCAGCCATTGTAGCCATTTGGAGTTTTGAACCAGTGAGGGAAAGATCTCTGTCTGTCTCTCCCTTTCTCTCTGTAACTCTGTGTTTCAAATAAATAAATAATCATTTTAAAAGGAATGCTTTTACTAAAAGTTTAAAATGAAAATGCTGTTTGAAATGTTAAGTTATTATGACTATATCAGTTAGAAAATGCATTTGACTGTAATAGACCTGGATATTGGGCTAAATGGGCTAGAGGGCTAAATGACATTGAGGGTTTTTGTTTTGTCACATGAAAGAAATTTGAAGACACACTCTCTAGTCCTAGTACAGCATAGCCCAAATGTCATTATGATGGTTAGTTGTGTGTGTCAACTTGACTGGGTCACAGCGTGCCTGGATATTTGACCAAACATTATTCATGTATCTGTGAGCATGTTTGTGGATGAGGGTAACATTTCAACAGGTAGACTAAGCAATCAGATTGCTCCTTAATATTTGTGAGTCTTATTCCATCAGTTGAACATCTGAATAAACTAAAAAAGCTGAAGAAGAGAGGAATTCTTGCTGCCTGACTGCCTTTGAGCTGTACTTGAACTCAAACATCAACTCTTTCTGAGTCTTGAGCCTCCTGGCATTGAAGCTGCAACTACATCAGCTACCCTGGATCTTTAGCATGTTGACTGTATACCTTTGAAGTTGTCAGTTCTGTAATTACTTGTAGTCTCTCTCTCTGTATCTCTCTGTCTCTCTGTCTCTGTCTCTCCTCCCCCTCCATGACCTACACTATTTCTGTTTTCTCTGGAAACCTCTAACACAGTCACCAAGGTCCCTCCAATGATTTTGCTTTGGCCTGTGAATGCTGGCATCGACCCTGGTGATCCAGCCTTCACTATGTGTTCTAGGCAACAAGCCAAAGAGAGAGGGAAAGCGAACATCCAGCCAAGTCAGCTCACTCCACCACTTCAGCAACATCATAGTAAAGAGATCTTCACCACATTTATCTGAAAAGGAAACTGGGAAAAGTATTTTCTCAACTTGTTAGACTGCAATCACCACTACCAACAGAAAGCAGGGCACTGCTCAGGAAGAAGGAAAGACTGAACATTACACAGGCACTTTGCAGTTTGTCTCAGTAACTGATACCCTTTGGGTACAGAGAAGGCATCATGGAATGAATCAACGTGTTAAATTTTCATAAAATTACCCATTTATCATAGAATTCTAGAGAAACAAAATATTGATCTTGATGTTCTATATTACTCTATTACATTTTTTACATAAATTAGATTAGAATGTGAATGATAAAGAGTGGGTGTTGAGTGACATTTATGTACCGAGAGTTTTTCAAATTAAGCTAATGAAGTATTATAGATGAATCCTCTTAGTGAACAATACATACAATTTTTTCAGATAGATAACAGTGATATATGTGAATTATTAAATGGAAATGAATTATTAAAATGTGAATAGGTTCTTCTAAATTGTTCTAGCATGTTTGAAAAGTTATCAATTTTTAAAAAGGCCAAACATTACTCCTTTGGTATTATGATATTATTATTTGCTAAGTAAAATTTCCTCTAAGTAAATCTAAATTTCAACCTGGAATCTGAATGATTGTAATATAAAAATGACAAATATTATCTTGTGAAATTTTTACCTGAGTAGGTATACTTAATTAATCCTCAAAATAAAAAAAAGTATACATTTCAGGCACTTAAAATATATATGATATGCTTTCAGTATTAATTGGTGATTCATTAGATTGAATCTTTTATTATTATTATCATTTAGGATTTTCTGAGCAGGACAGAGTGGCAGAGTCCTTGAATAAATAATGTACCTCTTAATATTCTATGCTCAGAGAAAATATGAGTTATTACAGTAATTCACTTGTCATATTGATACATTAGCAGTCAATTAAAACACACACACACAGACATACACATATATAAGCACTTAATGGCATTAGGTTAAAAGCAAAAATGATTAAGCTAAATAGCTCACTGATGGAAAAGAGAGAAATTAGCTAACCACAGCACAAGTGATGCTTTCTGATTTTGGAAAGAGTTCAGGAGAGGGTCACCTTCACTCCTGCTCTGAGAAAGTCTCCAGTGTGAATGATGCTCATTCCTGATGCTTTAGGCTCCAGTAAAAGGGTCTCCAGGGTGATGGACTCCCATGGCAACAGGGTAGATAAAAATGACTCAGCCTCCTGGTGCCAAAGCCCTTTGCCAGGCTGTGAAAAGCTAGGATATATGAACCATGACTCAATCCTTAGTGTTAGCAGCTGGAAATTGTGTGGCTCATATAGAAATGCCATTTGTCCATGCTGCATATTCACCAGTCTGCATTCTCCGTCCATGTTAACTACCCGGTGTCATTCACCAAGCTTGCCACAGTGAGTATGAAATTCTGTGATATGAGGAGTAGTCACTGCAATTAGATTATTGTTAAAATTGAGTATTAAAAAATGTCAAAATTCAGAAAGAAATGATACAATTATCTAAAAAATTTCCAATTTCTCCGAGGGACAAATTTCTGATTTTAACACTGAATAATAGAACATAGATATCAGTTTTTGAGAACACAAGGGCTATTTTGTAATATATTTCACATTTAAATAATATTCCACTCTAGATATATTCTAATGTTTGAGTCTGAATTATTTGAATTCAACTCTTGAACTGTGCTTATAAAAGAGTGTATGTTAATAATATTTCCTTTGTCTCTACTGCTCCTTTCTAAAATCACTTGTCATGACAAAAGTTACACTTAAGTGACAAATTGAAAAAAATGTATATTTCCTTACACTCTCTAATTCAGATCAATATGATTACAATATTTTAGAAACTAGCTTTATAGAACTTCTGGAAGAGATGTGCAATTTGGGACATGCTAAAGCTGACTTACCTCAAACGGTAGAGTTAGAAACATACCAGGGGATTCCAATTGAATCCCATCAAGGTGGCATGTACCAATGCCATCTCACTAGTCCCAGTGATCAATTTCTGTTCACAATTGATCATAATGATAGGACTAAGAACCAAAGGGATCCCAGAAACAAGAATAGTGTCTGCAAACACTAGCTGATAGAATCAAAAAGGGAGAGAATGATCCAACATGGGAAGTGAGATACACAGCAGATCCATAGAATGGCAGATGTTCTAACCAGCACTCTGGCCTCAGAATCAGCCCTTAAGGCATGTGGATCTGGCTGAAAAGCCCTTGAGAGTATTTTAGGCATGGAAAGCCAAGACACTCTGGCAAAAAAAAAAAAAAAAAAAAAAAAAAAAAACCCTAAATGAAAGATCTCCGCGAGTGAGATCCCAGTGGAAAGAATGGGTCATCAAAGAAGGAGGTACCTTTCTCTGAAGGGAGGAGAGAACTTCCACTTTGACCATGGCCTTGTCTAAAGTTATCAGAGTCAGTGAACTCAGGGGGCTTCCATAGCCTTGGCAGCTCATGACAAGAGCCTAGGGTGATTACTGAGGCCATAAACAAGAGTGTCAATTTGTTAAGTCAACAACAGGAGTCACTGTGCACTTACTCCTCATGTAGCATCTTTGTCCTTAGTGTGCTGTACATTGAGATTTAATGCTGTAACTAGTACTCAAACAGTATTTTTCACTTTATGTTTCTGTGTGGCAGCAAACTGTTGAAATCTTTACTTAATGTATGCTAAACTGATCTTCTGTATATAAAGAGAAACGAAAATGAATCTTGATGTGAATGGAATGGGAGAGGGAGCAGGAGATGGGAGGGATGTGAGTGGGAGGGAAATTATGTGGGGGAAGCCATTGTAATCCATAAGCTGTACTTTGGAAATTTATATTCATTAAATGAAAGTTAAAAAAAAACATCTGTTTTGAGTTGATAAAACAATTGAAAAGTACATAGAATAATAGCTATCTGATATTTTGTTCACCATTTGGTTTAGAATTCTAAAGTAAAATAAATGAAATCCAATTTCTTGAGAGAATTTGGTTAAAGTTTAGAGAAGATACAACACTTTCTATCTTTTTTTACAAAGTGATATATTCCAAAACACTATTATCATAAAATTAACCTCACAAATGGATTGGTGCTACCTTTCACAAAGCCAAGTTCCAGAGAAATCAATTCAAATGGATATTGGGGAGCCTCACATAGAGAAGTTGAAACACATTTGTGCAAAAATGATATCCCTGGCATCTGGGCTTTTAAGCTGAAAACCACTTTCACGATCTTTAATAACCCATATGTGACTTGGCCATGTGGGCATTGCAAATCCAAAGATTGAAGATTGACTTTAAAATATTCATTCTCTTGCCGATTGATCCAAACATTTGTTAAATAATCAATGCTTACTTTACTTGAATATTAAATCACTTTGAGTGTTTGTCATTCAATTAAGTCAAATCTAACTGGGCAATAGCTCTGTCCACACAGGAGTGTTCAAGATTTATTCCTTTTCTTTTTATATTATTTATTTATTTGAAAGAAAAGGTGGCAGAGAAAGAGGAGAGAGAGAGAGAGAGAGAGAGAGAGAGAGAGAGATTTTCCATTCACTCTTTCACTCCCTAAATGGCTGCAAGAGCCAGGACTGGGCCAGGCCAAAACCAGGAGCTAGGAACTCCACCCTGGTCTCCCACATGGGTAGCAGGGCCCAAGTATCTGGGCCATCTTCCACTTCCTTCCCAGACTTGTGAACAAGAATTTGGTTTGGGAGCACATCTGGGACCCTGATAAAAAATGTTGGTGTAGCAAGCAGTAGCTCAACCTGCTGTGCCACAATATCAGTCTCTCTTCTCCAAAGTGAAATCCTTTTCAACAGTCTTTTGGTCAATGTATCTCACAGTGTGGCCTCCAGATAGGCAGTGTCAGCATCCCCTGAGACTTGTTAGAAATGCAATTTGGGGGACTGTACTGTGGACTCCCTAAATGACAAATTTGGGAGATAAGGAGCCCTGATCCAGATCTTGTTTTCCGAAAGCTCTGCATGTGATTCTGTCCTCTTGTTCTGACCAGTGAATAAAACTCTTCAAAAACATCCAGACTTTGAACAGTGCTCAGCTGGAGATCTGACGTTCATCTCTTTGGCACAGCCTCACTTACTTTCCACAAACCTCGGAATCATTGTATTTCCTTCAAAAGAGGGCACCACAATTGAACCTTTCTTTGCAATGCTTTACTACTCAAATTCAGTACTATATTCTTCTGTTACTAGGATATAAAGTAGAAAATACTCCCTATGAAAAGTGAAACCGGTTATTTTCGAAACCTCAAACAATGTAATTTTTCCACATTTCTCAATGTAAGAGTCATTGATAGCCTGCCATGTAAATGCATGAAATTCTCTGTTTTATTATGAGTTGCAGTATCATTTGATTATAGCAAATCAACCCAAGCAATTGCTACTATATGTGTTGTTTCCATTTTTTTAGCAGCTGCAAACAGTGGTCCAAATAGTATATATATATTTTTTTTTCTGACAGGCAGAGTTAGACAGTGAGAGAGAGAGACAAAGAGAGAGTTATAGACAGTGAGAGAGACACAGAAAGAAAGGTCTTCCTTCCGTTGGTTCACCCCCCAAATGGCCGCTAAGGCCAGCGCACTGCGCCGATCCGAAGCCAGGAGCCAGGTGCTTCCTCCTGGTCTCCCATGTGGGTGCAGGGCCCAAGCACTTGGGCCATCCTCCACTGCCTTCTCTGGCCACAGCAGAGAGCTGGACTGGAAGAGGAGCAACCGGGACAGAATCCGGGGCCCCAACCGGCACTAGAACCCAGGTGCTGGTGCCGCAGGCGGAGGATTAGGCAAGTGAGCCACGGCGCTGGCCCAAAGGGTATATGTTTTAATACATTTCTGCCCAAATGAATAATTACATAGTATAAATTCCTAGTTGGTAATTCAAAAAGAATATATGTATATATATACACACATACATTTGGTATTTTTTGTTTTTTAAATTTTTATTAATATAAAGAGAACACATTTCATGTACTTAGGTACAATTCTCAGAAGATAACCATACTTTCATTATTCTGGATGCTTTGGCTGCTGATGCTCCAGAGAATGACCCTTCCAGGATTAGCTAAATCCTTGAGCTAGCAATGGAACTGTGAGTTTCAAACTTTCTTTCTTTTCGATTAGAACCAACTGCAAATGTGTTAGTTTCACCATCCCAAATAAAAATATCTAAGTTTAACACAATATATGAACCATCAAGAGGTTGTATTACAGAGGGAATAAAGTTACATACCCTGGTGCCAGAGAACCTGAGTTTAAATTCCAATGTCTCTGCTTCTTAGACATGTGAATTTGTTTTATTTGGTAAGCTATTTGACCTCTCCATGACTCAATTTTTTCATCTATGAAATGGGGTTAATAATAGCACCTTCCTTACAGAGTCATTATAGGGATTAAATACTAAACATAAAGCCCATAAATTCATGATATAATAAGTACTTATTATCATTATTAGTATTAATAAACATGCCTAGTCAACCTTTAAAATGTTGAAATAATTTGTTCTTCACAAGAACAACTGTGAGAACCCACTTACCTACATTCTTGACAATGCTGAGTAATTGGATAATATCTTATCATTTTTAATCATCTTCAGTCAAATAAACATTTTAAAATGTTTAAAGTCCTTCTTTTCCTTTATGGCTCTTCTGTTTTACTTACTTAAAAATTTCAGGTATTTTCTTCTAGTTTTTTTGTTTTGTTTTTGCAACATTACTTAATTTTACAATTAATCATTCTAAACTGGATTTAAGCATCTTTTTATTTATTTTATTTATTTATTTTTTGACAGGCAGAGTGGACAGTGAGAGAAAGAGAGACAAAGAGAAAGGTCTTCCTTTACCGTTGGTTCACCCCTCAATGGCTGCTGCTAGCACCGGCGACTGCCCTGATCCGAAGCCAGGAGCTAGGTGCTTCCTCCTTGTCTCCCATGCGGGTGCAGGGCCCAAGCACTTGGACTATCCTCCACTGCACTTCCGGGCCACAGCAGAGAGCTGGACTGGAAGAGGGGCAACTAGGACAGAATCTGGCACCCCAACCGGGCTAGAACCCCGTGTACCGGTGCCACAGGCAGAGGACTAGCCTACTGAGCCACGGCGCCGGCCAAGATTTTAAGCATCTTAAGAAAAATTGTTTCTCATATTCAGGCTAAACAATATCAGCACCGTCATAAAAATTGCCTGAGATTTTCTTAATTTAATTATTCCCAGCCTCACCTCACCAATTTTTAGCATTCCCCCATTTGGGAAGGATGGGTTAGATACTCTTACCCAAGGAATATCTCAGCAGAAAGTTCACATTTCAGGAAAATATCCATTTTGAGCATGGAGACAGTCAATACATTTGGAATTTCTATTATCACTGGTGACAAAGACCAAACTAGAGTACAGTTCTAGCCCTCTTCCAGCTCACAGTCTTTTTGTGGAGTTCCAAACACAGTACTTGCTTCTACATTCTATGAAAAACTAGTTTACCAATGGAGATTCCTAACATGGCCCGACTCCTTGTCCTTTTTTTAAGTTAATGCTATTACTGATGCTTTACTGCAAAGTCACTGCTAGAACACTGGAGTTTCTTTTGAGTCACTGTCCAAATGCTCTTCTCTATTGCATATTTGAATCAATTTATTCATTAACTTAAAACATTTTATCACTAATGATTTTAAAAGGCATATCTGTGGCAGACATTTGGGATACATTAATGACAAAAATCTCAATGGTAGATATCACTGCCCACATGAAGCTTTGGTCACAAGATATTTTAAGATATCTGGAACATTGTGTGTGTTTATGGTGCATATAGAATAATTGAATGTATATCCACATAATTAATTGGGAATATACACTGATTTGGAAACAGCCATTTTCTTCTCTCTGTTACTATTATTATTATTATTATTATTTGCTTTTTCAAGTGTTCAATAGGCTTCTTTTTTAAAAAGATTTATTTATTTATTTATTTGAAGATCAGAGTTACACAGAGAGGAGAGGCAGAGAGAGAGAGAGAGAGAGAGAGAGAGAGAGGTCTTTCATCTGCTGGTTCACTCCCCAATTGGCCACAGCAGCCAGAGCTGCACCGATCCAAAGCCAGAAGCCAGGAGTTTCCTCCTGGTCTCCCACATGGGTCCAGGGGCCCAAAGACTTGGGACATACTCTACTGCTTTCCCAGTCCATAGCAGAGAGTTGGATTGGAAGTGGAGCAACTGGGACTCGAACCGGCGCCCATATGGGATGCTGGCCCTGCAGGTGGCGGCTTTACCCACTATGCTACAGCGCTGGCCCTGGCTTAATGTTTTAGAAGAGTTTTAAGTTTGCAAATAAATTGAGCAGAGTACAGAGTTCTCATGTATCTCTCTTCCCACATCAAACCCTCTGTAAATAATTTCCACTGCTGTTGAATTATACTTATTATCATTGATGAGCCACCATTGATATTTTTCATTTACTAAAGTTCATTGTATACACAAAGGTTCATTTTTTGTATAGCACCTGTTCTGTTAGCTTTGACAAACAAATTTCAATACACAGACAAATTCTTCTGCTAAAAATACACCAGCCTTCTAGTTTCCACATACTGACAGTATCTAACCATCCTGCTATATTTGCTTGGGATTCCCTCCCTCCATGATCTTTAACTTGCAAAAGTGGTCCAGCACCCTGTGGAATTCTGCATGTTCTTCCAGGTTAATATCTACTGATTCTATGCTAAATTCCCTCCTGATTTGTGAAAAAAGAAAAGCTTGTGAAGGGGAATATTCTTTTATATTGAAAATTCTTAAATTGATTCTAAATTGAATGTGGTTATGGAAGTGAGAATGCAAATCTGAGAAGTTGGTGTTAAATCTTCGTATTAGAAGAGATTCTAAAAGGCAAAGATTACATAGTGATGTATAAGCCAGATTACTAGATATGTATACAAATAAGGTATAAGGGTAGCAAGAAATTTGGATGCCAGGAGATAAATACCCAGCTGCTCACAATCACCTAGAAACATAGCAGAAAGAATAATATCTTATGAAGTCAATTTTAGCATGTGAGTGGATAACTGATCAAGATATTCATTCATGTATTTAATTACACTTGGGTGGAAAGATCTTTTGATTGTTTTAGAGGACAAATAAGATGTGGAGGGATTGATGGAAAGCTCTCTCCTGCTTGTCCATATAGGAAGTGTGGTAGTAATTTAAGGGTAAGCCCAGGCTAAGAGGAAGTAGCTGCCTTCAGAGCCTCTGGAAGCTGGGCCTGAGGCTCCCAAGATTGGCAAAAGCTTCTGAGCTTCAAGCATGACAGAAGAGGTAAGGCTGTCAGACATAATGAAACTCTGTGATTTGGGGCGTGATAAGTATTGCATCAATGGTAACTACCACAGTAACATAACTGTTGACCCATGTAGCCTACCTGAGTTGGTACTTTGTAAGACCCTGGGTTGGGCACAATTTTGGGAATGTGGCTCAGTAGGGAATAACCTATAATGACCAAGAGAGAGAATTTCCTATTGTCTAGCAGGGCAGGTCTCCAAGTTGTATTTAAGTCCGTGTGAAGAAAAAATGAAATGCAAAATAAAATTATCACTATCTGCTAAAGATGTACTTGTTTACAAAAAAAATTCTGAATAATATCCAGGCAAATTATGAAAATTGAGTGTTCTGCATGATTCATGGTATGGTTAATATTTATAAATCAATATAAATAAAAGCAATACTTCATGGATAAAGGTGTACAATATTTTATTGCAAACATTTTTTCATTTATAAAATTGTTAACAAATTTTATGTATTCCAGATATAGTTTTATGAGCATAATGCTTCCCACCCTTCTTCCCTCACTCCCATATCCCTTTCTTCTTTCTTTCTTTCTTTAAAAAAATTTACAATGACACTTTCAATTTTCTTTATAATAACAGACCACAGAAATTAATCCATACATCTGCAGTTAATTAATCGTTGACAAGCTAAAATCACTCCGTGGGGAAAGAATAGTCTCTTTAAAACATTGTGTTAGGAAAATTGTATCTCTACATGCAGAACTATGAAACAAGACCCTTACCTCACACTTTATACAAAAATCAACTCACAATTGAGTGGAAATATGAAACCTTTGAATTACTAGAAGAAAACATATAGGAAAAACTGTTAAGACATTGATTTCTATGCTAAGACACCAGAAGCACAAGCAATAAAGGCAAAAATACACAAACAGGATTACATCGAGCAAAAAAGCTTCTGCACAGCAAAGGAAACATTCAACAAAATAAAGAGGCAACTGACAGAATGGGAGAAAATATTTGTAAATTATACATCTGATAAAGGATTAATATCCAGGATATATAAGGATTTCAAGAAACTCAACAACAACAAAACAAGCAACTCCTTAAAAAATTGGTTAAGGATATGAACAGGCATTTTTCAAAGGATGAAATTCAAATGGCCAACAGACATATGAAAAGATGCTCTGGATCACTAGCCATCAGGAAAATGCAAATGAAAGCCACATTGAGGTATTACCTCATACCAGTTAGAACAGCTATCATCCAAAAACCAAAAAATAACTAATGCTGGTAAGGCTGTGGGAGGGAGGATATCCTTATATACTGTTGGTGGGAATGTAAAGTAGTATAACCATTATGGAAGTTAGTATGGAGATTCTTTGCAGAGCTGAAAATAGATCTACCATATGACCCAGCCATTCCACATCTGGGAATTTATCCAAAGGAAATGAAATCAGCATATGAAAAAGTTATTTGTACCCCTATATTTATAGCAGCTCAACTCACAATAGCTAAGATATGGAAGCAACCCAGATGTTCATCAACTGATGACTGGATCAAAAAATTGTGATGTACTGAACCCCCAAAAACATGAATAGAGTATAGCCACACTAACTTATGTTGCCCTGGGTAATGAAAATAACAAAGAAAGGACTATCTTTCCAGAGATCTGAATGAAATTTTTAGCAAAAAGTGTAAAGAAAAATTTTTTAAAAATGAAGATTCCATGGTACAAGAGGAGAGAAGACAGAGATACCTTTGGGATAACTGGGTGGTACAGACAGTTGCTGGTTATGAGTTGCCATCTTACCATGTCAAGACAGGAAGAAATCACTGTGTGCCCCACTGCTCACAATTTTAGCTGATAGGGAGTTCCATAATCGCACTCTAATTTTTACGTGAGCTTGAAGAGCTGGCTGGTGTCTGAGCAGTTGCTGGGCTTGGAGCAGGGAAACTACATTGCTTTTTTCTCCTCACCCACCCTCACACAGTGCCACACTCGCCAAGAAAAGTTGCACAGTGCACCTCTAGTCTGTTCCTACCAGCTTCATTGGCTGAGTCAGGGCAACCTGTGGGGCAAGAGCAGATCCCTTGCATTCTACAACTGTGGGAGTTTTGGACATTAGCTTATGCACCCTATGTGAGCCAGGGGATTCACTTTAGTTTCTGGGAACACACACCAGAAGCAGCTCATTAAAGCTCATTAAAGCAATCTGCTCCCATGCTTGGAGAACTGAGCAATAACTTCACTATACCCTGCAGCATCAGGACTATAACAATTCATTCTAAATTTCTCAGTGACACTGGAATATACCCAGTGGAGTTAGGGAAGAATCTAAATATGCATTCCACCTCTCTGCACTCAAACTCTCAACAGTAAAACTTACATATTAATCATTATTCCCTTCAAATACTCTAGTCCCAGGATTAAGGATG
This sequence comes from Oryctolagus cuniculus, assembly GCF_964237555.1. NCBI lineage: Eukaryota > Metazoa > Chordata > Mammalia > Lagomorpha > Leporidae > Oryctolagus > Oryctolagus cuniculus. Next base: position 58,144,246 of record NC_091436.1, read on the forward strand.
TTGGTATTATAAGCCACAGCACCAGTTTAGCTCTCACAAGAGGACCTGAGGAAGGATTCATCCATATCACACAGTCCTAGAGCCACAGCAATTGGTGCCATGAGTCCCTGCATCACTCAGGCTTGCCAGTAGGAAACAGGGGCATCCACTCTTATCTCACTCAGCAACAAGAACAAGGCCCTGGCTATCAACTTGCCAAGGAGATTGACACTGGGCCAAAGGTACACACCAAAGGAAACACTTATTCACCTCAAAACCAAATTTCTATCCCCACAAACAGCAGAAGACTAGTCAACTGTGTCACTTAGACACAGCTGACATTGATAAAGACTGGAGAAATCATTCAGAGACTACACACATGCAATCACCTAGAATTAAAGCCAAATCACCAAGTCAAGCGATACAATGCATTTCAGTTAACCTATAAACTGTTTTCCAATAAAACCAAGTCAATCAAGAAGAGACAAATACATCAGATGGGCAGACATTAACATAGAAATCCAGGAGACATGAAGAAGCAAGGTAGCATGACAGCTCCAAAAGAACACAGTACTCCTTCAGAATTAGATACTGAACTAAATTAAATCTATTAAATGGCAGATATAGAATTCAAAATAATGATTGTAAGGAAACTCAATGAGATGCAAGAGAATTGAGATAAAGAAATGAGATCAGTGAGTGACATGAATGAAAATATAAGGAGAAAGAATTCATTAAGAAGAAACAAATGGAAATTTTCAAGGTGAAATCTTCAATCAGTGAAATAAAAATATGATTGAGATCTCCAGTAACAGAACAGACTAAGTGGAAAAAAGAATTTCTGACTTTGAGACAAGAATATTGAAATAGCCTAATTGGACACAAATAAACAGAAAAGAATTAAAAAGAATGATTAAAGTGTACACAAAATATGGGATATATTAAACAAATTTTTATACTATAGGTATTCCTGAAGGATAAGAAAAGGAACAAGGCTTTGAGAACCTGCTAAATGAAATAAGAGTTGACAGTTTCTCAGGTCTTCAAAGAGACACGGACATGGACATGTAGACAAAAGAAGCTCAAAGAACCACAAGCAGATCCAACAAAAAATGATATTCTCTAAGGCATATTGAGCTCAAATTCTCAGAAGTTAAAGACATGGAGAGAATCCTAAAGACAGTTAAGAGAAAAGTGTCAAATTATAAAGGAAAACCAATTTGATTAACAACAGACTTCTCAGTGGAAATCCTACCAGCCAGAAGAGAGTGGGATAATATATTTAAAGTCTTAAAAGAAAAAATATTCTAATCAAGAATATTATATAGCAAAGCTATCCTTTGAAAGTGAAAAAGAGGAGTGGTGTTTTGGTATAATAGGTAAAGATACTTCTTGTAGCACCTGTATCCCATATGGATCCTAGTTTGATTACTAACTTTTCTACTTCTGATCTAGCTCCCTCCTAATGGAAGAAGGAAAAGCAGAGGAAGATGACCCAAGTACTTGGGCTCCTGTAAGAAACTCCTGTCTCTTGGCTTCACATTGGTCCAGATCCAGTCATTACAGCCATTTGTGGAGTGAACCAGTAGATGGAAGGCTTCTCTCTCTCTCTCTCTCTCTCTCTCTCTCTAACTCTGTTTTTAAAATAAGTAAATATTTAAAAACAGTGAAGGAGAAATAAAGTATTTTCCAGATAAAGAAAAGCTGAGAAAATTCACCACCACCAGATAACCTGGCATGAATTTCTTAAGGGTGCTTGTCATTAGAATTAAACATGATGAAATCAGATGACATTCACTAATGGAGCAGGTAGAATCAATATTCAATCAACAAATGGCAAGTCTTAGTTCTGATATACCAATACTAACCTTGGATATAAACTGATTGAATTCACCAACCAAAAGACTTAAGTTGACTGAATAAAAAACACAACCCCAATTTATGCTGCTTAAAAGAAACACACTTCACAAACAAAGATACACACATACTGATTGTGAAGTATTGGAAAAAGATATACCAGACAAGAGGAAACCAAAAAGGATCAGGAGTAGCTATTATTAAAACTGATAAAACAGATTTTAAAAAGAAAACTGTAAAAACAGATAAAGAAGAACATTATATTTTGATAAAAGGTTCAATTCAGTACAAAGACAAATAACTATAAATATATGCACCCCACAAATACCACCCAAATATAGACAGAAAATATGATTAGACCTAAAAGGAGAGAGACTCCAATACAACAGTAATAGGTAAGTTCAACACTCTATTCTCATCAGTGGACAGATCATCTTGACAAAAAAAATCAATATGGGAAACGGTGACTTGATCAGCATAGCCCTGACTGTTAATGAACAACTTAATACATTATCCCTCTTAGTAGTTTTTTTTGTCTGTTCTACTTAATATGACTGGTTTAATTCTGTAATTAATACACAGTTATTCTTAAGTGTTGAAAATTAACTGAAATGTGATCCCTGTTAAACATAAGAGTGGGTATAAGAGAGGGAAGAAATGTATAATTTGGGACATGCTCAAGCTGACTTGCCCCAAATGGTAGAGTTAGAAACATACCAGGGGATTCCAATTCAATCCCATCAAGGTGGCATGTACCAATGCCATCTCACTATTCCAAGTGATCAATTTCAGTTCACAATTGAACATAATGAAAGGACTAAGAGTCAAATGGAGCACATAAACAAGTCTTATACCTGCTAACACTAACCAATAGAATAAATAAAGGGGAGAGTGATCCAACATGGGAAGTGAGATACTCAGCAGACTCATCGAATGGCAGATGTCCTAAATAGCACTCTGGCCTCAGAATCAGCCCTAAAGGCATTTGGATCTGGCTGAAAAGCCCATGAGAGTATTTCAGGCATGGAAAGCCAAGACACTCTGGCAAAAGATCTCTGTTAGTGAGATCCCAGTGGAAAGAACAGGTCTTCAAAGAAGGAGGTACCTTTCTCTGAAGGGAGGAGAGAACCTCCACTTTGACTATGACCTTGTCTAAACAAGATAAGAATCGGAGAACTCAGAGGGCTTCCATAGCCTTGGGAACTCATGACTGGAGCATAGGGAGATTACTGATGCCATAGACAGGAGTGCCAATTGGTAAAGTCAACAACAGGAGTCACTGTGCACTTACTCCTCATGTAGGATCTCTGTCCTTAATGTGCGTGTGCATTGAGATTTAATGCTATAACAAGTACTCAAACAATATATTTCACTTTGTGTTTCTATGGGGGTGCAAACTGTTGAAATCTTTACTTAATGCATACTAAACTGATCCTCTGTAAAAAAAAAAAAAAAAGAAAGAAAGAAATTATCAACTCCCAACTTGACTCTCACTGGGATTAAACATGACAATAGGTCTGATCTGATTTCATCATCATTTAAAAAATCATCTATTATTTTTCACTTTATGTTTCTGTGTGGGAGCAAACTGTTGAAATCCTTACTTAATGTATACTAAGCTGATCTTCTGTATATTAAGATAATCGAAAATGAATCTTGATGTGAATGGAAGGGGAGAGGGAGTGGGCAAGGGGAGGGTTGTGGGTGGGAGGGACGGTATGGGGGGGAAGCCATTGTAATCCATAAATCGTACTTTGGAAATTTATATTCATTAAATAAAAGTAAATATAATAATGATACATTGGAGTTGAAACACACTATTGAGCAAAAGGACCCAACAGATATTTACATGATATTTTGCCCAACAGCTATGGAATACACAGTCATATCATCTCCACATGGAACATTTTATAGAATAGAGCACATATTAGGCCACCAATCATGTCTCAGCAAATTTAAAGTGATTGAAATTACATCATGTATCTTCTTAGACCATAAAGGAATGAAATTAGAAATCAACAAGAACCATAGAACACTCATAAATACTGGAAAATTAAACATGATACTGAATGATTAAGGGGTCATTGAAGAAATTAAACAGGATATCAAATACTTTCTTGAAACAAATGAAAATGAAAATATAACACATCAAAACACGTGGAATACACCAAAAACAGTATTAAGAGGGATGTTTATAGCATTAAGTGCTTACATTTCAAAAAAACAAATGTCTCAAAATAAGTATCTAATGATGCATCTTAAAGACTTAGAAAATAAACAAAAACAAACTGAACCCCAAGTCAGAAGGAGGCAAGAAATAATAGGCATCAGGGAAAAAAATGAATGAAATTGAAGCTTTTAAAAAATACAAAAGTTTGGGGCTGGCGCCATGACTCGGTTAATCCTTCACCTGCGGCATCGGCATCCCATATGGGTGCCGTTTTCTAGTCCCGGTTGCTCCTCTTCCAGTCCAGCTCTCTGCTGTGGCCCAGGAAGTCAGTGGAGGATGGCCCAAGTGCTTGGACCCCTGCACCCGCATGGGAGACCAGGAGGAAGCACCTGGCTCCTGGCTTCGGATCGGCGCAGTGTGCCAGCCATAGTGGCCATTTGGGGGGTGATCCAACAGAAGGAAGTCCTTTCTCTCTGTCTCTCTCTCACTGTCTAACTCTGCTTGTCTAATAAAAAAAAATAAAAAAATACAAAAGATTAAAAAAACAAAAAGTGGTTTTTTGAGAAGATAAACAAAATATATAAACCTCTAGCCAGTTAATAAACAAAAAAGAGAAAAAATTGAAATAAATTAATTTAGAGGAGAAAAAGAAGACATTACAATGGATACTACTGAAATACAAAGGATTATAAGAAACTATTTGAAGAATTATATGTGACCAAACTGGAAAATCTGTACTTTGGAAATTTATATTTATTAAATAAAAGTTGAAAAAAATTAATTAATGAATCAAAGGAGCTCTACAATGGATATCATCAAACATTGAAAGAAATCATTAAGAACAGAAAAAATGGCAGATATTCTTTGCATACGGATATCAAAGAATCGATATCATCATAATGTTTCTACTACTTAAAGCAATTTATAGATTCAATTCAGTATGTTTCAAAATATTAATAACATTCTTTACAGGGTTACAAAAAACAGTCCTAAAATTCATATGCAATCACAAAATACCCCAAATAGTGAAAGCAATGCTGAGCAAGAAAATCCAAGCTGGAGGCATTACAATATCTGATTTCAAAGCATACTACAAAGCTATAGTAATTAAAACATTTTGATACTGGCATGAGAACCAATAAATAGATCAATGGAGTAGAATAGAGAGCACAGAAATTAATCCTCTTATAGACAGCCAACTAATTTTTGACAAAATTGTGCAGACCATACCATGGAGTAAAGATAATCTTTTCAACAAATGATGAAATCAAAACTGGATGTATATATGTAGAAGAATGAAACTAGAGCCATACCTCTTATCATATAAATTAACTCAAGATGGATCAAAGACCTAAATTTAAAATCTGAGACTATGAAAATGCTAGAAGACATTGGCATAGGGAAATGACTTCTTGCATAAGACCCTCAAAGTACAGGAAACAAAAGCAAAACTAAACACATGGCACCATATCAAACTCAGAAGCTTTTGTACAGCAAAGGAAATGATCAATAAGATGAAGAGACACTCAACAGAATGGGAAAAATATTTGCAAATCACCTGATAAAGGATTAATATCCATCATACATCAGCCACTTAAAAAAATCAACAATGAAAAACCAAACAATTCAGTTGAGAAATGAGCAAAGGAATTCAATAAACAGTTCTCATAAAAGAAAAATGGCCAACAAATACATGAAAAAATGCTCAGGATCACCAGCCATCAGGGAAATGCAAATCAAAACCACAATGAGACATCACCTCACCCATATCAGAATGGACAAAATCCAAAACACAGAGAGCAGCAAATGCTTAGAGGGATGTGGACAAAGAAGAGCATTCATACATTGTTAGTGGGAATGTAAATTAGTTCAGCCACTGTGGAAAACAGTGTGGAGACTTCTTAAAAAACCACAAATGGACTTACCATATGATCCAGCAATCCCACTTTGGCTATAAAGCCAAAAGACTTGAACACACTGAATCAAAGAGATACCTTCCACAACCATGCTTATAGCAGCACTGTTACAATAGTCACAACTTGGAATGAATCAAGGTGTCCACCATCAGATGAATGCATACAGAAAATGTGATATATATACACAATGGAATATTATTCAGCTATAAAAATAATGAAATTCTACCATTGTAGCAAAATGGACATAACTGGAGAACATCATGTTGAGTGAAGTAAGCCGGACCTAGGAAGACAAATACCACATGTTCTCCCTTATGTGTGGGAGCTGAAAATTAAAAACAAACAAAAAAGGAAAAGGAAAAAAGAAAGAAATTACTATTTGTACCAGTATTGCTGAAAATACAGTTTTGTAAAATTTTGTTTTATAAAACAAAAATTGTGAAACCAATTTTTAAGAATGTTACACTTCTATAGTTTTAATGATATGTGACTACTTTAAAATTTATGTATATGGGTGAAATGGTCATTTTTCCATTAAATTATTGTCCATAGCCATTGTCTGTATTCCCACTAAATTAGGGTCTTTTTGCTTTTTATTTGTTAAACTTCTTATTTGGTGAAGTGTTTAGCATTTTTACCGTAATGCAAATTTAAAATATGTTATCCCAAAAATTGGAAAAAAATACAGAAAGGGAGAAAGAAGGAGGGTGAGAGGGAAAGAGAGGAAAAGAGGGAAGGGGAGAATATCATTATGTTCTTAGAATTGTATCAACAAATCACATGGAATCTGTTAAAAACCAATTAAAAATTAAAATTAAAAATTAAAAACCAACCAAGCAACAAACAAAAAACATTCAATAAACACTGATTGAGAACCATTCTGGTATCTTGCACTCCTGAGACACTTGGCGGAGTCCAGTCCAGAGGATCACAAAAGCAGAGGGAAAGTTACTAAGCTGAAGCTCAGTGCTGGAGTGCAGGGGTTGTCAGGGTATAGTCTGCAATGAGTGTCTCTATGACAGGGCATGGGAAGCCACCCAGGGAGAGAAAGAAGTAGTAATAATTTGTCAGTAGCATGATAGGCGAAAGACAGGAGGGAATTGTTGAGAAAACTGAGTACTTCAGACTGGAATGGGGAATTCCATGTTGGTTTGGCAGGTTGAGCTCAACATGTCACGTCCGTCTAAGGCTCAGTCACAGTGCACAGTTTTACCTGCTACTTGCAAGGGCCTCAGTCATGCTTGTTTATCATTTCCCCAAGAAAGTGGATGTCCACAGCTGGTCTTAATTAACCTTACTTTTCTACTCATTGGGAAAACAATAGAAGGTAGTAAGTTGTTAGCTTTTGAAGAAGTCTTAGGAACCATCTCATCTTGTGGAATTTTTTAATTCTTGATAGAGTAACAGGCCAGTTTTCATGCCAGGACAAGCCTTGGTGATGTTTCATATGGATATATTTGAATCTTACAATATCTAAAATTATTGCAAAACACATTTTGTATAATAATGCTATAAGAATCCTTCCCTTTTTATATTTTACCTTGTGTGCTTAAAAATTAAGAGGCTGGCCGACACAAAAACTTGTACATAAATGCTCGTAATGGAATTATTCATAATAGTCAAAAATTGGAAATAAACACAATATCTATTGAAAGATGAACAGATAAACAAATTATGGCATATGCATAACATGGAGGCTTTCAGCCATAACATGCTGACAGTATGCTATAACATGAGGAGTCTTGAAAACATACTAAGTGAGAGGAGTTAGTAACAAAGATTCTATATTATGTTACATAATATAGAATATGAAAGGGGCAAAATAGGCAAAACCATAGAAGCAGAAGATTCATTATTGGTTGTCTAAGGCAGGAATTGTAGCCTAATGGGGATTGTTCAGTTGCTATTAATACAGGGTTTCTCTTTGAGTTCATGAAAATGTCCTAAATTTCTTGTACTAGAACACAACACAAAATATATTAAAAACCATTGAATTGCACACTTTTATTGAGTAAATTAGTATATGAGTTTTGTCTCAATAAGTAGTTAATACACACTAAAAAAAGAAATGGTGTCTATATACATAATGGAATACTACTTAACTATAAAATGAAAATGAAATTCTGTCTCTCATAACAAACTAAATGCAACTAAACCATTATGCTTAGTGAAATAAGCCAGTCCCAAAAGGATAAATATCATATTTTCTCTAGTTTGTTGTAACTGATATACAGAGTAGAAAAATGTGGGGCCAGTGCTGTGGCACAGTGGGTTAACGCCCTGGCCTAAAGCGCCAGCATCCCATATGGGCACCGGTTCTAGTCCCGGCTGCTCCTCTTCCAATCCAGCTCTCTGCTATAGCCTGGGAAAGCAGTAGATTATGGCCCTAGTCCTTGGGCCCCTGCTCCCATGTGAGAGACCTGGAAGAAGCTCCTGGCTCCTGGCTTCAGATTGGCGCAGCTCTGGCCATTGAGGCCATCTGGGGAGTGAACCAGCAGATGGAAGACCTCTCTCTCTCTGGCTCTCCTCTCTGTGTAACTCTAACTTTCAAATAAATAAATCTTTAAAAAAAAGTAGAAAAATGTGTACAAGTAAAATTCATATTTTGAGATTTGATTATTGTTTATAGCCCTTATCCATACTCTTGAAGAAGATACACAATTTTATTGAAAGATATTGAAGATGGCATGAAGAAACATAGGGAATCCTCATAACATGTAAGAAGATGAAATATTAGCAATATATAATATTTTTGAGATAACATATTCTTAATTTACATTACAGACAAAGATGTAATGCTTTAACAAATAAAAAGTTCCACCAGTAAAAAGAAAAAAACCCTATTTTATCAGGAATGTAGGCAAGGAATTTAAACAATAATCAAATGGAAAGAAGATGATGTCACTCTCATAAAGTAAATTTTAAAGTAATCATATATCATTAAAACTATAAGAGCACAGCACTCTTTTTTTAAGATTTTTTTATTTATCTGAAAGTCAGAGTTACGCAAAGAGAGAAGGAGAGGCAGAGAAAAAGAGAGGTCTTCCATCTGCTGATTCACTCCCCAGTTGGCCACAGTGGCCGATGCTGTGCCCATAGAAAGCCAGGAGCCAGGAGCTTCTTCTGGGTCTCCCATGTGGGTGCAGGGGCCCAAAGACCTGGGCCATCATCTACTACTTTCCCAGGCCATAGCAGAGCAATTTGAGGGCCACTTTGCAAGAAATTAGCGATGGAATGATTTGGGTGTAGGGTATTCTCTGAGTGTCAATGTTGTAGATAGAGGAGCCATTTAGGATATGATGGTACAGCCTGTTTAGGACTAGAAAGGAGATAACTCATTCTAATAAAAATTTGACTTTCAGACAAATTTCATCAACCTCACAAGTTTTATGGAGTTAGCAACGGCCTATACCAGTTTGGCTAATAAATGACACATTTTCACTGGTGCTGCCAAACCACAGAAATTAAAGAAACATTATATGGTGATAATTGTCCCAGGGTTAAATTTAAAACCCACTTAGAACTCTCTAGATCGAAACCCCTAGTGAATTAGAATTGGCTGAGAGCCTAATTGGCAGATGCACACAGATAGGGAACATTCCGTTTTGCAATGGAGTCTTAGGAATGTCTCTCTAATCTGAAGTCCTGGAAAAGAGATCATTTCATTTTTTCTTGGGTGTCACTAGAAAAGCAGAGCTATTTAGCACCCATAAACCACAGAACAAAATCAGATCTTTCCATGAAAGATTATTCCTGCTGGTCACACAAAAAGAGCATGCAGAAATCACAGAAAAACAACACCATTCACCCTGTTGATGGATGTCGTGTTTATGGTTTTAACAAATTTGATATTTAAAAAAATGATACATTATGAAATAATACACAGTGATATATAGAATATCTAAATTCATTTCTTAAACTGCAATTGTATATATGTGCATGTATGTACATAGACTCAATTTTAACTTTCCTGTGACTGAAGTTATAATTATGTGTCTCCAGGAAAGCACTTGTTAAACCAAAACTGAGGAGAATTGAAGATGCTACTTGTCAACAGTCATGAAAATACTAAGGCATATTAAACACTGAGTGTGTTAACCACCCTGTTAACTACTTTACATGCTTTTTGTGATTTTCTACTCACAATAGCTTTATGAAGTAGTTTCATTAGTGTCTTACTTTCACATGAGAAAACACCAAGAAATTGATTCATATGACCAAGATCATATAGGTTCTGGAACTTTGCACATGTGTCTGTCTTACTCTAAAGCTGAAATTTCTCCTTCAAATAATTATCTATTTATTTAATTTGAAAGGCAGAGATGGAGGGAAGAAGAGTGGGAAGGAGGGAGAGATAGAGATAGAAATGAGAGAGAGAGAGAGAGAGAGAGAGAGAGAGAGAGATTCTTCATTTGCTGGTGTAGCCCCTCAAAATACCTGCTACATCCAGACCTGGGACAGGCTGAAACATGGAGCACATAACACAATGTGTATCTCCCATGAAAGTGAGACTGTTACCTCCTAGGGTGCCTTAGTAAGAAACTAGAACACAAATGGAGTCAGAACTAGATCCAGGTACTATGATATGGGATGCAGGCATCCCATGTGGCATTTTAACTGCTATCCTAAGCACCTACTCCTTAAACTTTTCTTAATCTCATTGCATGGTGACATGTTCTCTTCTTAGTCAATGTTATTATTAGCACACAGGGCATTTTAGCTTTGCCAAGTGTACCCATTGGAAAATAAGAATATTGACACTGGTCTACCTATTTCACAGAAATTTTATTAGAATGTGTTATATTGGGACATATTCAAGTTTTTCAGAAAATACAAAAAAATAATGGGGGCAGTTTGATTGCTGTCATTATGCTTCCTGTGCAATCTTTACTCTCACTCTATCAAGTATCAAGAAAATCCCATGGGCAATGAAAAAGTTACCTTCTCTCCCAGGTTTCCCTTTCAAAGTACATAATATAAATTGCTGAAAATATAGAGAAAAACATACAATGGAGTAAAAACATACAATCATCTGAATACATGCAGTAAAAACATTAGTTGAAATCCAATACCTATTCATGATAAACATTTCTCAAGTTAGGAATAGAATGAAGTCTCCTTACTCTGATAAAGGCACTTTGAAAATTGTCAGTTTTTTGTCCTAATTAATTGAAAGCCTGAAGGTTTTCTTCCTAAAATTGGAACAAGTGAAAAGATGTCTACCCTTCTCACTTTCATTTTGTTTCTTTTTACCTTTGCCTTTGTCATTATGATACCACATTTTGGTCACCTTGTCCAATACTCAGCAATGTGTCCTTGTCTCAGGTTTTGGTTGTCAGTCAACCCATTTTCCTTCCATGTCCAAGTCAAGCTGTGGTGATCACACACCAGCTTCTCGGCCTTAGGAGCCTCCCTATTTCACAAAGCCTGGTTTCTGCAAGCGTTGCTCCCATGGGAAGCCAGCCTGCTTCCCTTCCCTTTCTCACCTCTTCTCCCCCTCCTGGCAGAGGCTGACAAGCAGGAGAGGCCCAACCACAGGAAGAAGGTTCCTACTTTAAAAAGATACTGTCTTCAAGTGAGTGCCTCTTTCAAAACATTAATTCTGCTCTTTGAGTTTTTTTTCCCTCTTTCTGAATCTTTCCTTTACCCATTTAAAAATATGATAGCTATCAATGAGACTGAATGTCAAGGAAAAGCTGTTTCAGTTGAATGCTAGCCAGAAGACTGACTCTGAATGGTGTTTGGAAGCCCTTTAGCTAGATTTTGTAGTCACAAGCTCCTTAGGGGGCATCCTTAATTAGATTTAAGCTCTGTTACTGTGCTCAGTTCCTGCACTGTTTCCACCCACATCTACATGCACAACTTTATGCTCCCGGATTCCTCCGGGTCTTACACTCTATTTTTACCTAGTCTACAATATGATACATGGAAAATTCATCATTTTTATTTTACAGACTTCTACCACAAGTTATCTAATTTAGGTGAAGATGCAGAGGAATGATTCTCTTTATTGATAAAAATTACCTTTCCATACTCCCAAATCTCTACAGAAATTGATTAACATAATTTTATTTCTTGGTATGTGATTGTAATCCAACTGGTCAAGATTTTTAAAACAAAAAAAGTGAAATGAAACAAAACAAAATACTGTCTTCATGGGCAGTAATTTGGAAGGAAATTTTCATGTTTATGCTACATTTTTGCAGAAACAAATAAAGTCTTAGGCAAAAAGTTATAAACATTATAACTTTTAAGCTTAATAAGCCCTCAAATTGATGCAAAGTTAACATTGGTCACTTGGCAATTGTATAAAAATTCAGCTCACAAACAGCATTTTGGCTGCAATCAATGCTTATGAAAACCACAAGCAGTTTGTGTAAACCATGCTGGATTTGGCAACTCTGGGAGTCAGCTGTGATTCCTGAGCATAATAAATGCATTGGATTGAATTTTCCTGCCTGTTGTATGTGAGGTTTGTCTGGAGCTCATTCAGATTCAAGATACACTTTAAGACAGAATCAAGGAAGAACAGAAGGAAAGAAGAACCTCTTCCATTTCAAGTCCTCTTATTGGAGTGTGGACCTCCTAGGTGATTGCTCCACTGGACTGACAGAATTTTCACAAACGAAAACAAAGTCACTTGCATCAGTTCAGATTTCACACACAGAGATGACTAAGGCCTCTACAGAGTCAGCCCTGGATGAAACCCTAGTCCTTTATGGAATGGGGTGGATCATCTGGACTTCTATTTCCAAAATAGACTATGGTTACTCATTTACTGTCTACAATTAGAGCCATCTGATCCTTTGAAGTGGAAAGAGTAAGATGGTAATATGACTGTAACACAAATCCATACTGAAGAGCCTAGTATTAAAAAATTCCCAGTGTTCATCCACCAAAGAGTTACTTATGAGCTGATGCACATCCATGACAACCAGCCTTGGGCATATCAACTTGTGAGAAAGAATGAAGACAGGAAATGCATACCACTGCTAACTTCTTGATTTTGAATAAAGGTGACATTGTTAAAACAAACAAAAATAAATCCCTGGCTTCACTAATAATCTTGTTAATAGTACAGATAGAGCTAAAATGAGACTCTCCTTGAGGTGGTCTGGCCAGTTAGGTGAAAGGTTATTCCTTTTCTTTACAAAAGAGTGTTACAAATTTCAAGGTAAATTGGCCAGATTTTAGCTTGAAATTAAAAAAAAAAAGAATGGCACAGCTCCTCTGCTGTTTCCCCTGATTCCTGGATCCCCCTCCTCCCAACATACCTTCTCTTCCTACAGCATGAAGAAGAAGACACTGAAAATGTGTCCAAGGGCCCTGATCCTCACTGTTAAATTTGGATGCTAATTTTCTAAAAAGGGTCTAAACTGTAATTCCAGATACTCCTACCTTAAAAAATATGCAGTTTATGTAGAGAAGATTAAAACATACCTAATTAGAGTTTAGAAAACTGAAGTTCCAACATTGTCTTTGCTGTGTAGTCACCATTAAGTATTTTTACTAGTGTGAGCATTCTCTTCTTCTTCTGCAAATTGGAGATAACTGTTGGACTCATGTCAACAAATTGTCAATATTAGACAGGTATTTTTTGAATTGTAGAGTGCTATATAATATGCGTTATTCCTATTGTCGGCATCTAGTCAATAGAGCAGCAAACACATGTTATATGATTCAGCAATATAAACTGTCCCTATTCTTTCATTCTCTACTTCCTGGACTATTCTTACCAATTCTCCCATCAATTTCAATTTTATCCACTCACGCACCTTTTCTCTGCATCATTTTAACCTAGGGGTCATTTAACATTTAAAAATTGTTACATCCCATGATTATCACCCAGGACCTCTTTGCACTTTCTTATTTAGTACATGGTTAAACACTGTCCTGCATTATTGAACAGAATTGAATTGGTTAAAAAATGTAGCTTCTCCAATAATTTTGTAGCCTATAGGGTTCCTCTAGTCTGTTGTTACACATGTGGGCATAAAAGAATGCTGGGAATATTTGATTTCTCTCTCAGGATTGTTTACCACAAATTAAGTTTTGCTACTGTGATCTACAATCCTAAGTATGACTTCTGTGTGCTATGCTTGATATGCTGGTTAGTTCGTGATGACTCAATTTTTCCTCCTTGACTATCTCTGTCCTTATCTTTTCTTTTTAATTGACTCAACTCAGATGGGTTTGAATAAATGAGCTCTTTAATAGTATATAAACAAGACAAGTTGGGATACTGAGAAAAATACTCGTCAATGGGGAATAGCTTACATCAAGACATGAAAATGCCTGCTCATATTCTTTATTAATTAGTGTATCCTATACAGTTGGATGGAATAAGCATTTGTTTTCAGTTATAATAAAACATCATACATTGTTATAATAAAAAACAAAAACAAAATCCTGTGTCAGTTAAGCAGCAAAATGTTGCAAGTGGAGTGGTCTTATAGGAGAACATGTTCTGGAAGGATTCTGTTTCATTGTCAGTGTTGAGATCATGTCTACATCCAATGAATTTAGTTGTGATTACTCAGGGGACCTATATGCAAATGGTTCCCTGGACATTAAAAATGTTCAAAAGTCCATTTAATAAAATCAGTCTTTAAAAGGCCTCCAAAATTAGTTAAATTATGAATGGTTCCTGAGTGTATTTATTAAAAATAGAATAATTCTCTTTAATTATAGTTATGAGAAAGGGAGTTTTTGTAAATAGCTCTTTGTTTTTCACATTTTAAAAATCTTTGTGGTTTTGCAATGTCTGTATTCTTGCCTAAATAAGTCACCAGTAGGAATTCCATTTAGTACTCAAATAGCACTAATCTATATGGTCTCTCTTTAAACCAAAAAAGTTCAGTGAGTTACAATGTAATATTTGGCAACCCCTAATAGTGCAACCCTACTCTACAAATTATTCCGATGACATTACCATTCCATCACCCATACCATCCTCACTCTTGCACAAAGTTTTGAAGTCATATGTTGTTGTCTTCCAAGAGGCTTTGCTAGTCAACTACTTGTCTATGCTGTAATGCCTTACTTCAAATGAAGGCACTAGTTCTTTCCTAGTTTTCTAAAGCATGATTAACAAGATGCAACTTTTCAAATAGTTTTATTGAGATGTAATTTGCATACCATAAAACAAAGCATGCAATTTAATGGTTAAAAGTATAACCATTTAAGCATACAATCCAATGATATTTGGAATATTTGCAGAATCATACTATCGTAATCACAATGTATTAGTATCCTAAAAACAACAACAAAAAAACCTCTGTACATTTACAGACATTTTCTGTATATACCCTCAGCCCTAGGAAAATGCTAAAATACTTTTTGTTTCTATGCTTTTTCCTTTTATAATCATTTTATAGACATGAAATGATATAAAAGTGTTCTTTTGTGTCAGATTTCTTTCAGTTGGCCTAACCTCAAAGGCCAGAGCTGGGCCGATCCTAAGCCAGAGGCCAAGAGCTTCTTCTGGGTCTCCCATGAAGATGCAGGCGCCCAAGGACTTAGACCTTCTTCTACTGCTTTCCCAGGCCATAACAGAGAGCTAGATCAGAAGTGGAGCAGCCAGTACTCAAACCAATACTCATATGGGATGCCAGCACTGTAGGCAGCAGCTTTACGCCACAGTGATGGCCCTTAGGATTTTGACATGAGCAAAATCAGGTATGAAAGAAAGGATGTACACAATGATTTCTGTCCATATTTCAAGGATAATAAAATGTGAATAATTTTATTTTTAGATTAAAATTTACTTACATATTTTATTTATTTGAGAGCGAAGAGGGAGAGAGCACATGACTGACTCTGAAAGAAGTGTTCCATCCATTGATTCACTTTCCAAATGCCAGCAACATCTAGGTTGAGCTGGAAAGAAGCTAGGAACCAGGAGATCAACACATGTCTCCCGGGAATTTCCCAGCGCAGATAACCTTGCTGCTGAATTGTACACAGTATCACAGGAAAAATAACACCAATTCTATACATTTTTTAAAATAGAGCAGAATAATACTTCTTACTCTGTGAATGAAGATAACATTTCTCTTGATATCTAAACATTTTCAGAAAGCAAAGAAGCAAATATTTGTCAGGAACTCAGAAAAAAGTCTGATAGTAACAAATTAAATGTAGCAATATATTAAAATAATAAATCATGACAAAGTCTAGTTTATCGTGGGCTATAAGATTAATTTAAGATATTAAAATTACTTTGTATAATTGATCCGTCAGTGGAATACAAACATGCAATCATCTGAATACATTCAGTAGAAACATTTGACAAAAATCAATACCTATGATAAATGATAAACATTTCTCAAGTTAGGAATTGAGTGAAATCTCCTTCTTTTGATAAAAGGGCTTTAAAAACTGTCAGCTAATGTCATAATTAATATTGAAAGCTTGAATGTTTTCTTTCTAAAATTGGAACAAGTGAAAAGATGTCTGACTTCTCACTTTCATTTAACATTATACTTCTGTATTCCAAGGCAGAAAGAAGGAAAGTAAAATAAAAGATGAATAGATTGGCAAGGGAAATATAATGCTGTCTTTATTCTCAGACAACCTGATCATGTATAAAGAACATGTAAGGAGCATATAGAGGCCAGTGCCGTGGCTCACTAGGCTAATCCTCCGCCTGCGGCGCTGGCACACCGGATTCTAGTCCCGGTTGGGGCGCCAGATTCTGTTCCGGTTGCTCCTCTTCCAGGCCAGCTCTCTGTTGTGGCCAGGGAGTGTAGTGGAGGATGGCACAAGTTCTTGGGCCCTGCACCTGCACGGGAGACCAGGAGAAGCCCCTGGCTCCTGGCTTTGGATCAGCACGGTGCACTGGCCGCGGTGGCCATTGGAGGGTGAACCAACAACAAAGGAAGACCTTTCTCTCTGTCTCTCTCACTGTCTACTCTGCCTGTCAAAAAAAAAAAAAAAAAAAAAAAAAAAGGAGCGTAAAGAAAAGCTGCTGGAAAAAATAAAAGAATTTAGTAAGGTCTTAGAATACAAGGCAAAAAACTAAGCATAAGAACTGATGGAATTTTTAAATATTAGTGTTGAATACTTGAGAAGCAAATTTTAAAGTATTTCACTTATAATGGCATCAAATCACAAGATGTTTAATAAAATGATAAAGCTATCTACTGAAAACCTAAATGGAGAGAAACATTATATTCACAGTTTTGAAAATTCAATATTAGAAGGCCCATTCTCCCTAAATTTATGTATAGAATCAACACAATTACAATCAAAGTGCTGCAAGGTTTTCAAAAAGATATTGACCAACTCATCTAAAACTTCTCAGGAAACACTTTGCTAACTGTTTGGCTACATGGTCTCCCTGATATCTCCTTAAATCTGCACACTCCAAAGACCTACTCAAGTCAAAAGAAACCTTGCTGCCCTCAGTACCGCATGCTCTAAAGAATGTCACCCTCACTTAGGTATTAATCAGCCTGCAGTCCTTTAATGGGTGGATTAATCTACATGAAAGTGAAAGACAGACTCACAAGGATGCCAGATATATTCATAATTCATAATAAAATGGGTGGAATTTTAAATGTAACAGATTCGACTCCAATTTGTCAGTAGGATGCATTTCATTTGTGTCCCCTGGGAGTTGCAAGGCCATGGCAGTTGGGAGTATCTATTAGAAGGACAATACCCTAGCCTGTATTTCATAGCAACTTTGCTTTCTCCCAAGGCCACAGATGCTCTTAAAGTTCCAAAGAAAAGTTTTTTCACAATGTCTCCCTTGGCACTCATGATGGTTTCTGAGGCTTGTAGAGGGATGTTTGTGAGGGAGGACTACTAACATTACAAAAATTTCTCTATAATATTTATCATTAATAGCTGTGGTTTCTTTGCACAACAATTGCTTATAAAAAGGCAGAATTCATTAACATTCTTCATTCCTGCTGAGTCCCCCCTGCAGCTCTCAGCAGTCATTCACATTTCCAAAAAGCTTGAAGGTCAAAATCCTGCATCTCCATGTGTCAGAATCACTTCATGACTTCAACTTTACATTCAGACCACAGGGGTCTCCATTTTTGCTTCTGAAGTAGAAACCCAGCTAGGGTTCACTCTGGTTAAACCAGAAATCTTGATTGAGGAATGAATTTTCATTCTTCAACCAGCCCATCAAACAGAAAGGCGTTGTGTCCTGAAGAACTAAAAATACAATGGACCAGATGTGATTGTGGGCATAGCTTAGTTATTTGATTTGTAATTTATGACATAGATTTAATCTAATTCAAAGGCATTCTAGACAAAATATGTTAAGTGAACTTCTTAAGGATATGAAAATGAATATATAAATTAAAAGTAAAAACAAAATAATAATTTAACTTTTAAAAAATTTAGCATAATTTACATTCAGAGAAAAATTGTACAAAGTACAAATAGCTTCTTATTTTTCATATCTTATGTTAGTGTGGTACACTGTAATAATAGATAAACCTACTATTAAACTGTATATTATGATTTCCATAGTTTTTACTTAATTCCATTCTTTTCTTTTCTAGGATTACATCCCAGATATTATATTTGGTTGCCAGTCTCATTGGGCTTTTTCAGACTATGACACTTTCTGAGATTTTCATCTAATAGTTCATCATCTAAAACTGAATAATAGCTTTGAGGAATACTGGTTAGGTGTTTGTAGAATCTCTAACTGAGATTTTTCTTTTTTTGTTATTAGACTGGAGTTATGGATTTGAAGGAGGAATAGTACAAAGACAAAGTGCCACTGTGATAGCATCATCTCAAGGGCACCTGGTATCAGATGGCTTGTCATTGACAGTGCTAACCTCAGTGCCCCAGTTCCAGCAGTCTTTCCAGGTTTCTCACTGTGAACCTCCTGTGCTCCTGTAAGAAATTGATGATGTGCAGTTTGATCTTCAAGAATGGGGAATTGTGCCCCACTGTCTTTGAGGGCAGAGTTTTTCAGATTTTTTTTCACCATGTATTTTCTTTTTTTTTTTATTTTTTATTTAGTAAATATAAATTTTCAAAGTACAGTTAATGGATTACAATGGCTTCCCCCCCCCCATAATTTCCCTCCCACTCACACCCCTCCCATCTCCCGCTCCCTCTACCATTCTATTCACATCAAGATTCATTTTCAATTATCTTTATATACAGAAGATCAATTCAGTATATATTAAGTAAAGATTTCATCAGTTTGCACCCACACAGAAACACAAAGTGTAAAATACTGTTTGAGTACTAGTTATAGCATTACTTCACATTGGACAACTCACTAAGGACAGATCCCACATGAGAAGTAAGTAGACAGTGACTCCTGTTGTTGACTTAACAATTTGACACTCTTGTTTATGGCGTCAGTAATCTCCCTAGGCTCTAGTCATGAGTTGCCACGGCTATGGAAGCCTTTTGAGTTCACCAACTTCGATCTTATTTAGACAGGGTCATAGTCAAAGTGTAAGTTCTCTCCTCCCTTCAGAGAAAGGTACCTCCTTCTTTGATGGCCCTGTTCTTTCCACTGGAATCTCACTCGCAGAGATCTTCCATTTAGGTTTTTTTGTTTTTTGTTTTTTTTTCCCCAGGGTGTCTTGGCTTTCCATGCCTAAAATACTCTCATGGGCTCTTCAGCCAGATCTGAATGCCTTAAGGGCTGATTCTGAGGCCAGAGTGCTATTTAGGACTGTCGCTCCCCCTCTTCGTGGAGGAACGACACAAAACCCTGCCTAGGCTTCATATCTGAGTCACGGCACCATTATGTTGCTCCCCCTCTTCGTGGAGGAACGACACAGGACCCTGCACTGTTCTTTTGTCTGCTCGGCCCTTCCCGGGTTTGCTGCTGGTTCTTCCCGGGTTGGCTACCGACCCTTCCACCTCTGTGGAAGGGCGGTTCCCCCTGCCACTTTCCCCACTTCCGCGGGGGAGCGGCACACCACCCGCCGGCTCTCTCAGGGGCTGCTCAGGTGTTCCTTCAGATAGATGTTCCTGGTGCATGTTTTCTCTCTCCTCCTTTATAGTCCTCTTCCACCAATCCCAACTCTGCTACCCACATGCCGAGTACGCTGCTCTCCTCCAATCAGGAGCAGGTCCTGCTGTTTATTGGTTGAACTGGAGGCAGCTGTGTAGAAGCTGTTACTCCCTTCTCAGCGCCATATTGTGGGAGAGCAGATGCATAGAATAAGTCTTAGTTCCAGTAACAGTCTAGTCCGAGTTGCTCCCCACAAGGACATCTGCCATTCTATGAGTCTGCTGTGTATCCTGCTTCCCATGATGGATTGTTCTCTCCCTTTTTGATTCTATCAGCTAGTATTAGCAGACACTAGTCTTTTTTGGGGGATCCCTTTGACTCTTAGACCTATCAGTGTGATCAATTGTGAACTGAAGTTGATCACTTGGACTAGTGAGATAGCATTGGTACATGCCACCTTGATGGGATTGTATTGGGATCCCCTGGCATGATTCTAACTCCACCTTTTGGGGCAAGTCCAATTGAGCATGTCCCAAATTGAGTTTTCAGATTTTATTTGCAATTCTGCACTGGAGGTTTACCTCTTCTTTCCTTATTTATTTGTTCATTATTAGGACTTACAGTTGTATATTTTTGTATGTATGTATATGTATATATTATTACTTTTTTGTTCACATTGTTCTAGTTTGGGACACTCATTTTTTAAAGCTTTTATATACTTATTTGAAAGGAAGAGAGAGAAGAGAGAGAGAGAAAGAGAGAGAGCGAGAATCATCTATATGCTGGTTCATCCCAAATGGCCACAACAGCCAGGACTCTGCCAGGGCTTGGAGAAGCTGAAGGCAGAAGCCAGGAACTCTGGGTTTCCCATGTAAGTGCCAAGAACTCAAGTACTTGAGCCATCATCTGCTGCTTCCAGGCTCATTATTAGGGAGTTGAGTTGGAAACAGAGTAAGTGACAGTGGAACCAGCATTCCAATATGGGATTTGAGCGTCACAAACTGAACTGTGGCTTAACCCACTGGGCTGCAATGCCCACCCCACTGAGAGCTCTTTCAACAATCCCTTCTGCCATTGACATTCCCAGCATGTTTGTTTTTGAATATTTCTTAACTGTTGGTCACTATAGGAAGCTCCACATTCATCTTAGTACCTGTCCCATCCCTGTAACCAGCTATTTCTCCAAGGACCTTCAATTTCTTTTATTGGAGAATGGTGTTAAAAATTAAGATCACCACTACTTTAGACCACATGGAATATATCCTTTCCACAACACTCACAAATTTGGAGTGTTCCCATCTCCAAGTTATTGAACAGATTCTGACCAAATAAACAGCTCTGAGACACTGCTCTAATGGTGACAAACCCCTTTGTTCATTCAGTTATTAAATGCTCTTACCTCTCTACATGGAGCCCATAACCTGCAAAGGAGAAATTTTATTAAAATAAAAGGTAGAATTAAATTATAATTTAACATGTTTCTGCCTTCTGATTAGTCCATAAGATTGTGCCCCATTTTCTACTGTCATAATACTATTTTTGTTTTGAATACATGAAGTATCTGTAAATGAATTGTATTAGTAAACAAAGTTGAACTTTTTTTTCTGAGGCAGGTAGTCACATTGTTTCACATGACGGACACAGAAAGGGGCATCTACTACAGAGTTGAAAAATTCCTTCAAACCTTCTTCTGATACTGATTAATGTTGTAAGCATTCTAAATCTAATGCACAGGGTTTCTTTTCCTTCTTCTCCTTCTCTTTCATCCTAAACCCATACATTTTTTTTCTCTCAAGGCTCCTATCGCCTGAAGTCTGAAATAGAAGTGCTGAAATCCTAAGTGTAAGGGTTGGGGAAAAGAATGAAAAAGACATTTCCTGTATGATTAGCAGCAGGAAATACCAGAATCTCATCCAAAATATTCTTTTCCCTATAGATATCATTTTTTCCACTTATTATTTTTATTTTTGAAAAGCAACATATCATCTGCTTCAGTGTATTTATTTCACTTATACTCAGTACAATTGCCATACACAAGAAGTAATAAAACTGTACAATAACCTCAGGATAATCACAGATGGCAAACTGGTGATCATACACTAAGACAGAAAGGACACTGAGTAGGGAATCAAACAGTCCTCGTATAACTGCTTCACCTCCCAATTACTAGCTATCTTACTTTGGGCAACCTATACTTCAGAGCTTTTATTTCTCTGTATATAACATATGGATGATACTAATATATAACATATTAGATTAGTATGTGCATTAAATGAGATAAAATATGTAGTGTCTAGTACATTGTGATCAACCAGCAAATAATAGACATTAAAATTAATGATACAAAATATCCCATGAGCATTAATTTTGGTTGGGTACTATGTATGCTAAGGGGTTGCTTGAACGACATGGTAAGTTATGGCATCAGGAGCAAAGGTTCCTTATATTCTGTCTTCTACCATATGTAGCTTTCACTGTGGTCAAATATAGCTGCTGGAATTGAAATGTCATGTTTTTGTCACAACAGCATCTTAAAAAGTGGACATTTCTTCTGTTTTAAGAGGCCTTCCATCTTCCTCAGGTGGCCACACTTAGCTATAAGAAGGCTTGAAATATATCCAATTAAAATCAGATATTTAGTGTTGAGAAAGTAATGGATGTTAGAGTACTAAACTAGAATTATCTGGCATGCATTTTTTTTAAAGATTTATTTATTTGGCCGGCACCACGGCTCAATAGGCTAATCCTCCACCTTGTGGCACCAGCATGCTGGGTTCTAGTACCAGTCGGGACGCCGTATTCTGTCCCAGTTGCCCCTTTTCCTGTCCAGCTCTCTGCTGTGGCCAGGGAGTGCAGCGGAGGATGGCACAAGTGCTTGGGCCCTGCACCCGCATGGGAGACCAGGAGAAGCACCTGGCTCCCGGCTTTGGATCAGCGCGGTGCGCCGGCCACATCGGCCATTGGAGGGTGAACCAACGGCAAATGGAAGACCTTTCTCTCTGTCTCTCTCTCTCACTGTCCACTCTGCCTGTCAAAAAAAAAAAAAAGATTTATTTATTTTACTTGAAAGTCAGAGTTACACAGAGAGGGAGAAGGAGAGACACAGAGAGAGAGAGGTCTGCCATCTGCTGGGTCACTCCCCAGTTGGCCATAATGGCCGCAGCTGCACCAATGTGAAGCAACTAGCCCCGAGCTTCTTCTAGGACTCCCACGTGGGTACAGGGGCCCAAGGGCTTGGGCCATATTCCACTGCTTTCTGAAGCCATTGCAGATTGCTGGATCAGAGGTGAAACAGGCAGGTCTCGAATTGGCACCCATATGGGATACCAGCACTGCAGGCGGCAGCTTTACCCGCTATGCCACAGTGCTGGCCCTGCATGTATATTTAACACACTAACTCTTCAATGCTTTGGTATATACTTGTGTGTTTTTTTATATTTATTTATTTTTAATCTGCTTGAAAAAGAGAAAGAGATCTCCAAAATTCTGATTCACTCCCAAATGGCTGCAATACCAAAGCTGGGCCAGGCTGAAGCCAAAAGCCCAGAACTTCATCCATAGCTCCTACAAGGGTGACAGGGGCCCAAGTCCTTGACCTTCATTTGGTTTCCCCTGCTTTGGTTTATTTATTTCATAATATAGGGTAATAGATACTACAATCATGGTATTTTAGTCATCGGATTTCATTAATTTAATATATAAGAAGAATGATTTTTTTTAAGAAATTCTGTTACATATTATAAATATTTGCATTCATTTTCGAAGACTGCCATAGCAAATAACCACAAAATTGTAGGCTTAAACTAACAGAAATATCTTCTCTGTTGTTCTTGAAGCCAAGAGTTCAAAGTCAAAGTGTTGTCAGGGTTGGTTTCTTCGGGAGATCTGAGTGAGAATCTTCTCCACGCCTCAGCCTTAGTTTTTCTTGGCAGCTATGAATCCTTGCATAGTGGCCTCATCATTCTGATCTCTGCCTTCATCCTCACATTTTCTCCTCTATATGTGTTTAATCTTCCTTTGCTTTTTTCTTATAAGGAAATTTTGATGATATTCAGGATGAATTTCAATAATCCACAATAATCTCAACTCAACATCTTTAATTTAATTAAACTTGCCCACAATCTTTTTCAAAATAAGGTAGCATTTATAAGTTCCAGGGATGGGGGACTTGATGTCTCTGGATGAACATCATTCAACTAGTATGGCACTTAAGAAACATTTAAATTTTGGTATTTTAAGACTCCAAATACTCAATAGTAAGAGTTCAGCTCCTTATTATGAATTTAGTAACATTTACACTTCATAGACATTTTTGCCTTATGACAATTGGAATAGAACCCTTTGTTTTAAGAATAAATAAAAACCTTTGTGGGAAGACAGTTTATATAGCTTGACAGCTAGTTGCTGGAGTCGGAAAAGCTCCCCAAGTAACTGCTTTGTAGACCGTAAGATTTCCTCACTTACTTTTCCTCTGAAGCAAGTTGGCAAAGCTCAGGGCATTGTAAACAACAGAAGGTGGTAAAGATTGTGCTGACAAGAACCTCATAGTCATGACTAGGCATTCGCCAATCTTAGGTAGAACACAATGTCATCTTTCTAAAGGTGTAATCCTCTCCCGTTGAATTCAAGGGGGCTTTGCTTTGCTGGGCCAGACTGGTATTTATTCTCCAACGTATGTATCATCAGTGTGCACAGTGAAGCCCTTACACATATAGTCAGCAAATAAGAACTAGCTTCTGGGGAGGAAGATGATAAAACTGGCAACTTCTTTATATAATCATACATTTTAACGCAACCAAATATAATTTAGCTCAATTATAATTGTTTAAAAATAGTAGGCTATTTGTTTAAATTTGTTTTAGTTTTCCTCTTACTAGTTAGGGTGCCTTGGCTCAGCTGCTGCATAATTCTATACTGGTGAATATTTTGACTGCTAAAACTCTGGGAAATGGACAAGAAGTTTCTTCATATGCACTATGTATTGAATGCTAGTTCTGTGAAGTATCTATTCATTTCCTTAAAGCTCCTCTCTCAAAATCTTCCTATTCCTACTCAAAGATGATAATGCAAATGTAATTTTTGAATAGGAATTATCATTTTTGTGGCAAAAAATTTTGATTGAGGTAGAAGCAAAGATTTCAGTGAGAAAGACGTGTATCAAGAAAGATATAGGCCAGGATGAACCTAACTTTTCATTACAGATTGAAGGTAAAGGACACGCTTTAGAGATAAGATAGAAGGAAGAAAAATGTAATATGTTGAACCCCTGTGATAAGGGAGAAGAGAAATTACATGGGATGGGCAAGTAAATTAATATGTACTTTTAAAAATTCATGTCACAGAGCAGAACTGATATTTGCCTATTCTGCCAACAGCCTGAATTAGATTAAGTTGCTGGACTTGAAGTAGTCAAGCTTAATTACACTTCTTAGCATTTTATTTTGCAAACAATATGGTGGAGATAACTTACCTCCATAAAAGCAGCAATTAACAAACATCTTTGTCACTTTAGAATCAAATAAAATGAGGTATTCTATTTATCAATAGGTTTCATTGGAAACCGAAAAAGGAGAATAGCAATGGGTAAGTTTAAGTGGACAAATTGTTGCTGATTCTTACCATTGAACAATAATTCACTGTGATTCAGATTCAAAACAAAGCCGGTTTTATTAGCAAGGAAGGATTTGGGGTATGTGCTTGGCAGTAAGGACAACATCCCACAAAGTACTTTCCTGAGAGGAAATATAAGGATTTAAAAACTGGGCCAGCACATAAATAAGTTATTTACACACTTTCTCTTTCTTATTTACACACTTCTCTCTTCATTCACTTATTTTCACAATTCCAGATTTCTTATGATACAATCAAATATTCTAGTTTCTGATTTGCCTTCATGTCAAAGAAAGGTCTGTGAAATTGAACAAGTTATTCTGTTAAATACCCGGAAAGTCCAGAAAGCCATATTTGAAAATCAAATTCCCATAGAGAACAATTCACCAGATAGATCTGATCACCAATAGGTCTTTGCTTCCAAAGAACAGGTGAAAGTGATGTATGAGGAGAACCTCTTGTTTTATATGCTATCCTTTGGCAGTGAGCATGCCATTGGATGAATTGAAATACTGCGGCTGCTTTGAGCAGCAGACTCTTCTAAAGCATAGAGTTCAGAGCATTAACATAAGAATCTGGAATTCTGGATTTTAGTTCTGACTCTGACTCACACTAATTACAAAATGAGGATAATAATCCATGACTTAATCACTTTATACAAAGGGGAGAGAAGCACAATGTATGCTTGTATGTATAGAAGTAAGTATAAACAGTAAGAATTATTTAAGAAAATGTTTCTCTAATATAAAAGAGACTGGTTTGGCATTGTCTGGGGAGAAATATATACTTATGTGTGTGTGTATATGTGTGTTCATATATATTTCAAGTCCCATATCTGGGAACAGTATTGTTTGTATTTCTTTCTCCTGGCCTCTGTTCCATGCACATAAGGCTATGACTTCATTTAAGTAGTTCCATCTGGAACAAAAAATAAAGAAAAGTTGAGGAAGTAATATGCCTTCTCAATCTTCCAGACCACATCTCCCTGGAGTTCAGAGTCTGGTATGCCTGGGAATAGTTTACAGCATTCTATCCTTCAGAAAAAAATCCTTCCTGTAACAATACGAATTCCTCTGGAAAAGGCATCTAGAGCCACTATTCAGGATGTTTAGAAAATACCTAATGTGCAACTCTGTGATTGGAGTGACCAGCAGGAACTGTGCTCTGCAGGGGCCTTAATGGGATACACATGCAAAGACGCTAATTGCCAAGCACTAGAGAGGTGAAACTTTAAATTCATTTCTCCCACATTAGACACAGAGAAACAGTAGGATAAATGTCACTCCTGGGTCCTCTAGGCAGAAATTTACCTGTCATAGATGCAAAGTACATTTCCAGCAGAATTTTGGCTATCTCCTCTGATAAGTGGGCTTTGTCTTTCCTGCTCTCTAATCAGTAATAGAGTCCATTCTGAAGCCTGCATGATGTCAGATACTGATTTTGACAGTTTGTAGGTGTTGAAAACGGTATACAATATACATACATACTCATTGTGTGATCTTGGGGGTGAGGGAGAAAGTAAATTAGCAAAGAAGAAAAGAAATGACAGAAAGGAATGGAGAAAATTTTGAGTCATCATCAACTTTCCCCAAATGTCTCTCTGTAAAACCCATGCCATTAGCCACTTGTGCCTGGTGTTGACAGGACTCCACTTGGCTCTAGAATGCTGGCTTGGTAGGATCTACCACTCAGAATGTATGAACTATGTTTACAACTCAGCAAGTGAACAGGGCATAAAGCCATAATTCTTATATGCAGCATAGATTCAGTGGCTAATGCCAGAACTAACATTGTTTCATAATTAAAAATGGATACCTGAAATAAAAATGAGGTGACTCAGGTAGCAAAACTATTAACTGGTCATAAAACTCTAATTTTAATTATTCCAAGCAGTTTAAAAGTAAAGACGGTAAATTCCTGAAAGGTCAATGATATTTCCCCCCAATGTCTTTACTGTGAAAATTTTCTAGAATCTCGTTCTGTAACAGGAGGATAGAAATACAAAGTGCTCCCCAATTCCATTCCAATATAAATTTTGTAACTGATCAGCAATCTGAATGCAATGTATTTTCAGGTAAAGTGTACTTTTTATGGAACATGCTTGAATTCTTTTCAACATTTCCAGTTCTGTGACAAATCAAGTATGATCATTTGCAAACTTTTGTAGAATGGATTCTGGTTAATTATACTACTCCAAATTCCTGAATTGTTGCAATGCTATAGACAGAAAATTCACAAAATATATATTTTACTTTTTATCTTGAAACCTCTGTATTTTTTATTTCATCAGCCACTAACAACTGTTATGGCGAGTACTGATTTCAAACTATAAACTCGTAGCTTTTCTATAACTGAACTTTTTTGTTTGGAGCCCTCATCCTGCCAGGCGGTAGAAACATTTTCTAAGGTAGTAACTTCATAATGAGAGCCTCATAAGATGTCAAGATATTTTAAATTTTTAAAAAATTTATTTATTTATTCGAAAATCAGAGTTACACAGAGAGAGAAGGAGAGGTAGAGAGAGAGAGAGAGAGAGAGAGAGGTCTTCCATCCGCTGGATCACTCCCCAGTTGGCCACAATGGCCGGAGCTGTGCTGATCTGAAGCCAGGAGCCAGGAGCTCCTTTTGGGTCTCCTACATGGGTGCAGGGGCCCAAGGACTTGGGCCATCTCCTACTGCTTTCCTAGTCCATAATGGAAGAGCTGGATCGGAATTAGAGCAGCTAGTTCTCAAGCCGGTGCCCATATAAGATGCCAGCACTGCAGACAGTGGCTTTACCTGCCATGCCACAGCCCCAGCCCCAGCCCCAAAGTATTATAAATTAACCTGATAGCTCAGGTCGGTTTCTGCTTTGTAAATAGTGTTAACCTGCCAGGAAACTCAATTCCACAGTTACAAAGAAAATAAGCTTCAAATCAAATACATACACATACAGACACACACACAAATGAGGATTTTTCAAAGTTTGGAGACAAATGAAATGTAAAGGTAAGTTTTCTTCAATGCAAAACGTTTTTAGATCTATGTATAGTTTTCTAATAATAGACATTGTCAAATATTTTTGAAGATCTCTCTATTCATTGATTTGAAATATTTTAAAATATTTATTTATCTAAAAGGCAGAGTTACAGAGGGGCAGAGAAAGAAAATATTCCATTTGTTGTTTCACTCCCCAAATGGTTACAATGGCTGGTTCTGGGCTGATCCAAAGCCAGGAGCCAGAAGCTTCTTCTGTGTCTCCCACTTGGGTACAACGGCCTAGGGATTTTTGCCATCTTCTATTGCTTTCTCAGGCAGGCCATAGCAGAGAGCTGGATCAGAAGTGGAGCTTCCGGACTTGAACCAACACCCATGTGGGAATGCCTTCACTGTAGGTAGCGGCTTTACCTGCTATGCCACAGCATCAAAAAAGTTATTTTTCTAAAAAAATTACTGATGTCAGTCAGTGTCTCAAAGTTGCCCTAAAATCCTTTTCCTCTGTTAAATAGCATTTTTATTTCAATTTCATTGATGTCTGATAGACACAGAATTTAAATTTTCTCTAGCTATATGGTTACCCAAGACTCAATAAGATAAAGTGAAGCAAATACCTATTGCCTGAATACATGTATAAGAAATATAAATGAGTAGCTAGCACTGTGGCAAAACTGGTAAAGCCAACACCTGCAGTGTCGGCATTCCATATGAACCCCAATTCAATTCCAGACCCTCCACTTCTGATCCAACTAGCTGCTGGTGCACCTGGGAAAACAGCAGAAGATGTTTCAAATCCTTGGACCCCTGTACCCACATGGGAGACCAGGAAGAAGCTCCTGGTTCCTGACTGCAAATTAGCCCAGCTCTAGCCATTGCAGCCATTTGGAGCGTGAACCAGCAGATGGAAGATCTCTCTATGTCTCTCATTCCTGTAACTCTGCCTTCCAAGTAAATGAAATAATCTTTTTTTGTAAAAAAAGAAATATCAATGAATAACCCCACTAAAGCTACTAAATTTTGGCACACTTTAAAAGAACATAAGAAATTAATATGGAACATAAAAGTATAATTGAATTTTTTAGAAATTTTTAGGCTGTTGCCTCTTTTTAAAAATCTTTAATTAATACAAACATAACAGATTTTATGCATTCCATAGGTACCATTCCAAGAAGATAACCATACTTCCTTTACTCCCCTACTCCTTCCTCCCAATATCCTTCTCTCCATCACCTCTCTTAATCAGTTTTTGCAAAGAAATCACTTTAATACACTCTATATTCACAGATTTAATTTTCCACTAAATCTAATATTCAGCAAGTAAAAAGAAGGAAGACCACAGTTCCACTGCAGTATAAACAAGGACTAAAAATGATAATTATATCTCAAAGTGAATATTTTATTCTTTTTTTTGTATCCTATATTAACTGCCATGTATCAGAAAAAATATATATGATAGTTTTCTTTTTGCAACTGGCTCATTACATTAAGTATAATGGTTTCTAGTTAGATCTATTGTTGTAAAAGACAAGATATCATTCTTTTTATTCCATAGTGTTTTTAAATTACACTTTCATTATCCAGTCATCAGTTGATAGACATCTGGGTTGACTCCACATGTTAGCTGTTGTGAATTGAGCTGCATTGAACATGGGGGTACAATAACTCTCATTTGCTGATTTCATTTAATTTGGGTAAGTTCCTAGGACTGTTAAGGCTGAGTCATATGGTAGATCTACTTTTAGATCTCTGAGGAATCTCCATATTGTATTCCCTAATGGTTGTACTAGTGAAAATTCCTACCAATAGTTTATTAGAGTACATTTTTCTCCACATCTTCACAGCATTTATTGCTTCTTGATTTCTGGATGATAGTCATTCTAACTGGGGTGAGGTGAAACCTCATTGCAGTTTTGATTTGCAGTTCCCTGATGATTGGTGATTCTGAGCACTTTTTCATGTGTCTGTTGGCCATTTGTATTTTATCTTTGGAAAATTGCTTGTTCATGTCCTTTGCCCATTTCTTAACTGAATTGCTTATTTTGCTGTTGAATTTCTTGAGGTCTTTATAGATACTGGATATTAATCCTTTACCAGTTATATAATTTGCAAATATTTTCTTCCATTATGTTGGTTGCTTCTTTACTTTATTGGGTGTTTCCTTTGTGGTACAGAAGATTCCTAGCTTGATGTAATCCCATTTGTCTATTTTGCTTTAACAGCCTGTGGTTGTGGGGTCTTTTCCAAGAAGTGTTTGCCTATACCAGTGTCTTCCAGAGTATCTCCAATGTTTTCCTCTAGTAATTTGATGGTATCATAGAGTTAAATCTTTATTCCATTTTGAGTTTATTTTTGTATAAGGTGTAAGGTTACCTTTCAATTTCATGTTCTGTGAACTTTTTGAAGTATTGAGGAGAAATACCCACACGTGAACTTACAAAAGTCTTAAAGATATTAATAGAGGACATGAGATCCTTGAATCAGAAACAAAGGATACTTTGCTACTCACAACCATAACAGTGATGTAGTATCAAAATTTACACTGGTTTTCTGACTCCCAATTACTTCAAGACAATATGAAGTGAGACAGATAATACCTGTATAAACAATCAGGTATATTATATGAGAAAAATTCTGAACTTAGGGAATTCTGAATCTTTTATACTGCATGGTCCAGAGAGAGATACCATCTTTCTCTTTCAAAACCATAGGCAAAGTATTGGCAGACTTTTGTCCTAAAGAACCAAATAGAAATCATTTTACTCTTTGTTAGGCTAATACAATATGTGTTGCATATGCTTCTTTATTTTTTCACTTTTCGTGTGTTTGCTCTACAACTCCTTAACCAGTTAAAAATCATTTGCCGCTTATAGGCACACAAAACCTAGTCAGAGGTTAAAATAGGACTATTGGTCATTGCTTGACAAATCTGGTAATAAACAAACTTGGCAATTGCTTAAGAGGGGAAGTATTACTTTTGTCTTCCAAAGTGCTTCACAAAACAGTGATCCTTGGCAAAGCAGACAAGAACAATAGCAGTCAGGGCCTCTTTTCATAGACATGCAGAAACCCAGAAGATCTAGGGGAAACTGTCTCTCAATAATATCTACCTCTATACCTGTACCATCTCGGTTTCTGATGAATTTCTAATAAGTATGCCACTTCATCACCAACTTTGATTCATTTAACCTACAGAAGAGGGGAGCAGACCTGTTCAATTTATTTCATGTGATATGTAATTCGTGCTTTTATCAAAATGGCATTAATCCACAAAGGAAAACAGTGTCTCTAAAATATTTTGACAATCCCTATTCTGTAAGATATTTACTGTTAACAGAGAGATTATATTTTAAAAATCATTCATGCATTGTATAATCTTACTAATTTCACTAATGAAAACCTACTTATGACGGGCTAATACTTAGGTAACAATGTGGTGTGATCAGGGATAACAGTAGCTGATGTAGATATAAAAATGACCTCTGATGTCATGCTAACCAACCATTCTTGAGATGGAGAACCCTAATTAGAACCATAGACACAAACAAAACTATCACAATGTCCATGCTATTTTAACTATTCTAATGAAAATTATAGATAAACTTACATGAGGTTCAGAGAGAGTATATAGTTTTGTCATTATCACCACTCTATGCAAGAATGTCCTGAATTATCTGATTCTGAGTGGTTAATCACAGTTGGTCCATATTCCCTTAAACACAAATCTCAAGAACCATCATTTCTAAATCACTTTCTTGGTCTTTATGTGTCAGGAAACTCTTAAGTATGTCTGTTCCATTTTGAGCTGAAGGAAATAGCATTTGAATGTTTTCTGGGTAGAATCAGATACATGGAAACTGGGCAAGGTCATCCCAAGCCCATCAGACAAACCTTAAGGCAACCCCCTCAGTCACTGACACTGTCAGTTTTCTGTGCTATGGTGAGGCATAGTGAATTCTGGGATTTTTTTTTAAGATTTATTTATTTGAAAGTCAGAGTTACACTGAGAGAGGAGAGGCAGAGAGAAAGAGATGGTGGTCTTCCATTTGCTGGTTTACTCCCCAATTGGCAGCAATGGGCAGAGCTGCACCGATCTGAAGCCAGGAGCCAGGAGCTTCTTCCAGGTCTCGCATGTGGGTGCAGGAGCCCAAGGACATGGACCAAGATGCTGCACAGATCCGAAGTCAGGAGCCAGGAGCTCCCTCCAGGTCTCCCAAGTGGGTGCAGTGGCCCAATAACTTCGGTCATCTTCTACTGCTTTCCCAGGCCATAGCAGAGAGCTGGATCAGAAGTGGAGGAGCCAGGCCTTGAACCAGTGCCCATATGGGATGCCAGCGCTTCCGGCCAGGGCGTTAACCCACTGTGCCACAGCGTTTACCCCTGGGATTTTTTTGTTGTCTTAGAGTGAAACTGTGGTTGAAGTATGGGATTTTTCAGTTCCAATTGTTTACTCTCACAGGGTTGGATAGGTGTTAGGGTCCAGGCAGTTTCTTAGGGATACATATTAATATCTCACTCTGTAATTTAGTTTTTTTAATTTTTTTGACAGGCAGAGTGGACAGTGAGAGAGAGAGACAGACAGAAAGGTCTTCCTTTTGCCGTTGGTTCACCCTCCAATGGCTGCCATGGCCAGTGCGCGGCGCACCGTGCTGATCCAAAGCCTGGAGCCAGGTGCTTCTCCTGGTCTCCCATGCGGGTGCAGGGCCCAAAGAGCTGGGCCATCTTCCACTGCACTTCTGGGCCATAGCAGAGAGCTGGCCTGGAAGAGGGGCAACCAGGACAGAATCTGGCGCCCCGACCGGGACTAGAACCCTGGGTGCTGGCGCCGCAGGCATAGGATTAGCCTATTGAGCCGTGGCGCCGGCCATGTAATTTAGTTTTTAATCCTCTTCCCTCTTCCTCAACTCCATTTCAACTCTATGGAAATGTTGTCTAGTAGAATTTGTTTTAATGAGGGAGATGTTCTATACACCTGTGATAGCTAATATGGTTGCCATTAGTCAAATATGGCTTTTGAGCATTTGAAATGTGACTAATGAGAATAAAGAATTGAATTTTTAGTTTTATTAATTTGAATGAACTTAAATTTAACTAACTACTAGTGGCTAATGGCTGGCATATTAGATAGTTTGGCTGTAGAATCTGTATATAATCTGGTATGGGGTAAGTCTAATAGCAGAGAAAGGATATTTGCTGATAAATGTTCCCTATTCCTTAAAACATTTTTATACCTCAAATTATTTTGAAAATTTTAAGTCAAAAATTGACTTTTATTTTCTGCTGCATTACTCCTTTCCTCAATAAATCCTGGTACCTGAATGTGAAAATGGCATACAAGTATGTGAATGAGTCAGGGGCAATTTGTGTTACAAATTGAAAAGTAATTCTTTCAGATTATTATAATCACTGCACTTTTCTTAAGACTCAGCTTAGGAAAAATCTACATGAATGATCACAAGATTCACTTTTAAGACAGAAAAGCATAGAAGAAATGGCATAGGCAACTATGTTTTAATCTACTCTTGACCATTCATTCATAGTAGGACCTTGGGAAAAGCATTTTATTTTTCAGAATCTTAATTTATCTACTTATAAAATAGGGACTAATGACATTTTCCCACAAATGCTGTGGTGTTCCAAACTGAATAAAACTGCACATAGAGCACTATGATAAACCAGACCATTACATAATGGTTAGATAGTATCTTTTTTTTCTATTTTAAAAATAAGATGTTCAATAATTGCTTGGCTGGCACTGGGCTCTGTTCAAATTTGGCTTCTAAGAGAAGTATAATAGATATTCATAGTTATACACATGTGTAAGAATTGCTGTGGTTTGAATGTGGTTTGGATGTGGCCCCAAGACATGTGTTGCCAGCTTGGTCTTCAGTGTAGTGGTGCAGAGGTGGTGGAATCTAAGGAAGGCAATATGTCATTGAGGGCGCTGCCCGTGGAAGGGTTTATGTACCTCTCACAGGAACCCAATTAGTTCCTGCAAGACTGAGTTGTTATAAAAAAGTGAGCCCGGCCCCTGAGTTTCTTTGGCTTCCTGTCTTACAACAGAATCTTTTCCTTATGCACTCCTACTGTGGTGATGTCATCCACCATCAGTGTCTCACCAGAGGCTGGATGAGGCTGCTTTCTCTTGGATTTCAGCCTCCAAAATGGAAAGCTAAATAAAACTTTTTGCTTTCTAAAGAACTCAGCCTGAGGTATTTTTTTACATTGATAGAAAATAAGACAATACGATTTTATTTCATCAAATTATTGGTGGTTTTTCCCCAAACACTCATTAAGCATAGAATTATAACATTATTGATGTAATATTTTCCAACTACTATATTTACTTATTTTTAAAGATTTATTTATTTACTTGAAAGTTAGAGTTACACAGAGAGAAGGAGAGGCAGAGAGAGAGAGAGAGAGAGATCTTCCATCTGCTGGTTCACTCCCCAAATGACCGCATCGGCCGGAGCTGTGCCGATCCGAAGCCAGGAGCTCCCTCCAGGTCTCCCAAGTGGGTGCAGTGGCCTAATGACTTCGGTCATCTTCTACTGCTTTCCCAGGCCATAGCAGAGAGCTGGATGGGAAGTGGAGCAGCTGGGTCTTGAACCAGCGCCCATATGTGATGCTGGCACTGCAGGCAGCGGCTTTACCTGCTACACCACAACACCAGCCCCCTATTATTTATTTTTAGCAGTTTCATATTTCTATAGGTAGTGGCAACTCAAATTTACCTGATGATTGTATGGATAAGTGTTTACAAGCACCTATAAGTATACAACAAGTATTCATATCCATATAAATGTGTCTCAAGTACTATTTCTTTCAAAAAACTATATATTTAATTTAGTAGTACCTACACTCAAAAGAAGAAATCTCATCCATATATAAATTTTCAAGTCTGTTAATGAAAGTGATTATTTTCAGAGGGTGAGACAGGCTTTAGTACCATATTGTAACAATAAACTAGCATGCTTCAAAGCCCTTACTTTCTTAAGAACAAAGATAATATATAGAACATATTCAGAAGGGAGAAATTAAAAATCCACTTGGAGGAATAAATAGATAAAAAGATCCTTCACCATTTCTTACTGCTCTTGAAACAATACTCACCAAATTCATAGATGTCTGCATGAACAGGAGATGGTCACAGTGGATGAACCATTGACCTTGTAAAATAGTGTTAAGAGGCACTAAAAGGGATAATCACGATGAGCAAGGACTAGTGTCATTCATTCATTTAGGTACTTTTAAATTTTTTTTTTTTTGACAGGCAGAGTGGACAGCGAGAGAGACAGAGAGAAAGGTCTTCTTTTTCTGTTGGTTCACCACCCAGCGGCTGGTGCGCTGTGGCTGGCACACTGCGCTGATCCGAACCCAGGAGCCAGGTGCTTCTCCTGGTCTCCCATGCGGGTGCAGGGCCCAAGGACTTGGGCCATCCTCCACCTCACTCCCGGGCCACAGGGTCCACAGCAGAGAGCTGGCCTGGAAGAGGAGGAACCAGGACAGACTCCGGCACCCCGACTGGGACTAGAACCCGGTGTGCCGGCTCCGCAGGTGGAGGATTAGCCTAGTGAGCCGGCCCATTTAGGTACTTTTTAATCTCGTATTTATTCCATCTGCATTTTACTAGATCAGTGTTTGCCAACCTTTTTTCATTACCTACATTCCAACTGTAATTGTTCTCCTTTCCCTTTAACTAATATTATTTTTATAAATTAAAAAAAGTTTTATTTGAAATGCAGAGAGACTGAGAACACAGAGAGAGAAATTTTCCATTCCATGGTTTGTTCCCAAAATGCCTCCAAAGCTGGGGATAAGCCAGGCTGAAGCCAGGAGCCAAATGTAATCTCCCACATGGAAGACCCAAACAGTTGAGCCATCACCTTCTGCTTCCCAGGATATGGGTGAACAGGAAGCTGAAATCAGAAATGGAAGCAGAACTCTATCTCAGACATTCTGATAGGGAATGTTGGCACCCCAAGCAGCCTATTGCTGTACCAAACACATGTTCTAGTTCAGGAAATTTTAATACCAAAAATATACTGTGTGTTTGTTTATGGATTTTTTGGTCCTATTTATTTATTTATTTATTTATTTATGTAAAGGAAATAGATTTAATGTATTTCATGTATATAGTTTTAAGAACATAATGATACACCTTCCTCTTTCCTTTCTTTTAACTTTTGCAGTGACATACTTTCAATACACAAGCTTAATCCTCCACTGGATAAATCACAAGTAGTAAGTGGAAAAACCACTGTTCTTCAGGAGTATGGACAAGGGATATAAACAATAATCAAATATCAAGATGTCAGTTTCACTCATGTACATTACATTTCTTGTACTCTACATAGTTGTTAGCTCAAATCAGGAAAGACATGCTATGATATTTGTCCTTTTGGGACTGGCTTATTTCACTACACATAATGGTATACATTTTCATCCATTTTGTTGGATTTTGGTTCCTTAGAAGGGAGCTAAGCCATCAGATTTCCTGAGGCAATACCACCCTCACTGACAATGCCTGTGCTATCTAAAATGCTGGAAATGGTGGCAATTAAACTGCAGTCTGTATCCTCAGAGCAGTGACAGTTCAGTAGGGTAGACAGACACACAGACAGATGATGACATAGCAGAACAAGTTCGGCCACAGGGGTAGCCAAGAACCAACCAGTGTAAGCAGGCGCTGAAGCCCTTTCTCTTTCCCCACATTCAGAAGAGGTTTTCTCACCTGCACATCTGCGGAGACTCCACAAGGAACAGAACAACCACCGAGGCTTTAGTTTGAGCCAGTCTGGTTTAAAACAGTTCCGAAAATAAACATGACAACATCAACAATACAACGACTCAATTCAGTTAAAACTTCCCCCATGAAGATTAGGGGACTTAGAAGAATTACATTAGAATTATATTTAATGCCTGAAAAATACTACGATGCCGGCTGAAGAGGCCTGTCAGTAGAGAGATTTGCTTGGGAGAACTGACTGTACCCCCACAGAGAGATGATCAAAGGCCCTGCGTTCTGTAAAACCAGATGTGGAACTTGCAGTAGAAGCGTGGGTCTGAGGTTGTTTCACAAGGGATATTGCTCAGGAAGGCCTCTGCCAGGGGGCAAGACATCTGTGGCAGAAAGGACTAGAGGTGGATGGGTTGGGAGGAAACCAAGGAGGAAGCCAAGAAGGGGCCCTGGCGGAATGGAGGGTCTGTCTTCAGAAAGACCAGCTGGAGAATGAGGAAGACAAAGTGCCCGCAAGAGGCTTTAAATAGCTGCTAGGGCCACAGGAAGCCAGCGCCAGATACAATCAGTGCCAGCCAAATAAGATCCAGCCCACCCTTCCTTTCCTTCCGCAGCACAGTGAGTGGAAGGAAGAAAGAGAAGGTGGGGGGGGGGGGCAGAGGTAAATAGAGGATGTAACAGACCCGACACTCGCCCTCTTGCAGGAACCCAGCCCGTTATATAGGCCTAATCTACAGGAGCAAAGAAAATTCAAACCTTAATTAAATTCTGGGGATTTAACCAACTCCCCTCCCGTCTCCACCTTGGACCTGTTAATCCCTGTAACAACATTGCTTTGATACTAGCATTGACTGCAGAAAGTTTTATCTCAGACTTAGCTGTAAACTGTGCAGCTTGCCCATGATTTTATCACAAGTGGGAAACAATTGTTACAAATGGAATCAATAGCTCGGAAAGGGCTGGGTCGGGAGATCATGTGGTCTCTTCTGCCTACATTCTAAGAGGACTGTGTGTTCAATGTGCCAGGTGAACAGGGGTGCTACGTTGAGGCAGCAAAGTTGATGTGGGATCCCCTAGGGTAAGTCCAAGGCGACCTTCCATTTCAGAAGTCGGGGTGAGAGCGATGACAACTGGAGCTTGCAACAGAGGCTCAGCGGGAGCAAAGTGCGGGGTAGGGGTGCTGAGTCTGCGCAGTGAGGCCTTTGAGCCAAGGAGAGTCGGTTCCAGCAGAGGGGAGGAAGACACAGCCTGCAGAGATGGAATTTGTACACTTCTGTGGTGCAGCCAGAGCCGTCTGTGGTCTGGGTGATACCGCACGATCAGCTGACTCTCCCCTTAACCCACAAGGTCACACTAACCGCCTCCTCACATACCCCGGAGACAAGTACAGAACTAAGAGGGACTTGAGCAATGGTCCTCCAAGCTGATCGTTACCTAAGGAAACTGCTTAGTTAATTTCGTCACACTGTTCTAAACCAGATTGGACATTTGATTTTGTTTTTTCATCCCCTGTCACCAAGACAGGGGGAATGCCTGAAGAAAATCAGATCAGTTATAGGTAAAATAAATGAACATTTCCCTTGCTCTTGGTTTTGCAATAAAGGAAATCTGAGATGCCTTCCCTGCACACTGCATTCAGGGGTAAATGATGTAATTCTTGTTTATTTGCTCTCCACTTTTAACAGGGATGGCACTTTAACAGTACTGATGACTAGAAGCAGGGGCAGTCTGGACCCCAATTCTCATTTTTACTGTGGTATTTTCCGTGCAGGATATTTCTCTTCGCTTGCTTGGCATGTACTGCTGCTCAGTGCACGTTGCAGGAGCAGAGACTACCTCTTCTATTACGGCAGTGTATTTAACACAAGCTGGCTCAAGGCCTGTTAGGCAGTGTTTCACTTCCTGAGGTCTAGTTCCCAGCGTATTAAGCTGCACGTCTTCACTACAGCATCTGCTTTTACTCTTTCTGAAACTCTTTCTTATTTCATCTATCTTTGTCTCCATTCGTTTGCACTCTTGTGCCTTGAATTAGGTTTCCAAAAGGGAGATGTTTCTCTCTGTCTAGTCAGGAAAATCCTTTATGCATTCACTTAGGGCTCTGCATTAATCTTTGCTAGGATTGGTTTTCTTAAGTGTCGCTAAACCACTGGGCTTTCATCTTGTTCTGTTCTTTGCATCTTAACTTCTCTTAGAAGTTTTCTAAAGAAAGCTCCTTTAGATTTAGACGATGAGGTC
Organism: Oryctolagus cuniculus; assembly: GCF_964237555.1. NCBI lineage: Eukaryota > Metazoa > Chordata > Mammalia > Lagomorpha > Leporidae > Oryctolagus > Oryctolagus cuniculus. The sequence continues at coordinate 58,183,680 of NC_091436.1, forward strand.
TACAGTCTTAGATATCTCCCCTCATTCTGATCTTGCTGGTACCCACCACAATGACCACATGCTCTGTGCATCTGTGGAGGATCCCATCATGGTCAAGACTTCCTGATCTGTTAGGACAGTTTGGGGCTCTGTAGTTCCCACCATTTCCCTTTGTTCTGAGCCCTTTGCAAAGCATGTGTCTCTTCATGATTTTGGCTATGAATAGCTTCTGGGAAGTTGTGGCTATGAAAATAGTCACTATAGAGGCTGGCGCCATGGCTCACTTGGTTAATCCTCTGCCTCTGGCACCGGCATCCCTTATGGGCGCCGGTTTCTAGTCCCGGTTGCTCCTCTTCCAGTCCAGCTCTTTGCTGTGGCCCTGGAAGGCGGTGGAGGATGGCCCAGGTGCTTGGGCCCCTGCACCTGCATGGGAGACCAGGAGGAAACACCTGGCTCCTGGCTTCGGAACTGCGCAGCGCCGGCCGTAGCGGCCATTTGGAGGGTGAACCAATGGAAAGAATACCTTTCTCTCTCTCTCTCTTATTGTCTATAACTCTACCTGTCAAATAAAAAAAAAAGAAGATAGTCACTATGGGAATTTTGCTCTTTTTCTTGCTCTTGTAAGCACAGGTGCCCATTTTTCACAACTGTAGCACAAAGGGCATGGTCCTCAAGTACAGCATGTACAATTTTGTGATTCAAATTTTGCCTAATGTCACACAAATAGAAATGTCTTACAAATAGAAAGCATTTGTTTATCATCTTGAGATGTGAGTTTTAGCAAATGAACAAAGTGCAAATGGAAGGTAAGGTGATACGAGTTGGCTCCTGTCTGAGAAGGCAGACGTCTGTCTCAGCTAGCTGTGACCTGTGCAGCTCACTTGGGTTTTCTGGGTAGCTGTTATCTTTATCTATGATTGTTTAGAATGCTTTATGTCACAAGTCTGTACCAAAATTCAATAGACATACACTAGCACTGGAGTTGGCTATCTAAGGCCTACATGTGAACTCTGGCCTGCCTACCTGAATTTATGAATAGTCTTACTGAAATACAATCATATTCATTCGTTTGCATAATATTGCTGATTGCTTTTTCTACAGCAGCAGCATCAAGTAGTTGTGATGACAGCTCTATAGCCCAGAAACCTTAACATATGCACACGCTGCTCACAAAAGTCTGTTGACCCGTGAACTACCACATCACATTTCAGTTGATATGATGTTAGTCATTTTAAACCAGCAGGTATCTCATTGTCTTAACAATGCTATGTTTTTAAAAGAAATTAAGTACAGAATATATACAGAAAAGTCCACATATAATAAATGAAATCATTTTCATTTACTTTGTCAACCCCATCCCAGGTTACAATAAAAAAATAATCCCAGGTCATGATAAAAATCAGATTCCTGCCAGAACTCTAGAGGTCCCTCTGTGTTGCCTTCATGTGACTACCCTACCTGAGCCAGGCAGAGTCCAGTTCTCTAACACCATGTTAAAGCTTTGTAAAAATTGAATTATACAGCATGTGCTGTTTTGTGCATAGCTTCTTGCACTCAATATTATGCTTATGAAATACATCTAGTGGTAGGCTGTTAAAACAGCTCTCTGGGGAAATAAAAGAATAAAAAAGGAAAGCCAAGCATTAAGCATTTTCTTGTTTCTGTGGTATGAATATACCCACCATGATTGACTTGAAGATGCAGCTTAACATAACTGAAGACAGAGTTTTAGGAACAGTTGCTAACATCTGGCTCTTGCTAGTGAGTCTGAGTCAATCCCAGTATAGTATTGAATTATGCTTTGAGGGTAGTTCAGTGTTGTTTATTCTCATTTTTATGTAGTATATCATTATGTGAATATACCATAATTTATTTATCAATTATATTATTGCTAGGCAAATGTGGGAAATTTTCAAAGTGTGGCTTTTATTGGTAGTGCTGCTGTGAACATTACATACACATCTCTTGGTAGACATACAGGTGCTTCAGTTGGGCGTATCCCTAGAAGTGGTAGTGCAGAGTCACATACATGAATATGGCAAGCTTTGTACAGGCTCCCAAAGAGTTTTCCAAATTATTTCTTCTACTCTGTATTCCCATAAGCAGAAATATGAGTCTGGTTACCTCACATCTTTGCCAAAACTTGATATTTCCTAAATTTTTCATTTTAGCCTTTTTTGTATAGTGTTATCACATTTTGGCTTTAAATTTAGTTATTTTAATGATGAAAAAGGTTATTTTTTCATATATAATGGTCTTTGATCCTATTTTGGAAGGGAGGCTATTGTTAATTTGAAAATTAACATTCTTATGTATGATGTCAGTGATCACTCAAGGCTCTTGACATGAGTTGCCTAAGCTACAGAATCCTTTTGAATCCACAAATTCTGTTGGTATTTAGACAAGGCCATCAGCAAAGTGGAAGTTCTCTCCTCCCTTCAAAGAAAAGTACATCCTTCTTTGATGGCCACTTCTTTACACTAGGGTCTCACATGCAGAGGTCCTTCATGTAGGACAATTTTTGCTCTCATGGACTTTTCAGCCAGACTACCTTAAGTGCTGATTCTGATGTCAGAGTGCTACTTAAAGTTATTGTCATTCTGTGAGTCCACTGTGTGGACCGCTTCCCATGTTGGAGCATTCACTCCTTTTTAATTCTATTATTATTACCACTTAATCCTATATATTATCATTTTAACACTTAATCCTATCCATATGATCACTTTAACATGTAAAATACTATTTTTACCACTCAGCTTTAGGGGATTCAGGGTCCCACTGCAGGTTTTTAAACTGTACCCTTAGATGTAAGTCTGTAGGAATGTATGCAGAACTATACAACTTAACAGTTACAAACTTCATACACTTCATAAGTAGAATTTTAGGAACATGGTGCTTCTCCCACCATGCCCACCCTCCTACTGATACTCCCACCCCTCTTTCTCCTCCCTCTCTTATTACCACTCTTCTTTTTACTAAGATCTATTTTCAGGTTTCCTTTTAGTTGCTCAGTTAGTTTTCACAGGTCAAGGAGAACATATGATATTTGTCCCTTTGGGACGGGGTTATTTCACTCAGCATGATGTTTTCCTTCCTCCATTTTTTGCATATTACTGGATTTCAGTTATTTTCTCTTAAGACTTGCCATTCTCTCCTAGCCTGAAGAGTTTCTGATGAGAAGTCTGCTGTAGATCTAATCGGAGATCCTCTGAAAGTAATATGGCAATTCTCTCATACACATTTTAAAATCTTGTCTTTATATTTTACTGTGGAAAGTTTGACTACAATGTGTCATGGTAAGGATCTTTTCTGGTCATATCTATTATGAGTTCTATGTACTTCCTGTACCTGGACATCCCTTTCTTTCTCCAAATTAGGGACATTTTCTGTGATTATTTCACTAAAAAGTCTTTCTAATCCTTTCCATGTCTTCAGGAACTCATTGAACCCATATGTTGTGTCATTTGATAGTATCCTATAGATTCCCAACAGTGTTTTTTAGTTTTCTGATTTCTTGGTTTTGGTCTGACTGTGTAATTTCCTAAAATTTATCTTCTAAGTCAGATATCCTTTCTTCTGCTTCACCAGTTCTGTTGTTAATGCTTTCCACTGCATTTTTAATTTGTTCTATTTAATTCTTCATTTTCAAGATTTCTCCTAAGCTAGAGCAGTAATTTCCCTCCCTATTCCTCCATCAGTCCAATCCTGGAATTACTTTAAAACTCTTACTTACTCATTTTTTTCCTAGTATATTGAGATATAAGTGATTACTGATTATTTAAAATAATCATTATCAGCTCATTAACACTATATCAGTTTTTGGTTTTTTTTAGCATGCATTTTACTTTTTAGTCAGTATAATGAAACATTTCTCTTTTTTCTTTCCAATGTTTATGCCTTATCTTCCTTTGTCTTCTCTTACTGTTCTGTTCAGGTCCTTCTATGCAATTTAAACAGAATTGATAATAGTAGATATCTTGTCATGTATCCAGACTAAAACACAATTTCATTAAATATGTCACTATTGATTTCATTTGAGTGTTTCATTGAGGGGAAGGAAAGGAAATCCTCTCCATTTCCATTTGGATGCAAACAGAGCTTTGGTCCATTACCCAAACCACATGTTATTTGCACATCTGTAGTATTCACTATATTGTTTACTCACCTATTCAACTGACATAAATTTAAATCACTATGATGTCTCAAGTATTAAAGACGTTTAGAAACAAAACACACAGGTTTATCTTTATGGAAGGGATGCAATTTGGGGGGAGGTTACTCTGTATATTCTTAAAATTAACATTGAAAAGCAAGGGTATGCTTCTGGGATTTCTGTATCTGATATAATTTAATACCATCCCCCCACCCACCCAAAGAGAAACTGTAAAGTAGGTTCAGGGCAAAAGACTTGATTAGAGATAGCAGAAAAATGAAAATAAATTTCCTGTTTTGTGTCCTGGGGAAGTCATTGTAATGTAAATAAAGCCTTCATAAATGTTTCTTCTTAATATGTTATTTAATTGGTTGCAAATACTTTGTTCTATTCAAAAAATTCTCAAATCAAACCTGGAAGTATTTGTCTCAAAGTCATATATAAGGAAGCATAAAAAGTAAGAGAACAAAACTTGTGGCAGTTAGCCTCCAAGATCTCCCCTCCAAAGACTCTGACTTCCTGGTAGTTAAGGCTTTGTCTACTGCCCTCTCACATCAGCAAGCACTGAGCTACATAAGAGTCAAGACATTGCAGAAATAAACATGCAATACTGTGACTTCCAAGATAGGTTAGGAAAGACATTCAGTTTCCACTTTGCTCTATCTTATACCCCTTGATCTGGGTAAAGCCAGACACTGTGTCATGGGGATATTCAACAGCCCAGCAGGAAGGGTCATGTAGTGAACCACTGAGATCTCCTGTAAATAACCTTGTGCAACCCCCAGCCAGGCAAGCAAGCCACAGTAGAGGTAGGTCCTCCAGTGCCCATCAAGCCATAAGGTGAGACAGCTTCAGTTGTCATCTTGACCATGACGTGGTGAAAGCCACAATCATTCAAGCAAGCTTCTCTCAGATTCCTGAACCACAGAAATTGTGTGAGATAATAAATGTATAGGAGTATTATTGATTTAAACTGTTGAGTTTTAGAATAATTTGACACGTAGCAATAAGTAATTCTCACCTTCAAGAAATGAATTTGATATGAAACACATGATAGAATGTTAGTGTTGACTTCAGGAAAAATAATTTGGGCAGTAGCAAAGTTATTATTCCTAAAAATCTAATGAGTGACAATCATCTATGGTTTGGCAATCTAGGAGTCCAAAGAAATAACCACAGACAAATGTTTCTAGGCAGAGTGAGGAAAATATGGTTAAGAGAACTAAGATACTTATACAATTATTTGTCTTCAAGGAAAAATAGTGAAATGTTATTATTTCATCATGGAAAACAAGTTTTAAAATAACTGGAGGATGAGTCAGCATTAAATAAAATTTCCTTTGCCATTGCAAGTAAGACAAATATGATTCTGGTCCCCTTACAGTGACTCAGTTAGTATTTATGGACTACAATAAGTAATGCAATGTGAACAGTCATGTTAATTTTGTACAGAAAAATTAGCAATACATATGTTATGTGGAAAATATTTATGAAATGATAAGTTATTTGATTTCAAATGAGGGCATATGTTTTGGCAGAGATTATAATGTGATGATTTAGCTTGGTTAGATCTGATAAAGTCATATTCTATTGAGAGGTCAACTCTAAAGCAAGTCCAATATTATCAACTTAACCCAGCAATGTTGAACTCTTTCATAAAACATTTGAAAGCAGCTGTCATTACCACATTTTTAAGTTTATTCATGTATTTATGTTTATATATTTGAAATACAGAAAAATAAAGGAGCCACATTTATATTTAGAGCGAGATCTTCTATTCACTGATTCACTCCCCAAATACGTGCAACAGTTGGGTCGCTTCAAAACCAAAAGCCAGGAACTCAAACCAGGTCTCCCAAGGGGGTGGCAAGTACCCAAGTACTTGAAGCAATATCTGCCACCTACTAGTGTGCACAACAGCAAGAAGCTAGATAGAAAGCTAACGTGGAGGAATAATGAGGATTCTTGGGGAATTAGTAATGCTTTATTGTTAATTTGGGTGTTGGGTGTGAGTGTGTTCAGTATATATAGTATTTCAACACAATGTCAGAGATGGAGACACACACACACACACACACACAGAGAGAGAGAGAGAGAGAGAGAGAGAAGCACTGAGATGGGTCTTATTCCAAACCCCCCATGTGGCATATAGGGGTTCCAAGTGGTGGCTTAACCTGCTGCTCCACAGTGCCTGACCCAAGACATATTTTTTAATCCTCTGTAAATCTCTTCCTTCTCAAAAGGCCACATGTCATGTAGGAATTATTGTATTCCACTCAAAGTATTTTGCAAACCTGTAGCCTGCTTTACACACACACACACACACACACACACACACACACAAAACCAGCATACATTTGATCAGCATAGGGCTAACAATTGGATGAATTACAACTGGAACTTTATATCAGCTAATACAAGGTAATTTAAAATTTAAAATCTAAAGCTATAGAAACAAAAGTTCCCTTTCCTAATTACCAGAAAACACATGCAAACCTCCCTAGAAAACTATTTACAATTTAATATTGTGGGGAACAGTTGGGCCAGCATAATGTGACTGTAGGAATAAATTAATATTTATTTATTTGCAGGGAATCTTCACAACAGCACAGTTATAGGCAGTAAGTCCTCTAGAATCATTCATTATCAACAATTTCGGTGACATAGGAAGACCCCTTATAGTGACCAAAATGAAAGGAAAAAATTTCCCTTCTGCCTAGGAAAATGCTGAAGTAGGCTGATCTTATATATCTACAGTCAATGGTAAAAATACAGCCTTCATAAATGATATTTTTGCTATTTGGGACTAAAGGCTTGAGGGTCACAAGCCACTGTACTCCAATATTTGTGAGGAATTTTCTGAGTTCTATTTGGGACTTTTGTTCCCCTTTGTGTTCTTGTAGTCATTTGCTGCTATAGTGATTAAAAATGGTAACTGATGTTCTTAAGGCTGTATATATGAAATATATGAAATTTGTTCAACATATATAAATAAAAAATTAAAAAGAAATATGCTAAAAATAAAATAAATAAAAGTGGTTACCTGGCATAGAATATATATTTAATAAATAACTTTGGAAGCTTGCTCATCTCCAACCCAGCTTCTCATTTTTCTAAGCAAAGATACTTCTATGGGGAAAACTGATTGGATGAGCTGATACTGCATCGTGTACACAAATAAGGGATTGGTGAAGGTTTAGAGCAGGGACTCTAACTTTAGAGTGTACTAGAATTCTCAGTGTGTTTATTAAAATATGGGTGCTCAAAAAGCCTTCAGCCTTGTTCAGTCAGGCTTCCTCCTTGGCAATGTCCTGTCACATATATACTTTGATGAACACTCTTTTTAATTCTGAAGTGTGCTGTGGTTTTAGAACAGCAAGCCAACATGGAAAGATCAACCAGGGATCAAAGATGTTGACAAATTCATTTCTTGCTAAAGGACTTCTCTGCTCTCTGGGAACCAGGTATGCTACAATGAGGCCTAGAAATTCTTCTCTCTTCATTCCCAGAGCACAGATTAATTCTCACCCAACAGTAAACAAGAATCAATCCCATTAGAGCAATGTTCTCTTTAAAAAAAATCTCCTAACAATTTTAGATTGAATTCTCAGACAAAGGAGGTACCCATTTTTCATATTTTAGATAAGGAAAAAAACTTTTGATGATAATCAGCAAATTCCATGAAATTTAAAACAAAGTTATCCTCACAATAAGACTCATGGTTTTATAAAGTTATAGTTCCTTCGTTATAATGGCAAATTTCTTTTGATATATCTTATAGTTAACAGGTGTTGAGAGACATTCTACAACTAGAAAAGGACAAGTTCTTCATCTAGTCCTGCAATTTTCCTCATTCTTACAAATGATTATTTTGTGATTTCAATCAGATGAGCTGTCAGCTTTCATATTGAAGGAGCTTTAAGATAGACGATGAGGGGACTTCAAAAAATCCTGGAAAAGTTGAAGTAAGAGATAAATTTATTTTGGTGCACAGATTTTTGAAATCTATGCATAATTTTTTCATAATATAAAATTTCCATGAATTTTTGAAGACTCCTTGTATTTTATAAAACATAAGAAATCGGTTCAGGGAGGAGGCAAGATGGCGGAATAGGAAGGGAGCACACTGATAGTCCGGGGAGAGATAGTTTAATAAAAGTGGAGATACTGCAGGTTCAAGGAAGAGTAGGGGAGGAAACAGCAGAAGAAACTCTTCCGGAACGCGTGATTCACAGCGGACCTGCGTGGAGAGCGTGGGAGCCCACAGTTCGGGACACCAGCGGCAGACTCAACACACCAGCACTGGAACGCGAGGTGAGCAGAACCTCAATAGCCCGAGACACCGGCAGGCAAGCGGAGAGAGGAGACTAGAGGGAACGACCCTCGGGGGGGGGAAATTAACCAGGCTAACTGGAAGAGAGAGAGAGAAAAAAAAAAAAGGTGACTGGTATGGACACGGGTTTCTCTCTCTCCGCTCACCTCTCAAGGGCAAGCAAGACAAAGAGCAGGCGCCATCTTGGACATACGTCATAAGCAGAGCGACCTCAGGTCTGCACCGGCCCTGAGCCTAGTAGAAAAACCTGACTCTGGGCGGGGCGAATTAACAGGAGATTAGGACCTAGTAAATTTGTGGTGAGACTGTGAAAAAAGAGACGGTGGGGGAGAGAACTCACGGAATTCACGTGAGCACTCTCCAGAGACGCTACAATTCCGTAACTTTGGCAACCCAGTGGGAGACTGAAGGAGAATTTGTGCCCACTCTGAGGGCCGAACAGGTTCCCTGTGTGGTCCTTGGGAAAGAGCTTCTGATCTCTGGCTCCTGTGGGTATATCATTTGCCTGCTAACTACCTCCAACTTCGTTCAGCTGTGCTGAATTACTTCCCTTTTGAATCAAAAAAAGAAAGAGAGAGAGAGAGGTTTACCACGCCTAACCTGGGAGTGTCACCTTTGGCACACCAAACAGAGCTCTCAGGCCACACCCATCTCAAGCCCTAAGGCTCCATCAAAAACAGATAGTCCACTTAATCTAGAGTCATAGTATAACAAGAAAAAGCACCACAGTGAAGACACCAAATATTTCCAATATGCCAAATAACAAACGCAAAAACCAAGGTAATAAAAACAAGGAAGTCACCATGACGCCCTCAAATGAAAAAGACACCCCAATTCAAGATTATGAAGATGATGACATAGAAGAAATGCAAGAAGCAGATCTCAAAAAATTGATAAGAACATTAAGAAGTTCCAAAAACAAATTCTTGAACTACAGAAATCCTTAATGGACAAGATAGAAAATCTCTCTCGTGAAAATGAAATATTAAGGAGGAATCAAAATGAAACGAAAGAACTAGTACAACAGGAAACTGTGATAGTGACTGAAGTGAAGAATTCAATAGATCAAATGAAAAACACAATAGAGGCCGGCGCCGCGGCTCACTAGGCTAATGCTCCGCCTAGCGGCGCCGGCACACTGGGTTCTAGTCCCGGTCGGGGCGCCGGATTCTGTCCCGGTTGCCCCTCTTCCAGGCCAGCCCTCTGCTGTGGCCAGGGAGTGCAGTGGAGGATGGCCCAGGTGCTTGGGCCCTGCACCCCATGGGAGACCAGGAAAAGCACCTGGCTCCTGGCTCCTGCCATTGGATCAGCGTAGTGCGCCGGCCGCAGCGCGCCGGCCGCGGTGGCCATTGGAGGGTGAACCAACGGCAAAGGAAGACCTTTCTCTCTGTCTCTCTCTCTCTCTCACTATCCACTCTGCCTGTCAAAAAAAAAAAAAAAAAAAACCCACAATAGAGAGCCTTACAAACAGAATGGGTGAAGCAGAAGAGAGAATATCGGACTTAGAAGACAGAGAACAGGAAAGGATACAGTCAGACCAAAGAAAAGAAGAGGAAATTAGAAATCTAAAACATATTGTCAGGAATCTTCAGGATATTATTAAAAAACCCAACATTTGGGTTCTAGGAGTTCTTGAAGGCATGGAGAGGGAGAAAGGATTAGAAGGCCTTTTTAGTGAGATATTAGCAGAAAATTTCTCAGGTTTGGAGAAGGACAGAGAAATCCTAGTACAGGAAGCTCACAGAACCCCTAATAAACACGACCAAAAGAGATCCTCACCACGACATGTTGTAATTAAACTCTCCACAGTGAAACATAAAGAAAAGATCCTAAAATGTGCAAGAGATAAACGTCAGATTACTCTCAGAGGATCTCCAATCAGACTCACAGCTGACTTCTCATCAGAAACCCTACAAGCTAGGAGGGAATGGCGAGATATAGCCCAGGTACTAAGAGAGAAAAACTGCCAGCCCAGAATATTATATCCTGCAAAGCTATCATTTGTGAATGAAGGTGAAATAAAGACTTTTAATAGCAAACAGAAATTGAAAGAATTTGTCACCACTCGTCCAGCCCTGCAACAGATGCTTAAAGATGTATTACACACAGAAACACAGAAACATGGTCATCAATATGAAAGAAGATAAAGGAAGGAAAACTCACAGCAAAAGATCACAGGGAATTCAAAGCATATATTAGAACTTATCTTTGGTAAATGGCAGGGCAAAGTTACCACTTATCATTAGTCACATTGAACGTGAATGGCCTGAACTGTCCAGTTAAAAGACACCGATTGGCTGATTGGGTTAAGGAACAAAACCCATCTATTTGCTGCTTACAAGAAACACATCTTTCCAACAAAGATCCATACAGACTGAAAGTGAAAGGCTGGAAAAAGATATACCATGCCAACAGAAATGAAAAAAGAGCAGGCGTAGCCATCTTAATATCGGACAACATAAACTTTACCACAAAAACTGTTAAGAGAGACAAAGAGGGGCACTATATAATGATTAAGGGATCAATACAACAAAAAGATATAACAATTATCAATGTATATGCACCTAACTACAGGGCACCAGTTTATCTAAAAGATTTGTTAACAGACTTAAAGGGAGACTTAGACCCCAATACAATAGTACTGGGGGACTTCAATACTCCACTCTCAGAAATAGACAGATCATCCGGACAGAAGATCAACAAGGATACAGTAGATTTAAATGACACTATAGCCCAAATGGATCTAACAGATATATACAGAACTTTCAATCCTACAGCTAAAGATTTTACATTCTTCTCAGCAGTACATGGAACCTTCTCTAGGATTGACCACATACTAGGCCATAAAGCAAGTCTCAGCAAATTTAAAAGAATTAGAATCATGCCATGCAGCTTCTCAGACCATAAAGGAATGCAGTTGGAAATTAGCAACTCAGGAATCCCTAGAGCATACGCAAACGCATGGAGATTGAACAACATGCTCCTGAATGAACAATGGGTCATAGAAGAAATCAAAAGAGAAATCAAAAACTTTCTGGAAGTAAAGGAGGATAACAGCACAACATACCAAAACTTATGGGACGCAGCAAAAGCAGTGTTAAGAGGAAAGTTTATATCAATAGGTGCCTACATCAAGAAATTGGAAAGGCACCAAATAGATGAGCTTTCAATTCACCTCAAGGATTTAGAAAACCTACAGCAAACCAGACCCAAATCTAGTAGGAGAAGAGAAACAATTAAAATCAGAGAAGAAATCAACAGGATTGAATCAAGAAAAACATTACAAAAAATCAGCCAAACAAGGAGCTGGTTTTTTGAAAAAAATAAACAAAATTGACACCCCATTGGCCCGACTAACTAAAAAAAGAAGAGAAAAGACCCAAATCAATAAAATCAGAGATGAAAAAGGAAACGTAACAACAGACACCACAGAAATAAAAAGAATCATCAGAAATTACTACAAGGACTTGTATGCCAGCAAACAGGGAAACCTATCAGAAATGGATAGATTCCTGGACACATGCAACCTACCTAAATTGAACCAGGAAGACATCGAAAACCTAAACAGACCCATAACTGAGACAGAAATTGAAACAGTAATAAAGGCCCTCCCAACAAAGAAAAGCCCAGGACCAGATGGATTCACTGCTGAATTCTACCAGACATTTAAAGAAGAACTAACTCCAATTCTTCTCAAACTATTCAGAACAATCGAAGAAGAGGGAATCCTCCCAAATTCTTTCTATGAAGCCAGCATCACCTTAATTCCTAAGCTGGAAAAAGATGCAGCACTGAAAGAGAATTACAGACCAATATCCCTGATGAACATAGATGCAAAAATCCTCAATAAAATTCTCGCCAATATAATGCAACAACACATCAGAAAGATCATCCACCCAGACCAAGTGGGATTTATCCCTGGTATGCAGGGATGGTTTAATGTGTGCAAGACAATCAATGTGATACACCACATTAACAGACTGCAGAAGAAAAACCATATGATTATCTCAATAGATGCAGAGAAAGCATTTGATAAAATACAACACCCGTTCATGATGAAAACTCTAAGCAAACTGGGTTTGGAAGGAACATTCCTCAATACAATCAAAGCAATCTATGAAAAACCAACAGCCAACATCCTATTGAATGGGGAAAAGCTGGAAGCATTTCCACTGAGATCTGGTACCAGACAGGGATGCCCACTCTCACCCCTGCTATTCAATATAGTTCTGGAGGTTCTAGCTAGAGCTATTAGGCAAGAAAAAGAAATTAAAGGGATACAAATTGGGAAGGAAGAACTCAAACTATCCCTCTTTGCAGATGACATGATTCTTTATTTAGGGGACCCAAAGAACTCTACTAAGAGACTATTGGAACTCATAGAAGAGTTTGGCAAAGTAGCAGGGTATAAAATCAATGCACAAAAATCAACAGCCTTTGTATACACAGACAATGCCATGGCTGAGGAAGAACTTCTAAGGTCAATCCCATTCACAATAGCTACAAAAACAATCAAATACCTTGGAATAAACTTAACCAAGGACGTTAAAGATCTCTACGATGAAAATTACAAAACCTTAAAGAAAGAAATAGAAGAGGATACCAAGAAATGGAAAAATCTTCCATGCTCATGGATTGGAAGAATCAATATCATCAAAATGTCCATTCTCCCAAAAGCAATTTATACATTCAGTGCAATACCAATCAAGATACCGAAGACCTTCTTCTCAGATCTGGAAAAAATGGTGCTGAAATTTATATGGAGGCACAAGAGACCTTGAATAGCTAAAGCAATCTTGTACAACAAAAACAAAGCCAGAGGCATCACAATACCAGATTTCAGGACGTACTACAGGGCAGTTGTAATCAAAACAGCATGGTACTGGTACAGAAACAGATGGATAGACCAATGGAACAGAATTGAAACACCAGAAATCAATCCAAACAGCTATAGCCAACTTATATTTTATCAAGGATCTAAAACTAATTCCTGGAGCAAGGACAGTCTATTCAATAAATGGTGCTGGGAAAATTGGATTTCCACGTGCAGAATCATGAAGCAAGACCCCTACCTTACACCTTACACAAAAATCCACTCAACATGGATTAAAGACCTAAATCTAAGACCTGACACCATCAAGTTATTAGACAACATTGGAGAAACCCTTCAAGATATTGGCACAGGCAAAGAATTTCTGGAAAAGACCTGGGAGCCACAGGCAGTCAAAGCCAAAATCAACTATTGGGATTGCATCAAATTGAGAAGTTTCTGTACTGCAAAAGAAACAGTCAGGAGAGTGAAGAGACAACCGACAGAATGGGAAAAAAATATTTGCAAACTATGCAACAGATAAAGGGTTAATAACCAGAATCTACAAAGAGATCAAGAAACTCCACAAAAACAAAACCAACAACCCACTTAAGAGATGGGCCAAGGACCTCAACAGACATTTTTCAAAAGAGGAAATCCAAATGGCCAACAGACACATGAAAAAATGTTGAAGGTTATTAGCAATCAGGGAAATGCAAATCAAAACCACAATGAGGTTTCACCTCACCCCAGTTAGAATGGCTCACATGCAGAAATCTACCAACAACAGATGCTGTCGAGGATGTGGGGAAAAAGGGACACTAACCCACTGTTGGTGGGAATGCAAACTGGTCAAGCCACTATGGAAGTCATTCTGGAGAGTCCTCAGAAACCTGAAGATAACCCTACCGTTCGACCCAGCTATCCCACTCCTTGGAATTTACCCAAAGGAATTTAAATTGGCAAACAAAAAAGCGGTCTGCACCCTAATGTTTATTGCAGCTCAATTCACAATAGCTAAGACCTGGAACCAACCTAAATGCCCATCAACGGTAGACTGGATAAAGAAATTATGGGATATGTACTCTTTAGAATACTATACCGCAGTAAGAAACAACGAAATCCAGTCATTTGCAACAAAATGGAGGAATCTGGAATACATCATGCTGAGGAAATAAGCCAGTCCCAAAGGGACAAATACCATATGTTCTCCCTGATCAGTGATAACTGACTGAACACCAAAAAGGAAACCTGTTGAAGTGAAATGGACACTATGGGAAACGGTGACTTGATCAGCATAGCCCTGACTGTTACTGAACAACTTAATACATTATCCCTCTTAGTAGTTTTTTTGTCTGTTCTACTTAATATGACTGGTTTAATTCTGTAATTAATACACAGTTACTCTTAAGTGTTACAATTTAACTGAAATGTGATCCCTGTTAAACATAAGAGTGGGAATAAGAGAGGGAAGAGATGTACAATTTGGGACATGCTCAAGCTGACTTGCCCCAAATGGTAGAGTTAGAAACATACCAGGGGACTCCAATTCAATCCCATCAAGGTGGCATGTACCAATGCCATATCACCAGTCCAAGTGATCAATTTCAGTTCACAATTGATCATAATGAAAGGACTAAGAGTCAAAGGAAGCACATAAACAAGTCTTGTACCTGCTAATACTAACTGATAGAATAAATAAAGGGGAGAGTGATCCAACATGGGAAGCGAGATACTCAGCAGACTCATAGAATAGTGGATGTCCTAAACAGCACTCTGGCCTCAGAATCAGCCCTAAAGGCGTTCCGATCTGGCTGAAAAGCCCATGGGAGTATTTCAGGCATGGAAAGCCAAGACACTCTGGCAAAAAAAAAAAAAACAAAAAAACAAAAAACAAACAAACAAACAAACAAAAAAACAACAACCCTAAATGAAAGATCTCTGTGAGTGAGATCCCAGTGGAAAGAACGGGTCTTCAAAGAAGGAGATACCTTTCTCTGAAGGGAGGAGAGAACCTCCACTTTGAATATGACCTTGTCTAAACAAGATAAGAGTCGGTGAACTCAAAAGGCTTCCATAGCCTTGGAAACTCATGACTGGTGCATAGGGAGATTTCTGATGCCATAAACAGGAGTGCCAATTGGTAAAGTCAACAAGAGGAGTCACTGTGCACTTACTCCTCATGTAGGATCTCTGTCCTTAATGTGCTGTACATTGAGACTTAATGCTATAATGAGTACTCAAACAGTTTATTTCGCTTTGTGTTTCTATGGGGGTGCAAACTGTTGAAATCTTTACTTAATGTATACTAAACTGATCTTCTGTAAAAAAAAAAAGAAGAAATTATCAATTCCCAACTTGACTCTCACTGGGATTAAACATGACAATAGGTCTGATCTGATTTCATCATCATTTAAAAAATCATCTATTATTTTTCACTTTATGGTTGTGTGGGAGCAAACTGTTGAAATCTTCACTTAATGTATGCTAAACTGATCTTCTGTATATAAAGAGAATCGAAAATGAATCTTGATGTGAATGGAAGGGGAGAGGGAGTGGGAAAGGGGAGGGATGCGGGTGGGAGAGACGATATGGGGGGGAAGTCATTGTAATCCATAAATCGTACTTTGGAAATTTATATTCATTAAATAAAAGTTAAAAAAACATAAGAAATCAATTATTTCTCACTTATCCATGCAACTCCCAATTATCTCTTTTCTCAAGTTCTCCTCTTCTCCATTAACTTTGACTCTATCTGACTGATTCTGTGACTATAACTTTCCTTTATAATAGTTGATTAGTAATGAAAAGAGAATAACTCCAATATTTCACATTTGGAAACACGTAGGAGTTGGTTGAAAAGAACAAATGGAACCCATCCACTAATGCCTCCTCTCTCCTCTGACAGCATTGCTGGTGCAGCATGAGGATTCCTCTGATGATAGTTTAAGCCACAGCACAAGAGTGATTACAGACATATGATCTGATTTTAATTTAGTCCTCTGCAAATTCAGTGACTGCAATGGGTACTGCTTTAGTGTTTCCTTCCTGTCATTGTATGAGAAGCACAGCTCCCATCCAGCTGCTTCATTAATATCCTGGATCATAGAAAAAATGACAAAGCTCCACTGGAAATAAGCATGGGAACTTCTGCAGATCTGGGCCCTGAGTGTGTGCAGTTTCACTTCTGAGCAGCTATTGTCACCAGATATTTAATAGGTATGAAGACAGCATCAAGACAGGGATCCATAGATACTTGCAAGTGCCATGGAATGCAGATTAGGCTTTGTTCTTTGTCTCAGGAGTTCTGCATAGTTTGTCTGTTGTCTCTAACACATGAATAAGAGATATATTTGCATTTTCCAAATTAAAGCTCAGTCATTAATAATTTTGCCAAATGCTGGAACAGATATCAAATCCAAGGTGCAGGTATACCAGGTTACTAATGGGACGGTGAAGCCAAGACCTTACAAGGCAGACAAAACTGGGAGGTGTTTAGGGAGGGTAGCATAAAGAATAATGAGTAGGATCAATGCTATCTTTTCCCAGATAGTAGCAGAAGTCATGTCAAATACTACTTGCTTGGAAATGCAAAATCCAGACCATCTTGCTGGGTCAGATGCCAGAGGAGGTAGCTGGATATCAAAGATAAGAGTAAAAGGTCAAGTGGGAAAGATAAGGTCCATTTTACCACATGATTTGCTTGCTGACGCTCTCATATTTCCTTTGTCCAGCTGTGAATGATGAGGCGCTTGTCCTGGATGACATCTAAAGGCACCATATAATTCTCTGGTACTGATTTCACATATCTCCAGTCACATGGGGGATTAAAGCATTGAGAGTGGATTTAGAGTAGTTATCACTTCTAAAATTTTAGTTTGTAAACTGGCTTTTCATTTTGTATGTGAAAGATGAATAGTTTAAGTTATGCAAAGCTTTTGGGAAAATGGACCCTAGACTAAAATTCTGCTTTTCCTTGGCCACTATGGAAATCAACTTTATGCATACATTTAAAAATGCCATCTGGAAACAACCTAAGTATCCATCAATGACGAATGAATAAAGAAAATATGATATATGAAAAAACATATGGAAGCCGGCGCCGTGGCTCAATAGGCTAATCCTCCACCTTGCGGCGCCGGCACACCGGGTTCTAGTCCCGGTTGGGGCGCCGGATTCTGTCCCGGTCGCCCCTCTTCCAGGCCAGCTCTCTGCTATGGCCAGGGAGTGCAGTGGAGGATGGCCCAGGTGCTTGGGCCCTGCACCCCATGGGAGACCAGGAAAAGCACCTGGCTCCTGGCTCCTGCCAGGATCAGCGCGGTGCGCCGGCTGCAGCGGCGGCCATTGGAGGGTGAACCAACGGCAAAGGAAGACCTTTCTCTCTCTGTCTCTCTCTCACTGTCCACTCTGCCTGTCAAAAAAAAAAAAAAAAAAAACATATGGAGCAAAATACTATTCAGTCTTAAAATAATGAAAATCTATCATTTGCAATATGGATGGAATTGGAGGATATTAAGTGAAATAAGCTAGACACAGAAACACAAGTCTGGCATGATCTCTCTCATATGTGGAATCTGAAAAGATTGAATAAACAAAGATAATGTATTATATATTTATCTTTAAAAAACTGGAAGCAAGGTTGCATATTGAGGGAATACCTACATGTCCCATGATGTGAGCATTACAGAATGTACAGCTGTATCATAATATCACAAGATGTATTAGCTTTTCAATACTATATAACACGTACTTGAGAGAAGGTATGTGGGAAGGAAGCAGGTAATTTCAACTCACGAGTTTAGGGGTTCGTAGCCTAAGATTGGGTGAGCCCATTACTCCCACATCCTATAAGGAAGGTAGAAAGCAGAACCCACACAGAAGAAAGATCACATGGCAAACCAGGAAGCAGAGAGAAGGCAGGTAGGCCTAACTCAGCTTTATAATCAATCCTCTCACTAGAATTACCTCTGTATGGGTAGTCTCCAATGATCTAAGGACCTCCCACCAGACCCATCCTCGAGATACCAAACCTGGATCAAGCCCCCACCCTTATCTGTAAACCATAACATTAACTCATTAAATGTTCACATTAAACTGTAGGGTTTAGATATCTGTGTGAGTTGGCAAGCCAAATCATATTTAAGCTACAGCAAGTAGCACTCCCTAAATATTCATAATTTTTACATATTAGTTAAAATTAAAAAGAAGTTAGGTGGCTGCAAGGTTTTTTATAACTATTTTTGCAAATACGAAAAGTCAAAGTGATAAGGTGGGAAGATCATTACAGTAGGAATTAGGGAACTTAGAAGGGTTATGTCCCTAACCCAATGCTAACTTACCTTATGGAGCTGTTGGAATTCTGGCAGGGCTGTGTGGGAGTGCTTATAATATCCATTTACAATGAAAAAAGTAATGGCTCTAAATACTAGTACATCAGGTGAATTTTTCATATCTTTTTGAGATAAATAAGGGTTTCTAGAAGGAAAGATGCAAAGCCTGCTTTCAGTGGGGGAAGGGACTGGGAAGGCTTTACTCACTAGAGGGAACTTGCATTGACTTTAAAATTGTTAGAATTTGGATAGGAGGGAAAGTCAGAAAAAAGCATCAAGGTGGAAACACACATATTTCAGGCAAGTAAATAGACTTCTAAATTCTTTCAGCTGCAGGTGTAAATTTAGGAACAGCAACATTTATTTTCCTGTTGTAGATTGCTGATACACAATTCCACACTTGTTCTCATGAAAATGACTGTCAAAAGTTTTTATAAGCTGTTTACACCTCATCTGATCATGTGGGCGACAAGGTTTTTATCTGAGAATCATGTGGGCTGGTGCTGGTGCCCCGTTAAGTTTGTTGAAAAGGCCTTCTACCTGTCATGCAGTAAGCCTGTTTTGGCCAGCTCTTAAATCAATACATAAATAAGGAAATTAGGAGACTCGAGAGGACAGAAAGTTCTTGCCATGATGTATATCTAAGGGTTTTTGTTAAAGAAATGAAAAGAAAAAAAAGGGAAAAAATCACTGCTGAAAATTTAGGAGGACTTAAGGAGTGCAAAGTGCTGGCTTTTTAGCTTGCTGTTCTTGGACTGGGGCCATTTTTACAGTACCCAGAGGTGCTTTATGTTTTCCCTAATTTATTGCTTATTTTATTTCACAACCCTTAATCCGGGAAATGCCACATAAGAAACATACTGAGGAAACTTTCCTATCATAAATTTTAAATACACCAACAACAGTCATCTCTGGGCACCCTAGTGCCTTGAAGATCTGATTCCATAGCAGATCATGGAAAGGAGAGAACTTTGTTCTTCATCTGATACAATTACAGTGATTAGAATGAGGTTTAATTGGGACTCGTTGTAAGGCATCTGTCATTAACATGTGTCTAAGGACTCCTCAGCTACACCAAAGACAAATGCTAGTTCTATAGGACCAACTGTGATGTCCAAAGTGTCTCCCTCAGAAGGAATTTTTGGTTGCACTTAAAGCCCAACCTGGCTCTGTTGTCTTGACATCTGATGCTTCTTCAATCTGCTCTGTCCCTGTTCCTTGAACAGGCTCCAGAGGACACCATATTATTTTTTCTACCTGGAGATTTCTTTTGATTCAGTTTCCAGCCTTGTCATTCAGTTTCTCTGCCTTCCTTCCTCCCTTTCTCCCCTCTTCTTCCTTCCTTTCTCCCTTCCTCCCTCCCTTCCTTCCTTCCTTCCTTCCTTCCTTCCTTCCTTCCTTCTCTCCTTCCTTCCTTCCTTCCTTCCTTCCTTCTTTCTTTCTTTCTTTCTTTCTTTCTTTCTTTCTTTCTTTCTTTCTTTCTTTCTTTCTTTCTCTTTTTTAAGATTTATTTAGTTATTTGAAAAGCAGTGTTACAAGAAGAGAGAAGGAGAGACAAAGAGAGAGATCTTCCATCTGCTGGTTCACTTCTCAAATGGCTGAATGGCTGAATGGCTAAAGCTTGACCCGGCCAAAGCCAGGATCCAGGAGCTTCTTCCGGGTCTCCCACATGGGTGTAGGGGCCCAAGCACTTGCATCTTATGCTGCATTCCCAGCTGCATTAGCACGGATCCAGCTCAGAAGTGGAGCATTTGGGACATGAACTGTGCTCACATGGGATAACAGCACTGCAGACTAGCTTAACCTGCCACGCCACACCTTTGACCTCCCAGTTTCTTTTTTGACTCTTTTTGGCTTACAGTTGAGTGTGTAGTGCCCAAGTTACCTGATTTTAGCCCCAACATGACTTACCCGATGTGTTGGGCTCTCGGTTGTGCCTGTGTATACACCTCTGTAGTTCTGAGAACTGCAGTTGTGAATTAATCAACTGAGATGAAGAATGATTCAATGTCTCTGGGTTTTGCAAATAACTCTTTGCCATCTCTTTCTTCTATAATTCTGCAACCTTAAAATTTGTGGAGGACTTTTTTTTTAAACAAAATAACCTTTGCTGATGTAATTTCCTCATAATATATCAACACAGAAGGTGAAAAACAAATGACTTCATGCAATGTTAGTACCTTAGTCTCTTTATCACCACAGGTTATGATTTGGAATTACAGTTCTCACATCAATAAAATAGATTCTGTGGCAAAAATTTCATCCACATTTTAGAAAGGATTCTTGAATTATCAGCGAATTAATTGGTGAAGATGCTGTATATCACTCTCCACTTTGATTGCAGGCATCTATGTTTTTATAAACACAACTGACTCTTGCAAGCAGTCTATTGCTTCCTTGAATAGGTAGTAAAACACCTGGGGACCTTGTTAAACTGCAAGGTCTGATTCAGGAGGTCTGGGTTAGCACCTAACATTCAACGGTTTTAACAAGCTCCCAGGTGTTGTAAATGTTGCTGATACTTTGAGCAGCGGGGATCTAGATGACTTCATCTATATTTTTAGAATACTGAGGAAATAACATCTAACACATAGTTAATACTCGATATGTATGTACTACTTGAATGAAAGAGTGAAGGAATGAAAATGAATGTTGATAATTTGGAGTACCTTAATGGCAGATCGCTTTAAAAGATTCAGTACCCAAAAAAATAATAAAAAAGTAGTGTAGACACAGTTTGTTTTCCAAAATAGCTTGTTTAGTGTTTCTGTGTCAGGCAGTAGATATATTTAGCTACATTCAGCACTTATATGTTGAGATCTACCACGTGCCAGAGACTGTGGTTCCATAGAGATAATAAATGAATTAGCCTTATATGCAAATAATTAATTTTGTCTCATTGTTCATGGAAACTAATATTATTTTGGAAATAATACATAAAGATAAATTGATTGCGACATTGTTCTATTATGGCTGATTTGTCATATTCGCTTACCCAACACTACATGTAATTCCAGACTGAAGCTGGGTGCTTGCTGAAGAAGAAAAGTTTCCTTGGTACAGTAGTAATTTTGTACTTTTTTTTTTTATTTTTTGACAGGCAGAGTGGACAGTGTGAGAGAGAGAGAGACAGAGAGAAAGGTCTTCCTTTGCCGTTGGTTCACCCTCCAATGGCCGCCGCAGCCAGCGTGCTGCAGCCGGCACACCGGGCTGATCCGATGGCAGGAGCCAGGTACTTATCCTGGTCTCCCAAGGGGTGCAGGGCCCAAGCACTTGGGCCATCCCCCACTGCACTCCCTGGCCACAGCAGAGAGCTGGCCTGGAAGAGGGGCAACCGGGACAAAATCTGGCCCCCCAACCGCGACTAGAATCCGGTGTGCTGGCGCCGCAAGGCGGAGGAACAGCCTAGTGAGCCGCGGCGCCGGCCTATACAGTAGTAATTTGAATGGCAAATAATAAACTACATTATATTTTCAGATATGAAGATGGTGATAGTAAGTCTTTTAGAGATAATAAAATGTAACATTTTTTGAACACTTAGCGTGTATTAAGAACCATAAAAGAATTGTTTAATTTAGTTCTCCATACTTTCCTGTGAAGGAAATGCTATTGTTTTCCTTTTTCATATGAGAAACTGAGACTCAGAAAGATAAATCATCTTTCTCAAGGTCATGAGGCTTAGTAGGTAATAAAGAGAGAAAATAAACTCAAGCAGTATTGGTCCCTTCTTTCTCTCTCTCTCTCTCTCTCTCTCTCTCTGTCTCTCTCTCTCTTTCGTGTGTGTGTGTGTGTACTGTAAAAGAAGGGCAAATAAAGATGTAAATTTCAAGGAAAAGATACCACATCTGGCTGATGAGAAGCCTTAAAGAAAGTAGTGATTTCCATAGGTGCGATAAGATGTGGGGAAATTCTGAGTTACAACACCATGAACAAATGCTTTGAGATAAAAAAGACCATGTCTTTAAATTTTTAATTCTGATTAATAAGAAAATGATAAGGCAACATTCACATTAATAGGAAGTAAAGAGAAAAAGAAAAGTGAGAGTGTTTCTTGAGTTTGTTTATCAACAGCTCTCATTAATCATTGGAAACTGGAAACTGTGTTCTTAAATTCTAAAAACAGAGTTGAAGCCACAGTCACACATTTCACAATAAATCTCTTGGATGAACATCTTATCTTGGCAGTGAAAATAATTAGACAGAATGACAAAAATTATAACTGCTTTCATGTGACCCACAGACAAAATACTTACTGTTAAAGTAATTTTTATTTTAATTTCCTATTATATTTCCCCAATAAAATGGAATGGAGCACTGAGGAAAACACATAGAATTACAAAAGTTTAGTAAAAAGTATTTCTTTGGCATATTAATTCAATCAAACATAATTGGAATTACTTGTTAGCAGAAAGTCATATAACTGTTGGATACAATGAATAAGGTTTTCCTTTAAATTTCAAGCAATGGCCCTTAAGTATTTGATATATTGATACACCTAGCTAGGATGGTGGTGATAAAGGATATATATATATTTTTTGCACATCTTCAATTTGCATTTGGCCCATGAGTGGTTAAGAGTCCTTGCCTATGGACTATCGTTTTGGCACAGCAGGCTAAGGTGCTGACTGGGACACTGGCATTCCATGTTGGAGTGCTGGTTCGAGTATTGCTACCCCGCTTCTACTCTGGCTTCCTGCTAATGCTCTTGGGAAGGCAGTAGATGATGGACCAATTACTTGGACTCCTTCTACTCATGTGGGAGACCAGGATGGAATTCCTAGCTACTGACCCAGACCTGGCCCAGACCTGGATGTTGCAGCCATTTGGGGAGTGACCCCGCTGACACAAGATCTCTTTTTCTGTCTTCATGTCACTCTAACTTTTAAATAAATACATAAATAAAAATCTCAAAAGAGAATCTTGGGTTAGATTTGGAACATAATTTGTAATAAAACATATCTTCTAGAGATTTTGGAGAGAATAGTTGAATTAATACATGTAAATTTCTTAGAGTAGTATCTGATATATAATGATGGTAGTTAGTATTGTGAATGTTTGTTATCTCTCGCTATTTAAAATAAGAAATTAGGAAATGGTAGATGTTATTGTTAATAATACCAAGCTTTAGAGAATGATTGTCTTATGTAAGTAACATGCTCTGTTAAAATAATCATATTATCTGAAAGTAGTAATCATGTAATCATGTCAGTGCATATACTATTTAAAAAATTTCTTTTCTGTCCTCAGATTTTAATCCAATTAATCATAAGAATACTGCTATAGAACCAAAGTTGTTATTTAAAGATGAATTTATTCTACTCCACAAAAGGTATTACAAAGTAAATAATTCCTCCAAAGAGGCATAGTACATGCTCATAATTGAAATAAAATACTTTCTAGGTACTTCAGTAACAAAAAATGAAATGGAACTTACAAATAATAAATTTAATGCTGTTATAAGAATTGTGAATATTTTTATTTCTTTTACTTATGAGCAAATTGGGAACTGCTCAAAATCTACCATACCCCAACTTCTGGAGGAAAATCTCAAGATGTTTTAGCACTCTACATACCTCTCATTGTAATTATCAGCAACTAACACATACCTCAAGTCCTGGAACACTCATGAAAAAGGCTTTAAACATTCAAATACTTTTAGTGACACGTCTTTCTCTGCATTAGTGCATTTTTCTTTGAAATAGCATTAGCATTTGTTGGGCAGATGCTTGGAACAGTGGTTAAGATGCTGCATGGGATGCCTACAACCTTTGTTGAAGTGCCTGGATTTGAGTCTCCACTCTGCTTCTCATTGCAGCTTCCTGCCAATCCTGATATTAGTGAAGTAACTCAGTCACAGAAGGGCAAATACTGCATGATTCCTCTTATCTGAGGTTTCAAAACAGTTAGGTGTCTGGAATCAGAAAATAGAATGGATGTTCCCAAGGAACAGAATGGAAGAGGAGGAAATGGGGAAGAGATTTTTAGTGAGTATAGAATTTATAGTGTGTCTATGGTGGCTCACTAGGCTAATCCTCCGCCTTGCGGTGCCGGCACACCGGGTTCTAGTCCCTGTTGGGGCGCCGGATTCTGTCCCGGTTGCCCCTCTTCCAGGCCAGCTCTCTGCTGTGGCCAGGGAGTGTAATGGAGGATGGCCCAAGTGCTTGGGCCCTGCACCCCATGGGAGACCAGGAGATGCACCTGGCTCCTGCCATCGGATCAGCGTGGTGCACTGGCTGCAGCGCGCTGGCCACAGCGGCCATTGGAGGGTGAACCAACGGCAAAGGAAGACCTTTCTCTCTGTCTCTCTCTCTCACTGTCCACTCTGCCTGTCAAAAAAAAAAAAAAAAAAAAAAAGAATTTATAGTGTGTCTGGAAATGGAACTGCAAATGGAACTGCCTTGGAGTCGAAAGATGCCCAGGTCAGAGCCACAGAGCTCACTGGCTCTAAGCTAAAAAGCCATTCACTTGGCCCAGCTTCCAAAGTAACCACCACTGCTGAGGGGACGGCCAAGTAGGGTCAGTAACATTGAAGGCAGAACTGTAAATAAATTTGCTATTAGAGATCTCACTTGCCTTCACCTGGCTAACTCTCCTCCCAGGCCAGCTAGGTAATGGAAGTCAACAGGGTGCCTTTCCCAAGGAGGTTCGTATTCCATATGAAGACATAGATAGCTCTGGGCCTCATAACTGACAAGGCCTTAAAACTCAACAGATTATTATTATAGGCCCCTTCCATCAGATTCTACCTGCCTCTCAATTGGAAAACTTATTTGTGTTTAGGCAGCAGCTTTCTTAGGTCCTCCAATAATGACTCCGTTCTTTCTTATAGACCCTATCTAGCCCATTTGGGGCCTTACTCCTTTGTAATCACAGCCTTTACTCTAACATCAATGGCTCTACTCCCAACCTGTATGTATTGATGGTCCTCTACCCCACTTAATGTTGTATGATTGTTCAGAATTTCTCTACAGACAAACCCCTATACCCACAAAAGATGAGTGGCCTTTCTCCCAGTCTTGGTTGAGATCAGCTTTAAACCACATCCATCAAACTGTCTTCACAAGAGTCCAGAGACTCTCCCCGCCTTCATTTCCTCTCCTCTATGAAATCCTTTCATTACTTGGTTAATACCATTCTTAGGATCATTGATTGCTATTCTCACCCTCTCTTTTATACTACCATTGTCTATTTAAGTGTTTACAGGCGTTGACAATGGAACAAACCAAGGCCTTCACCAGCCAGGCAGTCAACCAAATACTGCTACCGGAATATACTCACCTCCCCACCCAGGAGACAGCATCGCCCCATGACAGCCCAGAGTACCTCATCACCACGTGTCAACAGGAAGTAGCTCTAAAGACGGATCATTGTCCCTCTACCCCTCCTGGCCTTTTGGGACTAATGTAATCCCTTACAACTCTTGCTTTATACAAAACAAAATGGAGGAATGGTAGTAAATGGCACAGTCTTGTCTGTGGTACAGTCTATGCCCCAGATGCCATCCTAGGTTCTAGGCCCCACCGCCATTGCTGTAAGCCAGGTGACCTCATGGCCCAACCACTGGTGTCAGCTCCACCCCCATCCTAATGGAATTCGCTGCTCCTACATCCTTGCCCGCCCCCCTGGCAAAATTTTAAGAGGACCTGTTCCTGAACACGTGGCTCTCTCTATAGATATCTGTCTCTCTGTCTCTTGATCTCTCTCTTATGCTCACTTTCTCCCTCTTTTCCTTCTTCGCCTCCTCCCTTTGGACTGTCAGGTTTCCCCACCAATAAATCCTTTACCTTAAAAAAAAGAATTTATTGTGTTCACAATAAGTAAATACTAGAGATCTGCTATACAACACAGTATACATAGTTAACAATATGGTATAATACATAAATATTTAAATATGTGCCTGGGAGGCAAGTAATGATGACCCTAGTGCTTGGTTTCTTGCCAACCTTGTGGAAGATCCAGATGCAGTTTCTTGTTGCTGGCTTCAGCATGGCCCAGCCCTGGCTCTTGTGGTCATTCTGGATTGTATTAGGGATGGAAGATCTTTCGCTCTCTTGCTCTCTTTTTCTTGTTCTCTCTCTCTCTCTCTCTCTCTCTCTCTCTGTCTCTCTGTGTTTGTCCCTCTTTCTCTGTCACTCTGACTTTCAATTGATAAATAAATCAGTCTTTAAAAACATGTTAACATTATAGGTCTCATATTAAATATTCATAAAAAGAATGCCTCAAAACAACCAAAAACTAATCAAAGAAAAACCTCAAGAACATTTTTGAAGGTGATAAAGGCATTTTTATTTAAGTTTTGGTGATAGTATTATAGTTGCAGCAAATGTACAAAGTCATCAAAACGTATATGTTATATGTTTGCACTTTTACAGATATAAATTGTACTGCACCAAGCTAACCATCAATAAAATAATTAGAGAACTATTTATATAAAAAATCTTGTCAATAAATGCAATAAAAACAAAAAAATTGACCTACAAATACAGTCAACCTTTAATATAACTGTAGAGGAAAATGTACATATTTTTAATGCAACCTATATATCTAAAAGCTTAATAGGTTAAATGAAATTTAAAGAAAAAATTTGATAAAAATACTTGAGAGGAAGAGTAGATTGATAGCGTTCATAGTGTCAAGACAAATTATAGTAATACGGATACAAATTCAAATGCCCCTAGAGACCAAGAGGTTAATATAAATGTGTCAAAGGGTCTGGTATAAATCAATAGAGAATGGTGGCATTGGAAGAAGGCCGCTTGTTCAGTGCACCTGAAAGCATCATAGAAACATTTTTGAGCCAAAAAAAATCACCTGTGGTTTGCTATGTTTTTATTTACTGACATAATTTGCTGCCACTTATTTTAGAGGATTTGATTTATGTTAGTCTTAAATACCATTTCTTAGATTCATTGACCCACATCTGTTGGTATATTTTTACTCTGCATAACTAGAATAATAATTTATATCATTAAGTTGTATTAGATGTTTAGGAGATGGATAATTTAAATTAATTCAAGGAACACATGCTGATTTTTAACTCTGTGCCACATATAGTCTGCTGAGAATGATGGATAGGAAAACAACTTACAATAACTCAATGTGACTTGTTACAGCAGTGATAGGAACACACTCCTGGCAGTCCAAAAAGATGGTAACACATGCAGTCCTCTTACTCACATGAATGGTTTAACCTGGCTTCACCTGTATCTTTGTCACTTCTGTGCTTTCCATTTTAACAAATCATGAGTGACAGTTATGTCCTTAACTCTGAGGGTTAGGAGGAGAACACAGTGAGGATGAAAGGCAGCCTAAAGTAAAAAAAAAAAAAAAAACCAACCAACCAAACAAACAAACAAAAAAACAAAAACAAAAACAGTTGCTGGATTGCTTATGAGGAACTGAAGGTATTTGGAAGACAAGGGATCTGATAGACCGCTACTGCAGAGGGGAATGACAGAAAACTTCAGAAGGGAGGTGGCTCTGGTAATGGGTTGAGTTGGCTCACTTCACACAGTGAAGAAATGAGAGGAAATTTTATAAGAAGCAATGAGGTATAAAAGTCTGAAGATAACCAAAATCAGATTTACTTGTAAACAATACCCGTGCATCCTGTTTCCAGCAGTCATGGTCAACACCAAGATAATGATACTACAAAAAAAGCTTAGCATTGCCCTCAATAATTCAAATAACATGGTTGCTTTGTATTCATTCTTTAAAGCTACTGCGTGCAATGCTAACATCCTATATGGGCACTGGTTTCAGTCCTAGATGTTCTACTTCAGATCCAGCTCCCTACTAAAGACCTGGGAAGATGAACCTGATATTAGGGCCCTTTCCACTCACATGGGAGACCCAAATGAGCTCCTGGCTTTGTCTGGCCCAGCCCTGTTTGTTCCAGCTATCTGGGGAGTGAACCAGTGAATGGAAGATATCTCTCTTTCTCTCTGTCTCTCTGTCTTTCCCTCTCTCTCTCTCTCTCTCTCTCTCTCTCTGAATCCATCCCTCTCTATAATTCTGAATTTCAAATTAATAAATAAATCTTTTAAAAATTAAGTAAACCAGCTTCTTAGCACAGTATAGTGAAAGAATGAGTTGATGGGTACTTTCCCTTTTCAATCATTTACACAAACTGTTGCATTGTCTTCACCATTAGGACTCAAAATCCTGTTTATATTTTATGATTGAGAAGCCTACCCAGTGCCTATAGTCAAGAGCCATAGGAGTGTACTTCAAAAGTTCGTGGAAAATAGAATCAAAAGACAATTTCATTTTAGTGTCAAAAAATGAAATCTCTGCATAGAGGGATCTTCAGAAATTCATGAGTAATACTTATTATGAAGAAACTGGATTTCAATATTATGTACCAAAATAAGCAAATGTTTTAATTTCATTTTCATACATTTTTAAGTGTCATTTGTATTGTGAATATATTGAAGATGAAGGTGATAATTTACTATAATCCACCATAAATCAGCTTAAGAAAAAATTATCAGAGAAAAATAGTAAGGTTTGACATAAAATAAGACTGTGCTATAGTACAGTACATAAAGCATATTAACTCATATCAATTAGCCTTAATCTCAGCTCATTGTTTTATCACCTGTAATATATTAATCACCCCATTCATTTTGTCCTTTAAAATACCTCTTATACTATTCTCATTTTCAATTCTCCACATCTTATTTTTAAAATAATGAGAGAAATAGAGTGTGTATTACATGGTCTTTAAAGGGTTACAATATACATTTCACGTAAAGCACTTAACATCATGGCTCAAATACACTCGTAGGATCAACAACATTGGTGCAACGAATCGTAGAATTGGCTGTGCCATCCAGCCTTGAACAGCAGCAACGCCCTATTGACTGACCTTCGTATATCCAGAATCCACTATTTCCCCAAACCTCCCACTCATGAAATGTCTGATATTAGAACATCTGCTTGATGCATGATATTTTCACAATAATATCAATAAATACAGTATTTTTCAAACTAATAATGAGAAACTTGTTCTTTCTAAAGTACTCTATGCTATGTTCAGTTAAAAATTGTTATTATTTTTAAACAAGATTTCTCCTATATTTTATAGTCTTTGGTCTTAGATTCAGCTTCTACCCAAAAAGGTAAATCTAATCATGTTCAATTTAACATTAGATATAATTAAGTCTGCTTTATTTTTCATATGTCATCAAAATTTCCAGTGATTTCCATTTGCTCAAAGAATAAATTCCAGGCCAGATCTTCTTGACCTAACCTCAATTTATATATTTTGCCTTGTTTCCTATCCATAATATATAAACATTGGCTTAGTCAGTTTAGTCTTTCTTCAATTCTTCTGCTGCTCTTCATTTATTCTCACCTTTGCACTTTGTTTTGATTCTTCCTTCAACTGGCCAAACATAGCTCTTCTTTCTTATATTCTTAAAATCTGTGGGTCTTCTAAATGCCATTTCTCCCTGAAAAAAATCACTTCAGTTTTAATTGACCTTTGTGCCCACAAGCAAACATTTATATAATTCCAGTATTTTGATGCTGTCTTCTAATTTCAAGACTAATGTTATTTTTCTTCTTCTACTACATTTTTATGCCTAATTACATGCCATCCGATATTTTTCTAATTTAGTTTTATATTTATTAAAGTTAAAAAATAAATTACATAGATTTTTTGATGGTTTTACGTTTTCATTGGCTGTCATTTAACAATTTCATATTTGTAAATTTGGTCACCAAATTAAAATAATAAGCAATAATCCTTCTGTCATATTTCTTTGGGAATTCGATATAATCTAATACATTATTATATTCTATGCACTCAATGGTGATTTGATTGAAATCTCTGGATACTCAGCAATTGCCTATTGCATATTTGGGTTTAAACTGTTTTTGGTGAAGAATACAAAGATAGGGTATGAACCTTCTCTTCAAAGAAACTTGTTCTTCCTAAGAAGTTATCTTTTTTTTGAACACTCAGCCACATTATAATTTATTTAGAGATAAACAAGTTTATTTAATTCACTTTTATCACATGAATGTCTCTATAAAGTTATAAACTCAAATCAAAGTTAATCTTGAAAGAAAATTTTACTTGCAACTTCTAAAAGGTCAAATGTCAATGTTTTGGTAGATCTTGTCAACATCTCATTGGAATTCTTTTTTGTTAGAAATTATTTTTTTTCCTTGACTCATACCTTCTGAAGAATACTAAGAACTGACTTGTCTTAAAAAGCCCGTGTATGTCAGTAGTCTCATCTTGACTGAATGCTTATTTATTTCAAGCTATCAGCTAACAGAAATTTCTGCAAACCATCTGGAAGCACTATTTATTACAGCACATCTCATCTCTGGACTTGTCCCAGATAACAGACACTCTGATGAATGGAGGATTATCCCTTGTATTTCCCAGAGGAGTTATTTTGGATTCAAATTCTCAAGTTAGTTGATAAAGGTGGTTTGGTTTGACAATTTCACCAAAGACTAATAATATTTACATGTGCAATTATTGAAAAAGGAGAATGTTTAGACTGTCTTTTTCTACTTGTTTGTTAATCTTTTAATTTGCTGAGTTTGCAGATGTTGAAAGGTGGTAAACCACAGGTTTCACAATCTTCTTTCACTATGTCAACTTTTTTTTTTTTTTTTTGGGCGGAGGGGCTTTGTTACTGGAGGACAATATTGGTTCCAATGTGCAATGCCAATGTCAGTCTTTTAAAGTTTACTTTTTCTGAACATGTTAGTAAATTAGTACACCACAAAGCTTTTGTTCAATTACAAATGGAAGACAGCTTTGAATAACTCAAAAATGCACTTAAGAAAATATTTTGTTTTGCAGAATGCTTCCTTTCATTACTATGGAATCAGTCATTTCCTTAACTGTTTTTAAGGAATTTATTAATACTTTAAATTCTCAGGGTCATAGCAAATGCAAAATGATTGTTACATCACAATTCTCATGTTAATGTGATATTAATTCTAAGAGAACAGATTGAATGTAGTTCCTAGGCACAATTTTAAGAATATAAAGATGTTTCCCTCCCTCTCTTCTTCCTTCTCTCCATCTGTATCACTTTCTTTTTTCTTTCTTATTTTCCTTCTTGCTTGCTTGCTTGATTTCATCTTTTATTCTTTTGTTAAAGTTTTGAGATAACGTATTTTAAATTCACATAGAGTCAAAGGCTAAGTCCTCTACAGAATAAAGAACTCAACAAATAAAAAGTAAGAACACCATAGTTCAGCAGGAATATAGGCAAAGACTGTAAGCAATAATCAAATGAACATATGTCCACTCAACTCACATACAGTAAATTTTAAAATAGTTGCAGATGATTAAAACTGTAGTAGAATTAACTGATTGTTATTCCTTGGTTTTACAAAAATATCAAACAAAATTTGACAAAATTATATTTGCAGCACTACTGATACACAAAGGCATTTTTCTTTCTTTTTTTAAAAAATTTTAGCTTTGGTAATTAGGGAAAACATGAAAATTTGTTTTTCTGTGTCTGGTTTATTTCAGTCAACATGATTTCCTCCAGTTGCATTCATTTTGATGCAAATGCTACCATTTAATTCTTTTAAGAAGTTGAACAATAGCCCATAGTGTATTTATAAATGTGTAAATATTTATATATCACATTTTCTTTATCCACCCATGTGATGAAACTGCCCCCATTTCTCACAAGGCATGCAAAGGTGTTGCTGGGTTTTGTGCCCAGGGCCCATAGCACTTTGTGCTAGGGGGTGAAGAGGGAACTTACTTAGGTTGAGTCTCTACTTTTTTATGGGCTGCTGCGAGTTCAAAAAGCTGAGGTGAAGCCCCCTGAATCACACAGAGTGCGTGACCATAGCTCCCGGGCTAATGCCCCAAACTCCTATGGTTGCAAGACTCAGGGTCTCCTTTCTGCCTCACAAATTGCTCTGATTCTGGCTTCCATTGCTTCTGGTACCAGAAGAATAGAGATCAGCTTCCAGACTCCTCACAACTTATTGAGTCTGGCAATTTGTGGGGATAAGGGAGGGAAGGGAGGAAACGTGGCATCTTTTTTTGGAACAAAATAGTCACTCTTTAGCTCCCCAAGATGGAGTTAAAGTCAGTGGGGGAATGTGAAATTCCTCCTGGATGAGAGCTGACCGTGGCAGGGCATGACGCAGCTTTTTCTCACCTTGTAACTCCTGCATGGCTGGCTGCAGCGACATGTCTGTCATCTTTCCTCAATGTACCATGGAGTCTCTGTTCTGTTCTGTCCCATCTTCACTGAAAACTTCTGTCAGTCAGTTCCCTGGAAATATGGTCCTTCCTGTGTTTTTCTTGTATCTTCCTCCAGCTGAAGACAGTGAGGCGCCTCACTATTCAGCCATCTTGGATCTCTCCTCAGGATGAGTCATATCTGTAACAGAAATTTTGAAAGATGTATATTAAAGTCTCCAACTATTTTTGGAGGTGTTTTTCTTTCAATTTTGTCAGTGTTTGTTTCATATATCTGTTGTTCAGTAGATGTTTATTTCTATATTTTCTTGATGAATTTACTCTTTCATAAATGTTTGTCTTTCACAATACCTTTTCATTAAAATATTTTATGATTATGCATACTTGTGGTGTACAGTGTGAGTTTAAAACTCACTTTAAGACTTTGCAATTTCTAACATTTTGCATTGTGAATATACCAGAAATCAGCAGATTTTTAAAAAGAATTCACTTTTCAGTGGTTTACCCTCAATTATGTTGGAATTTTAGAGAATTTCTAAGGACTAAATTTTTAAAAGACTTATTTTATAAAATATCTAGTGATAGCTTCTATGACTCTCCAAGCTGGACTTGCCTCTTGTTGGATAAACATCTGATCTCCTACTAATAATTTCCACAAGCCTCAGATGCTTTGGGCCTGCTTTGCATCCTTCAGACAGTAACAACTGTGATACATTACATCTTGGCCCACAGTTATGTTCCTGTCTGTCCCAGAATACTTTCTGTGCCACTGTAAATTACTTGAGAATGGAGGTGCTGGAAATAATAAGTACAGTAACAACATCTTTTATTAATTTCCCTAAAAGGTAAAGTGAAACTGATGTGTGTGTATGTGTGTGTGTTTCCTATGAAATCTTTTATTTGTAGTTTTATTTAGAATAATCAAATTATCATTGATTTTTTTTCTTATGGCCATAGAATCTTAGATTATTTGAAATGTCACGAAATTGTTATTTTCCTAAATTCAGCAAATTTATTTTGAGAGGCAGGGTTACATTTCATTTAGACAGAGTTTAAATCTTATTCAATACTTTAAACCCTCATTGCTTTTATAACTTTTGGATGACTCTAGTTGTAAATTTATGAGATTGAGTACGGAATGTTATGCAGCTATATAAGGATTCTTAATTTATTATTTACAAATATATACCCCCATTTTTAGATTTATTTATTTATTTATATAAAAGGAACAGATTTCTTGTATTTCATAGTTACAGTTTTAAGAACATAATGATACTTCCCACCCTTCTTCCTTTCCTCCTTCCTTTCTCATTTTCCTTTTAATTTTTGCAATGATATACTTTCAATTTACTTTATAGTCACATGCTTAATCCTCCACTAAATAAAGAGTCCAACAAGCAATAAGTAGAAAGACCACTGTTCCCCAGGGGTGTGGAGAAGGGCTATAATAATAATAATCAAATCTTAAAATATCAATTTTACTCATATACGTTACATTTTTCATTTTTAACAGATTTTTATTGGACATTTGCTGTATACCATGTTCTTGAATAGACCTCTGGGAATAAAATGAAATATATGGTCTCTTCCCTCCAAGTACCCTAATCCAGTAAAGAAGACGTGCATCTTTTCAAAATAAAGTGCAAAGTGAGAAATATACAACAGAGGTGAGTGCATGGCTTAACAGTTAAGTTTCTCATGCGCCACCCATTGGAAAAAATGGATGTGATAACCAGCAGTGGCTGCTAACTCCAGGTTCCAGCCAGTGCAGATCCCTTGGAAGAAGTAACTGTGTTCCTGCTGCCCATATGGGAGACCTAGATTGAGCTCCATGCTGCAGCTTTTACAAGCATTTGTAAGTGAACCAAAAAGTGGGGGTGCTCTTTTTCTCTCTTTCTCTGCCTATCAAATATTTTTTTAAAAGGAAATATGTGGTAAATTATGAGAGTACAGAAAAGAATAAATTCTAGAAGGAGGGACATTTCAACATAGCAAACCTTTCTTTGGGAAAATGTCAGTGGTTCAGAATAGCGGGTAGATTGAAAATGCATTTAGGTTAGTTGCACATATATCTTTCTTTCAACATGATCACCTTAATTTCCATCTTCTCACTTCTTTTTGGGGCATTCCAACTGTTTCACTTAATTATTTGCTGCACTGTTGTCTAGTAGCCTCTTCTTGAAACGATTAAAAAAGTATCCATAATGATCACAGGAAATACAAAGTTGAATAAAACAGCCCAACATTCCCATATTTACAGACAAAGACTAACCTGAGTATCTCCGAAATAATTTGGAACACCTTCCTGTGGAGTACCTTTAATTTGTAGATATTTATTGAAAGTAATAGGGATGATATTTCCAAGAAGGGACACTTCTCATCTTTGGAGAATGAGCTGTTGCAATATTTTTTTCATCCAAATGTTCTTCATTCCCATCTCCCTCTCTGGAATAGCCCTTTGGCAGTGATGACTGCAAAGTAGCTATGCCACCAGTTTCAGCAGAAACAACATTTGGTCTTCAAAACACAAAGCGACACTTCCCTTAATGTGTGTTGTAGTGGAAACTCCTTGCAGATCAGAAATACTGGACTTTTTGACAAGTGATCTAAAAGACTTCATTGAAGAGAATATTCACTAGACATAATTATTGCTCTCATTATTGCTGCTGGACTAAATCAAAGGACCTGGATTGTCAGGACATTATTGCTCAGAGAAGCTCTGGGTGGAGGAATTCCAAGGGCTTCATCTGGGTGCTTCTGTAAGTATGTAGTGCATGTGTTTATAATTATCAGTTACCACAGAGTGATCTCAAAAGAGATAGAATTTTATGGAATGTAATATTCTTACGCCTTATAAGTGTTTGTTTTCTTTCTAATTCTACTCCCCAGTGATACCTACTATTGATGAGTTTTGTGCATATCATTGGGGAGGTTAATTTTTTGTGTGAGCTGTGTATTAGCTACAGAGTTTCTATGTAGTGAGCATGCTTAGTTTTTGTGTGTTGCAATTTCCAGGGCTAAACATATACAACATCTATATTTAAGTAGTTTTCCACTAATTGGAGAAAGTCTTCCCAGAATTTGGATGATAATTTCTCATTTCCTAAAATTGTTTATATATTAGATATCAATATTTTAATAATAATGCATCATAACAATTTTCTTTTCATGTAAATGTTGAGTGAGGTCATCTTCATACAGCCTTAGTCTCTTTGTTGTGAATTTTAAGTGTTCATTTATGTTTAAGTATGTTAACATTTTGACATTCATTGCGAATGAAGTAACATGTTTTTCCCTTTTATTTTAATGTGATGTTACTTTTGTTTGATGGAATTTATGTATTGAAAATACAACCATGAAAAATGCATTTAACATCATCATATGACATCAGTGGGCTCTAATGAAAATAACAAAAATCCCTTAGACTGTAAAACCTTTTGCAGTACTTCATAAATGCCTTCTTATTTGATTCTCAAAGAAGCCAATGGGATGGATGTTATTGTCAAAGGAATGTGAACTGATAGGCTTGTGTGCAAGAGGAATAGGTTTCTGTGGAGAAGCTAAGGCTGGGCTAGGTGACTTTGACTGGGATCAGGTGTATTCATGTCACCTGAAGCATGGAAGCAGCCAGGAGTCGAGAGACACATGCCTAAAGGAACTCAAGTAAATTGTTAATAACAAATTATTCTCTCTCCTCTTCACCCTAGGTATATGGTGTAGTATTTGATTCTGGGAGTCTTAGTTACATATTGACTCCTGGAATCACAGGAGAAAAGTGAGAACAACTCTAGTGAAATTGTGACCCAACTTTCTGACAAGGAGCGTTGTTCTTTCCCATTTATACTCTGGGCTAAATTCTTGTGAAAAAGAGAATTGAGAATGCTATTGATTCCTCTCCAGCTTCTTGGGAAAAGTGGGTCCTTCCTAGTCTTGAAAGGGAAGCATCAGTGCAGAATTCACGTTATTTGCTTTCGTTCAAAAATACATAACTGGGAAGAGGAGAATACTGTGTGATTTTGCTAATCAGATGTTCTACTAAGTAAACAAAGAATACTTTAGTATAGATTTTATTTAAAGTCATCGCCTTTCATAATTATTTCATTCTGCATCATAATTTCCTAATTAGGTAATGTAATTACAGGTTGAATATCCTATAATCACAAGCATTTAGGTTAATTATGTTAACCATTAATTACTGTTGAACTACTGAAATGGTAACCTGTGCAAATGAAATGCTTGTAGAGAAGCAACTCAGGTTTTAAAAATTATGCCATATAATAAATACAGATAAGGTCTAACATTAAAGAGACTAGGATCCTCTGTGAAATGCATTAAAGCAAAGAAAATGTAGTTAACTTTGCAGTATCTAAATAACTTCAATTAGCATTCCTTTCATGTTGACTTCAAGATGTCAATAGAATTTTATCTGAATGAACTTATGATTTATAATTTATGTCTATCCAAAGAAAAGCAAAAATGCCATAGGAATGAATTAACTAGCATGTATGTTAGAGTTAAACAATGAATATTTCCTGAGATAAGCACATGAAGACAAGCTAAGATACAAATTGAAATTTTTTTGCATAAATAAACCTGGAAATATTTGCTCATTTAAAGTATCTTTAACATTTATAAGTGAAAAGATATGTGCATTTACACTGAAATATGTAAATTTCAGAAAGTCATTATTGGATTAGATTCTGTTTGTGGCTACATTGTTTTTATCAAAGCCAATACAAAGCAAGGTATCCTCCCCTATTATGAGGATATGACTTACTATTTATATTGTTAGGTTGTTCTTAATAGACATGTAAACCATTAATCAATTGTTATAAGTCTGTATGCATGTGTGTGCTGTTGGTGGAAACTAAATACTAATCAGGACAGAAATAAACTCATTTGGGGAAGATTTTTTCCAGCATTCAGATGGGTGGCTAAATGTATTTTACAAGTTAACCTATTCATTTCATTGAAATTTATGTCAAAATTGGGATTCACTAAAAAAAAACACATAACATGAACTTCTAATCTAAAACATAAATGTATATTAAAGGCAGAGTTACAGAGAGAGGAGAGACAGACAGAGATCCCTCCCCTCTTCTGATTCACTTCCCAACTGGTCACTACAGGCAGGCTGGGCCAGGCCAAAGCATGGAGCTTCTGAGTCTCCCACATGGGTGGCAGGAGTCCAAGTATCTAGGCCATCTTCTGCTGCCTTTTTCGCACATTGGCATGTACTGGGTTAAAAGTGGAGCAGCTGGGACAAGAACAGATGCCCATTGGGGCTGCCAATGTTCCAGGCAGAAGCTTAAATCACTATATCACAACACCAGGCCCCAAACACAAATATTTTAACTGAAATCCTTACTTATTTGTCAAATATTGGGTATAAGGTCAAGGTGACTTATTTAAATATTGGACATTTAAATGAAGATTGA
Source organism: Oryctolagus cuniculus (assembly GCF_964237555.1). Taxonomy (NCBI): domain Eukaryota; kingdom Metazoa; phylum Chordata; class Mammalia; order Lagomorpha; family Leporidae; genus Oryctolagus; species Oryctolagus cuniculus. Next base: position 58,221,926 of record NC_091436.1, read on the forward strand.
GATTATCTTTCCTGCAAATACTGAACCTACAGTACATGATCTGATATCTAGTTTCAGATTCTTTAAAATGACAACAAAAGAAACCAAGTAAAACAAAAACTAATGCCAGTTGAAAGTAATCTTAATATAATATCCTAGATTTTTAGTACTTAAGAAAATTTTTGGTGTAGCAAGTTGAATAAATCATGCTAGTTGTTTTGTGGCCTGTTGTCATTGGTTTGCTCAAGATCACTTTATTGCTTGCTTAACTGGCATTGAACACCTGCTGTTCCCTAATCCTGCGTTCATCTCCATTCTAATGTGTTTAATGTTGTGGCACCCATTCTAACAAGTACTTAATTGTATAAAATTTGGATGTTCTTGTAATGTGTGTTATTTTGTATGCAGCATAATGAATGTATAAATTATACCTCATTGGCATCTTTCCTACAATATCGTATGTGCATTATATGTTGACTATCGAGTGTTTTTGCTTTGCATGTGTTTTTTCTGCTACTTATAATGCTGCACTCTGCATGGTACTTCCCGATGGAATTCCAATGCACTTTATATTTTCAATTCTCAAGTGATTAGCACTCACCACTATAAACAATGCTGATATAGATGATTGTATAATATATAATCTTTTCAGTATGGGAATTTCTTTGCTGCTATGTAGAAAAGAAATTGTTGACTGATAGCCTATGTTTTATTTCTTTTCAGAATACCTGCAAAAAGCTGTAATTCCAACAACAGTGTACAAAGGTATCTGTATTTGACAATCCTCCCTAACACTGCAATTTCCATAGTTTTAATTTTGCCAAAGTATGTAATAAAATATTTTATTTTTATTTTTAAAATGTTGTATTTTAAAATATTTTTAATTTTACCTATGAATTGCAAAGTTAGTACTTCAGTACTACCTACCTTAATCTAGCTGCCACTTATGTTAACATGGCCATGGTACATTTGGTAAAACTAAGAGAACAACATTAGCATAATATCATAAACTACACTACAGATTTTATTTTAATCTCACATTTTTCTCTTAAGGCCCCTTTTCTGTTACAGACACAACTCCAGAATGCTACATTGCGTTTTTTGCATTTAGCTACTATGTCCCATTAATCCACACCTTTCTGTGAGTGTCTATCATTGTCTGCTCAGTGTTTGTTTTTCATGATTTTGAGACTTTTGAACAGCATTAGCCAGATTATTTTGTAGAATGCCCTTAATTTAGTCTTGACTGATGTTTTCACATGATAAGATGTGGGTTTCAGGTTTGGTAAGAAAACCACAGAAATAGAATTTTCACCAAGGCATATCAACATGACTTCACTTATTGGTGTTTAACAAATTACTCTTATGTAAACTTCCTATTCACATGTTTGCCTACTTTCCTTTGAGAATCCTATATTCTCCACAGTGCAAAATTACCTTCCAGCAGGAATTTTCATGTGCCCTGGACAACAGCAGAAGTTTTACAGAAGAAACGGGGAACATAGTTTAAATCAGCAAAGCTTAGTGAGAATCAATTCTGTTTTCCTTTGCCTGTTAGTCTAACTGCATATGTTCATGTTTATGCATATATGTGTATAATCCACCTGATTCCAAAGAAAACATGTCAGTTCTATAAACATAGAAAGCATGACAAGGTAAATTATAATTTGAAGTATGTAGATGATGAAAGCAAGCAACAAAAGAAATAAAATCAGGAGAGATAACGTAAGCAAAGGCAAGAAGACTGATCATTTACTAGAGTTGAATTGTAATCCTGTTCTAGCTTTTAGGCAGAGCCAACTGTCTCTCCTCAAAGTTCTTTAGGCAGATCTTACATGTAAGTAATAGACCATACTTTCAGCTTGTCTGATATTTCTCTTTTTCTTGTAAAATACATCTTAACTGTATGATACAGGATTTAGTTAAGAAATGCATTTGGGTGTATGTATGAGGTGTCTTCAAAAAAGCCCACAGAAAATGTGTATTATGAAAAAATACACATGAATTTCAGAACTTTTTGCAGCAAAAGGAACATACCTTTTAACTCCATTTTCCAAGAAAATTTTGAAGCACTCTCACACACATATATACAATATATGATTTTATATACTATGAAAATATAATAAATAAAATTACTTGTGTTTATAAAAATGACTACACAATTCCCTTTGAAGTTTACAGCTTTGTCTTTCTGTGCTGAGTTTCAGGGCTTCCTTCAGAGAAATAGGGACTTTACAAACTGTTTCTCTCTTTGCTTTCACTTCAGTAAGGTCTGAAATGATTTTTGAGAATTTTATTAATTCATTTAATTCTGGAGAAATGATTTCATTCATTGTTGTATTCATATTACTTGGGGCATTTTAATATTGAAGATAATTGTATGTTTTATTTTATTTGTGATATGACTACTTCAAATCCTTTTTGAAGATGTTTGATTGTGTGTGCTGATAAACTTATAACTCTTTCCTTACAGATAATAAAAATCTTTCATCAGCAAAACACATCAGATATTATTTGAAGTTGGATGAGAAGGACTCTAGATGTCAGGAACAGAGCCTGGAAAGGAGTCAGACTATTTACTATCAGATCTCTTTCTTTTTTCTTTAATACTGTGATTGACTTCCTCTGCTCCTCAGCTCCTGCGCCGGATGTAAGAGGTATACCTTTTGCCCTTAGATCCTAGGCTAAACACACACACACAGCTGATAGGCTCAGCTTTGTTCAGGAATCCACATTTAGATCTAGCAATTCGGCTTACGAGGACAGAGTAATCTAACAGTTATTTTTCAATTGTCTTACAACACAAGGCTTCATACTTTCAGGTTTCCTCTACAAGTTTGAGGAAATAGCCATAGTCTAAATGCTGAATTACAAAAAGCAAAACCAAAGTAAATGACAAAAATATAATTAGAAAAAAAACACTCTACAAAATAAAGCTTTTGCAAGTAACACAGCTGCTTGACACTGCACATGCAGTTAATAAATATTTGACCCAGTCATGCTATTTGAATACATAGGTACATATAAAATATATGGAAAATATAATTTTAAAAACTTTATTTTGGTATAAAATTTTTTATATCCATGTGTACTACACATTTTTGAATATCCTTTGTATGGATGGATTTCAAATTTTTTTGCACCAAAATAAACATATTTAAATCCATTTTCAATGAACTTTTTGAAGAACTCTTCTATATATACAGCCACACATAGACACACACACACAAATGGACATATTGTAATTTATGTTGTTTGTTTTTAAATATTTCATAAAAATAAGAACATGATAAATGCCTATTAAGTATCTACAGTGTTCCAGGGAGTGTTCAAAGCTTCTAGAGAAAAAAAGAGCCACTTATGTTTATTTCTGTTGAGGAGTAATACCTTCCTATTATTTTGTATATTTAAATGTAGATGGGTGGACAGACAGCTTAGTACCTCTTTGCAGAAAGCGTTTTGGGTAGTATATGTGACTCTGTACTTACACTTTTACACATTATGCGCTTGCATAGGCAGTCCTTTTCACATTAATATCCTCTATGAAAGTTAAGTCAAGGGGCCGGCGGCATGGCATAGTGAGTAAAGCTGACATCTATAGTGCCGGCATCCCATATTGGCCGAGGTTCGAGTCCTGGCCATTCCACTTGTGATCCAACTCTCTGCTATGGCCTGGGAAAGCAGTAGATGATGGCCCAAGTCCTTGGTCCCCTGCACCCATATTGGAGACCTAGAAAAAGCTCCTGGCCCCAAGCTTGGGATCGGCCAAGCTCCGGCCATTGTGGCTATTTGAGGAATAAATTAGCACATGGAAGACCTCTCTCTCTCTCTCTCTCTCTCTCTCTCTCTGCCTCTGCTTCTGCCTTTAAAATAAATAAGTTAGTATTTTAAAAAAAATTTTAAGAAAGTCAAGCAAGAATGATGAGAGGGCCTGGCGCTGTGGCATAGTGGGTAAATCCGCCGCCTGCACTGCCGGCATCCCATATGAGCTCCAGTTCGAGTCCCAGCTGCTCTACTTCTGATCCAGCTCTGTGATGTGGCCTGGGAAAGTAGTGGAAGATGACCTAAGTCCTTTTGTCCCTGCACCCGTGTGGGCAACCTGGAGGAAGCTCCTGGCTCCTGGCTTTGGATCAGTGCAGCTCAAGCCATTGCAGCAATTTGGGGAGTAAACCAGCAGATGGAAGACCTCTCACTTTTTCTCTCTGCCTAAGACTCTCTGTAACTCCTTGTCTTTCAAATAAACAAATAAATTGCTAAAAAAAGGAATGATGATGAACTAATGGAATTCTCTTTTACTTTTAAAATTCAGAGGCTTATAGAAAGTGCAGAGTTGCAAGATTATGCCTCATTATACATTATCACAAAGATACGTGTGTAGATCGTCATTAATTGACAACTGTAGGTAGCAATGTAGCTGGGTTCATGTTAGTGAAAAGCGACTGACGGCAGTGTCCTCAGGCCTGCTGGGCCCCCACCACAGCCCAGGTGTCTGAGCGACCTTCAAAGGCTGCAGTTCTTCAGGGGTCAAGTCACCGGCCTCCCAGGCGCCAGAGCTACCAAGGAGACAATCCAGATGTGGTCTGCTTTGGGAAGCAAGACATGGGATTCCTCCACAGGAGGTACCAGCAGGGATTTCCTGAAAAGGATGGGCACTTAAGCACAGGAGCTTACAAAGCTCTGCTCAGGGACAAATTGAAGAGAAACACTAGCGTTCCTACTTTAGATGCTGGCCATAGCCAAATAGGAGAGATGTGCAACTTCACCGGGAATACTTCAACGTACTGTCCTAGGAGATTGCATGAAAACAAATAACTATGTGTGCAAATATATTACTAATTTCTCATATGAAGACAAAATATTAATATAGTGACCATTTTGATTTGATCAAAAATAATATGACTGATTTGCTTAGATACACTCTCAAGATCTATTTAAAAGTCACTTTGGGGTCAGTGCTATGACAAAGCCAGTAAAGCCACCACCTGCAGTGTCGACATCCCATATGGGTGCCTGTTCAAGACCCAGCTGCTCCTCTTCCAGGCCAGCTCTCTGCTATGGCCTGGAAGATGGCCTAGATTCATCTTTTATAATTTGCTGGATATTTAGTGTAGATTAATTGAATAAATTTTCCACTAATATAGGTTAAAACAAAAATATCGACAATGACTTTATTTAGACAATTTAAGCCAGTTTCTCTTGCTTATGAGATAAAGAGGTCTTGACATATGCATAGGCTTTGGATTTCATATTTTTTATTTTTTTAACTTTCATTTAATGAATATAAATTTGCAAAGTACAGCATATGGATTACAATGGCTTCCCCCCCATAACTTCCCTCCCACCCTCAACCCTCCCATCTCCCGCTCCCTCTCCTCTTCCATTCACATCAAGATTCATTTTCAATTCTCTTTATATATGGAAGATCAGTTTAGTATATATTAAGTAAAAATTTCAACAGTTTGCACCCACACAGAAACATAAAGTGAAAAATACTGTTTGAGTACTAGTTATAGCATTAAATCACAATGTACAGCACATTAAGGACAGGGATCCTACATGAGGAGTAAGTGCACAGTGACTCCTGTTGTTGACTTAACAAATTGACACTCTTGTTTATGGCCTCAGTAATCACCCTAGACTCTTGTCGTGAGCTGCCAAGGCTATGGAAGCCTTTTGAGTTCACCGACTCTGATCATATTTTGACAAGGTCATAGTCAAAGTGGAAGTTCTCTCCTCCCTTCAGAGAAAGGTACCTCTTTCTTTGATGACCCATTCTTTCCACTGGGATCTCACTTGTGGAGATCTTTCATTTAGTGGTGTTGTGTGTTTTTTTTTTTTTTTTTTTTTTTTGCCAGAGTGTCTTGGCTTTCCATGCCTGAAATACTCTCATGGGCTTTTCAGCCAGATCCGCATGCCTTAAGGGATGATTCTGAGGTCAGAGTGCTGTTTAGGACATCTGCCATTTGGATCCATTCTCTCCCTTTTTTTTATTCTATCAGTTAGTATTTGCAGACACTAGTCTTGTTTATGTGACCCCTTTGACTCTTAGTCCTATCATTATGATCAATTGTAAACATAAATTGATCACTTGGACTAGTGAGAACAACTTAATACTTTGTCTCTTTTAGTATTTTTTTTTGGTTGCTCTATTTAATACAATTGGTTGAATTCTGTAATTAATGTACAGTTATTCTTAAGTGTTGAAACTTAACTGAAAAGTGATTCATGTTAAATATAATAGTGGGAATAAAGAGGGAAGAGATGTACAATTTGGGACATGCTCAAGCTGACTTGCCCCAAATGGTAGAGTTAGAAACATACCAGAGGACTCCAATTCAATCCCATCAAGGTGGCATGTACCAATGCCATCTCACTAGTCCAAGTGATCAATTTCTGTTCACAATCGATCAAAATGAGAATTTCATCTTTATGATACCTCCATCAACAGAAAACTTCCTCTTTGTTTCAACTTTTCATTATCTTTAACTATAATACATGAGATGGGACCTGGGGAAAGGAAAGGGTTTATTTCTCCTTACCATTCAGAATTGGGCAGCCCCTTTAGCATTAACTTGTTTCCAGTGGGGACTGACAAAGGTGGAGTGGGTGTGGAGGAACAACCCTATGAGGAGCTAGGTAGCCAATAGAAAAGTTACGCTGAACTCAGCTTAAATAATCAATCCTCTTGTGAGAACTGTTTTATAAGGGCATGTCCCTAAAAACTTCCCACAAGACCCACCTATTAAACACCATAATGAGATCAAGTCTCCACCCTTAATCCATCAACTCTTACTGCTAGACTTCAGGGTTTACACATCTGCATGAATTTGGGGGGGGGTATTCCTCTTCAATCCATCATATTCCAGGCATGGTTCCCCAAAACCTTTATCCTTCTCAGATAAAACATACAATCATTCCAACTCCAGAAGCACTAAAGTCTCAACTCAGTGCAGCATCAATTCAAAACTGATAGTTCAAAGACTCATCTGACTCAAAGCGAGCTCTTCTAGCTGTGAACTTCTATATAATTAAAAATCAGTTATATACTTCTGAGATGCAATAACAAGGCAGGTACAGCATATGCATTTCCATTCCAAATAGGGAAGACAAGGAAATAGGAAGAATTAATTGCCAAAACAGGACTGAAAACCAGCAGGACAAACTTTAAGTCCTCAAGTTTCTTGTGTGGCATCCTGGATACACTGTAGTAGGATGGAGCTCCTGAGGGCTTGGGCAGCCCAGGCTTCAGTTCTCACAAGTGGGAGTCTCATCTCTGCAGTTACATTAGGCATTGCTGTGGTGAGCTCCAGCTGCATATTTATGGATGGCATTGCCCTAGTGAAGTCTCTTTACAGTAACTTTGTCCCTGGAACTGATCCTTCTCTGGGCCCGCTGCTTATCCAAAACACCCTTAGATGGTGGAAGCTTTCATGCCTCCATTGCTCTGTTGGTCTGTGTCCATAGAGCTGCTCTCTGAGGCTGCAGACTGCTGTCAGTGGCTTTTCCAGGCCTGCCTACCACACTAATTGCAGCTTTCCATGATGGATGTCTCACATTGCTGGCAAATTTATTGTTCCATGGTCTCCTCTGCAGCTCCGATCTCACAGCTTCACCACTCATTACTCCATGCAAAAGCTCCAAGCTCACAGTGTGACTGTGTTGGGCCTTCTAAGTTTTCTTTGAAACATTGGTGACAACAACTGTGACTTCATTACTTTTTCATTCTGCATGCCTGCAAAAAAGCAGCATCACATGGACAATGCCAGGGTCTGCCACCAGAAGAAACCATATCTGGTCATAAAAAGCCAGAATAAAAAACCCCAGATGAACAGGGCATCCTGGGGTTATTTGAAACAAATTTGCTCTTGTATTTTTTTCAAATTTTAGAATTCTTTCTTTGGGGTGTGTATTTGAGAGTTTGCCTATAATGTGTCACAGAAAGGATATTTCCTGTTCATGTCTAATTGGGATCCAATGGATCTCCTGTACTTGGGTGTCATTAATCTTTCTCCAGATTGGAGATGTGTACAGATATTAGATCAATGAATAAATTGTCTAATCCCCTACTACTCTCTTCAACCTAAGAATACCCACAATTCACATATATGCTCATTTAATGGTGTACAAAAGTATTCAAATAATGTTTTTATTCTTTGTTATCCTTTGTTTCTCAACAGAAATATTTTGAAAGATTTAACTTCAAGTTCAGATATTCTTTCTTTTGCTCAATCTAGTATCTCAATGAAGTTTTCAACTATATTTTTATTTTATTTTCTGAGATTTTATTTCCAAGGTTTAGTTTGGTAACTTTTCAAGATCTTGGTGATAATTTTCTCATTTGCATCATGTATTATTTCTCTTATTTCATTCAACTCTCTGTATTCTTTTGTATCTCTTTTAATCTCTTTTAGCATCCTTATTACTGTTAAATATTAAAGTTAGCTGTCGCAAAACACACCGAACACTGGAGTAAGGGAAAGGGTTTACTGGGGAACACCCAACAGACCAGAGTGAAGGGGCGGTGAAGGGAAAGAGAGAAGGAGACTATAAGAGAGAGAGAGACAAAGGGGAGAGAAGAAAGACGAGAGGAGGAGAGGAGCCAAGAGAGCAGAGAGAAGACAAGAGAGAAGAACCAAGAGAGCACATGTTCAGGAACAGGCCCTTTTAAAACTTTGCTTGAGGGCGGGCAGGGAAGCAGGAGCAGCAAATCCCATTAGGATGGGGGTGGAGCCTGGCTCAGGTAGCTGGGCCATGCGGCCACCTGGGTAAAACTGCGCCAGTTTCCTAACAATTACCATTATTTTAAACTTTGTAGCAGGCATTTTGTCTATATCCTTTCCCTTGGAGCTAAAAGTTGCAAATTGTATATCATCAGTTTTTGTATTTTTTGTATTCCTACATTGATAATTGCTCATCTGCCAGATTAGCTTTTTTCTATCACTTTTAAGAGGCTTTCCCTGAAGTTGGTGTGCCTTCAGGTAGCGCTCTGATAGACTATTTTTTTTACTTTATTTTTGGTTGGATTGTATAGTACACTCTCCAGATATCTTTGTCTAGATCAATAGATGGCAATAGTAGTGGGAGCATGTGGCATTCCTTTAAGAGTCAGCAGGAGTATGTGGGTCTTAGTATCAGTCCATAGGGAAGTGTCCAGTGTCTCAGAAATGTTGGCCCTCAGTCCATTGTTCCTCAGTTTATGGAAATATTGGCCCAGGGTCCTAGAGAGGTCTCTCGGGTACTCATATTGGCAGGAGCATGTTTGAGGTTGTAGGAGAATCAGCCCAATGTCTGATGGCTGGACACGTCCCCACAGTGCCAGTACCAGGTTTCTATGCAGTGCCCTGGCACCTTCCTACCTTTTTTCTTCAATGTCTTTTCTTCTTGTTTTATCAGATACAGTGCTCTTTCATCTTGTTTCCCTGGCTCTTCTGAGGGTCACTGTGTGACTGTTCAGATTGGTGTCTCTGATGGGGGATCATTGGGGCAATTTACCTGACTGTTGTATTGCTCCTGTCATTTACCATCTAACAATAAATCTGCTCTATCAGATAGGATTGGGTATTTTATTTGATGGCAATGGCATTAAAGTCTAATAATTTGCATTTCATGTAACAGTGAATGAAAAGATAAGCAAGGGCGAGATTTTCTTACAGGCTATGGAATGATATCTTCGAAAATAGGCTTACTGACAAAAGTTAATGAAGTAAAAACTCTGAGGCAAAGAGAGTTTAGAAGGTAAGGAACCTTCTAAAAGTAAGCCCAAGGCTGTAACTCAATACCACCAGCACTAATGGGTGGACTAAATGTCTAAGTCAATCAGAATTTACCTACTAAGGAAACAGTGAAAGAAACAGGTAGAACTTCAAGAGTTTTTCTAAGCCAAATATGGCATTTGCTGTCAAAGTCAATTTGATTCAAGCAGGGCAATAGTTCACCCAGTATAACAAATTATTTTAAAAGTATAGGAACTTTGTTTTTTCTCCTATTACACCCCATACAGTAAGGAGGCCCTTAGTTCTCCTTTTGAAAATCTTAAAAACACATATTTGAAGCTTGAGAAGTAGCTTAGTGTATTTGCATTATCTCTCCATCATTTGCCCTATATGTGAAGTAATATTTTCCCTGGGAGCAAGGAAAAATGAAATGAAATTTACTGGGGATGTATTTTGATAAAAACTTCAAACAGCAGAGTTTTAATTATCTCTAACACAATGGCAAGCTGTGCTTGGATTTTCACTGTCAATATTCTATTGCTCTGCATTCATGAATGACCTTGAACTCCATCCTTCAGAAGGAAGCCACCACACTGGATGATTTCTCATTGAACTCACAGTGTAGGCTACATCTCTAGATCAAGGTATAATATGCAATACCTCATAAGTCTTGTCATGCTCACAGTTTGCTGTCATGTTTGTTAGCTTTTAGGGTTGGATGTGGAATATAGGCTATGTTGATGTGATCCCTATTCATTAAGAAGATGAGCTGCAGTTAAGTCGCTATGTTTGCTATGATGCAGTGAGTAATGAAAAGTCTAGGCCAAAGGAACTGCTTATATGTTGCTTTGGATGAATGAAACTGAGTTGGATGGATGGTAGATGTGTTAGTATTACCTCAGTCTCTATAAACCATGGTGAAATAAATTAAGCCAATTCAAAAAAGTCTTCACTTTACCAAGGTAGTAATTCTTAGACTGCTTCACCAGCTTTTCAATGTGCCCTTCCCAAATCACTCACCCTCATCCAAGGAAGATGTGGAGCTACTTGCTTTAATTAGTTTCCTTTTTGACCTACAATCAATGATTGAGAAAGGTAAAAATCCACTTAAAAAGTAAAAATTTGCTCAGTTCCACTATAGAAATGGAACATCTTTGCTCTCCAGTCATTATCCTGCCCTACTGTTATGTGAAATTGAATAAAGTTTATCCTCATCAGTCTTGAGTACTTCTATTGTCCCAAAGAAGATTCCCAGGGCTGGCGGATCCATATGGGTGCTGGTTCAAGTCCTGGCTCTTCCACCCTGATCTAGATCCCTGCTAAATGTGCCTGGGAAAGCAGCAGGGGACAACCCAAGCCCTTGGGCCCCTGCACACACGTAGGAGACCTGGAAGAAGCTCCTGGATCCTGGTTTCAGATCAACCCAGCTACAGCCATTGTATCCATTTGGGGAATGAACCAGAGGATGGAAGACCCTTCTCTATTTTTGTCTCTACCTCTCTCTGTAACTGTGTCTTTCAAAGAAATAAAATAAATCTTAAAAATAAAAGAAAATTTCAGATTCAGAACCATATTACATAATCCCTGCTTTAGGGTCAGAAGTGATCAAATAATTTAGGGACTATAAATTTATTAAAATGTATTTACTTTTCTTTATTTGAAAGGCAAAGAAGAAAGAGTGACAGAGAGAGAGAGATCTTCCATATGCTGATTCACTCCCCAAATGCCCACATCAATTGGGAATGAGCCAGGCTGAAGTCAGGAGCCAGAAATTCCACACAGGTCTCCCATGTGAGTGGCAGGAATCCAATTATTTGTGCCTCTCTTGGTGCACATTTGCAGGAAGTTAGATTGGAAGGAGAGAAGCCAGAACTTAAAGCCAGTATTGTAATATGGGATGCCAGCATTCCAATAGAAGTTTAACTCACTGTACCACAATGCCTGTCCCTAGGGATTGAGAATTTTAAAAAGAGGTGTGGGAGCTCTTGTTTGTCAGTTTGGAAGCAAACAAGGGGCTATGCTTTAGGAAATCAAGACAGAGAAAAGAGTGCCTGGGGGAGCAAATTTGATCTTGGGAAATAGTGAAGGCAAGCAGAGGCTCTCCATCCAAGAGATGAGATGGGGGAAGAACAAAAACCAATACAGTGCTGTTAACCTCTGAGTCATCTTATCTATTGAAGAAGGCAACCCTTTCTCAATCCTATGCATACAGTGAGATAATAAAAAAAAATGATGAATTATTAATGCTTCTGGGCAAGTATCAGAAAATCTGCACATGTACATTTGGATCTGCTTGGATAAAGTCCTTTTGACATTTCTAGTGAAGTTTTCTGCCCTCTTCAGAGTCCCAGGATCTTCTGTTCTTGAGCATCTTGCAACTTCTTATTTCTTCTAATGGTGAGGCACTGTGTCTTAAAGAGCTTAGACTGAACCGTGTTCTTACAGGTCCTGTTGTTTGATGAAGTTGGGTGTGATCCTTGCCCTTACTTTCCTCTTGCACTGAAAAAATTAAAATGAAAATCACATTTCCAATTTAAATTCTCAGATGTCTGACTTTACTCATTATTACCTATAGTTTATCCTTATCACCATAAAACTGTTTTTGAGGAAATGTGATAATCAAAATGTACTTGCCTGAACATACAGGAGGAACAAGAGGAAGAGAAAGAGGGAATTAGGGAGGGAGGGAAGAAAAATGGGAAGCAGGAAATTGGGAACAATAATGAAAGAGCAGATTTATTGTTTCATTGTTCAATTAGATATGTTTAAGCATAATATCCTCTTTTGAATCCTTATAAAATTCTATGCTGGATATGGTTGTACTAGTTTTATGGACTAGAAAACAAAGACTTAGAGAAATTAGGAACATTTCCCCAGATCCAAAGGTAGGAACGAAGGAAAGAAGGGAAGGAAGAGGATTGAGAAGTAGTCTGACCCATGTGTTGATAACTGATCTTTTCCAGCAGCATCCAAAGAAGATATGAATATCAAAAGGCTGTTACAGAAAGCTGTTAGAGGAAGATGAATGAAATCAAATGTTCCCCTGTAGTCACAGAGACAGAGAGAAAGGGTGCAGTCAGGATGCAGGGTAAGACCAGTGATTCCCCTGCGCCAGAAGCCCCACAACCACCATCCTCCACTTCCTCCACCTCCTATACACACACACACACACACACACACTCAGAAGATCAATGAATCTATCAGCTTTGAGGTATACAGGAACAGACATTTTATATCTAATCAAAGTGTATGAAGAACAGCAATGATAGGTAGTATGGATTACATAATTTGTAAAACTTCCTGTTCAAAAAACCAGCAAAATATTTCAAGAAAGTGATAGTGGAGATTTTAAATCAAATTACAGTGTTTCTGAGGTTGGAGGCTTGTGAACCTTTTAAGTACATCCATGAAGCTGGCTCTGGAAAGAGTTAATGTGGTTAGATAGCAACGGTTAGACCTGAAGCTGGCTGTCTGATTTTCTCCTCATCTAAGTAAGATGGCACTCAACAATCTGCCATTCCCTCATTAATTTTTTTAAATGAATGTTCCACTTTTTTGATAGGTAGAGTTATAGACAGTAAGAGAGAGAGAGAGACAGAGAGAAAGGTCTTCCTTCCGCTGGTTCACCCCCCAAATAGCCACTATGGCCAGCACTGCGCCGATCTGAAGCCAGGAGCCAGCTGCTTCTTCCCAGTCTCCCATGCAGGTGCAGGGGCCCAAGCACTTGGGCCATCCTCCACTGCCTTCCCGGGCCACATCAGAGAGCTGGACTAGAAGAGAAGTAACTGGGACTAGAACCCAGATTCCCTCATTAATTAACCGTTGTCTTAATCCTTTTCTCTCTGCCATGAGATATGGCCTTTGGGTCTCCCCTAGTGCTGTTTCTGGTTGAATTATCCAAGTTGAAGGTACTTCAGAGAGTTTGTAGAAAAAGGGAATGAAGGATCCAGTGTCGTGTACAGTGTGTTAAGCCACTGCTTGTGGTGCCAGCATCCCAAATCTGAATGCCCCAGTTCCCTGGTAATATGATTGGGAAAGCAGCAAATGATGGCTCAAGTTCCCCTGCAACCTACTGGGTAGGCCTTGATACAGTTCTGGGCTCTTGGCTTTGGGCTGGCCACTTTAGCAATTTGGGGAGTGAATCAATGGATGGAGACTCTCTCTCTCTTTCTCTCTCTCTCCTCTTACTGCCTCTCTGTCACTCTGCCTTTCAGATAAATAAATAAAAGTAGAATAAAATATGTTTGTTTTGGTGTAATTTTTTTGAAATCCATGAATAATCTTTCAAACTACATATTTTCCATGTACTTTTTGAAAACCCCTCATATTCGTTATAGCTTATCTCAAATTCCACTTTTTTCTACATATTTTCTTGGTAAAACTACACAATTTGATCATCTTCTCGCCTGTCCTTTTTTGTACTGTTGGTTCCTGATGCTTTTCAATTTAGTAGTTTATTTGTTTGATCTATTTTATGACTGTTTTTTCTAACATATGAAACTTCTGTATGACTGTATACTTTTTGGGTGTAGGGGTCTTATAAAATACTTACTATCCTGAGAATGAGGCTAAGGGGGGGAAAGGGCCACAGAGAGTTGGGCTTCCTCCCTCACAATTCAACAGACTTCCTGGGAACAGGGTAATCCCAATACATGAGAGTTGCCATGGCAGTATCCTCGTGTGTGGGATGGTGGGTGTTGGTGATGATATCATGCCGTGCATGTGAATATATGCTTAATATACTAGTCACCAACACTGTATTATGCATTTATCCATATTCCTTTCCAGACACCACACACTGCAGGCATTACAATAGCTATTCAGCTGTGGAGTGACTAATAATTATACACAGCTGAAATCGCTCTGAGCCACTCTTCTCCCTGCTGTAGTGTGTAAAAGGCAAACACACAATACATTTGGTTCTCCCCATGCAGTTTGACAACTTCTTAAAAGGCATCAGGATAATGTTTGCATGCATTATGTAGTTAGAAGAATGAAAACCCCATTACAATATCTAAAATTACTAGGCTCTGTTAAAGTGACATAAATCAGGCCCATTTGACATCACCACTTCAAGCACTCATGTTGCAGGCACCAGGCAGAGTATGCAAATGTAAGTGTTGCTTCCTAGTGACAGAGAGGAAGAAGCTCAAATAGAAAGATTTAGAATGCAGCTACATCTGATAACCAAAGACATTAAGACACTTTTCCTCCCTTTGTGGACACAAGTGAGTGTTTGGGCTATTTTAACTGCCAATGACTATAATAACTTCGTGACGTCTTATTGATCTGAGGGTTTAATATCCTTATCTAATAGAGTGCATACTGTATGAGATGTTTATAACCCCTGCACCTCCTTCCAACAGATAGTAATATGCACTTGGCTGTGTGGAATGAAGCTATAATTCCCCTGAGAGCTCCAGGAACATCCTAACCTGAAAGCGAAGCTACCATGATTTAGTAACACCATCAGCAATCTGGGGCAGAGTTATCTTTATATGTGCAGTTGTACACTTGATGATAATGGAGGACCACTATCCTGCTTCAGTGGTATTCTGTAACTTGTGTTTAAAAAGCTAAACTACCTGATTCATTCTTTAAAACATCTTTTTTTACTGTAGCTTTACTGCCTTAGAAATTCAGATCATAAAATGGTCTAGAGGCTAATTATTTCTTAATAGAAGATAGAATTCAAAATCTCAATGGTTTGGAAACAATATTGAGATATATAGCCCTAGAGTGATATTTTCAAGATGATGTTGGCCTGGATTTTTGTAATATTTCTGTTCTTTTGTAGAAAATCCATGATTGGACATTATCCCAAGATTATGTGTGTATGACTGTATATGTGTGATATCCCAGTACAAAATACTACAGTTATATTTAAAAATACACTTTTATGATAAGAATAGAAAAATAAACTAAGAAAACATACTTTTCAGCTATATACAAATTAAATATACAATTGTCTCAAAAGGTAAAGTCTGAGATAAAGAGCTATATTCATTTCTACAAAGTTTGCTTAGTCATAAACAAACAGAAATTGAATCAAACTCTGAGTATGTACAGTTACCTAGGTGTGTAAATGCATGTGAATAAGAATGTATGCATGTTCATGCTTTTACAGGTGCACATAGTTTTGTGTTGGTATGTGTCTCCACGTTTTTGTGTGCATGATTGCATATGTTTGTGTTTATGTACCCCGTGTGTATGTGCTTCTATATGAATATGTGTGTATAAACAGAAGCAGATTCTGTAGACCATATATTAATTTTCAAGGAAGCAAATGCACTAGCCTTTTCTTGGACATATGGGATAGAAAAATGAGTATGACTGTTCTGGACCTTTAGAATATCAGAGTTGAAAAAGAAGGATTACTTCACACACAAAGTAATAAAGTGATGAGCTGTATGTTTTACTACTCTGATGAACAATGTGTTTAGTTAGCAGATAGGATAGGCTTATACATTCAGAGGAAGAATAGACAATAAAGATGATGACGTGAGAATTAGCCTTGAAGCCTAAATAGAATTCTGTTCTTTAGAGAAAGGGGTGGGGGGAGGAAGTGGATTAGATAGAGAGAATTAAGGTAAACAGAAAGATGGAGTTGTGACAGCACATGCTGTGTTGGATGACAGGTATTTAAATGATAGGAGCTTAGGGTTCTCAGAAAGAGAAGGGAATTTAAGACTTCCATGTGCCCACCATGAGACTGAGAGATATATTGGTGGAAAAGGTGGGCCTTGCCATTTATCTGCCTTGTTGTGAATCTCATTTCTTCTAGCTATATGGTCTTATGTAAGTGGTTTCACCTCTCTGAGTTTTGGTTTCTCTATGATAGTGACTACAGTGAGAATTCACTGAAGAGGCAAACTTAAAACATTGATTGGTATGTAGTAAGCATTTAATAAAGGCTAGTTGTTATCACGAGTTTAGCCAGGAGGTAGTATTGACAGCTGGATGTTACTGAGTTGGCTACATGACATACATTGTGTTCAATACACATCATGCCATTTGATCTTCACCACTGCCTTTTGACATGGTTGCTATTATTATCCCCTTTTAGAGAGGAGGAAATGTCTTAAGGAGGTGGAGGGGAAGAACAGAACCACACCCAGGTTTGCTGACTCTGGAGGCTGCCTGTCACGTCTCCTCAGGAGGCGGCTGTTGTTAGGAAATAAACCTAGAATAGAAATACGGGTCTCCAATGGTGAAATTTTGGAAGGATAAGGCAAGGGTTGGATTTTCTTCTACGAATCGTAGAAAAGATTTAGATTTTATTGGAGAAATGACATTATCGTTCAAATATAAGTTGGTTATGTATTGAGTCCAATTAATAAAATGTGCCTAAGCTCCTTTGTCTCCTTTACTCTGACATTTTTGGGTCCTGGCTTGTGTTTAATAAATCTTTGCAGTTCAAACTTCTATGTGCCAGACACTCTGCTAACCCCTGGGGGGAGTAAAGCACAAATGGTCTCTGCATTCACAAAACTGGGTTTAGTTGTGTGTGTGTGTGTGTGTGTGTGTGTTGATGGCAATTTACCTAATAAGTCCACACAATGATAAGATTTCTGCGGTGACAAATGTTGCAAATGTGAGATCCAATGTAGTTTGAGAGAATTCAATGAACACAAGATAGGTCAGAAATGTTTTCCTTGAGGAAATGATGCTTGAACAAGCACTCAGAGGGATACACAGGGATTAACAGGGCAAAGAATTGAAAAGGATGGTGCAGGCAAAGCTCTGTGAAGAGAGGAAGTATGATGAGTTCAAGGGTCAAAAGAGAGGGCTGGGTTGTCTGGAGGAATCAGATTCAAGCAACACTGTCTGATAAAAAAAGATGAGAGCCACCTATGTAATGTAAAGCTTTATAATATCCACACCAGAAAAAATAAAAAGAGTGGCAAACCTTTGCCTAGTGGCTAAGAAACCACTTGAGATATCCATATGCTATATTCAGGTGCCTAGGTTCTAGTCCTTGCTCTGCCCCATACTCAAGCATCCTGCTAATGTGCACCCAGAAGGCAGCAGGTGGTGGTTTACATATATGGGCCCCTGACACTCACAAAAGAAACCATGATTGTAGTCCTGGCTTCCAGTGTTGGTCTGGTCCAGCCCTGGCTGTTATGGGAATATGGGGCAGGTACCAGTGGAAAGGAGCTCTCTGTCTTTCTGTATCTCTGTCTCCATGCATCACAAAATAAATAAATAAATAAGTTAACAAATACATTTTTAAAAAGTAAAAAAAATCATTTTATTATTTTGTTTAATACAAAATATCCAAAACATAAATATAAATATATTCATAATAATATAAAATTATTAATTTGATATTTTTGTCTTTTTTACATTGTTTGAAATATAGTATGGTTTTTAAGCTTACAGTGCATCTCCATTAGTATACCAAAGTTTGATTTGTATTTAAAATTTATAGTTTATAGTTGAAAAATGTAAATTCACATCTTCAAGTTGTCATAAATGTGCTTAATAATGGAATTGAATATCATCTTAAAATTAAAATTTGATGAATTTAAGTTGAATAAATTTGAAAGCTCATTTGCTCAGTCATACAAGTCACATTTCAAACATTCAATGGTCAGGTGAGATTGGTGGATACCCTGTTGGACAGTGAAGAACAAGAGAAACAGATCATGGCCAAATTTTGCAAGCTTTGTGAACATTATTAAAGATTCTGTCTTATTTAAAAGATTCTATCTTTACTTAATATATGCTAAACTGATCTTCTGTATATAAAGAGAATTGAAAATGAATCTTGATGTGAATGGAAGGGGAGAGGGAGCGGGAAAGGGGAGGGTTGCAGGTGGGAGGGAAGTTATGGGGAGGGGAAGCCATTGTAATCCATAAGCTGTACTTTGGAAAATTATATTCATGAATAAAAGTTAAACAATTTTTTTAAAAAATTAATAAAGATTCTGTCTTAATTCCAAATGGACACCCCTGAAAAGTACTACAGTATGGGGTGGAGTCGAAGAATTTTGAATTCTGGAAAAGAGTACTCAACTAGCAGTGTAGAGAACAGATCACCAGTAAGAAAATCAATGCCAAAACTTAAGCCACGGATCATGCTAATTTGAATATAGATGTTGTTGATGGAAATAGAAAGAAGTACATGGACTCAAGAGATATTTCAGAAACAAAATCCATAGATTACAATGATGAACTTGAAACAGAAGAAAACATTGAAAGAAGAGCATTATTGCAATCTACTGTTGCCAACAAAAGGTTAAGCATTAAGGTAAAGCACCCTAGTGATAGCTTGTCAATGCTTCTGAATCATCTAAAAGAGGTAGCTGGATAGCGTGAGATACAGTAGTCTAGGATGGAAAAATAAATGCAAAGATCATCTGCATTTTGATGATAAAGTGTAAATGAGAATCCTAAAGTAGGGAGTCTAGGATGAGCAGAGTGCCTTGAAGAATTTCAACCATTACTTTCTAAAGAAAGTGGGAAATGGAGGAGTGGGAAATGGAGGAGCAGCCAGTACAGGAGAATGACAGGAGAAAGACAGGAGGCTTGATAAGGCAGAAGACACATGTGTTTCAAGGAAGAAAGAATAGCTGAGTCTTCAATCTTCTGACTTGTCAAAAAAGATAAAAGGAGATAAAAATTCATTGCGTTTATTGACAGGAAGGCTATTGCTCACCTTTTAAGAATTATTCTGTCATTTTCAAAAAAAATGTGGATGCAATGCAGAAGAAAATTTGCAGCAGCAAGAGCCTAGAAACTGGAAGGAACCAGTGATTGATCCAAGCCAAAGAGTAGTTACTGCATTTTATCAAAATGACAATAATGATTGGACTGTAGAGAGCCACAAATTGATGAATAAAATGCCACTTCACTTCTTGTTGTAAGTATTTTCTTAGCCATATACTTTAAATTTACCTTACACACAGCAAGGTAAATAAAACTCTATACAGGGTTTGTTTCATACAATATTAAAGCTGAGAGATCTAAATATTGCTATAAATTTTAATAAATTTTTTCAGGCTTGGAAAACCACCTAGATGCTATAGGCTTGATTACATATGTGACCACATAAGACAGTTAAAACAGACCAGAGTTTTTAGAAATGAAGGAAACATACCATGTATATCTATTTTGTGTTCTATCTGAATTTTTTAAAAATTATTTATTTTATTTCAAAGGCAGAGAGACAAAGACACAGACAGACAAACACAGAGAGACCTTCCACCTGCTGGTTCATTCTCCAAATGCAACACAACACTTGGGGCTGGGCCAGGCCAAAGTCAGGAGCCAGGAAATCCATCTGGGTCTCCCATGTGGATGGCAGATTCCTGGCTGCTTGCACCATCACCTCCTGCCTTCTCGGGTGTGAAATAGCAGCAAGCTGGTATCAAGTACAGATCTAGGGCTTGAACTCAGGCTTTCCAGCATGGAATTTCATTGTCAGAGTAGCATCATGACTGTTACACCAAAACCCATCCATGAATTCCTTTGTGTCATGAAAATTCTGAGTTTTGAAACAATTACTTAAAACACACAGACATAAACACCAAAAATCTAATACTGTAAGGAAATAATATGCTATCTTAATGTAAGTATTAGTATAATTTAATGTACATTTTGATCTGATATTTTATATGCATATTGCTATTTACCTAACCAATATAAAATGATTTCATATTGGAATAACAAGAATTGAAAGAAGAGCCTAGAAGTGCAACTACTTCTATAATATTTTAAAAATCCTTGATATAACAATATGAAATTCTGTTTAATGAACTGAAGCTATAGTGTTTTCTGTTTAAGTCATCCAGAAAAATCCTTCAAATCCTTAATTTCCTTTGTGACAGCTGAGCTAGGTGATGCTCTATCTAATCCAATCATATTGCTTTCAAGATGATCAGTATGTAGTGCTACTGCTGAATCAGCACCAGTAAGAAAAAGAGTTACAATGACAGGATCATGGGCCCTACAGTACGCTTGCTTTACATTCACATTCCTGGTAAAACCAGGAAGGACACTTGGAAATAGGAAATCATAGTTCATTGTTCTGGATAAACTTGTGTTCTCTCACCACAAACACCCTAACACTGCACCTCCCAGGGTTTCCTTAGTAGCAGATTAAGTAGGCAAATTTGTATCTTGGATTCACAAAGCATAGTTTGATTTAGTGGAAAAAATGTTAAGTATATGCTGAACAAAGTATAGTCAAATATGTGGCTTTCTATTACAAAGATACATCAATGATTTGAATGACTTTCAATCTGTTTACCTGACATGCAGATTGAACTTATTTTACTCTGCAATCCCTCTAAAAAGAGGGATTCTTGTTTTTATATTAAATTATTTTAAAACTAATTTTAGAGGAAGAGAGAAAGAGAGAGAGAGGGAGACTCCATCTACTTGTTCAAAGCCTGTAATGGGCCTCACTACCGCAGAATCCCCACATCTCTTAAAGCTTGATAAGAACCCAGTCACAATCACCTGTTGACTCCTATGGTGCCCACCATTAGGAAGCTGGAGTCAGTCATTAGAACCAGAGCCAGACATTGAACCCAGGCACTCTGATACGGAATGTAGGTGTCTTAACCATTAGGACAAACAACTACCCCTCGAAAAATAGTTCTAATTTATTTGAGAGGCAACACACACAACACACACACACATACACACACACACACACGGCAGAGAGATGGAAGGGGAGAGAGAAAGAAATTCCGTACACTGGTTTACTTCCTCGAAGTCTATAGTGGCTGGGCCTGGGCCTGGGATAAAAATAAAGCCAACAGCAAGAACTCAATACACGTCATTTAGAGTGGTGACAGGAATTCAATGATTTGCATGATCACCTATTTCTTTTTAACTTTTATTTAATAAATATAAATTTCCAAAGTACAGAATATTGATTACAATGGCTTCCCCCCCATAACGTCGCTCCAACCCGCAACCCTCCCCTTATCCACTCCCTCTCCCCTTCCATTCACATCAAGATTCATTTTCGATTCTCTTTATATGCAGAAGATCAGTTTAGCATACATTAAGTAAAGATTTCAAAAGTTTGCTCCCCCATAGAAACACAAAGTGAAAAATACTGTTTGAGTACTAGTTATAGCATTAAATCTCAATGTACAGCACACTAAGGACAGAGATCCTACAAGAGGAGTAAGTGCACAGTGACTCCTGTTGTTGACTTAACAAATTGACACTCTTGTTTATGTCATTAGTAATCACCCTAGGCTCTTGTCATGAGCTGCCAAGGCTATGGAAGCCCCCTGAGTTCACTGACTCTGATCATTTTGAGAAGTTTCTGTACTGCAAAAGAAACAGTCAGGAAAGTGAAGAGACAACCGACAGAATGGGAAAATATATTTGCAAACTATGCAACTGATAAAGGGTTGATAACCAGAATCTACAAAGAAATCAAGAAACTCCACAAGATCAAAACAAACAACCCAATTAAGAGATGGGCCAAGGACCTCAATAGACATTTTTCAAAAGAGGAAATCCAAATGGCCAACAGACACATGAAAAAATGTTCAGGATCACTAGCAATCAGGGAAATGCAAATCAAAACCACAATGAGGTTTCACCTCACCCCAGTTAGAATGGCTCACATTCAGAAATCTACCAACAACAGAGGCTGAAGAGGATGTGGGGAAAAAGGGACACTAACCCACTGTTGGTGGGAATGTAAACTGGTAAATCCACTATGGATGTCAGTCTGGAGATTCCTCAGAAACCTGAATATAACCCTACCATTCAACCCAGCCATCCCACTCCTTGGAATTTACCCAAAGGAAATTAAATTGGCAAACAAAAAAGCAGTCTGCACATTAATGTTTATTTCAGCTCAATTCACAATAGCTAAGACCTGGAACCAACCCAAATGCCCATCAACAGTAGACTGGATAAAGAAATTATGGGACATGTACTCTATAGAATACTATACAGCAGTCAAAAAAAAAAAAACGAAACCCAGTCATTTGCAACAAGATGGAGGAATTTGGAAAACATCATGCTGAGTGAATTAAGTCAGTCCCAAAGGGACAAATATCATATGTTCTCCCTGATTGGCGACAACTAACTGAGCACCAAAAAGGAAACTTGTTGAAGTGAAATGGACACTATGAGAAACAGTGACTTGATCAGCTCTTGTCCTGACAGTTGATGTACAATGTAATACTTTATCCATTTTAGTATTTTTTGTTCTAGCACTATTGGTTGAACTCTGTAATTAACACACAATTATTCTTAGGTGTTTAAATTTTAACTGAAAAGTGATCCCTGTTAGGAATTTGGAAAACATTATGTTGAGTGAAATAAGCCAGTCCCAAAGGGACAAATACCACTTGTTCTCCTTGATAGGTGACAACTAACTGAGCACCAAAAAGGAAACCTGTTAAAGTGAAATGAACACTATGAGAAACGGTGATTGATCAGCCCTCACCCTGACTGTTGATGAGCAGCTTAATATGTTATCCCTCTTAGCATTTTTTTTGTTTGTTCTACTTAATACTTTCGGTTGAATACTGTAATCAATACACAATTCTTCTTAAGTGCTGAAACTTAACTGAAAAGTGATCGCTGTTAAATATAAGAGTGGGAATAAGAGAGGGAAGAGTTGTGCAATTCGGGACATGCTCAAGCTGACTTACCTCAAACAGTAGAGTTAGAAACATACCAGGGGATTCCAATTCAATCCCATCGAGGTGGCATGTACCAATGCCATCTCACTAGTCCCAGTGATCAATTTCTGTTCACAATTAACCATAATGATAGGACTAAGAACCAAAGGGATCCCAGAAACAAGAATAGTGTCTGCAAACACTAGCTGATAGAATCAAAAAGGGAGAGAATGATCCAACATGGGAAGTGGGATACACAGCAGACCCATAGAATGGCAAATGTCCTAATAGCACTCTGGCCTCATAATCAGCCCTTAAGGCATGCGGATCTGGCTGAAATGCCCATGAGAGTATTTCAGGCATGGAAAGCCAAGATACTCTGGGGGAAAAAAAAAACCTAAATGAAAGATCTCCGTGAGTGAGATCCCAGTGGAAAGAATGGGTCATCAAAGAAGGAGGTACCTTTCTCTGAAGGGAGGAGAGAACTTCCACTTTGACCATGATCACCTATTTCTCCTAGGATTTGCATTAGCAGGAAGCTGATGTTAGAAGCCAGAGAAAGTTATCAAACACAGCCACTCCAACATAGGATACAGGTATGTGTGTCTTATCAAGGCCAACCATCTGCCCTTTGAATTTTTAAGAAGAGATATTCAACGATGAGACCCAGTACGATTTCTATTTCCTTTTAATTGTAAAAGATCCATTACTTTTGCTCTTCTACAGTTTGATCTCTGTAGTTTTATCCTTTTCCTTCCTGCTATGGAATTCTGTTTTTTCTCTTCACTTTCCTACATGTCTGTTTACATGGAAGTTTTCTGGGTCTCATTATTGATAATAGATTTATTTGTATATGATGACTTCTCTACTAGAGGTGACATTTCCTGAATGATGCAAGCTATAAAAGGTCTTTGCTTCTTAGCATTAAGGGTGAAAGCAAAAGGTGAGCAGGTGAAGCCTAGTGTTGGTTTACTTCAAAATAATGAACAATGTTCTTCAATGTTGGCTTGCTGTTTAGTAAATTTTATGAGTCTTGTATACGGTGTTTCTGAAAGTTAGATAATATTGATTTTCCTCAGAATGAACAATCTTCCTGACTTAAGTTCTATTTTTTTGTTATGGTGTGGTCTACATACATAACATAATTTTGATAGAATTTGCCATAATTATGGTAGCTATACAATGATACAACTAAAAGTTAATATATTAAATATAAATTAATACATAAGTATTAAAAACTTTAAATTTTAATATGAAACAATTGCTTTGGATCCATTAGTATCTTTATTACTACATTTTGACTAATAAACAAATGCATGCTATGTCTATTAGCATTCTATTATTATACAAAACCATATTACATTCGAATTCTCATCTGAGAGCAATACTCTAATATTGTAATGAGAAGTTACTTGTTAGGTCTACAAAGCTATCTTCTTTATTTGAATACAAAATTAGCACATGGTTTTATTGAAACTTAATAATAAATTAATAATAAATTAATAATAAATCTATTATCAATAATGAGACCCAGAAGTTGGTATGTAATCCAATTTTTTTTCTGCAATCAGGAAGGGGAAAATCATCTCTGAAGTTATTTCAACTCTCAAGAGGATTTGACAAACCACAGAGTTTCAACAAAGCGCATCACTGGGCTGTTGAAAGAAATCAGTGAATATTAGAAATGGATTCTCTATTGTTTGAAACTAGGAATATTCAGATTATTCAAAGCCATTACTTGGAATTTGACATTTACTAGACTTAATTTTTTTTTTAGAATCAGTCACTGTTTATTTATTGTAGTTTAAAAAGAAAAAAATTGGTGCATCACACTCCTACACATTGTCATTTCACCATGTAGAATCAAACTCTTAGTTTATTAAAAAATCAAGAATATTTTTAAAAAGATTATTATTTATTTTCAAAATCAAAGTTACAGAGGGAGAGGGAGAGAGAGAAACAGAGAAAAAGAGAGAGAGAGAGAGAGAGAGAGAGAGAGAGAGATGTCTTTCATTTGCTGGTTCATTCCCTTAATGGCTGCAATGGCTGGGGCTGGACAGGGCCAAAGCCAGGAGCAAGGAACTCCATTCAGTTCTCCCATGTGGGTGGCAGGAGCCCAAGTACATGGACCATTCTCCGCTGTTTTTCCAAGGCTATTAGCAGGGAGCTGGATCAGAAGTGGAGCAGCCGGGACACAAACCGACACCCATATGGGATGCTGGCATCACAGTCAGAGACTTAATCCACAATGTCACAACACCGGCTCCAGAAATTAACTTCCTATACCATTGAAATATTTGCCAAGAGTAAATTATTCATATAAATGATATATTTTACATTTATTTTGAGCAAAAATGATACAGTATGACAATAATTATTTAGATAAAACCTGCTGCTTACTATCTTCCAACTAGTCACCCAACATTAAATGTCCCCATGATCACCTGACACATTTCTGAAATGTGTACAACAAAATCTTCTAGTAAAACTTGATCTTGAACACTTTTAAATAAACTTACTTTTAAAAGTTTCAGATGTGCAGGAAAACTGCAAAGACAGTAGACAATTCTAATATATAGTGTTAATTTGATTCACAGTTATTGAAGGAATACTGACAATATTAACTAAAATGCATGCCTTATTTAGATTTTCTCATTTTCCTTAATGTTGTTTTTCTGTCCCACTATCCCAATCAGGATTCCATATTACACTACAATGTATTGCCTTCTTAGAATCTTCTAGATAGAATAAAAAAGGGAGAGAACGATCCAACATGGGAAGTGAGATACACAGCAGACCCATAGAATGGCAGATGTCCTAAACAGCACTCTGGCCTCAGAATCAGCCCTTAAGGCATTCAGATCTGGCTGAAGAGCCCATGAGAGTATTTCAGGCATGGAAAGCCAAGACACTCTGGGGATAAAAAAAAAAAAAAAAAAAGAACCTAAATGAAAGATCTCTGCGAGTGAGATCCCAGTGGAAAGAATGGGTCATCAAAGAAGGAGGTACCTTTCTCTGAAGGGAGGAGAGAACTTCCACTTTGACCATGGCCTTGTCTAAATATGATCAGAGTCGGCGAACTCAAAAGGCTTCCATAGCCTTGGCAGCTCATGACAAGAGCCTAGGGTGATTACTGAGG
This sequence comes from Oryctolagus cuniculus, assembly GCF_964237555.1. Taxonomy (NCBI): domain Eukaryota; kingdom Metazoa; phylum Chordata; class Mammalia; order Lagomorpha; family Leporidae; genus Oryctolagus; species Oryctolagus cuniculus. Next base: position 58,248,367 of record NC_091436.1, read on the forward strand.
CCATAAACAAGAGTGTCAATTTGTTAAGTCAACAACAGGAGTCACTGTGCACTTACTCCTCATGTAGGATCTTTGTCCTTAGTGTGCTGTACATTGTGATTTAATGCTATAACTAGTACTCAAACAGTATTTTTCACTTTATGTTTCCATGTGGGAGGAAACTGTTGAAATCTTTACTTAATGTATGCTAAACTGATCTTCTGTATATAAAGAGAATCAAAAATGAATCTTGACGTGAATGGAAGGGGAGAGGGAGTGGGAAAGGAGAGGGTTGCAGGTTGGAAGGACGTTATGGGGGGGAGCCATTGTAATCCATAAACTGTACTTTGGAAATTTATATTCATTAAATAAAAGTTAAAAAAAGAAATAAATAATAAATACTTTTTTAAAAAAGGATCTTTTGGGCTCTGGCGGTTTTAAATATTTTCTACATTTTTGATGGCCTTTATTGCATTGAGAAGTACTGAGGAGGTGATGCACTTTGGAATTTGTCTGATACTTTCTTATGGTTCATCTGGGATTATAATTGTGGATAGGAAGATCACAAAGGGATAATGCAGTTCTCATCAGTACATAGCAAGAGTAATGTTGTCAAGATCACTTGTCATTGTTGATGTTGACAATAGGCCATCTTATTATGGTCATATTTATCAGACTTCTTTGCCATAAAGCTACTTGTATTCCCATTTTATGTTACTCAAAGGAAGAAAGTCATTGTGCGCAACCTTTACCTTTAGTAGAGGTCATGTACCATCTCTTTGAACATAAATTATTTGTAGTTCCTCTATGTGGGAGAGTTATCTATTCGCCTTCATTTCTTTATTTATTCATTTATCCCAGTACGAACTCATCAGTTGATACTTAACTGAAAAATACTGTTTGAGTACTAGTTATAGCATTAAATCACAATGTACAGCACACTAAGGACAGGGATCCTACATGAGGAGTAAGTGCACAGTTACTCCTGTTGTTGACTTAACAAATTGACACTCTTGTTTATGGCCTCAGTAATCACCCTAGACTCTTGTCGTGAGCTGCCAAGGCTATGGAAGCCTTTTGAGTTCACCGACTCTGATCATATTTAGACAAGGTCATAGTCAAAGTGGAAGTTCTCTCCTCCCTTCAGAGAAAGGTACCTCCTTCTTTGATGACCCATTCTTTCCACTGGGATCTCACTCATGGAGATCTTTCATTTAGGTCATTTTTTTTTCCAGAGTGTCTTGGCTTTCCATGCCTGAAATACTCTCATGGGTTCTTCAGCCAGATCTGAATGCCTTAAGGGCTGATTCTGAGGCCAGAGTGCTGTTTAGAACATCTGCCATTCTATGAGTCTGCTGTGTATCCCACTTCCCATGTTGGATTGTTCTCTCCCTTTTTTATTCTATAGGTTAGTATTTTCAAACACTAGTCTTGTTTATGTGATCCCTTTGACTCTTAGACCTATCATTATGATCCATTGTGTACAGAGACTGATCACTGGGACTAGTGAGATGGCATTGGTACATGCCACCTTGATGGGATTGAATTGGAATCCCCTGGTATGTTTCTAACTCTACCGTTTGGGGCAAGTCAGCTTGAGCATGTCCCAAATTCTACATCTCTTCCCTCTCTTATTCCCCCTCTTATATTTAACAGGGATCATTTTTTCGGTTAAGTATCAACACTTAAGAATAACTGTGGATTAATTACAAAATTCAACCAATTGTATTAAGTAGAACAAACAAAAAAAAATACTAGGAGGGATAAAGTATTAAGTTGTTCATCAACAGTCAGGGCAAGGCTGATCAAGTCACTGTTTCTCATAGTGTCCATTTCACTTCAACAAGTTTCCTTTTTGGTTCACAGTTGGTTGTCACTGATGAGGGAGAATATATGATGTTTCTACCTTTGGGACTGGATTATATCACTCAGCATGATATTTTCCAGATTCCTCCATTTTGTTGCAAATGACCAGATTTCATTGTTTTTTACTGCTGTATAGTATTCTGTAGAGTACATGTCCCATAATTTCTTTATCCAGTCTACTGTTGATGGGCATTTGGGTTGGTTCCAGGTCTTAGCTATTGTGAATTGAACTGCAATAAACATTAATGTGCAGACTGCTTTTTTGTTTGCCAATTTAATTTCCTTTGGGTAAATTCCAAGGAGTGGGATGGCTGGGTTGAATGGTAGGGTTATATTCAGGTTTCTGAGGAATCTCCAGACTGACATCCATAGTGGATTTACCAGTTTACATTCCCACCAACAGTGGGTTAGTGTCCCTTTTTCCCCACATCCTCTTCAGCCTCTGTTGTTGGTAGATTTCTGAATGTGAGCCATTCTAACTGGGGTGAGGTGAAACCTCATTGTGGTTTTGATTTGCATTTCCCTGATTTCTAGTGATCCTGAACATTTTTTCATGTGTCTGTTGGCCATTTGGATTTCCTCTTTTGAAAAATGTCTATTGGGGTCCTTGGCCCATCTCTTAAGTGGGTTGTTAGTTTTGTTGTTGTGGAGTTTCTTGATTTCTTTGTAGATTCTGGTTATTAACCCTTTATCAGTTGCATAGTTTGCAAATATTTTTCCCATTCTGTCGGTTGTCTCTTCACTCTCCTGACTGTTTCTTTTGCAGTACAGAAACTTCTCAATTTGATGCAATCCCAAATGTTAATTTTGGCTTTGACTGCCTTCACCTCCAGGGTCTTTTCCAGGAAGTCTTTGCTGGTGCCAATATCTTGCAGGTTTTCTCCAATGTTCTCTAATAATTTGATGGTGTCGGGTCATAGATTTAGATATTTAAACCATGTTGAGTGGATTTTTGTGTAAGGTGTAAGGTAGGGGACTTGCTTCATGCTTCTGCACGTGGAAATCCAGTTTTCCCAGCACCATTTGTTGAATAGATTGTCCTTGCTCCAGGAATTGGTTTGAGATCCTTTATCAAATATAAGTTGGCTGTAGATGTTTGAATTGATTTCTGGTGTTTCAATTCTGTTCCATTGATCTATCCATCTGTTTCTGTATCAGTACCATGCTCTTTTGATTACAACTGCCCTGTAGTATGTCCTGAAATCTGGTATTGTGATGCCTCCAGCTTTGTTTTTGCTGTACAAAATTGCTTTAGCTATTTGAGGTCTCCTGTGTCTCCATATGAATTTCAGCATCATTTTTTCTGGATCTGAGAAGAATGTCTTTGGTATCTTGATTGGTATTGCACTGAATCTATAAATTGCTTTTGGGAGAATGGACATTTTGATGATATTGATTCTTCCAATCCATGAGCATGGAAGATTTTTCCATTTTTTGGTATCCTCTTCTATTACTTTCTTTAAGATTTTATAATTCTCATCGTAGCTTCTATTTAATTTTCTGACCTTCAGAATTTTAAAAAATACATTTGTGCTGGATTAAGTCACTATGTTCATGATGATTTATTATAGCAGTAATAGGATACTAATAGAGTTAAAGAATAATAAAATTGAACATGTTTTCATATTCTTATTCATCATCTTCCTATCTTTAATGAAAGCCCCATTTAGATTTTTGATTACTTATTTTATTTTGTTGTTTCATGTGCTCACTTTTAACAGTTCATGGTGGTTTGGGGTACAAGTCCTTTATTTGTGTTTTTTTTTTTAAATATTTTCTCTCAGGATGTGGCTTGCTTATTCATTTTCTAAATATTATCACATGAAGAATTTTAATTTAATGGAGTCCAACTGATCAGTTTTATCTTTCATGGGTTGTGCTTATGGTGTTTAACATAAACCTCAGAAACAAATTAAAGATCATACAGATTTTCTCCTAGAAATTATAAGTGTGGTGTTCTCTATTTAGATCTATATTCAGTTTTTAAAAAAATCTGTGAAAAATTTTTTCCCAAGTTTTTTTTTCTTACATATTCAAATATTTATTTTATGTTTTTGAGAGGCAGAGTTACAGATAGAGAAGGGGGAAAAGAGAGAAAGATTTTCTATCTACTGCTTCATGCCCCAAATGGCCTCAAAGGCTGGAGTTGAGCTGATCTGAAACAGGAGTCAGAAGCTTCTTCTGGGTCTCCCACATGGGTGCAAGGTCCCAAGCATTTGGACCATATTCCACTGCTTTCCCAGGCCATCACCAGGGAGCTGGATTGGAAGAGGAGCAGTAAGGACTTGAACTAGTGGCCGTAGGGAATGCTGTTGGCTTCTCAGATAGAGGCTTAGCCCACTATGTCACAACACCAGTCCCCCACCCCCAGACTTTTAAATACCATTCTCCAATAAAGATAGCTTTATTTCTTTCTTTCAAATTTTATTGCACTTGCTTTTCTTATTGAACTTGCTAGGACTTCCAGTATGAGTTTTGAATAAGTAGTTTCTTGCTACTGATCCTGAAGGGAAAGTGTTCATTTCTCATCATTCAGTATGTTGTAACATGAATGGTGTTTGATAGACGTTCTTTATCAAGTTGAGCAAAGTATCCTGTTGAGAGCTTTTACCATTAAATTATATTTGAGATGTATAATTTGGGACATGCTCAAGCTGACTTGCCCCAAACGGTAGAGTTAGAAACATACCAGGGGATTCCAATTCAATCCCATCAAGGTGGCATGTACCAATGCCATCTCACTATTCCAAGTGATCAATTTCAGTTCACAATTGATCATAAAGAAAGGACTAAGAGTCAAAGGGAGCACATAAACAAGTCTAGTACCTACTAACACTAACCGATGGAATAAATAAAGGGGAGAGTGATCCAACATGGGAAGTGAGATACTCAGCAGACTCATAGAATGGCAGATGTCCTAAATAGCACTCTGGCCTCAGAATCAGCCCTAAAGGCATTCGGATCTGGCTGAAAAGCCCATGAGAGTATTTCAGGCATGGAAAGCCAAGACACTCTGGAAAAAGATCTCTGCGAGTGAGATCCCAGTGGAAAGAACAGGTCTTCAAAGAAGGAGGTACCTTTCTCTGAAGGGAGGAGAGAACCTCCACTTTGACTATGACCTTGTCTAAACAAGATAAGAATCAGAGAACTCAGAGGGCTTCCATAGCCTTGGAAACTCATGACTGGAGCATAGGGAGATTACTGATGCCATAGACAGGAGTGCCAATTGGTAAAGTCAACAACAGGAGTCACTGTGCACTTACTCCTCATGTAGGATCTCTGTCCTTAATGTGCTGTGCATTGAGATTTAATGCTATAACGAGTACTCAAACAATATATTTCACTTTGTGTTTCTATGGGGGTGCAAACTGTTGAAATCTTTACTTAATGTATACTAAACTGATCCTCTGTAAAAAAAAAAAAAAAAAAAAAAGAAATTATCAACTCCCAACTTGACTCTCACTGGGATTAAACATGACAATAGGTCTGATCTGATTTCATCATCATTTAAAAAAAATCATCTATTATTTTTCACTTTATATTTCTGTGTGGGAGCAAACTGTTGAAATCCTTACTTAATGTATACTAAGCTGATCTTCTGTATATTAAGATAATCGAAAATGAATCTTGATGTGAATGGAAGGGGAGAGGGAGTGGGAAAGGGGAGGGTAGTGGGTGGGAGGGACGGTATGTGGGGGAAGCCATTGTAATCCATAAATCGTACTTTGGAAATTTATATTCATTAAATAAAAGTTAAAAAAATAGATTATCTAAAATCACTGTTAACTAAGTAATACAAGAGCTCAATCTTATACTATCCACTATTTTTGTTATCTTTCACCAGATATTCTCTGAAATAAATTTCATTTTTATTTAAAAAAATTATATTTGCTTTTGTCAATTACATTTTATGAACAAATTTATATGAGCATCTGATTTTCCCTCTTCAATTGGTTGATATATAAATTATATTGATTGATTTTAATATTAATTCTTAAAATAAATTTGACATGGTCATGATATATAATTCTCTTTACACATTTTTAGTTCAACTCACAGTGTGTATTGTAGAGGATATTTACATCTCTCTTTCATGAGAGATAATGATCTATAGTTTTCCTTTCTTATATTGTCTTTGTCTGGCTTTGATACTGGTCTCATAAGTCAGTGTTATCTCTATATTTTTTGCAAGATAATATAGAGCAAATATAATTTAACAGGGTGGTTGTGTTGTAAATGATGGTGTAAATTTCTTTATGGGTTCTTCGGGAACCATCCCAACCTGGATGTAAAAATTACATTCCAAGAGGAATAGGGAACTTAAAAGCTTATTATACTCACAGATCCAAGAGAAAGGAGGCATAGGAGGAAGGCAAATGCAAGGAGTCCTATTGGAGGACCTTACAGGAAATAGACTTAATCAAGCAGGTGTGTCCCTGAGACACAGGGAGAGAGAGAGATGAGAATTTGTGTGGAAATGCCTTAATGGGAGGTCAGGGGAGATTCACAAGTAAAAAGCATGAAGAGATTTTATTGATGTGCTTGGATATCACTGGATCTCCATCAGCAGAGGACAAGAGAGAGTGACCTTTTGGTAGGGATCAGTCTTAATCATAATGGTGCATCTGGTCACCTGAGTAAGTTGTTCATAGCCTATTCCTGGGGATGTTGTAGCATCAAGAAAATATGAAGTTAAAAAAATTACATTGTAAAACCCATTTGGGTTTGGTGTTTTCTGTATTAGATGATTTCTAAAATATTGATTTAATTTCTTGTGGGGAGCCATTGCACCGCGCCCTCGCCAGTCCTTCCAGGAGAAAGGAGCTGGCGCCATCTTTAGGGCGTGGTGCAATGGCTCCCCACAATTTCTTTAAATTAATAGTAAGTTATATTGTCTATGTCTCCTTAGAGTTTGTGTTTTTTGATAAACTAGTCCATTTCATCTATATTATCAAATTTGTGAGCATATTGTTAATACTATTCCTCTTATCCTTTTAATGTCCATGAGATCTTCATTTGCTGATGATTTTCGATTTCTCTGTTTTTCATTTAAATAGCAGACTGGTTAAGCCACTATGGAATTCAGTCTGGAGATTCCTCAGAAACCTGAATATAACCCTACCATTCAACCCAGCCATCCCACTCCTTGGAATTTACCCAAAGGAATTTATTGGCAAACAAACAAGCAGTCTGCACATTAATGTTTATTGCAGCTCTATTCACAATAGCTAAGACCTGGAACCAACCCAAATGCCCATCAACAGTAGACTGGATAAAGAAATTATGGGACATGTACTCTATAGAATACTATACAGCAGTAAAAAAACAATGAAACCCGGTCATTTGCAACGAGATGGAGGAATCTGGAAAACATCATGCTGAGTGAATTAAGCCAGTCCCAAAGGGACAAATATCATATGTTCTCCCTGATCGGCAACAACTAACTGAGCACCAAAAAGGAAACTTGTTGAAGTGAAATGGACACTATGAGAAACAGTGACTTCATCAGCTCTTGTCCTGACGGTTGATGTACAATGTAATACTTTATCCATTTTAGTATTTTTTTGTTCTAGCACTATTGGTTGAACTCTGTAATTAACACACAATTATTCTTAGGTGTTTAAATTTTAACTGAAAAGTGATCCCTGTTAGGAATTTGGAAAACATTATGTTGAGTGAAATAAGCCAGTCCCAAAGGGACAAATACCATATGTTCTCCCTGATCGGTGACAACTAACAGAGCACCAAAAAGGAAACCTGTTAAAGTGAAATGAACACTATGAGAAACGGTGACTTGATCAGCTCTTGTCCTGACTGTTGATGTACAATGTAATACTTTATCCATTTTAGTATTTTCTCTTTGTTTTGTTCTAGTACTATTAGTTGAACTCTGTGATTAACACACAATTATTCTTAGGTGTTTAAATTTTAACTGAAAAGTGATCGCTGTTAAATATAAGAGTGGGAATAAGAGAGGGAGGAGATGTACAATTTGGGACATGCTCAATGGGACTTGCCCCAAATGGTGGAATTAGAATCATGCCAGGGGATGCCAATACAATCCCATCAAGGTGGCATGTACCAATGCCATCTCACTAGTCCAGGTGATCTATTTCAGTTCACAATTGATCACACTGATAGGTCTAAGAGTCAAAGGTATCACACAAACAAGACTAGAGTCTGCTAATACTAGCTGATAGAATCAAAAAGGGAGAGAATGATCCATCATGGGAAGTGGGATACACAGTAGACTCATAGAATGGCAGATGTCCTAAACAGCACTGGCCTCAGAATCAGCCCTTAAGGCATTCGGATATGGCTGAAGATTCCATGAGAGTATTTCAGGCATGGAAAGCCAAGACACCCTGGGAAAAAAAAAGGAAGACCTAAATGGAAGATTTCTGTGAGTGAGATCCCAGTGGAAAGAGCAGGGCCATCAAAGAAGGAGGTACCTTTCTCTGAAGGGAGGAGAGAACTTCCTCTTTGACTATCACCCTGTCAGAATAAGATCGATGTCCGCGAACTCAAAAGGCTTCCATAGCCTTGGCAACTCATGACTAGAGCCTAGGGAGATTACTGACGCCATAAACAAGAGTGTCAAATTGTTAACTCAACAACAGGAGTCACTGTGTACTTCTCATGTGGGATCTGTCCTTAATGTGTTGTCCAATGTGAAGTAATGCTATAACTAGTACTGAAACAGTATTTTACACTTTGTGTTTCTGTGTGGGTGCAAACTGATGAAATCTTTACTTAATATATATATTGAATCTATCTTCTGTATATAAAGATAATTGAAAATGAATCTTGATGTGAATGGAAGGGGAGAGGGAGCGGGAGATGGGAGGGGTATGAGTGGGAGGGAAATTATGGGGGGGGGGAACCATTGTAATCCATTAACTGTACTTTGAAAATTTATATTTACTAAATAAAAAATAAAAAAAAAACTTTGTTTGAGGTACTGGTGCTTTGGCATAGTGGGTAAAACCACTGCCTGCAGTGCCAGCATCTCATGTGAGAGCCAGTTCCCATCCCATCTGCTCCATTTCCCATCTAGCCCACTGCTATGGCCTGGGAATGCAGTATAAGATGGCCCAGGTCCTTGGGCCCCTGTACCCGCATGGGAGCCTGGAAGAAGTTCTCGGCTCCTGGCTTTGGATTAGTGCAGCTGCAGCCATTGAGGCCATCTGGGGAGTGGAACAGTGGATGAAAGACTTCTCCCTCTCTCTCTGCCTTTGCCTCTCTATTACTCTGTCTTTCAAATAAATAAATAAATAAATCTTTTACAAAAATTTGCATGGAATTGTATGTAATGTCCTCTTTACTTAAGGGCAATGTTGAAATCTAGTCTATTCAATAGATGGGCCAAAAGCATCTTCCAGTTGCTTTAACTGGAAGGGAGAGGAAATGAGTGGAGACTAAAAATATCCAACTAATTAATAACATAGAGATAGCACAGGTCACAAGCCTTGCAAATTACTTTTGATGCGTAGACACATCAATTTCTCTGATTTTGTGTCTTTGGATGGCTTCTAGGATTTTTTTTTTAAGATTTTATTTATTTATTTGGAGGTAGGGTTACAGACATTGAAAGAGAGAGACAGAGATAAAGCCAGGAGCTTCTGCCAGGTCTCCCATGTGGGTACAGAGACCCAAGGACTTAGGCCATCCTACACTTCTTATCCAGGCCATAGCAGAGAGTTGGACCAGAAGTGGAGCAGCTGATCTCAAACTGGTGCCCACATGGGATGCCAGCATTGCAGACAGCGGATTAACCCACTGCATTGTTGTGCAGCACAGGAGCGCGGCCTCGGGATGTTATTTCTACTGGAATGCAAAGTAATTTTTAACCAAATTCCAAAAAGACATGTTTCCCTGCCTTGTTTTGTGCATAAGTGTGTATGCTTGTATATCTATGGGTGTGCACACACGTATTTGTACACATACACACAAACAAGTTGGCAATAATATTCATTATTTTTTGCTCAAATAAAATGCTTGAATATTGTACTGAGATGGAGAAGGGTACACTTCACCAAAACTCCACCCAATACTTTACCTTCACTTCTCAAACCCGATAAGCTAACAGTTGGTGTTTCCATGAGGCAAGGTGATCCCTTGGGTACAAATTTAAAAATGGGCTGACTATATATCTACAGCAGACATGCAGTGACCTGCAGAGGAAACCCAGGCTGATGGATTTCCTCCTGGGAGAACTATCACAACAGCCTTGTTATTTGCTCTAGTGTTTCTAAAGTGAAGTCATTTGCATACCAACTTCCTGGGTTTTACTCTGACTATGCATCCTTTGCATCTCTCACAATATACTTAATATATTCATTAGTAGAAGTAACAGCATTAAGGATCGTTAGTTCTGCTAAGTTGAAGCCAGTGTCTTGTGGCTTTCATAAAAGAAACTCACTTTTGAAATATTTTTCACAAAATGTTTGAGTGAAACTAACCAAAGTATACAAAAACACTTAAAATCCACTGAAAACACTCCCACCACACATCAAGAAAGATAGACATACAGAAATAGGTCCATTTTAGCAAAGCACACACAGCTTCAGTGATCTGGCCTTGGTATTCCTCTAGCTTCATCTCTTTCTGAGCCATGCTTCCACTACACTGCTTAGTTTGATTAGCTGATTCATATTTCTCCAATTCACTTTATTTTAGAAGTTTAGCTCACAGCAATTTCTAGTTTCAAGGAATTTTTTCTCTCTTTTTTCTTTGTTTTACCTTGACAATATCTGAACATTTTCCAGACATAACTAGAACTTTATCTTTACCCTGAAGCTTTTACTAACCTCACAAGTAAATTTACTTCTTCTTTTTTGTATATACCCTTTAGCATTTGATGACCTTCCTTGTTTTGGAGTTTCTCTTCTACTTGATCACAATTGCTTTCTTGTAGCTGCTCAGTACTTACAGAACGAATACAAGAAGGTAGAGTGGGTGATCGGCTCCATGTGGAAATCTCTGGGGACTTCACAAGTAGTGTTTCTGTAAAGTGCTGAAGCATGAGATTCAAAAAGTAAAGATACTTAAAGCATTTGTGTTTGCTTTGTGTGTGTGTGTATGTGTATATTTTCTTATTCTTGTTTAGAAAGCTTTTATTTAATCAATATAAATTTCATAGGTACAGCTTTTGGATTATAGTGGTTCTTCCCCCCATACCTGCCCTTCCACCCCCAAACCATCCCACCTCCTACTTCCTCTCCCATCCTGTTCTCCATTAAGATTAATTTTTAATTATCTTTATATACAGAAGATCAATTTAGTATATACTAAGTAAAGATTTCAACAGTTTTCACCCACACAGACACACAAAGTATAAAGTACTGTTTGAAGACTAGTTTTACCATTAATTCTCATACTACAGCACATAAAGGACAGAGATCCTACATGGGCAGCAAGTGCACAGTGACTCCTGTTGTTGATTTAACAATTGACACTCTTATTTATGACATTAGTGATCGCCCGAGGCTCTTGTCATGAGTTGCCAAGGCTATGGAAGCCTCTTGAGTCCGCAAACTCCAACCTTATTCAGACAAGGCCATAATCAAAGTGGAAGTTCTCTCCTCCCTTCAGAGAAAGGTACCTCCTTCTCAGATGGCCCCTTCTTTCCTCCGGGATCTCACTCACAGAGATCTTTCATTTAGGTCATTTTCTGCCACAGTGTCTTGACTTTCCATTCCTGAAAAGCATTTGTGTTTTCATTACAGTTCAATACTCCTAAGACTTACATCTCTCACTCATACTAGCATGTTTGCAGATCCAGATAAAGTTTCTTTTCACTCTTTACTGGGAGTAAGTTTTAATAGCAGAGATGGAGAAAAAAGTGGGAAAATGAGCACTGAGGGGAGAATAGTGCCAAAAATACGTGAAGAAAATTGGAGAGAGTTATTGTCCATTCTGAGAGTTTGCCTCTAGGCTACATTAGAGCCAGTGTCAATGAGATTGAGCTTCAGTAATACAGAGAAGCCTAGATCCTGAGGAAAGAGTTCTTCTCCTTAGAGGAGAGAGAAAGATATCTTTCCCCATCCATCCCTAGATTTATTAAATGTACATTTTACATGACATGGCAATCTTCTTAAAGAATGAAGAGCCAGAGTAACAGAAATCTGGTTTTTTTAATAAGTTTGGTGGGCCGGCGCCGTGGCTCAATAGGCTAATCCTCCACCTTGCGGCGCCGGCACACCGGGTTCTAGTCCCGGTCGGGGCGCCGGATTCTGTCCCGGTTGCCCCTCTTCCAGGCCAGCTCTCTGCTATGGCCAGGGAGTGCAGTGGAGGATGGCCCAGGTGCTTGGGCCCTGCACCCCATGGGAGACCAGGAAAAGCACCTGGATCCTGGCTCCTGCCATCGGATCAGCGCGGTGCGCCGGCTGCAGCGGCGGCCATTGGAGGGTGAACCAACGGCAAAAGGAAGACCTTTCTCTCTCTGTCTCTCTCTCTCACTGTCCACTCTGCCTGTCAAAAAAAAAAAAATTTAATAAGTTTGGTGAAGAAGTGGATAGTCAGGAAGAAGTATGACAGGACAAAGCGGTATGATCTGTTGATCACAAACTGAGGGACATCCAGTGAGACCTGTTTGCTCAGGTTCTTCTCTGCATCTCTATGTTTTCAGAGACAAAAGCTTTGTTTCTCCATTGAAGGAATCTCTTACGTGAGGGTCTTATGAGCTGCTTCAGAGGAAAGTCAGAGAATGCTGATGTGGCCCACTACAGGGGAGAAGGGCAGGGGAAGAACAGAGGAACCTTCCTTCTGCTGTTTTACCAAGTGCAAAGTTGCCATACTTTGTGGTATCACGTCCTGAATCACATCACCCTCACCTGGTTCCAGGAATAACCGGCTATAGGGAAGCAGTAACTTCCACGAGAAGAACACGTTGTCTGGGCTAGCCAGAACCGGAGCACAGCATATGGAATCTGTGTCCTCGGGAGACTCAGTTCCTGATCTTTTGAGAACTAGCAGAAAGTGTATTCATTGAAACTGACCTGAAAGACAAAGGTGAGATGTTAAGGAAAGGCAAAGATGCCCATTGCTGTACATACAGTTATAAGCTCCGCTGTAGGAGGAACAGAATAGGAAAGAACACAAAAGTATCCTATTGGAAAGTCTAAAAATAATGTCACGGCTTCACAGTGGAGATTGCTGCAAGTCCATGAAATTGAAATAATATTATAGCAAATAGCCTGTGCACCTCTTCAACTTGATTTTCTCAGACCTCTGGCAGAAGGAAGTAATTCTGGTCCTCAAGTGAAAATTGGAAGGTGGAACACTTCCAATTTAGAACAAACTCTCAGGTCTGTTTGCCACATGTTTTTTAATAGTCATTTAATTTGGTGAAATCAAATTGTGGATTTATAAAAATGTATATTTTGTTTCTTAGTCTGAGGCTTTCAGACCATTAATTTTCGTTGATAAAATGAGATACTGGTAGGTCACAGAACATGTTTAAAACAAAACGTCTAAGTTGTTTGTACTACAAAAATAAGTGAAACCAAACTCCCCAATGGAAAACTTTCTCCAGATTAAAACAGATTGTGATTCTTTCTTTAGATAAATATTGTCCCCTTATACAGAATTCAAAGCATTGTTTCTTTCGATTTCCTGAAGAGGGTGGTGAGCTACATGATGAGGAAGCATAAAAGGAGGATTTGCTCTGGATTAGAGGACCTGGTGAGCCTCTTGCAGATGTCCCTGGTTGTTACATGGATTATATTTCTTCCTTTCTTTGGTCTTTCAGGAATCCTGAACACAGTGAAAGAACTGTATAATTTATAACTTCACATATATGTATCTATACTGGTGCTCTGAAACTAGGAATGCACTGGATTTTAGCAATGAATGTCTCAATTAGTGAAAGGCCCTGGAAACAGAAGTTTGATTACCATCACTGCAAGGGGGCCAGCTGTCATAAGTCTGGCTCCACTGGGTCTTTAACTTGGGGGGTCCTATTCATTATTTTTAGCATGCCACATAATAAATGATTCACTGAGGATATCTTCTAATAAAAATACCATGCAGTCATGTTTGATTGTTTTTGCTCCTTCTTCCCTTACTGATCTGGGTCTCTAATTACTAATAGCAATGGAATTCAGGAACCTTTCTTCCAGACAGTGTCATCTAGTTTTGTCTGTTTGCAACCAGAATCCAGAAAGATAAAGTACTTTTAATAAAGATAATAATATGTTTTATATTTTAGATCCTTTTTAAAATTCCATTTCTAATAACATAGCTTGTACCATGAAGTTTAACACAGAAACCCTGACTTACTCAGAAAATTCAATGCCTACCACAATTAAAAGTTTTGGATAAGGATACTTAGCTCTAAAATGTCAAGCCATTCATTATCTCAGTGCTATACTTTGTTTGGACAACATTTTATAGCACACAGCGTCTTTTTATTGGCAAATTCCTTGTCATTATTATTATTTCACACCAAGAGTCCATATCCTGCTACAAAACACAGTAAGTAGGGTGTATGTAAAAACAATCTGTGTTGTGGAATTTATATCCTTAAATTCCTTCCCTTTGAGATAGGTGAAATATGAGATCTTGTGGTTCTAAAGAACTTGACACTGTGACAAATTATTTGTGCATGTGTGTGTGTGTGTGTGTGCGTGTGTATGGTGGGGGGCAATATATCTTGTAATGGAAGAATTCTCAGGCACAAATGAGATGATGGAAGGGAAACCTCAATTTTCCAGACATTCAAGAATTGCAGGTACCTTCACTCTTTGCATTCAAACTCTGAAAGAGAGATTACCATAATTTTTCATAGAAGAAATGATTTTTTTCTTCATTTTCCAAGACAGCCAGGATGATGCAAAATCTCAGTGAAACTTGAGCAGGCAGAGCAGGAGGGGTAGCGTGGAGACAGCGGCTCTGCATCGTATCTTGTGTTTTGTTAGAAACTGTGCTGCATGAACTTGATACTTGCTTTATTACATTCTAAACATACTTCCCATTCGGGGAAACACGCAGCCATGCAGACATTTTAAGCAGCTGAAATATCAAAATATAAAAAACACAGTGTATCCATCTAGTCTAGACATGTGCGAGCTATAGCTGATAGGATGGGTTTAAGGATGAACTAAGAGACAGTTCCCAGGAGTCCCATCATCAAGTGAGATCCTTCCAGGAGGTTCTCACTTCAGCTGCACTGTCAGCAAACACTTCCCACTCCCTCTTTTTCTGTGAAATTCTAACTCCGAATTCCAAGTGTCTGGGAAATTCCTGGGGGTTGAGCTGGCACAGTTTGGGCCAGAACTGTTGTAAGAATCTGAGAGAGAATATTCTGTCCTGAGAAACTTGAACCCTGGAAGAATCCAATTGCACCTTCTCTGCTCACACAATCAAGCATAAAAGAAAGAAAAAAACCCACGAATGGGGGAAGGTTTGTGCCATGTTAGGTCTGTGGTCACTCATCCTAATGGGGGCTTTTAACACTTCATAGAAATTCTAATGAGATTTTTTTGTGAGTTTGCTTCCCCACTCTCTGGAATGGTAATTTAAAACATTTTCCACTCGGCTCACATCTGCAATTTTCTTTCTCCTCATTCTCAGCAGATGTCTTACTTCACAGAAAAATAAAATAGAAACCATGAAAGCAAACCACTTCCACTTCTGCCGTCATATCTTCAAATCTACCTCAGTTTGCCTCTTTCCTTCTCTTCTCCTCTCCTGTCACTCAATGGTAAGTGTCCTTGCTCTGAGTTATTTCTTGTCTGGCATCATCCCAGTCCCCTGGGAACGGCCAAGCTAAGTTCGGTGCACTGGCCCTGGATTGCAGTGTAGGCCTCCTCAAGAGCATCCTTGCTCTTCTCTTGCCCCCTACTCTATTTTCCAAAACACAAGCAGAATAAACATGCAAAGCTCCAACAGGATTATGACTGCTGAGTTGGTATGGACTGACTTATGTACCACACCACATCCTTCAGAAAGAGCCATACACTAAAACTCGAACGCCCAGAACCTCAGAATGTGATTATATTTGGGGCTTGGGTATTTAAAGAAGTCATTTAGGTAAAACAAGGTCACTTCAGTGGTCCCTAACCTAACCTAACGTGACTGATGGCCTCATATGAAGACGAGACTAGTACACAGACATGTATAGGAAAGACCATGGAAAGAGAGAGGGAAAGAGAAAGACATCCATGAGTCAAGGAGAGAAGCCTCAGAAGCAAACAGACCTGTCAAGATCTTGATCTTAGTCTTGTAGCCTTCAGAAATGTGAGAAAATAAATTTCTGTTGGTTAAGCCACCCACTCCATGGTACTTTGCTATGATATCCCTGGTGGCCTTGAATAATGAGGGCTGCCTGGTTCCCAGGTCCTTGACTTTAATGGAAGAGAAGGTACATTTCAATAGGAGGGAGAAATAGTCATGGTTTTGCTGCAAAGCTGGTAGAGAGGCCCTAGAAGCTAGCTATGGCTCCTGGTGTCCTGATGTAAGCCTGGTCTAGATAAGAGGGTCTGTTCATCTTCAGTTCAAGGGAAACCAAATCCATATCCCATAGGCCTTGAGATAACCAGAACTATAATCTCCAGATGGCTCAGTTGCTTTCTTTGCCTCTCTGTCTCACTAGTGCTACAGTTTAGACCTGATTTGGCTCCTAACATTGTACAGTCATATAAACCCCAAAGTTGATGCTAGTGAGAGGGCAGGCAATTTTGCATAGTGAGTGAAAGCCACCTGGATGTGACCCAGGCGAAGCTCCTGCCTCCTGGACTTGGCCTGGCCCAGTGTTGGCTATTGTAGCCATTTAGGGAGTGAATCAGTGGATGGAAGATAGATCTGTTTCTCTTCTTGTCTCTCTCTCTCTCTGTCTCTCTCTCTCTCTCTGTAACTTTGACTTTCAAATAAATAATACAGTTTTTTAAAAATTCCTTAAAGAAGATATTTTTTCTCCTTAAGACTAGGAAACAAAATAAACTACAGTAATTTTGTGGCCATCTTCCACAGAATTTTGTACTTCTACTTAACAGCTCTTATTACTTTCAATCTTTTGGTGCACATATGTCTTGTTTGCTAGATTGTACCCTGCATGGTCTCAGGGACTTCTCTCTTGCTCATTGCTCAGACTGCAGCATGTTTAACTGTATCTGCTGTGCATTTGAGTCTTTATATGTTTGAAACATCAGAAGCACAGACAGAATCATGACCATTCTGACAGATCAATGTTACATTAAGATTTTCAATTATTAGTAAAACCAGATCAGTTTGAGATGACATGTGTTGCTAAAATAGTGAAGTAATCACCAGTAGAAAAAAAAATTTGCTACTAATCCAGTTCAACATTTCAGGGACAAGGTTATATCTTTATTTTCATAGTCAGATTTATGATGTTCAGAATTTGTTGGCCTAGATACATACTTGGTTTAATTTATTTATAATACAGATGCAATAATTCCATGAAAGGCTGATTTTACTTTTCAACTGGAAATACTAATCTTTACAGAAACAGCTAAAATATGTATGAAAATTGATGAGCAACATAGGGCATTTAGCAACGCAATTATTATTGTTACTGTTAATTATGTTTTTTGCTGCTCTTTATCTCTGGTTTATATGAAAGAGTGAAAGTTGTTTGAAAGAAACACTTTGGAGTTTAGAGTTCTTTCCTTTCTTCTTCTTTTGTTCTAAAAATTATTTATTCACTCATTTGAAAGTCAAAGTTACAGAGAGAAAGGGAGAAATACAGAGAGAGAGAGAGAGAGAGAGAGAGAGAGAGACTTTCCATCCACTGGTTCACTCCTCACAGGGCCTCAATGGCCAGGGCTGAGCCAGGTTGAAGTCCGGAGATAGAAGTGTCCTTCGAGTCTCCCACTTGAGTGGCAGGGGCCCAAGCACTTGGGCCATCATCCACTGCTATTCCCAGACCATTAGCAGGAGCTCATTCAAAAGTGGAGCAGCAAGGACATGAATTGGCACCCATGTGGGATGCTGGCACTGCAGGAAACAGCTTTACCTGCTATGCCACAATGCCGGCTCCAGAATTCTATTCTTTCAGGGTGCTATCTTATGTGAGTTGCAGGTGGAAATCTTATGTGAGTAGTCCACAAACAAAAAATAACTTGTAGAATGTGTAGCCAGCTTTTGTGGTCATAAGGAGGATGGATGTGATAATGACACCTTGCCAGGAAAAGCTTTTTATGGTACTTGTGTGGTAAGTACAATAGTACAATGGTGCCATCTATTTATGATTGTTTCTTACAATGGGATTGCCACTTCCTGAGTGTGCTTGGGACAAAAAATGTAATGTGGCTTGCTGTCATTGGCACATTTATTTCCACGTCAGGGCTTTTGTTCAGATGTGACTGAAGCCTATTTGTAAAGTCAGGCATAACGAAGTAAAACTCATTGAGATTCACTTCAGGACATATCCAAACAAACAAGATCTTCATTCTGAGCCCATCCAAATGTCCGTAATTTGGTAAATTACTCATTCTATTTGAATGCATTAGTCATCATTTCTGAATGTCAGTGAAACTGAATGGACTTCCCTCAAAGCTCTATAGGACTTTTCCATCATGTTACACATGCCTGGCTTTTTCTTGTTCTTTGAAAACATACTTTTCTGATGTATTTTAAATTTTTGATCCATAAGTCAAATAAGCATCCCTCTAAAATATAGAATAATTAACAAATGAACAATGATCTTTATAAAATGTTTATAAAAAGTACATTAAGTCCATATCATAGTGTGTTAAATGGCATAAACTTTCATAATCTTCAGATTTTTTCAATTTAAGTACTAAAGAAATCTAAAAAAACTTTCAATATAAATATTTGTCAATAAGAAACAAAATAAGGTTCATTTCAAGGAAAACAAAACCTTAGTAGTATACTCATTGAAAAAAAATTTAGTGATAAAATCTTTTTATAAAACCTATTGATTAATAACCAAAACAGATGGGAGCCCTTAAACTGAAATACAGTACAGAAACTTTCTGATTTTCACATTTCATGTTCTTTTTTTTTTTTTTTTTTTTTTTTTTTTTTTTTTTTTGACAGGCGGAGTGGACAGTGAGAGAGAGAGACAGAGAGAGAAAGGTCTTCCTTTGCCGTTGGATCACCCTCCAATGGCCGCCGCTGCAGCCGGCGCACCGCGCTGATCCGATGGCAGGAGCCAGGATCCAGGTGCTTTTCCTGGTCTCCCATGGGGTGCAGGGCCCAAGCACCTGGGCCATCCTCCACTGCACTCCCTGGCCATAGCAGAGAGCTGGCCTGGAAGAGGGGCAACCGGGACAGAATCCGGCGCCCCAACCGGGACTAGAACCCGGTGTGCCGGCGCCGCAAGGTGGAGGATTAGCCTATTGAGCCACGGCGCCGGCTTACATTTCATGTTCTTTAAAATAAATCTCACATTTTTACACTCATCAAGTATTTGCAGTAGCTTTAAGTTATATCATTTAAGCTTTCTTATTTAAGCAATTTTTAATGCTGTATGCCTTTGAAAGATAAGTCTTTATCACACATTACAAATTTATAATGAAGACACAGGTAAAGAAATGCTGACAATTGAATTTCTGGATGCCTTTATAAAATTCCTTAAATTGTGCATAATTTTGCAACAGAGAGATTCTGAGCTCTCTTGAATATTTATTTAAGGCCATGTTGTCAATAAATTATTATTGCTTCAATGATTAGAAATAATAGTTCTCTGCCTTGTTAGCCCCAATGGAAATAGAAAAAGAGAGGGCTTGACAGTTTACATAGGATCATTCAGATCCTAGATAGCCCCACAGCATCAGTAAGTGTGATGCTGAGTGATTTATGGAGCAGACTCAGTGCCCACATT
This sequence comes from Oryctolagus cuniculus, assembly GCF_964237555.1. Lineage (NCBI taxonomy): Eukaryota > Metazoa > Chordata > Mammalia > Lagomorpha > Leporidae > Oryctolagus > Oryctolagus cuniculus. The sequence goes on from NC_091436.1 coordinate 58,268,024, forward strand.
GCCAAAACCTTCAGTGTAAGATTCTTTGCAGAAGTGGTCCTCATGGCTGTGTTTCTATCTCCCCTCAGATCTCTTCCTCAGCACTGCCATCCAACACCCTGCTCTTACCACACCCCTTGCTGGTGAGAATAGACTTCATTTTCTCATTCCCAATGTTTCTTCCCCAAATTTGTCCATTCAAGTGTATTCATCAGAATTTTGGAAATCAACTCCAAATGATTTTCCTTCTCCCAAAATTATTGTGTCACTTACATTTCAAAGACAACACATGCATTGAATGGGCTACTTGAAAATAGGGGGAGCGGATTCTAAAAAAATAATCATTAACATCTCAAAAAGTGTTGTCTCGATACACACATTTGGATTAATTTACAAATATAGTATAGCATTGTGAAGCATTGCTATATAGTATAGCCTGTGAAGGAAAAATCACATACTTGAAATCAAAAATCACATATTCACAACAAAATTGTACTGGAATGGGTGAAGTTCCCTTTTACATCTTCCACTTTGAAAGAATGCAACTGGGCAGGCATTTGGCCTGTTAAGGCATTAGTAAGACTTCTATCTCCCATATCTGATTCTCTGTGTTTGATTCTTGGCTCCAACTCTTAATTCTAGCCTTCTGCCAATGCAGACTCTGGAAGACATGGGCAATTTCTCCAGCAATCAAGTTCTTCCCATTCATGATGGAGATTTGGATTGAGTCCCCAGCTCACAGCTTCAGCCCTGGCCCAGCTAGCCATTTGGGTCATGAATCAATGGATGGAAGGAATCATTCTTTCTCTCTCATCCCTCCATAATTTTCCCTTTCTCCATCTCTCTCTCTTTTTCTTTTTTCCTGATTTATTTATTTATTTGAAAAACAGAGATATAGAAAAAAAGAGGGATACAGAGAGAGATCTTCTATCTGCTGGTTCACTCCCCAAATGGCCACAATAGCAGGGGCTGGGCCAGACCAAAGCCAGGAGCTAGGAAAATTCTTCCTGAACTCCCAAGTGGGTGCAGGAGCCCAAGCACTTGGACAACCTTCTTCTGCTTTCCAGACACATTAGCAAGGAGCTGGATCAGAAATGGAACAGCCAGGATTTGAAGCAGTGTCCAAATAGAATACTGACACTGCAGGTGGAGGCTGAAGCTTCTACACCCACCACAGTGCCAGCCCCTCAATAATTTTTTTTAAAAAGGATGTTGAAATTGAAGATGTCCTACAATTGTATTCATTGTTTACACTCCTGAAGCAGAACAGGATAAATATACTTGACAGTACATATGAAGTATGTTGTCTCCTAACTTGAAGCATCATCCACTATTCAGAGTGCTATAAAGTATAAGTACTCTTTAACCAATGATGAATGAAGTCTGTGAGAGAACACTACTGTACCAGGACTGACCATTTTATAGAAAGGAAGTCACATGTTTTTTTTTTTTTTCCAAAAAGAGAACATGTTTGGCACTTTTGCTTTTCTGATAAATAACTAGAAATCAATCTCTCTAAATGACAAAGAAGATAAAGAACAAGGTCTATTTAACTCCACTCATTGTAAATTCTTGTTACTTCCCAAACAGAATTCAATAAAGTTCTCATCTCAATTACTATATCATCAAAGTCACTGCACACCTTTGTTTCACTTGCCAGAAAAATCCTTAGGTGTTATTGCTTGAATGCACAAGGTGTTTTTTAAAAACTGAATAAAGGACACTTGAAGAAAGTGTCTACTGATGCCTTCAGTAATATTTTTGCAGGACTTGGGGATAAAAGCTCCTGTGTTTTCAGTGCTCATATGTCTCATTATTCTTGCCTATCTCAGAATTATTGTTAGCATTGTTATAAAACCATTATGATCCTTTAGTTTCCACATCTCTCATATTAAAATATTACTTATTTTACATGATAAGAAGTTGTATATGTATTTCTTAGAGATAACAAGGATGTTTGGGTCCAGCTCTGTGGTGTGGAAGGTTTAGCCTCCACCTTCAGTGCCGGCATCCGTATGGGCTCTGGTTTGAGTCTCAGCTGCTCCACTTCTGATCCAACTCCCTGCTAATGTGCCTGGAAAAAGCAGTCAAAGATGGCCCAAGTACTCGTGCCCCTGCACCCACATGGGAAATCTACAAGAAGCTCCTGGCTCCTGGCTTTGGAATGGCCCAGGCCCTGCCATTGATGCCATTTAGGGAGTGAGCCAGAAGATGGCAGATATCTCTCTCTATCACTGCCTTTCAAATAAATAAATAAATCTAAAATGAAAGAATGCTTATATTATATTAAATTATTAACCATTCATTTATTTAAATTAGTGATCATTATGATAGATATTATATGCTAGGTATTTGACATTAAAAAGATGAGCAAAAGAGGGTTCAAATCATACTTGGGGGAATACAATATGCAAATATGGTTACAATGTGCTGTTAATTATAAGAAATGTCAGAGGGTTACTTTGACAGATCAGGGTTACTTTGACAGCCTACAGTGCCAGCATCTTATTTGGGAGCTGGTTCGAGTCCAGGCTGCTCCAATTCTGATCCAGCTCTCTGGTATGGCCTGGGAAAGCAGTAGAAGATGGCCCAAGTCTTTGGGCACCTGCACCCATGCGAGAGACCTAGAGGAAGCTCCTGGCTCCTGGCTTCAGATAGTTGAAGCTCTAGCCATTGTGGCCAATTGGGGAGTGAACAAGCAGATGGAAGACCTCTCTCTCTCTCTCTCTGCCTCTGCGTCTGCCACTCTGTAACTCTGTAACTTCAGATAAATAAATAAATATTTTTAAAAAAAAGAATACATGGTCCTTAGCCAGAGTAAGTGGAGATGAAGGAACAGAATGTGCTGTGTTAGAAGAGTTATGAAAGATGATGAACATGAAAACTTACAAGCACGTTAGCATGACTAGAACATCAGGCACAATGTGGAGGATTCTGCAGGAGACCAAGATGAAAAATCCCATCGTTTTGGTGGAGATCTAATTTGAAGTTCATTGCAGCATGGGACTAGAGAGGATGTGTAGCCAGGGGAATCCTTGTTCAATTAGCATTGTTGAAAAACTGCTACGGTGTGGAGACTATATTGGAAAAAGACAAGACTATCAGCAGGGAAGTCAGATATGAGAAGCTGGGTGTATAATAGTCCCCAGCCCCCCAAAAAAAGTTTTCAGGAAGGGGATGAGATTTTATGTATATGATGGTGAGCTTATTTTTGGAAACATCTGGTTTAAATATTTTGTGCTGTATCCAAGGTAAGAGATAAGTTGAGTAGTTGGGTGAGGACTTGGTTTAGATGTGGGTAAAAGATGATATATAATATAAGACTTACCAGATCTTACCTAAAGACATAAAATGTGTGCGATCACCCAGCAAAATACATAAACAGTAGAATACACATAAAATATGTGTATCTAAAAGAGCAGAACACTAAAAACCAAAAGTAATGTAATTGTCAGTATGAGTAAGAGCGTATTTACTGGCACTGAATTTCGCAAAGAGATTGTGAAATAAAAGACTTAAAAAGAGATACTGAGATTTAGTACCTTGGTGTTTGGCTGGTCACTGGTTATCCTGGGGCTCCTCTTCCAGTACACAGTTGAGACAGTAAGATGGACTTCAGGAATTTGAGGACTGATCAGATTATGAGGGGACCATTGAGTGTAGTTGTATAGGGTGTAACTCTCAGTCATGTGGGTGACTGTGAACTAAACGTATCTATTGGCTGTGTGTGGTGAGTCACATGCCCTGGCACAGGTAGCACACACTGAAGACTGAGACCCGTGGGATGGCTTAGCGGGTGAAGCCACTGCCAGCAGACCAGCATCCCATATGGGCACAGGTTCAAGACCTGGATGCTCCATTTCTGATCCAGCTCTCTTCTGTGGCCTGGGAAAGCAGTAGAGGATGGCTCAAATCCTTGGGCCCCTGCACTCGCGTGGGAGACCCAGAGGAGGCACCTGGCTCCTGACTTTGTATTGGTGCAGCTTCGGCCGTTGCAGCCAATTGGGGAGTGAACCAGTGGATGGAAGACCTCTTTCCCTCTCTGTGTAACTCTGACTTTCAAATGAATAAATAAATATTTAAAAAATAAGTTAGACACAGATGGAAGTAGAGATTCTTTGACAAACATGGAGAGGCATAGATAAAATTGGGAAACAATAACAAGACATTCATGAGTTAAGTATATAGGCAAAAGGTATTAACTAAAAAAACGTAGTAATGAAACAACCATGATAATCAAAGCTTTTGAAGTAGAAATACTAAAAATATAAATTTGTTAGTTCAATAAAATTAAATAGACAGAATACTCCAAACTGGATACAAAATAAGACTAGAAAGATAAACCAGCAGTTTGTCCAGAGAGCAGTTAAGAAGAGCAAAAAGACAAATTTAAATAAAAAGAAGGAGCTATGATGTAGGTGACCTAGAATGAACAAGTTCATGCATGTCTAAAAGAAATTCCAGAATATTATATTGGCACTGGTCTATAAAAAAGAAAAGCAAATACACATTGAAAGGGTAATACATGAATATTTTCTAGAATTCAAGAAAGATATCAGCCTTAAATTAATGGCTCACACAGCTTTCAGACAGTTTAAAAAAAAGATAAATTGTGAATGTGATAGATCAGCAATAAAAATGAAATATTCTAAGTTTCAAGAGGGAAGATAGAGATTACCACTTGCAGCAGGTTGTATTTGTTTACCAGTTTTCTTTTTTCCATACCTTTGACAGAGCATATTAATTTGGGACATGGCTACATGATTTGTTTTGTCAATGGAACAAGGGCAGAAGTGACAATGTGTAAGTTCCAAGTCTAAATCTTTCTAGAGTTTACATTCTTTCATGGAGAGCACACCCAAGTTAGGATGATTCTTTCGGGTTGGGTCCTAGGATAAAGACAAGAAAAACAGACCTGAACCCAGCTGAAACCTTAGAGGCAGGCCCAGATAAGCCTGACCAAGATCAACAAATTCTAGTCAATTTTATAGATCTGAGACTATGAAATAAATGACTGTTTTTTTAAGTTATAAAGAGTTGGGGTTGTTTGTTATGCGACAGTACTGAAACAGACGCCGGTGCCGCGGCTCAATAGGCTAATCCTCCGCCTTGCGGCGCTGGCACACCGGGTTCCAGTCCCGGTCGGGGCACCAGATTCTGTCCCGGTTGCCCCTCTTCGAGGCCAGCTCTCTGCTGTGGCCAGGGAGTGCAGTGGAGGATGGCCCAAGTGCTTGGGCCCTGCACCCCGTGGGAGACCAGGATAAGCACCTGGCTCCTGCCATCAGATCAGCGCGGTGCGCCGGCCGCGGTGGCCATTGGAGGGTGAACCAATGGCAAAAGGAAGACTTTCTCTGTCTCTCTCTCTCACTGTCCACTCTGCCTGTCAAAAAAAAAAAAAAAATACTGAAACAGACACCAGATAAACTTATAAAGAAACAATCAGTAACAATTCATTTTTTCATCAAAGTTAAAATTAGCAGAAGTTTAATAAGTAATATCTTAAAAAGTAAAGGTAAAGAGTCTACTCAGCTCTTATCGGCAAAATTTTATAAATACACATGGTTACATGTATTTTTTTTTTTTTTTTTTTTTTGCCAGGCAGAGTTAGACAGTGAGAGAGAGAGATAGAGAAAGAATTATAGACAGTGAGAGAGAGACAGAGAGAAAGGTCTTCCTTCCATTGGTTCACTCCCCTAATGGCCACTATGGCCGGCGCGCTGCAGTGATCTGAAGCCAGGAGCCGGGTGCTTCCTCCTGGTCTCCCATGCGGGTGCAGGGCCCAAGCACTTGGGCCATCCTCCACCCTCCCGGACCACAGCAGAGAGCTGGACTGGAAGAGGAGCAACTGGGGCTAGTACCCAGCGCCCCGACTAGGACTAGTACACAGGGTGCCGGCACCGCAGGCAGAGGATTAGCCAAGTGAGCCACGGCGCCGGCCATATATGTATTTATATATATTATTTATTTATTGACATGTAATTTGTAGTTTCTGAAGTGTCAGAATGTATAAAATGTATAGAGGGACGAACATAAAAATGGCAAAAAGGGTTATGAAATAAGTAATTTGATGTATTATAATTGCATACTAAAGAAAGGCCTAAGGAATTTTTAAGCCAAATAAACAAAGGAAAATGCCATTATATTAAATTATCAAAATATACATTTAAGTCAAATGATTCAAAATTGCTAAAATAAAGTCGGGGTGCTGCTACTGGCTCAGCACTTTTTGCTTGATCTACTCATCACCCAACACTAAGCTGTTTGGTAATCTTATGTGCTCCAATACATTTTGTTCTCAGCCATTTCTACTCAAATATATCTATGCAGTTTTTAAGAAAATCCTAAAAGATGTTGGAAAATCTCTTTTATTTTGTCTTGTTTTTGTAAAGTTCTGATGCACAAAATTTTAATGAAAGGCATTAATACAAGTATCAGGAAAATAAAATTTAGCAAAAAATTAATATACATAACTAGGAATAGTATGTAATTATAAATATGGGCATATTCCAAAGTACCTAATGCAAAATTTCAAGGAGAAATGGCCAAAGATAATTGTTACAGATTTTAACTATCTCAGAAACTGATGTAACTGTAAAATCCTGAATCATTTTTATGCTAGATTTTAAAAAAAGTTAGTAAATGAGATATATAGACCTTATGTAATACCACAATCAAAAATTTCAAATAATAGGTAATCTATAGACTGTTTTTTTCTAACCACAAAGTAATTGATTCAGAAATGAAATAAAAGTAGTTAATTTCTTTATTCAATACCCCTTTAAGGGGAGAAAATCTGTTAAATAGTTAACATATTAAAACATCTTAGTGGAAATTACAATAAACTAAGAACTAAAACAAAATTAAAATATTATGTAAAATATAATGGGAAGCAGCTGTTGGACTAGAGACCCTTTTGCGACCTGAGCCAAGATCTGAAAAAGATTTATAAGTTCAAACTCTGTTATTAAAATTTTAAGAAAAATGATAAACTGCTTACATAGCATTTAAATTAAAAACTCAATGACAGGAAATAATGAAAATAAGGAAGAAATCATCAAAATAAAAATTAATCCAATAATAGAGAGCCAGTGGAAACATTTGAATAAAAAGCCTCAGATTTTGAAAGGCTGAGAAAAATGAATGAGGCTATAATAAGATTAACATGAAATAATTAATAAATGTGTATTTTAGTGGAAATTTTAGCACTGTAAGATGCATTTTAAAAATCAAGACAATTACACTAATAAATTAGTTGTTAAAATTCACAAGTTTCTAGAAAATATAAATAACCAAAATTTAATGAAGAAAAAATTATATCACTTTTCAAAAATAATTTCTTCCAGAGTAAACTAGTTTCAAAATTGCTTTTAGAGATGAACTGAAACAAACAGAAAGAAATAGACAATCTTCCATGTTATAAAATTTGCTCCTGAGAAAAAAGGAAATACTATGAATCTAAACCATTGTGATATTAATACACATGCCAGAGCAGGGCAGCTCAAGGAAAGTCAATTCAGTCTCGTGATTGAACACACAGACAGGACCACTTAGCAACTGCATCCAGGTCTCTCCAAGCGGGTGGCAGGGACCAAAGTACCTGCTTTCCCAGGTGTACTAGCAGGAGCCACATCAGAAATGGAGCAGCTAGGGTTTGAAGTGGCTTTCGGATAAAACGATGCTGGTGTTGAGGGGTTATCCTGCTACCACTGAGCCCTGAGCCAGTTTTTACAAAGGAGAATCTGGAAATCTAAACTTCTCTAAAATCTGCTGATTTGAAAATGTTGATGATATAGTCGATCTGTTTACTAACTTTCTGTAGGCCAACGACACATGTCTGTGGACTGGAGTTTGTTGCAAAGCCACGTATAGCTGTGGCTAACTAGTTTCCTGACACTGCCATAAGGATATATGGGGTGCCTGAGGAGAAAGCGGGTTCCTCATTTCTCCCTTTTGCCTCACTGCCCAGATGACCAGAGCCTCCCGCTATGGCATCAGGGCTGCTCTTCCAGGCCCAGCGCGTGTGTTTGACCGACTCACCACACAGCAATGAACTGCTTGGATTCTTGAGTGCTCAAGTCCTTCTTCTTCAGAGAGAGCCATCTCTGCTCAAATATCCCCATCAGGTTTCAAGTATAATCCTAAAGATTATTGCCAAGGTCTTAGAAAGGCTTTTCTTCTGCCTTGTGCTTTTAAAGGTTTTATGGGAGAAAAGTTGTTCTTCTTTGCACTGGTTTTGCTCTGTCCCTTGAACTTTAAGGTTATTTTATGGGCTGAAAGTAAAATCTAATGTCCTGCAAGCTGCTTTCCTTGCCTATCATTGTCCTTCATGAGAAAAAGTTGCTATTATTCAGCACTGCCATGTAATCCTGTAGTCGGCAATGCATATGGCACCAGTACTCTTTTTGGTATTCAGTCATTATTGATCCATGATTGCCCCAATGCTACATGAGCCAATGTTGTTGTATTTTTGTTTAAAATATGCTGATGAATTATTATTCCCATTATTTTTATTCCTAGTAAGTATGAGTTATTAACATACAAGGTTTCTCTCCACATGTATGGTTGTGTCATCAGCACAATACCAACATGACAATTTGGAAACTACTCAAATGTCTTCTTGGTAAAACAGGAGCCCATCAGAACTGGTTCCATAGCTTGACAAGAAACAGACTATCTCACAACAAGAAGCTGCCTCACTTTTAAACCAAGCCCTTATTGGAAGCTTTCTTAATGAGGTTATAGGTACACACAGAAAGACAAGAGGAAAACTGAGGTGCTTACTTTAACATTTATAGCTTAGTTTTAAAATTATTTTTGGGTGATATCCTACAGTAACTGGAGCCAAGCTGATAGTCAAAGCCCTGTTATCTAGTTCATTCTCTCATTTCTGCATTTACTTTGCACATGATGACACACTCTTTATCAGGAAATAGGATGGAAAGTACGGTTCTTATTTGAGTATACTGTAGGAAATCTGGGGGATTCTTACAGTAGGTATGCTCACTATTTGGAACTATACAAAGCAAAGTCTTTTAAATCATTAGGGTTATATAGCTAATCCTTCTTCCCAGTTTTAATGTTGCCTACATCTGCCTGCAGAATGAGATCCGTACGAACAGGAACATTAATGTGTAGAAAGTCACTTGAGAGAGTATATTTTCCACTTAGCATTCACAACCAAAACAGGGCTATTTTGGATGACTACAATCAACTGCCTTCATGCCTGAGTCTCAGCTTCCTAAATCAGAAAGTGCCAGAAATTACACTTTGAACCTCCAAATAGTGTGAGTTGAACAGAAGTGTATTTTTGGATACCAAATGTGCTCTCATATCCTTCCAACTCTGCAAAATCAAACAAGCAGGAATTTCATTATCTGGGTGTCCAGGCTTTATCCCTCACAACTGACCCTGTCTTCCTGTGACCCTGTTCCACTGCACAGACAGAGCCATAACTGTTTCTCAGTGTTCATTTCCATTGCACGACCACCCTCTCTATCTCCTCCCGCCCATTCCCCCTCCCAGCAGTGAGATGCTTCAACAGAGGAGAGTGAGAACTCAAAGAATCCCCCTTTACTAACTAGAACTAAGATGAATTGTGTCAGAGTTCAGAGCCTCGTTGTTGCATTGGCATGAAATCACTGCCCTTGGTTTCTGCCAAGGCGGGTGTCAGCTGGTGAATTATAACACTGGCAGACAGGACTGAGATAAGCAGAAAATACAATGACAGCTGCTACACAGAACTATTCTTTCTGGCCTAGTGAATACAAAAATACATTGTGTAAATAAAGACAGACAGCTTCATTATGCAATTGTCTGCTACGGTGTCTCTGCTAAAGAACAAGTATTGATTTAGGAAACTATATCCAGACTCTTCAAGTTAACATGGCCTTGCTGTTGGGCACATGAGGCATTATAGAAAGTAATGATCTAATCTAACTTCCTAATGTTAGAGTTCAAACAATATGTAAATTTAGTATAGCATCTCACTGTTTAAGAGATTTAAATTTTAATTTTTTTTCAAATCTATTTTGCCTTCAAATCCACAACTATATGTTCTTTTCAAAAATATAAATTCCTAGGGCTTTGATGTTGTTTTCATGAATTATAAAATAAATGGATATATTAATCTGGTCAGGCCACCATGGAAAAATATCATAGCCTGAGTGACTTAAACAGAAATTTACTTTCTCATAGCTTTGCTGGCTGCAAGTCCCAGATCAAGATTTGACAGTTTCAGATTCTGACAAGCTCTCAGTCTTCCTCACATATAGAGGAAAATACGCAACTGTCTGAGGGAGTCTTCCTACAAGGATGCTCATCCTACTGGGTCAGGGTTCCACACATAGGATGTTATTTAAACTACTTTCTTCCTTGACAGCCCCATGTACAAACACAGTCCACTGATGCTTAGGATTTTCCCTCATAAATTTGGAATAGGCACACAACATTCAGTTTATAATATTCTGTTGGCATGAATCAACTTTATTTTCATTAAAATAATGAACAAAAATTTTTATCTTTTTAGTGATTCCTAATATAATGATAGGATTTTCTCCATGCTATTCTTTAGTGATTATCTTTTCTTATTTTGTAATTAAACATTATGAATTAAACAGAAGAAGCAAGAAATAAAGACAAAACATCATTCTTCAAAATACGATTCATGGATACCTCTGGGTCCCCAAAACGTAGTTGGCAAGACAAAACCTATGTCCAAAATAGTTCTAAGTTGCTTTTTGCTTGTTCTACTGTATTGACATTCACATTGATGATACAAAAGTAATGGTGGTAAAATCGTTGGCATCTTAACCTGAATCAGGGCAATGATTGTTGTTTACTTACTATCACGTGTTCTCACACACACACACACACACACACAATCCCAAAAATTCCTGGGAAATGCAGTCAAGAGGTAAGTTGATTTTGGTGCAAAACTTTTTTAAATACACCGATACAATGGATCTTCCAAAAGTTCATGGGTTGGGCATTGAGGCACAGTGGGTCGAGCTACCAATTGCAACACTGGCATTCCATGTTGGAGCAATGTTTTGGGTTCTGACTGCGCTGCTTCTTATCCAACTCCCAGCTAATGTGCCTGGAAAAGGAAAAGACAGCCCAAGTACTTGGACCTCTGCCACGCATGTGGGAGATCCAGATGGAATTCCTGGCTCCTGGCTTTGGCTTGACCTGGCCCCAGCCATTGCAGCCATTTGGAGAATGAATCTGCTGCTGGAAGATCTCTTTCTCTCTCTCTTTCTCTTTCTCTGTTTCCCTTTGTTTTTCAGATAAACAGAACAAATATTTAAAAAGAATTTAATGAAAAATAATGTTGTAAAAATGTATGTGTGTATTTCAAAATTACACCAAGATCAACTTATCTTTCACTTCCACTTTTCATGAGCTTTTTGAAATAGATATATACACACACATATATATATATAATTACATACAAATAAGTATGTGTTTAGGTGAATATATTGCCAATTTCACTGAAGATTGACTTTGTTGAAAACATAAAATGTGTTACCTTTACTAGATATTTTTATCTTTGACATCCCATGTCTTTAGTATTTTGTGTGTCACAATGAGCAGTTTTGTTTATACAGTGTTTACTCCATAGTGAAGCAGGATGGTTGATTGGGATCTCAAAGAAAAGACATTGTATGATCCTTTTACTTGCAAGTTGAACTGGCCAATCTGGGAGAGAGGGAGAGAGAATATGTGTATGAAAACACCATTTTTACTTGAAAGAACAACTGACATACAAATTGTAATTATGCCATCTTGGGTATTTTGCAGATATTTCTTGGAAATGAACGAAGTGAGTATGTCACTACAGGGAAAACAACCGACAGAGTTTGTTTCCTGTGATAAAATATAGCTTTCAAGTGAAAAGCAGAATTTTGGAAAAACCCTATCTATCGCTGTTGGCTTGAAAGTACTTAAAAGTCTTAGCAATGTTGGCTGGCGCCATGGCTCTCTAGGCTAATCCTCTGACTGCGGCGCCGGCACCCCAGGTTCTAGTCCTGGTTGGGGCACCGGATTCTGTCCCGGTTGCTCCTCTTCCAGTCCAGCTCTCAGCTGTGGCCCGGGCCCTGCACCCGCATGGGAGACCAGGAGGAAGCACCTGTCTCCTGGCTTCGGATCAGCACAACACGCCGGCCTTAGTGGCCACTTGGGGGGGTGAACCAATGGAAAAAGGAAGACCTTTCTCTCTGTCACTCTCTCTCTCTCACTGTCTAACTCTGCCTGTCAAATAAAAAAAAAAAAAGACTTAGTGGTGTTAACAGATGTTTCTTTTAAAAAATATTTTATAGCAAAATATGTCCACACTTAGAGTTTTCAGAACCCCATGCACCAATATTTTCCATATGATCAGTGCTTGATGTTACAAAATCATTTGGGAGTGGAAGAGTCATACACTGTGTAATACAGACTAACGTGTTTAAAACTAATAGAGTACAGAAAACTTCACTGGTATAATTTGTCAACAGAGAAGACACTCATCTGAGGGTCCAGCTATCTTTTGTTAGGCATCATAGAGATGTGGCAACAAGATAAAACAAGACCACTCTTTCTAGTAAGTTTTTAAAGTTATTTTTTGAATGAAGAAACATTTTATCTATGTTAGCACATAATATGGTGATTATTTTTAATGAATTAATACATAATATTTTATGGTAAACCATAAGAGTGGTAGCCTACATTAACAAATAAAGCTTTTTTGGGTGGTTTCTGCATAGCTCTTAACAGTTTAAAGAGTCATGAGACCAAAACTGAGAATGAATATCAGAATGACCGCTCTTGCTGTTCTATCTGCCTGAGATGTCCCAGGAACTCCTGCGGCTTCTTGGCTGCTTTCAAAATCTTTATGAAGCCATTCCTGCCAGCCCCACATGTCCTCAATTTGGAAACAACCCCTTGGTTTCCTCCGCGTATTGATTTAGCCTCTGTATGTGGGCTTCCACTGACTGGCACAGTGGCTTTACGATGATTGGAGCTCAGGACCCTCCTCATGGTTTATGAGCTTCCTCAGCCCATAAGGGATTTTGTTATGCTTGTCTTCACATTCCCTGCAGAGTGTTGCTCATAGGAGGGATTTAATAAATTTGCATTAGTTGAGCTAATGAATAGTCCCAATTTTTTAACGGTCAAATTAATTTGTTTACTAGGGAAGTGGTGACACTTGGAGCCCAAAGTCTTTTGAAGTCTCAAAACAATTCCTTTAGCATCTATAGTCGGAGGAACTTCCAAAGATACTATACATATGTGACTTTCCCCATGAAATGGGTAAATGTTGCTTCCCGCTTTCAGCTCCTTCATAACTTCTTGTCCATGTTGGTAAAATGTCATGCAGAGCTTTGATTCAGACCTTGTTTTCATGGACCAACCTAAACAGTCCATTCAGTAACTGTAACTAAAAAACAATCATTCAAGCTGTATTTTATGACAGAAACTGTTTTGTCTGCTTAACAGTATTTTTTTACAGGGACTTGTGTCCATAGAGGTTATGGAATTATTTCCTCAGAAGAAGCCTGTATCAGTACATATTGTGTTATCCTGAGGCAGGCTACCTTATAAAGCAAAGGCATTTATTTTGACTCTTTTTTTTTTTTTTTTTTTTTGACAGGCAGAGTGGATAGTGAGAGAGAGAGACAGAGAGAAAGGTCTTCCTTTTGCCGTTGGTTCACCCTCCAATGGCCGCCACGGCAGACGCGCTGCGGCCGGCGCACTGCGCTGATCCGATGGCAGGAGCCAGGTACTTATCCTGGTCTCCCATGGGGTGCAGGACCCAAGCACTTGGGCCATCCTCCACTGCACTTTCTGGCCACAGCAGAGAGCTGGCCTGGAAGAGGGCAACCGGGACAGAATCCAGCGCCCCGACCAGGACTAGAACCCGGTGTGTCGGCTCCACAAGGTGGAGGATTAGCCTAGTGAGCCATGGCACCGGCTATTTTGACTCTTGTGTGAAGGTTTACGGTTGATCACTCACATGTGGTGATGGGCTTCTTGCCGGCACTGTCTTGAGATCACATGAATTGCATGGCAAAAAACAGCACGTGGGGCTCTCTGTGTCCTCATTCTGTATTTGAGCTGTACCTCACAATAGCTGCTAGTCGAAGCAGACTTTCAGCATGTAAAATGAGGTTTGTGCACTTGAGCAAGCTCATCTATGTGTGCTTAATAAAGTTTAAATGTAATAAGCTCGTGTGGCTAGTGCTCACTCTAGGTTAGTGCTGGTGTAAACTGAGTCTAGAAGTTTTTGCCCATTTGTAACACTTAGCCCATGAAATCGTAAATTCAAGGACATAATCTAGAAGTCAGTAAAATTACTGTTTTTCTTCAAGAACCATAAAAGGCAAAATATATTATTTTTGAACTAAAACTAAGGAGAAGACTTTATGGTAGAAACAATAGAGAAAATGCAAACAAAAAACAGATACATAGAATGACCAATATACAAGTAAAAACTGAGGAAAAGGAAGAGGTAAACAGGAAATTACTACTTGTTTCATTTGGAATATGCCTTCTAATTATCATCACTTTTCATCTTTGTCTTTTATATTCTGTTAAGTCATTCAGTGCTTTCAGTTATTTAGCTGTTTTTTTTTTTCACAGCAAATGTAAAGGAGATTGGTGTTCTTCAAATTAATTCTAAAATATCACTAAGACAAAATTAGTTAAATATGTTGCCCCAATAATGCCATAAAAAGACTTATCCCCAGGGATGCATGTCAATTAACAATGAATGAAACAAAGCCAAGGATAGGTATTGATATACATTTCTTAAAAAAATGAACAAAGAAAGGATCAGAACAGTAGTATTCTCATTAATCAAGAAAGAAGAAAATATTGTTTCAAGTTTTAGGAGAAATTTATAATAATCTGGATAGTAATATCATTATTCTCTTAAAACTGTATAATGAAATGCATGAAATTTGTTTCCTTTATCTGAAAATTAAAAAACAAATAATCTGCCAGTTATTTGACTCCCACCTTCATTCTTCTATGCAATGATCTATGAAGTTGTAAAGTTTAAGATGCTGATAATTTTTGGCAAATACGTTTAATAAAGGTCGTTGGGCCCATAAAGAAAAGTTAATAGTGTTCACTCCTTCATAATCTTTAGACTGTGAATAATATTGATTCAGGCACATCTGCTAAAGCAGGTGGTACGCATAATGACCACTTTGACAGTAAATCAGACACACAACATTACTGTAAAAACTGATAATGTTCTTAAAGATTACCACTAAGGTTGAGAAAGTAGTAAATTGGAAATATTGCAGCAATCTCAGCTACTTTAATTCACAGTTGAAAACAGAAGAAATCTAGTTGATGCTCTTACTTCTGAGAATACATGCGAAAGCTCTTCAGCACTTTCAAAACCATTTAGGCTCTAGCAAACTACAATATTGCCATAATTTTACTAGAATTTAAAAAAACTCGGTAGAAAGGAGCTTTGAAGTTTCATTACACACTTAGTCTAAAAAGGCAGTGTTTCTTAAACTAATGATCTGAGAAAAATGTGAAATCGATTTAGAGGCTGCAATGGCGGTGTTTATTTTTTAAAAACAGAATAAGATAAGATTGACTAGAAGGTCTTACGTGTTGTAAAGATAAATATTATATTGTAACATTTTATCTCATTTAGATTAATATGTAAATATTTGCTGAGAGGCTAATGACTTTTCTGTTATAGGTTATTCTGCTAAACACCATATTAAGCAAGCATCTTGTTTTTTATTGCTGGTTCAAAACAGAGCTAAGCCTTCTACACTTGGAGCAAACTTTTTTGTTTTACAACAATGAACAAAACATTTACATATAGTCTTAGAAATTCATTTGTTATTTTTGATTTGAAAATATAGTGGAGTTATTAGGGTTTGTTAAAATCAAGACTTACTTATTTTAAAGCCAAAGCGAGTTTATTTGTGATAACTGACAAAACTCCCCATGCGGGTGTGCCCCAGAACTCAGGGCAGTGCCTCCAAAAGGGGTAGTCTCTTGTGTTATTTCCTGCTCCCTTTTGGCCGGACTCTCCTTACCCCATGCTTTGACCTGGCAATGGCTGGTTGTCCAATGCTAACTTGACTGAGACCGACAGTCCCCCTTTAAAAAGAGTTTGACCTGCAAGCCTTATTTCAGCCAGCTGGCTGTAGCCCTGTTGCCAGAATGACATGCACTCTTGCACGTAAAGCATGCTTGATGGGTAACTCCCCACCTGAAATGTAGTTGTCCTGCTCAAGGGTAGAGGCCCCCTACTAAGTAGTTGGCCCCAACCACCCACGAATGCTGGGTTCCACCCTTAGTGCCAGGATATCTAGGTCTCTGGAATGGATGAGGAGGGTTGTGAACAAGGATGGGAGTAGAGTGGAGAAGAACAGCCAGCTCCCTGTCTCAGCACCCACAAGGCACTGGTCAAACATTGGGCATGAGGGGGAGAGCATACTTCCCATTATCCTCACCAACACATGGCCAACACAATGCACCAGGCAAGCTGTGTCTGGTTAAGAAAAAAAAAAAAAAGCCTCTGGGCATGCTGTCAACTCTGAGACTGTGTCCTATTAACAGTAACTAGCCCCAGTGCTTAAAATATTGGACCTCTATGTAAGCACAGCATAAGTCTGCCATCATTTTATAACCTTACAATGCATTTTTGCATAATTTCAGCTAACTAAACAATTATTACCTCACCAAGTTGAGCATCTCATTCTTTGAGAGTTCTTGGGATCCAACTGGAAGGATCCAACTCAAAGGCAGAAGACTCAGATTAGAATACTAAATCTAAAGCATTGTAAAAGATTCCAAATATTTGTTTAGAATAAAAATAGGCTAATGATGTATATGTAACCTTAACCAAAGCTGTGGGCCAGATCTAATCAGAATTAAGGTAGTCATTCAATCATTAAAAATCAACAGATAATGTTAACTCCTTTAAGTCTCAGTTGTCCCAAATAATCATGGCTCAATATTGACAACAGTAAAGCACATGAAACCTTCCCCAAGACTCACAAAATGTTCACTATTTAGGTCAGTTACAACAATATAGAAAAAGCTTCATAAAAAGAATTAGCACATGACACCAGCATCTTTAAGGCTAGAAAACAAAACATTTCAGTATAAAACCAATAATGTTTTGTTAAGACATAGCTCCATAAATGTACCACAAATATTTCCAGAGAATTCAATTGGATGACAAACATGTTTAAATTGATACTCACAATGACTCAGCAATTTACAGCATTTCAAAGTATTGCTGAGTTTCAAACTTTTAACCTCTCAGGCCTCAAGTTCTACAATGAAGGGTGGTAGCGATCAGAGAGCTCTGGGTTTAGCAAGTTCAACAAAGCATCTATTGGCTAAAATGTAGAACAGAAGGATATAAAACAGGTGAGCTTAGAAACATATATAATTTAGCAAGCAAGAAAATAGGAATGCTTTGGGTCAGAATGGGGCAGAGGGCCACCCTTGCTAGTCTAGAAAAACAGCCCTGCAGGGTTCTGGTGTGGTTAAAAGTAATAGTTGAAACCTCACTAGTCCAAGTGATCAATTTCAGTTCACAATTGATCACACTGATAGGTCTAAGACTCAAAGGGATCACATAAGCACGACTAGTGTCTGCGAATACTAGCTGATAGAATCAAAAAGGGAGAGAATGATCCATCATGGGAAGCAGGATACACAGCAGACTCATAGAATGGCAGATGTCCTAAATAGCACTCTGGCCTCAGAATCAGCCCTTAAGGCATTTGGATCTGGCTGAAGATTCCATGAGAGTATTTCAGGCATTGAAAGCCAAGACACCCTGGAAAAAAAAAAAGAAGACCTAAATGGAAGATCTCTGTCAGTGAGCTCCCAGTGGAAAGAACAGGGCCATCAAAGAAGGAGGTACCTTTCTCTGAAGGGAGGAGAGAACTTCCTCTTTCACTATCACCCTGTCAGAATAAGATCAAAGTCAGCAAACTCAAAAGGCTTCCATAGCCTTGGCAACTCATGACTAGAGCCTAGGGAGATTACTGATGCCATAAACAAGAGTGTCAAATTGTTAAGTCAATAACAGGAGTCACTGTGTACTTACTTCTCATGTGGGATCTGTCCTTAATGTGTTGTTCAATGTGAATTAATGCTATAACTAGTACTGAAACAGTATTTTACACTTTGTGTTTCTGTGTAGGTACAAACTGATGAAATCTTTACTTAATATATACTAAATCAATCTTCTGTATACAAAGAGAATTGAAAATGAATCTTGATGTGAATGGAATGGGAGAAGGAGTGGAAGTGGGAGGGAAATTATAGGGGGGGGAGCCATTGTAATCCATAAACTGTACTTTGGAAATTTATATTTACTAAATAAAAAAAAAAAAGAAAAAAAAAGTAATAGTTGAAAACAAATTGTGTTTTCAATATGGCGGCCAAGGAGGTAGGGGAAAGGTTGGACTGGTCAGACAAGACAGGGAGGGCCAAGAGGGCCAGAGAGTGTGAAAGAGAGGAAATTGCCTTGACCTCTTATAGGACACTTCTCCTGCATGAGTGCTACAGAGACTTTGGCTGACAGGGACAGAGCTGGGTATGACCAAGGTAGCTATGTTACAATGAAGTGAGCAAGCTCTGTCTCCATGAAATGCTGGCAAAGAGACTTTGGTTGCCACTAGAGAGGCAGGAGGAAGGCCGGAAGTAGCAGTCCTCAGAATGAGGTTACTCAGAATTCACCTCTGGTCCTCTTCGGAGCCCCACATTGGGCGCCACACATGCTACTGGGATCCGTTGCTCAGGATTCTTGACTTCACACAAGCAAGGAATTCAGACATGAGAAAGAGACATGAGAAGCATGATAAACACGCTAGCAAAGTTAAATAAAGAAAAATAATGAAGAGCATACACTTGATACACCTGACTCACCAGGCTGAAATATATACATATATATGGAGAGAGAGAGAGAGAGACAGAGAGACAGAGAGAGAAAGAATCTTCCATTCACTGGTTCACTCTCCAAATGCCTGTGATCCTGAGACTGGGCCAGGATGAACCCAGGAGTCCAGAGCTCACCCTGGCTCTTCTTGTGAGTGACAGTGCAACTACTTGGGCCATAACTAGTGCCTACCAGGGTGCACATTAGCTAGAAGCAGGACGGGAGAGTGGAGCTGCAACTGGAGCCCAAATACTCTAATATGAGATGTGGGTATCCCAAAGTTTGTCTTAACAATGACACGAAATGACTACCCTTACAGTGTGACTTAAAAAGAAAATATTGAACATCAAATGTTATCAATGGTGGTTCTGCATCTAAATTATTATGTAACTTTTCTAGTTTATCCTTTTAATTACTGAATTAAAAGTTCTGATTTTCAAATTTCAAACAGACTTTGTAGTGTTTGGTAATGATAAGTTACCATTACTACATGTTTGTAAGTATTTTACCTCTGTTCCTTGTTTACAGTGTGCTTTTAAGATTTTATTTGTTTATAATCTTTACTTTTATGTTCATGAAAGTGATTAACCTGTAATTTTATAATTTTTGTCAGATTTTGGTATCAAGATTTTGGTCTTAAGAAAAAATATTTCCTTTTTCTGATCTCTGGAAAAATTTACATGAGACTAATTTTATGTCTTTCTTAAATACTTAGCAGAAATAAACTTCAGGGCTGGCGCTGTGGCGCAGCAGGTTAATGCCCTGGCCTGAAGCGCTAGCAGCCCACATGAGCGCAGGTTCGAGTCCCAGCTGCTCCACTTCTGATCCAGCTCTCTGCTATGGCCTGGGAACACAGTAGAAGATAGCCCAAGTCCTTGGGCCCCTGCACCCATATAGGAGACCTGGAAGAAACTCCTGGCTCCTGGCTTCAGATTGGCACAGCTCCTGCCATTGCGGCTAATTGGGGAGTGAACCAGCGAATGGAAGACCACTCTTCTCTCTCTCTGCCTCTCCTCTCTCTGTGTAACTCTGACTTTCAAATAAATAAATAAATCTTTCTTTAAAAAAAAAAACTGTAATAGCATATGGATCATAACATTTCTTTACTAGATGTTACTAGTTATAGAACTTAAAAATTGCTACTACACTACTCAGATGTTTTATTCATTCCTTTATTGGTTGGTTGTGCTTTCTAGGAATTTGTCTATTTCATCTAAGTTTTAAACTTTTTACTAAAGTTTTTTTATAGTTTACTCTTATTGACTACTTAATAAAGCGAGGATCTATGGTGATAGTACCCTTGGTATTTCTGATATTAGTGGATTATATTTTCTCTTTCTTTCTTTTTTATTAATCATATATGGGGGTTGTCAACTTCATTAGTTGTTTCAAAGCACTAACTGTAGACTTTTTCTCTCCTGTTAGGTTTAGGTTCTATTAATTTCTACTCAATATCACTTCCTTCCACATTGTCTCTGATTTTACTTCTTATTTCTTGCAGCTTCTTTGATAAAGACTTAGACCTTTGATACTTATTTTACTTTAATAAATACATTTGAATGTGAAAGCTTTCATTGAAACAAGGTATATTCTGCATCCTTGTTTGTTAGGTCATAACTTCATAAACATTCAGTTCAAATTAATTTCAAAATTTTATTGTGATTTTTTCTTTTCTTTAGTTCCTTAAGTGTATGTTTTTTCATTTCAAGCATTTGGGAGCATTTCTAATCCTCTGTTTTGGTTCGTTATTTCTAGTTCACATTTCCTGTAATGATGAAATACTCTGGATTCAGGTGTTCCCTCATGGGAAAAAAAAGCTTCAAGCCTAATCCACTTCAGGAGAAAAGATCCCCCCTTCCCAAGTCCAATTCTTCCATGATTAAATATTGAAAGATGATACCAGGAATCAAGAAAAATGCTTTTAATAAAGTGTTTCATGTACTTAAATATCATTATATCATTTTATTATTATTATAACAAACATATAAAAGTGACTGTATTTTACTTTTCAGGCTGTAATCTGATGATCTCAGACATCAGGTATAAAATCTACTATAATAAAAAATCTTAAATCAGCTATAAATGATTTGAATCTATGGCTCTTTTATGGATTGAGTTTTTCATTTTCATATAGATAAAAGTAGAATGGTAATTGAGCACTGTTTTGTCTGTTAGTGAAAGTTTCATCCTATTTGAGATTGTCTTTGCCCACTACCCATAGTTTCCACAGTCTTACATAATCACAAATGAAGAAGACCTATCTATTCTGTTCTGAACATGGAGAGTACTCATAAAGTCAAATATGCTCAAGGATATTTATTATGGATATGGAAATGCATCATGATTTCTTCCTTGAAAGACATGATAGCTCAGTACAAAAATAAAGAGTAAAAATATGACACTAAAATTACAAAGCAAGATAGGAATTATCAGTCTTTATTTCTAGCTTCATGACTGAGATGGAAATCTGAAAGCCCCTTACCTCAAAGTGATGCTAATTTGGCTGTGTAATGCTTAAGGAATCTTTGGCCTCTCTGACCAGAAGCTGACAAGTCTCAAAGCTGACAGTTTCCTCCTCAATCTACCTTGGGGTTGATGAAAACTGCTGAAAACATTGGCGTTTTAAAAACTATGTACCATCTCAAATCAATCAAGGGGGCATATGACATGGGTAATTTGATAATCTAATAAAAAGATCTAATCTTTAATCATATTTAACATTTTCAGTGTGAAAATGGTAAGTAGTTTTATGAGATAGAAATCTATGTGCAGCCTTAAAAATTTATATAGTGGATCAGCTTTATAAAGTTTCTGAAATAAATTTCAAAGGTACTCTGATTTTAAGATGTGCTATTATCAAGTAGTGTCCATAGTGTGGTAAAATTAAGATTTACTTAGATTTTACAATTAGTACTATATATTTAGGAAACAGCTGTCATTTTCATCTTCCATTATTTTTCCCTTATATTTCTGCTTTAATGATTTCATTCTTATAGTTTCCTTTTTGAAATTTTTGCAGAGGTTGAAATTAGCATAATTTAAAACCTTGCTTTTTGAGACCATAAAAAGGTTGTCATGAAACAGCTGTCTCATGAATATTGGTGATGAATGAACATTGTATCTGAAGTAGTAGTAATAGTTGGGCAATCATTGTTTGTGAGTGATGACTAGCATATAGCTTTTGCACTGTACTGATAAAAACTTTAAGGAAATAACAATGGACACTAGGCCTGTAATGTATGACAGTGTTTCCAAATTGATAGTGATCTGGCTTTTAATATCTGCTACACAGTGTACTAAGTTATTTATATGCAATCTCATTTAATGTCCATAAGTATCACATAAAGGCGGTACTATTTGACTCCTGAAATAGATGAGAAGGTTAAAGATTATAGAAGTCAAGCATTTGTCCAAATGTATCACTTGAGTGATACAGAAAAATGAATCCAAGAAATTTTGGGGTGCTTATTCCCAATGTATTCTTTTAAAAATATAGAAAACCTAAAAACAAATATTATGATTCTCTATTTTTTTAAAGATTTATTTATTTATTTGAAAGTCAGAATTGCACAGAGGGAAGGAGAGGCAGAGAGAGAGGTCTTCCATCTGATGATTCACTCCCCAATTGGCCACAATGGCTGGAGCTGCACTGATCCAAAGCCAGGAGCCAGGAGCTTCCTCCAGGTCTTCCCACTTGGGCGCAGGGCCCAAGCACTTGGGCCATCTTCCACTGCTTTCCCAGGCCATAGCAGAGAGCTGGATCGGAAGTGGAGCAGCCAGGACTTGAACTGGCACCCATATGGGATGCAGGTGCTGCAGGCCACAGCTTTAACCCACTGAGCCTCAGTGCCAGCCCCTATGGTTCTCTATTATTTAGACAAATGTCATCCTTGATCTCAAGGTCATCTTTCAGGTGAAGACACTGATGACTTTTGGTTATTATTTAGAGCTATTATATAGAGCTTTCTGATTTTAATATGATACTGAATTTAAATGGGAGATAAATCTGAGATCTATTAATAGTCAAAAATGCCGAGAAAAAAAATAGGAAGAAACATTCTTTGTTTCTGGATAGCCTATTATTGTGAAAATGTGCTAACAGTATACATTGTGTTGCTGGCTTTTCTCAAGAGGTGTGGAAATGATGATCCTATAAACATTTGACAGTAGTGATTTTAACTCTTTAAAAATATACCTTTTACCTCAACACCCAGATTTAACTGTTGAAACAAATCTTAAAGCCAGTCATTTGGCACAGTGGTTAAGAGAGCCACGTGGGGTACCCACATCCCATATCAGAGTGCCTGGATTTGAGTCCATGCTTTGCTCCCATTTCCAGCTCCCTGTTAATGCACACCCTGTGATGCAGCAGATGTGGCCTCAAACAGTTGAGTCTGTCATCCATATGGGGATTCAGTTCATGGTTCGTGGCCTTGGCCTGGCCCCTGTCTTCGTGTTTCAGACCACTTACAAAGTGAACCAGGGGATGAAGCCTTCTCTCTTCCTGTCTCTCTGCTTTTCAAATTAAAAGATAGTAATAATAAAGTATATAAATTACCTCAACACTTAGTTTTAATGTCTAAGACAAATCTTAAACATACTTGTAGTACCAATGTTCAAGTGACACAAATAATTAAAACTGCTTATTTTTGGGCCCATGTCATGGCACAGTGGGTAAAGTCATTGTCTGTGAAGCGGGAATCCTGTATGAGTGCCAGCTTGGGATTTTGGGTCCAGGATGCTCCACTTCTGGTCAAGCTTACTGGGCTTTCTGGACAAATGGTGACTGCCATCCCCAGCTTCTGTCTTTAAGATGTAAGCTCTTTGTGTTGTGTTCAGGGAAAGATTTCGTCCCTGGTTAGGTACATATCCCAATCCAAAAGGCTGTCCCCTCAATGCTTTCAAGATGTCCATTCTACAATTAAAAGTAAATGACTAAAATGGTAGTGACAAGTTTAATCATTTGTGGAATATGGCAAATATGTTTTGCTGTTGATTTTAATACTAAATTGTATAATTTCGAACTGGCTTTCTGATTAAGGAAAGATATCACTTTCTGAAGCATAGAACAAAATGTCTATTAACCCGCACCCCTTAGGATTGCTTTTTGCAATCCTTACGTTTTTGTGGCAGTGAGAGATAAAAATTAATGCTCTTGCCTCTTTCTATTGGTATTTATAGCAAAGACTGATGCTCTGCATGTGTGGTCTTTTCTCTCTGCCTGTATCTCAAACTATCCTTGAAGTGAGTTCATGATAAAGCTTATATATCTTCTTCTAACTAAATTGGAGAGGGGAGATGTAATCATCTCGTGCATTTTGTAGCTATTGCAGTCTCACCTGATCATTCAATGTGGAACGTAGTTGAGGACCTCATATAATTTCTTACACTTTACTCATCTTTGCTCTAGAATTCACAATGCTATGGCTATTATTCTTACATATTCAGCCTCCTCATAAAATAAAACCAAAGCAAACAGCTAAATAAACACATTACTAACAAGTTTTTTTTTGCTTTGGTTGTAATAAATGAGTTCTTTTCACTATCAGTTTTGAAGTCATCTCCTAACAGAAAAGCTACAATAATCTAAATGATAGAGATGCTATAATTTTGTCTGGTTCTTGCTTCAATTTATTGGGAGCCAAACTGAGCTGAGTTTACAAGCCTTTGTTTCAAATATTTACTGGCATCTTAAAACCAGTCCTCAGAGTTCCATAACATGTTCTAAAAATAAATTACATTCTGTGCAAATGTCAATGGGTCACACAAAGGCTATATTTTAGAATGTAAGAGCTGCATGGACTTTTAGAACTCCTGTAGCTTAAACTGTTTATTTCAAAGTTGGGAAAGTAGAGAGAGAGGCATGTGACTTGCTCAGGTCTCCATGGCAGGTCCAAAGAATGAACCAAAGGTTACTGACACTCTATACAGAACTCTTGTTAATGTATGGTTGCCTCCCCTAGAACATATATATAAGTGTGTACACGTTCATGTCCTAAAGTGTAAACAAATATACGTTGTGATATTCCATATCTCTAAAGGTACACTTATCGATGCAAGATCAAAGAGTGGGAAAACATGAATGTTAATATTTTTAAGGTTCAAGAGCAAAGGTATTTGTGAAAAGGGGAAGTTATTTTAAGCCAGGATGGTCGTTGTGAATCCATGTACTGTCAACATTAAATTCTAATGTGCTACAAGATAAGGTAAGTACATCTCAAGGTAATTTGAACAGCTGAAAAGCTTGAACTAAAAATGACCAAAATGTAATATATACGTGGAAAAGCTCATCCAATGTCATCTTTGCTAAAAGAAATTGAAAAAAAAAGAATTTGAATTAAGTGTTTTATCACTGTTAACTAATAATCAAATAATTCATAATGCAGTATTGAACAATTAATGTAAAATAACAATCAACTGTTATTCTGAATTATATGAATCACTATTTAGAAAATATAAATATGTTTATTTTTAATTGTTTTTCTTTCTTCAAGAGATATTTTCTTAAATAACTCATTGAACTTAACCACCCTTTTACCCTTATAATTGAGATTATGTCTTATCATCTGAACTATCATGATTACTTTTATCAGATTTAAATATATAAACAGAAGTCAAACATACAATTAAACTATATTTTGCATCTCTCTTCCTATCTTTTATTATGGTAACAACCCTTTCCAAAACCTAATTCATTTGAGTATATCAAACAGTAAACATTGTAGGAGTGGTGCCATATAGAATACTAACAAAGGCATCTATAAGAGCTGCAAAAAACTCGTCTACAGATGAGTCAAACAAGTACACAATACGATAACCAATGAATTGTAACATTTCAGGGTGCTGTGATTGTCAAGTATCCATCCTGTGTATTAAACCAGAGAACAGCTACATTTGCCTTTCAAACTTTGTTTTCCTCTCAAAACTACGGAATGGTCCCTCCCCACAGAGAAGGATGATTTTGCAGACTAGGCATTGTTTGTGGTGTTATTATGTAGAAGGGTGGTGGGAAGTTCCTTGCCCAATTCCGGCTTCCTCAGGGTCCCAAGGAGTTGTTTCCTCTTGACACAAATATTCTGAAGGTCTGCCCTACTCTGTTGCCTTGTGTGTGCTTCAGAGGAAGGGAGGGGACACCCTTTTCCACTCAGAGAAGGAATCCCATTCAGACGCGGTGTGGGTGGGAGCAAGCTCTGTGTCACAGAGCCTGCTTATCTATGAGGAAGCTCCCTGAAACTGCTGGGCTTTGCTTTCTGTCTCATTATGAAATGCATCTCCATTTCTTCCAAAACATTACTCAATTGTTTAAAAACCTGCGGATGATTGTTCTTCCAAAACCCAAGAATGTTCTTTAGAGACTATAGATTATTTTCTAAGAAAGTAAACTGATCATGTAAAGCTCTTGTTAGGGCTAACACATGGTTCTGAACATCTTCTGTTCTTCAAAATTACATCATATTTGATACGTTTAGCATTTTAATGTTTCTAAGAATAAATCACAGGGTATTGTTATCTCGGGAGATCCTCATCAATTCACTACTTTCAAAGCACTTGTAACCTGGCAGAAGTACAAAAAATGTTTCTCTTTGTAATATGTATCTGAAAGAATCAGAGCAGTGTTTCATTTTTGCCTTTTGCCCATTTAATATTACAAACTTTAAAAAAAACTTTTAAGTCTCTATTGAATTCTGTGACATTCTAGACTCTAGATTAGGTGCTCAGAATACGAATATGAGGAACATTCTGGCCTCACAGAGCTTTTTTAATGCTAGAGATGAGTGCATATTATACTACTATGTAGGTGTAAAATAAGAAACCATCAATCCATTTAATAAATGTAAATATTTATCAGGTACAGCAGAATGAGAGCGGAAGGGTGATGGGGTTGGCTAAGTCTTTCAAAGTAGGATCATTTTGAACAGGTTTCTGACCCTGTATTGTTGTTATGGGTTGAATAGCTCCTCTTACCCCAATGCATAGGTTGAAATATATCCCTCACTACCTTAGAATGTGGCTTTATTTGGAGATTGGTTCTTTACCAAGTGAAAATGAGGTTAATAGAGCA
Source organism: Oryctolagus cuniculus (assembly GCF_964237555.1). NCBI lineage: Eukaryota > Metazoa > Chordata > Mammalia > Lagomorpha > Leporidae > Oryctolagus > Oryctolagus cuniculus. The sequence goes on from NC_091436.1 coordinate 58,294,981, forward strand.
GTTCCTCTTCCAGTGTGACTGGTGTTACAAAAATGGCAAATACTGAACACACTGGCACAGAATGAGAACGCCATGTGAATGTCCTGGTGGAGGTCGGAGTAATGCATCCTCAAACCAAGGAACCTCTGCAGCTGGCAGACACCGCAAACTGGGAGAGGCATGGAACAGACTTTCCTCACAGCCCTCGGAAGAACCAAAGGCTTCAGGACTCCAGAGCTGGAACATAAAACATTTCTGTTGTTTTAACCCCCACAATCTGTGAACAGTAACCCTAGTGAACTATTGCAGGAGGGCAAAGTCTTAGAGGGAGGGAGAAAAAGTGAGTTTTGTGAGGAGCTCCTACTGTCTGTGAGTGAGAGGCTCAGAGGAGCAGGCAACAGCAAGGTACTTGGAGATGAGGGCATGTGAGTAGGCAGCAGTGATTGTGAGAGCCATGTTTAGGAGCTGAACTAATCAACCAGCAATCTGAATTAGCAGAGTGGTGGGGGTCTACTTCATTGAATCAAGATCAGCCCACAGCAATATGAATGCTGTTTTGGGGAAGAAAACTAGAGGAGGGGGAAGAAGTGTTACGAACAGGGAGACTCAGTGGCCATACCTACCAGAGTCCATGGATTCAAGGGCAATTTAAGATATCCATAGGGAAAATTGCAGATGGTACCATCTTCCCTGTAGAGACCCAAACATCCAACCAAACTGTTGGGAAGTTCATTCATGAGTTTGTTTCCCAATATTAACTAAAATCAAAGAACTGGAAAAATCCTGCCTGAATCTTAGCAGAGATCAGTGTGTCTTTCCTCCAACTTGCAATTATCATGCTCCTTGGAAAATGCTTACTGGCTTGGGACCCTTGACTTCTGGGGAATAGACTCCCGATCATGAGATACATTTTTGTTAATGGCAGGTTCTGTTACTTACTAATGGACAAACTCCCAAATGACTAACCACTGTGCTTCACTGGCTCTTTATAAAGTAGCCTGCAGTGCGGATAATCATTTGCACTGAATCTGATATGCAGTCTAGCTGAACTGGCCTGGAGAAAATCGCAGGGTGAAAAGCCAGTCTTAGAAGTGGAAATTACAAAGCTGAGCGTACTTTGAGCCAGTTGGCCTATTCAGAACCAACTTGATGTTTGACAATATCACAAAGGAACATGACTGAAAATAAAAAGAACTCTAAAAATACGTTTCTGGATGTTTAGTAAATTGTTAGTTTTACCCTGGCTATTTAAATATTCCTTGGTGTTTTGTTCTTTTCTATTTGGCATAGACTTAGTACATATGACAATATAGTGACATTATCATCTGTGAAGTCACAGAACATCTGTGTAAAGCCTTACTCCTGAAAAATTTTCCTGTCCTGTGATAATTTTTATGTACAAATACTTACCCTCTTTATTTGCCTTTTCATATATATAGTCACGTGTGTGTGTGTACAAAATCCCATACCAGAAGACAACTCCCCTTCCATCTCACCGATGGTTTCTCTAACAAGCAGAAAAGTAACAACAACAAAATAGCAGATTATAGTGTCAACTGTGGAGAGAGGGGAGATTTCTGAAGAATGCACTATGAAGAAGTGTGTAATATGAACAGGAAATCTGTGTTGTAAATACCAAGCTACATCGCTATTTGTGTTCAGGATCTTATTTCTCCAAAACACTTTCTGAAGTGAAATAGTGGGGGCAGGGAAGGGAGGCAGTCAAGAGGCTAAGTGTGTCTGCAGAGTAAGACTGTAGTAACAATTTTCAGCATTTACTGAGTTTTTATCACCTGTTGGTTTCATTACCAAGCACTTTATGTAGTTCACAGCCATCGTCCAGTTTTGAATAAAAACAAAATATGGGATTTTGATTATTATTCTTTTTCCGCTTGGGAAAATAGAGTCTCAGAAAGGTAAAATAGCTGATCTAATAAGTTTAGTAATGATAAGTCTGGTTTTTCACAGGAAGAAACAATCATTGGGCAGAACAATATCAAATGTTTGAAGGAAGGAAATCGTGTGTGTGCGTGTGTGTGTGTGTGATGTGTGTGTTTCTGGTGTGTGAATGTGTGTGTTTTGTATTTGTGATATCTGAGTAGGCATTGGGGTCAGGAAGGCCGTGGAAGCTGCTTGCCTCATCCTCAAGGACTCTGTGTGAGTGGGAACATCCTTACAATGGGGATTCTGGGATGTATTTTGCGCTTGAGGAAATACAACAGTATTTAGTAGGTCCTCTCAAATGAACTGTGATTCCAAAGATAAGATGACTTGTGGTCCTCAGCCAGTGTGGCACAGGTCCTTTTGTCTTTTCTTGAGGCTCACCAGTCCCACAAGGGCAAGCACATGTTGTCTGCATCTCTCCACAAGGCCACAAACCACAAAAGGCCTAGAGAGGAGCTCCCTCATAAACTGAATAAAAAAAAAAGCAACATGAAAATGCAGCAGGCTCAGGAACATTTTATGCATGTATAGACTGTACCTAATTTTTACCTGAAGGAACAGTTCGTTCACATCGACTGTGTAATATATAAATTTGGCTGGAACTTCTGCTTGCAGGGCTGAGTGATCCAGAGGGATGAGACTGCACAGCTTCGGGAAATCTTTCACCAGCCAGCCTTAGGGTTTTGCAAATTCATGGGCTCCTGATAGTAAAAAACCCCCTCCTAGACTGGCGTATATTTGTAGTTTGGCACCTCCTGGTTTCTGATGTAGGATTATTTCCTCCCAACTTCAAATATTCCAGTCACAGTAAAACTCGTGCTGCTGTTTTTTGGTTTCCTTTCATTCAGATGAAAACTTATATTTGGCAGTGTTTAAATACATAAACAAATACAAAATAGTAAATTTCAAAATAAAAAAAAACTAGAAATATATTTCATTCCTTACAGTCTCTGTGACCTTGGGAGCTGTTGGCCAGTTGACAGCAGGCACTCCATAGACTGATGCTGTTGACCTCAGCCAGTGGCTTTCCAAGAACTTCAATGGTAAGAGAGTTCTTCAATGGGAGACTCTTCAGTTTAAATATTGTGTTTTCAATGCCTCACACCTGCTACTAGATCCAGAGAGGGCCTGGAATACACAGGGAGATACAGTGGGAGAGATCTTAGGTCAGGGCTATAAAAACAAGCACTATTTGTTTGTTTTGCAACCCCAAAAAATAGCCACTTCCTCTCTGAAGAGCAGTGATAAGCACTCCTGAAAGCCTATGCCGGGCTCTTAATGAAATTAATCTTTCTATCTTAAGTCACAAAAAAGAGACTGCAGTCTTCATTGTTAGCACTAGAGTTCCCACCCAATTTCCTCAATACCACTGCTCCTTTTTCACAATCCTTTTCCTTCCGGCCTCCACAAATCTGAGGAGGTTGAAAACATAAAAATAACACAAGGATGAAGACACAAAAACAGCACACACTCACATGTCGCACGCACACAGTGCCTCACAACACACAGCAGTTCCAGGATTTCCAGAGACTAACATTTTATCTGTCAACTGGCTTTTTAAAAATGAACCACAGAGAAATGTATCTCTTCCTCTCCTGTATGTCACTAAGTATAAGAATGTACTGCTGATTGGAGACAAAGTCATTGCAATCCTATGAAAATACAAAGGTTAATTATTTACTTGCTTTTTGTAACAAACATGTGTTAAGTGTGGCAGTCTTATTGACTTTGCATTAGGTGAGTGATAATTTTACTGTTAATGTTTCTACCTATACAAATTAACACTAAATTTATAGTTCTCAGAAGACAGATAAAGATCTATATTGCAGCACAAGCTTTAATTATTTCCATGGAAGTACATTTGAGATTTGCCTACTATAGTGGCCTTCTTAAAATATACTTTCAGAGGTAACTTAAGTTCTTTGCAGCAATATGAAGGCTTCTGTGAAAGAACTGATAAGATCGCAGCCACCATAATATGTTCAAAAAAGAAGACAGTGTCTAGTAGAATGTTGGTGAGAAACTATTTTGTGAGTTTATGTTTGATTTATAATACCTTAAGAGAGCACAAATACTGGAAGAGGTAACTCTACCATGGTTTTAACAGCATTTCAAAAAAGAAAAAGGCAGTTTGGGTTAATTTTATGTCACTGTTGTTACTATCTTCCCAGAAATCCAAGCCATGTTTTCATAAGGCAATCATCACTCATGGAGATAGTATTCTAAGTATCAGACTGTAACTAGCACATATAGAGAAAATTTAGTTTTCTCTATAGCTGTTTTCTCAAATGGTTTTTGAATATTTTAAATATGACTTGCTTAAACTGAGATGTTCTGTAAACATAAATGTATGTTATATTTCAAAGATAGTATAACATTATATATCATTCATTGTAAAGTTTTTAGACTATATTTTTACAATATTTTGATACGTTGAGTAAAATAAAGTTCTCATTAAAATTGATTACCCCTGTTTCATTCTATTTTTCATAATGTCACTGATAAAAATTTTAAATTATAGAAGTGGCTCATATTCTTTCAGTACAACTTTTTACAGTACAACTCTATATAATTCATTTTTTGGTCCACATCACATGGTAAGTTTTGATAATATATCTTGGAAAAGGAGGTTTAATTTTTTTGAAAAAAGATTTATTTACTTATTTATTTATTTGAAAATCAGAGTTACAGAGAGGTCTTCCATCCACTGGTTCATTCCCCAGATGACTGTACTGGCTGTGCCTTAGACAGGCCAAAGCCAAAAGCCAAGAGTCAGGAGCTTCATCTGGGTCTCCCACGTGGCAGCAGGGATCCAAATATTTGGTCTATCTTCTGCTGCTCTTCCCAGGCCAGTATGAGGGAGCTAGATGGGAAGTAGAGCATCTGGGACTCAATCAGATCTCTCAAAAAACAGTGTAAATTCTTGATTTGTTGTCAATAGTTGCTTTTTTTTCCTCTATAAAGTACTGTTGTTATTTTTTTGTGAAATAGCAAAGTCTAATAATAATTGTCTTCTTAGGGCTGGCATCGGGACTTAGTGAGTTGAACTGCTGCCTGTGATGCTGGATCGCACAAAGACACCAATTCATGTCCCAACTGCTCCACTTCTGATCCAGCTTCCTACTAATGCCCCTCGGAAAGCAGCAGAAGAAGGCCCAAGGGCTTGGGACCCTGCACCTACATGGGTAAGCTGGATGAAGTTGTTGGCTCCTGGTTTTAGCCAGGCCCAGCCTTAGCTGTTGTAGCCATTTGGATACAGATGGAAGTTTCTCTCACTCTCTCCCTTCCCCTCTGTAACTCTGCTTTTAATATAAATAAACAAAATTTTTTTAAAAAATTATCATTTATATATGCTTAATATTACAAGACATTATAAGTGTATCTCTATATTTCCAGTAGGACTAATGTTGTTCTCTGCAGTGTCAGATTAAAACTTACTATGTTATCTTATGGCCGCCAGCACAGCTGGTTTCTGTCACAACCTCAATCTTCATCATTAGATTCTTGGATATTCTTTCAACCCTAAGAGTTTATTGTTGCTGTTGTTCTTGAGAGATGAAGGGTGAGAAGGCTTCCATGTGTTGGTTTATTGCTCAAATGCTTATAGTGGCTTCTGACTGGGGCCAACTCTGGTGCTGAGAAATCAATCCAGGTCTCCCTTCTGGGTGACAGGAACCCAATAATGCGTCCATCATTGCCTCCTCCTAGAGTCTATATTGTCAAGAAGCTGGAGTCAGAAGCTAGAGACTCATAGGGAACCCACACAACAGGTGTGGGATGAGTGCATCTTAAACTTCATCTTAAGTACTAGGCTAAATAATCTCCCCCAAAAGGCAGACATTTGGTGTCTTGGTTAAAATTGCTTGGTAAGCCAGCATTCCATATCAGAATGCCTGGGTCCCACTGCTTGTTCTACAGACCCAGACTGAGTTCTGAGCTCATGGCTTTGGCCTTAACAAACCCCAACAGTTGCAGGCATTTGAGGAGTGAATCAAGAGATGGGAGATACCTCTGTCTATCTCTAAACAAAATGAAAATAAACAGAAACTACAAGAATAAATGTATGCATCCACCTCAAGCATCTTTTTTTTTTCATTTTCAATTCTCTTTATATACAGATCAGTTTAGCACATATTAAGTAAACATTTCAACAGTTTGCACCCACACAGAAACATAAAGTGAAAAATACTGTTTGAGTACTAGCTATAGCATTAAATCACAATGTACAGCACATTAAGGACAGAGATCCTACATGAGGAGTAAGTGCACAGTGAATCCTATTGTTGACTTAACAAATTGACACTCTTGTTTATGGCATCAGTAATCACCCTAGGCTCTTGTCATGAGTTGCCAAGGCTATGGAAGCCTTTTGGGTTCACCGACTCTGATCTGATTTAGACAAGGTCATAGTCAAAGTGGAAGTTCTCTCCTGCCTTCAGAGAAAGGTACCTCCTTCTTTGATGGCCCGTTCATTCCGCTGGGATCTCACTCACAGAGATCTTTCATTTAGGTGTTTTTTTGTTTTTTTTTTTTGTTTTTTTTTTTTGCCAGAGTGTCTTGGCTTTCCATGCCTGATATACTCTCATGGGATTTTTAGCCAGATCTGAATGCCTTAAGGGCTAATTCTGAAGCTAGAGTTCTGTTTAGGACATCTGCCATTCTATGGGTCTGTTGTGTATCTCGCTTCCTATGTTGGATCGTTCTGTCCCTTTTTTATTTTCAGCTCTTATTTTCAGACACTAGTCTTGTTTATGTGCTCCCTTTGGCTCTTAGTCCTATTATTATGATCAATTGTGGGCCGGCGCCCCGGCTCACTAGGCTAATCCTCCGCCTAGCGGCGCCGGCACACCGGGTTCTAGTCCCGGTCGGGGCGCCGAATTCTGTCCCGGTTGTCCCTCTTCCAGGCCAGCCCTCTGCTGTGGCCAGGGAGTGCAGTGGAGGATGGCCCAGGTGCTTGGGCCCTGCACCCCATGGGAGACCAGGAAAAGCACCTGGCTCCTGGCTCCTGCCATCGGATCAGCGCGGTGCGCCGGCTGCGGCGGCCATTGGAGGGTGAACCAACGGCAAAGGAAGACCTTTCTCTCTGTCTCTCTCTCTCACTGTCCACTCTGCCTGTCAAAAAAATAAATAAATAAATAAAAATAATAAAAAAAATGATCAATTGTGAACAGAAATTGATCACTGGGACTAGTGAGATGGCATTGGTACATGCCACCTTGATGGGATTGAATTGGAATCCCCTGGTATGTTGCTAACTCTACCGTTTGCCTATTATGCCCTGAGAAGTACACACACTGTGAGTATGTCTGTCAGTCAAAACTCATCTATTGACTGCTTTCTTTATGTTTGGCTCTCAGCTAATGCTTTTGAAGAAGTAGAATGAGATTTTTTTTTTCCTGCTCTCAAGTAATTGATAATCTTATTGTTGAAGATACAAAATGACTTGCACCAAACATGTGAGAAATAATATATGATAGAAAGTTTTGTCATGAAAATAAACATTCTGGTTTCCTTTGAAAAATGAAAGCCCTGGCATGCATTGCTGCAGTGGCAACCATTGTCTGAAGCTGAATAGCTACTGCATACATTAGCTGGGAATACAATCTGCAACGTGCTATTTCACATTATCCATCTGGCTCATATGGGTATGTGAGTATTCAGTTCTTGGCCAGATAATTATTAATTCTCCTTTCATTTCCCAGCTTTGAATGTGAGATTCTTGATCTTTCTTAAAGGCTATTCTGTCAAAGTAGAGTTGGATTCATTGTCCTTCATAATTTCTATTAAAAAGGAATAAATTGATAAATGTTCTTGTCCTTCCCTATTGGTAAGAAATATCTAGGTGGTGATTCAGATTCTAAGCATTAGGAAAAGTTATAAATGATCTGATTGAACTTTTCATGACAGTACAATTAATTCAGTATTTGGCCGATCTAACTTCTTCCATTAGTGTGAGATGCTTTTTTTCTTGGTAAATGAATACTGGCATGGGATTGCTAATAATCTCTTCATATGTCTCTGTTATCTAACCAGCAGAAAAGGGATGACATGTAGTAAAACATTGTGATGTCATTGTTTACTAGCCCATTCAGAATTGACAGTGGTAATGCAGCATCATGGAAAAGTGAATGACCACTTAGCCCTGCACATTTCTAAATATCAAGAGGTGTGCTTGTCACATAACATTTCTTATTGGAAAGTATATGGAGTCAATATTTCCCTTATTAGACAGCCACTACATTAGTGATTGGGGATATTGTGTCCTTTCAAGTACGAGTGAATAATGTAATTCTTTCTGCAAGTAAAAACTTATAAAAGAAAGAAAATGAATAGTAATATGTACAGATGAGTGTGTTATTTATAAGAAAATTGAAACATCTCAATTATATTAACAGAGCAGTAATATAATTATTGGATTAAGATGGCACTTTGAAACTGGTAAAATATTCCTTGCAATATGTATATAAGATTATTGTAAGTAATTCAGTGTAAAATTAGAGAGTATGTTTTAGAATTTTTCTACCTTAAAGAAATAGACATTGTTCTCATAGTTCTAAGTAGGAACAAAGAAAAAAAATTGCCCAGAGACAATGACATTCTAGGCAGATGAGAAAAGTTGTCTGAGGGTAAGGGCATGGCCAGGCCAAATATGCAGTTGAGTTCCAGTTTCCATTTTCCAAATGCTTGCTTCTGTTTTCTGTGTAGTAATTTGTCTGTTCTTCATCAAGGGCTGAAAAATAAATTAAATCACCATTTTTTTTATCAACCACCCTATACACTGAATAGCATTCTAAATTACCTGAGGTATAAAGTAAACTAAAAACATAGAACCTACTTTCTTTTTTAGATTTATCTATTTATTTGAAATACATTATAAAACAGAGAGAGAGAGAGAGAGAGAGAGAGAGAGTGATAGGGAGAGAGAGAATATCTTTCAGACGCTTATTCAGTTTCAAATAGCAAGGATTGGACCAGGTCAAAGCCAAGAGCCAGGAACTCTATTTGGGTCTCTCATGTGGATTGCAGGGACTCAAGCACTTACACCATCTTCTACTTCCCAGCTGCATTGAAATCAAAGGAACCCATACTCACACCAGCACTCCAAAATGGGATGTGGCTGTCCCCAGCAACAATTTAACACGCTATGCCAGAATGCCAACCCTCATAGTCCCTGCTGTAAGGAAGCATATAAAATATGTTGGGATTCAAGGCATTAACAGATAAAGCATACTACTTGATAATATGTAATTAAGTCTTGTAGGACTTTAGCAAAGTTTAGGAGAGTTTTTATCCTGAGAAAGCCACATGAATCAACAGTTGAGCTTGATTAGAGTGCTTATCAAATGATAAAAATTATACAAATAGCAGGCAAATCTAGATAGAAAGTCCTTTTCACTTAGCATTTCAACATTTTATACATCTTTAAGGAGAATGAAAAATTGTGTACGAGAAATTTGAATCTACTTTGTTTGCTATAAAGAAATAATACCACACTTTCATATTCTCTGCTAAATTCCTTATAAAGCAAAGTGATGCCAAATCAACCTGTTTCTAACTTGGTCCTTTTGTAAGTGAAGGAACTGAGCCCTGGGGAGATGATGTGCTTTGACCAGGAGTACTTAACTGCTTCCAGGTGTCCATAAACAAGTTAACTTGATAGCTGGTATTCTGCCTTGATTTTTTTAGGATTTTATTTATTTATTTGAGAGGTAGAGTTACATACAGTGAGAGGGAGAGACTGAGAGAAAGGTCTTCCGTCTGCTGGTTGACTCCTCAAATGACCGCAGCGGCTGGAGCTGCGCCGATCCAAAGCCAGGAGCCAGGAGCTTCTTCGGGGTATCTCACATGAGTGCAGGGGCCCAAAAACTTGGGCCATCTTGTACTGCTTTTTCAGGCCAGAGCAGAGAGCTGGATGGGAAGAGGAGCAGCCGGGACTCAAACCAATTGCACCACAGTGCCAGCCCTTCAATGTTCAAATTGACAGATAAAGCATGTTTGTAGGTCACCATTAAGATACAGACCCAGAAATACTTACGTGGCACATAGTAAATGCTTTAATTTTAACATTTAAAATATATATTTTTTTTAAAAAAAATCAGCATTTTATTGGATATTGGATGTTCAGTGTGATTTTTATTTCAAAATTATGCAAATGAGTGGGGCCTAGAAGGGCATGATGATCTTCTTGACACGTAGGAACTCTTAAAACCTTCATGTGGCCTGTATATTTGAAACCTATTTCAGTCTTTATATTGAAGACCACATGGACACTATAAGAAACAGTGACTTGATCAGCCCTTGTCCTGACTGTTGATGTACAATTTAATACTTTATCCCTTTTAGTATTTTTTTTTCCTACTTGATACTATTGGTTGAACTCTGTAATTAACACACAATTATTCTTAGTTGTTTAAATTTAACTGAAAAGTGATCCCTGTTAAATATAAGAGTGGGAATAAGAGAGGGAGATGTACAGTTCAGCACATGCTCAATCGGACTTGCCCCAAACAGTAGAGTTAGAAACGTGCCAGAGGATTCCAATTCAATCCCATCAAGGTGGCATGTACCAATGCCATCTCACTAGTCCAAGTGATCTATTTCAGTTCACTATTGATCTTAATGATAGGTCTAAGAGTCAAAGGGATCACATAAACAAGACTAGTGTCTGTGAATACTAGATGATAGAATAAAAAAGGGAGAGACCCATCCATCATGGGAAGTGGGATACACAGAAGACTCATAGAATGGCAGATGTCCTAAATAGCACTATGGCCTCAGAATCAGCCCTTAAGGCATTCAAATCTGGCTGAAGATTCGATGAGAGTGTTTCAGGCATGGAAACCCAAGACACTCTGGCAAAAAAGAAAAAAAAAAAAAAAACAGAGGACCTAAATGAAAGATCTCCACAAGTGAGATCCCAGGAGAAAGAATGGGCCATCAAAGAAGGAGGTACCTTTCTCTGAAGGCAGGAGAGAACTTCCACTTTGATTATGACCCTGTCTAAATAAGATCAAAGTAAGCAAACTCAAAAGGCTTCCATAGTCTTGGCAACTCATGACTAGTGCCTAGGGAGATTACTGACACCATAACAAGAGTGTCAAATAGTTAAGTCAATAACAGGAGTCACTGTGTACTTACTCCTCATGTAGGATCTCTGTCCTTAATGTGTTGTTCAATGTGAATTAATGCTATAGCTAGTACTGAAACAGTATTTTACACTTTATGTTCTGTGTGTATGCAAACTGTTGAAATCTTTACTTAATATATGCTAAATTGATCTTCTGTATATAAAGAATTGAAAATGAATCTTGATGTGAATGGAATGGGAGAGGGAACAGGAGAGGGGAGGGTTGCGGGTGGGAGGGAAGTTATGGGGGGGGGAAACCATTGTAATCCATAAACTGTACTTTGGAAATTTATATTTACTAAGGAAAAGTTTTAAAAAAAGAAAAATATCAAACTAACTTTGTATTACTCATAATTCATGTAAAAGTCTGTGTTCATATTAAGCTTAGCCCTTCTGGATTTTTCTTAAGTGTGTGTACTATTTTCTTTTTTAAGATTTATTTATTTATTTGAAAGTCAGAGAGAGGGCTCAGAGACACAGAGAGAAATCTTCCAATGGCTGGCTGGTTCACTCCCCAAATGGCCACAGACTGGACCAGGCTAAACTCAGGAGCTTTGAACTCCGTCCAGGTCTTCCACATGGGTGGCAGGAGGGGAGGAGCTGTGCCATCTTCCACTGCTTTCACAGGTGCATTTGCCAGAAGCTGGTTTGGAATTGGAACAGCAGAGGCTCAAAACGGCACCCATATGGGATGGTGGATTTGCAGATGGCAGTTTAACCTGCGGTGCCACAATGCAGGTCCCAGCTACTGCTATCTTCAAGGACATTGGAGCAGTACTTCAACACAGTACACAAACTGTAAGTAAAGACAGAACAAGGTATGAGAATGGGAGAGATCAGGCAATACACATAGCTGAGTGTTCTGCAGCCCCACTCCTATATTTTGTCTTTGTATCATCTTAAAATAAGTAGGACTTCTTGAGGATTCATGCAAAAAAGTCACATCCAGATAAACAAGGTGCTGAAAAATATACATGCCTACCATGTTAGAAGGCACTGCTCTGAATCAGAATCCCTAAGATGGAAAGTGGCACAGATATGTTTGAAACCTTGTAAACGACCACATTGCCAATGTATGCATGTCAGTGGGAATGAAGTTATAAGAGTTGCCACATTAGTTAAAAGAGATGCAATTTAATTATCCATTCATTGGAACACTACCTTACAGTCAGTTAAAAGAATGAGCATTATCTCTATCTTTAGTTCATCCAAAATGCTGGTGGTACATTTGACTTATGTAGAATGAGAAACTGCTTTGAATATTTGAAATCTGTGCCTCTGGCATTCTTCAAAAAGGATCTTATCATATTAGCAACACAAAATGAAGTGAAATCTGAATTTTTAAACACCAGTATTTTTTTAAAGACTTATTTATTTATTTGAACATTAGACTTAAAGAGAGAGAGACAGAGAGATACAGTGCGAGACAGAGATCTTCCATCTGTTGGTTCACTACCCAGCTGGCAGTAAAGGTCAAGGCCAAACCAGACTGAAGCCAAGAGCTCTGATCAGGTCTTCCACAGGGGTAGCAGGGTCCTAAGGACTTGGGCCATCTTCTGTTGCTTTCCCCAGACCATTAGTAGGGAACTGGATTGGAAGTGGAGCGATCAGGACATGAACTGGCACCCATATGGGATGCAGGCATTGAAGGTGGTGGCTTTACCTGCTATGCCGTAAACTCCAATTCTGACCACCAGCATTTTTGATGGATTATGATAATGTGTATATTTGAATAAGTCAAATCCATTATGCAATGAAATTGTGCATTTTAATAGCTTATGATGAAGCAGATTTGTTGTCTAGTTAGTGATACAATTCTGTCTGATTTTGATAATAATTCTGCTACAGTACTGAGACTCCAGTGTGTACATGTGAACTGATGAGGATAATATATCTTTCATTTGTCAGTGTCATGAGAATGACAGGCTGGAGCTCTGTAATAATAAATGACATAAAAGCATATCTTTACCGGACTCAGCTGTGTTTCAGCTGAGATTTGACATTTTCTTTGGCTCACCCTGCAAAAAGATAACAAGCAGAACTTATTTCTATCTTTCTTTTTTGTTTATTTATGACTCACGAATACCTTTAACAAAAATCTGAGGCAAGAATGATCCCACAATAGAGGTATGATGGGCAGCATTGTCAGAGATTCTAATTGTGTTTTCAATTTCACTTGTACTGTTGCTTAATTGAATAACAAAATTATAGGGACAACAGCAGAATTCCCTATCCACCTGCTACAGTTGGGCTTTTTATAATTTGTTTATGTTGTTTGATTTATAAGAAACACACTGAGGAAACAGGTTCTCTGTCTGAATTATGAACTTGATTTCTCTGTTGATAGTTGAAGAATATTAGTCACTGAGTGACAGATTTTGTTGTATATGTTTATATTCATGCTTTCTAGAGTGGTTGTTATATCTTGAATATACCAGCTGTCTTTTGGGACCACTTCACACAATGAGAGTTGTTTTTTTTTTCCTCTTTTAGGATAGTGTTTTTCCCTATCTGCTGTGAGCCATGTGCTATTCCCTCTCCCCCTATTATTTGATGAAATTAAATATTTGAAAGAAAGCCGTTTTCTTTTCAGTTTATTTTGTTCATACAAACAGCACTTAGTTAAAAGATTTTAGTGTTTTTTCCAAGCATTGATAAGTAGAACAAAGAAATCTGACTTGAATTTAATAGCTTTAGATAGTAAACACCACACAACAAATAGAATTCTTTAATAATGATGTGTGATGCGACCTTTATATCAATAAAATATTACAGAATGGATATAAAATCTGTATTTCCTACAGGTATTATTATGCTTAATAAATGGTGCTTCAAGAAGTTTGTGAAAATGGATTTAAATTTGGCTATCTTGCTGCAAAAACTTTTGCATCCAAGGGGTCTTCAAAATGTTCCTTGAAATGGATATTATAAAACAACTATCCATATATTTAAAACATTTTTGGCACCAGAATAAGCTTATCTTTCAGTTCCATTTTTCCATGACTGTTTTGAGGTATGCTGATATTTACTTCTGCAAACAGAAAATAGATATGCTGCCAAGAGGAAATGTGAAAACACTGAATTTGGACAGCAATAGTTGTGTTTGAATAAGACTATTCTAATTTTCCGTTCCCACTGAAATGCTGACTAGCTGTGAAACCTAAATCAGGGGTCTAGAGCTGTGGTGTAATGGGTAAAGCCCCTATCTGCATGCCGGCATCCCATATGGGCGCCGGTTCGAGTCCCAGATGCTCCACTTCTGATCCAGCTGTCTGCTATGGCCTGGGCAAGTAGTGGAAGATGGCCAAGTCCTTGGGCCCTTGCATCACATGGGATACCTTGAGCAAACTCCTGGCCCTGGCTTCAGATCAGTGCAGCTCCAGCTGTTGTGGCCACCTGGGGAGTGAACCAGTGAATGCAAGACCCCTCTCTCTCTCTGCCTCCCCTTCTCTCTCTGTGTAACTCTGACTTACAAATAATTCAATAAATTTAAAAAAAATAAAAAAAGAAATGTAACACTGAGTGAATTAAAACAGTCCCAAAGGGACAAATTTCATATGTTCTACCTGATCAGTTACAACTAACCAAGCACCAAAAAGGAAACATGTTGAAGTGAAATGGACACTATGAGAAACAGTGACTTGATCAGCCCTTGGCCTGACTGTCGAGGAAAAACTGTTAAATATAAGAGTGGGAATAAGAGAGGGAGGAGATTTACAGTTCGGCACATGCTCAATTGGACTTGCACCAAACAATAGTTAGAAACGTGCCAGGGGATTCCAATTCAATCCCATCAAGGTGGCATGTACCAATGCCATCTCACGAGTCCAGGTGATGAATTTCTGTTCACAATTGATCATACTGATAGGATTAAGAGTCAAAGGGATCACACAAACAAGACTAGTGTCTGCTAATACTAACTGATAGAGTTAAGAAGGAGAGAACGATCCATCATGGGAAGCAGGATACACAGCAGACCCATAGAATGGCAGATGTCCTAAACAGCACTCTAGCTTCAGAATCAGCCCTTAAGGCATCGGATCTGGCTAAAAATCCCATGAGACTATTTCAGGCATGGCAAAAAAAAAAAAAAAAAAAAAAAAAAAAAAAACACCTAAATGAAAGATCTCTGTGAGTGAGATCCCAGCGGAATGAATGGGCCATCAAAGAAGGAGGTACCTTTATCTGAAGGGAGGAGAGAACTTCCACTTTGACTATGACTTTGTCTAAATAATATCAGAGTTGGCAAACTCAAAAGGCTTCCATAGCCTTGGCAACTCATGACTAGAGCCTAGGGTGATTACTGATGCCATAAACAAGAGTGTCAATTTGTTAAGTCAACAACAGGAGTCACTGTGCACTTACTCCCCATGTAGGATCTCTGTCCTTAATGTGTTGTAGTATGTGAATTAACAGTATAACTAGTACTCAAACAGTACTTTACACTTTGTTTTTTGGTGTGGATACAAACTGCTGAAATCTTTACTTAGTATATACTAAATTGACCTTCTGTATATAAAGATAATTGAAAATGAATCTTGATGAGAATGGGATGGGAGAGGGAGCAGGAGATGGGAGGGTTGCAGGTGGGAGGAAGGTTATGGGAGGGGGGAGCCACTGTAATCCAAAAGGTGTGCTTTGGAAATTTATATTTATTAAATAAAAGTTTTAAAAAGACACGTAAATCAGGAGTATCTGATAGTAAATCTACCTACATGCATTTCAGCATATATGAGATTCATGGTTAGAGGAAGATCACCCCTTCCATTTAAAGCATAGGGGATAACGAGGTGAGACAGGTAAGTCATTCATGGCTCTGCTGGGACTGATGAACCCAGAACATGCCAGTAGGAAGAGCACCATGGATCAGCTCAACTGTGACAGATTAGTGAGAACGAGATCGATTTTAAAACTGTTGGATTTATTACTGAAGCTACATACCTCTCTATAAATTCACAGCTGACTGACGGAATGTCCTTATAACCACAGGACAAAAAGTACCCGTTTTAGAGATTGACTATCCAGTTTGACTAAGAACTAATTCAGGGTCTATAACAAAGCTATTGCTGCCTGTGATGATATGATATGTAGACCTAGAAAAGTGGTATCTGCCAATTGTCAGGAACCCATACGGACACATTTTCACTGTTCTAACTTATAAGCCATTATTTACACTGCTTCCAGTGAGCAGATCAGGAAGGGCAGCATGGAAATCTTACATTTTGATTTCAAAGCAGGGTTACCCATAGTTGAACCACATGATCTAACTAGGAAGCGAATGTTTCCCCTTCTGCCTCCTTGGGGTTACAGTAGGTGAATGTGCCTCTTACATCTCTCCAGGATTCTGTCTCTTTACAGAGCTGATGTTAATGATGTCTACATGGAGCTGACCATCTATTTTTTTAAGTTCTGAGATGAAATTTGTTAAAATTTACCCTTTCTTTTTAGAGACTACAAAAGGGAAGAAGAAACACAATAGGTTTCAGTTAGGCTTAATGTACATATATTTTGAGAGCTCCAATTTCAAGTGGACCACCATTAAATTATTAAATATTCTATAAATTCCTTAAGAAATCTTACCCAATTAGTGATACTTCCTCAGAATAGAATTTTTTTTTCTTTTTTCTTTTTTTTACAGGCAGAGTGGACAGTGAGAGAGAGAGAGAAAGAAAGGTCTTCCTTTGCTGTTGGTTCACCCTCCAATGGCCACCGCGGCCGGCGCACCGCGCTGATCCGATGGCAGGAGCCAGGTACTTCTCCTGGTCTCCCATGGGGTGCAGGGCCCAAGCACCTGGGCCATCCTCCACTGCACTCCCTGGCCACAGTAGAGAGCTTGCCTGGAAGAGGGGCAACCAGGACAGAATCCGGCACCCCGACCGGGACTAGAACCCTGTGTGCCGGCGCCGCAAGGCGATGGATTAGCCTGGTGAGCTGCGGTGCCGGCCCAGAATAGAATTTTCACAGTCAGGGTGAAGAGGTGCACTGGAGCCTCCAGCGTAGTAATGCAGCCAAGAACATCTCCATGATAATCATCTGTTTCATTTCATCTGGTGAGACCTAGAGAATTCTTTCAGGCTATTTGAGTAACCATTGAATGCAAGTCAAAGGAAAAGCATTTAAAGGCAGGAAGACAGTCATCATCTTCCTTATAAATGCTGATATTTATTGATTTTCTTTTTTTAAAAAAGATTTATTTATTGATTTGAAAGTCAGAGTTACACCAAGAGAAGGAGAGGCAGAGAGAATGAAAGAGAAGTCCTCCACCTGCTGGCTCACTCCCCAATTGGCTGCAACGTTTGGTGCTGCACCGATCCAAAGCCAGGAGACAGGAGCTTCCTCCAGGACTTCCACCAGAGTGCAGGGGTCCTTCGGCCATCTTCCACTGCTTTCCCAGACCACAGCACAGCTGGATCAGAAGTGGAGTAGCTGGGACCCAAACTGGCACCCATATGGGATGCCAGCACCTCAGGCAGTGGCTTTACCCACTACACCACAGTGCTGGCCCCCAGATTTTCTTTGTATATTTTCAGTCACTGAGCTACATACTTCTTAATAAAGAGTAGCTAATTTTATTGTCTCAACATAAGGTATATACTAATATCCACTCAGGTTTCAAAGAAAATTACTGAGAATCTAAAAGTTTAAATAACTTCCTTAAAATCAAACAGCTACTAAAAACCGAGGGAGCTTTCAAACTCAAGACTCTCTCCTGGGTCTGAGTTCTCAAAGAATTTTTTTTTAACTTTTATTTAATGAATATAAATTTCCAAAGTACGATTTATGGATTACAATGGCTTCCCCCACATACCGTCCCTCCCACCCACTACCCTCCCCTTTCCCACTCCCTCTCCCCTTCCATTCACATCAAGATTCATTTTCGATTATCTTAACATACAGAAGATCAGCTTAGTATACATTAAATAAGGATTTCAACAGTTTGCTCCCACACAGAAACATAAAGTGAAAAATAATAGATGATTTTTTTAAATGATGAAGAAATCAGATCAGACCTATTGTCATGTTTAATCCCAGTGAGAGTCAAGTTGGGAGTTGATAATTTCTTTTTTTTTTTTTTACAGAGGATCAGTTTAGTATACATTAAGTAAAGATTTCAACAGTTTGCACCCCCATAGAAACACAAAGTGAAATATATTGTTTGAGTACTCGTTATAGCATTAAATCTCAATACACAGCACATTAAGGACAGAGATCCTACATGAGGAGTAAGTGCACAGTGACTCCTGTTGTTGACTTTACCAATTGACACTCCTGTCTATGCCATCAGTAGTCTCCCTATGCTCCAGTCATGAGTTTCCAAGGCTATGGAAGCCCTCTGAGTTCTCCGATTCTTATCTTGTTTAGACAAGGTCATAGTCAAAGTGGAGGTTCTCTCCTCCCTTCAGAGAAAGGTACCTCCTTCTTTGAAGACCTGTTCTTTCCACTGGGATCTCACTCACAGAGATCTTTCATTTAGGGTTTTTATTTTTTTTTGACCAGAGTGTCTTGGCTTTCCATGCCTGAAATACTCTCATGAGCTTTTCAGCCAGCTCCGAATGCCTTTAGGGCTGATTCTGAGGCCAGAGTGCTATTTAGGACATCTGCCATTCTATGAGTCTGCTGAGTATCTCACTTCTCATGTTGGATCACTCTCCCCTTTATTTATTGCATCGGTTAGTGTTAGCAGGTACTAGACTTGTTTATGTGATCCCTTTGACTCTTAGTCCTTTCATTATGATCAATTGTGAACTGAAATTGATCACTTGGAATAGTGAGATGGCATTGGTACATGCCACCTTGATGGGATTGAATTGGAATCCCCTGGTATGTTTTTAACTCTACCATTTGGGGCAAGTCAGTTTGAGCATGTCCCAAATTATACATCTCTTCCCTCTCTTATTCCCACTCTCATGTTTAACAGGGATCACATTTCAGTTAATTTTTAACACTTAAGAATAACTGTGTATTAATTACAGAATTAAACCAGTAATATTAAGTGGAACAGACAAAAAAACTACTAAGAGGGATAATGTATTAAGTTGTTCGTTAACAGTCAGGGCTATGCTGATCAAGTCACCGTTTCCCATAGTGTCCATTTCACTTCAGGAGGTTTCCTTTTTTGGTGTTCAGTCAGTTGTCACCGATCAGGGAGAACATATGGTATTTGTCCCTTTGGGACTGGCTTATTTCACTCAGCATGATGTGTTCCAGATTCCTCCATTTTGTTGCAAATGACTGGATTTCGTTGTTTCTTACTGCGGTATAGTATTCTAAAGAGTACATATCCCATAATTTCTTTATCCAGTCTACCGTTGATGGGCATTTAGGTTGGTTCCAGGTCTTAGCTATTGTGAATTGAGTTGCAATAAACATTAGACTGCAGACCGCTTTTTTGTTTGCCAATTTAAATTCCTTTGGGTAAATTCCAAGGAGTGGGATGGCTGGGTCGAACGGTAGGGTTATATTCAGGTTTCTGAGGAATCTCCAGACTGACTTCCATAGTGGCTTGACCAGTTTGCATTCCCACCAACAGTGGGTTAGTGTCCCTTTTTCCCCACATCCTCGCCAGCATCTGTTGTTGGTAGATTTCTGAATGTGAGCCATTCTAACTGGGGTGAGGTGAAACCTCATTGTGGTTTTGATTTGCATTTCCCTGATTGCTAATGACCTTGAACATTTTTTCATGTGCCTGTTGGCCATTTGGATTTCCTCTTTTGAAAAATGTCTATTGAGGTCCTTGGCCCATCTCTTAATTGGGTTGTTGGTTTTGTTTTTGTGGAGTTTCTTGATCTCTTTGTAGATTCTGGTTATTAACCCTTTATCTGTTGCATAGTTTGCAAATATTTTTTCCCATTCTGTCGGTTGTCTCTTCACTCTCCTGACTGTTTCTTTTGCAGTACAGAAACTTCTCAATTTGATGCAATCCCAATAGTTAATTTTGGCATTGACTGCCTGTGCCTCCCGGGTCTTTTCCAGAAACTCTTTGCCTGTGCCAATATCTTGAAGGGTTTCTCCAATGTTCTCTAGTAACTTGATGGTGTCAGGTGGTAGATTTAGGTCTTTAATCCATGTTGAGTGGATTTTTGTGTAAGGTGTAAGGTAGGGGTCTGGCTTCATGATTCTGCATGTGGAAATCCAATTTTCCCAACACCATTTATTGAATAGACTGTCCTTGCTCCAGGAATTAGTTTTAGATCCTTGATCAAATATAAGTTGGCTGTAGATGTTTGGGTTGATTTCTGGTGTTTCAATTCTGTTCCATTGGTCTATCCATCTGTTTCTGTACCAGTACCATGCTGTTTTGATTACAACTGCCCTGTAGTATGTCCTGAAATCTGGTATTGTGATGCCTCCGGCTTTTTGTTGTACAAGATTGCTTTAGCTATTCGAGGTCTCTTGTGCCTCCATATAAATTTCAGCACCAATTTTTCCAGATCTGAGAAGAAGGTCTTCGGTATCTTGATTGGTATTGCATTGAATTTATAAATTGCTTTTGGGAGAATGGACATTATGATGATATTGATTCTTCCAATCCATGAGCATGGAAGATTTTTCCATTTCTTGGTATCCTCTTCTATTTCTTTCTTTAAGGTTTTGTAATTTTCATCGTAGAGATCTTTAACGCCCTTGGTTAAGTTTATTCCAAGGTATTTGATTGTTTTTGTAGCTATTGTGAATGGGATTGATCTTAGAAGTTCTTCCTCAGCCATGGCATTGTCTGTGTATACAAAGGCTGTTGATTTTTGTGCATTGATTTTATACCCTGCCAAACTTTGCCAAACTCTTCTATGAGTTCCAATAGTCTCTTAGTAGAGTTCTTTGGGTCCCCTAAATACAGAATCATGTCATCTGCAAAGAGGGATAGTTTGAGTTCTTCCTTCCCAATTTGTATCCCTTTAATTTCTTTTTCTTGCCTAATAGCTCTGGCTAGAACCTCCAGAACTATATTGAATAGCAGTGGTGAGAGTGGACATCCCTGTCTGGTACCAGATCTCAGTGGAAATGCTTCCAACTTTTCCCCATTCAATAGGATGTTGGCTGTCGGTTTTTCATAGATTGCTTTGATTGTATTGAGGAATGTTCCTTCCAAACCCAGTTTGCTTAGAGTTTTCATCATGAACGGGTGTTGTATTTTATCAAATGCTTTCTCGGCATCTATTGAGATAATCATATGGTTTTTCTTCTGCAGTCTGTTAATGTGGTGTATCACATTGATTGTTTTGCGCACATTAAACCATCCCTGCATACCAGGGATAAATCCCACTTGGTCTGGGTGGATGATCTTTCTGATGTGTTGTTGCATTCTATTGGCGAGAATTTTATTGAGGATTTTTGCATCTATGTTCATCAGGGATATTGGTCTGTAATTCTCTTTCAGTGCTGCATCTTTTTCCAGCTTAGGAATTAAGGTGATGCTGGCTTCATAGAAAGAATTTGGGGGGATTCCCTCTTCTTCGATTGTTCTGAATAGTTTGAGAAGAATTGGAGTTAGTTCTTCTTGAAATGTCTGGTAGAATTCAGCAGTGAATCCATCTGGTCCTGGGCTTTTCTTTGTTGGGAGGGCCTTTATTACTGTTTCAATTTCTGTCTCAGTTATGGGTCTGTTTAGGTTTTCGATGTCTTCCTGGTTCAATTTAGGTAGGTTGCATGTGTCCAGGAATCTATCCATTTCTGATAGGTTCCCCTGTTTGCTGGCATACAAGTCCTTGTAGTAATTTCTGATGATTCTTTTTATTTCTGTGGTGTCTGTTGTTACATTTCCTTTTTCATCTCTGATTTTATTGATTTGGGTCTTTTCTCTTCTTTTTTTAGTTAGTCGGGCCAATGGGGTGTCAATTTTGTTTATTTTTTCAAAAAACCAGCTCTTCGTTTGGCTGATTTTTTGTAATGTTTTTCTTGATTCAATCCTGTTGATTTCTTCTCTGATTTTAATTATTTCTCTTCTCCTACTAGATTTGGGTCTGGTTTGCTGAAGGTTTTCTAGATGCTTGAGGTGAATTGAAAGCTCATCTATTTGGTGCCGTTCCAATTTCTTGATGTAGGCACCTATTGATATAAACTTTCCTCTTAACACTGCTTTTGCTGCGTCCCATAAGTTTTGGTATGTTGTGCTGTAATCCTCATTTACTTCCAGAAAATTTTTGATTTCTCTTTTGATTTATTCTATGACCCATTGTTCATTCAGGAGCATGTTGTTCAATCTCCATGTGTTTGCGTATGCTCTAGGGATTCCTGAGTTGCTAATTTCCAACTTCATTCCTTTATGGTCTGAGAAGCTGCATGGTATGATTCTAATTCTTTTGAATTTGCTGAGACTCTCTTTATGGCCTAGTATGTGGTCAATCCTAGAGAAGGTTCCATGTACTGCTGAGAAGAATGTAAAATCTTTAGCTGTAGGATTGAAAGTTCTGTATATATCTGTTAGATCCATTTGGGCTATAGTGTCGTTTAAATCTACTGTATCCTTGTTGATCTTCTGTCCGGATGATCTGTCTATTTCTGAGAGTGGAGTATTGAAGTCCCCCAGTACTATTGTATTAGGGTTTAAGTCTCCCTTTAAGTCCGTTAACAAATCTTTTAGATAAACCGGTGCCCTGTAGTTAGGTGCATATACATTGATAATTGTTATATCTTCCTGTTGAATTGATCCTTAATCATTATGTAGTGTCCCTCTTTGTCTCTCTTAACAGTTTTTGTGGTAAAGTTTATGGTGTCCGATATTAAGATGGCTATGCCTGCTCTTTTTTCATTTCTGTTGGCATGGTATATCTTTTTCCAGCCTTTCACTTTCAGTCTGTATGGATCTTTGTTGGAAAGATGTGTTTCTTGTAAGCAGCAAATAGATGGGTTTTGTTCCTTAACCCAATCAGCCAATCGGTGTCTTTTAACTGGACAGTTCAGGCCATTCACGTTCAATGTGACTAATGATAAGTGGTAACTTTGCCCTGCCATTTGCCAAAGATAAGTTCTAATATATGCTTTGAATTCCCTGTGATCTTTTGCTGTGAGCTTTCCTTCCTTGGTTTCCTTCCTTTACCTTCTTTCATATTGATGACCGTGTTTCTTTGTTTCTGTGTGTAACACATCTTTAAGCATCTTTTGCAGGGCTGGACGAGTGACAACAAATTCTTTCAATTTCTGTTTGCTATGAAAAGTCTTTATTTCACCTTCATTCACAAATGATAGCTTTGCAGGATATAATATTCTGGGCTGGCAGTTTTTCTTTCTTAGTACCTGGGCTATATCTCGCCATTCCCTCCTAGCCGGTAGTGTTTCTGATGAGAAGTCTGCTGTGAGTCTGATTGGAGATCCTCTGAGAGTAATCTGACGTTTATCTCTTGCACATTTTAGGATCTTTTCTTTATGTTTCACTGTGGAGAGTTTAATTACAACGTGTCGTGGTGAGGATCTCTTTTGGTCGTGTTTATTAGGGGTTCTGTGAGCTTCCTGTACTAGGATTTCTCTGTCCTTCTCCAAACCTGGGAAATTTTCTGCTAATATCTCACTAAAAAGGCCTTCTAATCCTTTCTCCCTCTCCATGCCTTCAGGAACTCCTAGAACCCGAATGTTGGGTTTTTTAATAGTATCCTGAAGATTCCCGACAACATGTTTTAGATTTCTAATTTCCTCTTCTTTTCTTTGGTCTGACTGTATCCTTTCCTGTTCTCTGTCTTCTAAGTCCGATATTCTCTCTTCTGCTTCACCCATTCTGTTTGTAAGGCTCTCTATTGTGTTTTTCATTTGATCTATTGAATTCTTCCCTTCAGTCACTATCCCAGTTTCCTGTTGTACTAGTTGTTTTGTTTCATTTTGATTCCTCCTTAATATTTCATTTTCACGAGAGAGATTTTCTATCTTGTCCATTAAGGATTTCTGTAGTTCAAGAATTTGTTTTTGAGAACTTCTTAATGTTCTTATCAATTTTTTGAGATCTGCTTCTTGCATTTCTTCTATGTCATCATCCTCATAATCTTGAATTGGGGTGTCTTTTTCATTTGAGGGCTTCATGGTGACTTCCTTGTTTTTATTACCTCGGTTTTTGCGTTTGTTATTTGGCATATTGGAGATATTTGGTGTCTTCACTGTGGTGCTTTTTCTTGTTATACTATGACTCTAGATTAAGTGGACTATCTGTTTTTGATGGAGCCTTAGAGGCTTGAGATGGGTGTGGCCTGAGAGCTCTGTTTGGTGTGCCAAAGGTGACACTCCCAGGTTAGGCGTGGTAAACCTCTCTCTCTCTCTTTCTTTCTTTTTTTTTTTTTTTTTGATTCAAAAGGGAAGTTATTCTGCACAGCTGAACGAAGTTGGAGGTAGTTATCAGGCAAATGATATACCCACAGGAGCCAGAGATCAGAAGCTCTTTCCCAAGGACCACATAGGGAATCTGTTCGGCCCTCAGAGTGGGCTCAAATTCTCCTTCAGTCTCCCACTGGGTTGCCAAAGTTACGGAATTGTAGCGTCTCTGGAGAGTGCTCACGTGAATTCCGTGAGTTCTCTCCCCCACCGTCTCTTTTTTCACAGTCTCAGTTCAGTAGCACCACAAATTTACTAGGTCCTAATCTCCTGTTAATTCGCCCCGCCCAGAGTCAGGTTTTTCTGCTAGGCTCAGGGCCGGTGCAGACCTGAGGTCGCTCTGCTTATGACATATGTCCAAGATGGCGCCTGCTCTTTGTCTTGCTCGCCCTTGAGAGGTGAGCGGAGAGAGAGAAACCCGTGTCCGTACCAGTCACCTTTTTTTTTTTTCCTCTCTCTCTCTTCCAGTTAGCCTGGTGAAGTTCCCCCCCCCCCCGCCCGGGGGTCGTTCCCTCTAGTCTCCTCTCTCCGCTTGCCTGCTGGTGTCTCGGGCTATTGAGGTTCGGCTCACCTCGCGTTCCAGCGCTGGGGTGTTGAGTCTGCCGCTGGTGTCCCGAACTGTGGGCTCCCACGCTCTCCACGCAGGTCCGCTCCCCTTCCAACGCTGATGTGTGGACTCGGAGCCCTGGACTTCCCAAGTCTCCCTGCTGTTGTCTGTGTGGCACGCACTCACCTTCGAGCACTGGAGCGCAGACCCTGCGGCTTGCGCAGCTCGGTCCCCCGGCTCGGCTTCCACAGCTCTCAAAGAATTTTTTTTGACATTAATTGTAGAATCTGTAACGAGATTTATTTTTGTGACACAAAATTGTGTCATGAATATCTAAAACACCACAGGTAATCAAATAAAAGTAACTATCCTTAATTGTGCACTTTCTATTTCCTAGACAGACTGCTTAGTGTTTCGATCCATAGCAGGTTTTATCTTCCTGACTTCACCTTTTTTTTTCTGTGTTCCAATAAAACTTTATTTAAAAATAGGTGGAAGGCCAAATTTTGCTGATGGGCCATGGTTTGTTGATTCATATTTTGACTTTCTATGCTTTTATTTAATAAATATAAATTTCCAAAATACAACTTTTGGATTACAGTGGCTTTTCCCCCCCATAACTTCCTTCCCACCCGCAACCCTCCCATCTCCCGCTACCTCTCCCGTTCCATTCGCATCAAGATTCATTTTTTAAAAATTTTTTTTTTGACAGGCAGAGAGGACAGTGAGAGAAAGAGAGAGACAGAGAGAAATGTCTTCCTTTGCCGTTGGTTCACCCTCCAATGGCCGGCGTGCTGTGGCCGGCGCACCGCGCTCATCCTAAGGCAGGAGCCAGGTACTTATCCTGGTCTCCCATGCAATGCAGGGCCCAAGCACCTGGGCCATCCTCCACTGCACTGCGGGCCACAGCAGAGAGCTGGCCTGGAAGAGGGGCAACCGGGACAGAATCCGGCGCCCTGACCGGGACTAGAACCTGGTGTGCCGGCACCGCAAGGCGGAGGATTAGCCTAGTGAGCCGCGGCACCAGCCCATTTTCAATTATCTTTATATACAGAAGGTCAATTTAGTATATACTAAGTAAAGATTTCAGCAGTTTGCACCCACACAGAACACAAAGTGTAAAGTACTGTTTGAGTATTAGTTATACTGTTAATTCACATACTAAAACACATTAAGGATAGAGATCCTACATGGGGAGTAAGTGCACAGTGACTCCTGTTGTTGATTTCACAATTGACACTCTTGTTTATGGCAAGTAATCACCCTATGCACTTGTCATGAGTTGCCAAGGCTATGGAAACCTTCTGAGATCACCAACTATGATCTTATTTAGACAAGGTCATAGTCAAAGTGGAAGTTCTCTCCTCCCTTCAGAGAAGGGTACCTCCTTCTTTGATGGCCCATTCATTCCGCTGGGATCTCACTCTCTGAGGCCAGAGTACTGTTTAGGACATCTGCCATTCTATGGGTCTGCTGTGTATCCCACTTCCCATGATGGATTGTTCTCTCCTTCTTAACTCTATCAGTTAGTATTAGCAGACACTAGTCTTGTTTATGTGATCCCTTTCACTCTTAATCCTATCAGTATGATCAATTGTGAATTGAAATAGATCACTTGGACTGGTGAGATGGCATTGGTACATGCCACCTTGATGGGATGAATTGGAATCCCCTGGCTCGTTTCTAAATCTACCATTATAGTTAGGCAAGTCTAATTGAGCATTTGCCAAACTGTAAATCTCCTCACTCTCTTATTCCCACTATTATATTTAAAAGGGATCGCTTTTCAGTTAAATTTAAACACCTAAGAATAATTGTGTGTTAATTACAGAGTTCAACCAATAGTATTAAGTAGGACAAAAAAGTACTAAAAGGGATCAAGTATTAAGTTGTTCCTCGACAGGCAGGCCAAGGGCTGATCAAGTCACTGTTTCTCATAGTGTCCATTTCACTTCAACAGGTTTCCTTTTTGGTGCTGGGTTAGTTGTCACCGATCAGGTAGAACATACGAAATTTATCCCTTTGGGACTGGCTTATTTCATTCAGCATGATGTTTTCCAGATTCCTCCATTTTGTTGTAAATGACCAGATTTCTTTTTTTTTTTTTTTTTTTTTTTTACATCTGTATAGTATTCTATAGAGTACATGTCCCACAGTTTCTTTATCCAGTCTACTGTTGATGAGTATTTAGGTTGATTCCAGGTCTTACTTATCATAAATTGAGCTGCAATTAACATTAAGGTGCAGACAGCTTTCTTTGCCAATTTTTTTCCTATTAAAGAAGAACTAACTCCAATTCTTCTCAAAGTATTTAGAACAATTGAAAGAGAAGGAATCCTCCCAAATTCTTTCTATGAACCCAGCATCATCTTAATCCCTAAGCTGGAGAAAGATGCAGCATTGAAAGAAAATTGCGGACCAATATCTCTGATGAACATAGACGCAAAATCCTCAATAAAATTCTGGCCAATAGAATGTAACAACACATCGGAAAGATCATCCACCCATACCAAGTGGGATTTATCTCTGGTATGCAGGGATGGTTCAATGTTCGCAAATCAATCAATGTGATACACCACATTAAAAAACCGCAGAAGAAAAACCATTTGATTATATGAATAGATGCAGAGAAAGCATTCGATAAAATACAACACCCTTTCATGATGAAAACTTCAAGCAAATTGAGTATGGAATGAACATTCCTCAATAAAATCAAAGCAATTTATGAAAAAACCATGACCAGCATCCTATTGAATGGGGAAAAGTTGGAAATATTTCCACTGAGATTTGGTACCAGACAGGGATGCCCATTCTCACCACTGCTATTCAATATAGTACTGGAAGTTTTAGCCAGAGCATTAGGCAAGAAAAAGAAATTAAAGGGATACAAATTGGGAAGGAAGGAGTCAAACTATCCCTCTTTGCAGATGATATGATTCTTTATTTAGGGGATCCAAAGAACTCTACTAAGAGATTATTGGAACTCATAGAAGAGTTTGCCAAAGTAGCAGGGTATAAAATCAAAGCACAAAAATAAACAGCCTTTGTATACACAGGCAATGCCATGGCTGAGGAAGAACTTCTAAGATCAATCCCATTCACAATAGCTACAAAAACAATCAAATACCTTGGAATAAACTTAACCAAGGACATTAAAGATCTCCACGATGAGAATTACAAAATCTTAAAGAAAGAAATTGAAAAGGATACCAAAAAATGGAAAAATCCTCTATGCTCATGGATTGGAAGAATCAATATCATCAAAATGTCCATTCTCCCAAAAGCAATTTATAAATTCAATGCAATACCAATCAAAATACCAAAGACATTTTTCTCAGATCTGGAAAAAGTCATGATGAAATTCATATGGAAGCACAGGAGACCTTGAATAGCTAAAGCAATCTTGTACAACAAAAACAAAGCCAGAGGCATCACAATATCAAATTTCAGGGCATACTACAGGTCAGTTGTAATCAAAACAGCATGGTACTTTCACAGAAACAGATGGATAGGCCAATGGAACAGAATTGAAACACCAGAAATCAATCCAAACATCTACAGCCAACTTATATTTGATCAAGGATCTATAACCAATTCCTGGAGCAAGGACAGTCTATTCAACAAATAGTGCTGGGAAAACGGAATTGCCATGTGCAGAAGCATGAAGCAAGACCCATACCTTTCACCTTACACAAAAATCCACTCAACATGGATTAAAGACCTAAATCTATGACCTGACACCATCAAATTATTAGAGAACATTGGAGAAACCCTGCAAGATACTGGCACCAGCAAAGACTTTTTGGAAAAGACCCCATAACCACAGGCAGTCAAAGCCAAAATTAACATTTGGGATTGCATCAAATTGAGAAGTTCTGTACTGCAAAAGAAACAGTCAGGAAAGTGAAGAGGCAACTGACAGAATGGGAAAAATATTTACAAACCATGCAAAATATAAAGGATTAATAACCACAATCTACACAGAGACCAAGAAACTCCACAACAATGAAACAAACAACCTACTTAAGAGATGGGAGCTGGCGCCGCGACTCAGTAGGCTAATCCTCCGCCTTGTGGCGCCTGCACACCGGGTTCTAGTCCTGGTTGGGGCGCCGGATTCTGTCCTGGTTGCCCCTCTTTCAGGCCAGCTCTCTGCTGTGGCCAGGGAGTGCAGTGGAGGATGGCCCAAGTCCTTGGGCCCTGCACCGCATGGGAGACCAGGATAAGTACCTGGCTGCTGCCATTGGATCAGCGTGGTGCGCTGGCCGCAGCGCGCCAGCCGCGGCGACCATTGGAGGGTGAACCAACGGAAAAGGAAGACCTTACTCTCTGTCTCTCTCTCTCTCACTGTCCACTCTGCCTGTCAAAAAATTAAAAAAATTAAAAAAGAGATGGGACAAGGACCTCAATAGACTTTTTTCAAAAGAGGAAATCCAAATGGCCAACAGACATGAAAAAATGTTCAGGATCACTAGCAATCAGGGAAATGCAAATCAAAACCACAATGAGGTTTCACCTCACCCCGGTTAGAATGGCTCACATACAGAAATCCACCAACAATAGATGCTGGCGAGGATGTGGGGAAAAAGCGACACTAGCCCACTGTCAGTGGGAATGCAAACTGGTCTGGAGATTTCTCAGAAACCTGAATATAGCCCTACCATACAACCCAGCCATCCTGACTTCATCTTAAGAGATTACTGAGTCTCAGTGAGCCGCAACGGCTTGGCCAACATTACATCACCATTAATGAGGGACTTTGGATTTGCAACCCAAGTATGCTATCTCCAAAGTCCATCTTCCTATTGAAAGCCTTTTTATAAGCAGTCATCTTGGTGGGGGGAAATTGCTTTATTTATAACAAACTAAAGACTAATAACTTTTCCATAGTTACACCAAATAGCAATAATGATGTGCCAAAAATAGAAAAATATCCAGAAAACATAGTGTATAAGGATAAGATAGCAGGGGTAAGCCTTTGGTGCTGCTGTTAGGACGTTACTTTCAACACCTACATTTTGCATCAGAGCCTGTAGTTTTGAGTTCTGCCACACCTTCCAGTTCAGCTTCCTGCTAATGCATAGCCCGGGGGGCAGCAGATGAAGGCCCAAGACTTGGGTTCCCGTCTCCTAAGTGGGGAACCCAGATAAAGCTCCAGTCTCAGGTTTTAGCCTGGCCCAGTGCTAGCTGTTGAAAGGCATTTGAGGAGTAAAACAGAGGATGGAAGATCTTTCTCTCTCTCTCTCTCTCTCTCTCTCTCTCTCTGACTCTGTCTCTCTTTTAGTCAGTAATTTTTAAAATACGAAAGTAGGAAAAGAAAATCAATTCAGATTGTCTACATAGAAATTTATAAAGGCAACAAAAAATGAAACAAAAACTGGTAATACAATAATACTGTTGAATCAAATAATCATTTCTTTATTTTTCAATCGTATTCAGTTACAGTGAAGATGTAAGTAAACAAGTGATCATATCTACGACTGATGGAAGAATAAATCAATATAAGTATATTAAAAAATTTAAACCATAAAATGGGCCGGCGCCGCGGCTCAATAGGCTAATCCTCCGCCTAGCGGCGCCGGCACACCGGGTTCTAGTCCCGGTCGGGGCGCCGGATTCTGTCCCGGTTGCCCCTCTTCCAGGCCAGCCCTCTGCTGTGGCCAGGGAGTGCAGTGGAGGATGGCCCAGGTGCTTGGGCCCTGCACCCCATGGGAGACCAGGAAAAGCACCTGGCTCCTGGCTCCTGCCATCGGATCAGCGCGGTGCGCCGGCCGCAGCGCGCCGGCCGCGGCGGCCATTGGAGGGTGAACCAACGGCAAAGGAAGACCTTTCTCTCTGTCTCTCTCTCTCACTGTCCACTCTGCCTGTCAAAAATAAAAAAAAAAAATAAAAAATTAAAAAAAAAAAATTAAAAAAAAAAAAAATTTAAACCATAAAATGGAATATGGACTTTAGTTCAGTAATTCCAGCAGTAGGAATTTGTTTTAGACTTAACAAACATTCTATAAAATATAAATTGTGGCATCTTTTAGAATGGTGGATTATAAGAAGGAAACTAAGTATCTATCAATATGGATTGATTAAATTAGAGTATATTTGTAAAATAGGATGCAATGAAGATTCTACTGTAAGTTCACATGTATATGGATTGATAGAAAATAAAGTTACAATATAATACATGAGAAAATAAAAATATGTAAATAGTATTTACATTAATTTACTTTTCAAGTAACTTTTAAAATGTTTGTTTATAAAAAATCCTGAACTTAGAGTCACTGAAACATTAACAACAATCATTTTGAGTAATGCATTTCCGAAAAATTTCCTTTTTCTGCTTCTCTGAATTTCTAGTTTTTCTGAGTTAAGAGTGCTACTTAAAAGTTAAACTATAAAAGGAGACTCCAATACACAGACATACAAAAACACAACCGCACACAGAGAAAATCTAAAATTTAGTATGAATGAGAAATTGCTAACAGATTTCTGGAGGCAGAAAAGAAATCCTTTTAGATTTACAAACAACTTAAAGCCTGAAAAGTTAATTTCTAGACATAGTCAAATTAACAATTGGTACAACTTTGCTTAAAAACTTACAGACAACTACATATCATGTCTGTTTACTAATTTATTAGTCTATTTACATGCAAAAAATAGGGTTTATTGTATGAGTATATTGTCATTTGTTTACTAAAAGGAGAAACAAACATAAATATGAAACAAACCCAATAGAAAATAGCAGAATGGGTCAAATTCTCTTCTTCTAGTGATCAGTTCTGCTCACACTCCCAAAATGGAAATCACTTAAACATTGTTCACCAGCAACATTGTTCATCAATAATGGATTATTTAACCAACAAGTAATTCCTTCAAATTGAATTAAAGTAACTCAATATTCATTTACATAATAATTTACTTTAGTTTTACGAAAGTAACAACAAAACTTTCTTAAGTTAATGAAAAGTCTCTTTAAAGTTCCTTTATTAATTTAATTTTAATGTGAACAATCTTGATCACATAGAGCAATTGTAAACTTTGATGATTTCAGAGTATTTTTTATAATAATTCAGATTTTAAGCAAAATTCTTTTAAGATAACAGAAGTATACATTTTAATGTTTAGGCATTTAAAATATATATGCACAAAATGGCAATTAAATTAATGAAACAATTTTGGGTCTCTTGTTCCACATCTGTCAACATTTAGCAACCATTTGTCTGCTCTATCTATCATCTATCTATATTTACCATATTTATTATTTATTTATTATATATGCATATAAGGTTTATTGAGTATCAGGAATAGCAAAGATGGAATACATGCTTACCATCTTATAAATTGGACATACAACAATTGTGTACAAATATTTTAAACTTTATTTTAAGAACTAGAATAAAAATCTTAGATTTGAAGAATGTAATCATTTTTCCCAAAAGAGCTTGCAATTTTTCCCTTTCTAAAAGATTTGGTAGAATAATTTTTATTATCGTTCTCCATTGATTCACAATGACAAGCAAGCCAATTTTGGAAATGTGTTTTCCCTATTACCCATTTGTGTTTTCTTATATTTTTGAGAATTATTTCGTAAACTTTAGTAGTTTTATGAGGAAGGATGTTCTGAAGAGTGCTTAGCTTGAATAAAAGTTCTTTTTTTTTTTTTAAGTACAATACAAAAATAGCATAATTCTACCAGGAAGAAAACCTTGTCCTTAATAATGACGAAAATTCCTGTCGCGGAACTTTGAACACGAGGCCAGAGACTCTGCTATTCTCTCAGCCTTCTAGCCCATCATTTCCTTCGTCCTATATATTTAGGTAAGTTAGGTCCAAGCAATTGCTCTTAAACGGCCTCACATTCAGGTTGTTAGCGCAGCCAGTACAATCCTAACACTGAAGCTCGTTTTCCTAGTCCTCTATCTGCCCGAGCTGAGGCCTCCCGAATCTCATAAATGATTTGTTCGTCTGGTGACATTTATTGTTGGAGACGTACCCTGCTTTCACCACGACTGAAAAGTGCTGTGTTGGCAGGCTGCGTCTGGGGAGGGCAGCCTGTGCTTTCCTCTCCAGCTGAAAACAGAGGAAAAGGACAGGTCTTCCTGCCGCCACGCTGCCCTCCTGGTAGGCTGCTTTGCACAGCTGCCTGGCCCGCCACCTGGGCCGGCGGCCTGCTTCAATAGCTGGATATCCTGTTCTGCTTTGCTGCTGCTGAGCTGTCCAGGATGATCACCTGGGAACTGAATTGTGACTTTCCAGGGTTTTAAGCTTGCCAAGATTAGTTAGGAAAACACAGTTTGGGGTTACACAAATTCCACATCTTCTGGCACTCTGGTTGCCTGAAATTTGAGAGAGGGAGAAAGTCTTTGTGGGAGTTGAGTGATTAAGTGTGTTCTAAAGCAAGAGTTTCTGTTGAAAATATATAAATAATCAGAATATATGTTTTTCTATGAAAATCAAGGCATCCTACT
Source organism: Oryctolagus cuniculus (assembly GCF_964237555.1). Lineage (NCBI taxonomy): Eukaryota > Metazoa > Chordata > Mammalia > Lagomorpha > Leporidae > Oryctolagus > Oryctolagus cuniculus. Next base: position 58,328,330 of record NC_091436.1, read on the forward strand.
GATGATTTTTAAAACCTTGCAATTAAAACATACACTGAACATTTGGAACTGGTTCTCAAAGGCAGTATGGCAAAATAAATGCTAAGTGTGAAAGCTGAAAGACACGTCTTTGAAACTTGTTTGCATATTTAATGCATTCAGCTGTTAGGGGAATATTCTTGAATGTTGTCTGATGCTCCAGAAAAAAAAATAATAACAATAGAAAGGGGAAGACTGCTTCACTGGCAGTCTTGATATTCCACATAGAGGTTCTACTGAGGAATGAGTTCCAGCAACAATCAGTTCTAGAAAACCCATAGAGCCCACAGCTTCAAAATGGCTGCCTCAGTTTTACTTGACTTGGATGAACTGATGAGGATGTATTTCAGGAGATCAAATCTGACCAAATTGTGTCCACTTTGTATTGAGTACAACTAGCTTTGTTAGTAGCTGCCTTTAGGCAATACTCAAATTTAGTGATTTTTTTGTTTGCATTCAGTTCATGTTTTGATTTCCTGAAGTTTTTCATTAAAATGTCTACATTTTTTTCTCTTTTTAAAATTAAACTTTTTATTTTTATTTGAAAGATGGGAGGGGGGAGATCCTCATTTCGCTGGTTCACTCCCCAGATGCCTATGACACCTGGGTCTAGGCCAGGCCAAAGCCAAGCGCTGGAACTTAATCCAGGTCTCCCATGTTGGAGGCAGAGACTCAACTACTTGAGCCATTACTTACTGCCTCCTGGGGGTATACATTAGCAGGAAACGAATTGGAAGTGGAGCCAGGACTCAAACCCAGGCACTACATAGAAGGTGGTCGTTACAGGTGATGTCCTAACCACTGCACCAAACACTGGTTTCTTTTCATATGCTTTAAAAGTAAAGACTATTCCAGTTTCTCCTCCTCCTCCTCCTTCTTCTTCTCTTTTTCCTCCTCCTTCTCCTCCTACTCACCTTCCTCCTCTTCTTCTCCTTTGGCTTGGAGAGTGCAGGTAATGTATTTTGAAACAACAATATCAACTCATTCATATAGCCAAGAACTATCCCCTCTCCCAAATAATAAAAATGAAAGCACACCTCTACCTTGAAGATGTTGGTCTGTACAGTTGATTTGGGTCTGTCTGGAAAGATAAGTGTATTGTTTTAGCAGAAAGTTAAATTATTGATTTAAGATCTTACAATAATGACACAGAAAGAACATTGTACACAGAGTATACAGCTTTATAACTTTAGAATTACTTGATGAAGCATCTTGAAATTGAGAAAAACTTATTGAAATATTACAAATTGCTAAATTTTAAAACACAAAATTATCTTACAATAAAAAAAGGTACTGCCGAGTGAAGGAAACAATGCCCTTTTCACCCTGCCTGCCGCATCTCCCCCTGGCACACTTTACGACTCTGCCTGAAGAGCATTATGGGAGGACTTTCTTCCACTTCTGAGTCACCACTTCACTTTCTGCTGTGCCAAGTAAACATTCCTGTGACTAATATTCTGAAAGCTACATAAGAATCAAATTCATCAAGACACCAACCATTCTAATATTGTCTTGGAGGTCTACGTTGTACTGTGTGAGTCATATAACTGGATCTTCACTAAAAAATTATAGTTTGTCAGTTCTGGAATCACAGATGATAGAAACTAAAATTAAGCATTTAACCTTCCACAACCTGAAAGACAAACAATGATTATTGTACAACCAAACTTCATAAATTTACTTCTGGGACTACACTATTGGCCTTCGATATTCTTTGTGTTAGCTTACCACTGTAACATGAAGGTTTTAAAAAGTTTTTTTTTTTTTTAAGTATACTGTGTTTTCATTATTTCGAGATACAGTCTGTCTTGAAAATCTACTGAGTTGTAGATACATTGTAATCAACAAATACTTTCCAGATTTACCTTTATCTCTTGAAAAATTAAATATGTAATTTAAACTTCTAAGGCTCTTGGCATAAATGGATTTCTGTGTTTTTATCACTCCAACTACACATATTTTATGTAAAGCTCCATTTGAATTGTGAGGAACTGTACACACACACATGCACACACACACACTCATATTAGAAATATATTCCTTAAATTATTTCTGTATCAAGTTTACTATTCTGCTACTTCTCTGTGAATGTAATGATTTTTTAAATGACTTATCTTAATCGTAAACATAGGAAGGATCCAAAACTCAGAAAGTGTATGCCCAAAAAAACTGTTTGCTATTCATATTCTGATTTTATGTACATCTGTGGTTTTCCATGCTCTGTCATTAGTAGGACTGTGTCTTCTGTTTTTAGTGAAAGTAAATCAAGACTGGAGATTCATTGTGGTGAAGATGAATGTTAGTTTTCAATCTTTAGTTAGAATTAGCATGTGTGTGTATATGTTTTATATATTAGCCAACTTCTTAAGAAAGATTTATGTGTTTATTGGGCCGGCGCCGCGGCTCACTAGGCTAATCCTCCGCCTGTGGCACTGGCACCCAGGGTTCTAGTCCCGGTTGGGGTGCCGGATTCTGTCCCGGTTGCCCCTCTTCCAGTCCAGCTCTCTGCTGTGGACCAGGAAGGCAGTGGAGGATGGCCCAGATCCTTGGGCCCTGCACCCGCATGGGAGACCAGGAGGAAGCATCTGGCTCCTGGCTTCGGATCAGCGCAGCACGCCGGCCGTAGCGGCCATTTGGGAGGTGAACCAACAGAAAAAAGGAAGACCTTTCTCTCTGTCTCTCTCTCTCTCTCACGGTCTAACTCTGCCTGTCAAAATAAATAAATAAATAAGAAATAAAAAAGAAAGATTTATGTATTTATTTATTTATCTAAAGAGTTACAAAGAAAGGGGGAGAGAGATTTCCCGTCTGCTAGTTCACTCCCTAGATGGCTGCAGTTGCCAGGGCTGGGCCATCCTGAAACCAGGAGCCAAGAGCCAGGTCTCGCAGGTAGGTGGTAAGGGCTGAATCACTAGTGCTATTTTCTGCTGCTTTATCCAGGTCATTAGCAGGGAGCTGGATTGAAAGTGAGGCAGCGGGACACCATCTAGCACCCATATGGGATGCTGGCCTTGCAGGCTGCAGCTTTGCCCGCTGTACCACAATCCCAGCCCCTATTAGCCAGCTTTTAATCACTATAATTAAGATACCTGAGAGAAGCAACTTACAAAGAAAGAAGTTTTATTTTGGCTCTGGGTTTGAAGGTTCATGGTCCTGGATTTAGCAGCCCCATCCGACAAGGTAAAATGAATGGCAGAATGTGTGCAGAGGGAGGTCACATGGGAAATCAGGAAGCTGAGAGAGAACAGCTATGCTGACTGTCTTATCCATGCAACTATCTTCCAAAGACATGCCCCAGTGACCCAAAGACCCTCCTCTACGCCCACCTCCTAGATGCCAAAATTAGATCAAGGCTTTACCCTATTGAACGCATCAACATATGACTTTGGACATATACATTAACATAAATTAGGGAGTCAACTCCTGTTAAAATTTTAATACTGTGTATGTTTAATTGCTTCTACCAATCTGATTAACCATGAATTTCAATTATTATTATTTCTAATGAAACTTTTGATGTTTTTAATCTAAGTCTTCCTTTGAGTTAATGTTTTCTGATAAAGAGAATTAGATTGAGAACAACAACATTAGCACATGTGAGTAATGCTGAACCATAGTTTTGAAGTCTAATTCTTAACATACTATCACACAAAACAGAGTGAGTGTTCTTTTGTTATGCTTTGATTATCTTATTAATCCATTCAAGAAATCTACTACATGACAAAAGACTAAATCTATCTACCTAATACATTCTCCATAATAACAAAAACATCTGGGAATATTTTCACATTTTTACTTTATTGTTTACCCCCAGTTGATATCAGTAGGTAAGGCAAATCAAAGACTTATTTCAGATCTTAGTATGGAAGTGCCTACATTTTGGGGTCATTGTTATTGTCTCATATTGGTAATTTCAGGACTATGCATTATTTCATACAGGACAGGATATCCTAGCATGTAGCAAGCATTGAGCTGATCCTACGGTAATGTATGCAAAACCGTGTGTATAGTTCTAATAAAATATGAAAATGTAAGACAGGTGTTACTCTTGGTAGATTATTTAAAAATATTTTCACATATATTAATGGGTATAGCCTATATCACTTATGTGCTTCATATTTAACATGAAGTATTATACATTATGTAAAGGTTTATTTTTATTTTCATCTACTTGAAAAGCAGAGGGGGGAGAGAAAGAGAGAGAAGAGACAGAGAGAGAGAGCGATTTTCTGTCCTCTGATTCAGTCTCCAAATGCATGTAATAGGCAAAGTTGCACCAGGCTGAAGCCAGGAGTCTGGAACTCCATCAGGGTCTCAAGCTAAAGAGCGTGATCCATCATCTACTGCCTACCAGGGTGCTTCAACAGGAAGTTGGGTCAGAATTGGAGGTGTCAGAACTCTAACCAGCACTTTGATATGGGATGCAGGTGTTCCCAGCAGTGGCCCATCCTGCTGCACTGCAATGCCTACCTCAAACAACAACACTGACGATATGGGTACAGCTTAATTTTAAAATAATTCAAGTAACTGTTTTAACAGTGACAAGTTTTTGGTTTCGCATTTTGTAAAATTAAGTTTTAAATCAGGATTTACATTTTAGTTACAATTTCACATGCATACATAGCTCATTTATACATACACCATGTAGACACATTGGAAAAGTGCCTGGCATAGTAAGTTCCCAGTAAATGTTGCTAGAATTTTTAAATAATGACAAAATATATTATCAAGCACGTTTTATGAAAGAGGCTCTTTCAACGAGAAAATGAAGCATTTTCAATGAAAATGAAGTCATCATTGATATGAAATTTAAAACTTTCATTCATTATGTACATTTTACTGTCATATTGACACATATACTATTATTTCATATGCTGTAGAAGTATGGGAAATAGAATTAAAAGCACAGGATGGAATATTGGATATAGTTCAAGGTATAGTAAATTTTAAAGTAATCACAGATCATTAATACTATAGTAGCATAACATTCTTAATTTGACAAAGGTATGAAAAGTTTACCAAAACTATATTTGTAGCAATACTGTTATACAAAGATTTTTAAAATATTTTTAAAATTTATTTTATTTGAGAGGTAGAGTTACAGATAGTAAGAGGGAGAGACAGTGAGAGGTCTTCCTTCCTTTGTTTCACTCCCCAAATGACTGCAACAGTCGGAGCTATGCCAAACTGAAGCCAGGAGCCAGGAGCTTCTTCCAGGTCTCCCACACAGGTGCAGGGGCCCAAGGATTTGGGCCATCTTCTACTGCTTTCCCAGGCCACAGCAGAGGGCTGGATTGGAAGTGAAGCAGCCAGGACTAGAACTGGTGTTCATTTGGGATGCCAGCGTCACAGGCAGAAGATTAGCCTACTGTGCCCTGGCGCCGGCTTCACACAGACATTTCTTTCTTTTTTCTTTTTAAAATTGTAGCTCCCAAAGGTAATGGATAATGTGTAGTATTTGTCTTTCTGGGTCTGGCTTATTTCACTCAACATCACGGCCTCCAATTGCACCCTTTTTTTTGCATTCTTTTTCATAGTTGAATAATATTCCATTATGTTTACAAACCACAGATGGACACCTTGAATGATTTCAAATTTTGGTTATTTTGAACAGTGCTGGTATAAACATGATGGTCCAAGTATCTCTTTCATATGTCATGCTCATGTGCTTTGGGTATATACCCAGTAGTGGGATTGTTGGATCATATGGCAAGTCTATTTCTAGTTTTTTTTAAATAAATCTTCACACTGTTTTCCACAGTGGTTGCAGTTGCACTAATTTACATACCCACACAGTGTCTAAGTGTTCTCCTTTGTCCGTGTTCTCATCGGCATTTGTTACTCTGGTTTGGATTTTAGCCATTCTGACAGGGGTGAGGTGACAGCTCATTGTGGTTTTGATTTGTATTCCCTTGATGGCTAGGGATACTGAAAATTTTTCATATAGTTGTTGGCCATTTATATGTTTTTCTTTTGAGAACTTTCTATTGAAGTCCTTTGCCCATTTCTCAACTGGATTGTTTTGTTGTTGTTGTTGAGTTTAAGTTGCTGATATATTTGGGATATTAATCCTTAGTTGGATAGGTGGTTTGCAAATATTTTTCCCATTCTGTTGGATAACTCTTCACTCTGTTGATCTTTTCTTTTGCTGTGCTTAAGCTTCTGTGTTTGATATAGTTCCATTTGCTTAGTTTTGCTGTTGTTGCTTATGCTTTGGGGATCTTATCCAAGAAGTCCTCCGCTACACCAATGTCTTGGAGTGTTTCTGTTATATTTTCTTCCAGCCATAGAGTCTTAGGTGTTAAACGTAGGTCTTCAATCCATCTTGAGTTGATGTTTGTATATGGTGAGAGGTATGGATCTAATTTCATTCTTCTGCTTGTATATATCCAGTTTTACAGCACTGTTTGTTGAAGAGATTACCCTTATTCCACTCTATGGTCTGAGCACTTTTTTTTTTTCAAATAATCAGTTGGCAGTATGTATGTATATGGATTCATTTTGGGGGGCTCTGTCCTGTTCTGTTGATCTATGTACCAATTTTTATGCTAGTACCACACTGTTTTAATTACTATAGTTTTGTAGTCTGCCTCAAAGTCAAGTATCAGATTCCTCTTTCTGAGGATCTGTTTGACTATTCTGGGTCTTTTGTGATTTTCTATGAATTTTAGGATTTTTTTGTTGACGCTTTGCAAATAACGTCATAGATATTTTGGTAGGATTACATTGAACCTGCAGATTGCTTAGGTATTACAGACATTTTAATTATATTCATTCTTTTGATCCATGAACAAGGGATATCTCTCCATTTTTGTGTCCTTGAAGATTTCCATCATTATTGTTTGATGATTTTTTCATTGTAGACACATTTCACTTCTATGGTTAAATTTATTCCTAAATATTTAATTTTCTTACAATTATGAATAGATATTTTTCTTGATTTCTCTTTCTGTGAGTTCATCATTAGCATACAAAAATCTACTGGTTTTGTGTTTATTTTGTAACCTGCAACTTTACTGAATTGGTTTATGAATTTTAACAACTTTTTGGTGGAATGTCTAGGTTTCTCCATTTTCAACATTATGTCATCTACAAGCATGTATAATTTGACTTCTTTTCTAATTTCTAATTTTTTGCCATTTCTTTCTCCTCCGTAATCGCTCTTGCTAAAAGGTCCAGTAGTATACTGAATAAGAGTCATGAAAGTGAACATCCTTGTTTTATTCCAGATCTGAATTCAGTATGATATTGGCTCTTGGTTTGTTAGTCTTTACAATTTTGAGAAATGTTCCTTCTGTGCCTAATTTATGGAGGGTTTTTATCATGAAGTGCTGTTGAATATTATCAAATGCTTTCTCTGCTTCTATTCAGATGTCCATATGGTTCTAGTTCTTCATTTTATTGATGTGATTTATGAAATTTATTGATTTGTGAATGTTGGAACATCCTTGCATTTCTGGGATAAATCCCACTTGATCATGATGTATGATCTTTTTGATGTGGTTTTGGATTCAATTTGCTAGTATTTTGCTGAGAATCTTTGCATCTATGTTCATTAAGGATATAGGTCTTGAGTTTTCATATCATGTCTTTTTTGGCTTTGGTATCAAAGTAATGCTGAAACCATATAAAGACTTTGGCATAGTTCCATCATGTTCATTATTTTGGAATAGTTTGAAGAATATTAGAGTTACTTCCTCTTTGACTGTCAGTAGTAAAATCAGTAGTAAAGCCATCAGGTACCAGACTTTTTCTTAATGGAACACTTTTGATTACTGCTTCTATCTCATTGCTTTTTATGTGTCTATTTAGATTCTCTGTATCTTCTTGATTTTTTTCTTGATAGGTTATATGAATCCAGGAATTTATCTATTTATTTGAGATTTTACACTTTATTACAGTGTAGTTCTTCATAGTACTTTTTTATGATCCTTTGTCTTTCAATGGTGTTGTCTGTAATGTCTCTTCTTTTTTGTCTCTTGTTTTATTTGTTTCAGCTTTTTTTCTTCTTTCTTTTGAGTCTGGCTAGAGATTTTTTTGTTTATATTCTCTAAAAACAATTTTATTTGTTGGTCTTCTGTGTTTTTTTAAACTCAATTTCTTTTTTTTTCCCTGCTTTTATTATTATTTCTCATCTCCTGCTGATTTGGGGTTTAGTTCGTTCTTGTTTTTCTAAATTTTCAAGATGCATCATTAGATCTTTAATTTGAGATGTTTTTATGTAAGCACTTAATACTACAAACTTCTCTCTTAATACTGCCTCTGCTCTATCCTACAGGTTTTGATATGATGTGTTTTCATCTTCATTTATTTCAAGAATGTTTTTCATTTCCTTTTTAATTTCTTCAATGACCCATTGGTCATTCAATAGTTTATTGTTTAAATTCCAAGTATTTATGAGTGTTCTGCTGTTGTTCTTGTTGATTTCCACTTTTGTTCTTTTATGATCTGAGAAGATATAGGGTCTGATTTCAATCTTTTGAAATTTGCTGAGACTTGATTTGCAGCCTAATACCTTGTCTATCCTACAGAATGTTCTGTGTGGTGAAGAGAAGAATGTGTATTCTGTAGCTGTTGGGTGAAATATCCTGCCTATTAAGTCCATGCACTTGATAGTATGTTTAAATTATGATTTACATTTATTGATTTTTTTCTGACCCATCCATTGATGAAAGTGGAGGATTGAAATCACCCAATATTATTGTCTTGAATTTAGTTCTCCTTTTTTTTTTTTTTTAATTTTTTTGACAGGCAGAGTTAGACAGTGAGAGAGAGAGAGAGAGACAGAGAGAAAGGTCTTCTTTCCGTTGGTTCACCCCCCAAATGGCCGCTAAGGCCGGTGTGCTGCGCCAATCTGAACCCAGGAGCCAGGTGCTTCCTCCTGGTCTCCCATGCGGGTGCAGGGCCCAGGGACTTGGGCCATCCTCCACTGCCTTCCCAGGCCACAGCAGAGAGCTGGACTGGAAGAGGAGCAACCGGGACAGAATCCGGTGCCCCAACCGGGACTAGAACCCGGGGTGCCGGTGCCACAGGCAAAGGATTAGCCTAGTGAGTCACAGCACCGACCCTAGCTCTCCTTTTTGATCTAATTCTATTTTCTGTGTGTATCTGAGTGGTCTTGTGTTAAGTGCATATATATTTATGATTGCTATGTCTCCTTGCTGAATTGAATCTTTTATAAAAATGTAAGTCCCTGGGGCTGACATGGTGGTGCAGCGGGTTAATGCCCTGGCCTGAAGCACCAGCATCCCATATGATTGCTGGTTCGAGACCTGGCTGCTCCACTTCCGATCCAGCTCTCTGCAATGGCCTGGGAAAGCAGTAGAAGATGGCCCAAGTCCTTGGGCCCCTAAACCTGTGTGGGAGACCCAGAAGAAGCTCCTGGCCCCTGGTTTCAGAATGGCACAGCTCCAGCCTTTGTGGCCAATTGGGGAGTGAACCAGTGGAAGGAAGACCTCTCTCTCTCTCTCTCTCTCTCTCCCTTTCAAAAAGTAAGTCCTTCTTTATCTTTTTTATAGTTTTTGATGTTAAAAAAATCTCTTTTATCTGAAATCAAGATAGCTCATGCTGGCTTTGGCAGCACATATACTGAAATCAAGATAGCTACATTTACTTGTTTTAGTTTCTATTTGCCTGGTATATTTTTCCCAACCCTTCTCTTTCATTCTCTGTGTATCTTTGTTTGTGAAGTTACCTTTTTGTAGGCATCATATAATGAAGTTATTTTTTTTTAAGATTACAAATTTCATGTATTTCATATATACAGATTCAGGAATGTAGTGATGCTTTCTATTCTACCCTCCTCCCATCCACATTTCCACCCTTCTTCCTCCTCCCTCCCCCATTTCCATTCTTATTTTTTATAAAGATTTATTTTCAGTTAACTTTATACTCTAAGATTAACCCTACACTAAGTAAAGAGTTAAACAAATGGTATGAAGAAAAAATAAAAAAAAATAAAAACACTGTTCCTCATCAGTTGAGACAAGGACTTCCAAAAATCATCTCAAAGTGTCAATCTCACTCCTACAGATTATCCTTTACGTGCTCTATTAGTTATCACAGATCAGGGAGAACATATATTGTTTATCTTTTTTTAATCCATTCAGCAAACTAAGTCTTATGGTTAGTGAATTTAATCCACTACATTCAAGGTTAGTACTGATAAAAAAAGAACTAATACCTGTCATTTTGGTGATTGGAAAGTGATTCTTTCTGCTCTGTTAGTGAATTGGATAGTGTCAGGTGATATGATGATGTTTACTTCTAATGTGGAATGCCCTTCAGAATTTCTTGTAAGGTGGTCTGGAGGTGGTGAATTCTCTCACTTTTTACTTATAATGAGAATACTTTATTTATTCTTCACTTTTAAAGGCTATCTTCCCTTGATACAGTATTCTTTTTTTCTTTCAAGATTTTGAATATATCATCCCACTCATTTCCGGCCTGTAGGGTTTCTGCTGTGAAGTTTGGTGTTAATCTAGTTAAATTCACATAACCTTTATATATAACTTGATACTTTTCTCTTACAGTCAGTAAGATTCTATCCTTGTTGTTAAACATTTTATAATTTAATGATAATATGCCTTGGAGAAGACCTTTTTGGTTGAGTCTGCTTGTGGTTCTTTGAGCTTCTTGTACCTGGATTTTCATATCTTACTCAAAACTTGCCCAATTTTCAATTATAATTTTATTGAGCAGGTTCTCAAACCTTTTCCCTTTTCTTTTTCAGAAATACCTCTAACATGAATATTTGGTCATTTAATGGTATCCTATATTTCCAATAAACCTTCATCACTGTTTTTAATTTCTTTTCTCTATTTTTGTCTCATTGGACTATTTTTAAATTCTTGTCCTCAAGGTCAGAAATTATTTCTTCCACTTGGTCTATTCTGCTGTTAAAGTTCTCAATCATATTTTTTATTTCATTGATTAAAGATTTCACCTGCAAAATTTTATTTGGTTCTTATTAATGTGTTCTATCTCTTTAGTGATATTTTCATTCATATAAATCATTCCTCATTTCTTGGTTTCTTTTTTTTTAAGATTTATTTTATTTATTTGAAAGATAGTGTTATAGAGAGAGGTAGAGCTGGGGGAGGGTCTTCATCTGACAGTTCACTCACCAAATGGTCAATATGAAGCCAGGATATAGGAACCTCTTCCTGGTCTCCCATTTGGGTGCAGGGGCCCAAGGTCTTGAGTCATCCTCTACTGCTCTCCCAGGCCACAACAGAGAACTGGATCAGAAGTAGAACTGATGGGACTCAATCTGGCTCCCATAATGTTGGCACTGTAGGCTGGGGCTTTGACCCGCTGAGCCACAGCATGGGCCCTGATTTCCTCATTTCTTTAATCTGTCTCTCTCTATTCTCTTACATCTTGTTGAGTTTCCTTACAATTATTGCAAATTCTATATCTGTCATTTCATAGATTTCCTTCAGTTCAAGATCTAATTCTGGAGGATTTTTGTGTTTTTTTGAGGCATCATGCTACCTTGCTTCTTCATATCTCCCATGTCCCTATGTTGGCATCTGCCCAACTGGTCTGCTAATTTCTTCTTCTTTATAAAATAGATTGTTTTGGAAAAAAAAGGTTTATGGTTTAGCTAAAATGCAGGGTATCACTTGGCTTATTGCTTTGGCTTTGGTCCTAGGTGAGCCCAGGAGTGTAGTCTTTGAGTGATTTCTTTTGTTCTAATCAATATCAGTTGTGTCTATAAATGGTCTAATCTGCTGCAATTCATAGGGATAGAGTGTGGCTTTGTGATGAATAAAGGTTTCCTTCAATGTATATCTTTGGTCCCCAGAGTTCAATGTCAGTCTCCCTGGTGAATGTGACAGCCACGACCTTGTTCTTGGTGCTAAGGGTGCTGAGGGAGGCAAGGGTGGCTGTGCTGCTGTTCTACTGGCAAGCCCGATTGATACTGGGGCTTGTGGCACCAACTGCTGTGGCTCTAGGACTGTGTGATATGGATAGACCCTTCTTCATGTCTTGCTAGGAGAGTTCAGCTGGTGCTGTGGCTTATTATTCCAACAGCCCTAGTCCTAGGACTATGGGATGTGAGCTGAACCCTGTTCTAGCCCTACAGGGTGACTTGAGGTATACAGGAAACTTCACTCTGGTGGGTGTTAGTCTAGAGAGGTGGAATGCAGGTAATTTCTTCACTATGTCCACAGAGTAGATTCCAGTGTCACTGGGAAACTTAGAATTATCATTACCCAGATCTCCCAGGATAGGAGTGGATTTTTTTTTTTTCTCATGGGCTGCTCTGGTGTTAGCCTCTAGAATCTAAGGGGAATCCCTGTGACTTACATAGAGTGCATCAGCATAGCTCAGGGGCTAATGCCCCAAGCTCCTACAGTTTCAGGATGCAGGGGATTTGTCCTTTGCCCCACTCCTTTCCCTGACTCTGACTACGATGCTGGTAGGAGCAGAACAGAGGTGCACTTAGAGACTTTTTGCCACCAAGTATGGTGCTCTGCGAGGACTGGGGAGAGTAAGAAAGCAAGGCAGTTTTCTTGCTCCCAGCACAGCACTTGGTCAATCCCCAGTCAGTTCTCCATGCTGAAGTAAAATTAATGGATGACTGTGGAATTCCTTCTTAGATAAAACTGTGAGTGTTGGGTGCACAGCAGTTTCTTCCCATCCTGACATGGTAAGATGGCAGCTCACAGCCAATAGCTTTCTGTACCACATGGCTGGCTGGCTGAACACTAATTATAAATGTGTCCCTTTGAAGCAATATACAAACATGTTTTCCTAAACTTTTATGACAAAGTTTCTTCTAAAGAGCTTAAAAAGTTAATATGCAGTTAAACGTAGATAAGTTTTGTTGAAAATGCATTTTCTAAACCTAATATCATTGTATTAACTTACCAGAGCTATCAAAACAAAATGTCACATACTGGTGGTTCAAACTATAGAAACTTATTTTCTTGCCATCTTAGAAGTTAGAAGTCCGTAATCAGTGTCTGTAAGGTTTGCTTCTCCTGGGTCTTTCTCCTTGTCCTACAGAAGGTGCCTTATTTCTGGATCTTCACATAGTCTTTCCTCTTTGAAATTGCTCCCCTGGTGTCTCTTTGCATGTCCTTACTTCTTCTTATAATAAAATCAGTTAGATTGCTTTAGAGGCCACCCTAGCTCTCTCATTTTCACATAATAGTTTATTTAAAGTCTCTATCTCCAAATACAGTCCCTTTCTGATGTACTGAGTATTAGCACTTCACTGTGCCAATTTTGCAGGGACATAAATGACTTCATAACATCATCCTAGTAAAAAAGGAGACAAATGCATGTGCTTTTAAATTAATTTTAAATTTTTTCTTATAAAATTTTTAATGATTGAGGTTACTGTGTCTGAGTTAATAGTATTCTAACCCAGCCAGTTTGCTCATCTCAAATACACTGAAGAATGAGTGTTCTTCTAATCATTTAAGAATAATAGTTGTAGTAGAAGTACAGTAGTAGAGAAGGCATATTTTTGTGCTCTATCAGGGCTTATCTTTAAAATATTTTTCTTTTCATAATCACACGAAATTAATCAACTCCAATTTACAATTTTACACACCAAGAAGCTATGAGCCAGATAAATCAATAACCTATTCAATATCCTTAGCTATTGAGTTTTAGAGCAAATATTTCTTTATTGCTATAAGTAGGAATACTTAAAAGTCGAGTGTTCACTAAATGTATTTTTACATAATATTGCTTATGATTTTGGGTTGAGGAAATATATTGATTATTTAACCATTGAGCAATACTCATTGTTTACCCATAGTGTCTTATGCCCTAAATCAGGCACATTTGCAAAGAACCATTTATTATTAATTTTATAGTTTTTATTACATGCATATTTCAGTCATTGGTGTTGATTTTTATTCTCGATTCTTTTTTTTAAAAGAACTTGCTGAGTAAATTAGCTATCAAAGTGATTCTATGTTGATAAAAGAAATTACTCTTAAAATTTACTTATAAAAATAAATGTCTGTTTTTATTGTTGAAGAATTGGAGACAATGAAAAAAGTATAAAACAGTCTGTAATTCCAATTCTATGTCTTTTTTTTAATAAGGAAGATTTTTCAAAATTTATGAAAAAGGAAAAAAGATTATATTAGGCATACATGATTGAAAACAAATTCTGAGAAGAAAAAGTCATCAAAAGACTTTTCATTTGGAATAGAAATTATCTCCAAGGGCTTGTCCTTGTCTTGTTTTTATTTTATTAAATCATGACATTATTGAGTACTGTGCCCTATTCCCCTGACATTCTATGGAATGAAAAATGATAGGCCACAGCTAATGATCTGATTATGGTAAGGAATTATATCTGATATGTCAAGATAAATGATAATACTTTTACAGAATTCATGGGTTTTTAGACAGTATTTAATTTTCAGAAAGAAATTTTTTATCAAAATTATTAATCATATATTATTGTCAACATAATTGTGTGGCAGGTTTGACTACACTCTGTAGAAGATGTTGGATATAAAATCTCTTTCAAGAATGACTGCCATGCAATACCCAAAGCATTTTGAAGAGGAACAATTTTAATCGTTATTTTCACAAAGATTTATACCATCATCAGTTTTATATAAAGAAAGAGAGAGAAAAGCAAATAAAAAGTGTACATCAGTGTAAATGGGCCCCTGTGAGGGTACTGGGGTCAGGATAGTTTACCAATTCATTTTTTATTTGCAGTTAAGACAAAAGAAAAGGTACTCATATTCTAAACATAACAATTTTTTTCAAGGTTGTTTTAACATAAAGTTAATTTATAAAATATTTTCCACAGTTTTAATTAATGTCTATATCAAGTGAGTCTCATAAGAATGCGCTTACTCAACATCAAGCATGCCAATTAAAATGTAAAATTACTTTATTTCAAAAAGTTTTCAAAAATTACAATATTTTAAGTACAGCTCTATCCTTTTCCATGCTAATCAAAAAATGTTTTACCTGATCATCTAAGTTCTATTGGTATTATGACTACGTAATTATAGAGACATTCTTTTTAGCAAATTAATTTTTGTGCAGAGTTGAACATATTAGTGAAACACAAAAAGTATTACTCCTTCAATAATCCAAATTGGAAATATCTCTTCTATCAGCTTAAAGAAATAATTAGTTACAGCAAGTGGAGATGATTTGATTTCTCAGAACCATTTTGCATCAGTTACATAAATGCCAGACTTTTTAATGCAATATATGCTAAAATCATGTGAATGAAGAGATCTAGCAAATGATTTAAAAACTGTTGACTTCAATATACTGAGAGCTGAACCTTAGTGGTCTGAAGGAGTTAACATGTTTTTTAAAAAGAAAAGAAAAAAAGTAAAAACTCAGTTTACTCCCAAGGAATAATTTATGCAATGGGAAAATTGGGCTGAAAAATGAAAACTTGTAAATGAAAGCCGATCTTTAATGTGTATTAGCATAAAAATCTATAGAATACACATGAGATGGGAATTCAAGTTTTAGCTGAATTATTTTAAAAAGAGATCCTCTTGATCAGATCTAAGAAAATGGTTCAATTGGGAAATTACATGTATACATTTTGAAACAATAATTTATTTTAAATGGCTTTCTGTATGACATGAGGAAAAATGAAGTGTGAGGATTTGGGATTTATACTAAATATGTACTTGTCTTCAATTTTTTCCCAATTGAAGATCTTGTACTGTGGTGAGCTTTAATCCTCTCTTCTTAAGAACAAATACTTCCTGTGCTCACTTTAGATGAACTCTCCTTATGTTGTCAGTACCAAAAGAAATGGATATCAATGAGTTAAAATGTGAACAATTTTCTGCTAAAAAAGTATTTTATCCAGGGAGTATTAATATTAGTGATAATAATGTACTTTTAGTAAAAATTGAGGATCAGTGCTTTAAATCCTTGATACATAACAGATTTGGAGAAAGTGAGAAAAGCTCCATTCTACAGAATTGTTCATTCCCAAATAGAGATTTTTATTATAACTTTTTATTTATATAAGGTGAACAAATCTCACACATGCAGATTTAGTAGCAAAGTGATACTTCCCACTGTCCCCTCCTTCACACTCACACTCCCATCTACCCTTCTCTTTCCTTTCTTATTCTTTCTCTTAATTTTTACTATGACACACTTTCAGTTTGTTTTATTATCATGAGCTTAACCATCTACTAAAAATTCAACAAATAGAAGTAGAAAAAAAATTGTTCTTCAACGGTAGAGACAAATGCTGTAAACAGCAATCAATTCTCAAAGTGTCAATTTCATTCATATACATTACCTGTTTTGTACTCTGTTAGTTCCAAACACACACACACACACACACACACACCATGCTTCACAATAGACAAAGAGAAACCACACATACATAGCTGTTGATACAAGTCTTTCTGAGCATCTCAATCTACCTCGAGTTTTTCATGAATTGACCTTGCTTCCAATATGCTCATTTTTGTTCATTTATTTGAGAGACACACCAAGATAGCTTTCATTTGCTGGTTTACCCACTCAAATGTCCCTTACCACAGGACTAGGGGATAAAGACTAGAGATGGTCATTCAATCCAAGTTGTTTATGTGGGTACCAGAAGCTGAATTGATTGAGTTATCATCATTGCCTCCCAGGATCCACATGAACAGGAATCTGGAATCAGGAATCAGAGCCAGGTTTAGAAATCCAAGTTCTTGAAAATAGAGTGTGGACATCTCAACCACTAGACCAAATCTTGCTCCTGCTCTTTTTCAGTTAGTATGATTTGAATCTTATTAGTTTTATTATTTATATTTATTTTTCTTTCATTAGTGCTTGGACCTCTCTCAGGAACTTGATTAACCTTCTACTAACTTGGGCTCTTTCCAACCCCACATTCACACAGTTTCAAACTCCTGGTAGTTTCCTATGTGAAGATCTGTACAACATGCCTCTTGCTCTCCATCATCACCAGTTTCTTGGTTCAGAATTTCATCTTCTCTCCCTGAAAATCAATTTTCATGCCAAAGTCCCCATCAGCTTCCAATTGATACACCACACATTTACAGAGTAATCTTTTTTTCTTTTTTTTTTTTTAAGATTTATCTATTTATTTGAAAGGTAAAGTTACATTGAGGTCTTTCATCTGTTAATTTACTCCTCAAATGGCCACAATGGCCAGAGCTGTGCTATTCCAAAGCCAAGAGCCTGGAGTTTCCTCTGGGTCTCCCACATGGGTGCAGGGGCCCAAGGGCTTGGGCCATCTTCTATGGCTTTTCTGGGCCATAGCAGAGAGATGGATTGGAAGTGGTACAGTTGGAACTCGAACCAGCATCCATGTGGTATGCTGGCACTGCAAGCAGCGGCAACTTTACCTGCTAAGCCACAGAGCCGACTCCTAAAATAACCTTTCTAAAGCAAAACTGTTTTTATGGGTTCCCAGTAACTTTAAGTTACACTGGGGCTAACTATTATAAGCCTTTTTGGAAATAATGCAGACTCTGCTATATGAAAGAGAAGGAGCTTCACGATGTTGTTGTCACTGTACCTGCTTACCTCCTCACAGTCTTCCCAATGAACACTGTCCCTAGCCACACTGAGCTACTGCCTCTTCGAACATGTCATGTTCTATAGTTGTGTGCCTTAATGTTATCCCTTCAACTTAAAACCCCTCTTTGTTTGTCTGTAGAAAATGTCAATAGAATTCTGATTATGAAGATTAAGGGTGCACTGACATCACCAGTGAAAGTGTGATGGTAGAACTGGCTAGAGTCTCATGGTTTTCCATGACACAGAATTTTCAACTCTAAAACAGATAATCCTAGGAAAATCAGTTGGTTGCCCTTATTTACAGAAACAAGTCTTCCTCTTGACATGCCCCCAGTGTTCCCTGAAGGGATTCAGGGAGTCTTGGCCCTTGTCACCCTCTGCTGCGGTTATTTTAAAGTTATGCCTGATTCCTATCCAGGCTGTGAACACTGCAGAGACGGGGTCTTATTCATCTTTGCACCTTTAACAAGCACTATATTGCCAGTCATGTGTTAACGTCTCCAAGGAATGCTTGATAACTATGAAGGAAGAGATTGGTGAGTAAGTGAATGAATGATAGAGACATTGTAAAAGAGAGGATAGGATAGGACTCACGTCCCAAAGATTTTAGACAAATTGAAAAAGTACATTCAGGAATTAAGATGGGGGAATGCAAGTCTCAGAACCAAAAAAGCCAGCCACTTGTCAGATTCTGGAGCACAGGACTAACTTAGGTCAGAATAATTCTCTTAGCCTCCAGAAATCTTAAGGATATTAATTTGAACCCTGACTCCCACATTCTGTAAAAGTATAATCTTCACATATTCATAAATTCTTAGGGGTGAAGAGGACTTGTGATCTAATGGTTATGTCTGTCTTTAGGTTCCTACTTCTTCAAGTGCCACATGTTCTGTAGCAGCCAAAAAGAAATGCAAAATCCAGCCCTGCACACATCACTCAAAAGCATTTGCAGTTTTGCTGGATATACTGAAGATTGTGAGTCAGGTAGAAGAAATGCTCATATTACCAAAAATTAAAAAAACCATAAAAATACAGCAACAACAAAAATTCAAAATGACCAATATTCTCTATGTTTCTGTTCTAAAATAAGCTCTGGGGTGGACATGTGGCATAGCAATTAGCACACTGCTTAGGACTACCATGTCCCATACTCCAGTGAGTCATTTGAGTTCCAGCCACTCTGCTTCTGATCCAGCTTCCTGCTAATGTGCATGGGAGGCTGCAGATGATGGCTCAAGTACCTGGGTCCCTGGCATCCATGTGGGAGACTTTGATGAATTCCTATGTTTGGTTTGGCCCAGCCCTGGCTGTTGCAGACATTTTGGGAATGAACCACTGAATGGAAGATCTCTCTCAATCTCTCTGCCTTCCCTCCCCTCCTCTCCTCTCTTGTTTTCCCTCATCCTTCTTGTCTTCTCCTCCTCCTCCCCACTTCCTTCTCCTCCTCCTCATCCTCCACCTCCTCCTCTACTTCCTCCTTTTCCTTCTCCTCCTCCTCCTTCTCTTCCTCCTTCTTCTCTCTCTTTCTCTTCCCATTTCAAATACAGAAAAATGAATTAAAAAACTCAGATAACATCTGGTCACTCATCACAGGAAATTTCAGCTAACCTTTCCCTTGAGAGCTCTATAATCTCACACCAACTCTGTGGTTTCTCTTTCTTTCCATTTTCTTCTCTGATCTTGGTTTTTGCTGTTGTTGTTTTTTCTTATTTTCACTTAGAAATACCTTGTAGTTTCTTGCCGCATGGTAATGCCTTATTTATTTTGAGCATCCAAATTCCCTCAGATTCACTCTCTTACACATCACTTAGCAAGGTATATCCCCCCACACCCAAATAGTTTCCACTCTAAAGAGAGTATTTCCAAAGGTCAGAAAGGCATTAATAACCATAATGCAATTGTGATGGATCTCATAGCACTGGATAAATCCAGTCACTTCTGAGCTGCTTTGGACAGACTAAGAGCAGACATGGATTCTGATCTGCTTAAGGATAGAGAACACAAATGACTTGTCCATTAATTTCTCATTAGCCCAGTGCTGGGCACATAATAAGAACTCTCTATTTTTTTTTAATTTTAAGTAAGTAAATAGGTCTTCAAGTTTGGTTACACAAACATTTGATCTAAGTTATTGAAATAAATGGCCAGCTCAGAGAAAAACATTCTATTCATCTACTTTCTTAACTAAAATGAATGGCAAGTTCATTTATCATAATCGGTTGTTAGCAATTGAGACTTAATGAATTTAACATAACTAAAAAGGTAGAAATATAAAATTTTTGAACATATTTTCTCATCTTACTTGAAGAAAATATTTTCTGTTAATTAAATTAGTTTTTACTGTGAAAATTGTACAGACAGGGAGCTGGCGCTGTGGTGTACCTGGTAAAACCACTGCCTGGAATGCCGGCATCCCATCTGGGCACCAGTTTGAGATCCAGCTGTTCCACCTCTGATCAAGCTCTCTGCTGTGGCCTGGGAAAGCAGTAGAGGATGGCTCAGGCCCTTGGGCCCTGCACCCACAAGGGAAGATCGGGAGGAAGCTCCTGGCTTCTGGCTTCGGATTGGTACAGCTCTGGTCTTTGCAGCCAGTTGGGGAGTGAACCAGTGGATGGAAGACCTCTCTCTCTCTCTCTCTCTGCCTCTCCTTCCATTTGTGTAACTCTGACTTTCAAATAAATAAATAAATCTTTTTTAAAAAAAAATTGTACAGTCAAAAGTGAAGCTACAAATAAGCATCTTTTCACAACTGCACTACAACACAAGGTATATAACTGATTTGGGTTCAAAATTAGTATTAAGATACTAAACAAATAGACATTTTACTTGCAAGTTTGTAATTAAACTATTAAAGTAAAGCAAACAAGCATATAACAGAAGTGCTTAATACAGTTTTATAAAATGCTTTAGGCCTAATTTGTTTCAGGAAAAAATTCATAAATCCAGAGTGATTTCAAAATTACCGAACAAGTAGACACAAAGAAAGTGATTTTCTCCCTTACCAAGAATGAAAGAACGCCCTCACTGATATCAACCATATATTTGCTCAATGTATGTTAAGTACATATAGAAAACAACAAATTTACCTGTATGCAAATTTACCTGTATGCAATTACATAAAAATTTTATATTAGCAGAAATTATTTCAGAGGCTTCTGTGATTTGAAAGCCCTTTGCAGATTTATAGTTTAAACATACACACGCATTAGAAATACCGTATGTTGTATTGTATCTTTAAGAGTTATGGAAGGGACTGGTGCTGTGGCATAGCCGGTTAAAGCCCTGGCCTGAAGCGCCGGCATCCCATATGGGCACCTATTCTAGTCCTGGCTGCTCCTCTTCCAATCCAGCTCTCTGCTATCGCTGGGAAAACATTCAGATGGCCCAAGTCCTTGGGCCCTGGCATCGCTGTAGGAGACCTGGAAGAAGCTCCTGGCTCCTGGCTTCAGATCAGTGCAGCTCTGGCCATTGCGGTCATCTGGGGAGTGAACTAGTGGATGGAAGACCTCTCTCTCTGTCTCTACCTTTCTCTGTAACTCTGTCTTTAAAATAAAAAAATAAATATTTAAAAAAAGAGTTATGGAAATGTTTTGGAGTCTTAAACCATTTGATTTACTCTTCCCAAGGATTATTTTTACATACTTCATGTTCAGAGTCAAAGAAACCATTCTAATGAATTTCCTATTCTGCTGTTAATAGAGACAATTACAGATAATTTTATTATGGAATTTTGATTTCTCATGTTCAAAAGAATATTTAATGGCTATTAGTAAGAGACTGGGAATGATAGAAAATCTTGATATTGTTTCAGTTCATTAAATCTAAAAGTTAAGTAATTATGAAGACATTTAAAATCCATCAATGAATTTCCCCATAAAATGTCTCTTCCCCTCCTTCACTTACAGTTTAGAAATGGGAATGCACTTATATTTTTCTTTTATTCTAGCCTTCATTTTTCAACATCCCTAAGTATAGCTCTTTCAGTAAAGTCTTTTCTGTAATTTGTGTACTCTGTAATTGTTAAGCAGCTCTGAATACAAGGATTCTTATTTTGCTATATTTTACAAGGATTGGAAGAGTTTCCAGAATTCCAGTTTGGAAAAAGCCTCTAAAGGGAAAGAGAACTAGTTCATACCCAGCTCTGGCCATAGCAGCAAATCCGGAAGATCTCTATTTCTTCTTCTCATTCTCTCTCTGTAACTCTGACTTTCAAATAAATAAACAAACAAATAAATCTCTGGTGTGAAGAAAGGGAAATGAAACATGTATTTGAGTTGTTGGATGAATCATTTTTTAGAAATCTTTGAAACAACTGTAATATTATGAAAGGGCTCTTCAATGAGTTCACAGAAATACATTTTATAAAATAACTGTTTTATAAAATAACTTTTCAAAAAGTTTTTGCACCAAATTAAACTTGTCTTTTAATTCCCTTTTTACAAAAATTTTAGTGTACCCTTGTACATAAACTATATTAATTTTAAGGTGTCATTTTTAGGGTCTGAATTTTTTTAAATAACTGAAATAGTTTCAAATATGGGGCAAAATAGGTGATTTAATTTTTTTGAAATCCACCCCCCCATCTAGCCACTGTTCCCCTGCTTTGTCACACATCAATTATAGATACAAAGATACTCTTCTTTTTATTTGGATTATTTATGGAAACACAGTCGATTTCTGACTTCTCTTGGGAGAATGACGCATGGGGAACAGTTTTATACTGCTCTTAATAATACAGTCTCATCCATCTCCTTTTTTTTCCTGGAATGAACCCGCTAGCTGTGTTTTACCTCATCAAACATAACCAAAGCTCAATGTTTCAGAGAAGGATAAGACCATCATTAAATAAATTTATAACTCAGTATCAACAAGAAGAAATACCATGTATGTGCTTGCTTGCTTCTTTGCTGTATTTTCTTCAATGAAATAGATGACCCAGGTCTTGTGCTGTGGCCCAGCCAGCTGTCCTAGTTGTGCACTTACAGGCACCTTGGGAGTTACATAAATGGGAAGTGGCCTCCGGTGAGTTGAAAGATGGCAAGCAATTCCAAAGACACTTCCAAGGATGTAATTTATATGCAGCAAAGAATCCACCTCATTTTTTCTTAAAGACCAAAATGTACTAGCATATTTTAATCATTATTTGTTATCATAGATGTTGTAAAAAGAAACATTTATTCATATCACTATTTTCCCAGAAGATTATTTTTCAAAGGTGTCCTGAGGACTAGCCTAGTAAAATTTTTAATGGTTCCAAGGTTTGTGTTCTTTTTTTTAATCAGTTCCTTAAACTAATAAAATTAGTTCCTCCCTTGATCTTGATATCTGTAATTAATTGCCTAACCTCTATAAAACAAGATTTTCTAAATCATTCCTTTGTGTCGATAGTGTTCAACATTTATGGAACAGAGGAAATAAAATTCCTTTTTATATTTTTCTACAGAAAATTCTAAATCATGTATTATTTCTAAATATTTGCCTTCTGTTAACTATTAAGTATTTCTGCTACATTTAAATCCAGAGTATATGTAGTATATGTACTACATTTTGAAAAACTTTTTAAAAATGCTTATTTTACTCTACTTGAAAAATGGAGAGAGAGAGAGAGAGAGAGAGGGAGAGGGAGAGAGAGATATCATCCATATACTGATTAATTTTCCATATGCCTTCAATAGCCACAAATGGGTCAGACCCACACCAGAAGCCTAGAAATCCATCCAGGTCTCCCCTGTGGATGGCAGTAGTCTGATCACTTGCCTTCCATTTGCTGCCTCTCAGCTGTGTATTAGTAGGAAGATAGCTCACAAGTGGAGGTGTTGGGACTCAAAGCAGTACTCCAATGTGCGATCCAGGTACCCCAAGCAGTGGCTTAATACATTACCCTACAATACTTCTCATGTGAAACTTTTAGTGGTAGAAATTTCATTGCTGATTTGCTGTCAAGAAACTTCATTGAATTATGTACTGAGATATGTAATCTGTATTCTATTTCCTTGCATTAAACCTACCAAAATATATTTGAAGTGAAGTTATTTAATTTCAATATAACACCTTAACTGCTTTGAATTTATTAAAAATGATTGTGTACCCTGACCATATATGTAAAGATATTCAGTAAAAACACATTCCTGCATTTATTTAGCCATTATCTACTAAGGGCTAACCATGCCAGTGTTCTAGGCATTCACAGACAATTGTTTCAGGAATATGAAACAATTATTTTACCTACAATAGAATCTAATCATTCTTAAAATTTCAGATAATTAAGCATATTTTATCATTGCAAATAAATTATATAGCATCTATAAATCTTATGCTTAATACTTTCTTAAATAACAAACATAATAATGTGAGTCTAATGAGAGTTTAATAATTTAGACTCTCACTCATAAGTCCATTCACATGCATTCTGTTAGCTGTATTTATTGAAAATATACAAAGTGGTATCACAATTTTCTAGTTATGAAAGGTAAGAAATTCAGCAAATCTTAACAAGGGACGTTAGCTAGAAGGCAACTGACCATTCTTATGTGGCACAACCAAAATTAAAATCTAGATATAAAAGAGGTATTTTGTCCCTTTGCACATTTTCCATTGGTAAGAAATGTATTGACTTCAGGATAAATAATTTGGCTTCTTGAAATTAAACAAAATTATCTTTATTTTGTGCAATTATATTGTATCTTAAGTTGTTCATTAGAACTTGGCAAATCTCAGATGAAAGAATTATTTCCTTGCCTGTGAAATAATATTTTAAAACAATGAACAACTGAAAAAAGTACTTTTCAGGCTAGGAATTATAACAAAATAAAATTTAAGCCATCATGTAAGTTAGTTGTAAGTTTTGTCAGTTGTTATACTGCAGAACTGCTGCACTGCCAGTCCTCTATTGCGGTTACTGAATCTTTTATGTAGTATCAAGTCCATCTCCCAAGAAGCTTGATCTCAAGAAAGACGAAATGAGGCAGACATTTCTCCAAGAATTGAATCATGTGGTAGTTACTTAATTGTAAGTATGTGTGTGTGGGCACATGTATGAATATAATATCTCATGGTACAATTGCTAAATTCTACTAGAATTTAGAGTAATTTTTATTTTATGTGTTTAGTCAATCAATGTAAACTAAAGTACTCTTAAACTAATCCATGCCTTAAAATATTACTGTTAGGACAGCAAATAATTCTGTCCAGTAAATACATATCAAAGTATAACTCTTGAAAAATTAAAGTCATATACCTATATGATAAATTTCAGTGTTCATTGAACTTAAAGATTTTGTAATGAAGCACACACAAATATACAAGTTCATGGATGTTTAGAAAGGCTTTCCCCAAGTCCATTTTTTAATAAAAATGTTTCAATTCAAGTAAACTAAGCTCAAGTATTAGCCATTGCCCTCCTTGTATTGCTAAATTCATAAGAATAGTATAGGACAATATTGCATTTATTATTTTATGAGATTTGCCATATTCGAAAAATGTTTGGAAAGATCAACAGTATGTGAAATCAACTCTATGGCCCATGAGATTCACTTTGATTCCAAATGCCGCAGAATTGTTTTAGAGATTCATTCCCTCAACAGGTTGTATTACCTATCGCCTTCCAGGCAATATGCTCATGCTTAGATGGTAGACGGACCTAGTCAAGAGTAACCATCATATTTTTCAGGCAGCAGCAAACTACTTGATTATCTCAGAAGAAATCCATTCTGATTTTTAATAATCCTTATATTCAAGCCATAGCATTGGACAGTTGGTTATAATCCTTCATATTAGAATAAACTAATTTTTGATTATGTTTTCACAAGAAACAAAGTTTCGGATGTTTGCTAGGTTGTCAATATATTTATTTACTGAACAAATAAACAGCTACAGATTTTTACTTATGCTTCTATATTTGCCAATATTTAACCATAAAAGTGAGTACTATAGCGGTGAGCAGTTAAACTACTGGTTAAGGCTGGCGCCGCGGCTCACTAGGCTAATCCTCCATCTAGCGGCACCGGCACACCAGGTTCTAGTCCCGGTTGCCCCTCTTCCAGGCCAGCTCTCTGCTGTGGCCAGGGAGTGCAGTGGAGGATGGTCCAAGTACTTGGGCCCTGCACCCCATGGGAGACCAGGAGAAGCACCTGGCTCCTGGCTTCAGATCAGCGCGGTGCACCAGCTGCAGCGCGCCAGCCACGGCGGCCATTGGAGGGTGAACCAACGGCAAAGGAAGACCTTTCTCTCTGTCTCTCTCTCTCTCACTATCCACTCTGCCTATCAAAAATAAAAAATAATAATAATAATAAAACTACTGGTTAAGACATCTGCATTGTATTTTGGAGTACCTAGGTTTAAAATACATCTCTGGTTCTAACTCTAGCTTCCTGCTAGTGGAGCCCCTGAGAGGCAGTGGTAATGGCTCCAGTGATTGGATTCCTACCAATTATTAGAGGAGATCTAAATTGCACACCTGGCTCCTGGCTTCAGCCCTGGGTTTTTAGAGGGTGAATCAATGCATGGGAACTGTATACCTATCTATCTGTCTGTCTATCTATCTATCTATCTTCCTGCCAAATATATAAATTAATAATTACATTAATTAAAATCATGAGTACTGCAAATAAAATTGCCCCCTCTAATTTCACTGTATTCATGCTACATACAACAACAAACTAAAGATATGTGGAATAGAGATAATTCTCTTCCTGCTTCTAAATACCTAAACTTGCCTTTCTGTGCTATTCTGATCTCCCTCCATCCTTTCTCCAGCCCAAATCTAGTTTTCCTCCCTTTGCACTGTATTTCACCCTTCTATCTCCTCAGGGAACTGACTCCATCAACAATACTGCTTCCCCCACCCTATTTGCATTCTCAGTCATTTATCCAAGAATGTTTACAGTATCAAGTATCTAGTAACTTAAAACCCCAAATGTGGAATGGTCCACACTTTTGTTGCTTGCTTCTCTTTACCTCTTTCTATTCAAATCTCAGCTTACTGGAGCTAGAACCTTCACTCACCATTCCATTTAAGTTGCTCAGTGTTTCATCCTTGACCTCCTTACTGTACATTTCTCAGTTTTTCCTCTTGTTTGACCTCCAGTAGCTTTGACATAATGACCAATGACTGTGTCATCCTTATTGAAACATTGTTGTTCATCAGCTCCCTGAATAATTATTCAGTATCGTTTCTTCTTCTAATTCACTATATATTGTTTCTCAGATTTAAGTAATCTTGTTTTTCTAAGCTCTACCTTAAAAAGTGCTATTTCCCTTCCCCCAGAGTTCAATCTTGGGTCCTTAATATTTTATCTTATAAACTCTCTCTGTGAATTCATCCATACTGACAGCTTCCACTGACTTTGAAAGGGACGATGACTTAAAAAATAAAAAATTCAAGCCCAGGATTCTTTTCTGCTTCATTTAGGGCTCTGGAGACCTCCAGTCCCAGATATACCTCTTGCCTGACCCCTTCAGCTGCTTGGAGGTAATTAATACAGTACTTCTCTCTCCAACTGATTTACCACTTCATATTTTTAGAATTTTTACTATTCAATTGTAAGTGATATATAACAATAAAATTCTTGATTTAACTTACCATGTCTATTGTTATAATTTTGTATTCTATTTTATAAATAGCAGAAAATTTAAAGATTTCAGTAAACATTGGGAAAATGATAACAACACAGTGTTATAGTTATTGTTTTCAAGGGTTATTTTCATATTTATCATTAAATTTTCAGATTTATCACTTTATTTATTCTTATTGTTTTTTTACTGTAAGAAACATTTTACTCAATGATGCTACAAGGAAGTTTAAGTTTCTTATATATCATTAACTGGTATACTTTTGATAGAAGTAATAATTTCATTTTAAAGTGGAAGACAAAATGAAACTTTAAATAGAGAAATTAAATCCATTCTTCCACTGCAAATTTTCATATTCCCAATAACCAATGGCTGGTAATATATGTATACTTTCTTTTGCATGAGATTCATAAACACAAGCTGGACAATACATATCTAAAATCGAAAAATAAATTTCAATTTTTTGGATGAAACATTAAAAAACTACTTCCCTCAAGATTCAGACAGATTTCCTGTCTCTGGTGCATTTTGCTCCTTTCTCTCATATGGTGATGGCCTTTTGACATTTGCCTTAAGGGCTTTTGCTCATTCCATATGTTTCAACAAAGCATGCCGTTTTGCCCGCATCCTGCCCTGGAGAGGGAAATATAATCTCTGAATAAGGCAGGACCAAGACCCCAGAAGTTCATCAGAGTTATGCTGGGACGAGACTCCTGTCTAGCAATGAGAGGGCAGTAACATTCCTCCCTGGCGCCTGCTGAAACAAATTTCAAGAATGGCAACAGGCTTGTTTTAGGGTTTTAAAACTATCAGTCTGGGATCAGTAGCCTGCTTTGAGAAGCTGTGGATGTCAGATTGCAGCTGTCACAACTTGCCTCTGTGAGAACCTCACGCTCAGTTGGTCAGAGACTTCGAAGATGAAGTTCATTAATACATGCGCCACATCCCTTTTTATAGAGACCAGACAAAACCACAGATCTCCAGCCTGGAAACCCTGGGCTTTCCTTTCTGGCGTGGAATATAGGGTCAACACAAGGTTATCTGTAGGTGGGAAGTGAGCACCCAAACAAAATATTTAGCAAACTGTATGACTAGTTTGTGGTTTCGGGTTTTTATTTCAAAACCTTTGTAGCCCATTAATCACTACCATGAAAGAATCTTCATCAAGGAGTTCACACTCAGTTCACTTACTAGGCTACAGACTCAGAAGATTGTATTCTTGGTACCACAAAGAGGAAAGAAATAATTGACCAAATTGAATTGGAGACATGCCTAGAATTTGCAACCTTCAAGAAAATAATTTTTTTCATCTGCATAAAATTTTCAATCATGTGTACATGATTGGTGATACTAGTTTTCAGAGGGAAATGTAAGATTTAATCTCAATGTTCACTTTTCCAGACCAGAACCATGACTAATGAATTGCTTATCAATAAGAATAGCTGATATCCCAAAAGTGGAGAATGTTTAGCTACAACATTCTATGTGTATAACATTACACACAAATAGAGTTCACTGGATCTGAGAGATCGCAAGTACACTCCTTAAACAAAACTTCCTAAAACTCTTTTCTTGGGAAATTAAGTCATAGTTAAACAGTAATTAAATCCTTAATAGACACAGGGCAATATTCTGAGTCTTTAATTTGTTATTAATGTATTAATCTTTTACAATTACTATCAATATTATCTTTTTCTATTACTATCAATACTATTTCTGGGGGCTATTTTCATTAGGTCCACTTGACTTATGACAAATAAATTGTGAAGAAAAAGTTATATAACTTTCTCAAAATCTCACAGCTACAAGGTTAAAGAGCCAGGATATTGTGATTTTTGTGATGTTGGGATTTTTAAAATCATAGAAATCAATGGATGAAAGTATTTGGTTTTCATCACTAAATTTATTCTGTCTCCTGGCTTCCCTCCACCAAAATTTAGAGGAGCTCCTTGTATACTAGGCATGTCTATGAAATAATAGTGGGATTGGATTTTTGGTTACATTGATCTTTCTGTTATTATGATACAGATTTTTATATGAATTTTTACATTCATAAATCAACAGCACTATGGATACTCTTGGTCAGTGTTTTGGATGATACACTAGGTTAACACTTAACAGTCTTGGGTAATTCTGCCACCAACAAATTTTATTCTTATGTAGTCAATTATGCCTTGTAAATTTGTTTCTTTTCTCTATCTTACAATATCAAGATTTTCCCTGTCCCAACCAACAAATAAAATTGCTTTGCACATCATAAGCAAGAAACGTGTTGAAATACTATATTTGCAAAATATTATATGGGTGTGCATTGCTATTAATTAATGATAAAGCAAACATTGAATAGTATTAAGGTCATATGATTGAATTAGAAACTAAGAGCTTTTTTTATAAGCAAGTAATTATGTCAGATGTTATAATATTTAATTCTGATAAAATAAAACATTTCTTTTTTTCTTTAGTATTTTTGATGTTGTATTCAAAAACTCATTACAGATACAATGTCACCTAGATTTTCTCCTAGGAATTTTGTACTTTTGCCTTTTACATTTAAGTCTATTATACAGGTAAAGTAATTTTTGTCTATGTTTAGATTGTGAGCATGTATGAATATTGAATTATTCCAGCCTGTTTTGTTGAAAAATTATCTATGATGGCAAGCACACACACACACACACACCTTTATTATGAAGTAATAGCTCAAGTATTATAGCGACTGAGAAGTCTCCATATAATATTGAATAGAAATTGTGAGAGAGGTCACTGTTAAATCATTCAGTATGATGTAGCTGTAGAATTTTTATGTTTCCTCTTTATCAGGTTGAGGGATTTGTCCTCTTTAAGTAGTTTGCTGAGTGTTTTCGAATGAATAAGTGTTGCATTTTTGTCAAGGACTGCTTTTCTTCATCAATTGATTTAACTATATGATTCTTCTTTTTAGCCTATTCAGGTTGGTGTCTGCATGGATAGATTTTCAAATGTTTAGGCAATGTTGCAACCCAGCAATGAATTCTACCTAATTGTGGTGTACAATGTGTATAATGCTTTTTATATATTGTTAAATTTCATTTGCTAGTACTTTGTTGAGATTTGTGTCTATGCTCATGAGAAATAATACTCTGTATTTTTTTCATAACTTTTTTTTTGACAGGCAGAGTTAGACAGAGAGAGTTATAGACAGTGAGAGAGAGACAGAGAGAAAGGTCTTCCTTTTCCATTGGTTCACTCCCCAAATGGCCGCTATGGCCGGTGTGCTGCACCGATCCAAAGCCAGGAGCCAGATGCCCCCTCCTGGTCTCCCATGCTGGTGGGCCAACCTCCACTGACTTCCCTGGGCCACAGCAGAGAGCTGGACTGGAAGAGGAGCAACCAAGACAGAACTGGCACCCCAACCGGGACTAGAACCTGGTGTGCTGGCACTGCAGGCGGAGGATTAGCCTAGTGAGCTGCAGCGCCGACCTTTTTCATAACATTTTGTTATAATATTTAAATGTATCTAAAACGTATCTTCCAATATACATGAGAATGGAAAAACCAACAGACAAAAGTATTTTACAGTCAATTGTTTTTTACAAGCATTTTTTGTTCTTACTGGCTTATATGTATTCTCAACTAATTAGAATACAACCCAGAAAATAAAAATAAATTAAAAAGATCTTTTGGGCTGACGCTGTGGCATAGTGGGTAAATCCACCACCTGCAGAGCCAGCATCCCATATGGGTGCCGATTTAAGTCCCGGCTACTCCACTTCTGATCCAGCTCTCTGCTGTGGCCTGGGAAAG
The DNA here is from genome assembly GCF_964237555.1 of Oryctolagus cuniculus. Lineage (NCBI taxonomy): Eukaryota > Metazoa > Chordata > Mammalia > Lagomorpha > Leporidae > Oryctolagus > Oryctolagus cuniculus. The sequence goes on from NC_091436.1 coordinate 58,359,215, forward strand.
CAGTGGAAGATGGCATAAGTCCCTGGGTCCCTACACCCATGTGAGGGACCTGGAAGAAGCTCCTGCCCTTTGCAGGCAATTGGGGAGCTCTCTGCCTTTCCTTCTCTCTCTGTGTAACTCTGAATTTCAAATAAATAAATAAACCTTTAAAAAAAAAAAAACTTTGATCACCTAAAATATATAGGCATTATTGAAAATACAAGAAACCATTTTTAGAGCCTATTTATTCCTATTTAATGTAAAACATTAACAATCTTGATAATATGGCTTTCAAACACACAGAAAAGAAAGCATAAATAATTTAACTGGAATTAGATGAGCACCTAAAGAGATTTTAGTTACAGAAATGAAGAATTATATATGCCAATGTTGGAACCCTGACCATACAAACATCAGTTTCAAAAACTGAAAAGAACAGTGGTAAGGGTATATGTTTAAAGACATCTCACATTTCGATAGGCAACAGAAGTGCTACTATATTATAGCTATACATATATGCATTGCTTTCAGCATGGTGTCACTGAATCCTGAAGAGAAGCTTAAATTTCATCTGTCTGTTTCTATTCTACATGCCTATTCTTTTTCAAAGAGAAAATATTTGATGTGGTTCAGAAAACGTGACAAGAGCAACAGTTAAAATAATAGAAACAATTGTTGTATAGTGTGATGTGTCAGCTATCTTTAAAACTCATGATGAGGGGCACCATTTTCTATAACATTGGCAGAATATGACAATTTTAACACTTTCTACTGCAAGCTATCTGATTTGTGAAAGCATATTTGAACATAAAGTGCATCAATCTTTTTTCTTCCTAGGGAATTAAATTTGAATCAAGGAATGGCAGTGGGTGGTGAAAGAACAGGTAAACAGTATCCTTCCACCCCCATTTACCCGGGAATCCATCATCTGGGTCAGGTTTCTGGAGGTCATGTTCAATACTTGGTGCTTTCATTTCCTGACTTTCATTCTCTACTCAGTCAACAGTGATCTGGATTTCACCTCCTACAGCATCAAAAAAATAACTCACACTATCGACCACCTTATTGATTTTTTATTCCCCTTGGTTTCTCGGTCATTAGCCTGGTTTTCATCTTGTTCATCTTCCATATTCGCTTGGTCATCTTCAGTCTTTTCTTCTTCAACTAACTGAACTAATTTCTTCACTGTTACCTAGAATTTCATCTGATTCTCTTTGATATTCTGACTGTGTACTCTAATACTGAGTTATTTTATTAAAACACAGCTTTCAATGATCTCAGGTCTTCTGGCTCACTGATTTTCACATCCAGCAATCTTTTGTATAGCCCCACCTGGAGGCTCCCTACGTAATTTCAACTTAATGTAGTCCAAAATAGTATCATCTTCCGCCTCATTTGCTCTTTCATTCATATTCCCTACTCTCCTAATTTTCAACTGCTATTATAACAACGTACCACAAACAGTGACTTCATACAACACAAATCTATTGTCTCATAATTCTGGAGGTCAGAAGTCTGAATTGGGTCTCACAGAGCTAAAATCAAAGCACTAGGCGGGATTAGATTCCTTCTTAATACCTAGGTACGAATCTGTTTTCTTGCCTTTTGGGGGTTCTAGAAGCTACCTGAAGTGTATGATTCAGAGTCTCTTATTCCATGAATAAATAAATAAATAAATATATATTTGATTTCGATCCCCTTTTCTATTTTCTTCTTCCACTTTAAAAAATCTATCAAAATACTTTCCTTGTTTTAAAGTCAGTTGATTAGTAATCTTAATTCCATGAGTGATCTTTATTCCTCCTTCCCATTTTACATGAACTATTCACAAAATCCTAAAGTTAGACACAGATGTATTTGGAAGGTGCCATTATTCTCCTTGTCCACCTGCTTTTGTAAATGGCAAACACACAAGCCCACAAACTGAGATTACCCTAGACTTGTGTTCTCTCTTAACTTTGAATACAATGTGTTACCAAGATTTAATCAGTGCTATTCCCTGGCTTTTCTTAATTCCTCCTCCTCCTCCCCGCTACCACCTCTGATTCTTTTTTAAACATGAAAGTTGATATTTTCATCATTTTTAGCTCAGGTAACAGAAGTAGACTCCTAGTTGTTCTTCCTGTGGCCAGTCTTGCATCATCCTTTCTCTTAAAATGTGAACACCTATACAATTCTACATCTGCCCTCTGCTAAGCAGATAAAGATATAAATGTAGAAAGAGATATAGTTGTAGGTTAAAATATAGTTAGATTCAAATATGATCATTTCATTTTCATATAACTCTTTCAGTCACTCTTTACAGCATTAGGCTATGGAGGTCAAATATTGAAGATTGCCATTCAAAGTCTTCAGATAATCTAACTCATTCATTATCATTCTGAACATATTCTCTGCAACATGCTCTGTGTTCTAGCCACAGCCTATTCAACTCAGTTCCTGTCAAGTAATTTTCATTCTTGTTTTATTTGCCTTTTCACTTGATGTACCTACATGTCAAATTATTGCTTTATTCTATGACCTTTTATCTAGTTATCTACATTCATCCACCCAGACTCTGAATTGACTGGGTGGAGACTTAGCATTGTCTGTACTCAGAGTACTACATTTTTGTCAGAATACTGGCTCTCTGTGTTATGATTCCGATGTGCTTGTCTGTTTCTTTTATGACCTCAATGAAAGCTGGAACTTTTACTACCATTTTGTACTATCAGAGCTGCATAACAACTGGTAGAACGTAGATATACAGAATTTAACCTAAGAATGAATGAATTTGGGGAATTTGAATCTATCTGGGAGCTAAGGGAATACTTCATGCTAAGTTTGGTGAGTACTAGAGCTAATCTAGTCTGATAGCTTTCCCCAAGTCGATGTAGAAATTTGAAAATTCAATATCCTGAGACCTGAACATGAATTCAGATACTTTCTGTAAGTGGAGGGCAGGAAAACATTTCTTCTGGCTCTGGCTTAGAGTCACAGATCACGAAGCAGATTTATGAAAGGCAGCAAGGATGCATACACCAGAAAAATTTTACAGGAGTTGAAATGACATTTCCCTCTTGTCTCAATTCTTAATTGGCTGCTCATGGTCACTGGGGTGTTTACACAGCCTCCAGGCTGGCTCCATTCTGCTGCCATCTGTCTCAGTTATAGGCTCACTACAAGTTCCATATGGCTCCTTAATTCCAATGAGCCTAAAGCATTCTCATGTTCCATTGGGCCAGTTGAGACAAATGACTTACCTTATTTGTTTTGGGTTTAGAATAACTGGGTAGTTAAATTAGCAGTAACTCAAATCTCTCAAAATGTTTTTCCCTTTAATAGAAGAGGCTGCTATGGGCAACTGACCTTTCTGTCATGTCTTCTCAAATGTCTGTCTATTATCTAAATACAAAAGATGTTTTTGCTCTTAAAATATTGGAAGGAAGGCCATATTTTTATTTATAGTCAAGAACAGTGGTATAATCACCACCATATTTATTCTGAACTCATTATTATTTCAAAGTACAATCATTATCTTTTCTAGTTGATCATATTAATGATCATGATCATGCTCTACTGTACCTGGGTAGCTCAGGATCAAAAATTACTTAGACATTCACCAAGCATTTTCATTCAATACTAAGATTTTACAGTTAATCACCCTAGTGGAATTGTTCTTTCATAGGAACTCTAAATTTTACTTCCTTTGCTATTCTTTGTAATTCACAGCTGTCCTGCAGAGTCTCAAGCCTTCATCTATGCAACAATCTGCCTTACCCAGTATAATTAAATAATGCTGAAGAATTTGTAAAACAATGCATCTTGGCCTCATTACAAGTTCACTGTCTCCTTATTCTTGTGGGATTTCAGTCTATTGTCAGTCTTTTTCTTCTACTCACAAAACTCCTATCTTTATTACCTTTCACAAAATTCCAAAGTCTCACACTCCTCTTCAAGATACAAAATTTTTCTCTCCTCTCATATATCCCCTTATAAGTTCTCATTTCTTATTCCCACAAATTAATAAATGAGGCCACCTCATTCTTATCCTCTTTGCTCTAGTCTAGAAGTATTAGTTCCTCACTTTGAGGCTAATTTACCCAAGGGACTCCTTGAATACACTCCTTATCTCCTCAGAGGGCCGTGCTTAATCTAGTTGACTGCTTTGTCTTGAATCATGATTATTCTTTCTTTACCGAATCCTTTTCTTAACAAAATATGCTGTTCAACATATCCTCCCTATATGAAACATAAAACAAAGTTAGCTACCCACATTCTCTTTAAATTATACCAAGCTCTTAAAATCCTTTTTTCCATAAAAAAATTCTTGGAACTTATTGTGGTATTTGCTGTTTTCACAAGGGTTGGCTTGGCTGCTCAATGAATTTAGAAGTCAACACTGGCAGGAGCTTTCAAGAGAGGAAGAGTTTATTGCAAGGTCAATAAGAAAGGAGACAGGAAGCAAGGCTCAAATCATTCTCCCTGATCTGAGGTCCGGGGCACGTTTTGCTGGTCAGGGAAGACAAGCTGGTATGCCAAAATGCTGTCAAGGCAAGTTCTGAGTTGGGGGACGGAGGACTTTAACACTGGGTTTCTTGGTTAATGGACCCTTTATTTCTATTTTTCTTATTTTTTAATTTATTTGACAGAGTTATAGACAGAGAGAGAGAGACAGAGAGAAAGGTCTTTCCACCGTTGGTTCACTCCCCAAATGGTCGCCACGGACAGCACCGCGCCAATCCAAAGGCAGGAGCCAGGTACCTCCTCCTGGTCTCCCATGTGGGTGCAGGGGCCCAAGCACCCAGACCATCCTCCACTGCCCTCCTGGGCCACAGCAAAGAGCTGGAGTAGAAGTGGAGCAACTGGGACTAGAACCAGGTGGCCATATGAGATGCTGGCGCCGCAGGAGGATTAACCAAGTGAGCCACGGCGCCGGCCCTGGACCCTTTACTTCTTTTTTTTTTTTTTTTTTTTTTTTTGACAGGCAGAGTGGACAGTGAGAGAGAGAGACAGAGAGAAAGGTCTTCTTTTGCTGTTGGTTCACCCTCCAATGGCCGCCACGGCAGGCGCGCTGCGGCCAGCACACCGCACTGATCCGAAGGCAGGAGCCAGGTGCTTCTCCTGGTCTCCCATGGGGTGCAGGGCCCAAGTACTTGGGCCATCCTCCACTGCACTCCCTGGCCACAGCAGAGAGCTGGCCTGGAAGAGGGGCAACCGGGACAGAATCTAGTGCGCCGACCAGGACTAGAACCCGGTGTGCCGGCACCGCAAGGCGGAGGATTAGCCTAGTGAGCCGCGGCGCCGGCCGACCCTTTACTTCTAAAAGGGTTCTGGAGCTCAGGTTCTCATCATTCCATATGGAGAAAACACTGGTTCTGGGTGCTTTCTCTCCTCTGCATGCCACACTAACCATATCTTAGGTACTTTCCCCTGCCCATCCTGTTTCCAGTCTACAGTGAATGAAGTTTAATTTCAGTCACTCTAGATCCAGTATAAACAGACAAAAACAGTTTGTGCTAAAGGGTTTACCTTCCAAGATCTTATACCAAATCTTGCTTGGGAATCCACCAACTAACTAGAATATGCTCTAAACTTTCATATCTACCCAGTTCCCCGGTGTCATTTTGTGGGCACCCTCAGGGCTCAATGCAAGCGGGTCATCACTGGCTGGGAGAGCTCCTCTCCACCTGTTATTGATAGATGAGGACCAGTTTGAGATGGTTCTGCATTGCAACTTCCTTCTTCCTTCACTCCTACCACCTTCATGTCTGTTAATTACCTTAAGAATGCACTCTTATTTTTCATGGAAATTCATGCTTTCTTCCTTATCTCTATCATTTATATGGGCTGTTTTATCACTGGTATTACTTTTTCTTTTTTTGAAATATTTATTTTATTTATTTGAAAGATAGAATGAGGGAAGGGAGAGGAGGGAGAGAACCATCCACTGGTTTACTCCCCAAGTGGTTGCAACAGTAGGTGCTTGGCAGATGGAAGCTAGGAGCCAGGAGCTAGGAGCTCCATCCAGGTCTCTCATATTGGCACAGGGGCCCAAGCATTAGGGTCATCTTCCACTGCTTTCCCAGGCACGTTAGCAAGGAGCTAGACCAGCAGTGGAGCAGCTGGGACAGGAACATGAACTGGCGTCCATATGGGATGCCAGCATTGTTGGCAGTGCCTTAACAAACTACCACAAAGCCAGCCTCTCACTAGTGTCCCTTTAAATTGTCAGGTGTTCTCAAGTTTTGTAAACTTACACAGATAATTAGGCAACTCATTATCCTAGGTTGCATGTTTTCAGTTGCTAATGGTAGACATTATAAAAGCTTGAGGTGGCAAGTGTTTATTACTTCCCCAGCTTTGCTACTGGATTATTATAGAATTAAGGCATTGGACAAAATAAATTGCAGAAACACAAACTACAAACTTGAATATTTATTCAAGCAAAGATTTCCTAGCAAACAGACATTAAGTAATTTTCTGTAAGATCAATTTTGTAAGATTTATGTTTTTATACTTTTTTAAAATTTATTTGCTTCTTTAATTTCATTGAATAGCATGATTTGAGTTGTTTTACATATTGTGTAGGGGGGTGAGGATATAGGTGTTATGATAACTCATGTGTTATGTTGGCATGTCATGAAAGAAATGGAAAACTCAGTGACAAAAATCTCAAACATTTTTCTGTACTAATTTCAGAAAGAGACAGAAAAGGACGAAGGAAAGCCAGAGAAATTTTTATTTTTTAAAATTCTTTTCCTTTGAAAATGCACTAAAATTCAGAGCAATTTTATAATAAATTGTAGGACCATCTGATGATACTCATTTGGAAAATTTCTTGAGTATCTAGGACATAGTTATCATATCTTTTTCTTTAGTTCTTTATAATTCCTCTTTTACAACAGATTCATAACATTTTATTTGAGTGAAGCTAGGGCTTATTTAACCATGTTACTTTAATAGTGATAGAAAATGGTTGAATATGACATCTCTTTTATTAAAATTTCTTATACATTTTGACATAATTAAAATGACTGTAAAATGATTCATGATATGTTAGCTTACTGAATCTTTCACTTTTTATATTTCTTTTAGTATTTGAACATATTCTTTTTGTAGCTGTTACCATACTGTATATAAAATTATTTCCTAACATTATTCTAATATTCACTTAATATTGTGACAAAATCTTTACAATTACTATTTCTAGTTGTAAAAATATATCATTAGAGTAGAAAAATATCCTCTTCCTCACTCATTTAATTACTATTTTTTAATCTTTTCCTTCTTCCTATTACATTCTATAATGAATATGCTGTATATTTTGATGTTGTGGCGTTTCTTGATCTCTTTGTAGATTCTGGTTATTAACCCTTTATCTGTTGAATAGTTTGCAATATTTTTTCCCATTCTGTCGATTGCCTCTTCACTTTCCTGACTGTTTCTTTTGCAGTACAGAACTTCTCAATTTGATGCAATCCCAAATGTTAAATTTGGCTTTGATTGCCTGTGCTTCTGGGGTCTTTTCCAAGAAGTCTTTGCCTGTGTCTATATCTTGCAGGGTTTCTCTAATGCTCTCTAATAATTTGATGGTGTTGGGTCGTAGATTTAGGTTTTAATCCATGTTGAGTACATTTTTGTGTAAGGTGAAAGGTAGGTGTCTTGCTTCATGATTCTGCACGTGGAAATCCAGTTTTCCCAGCACCATTTATTGAATAGACTGTCCTTACTCCAGGGATTGGTTTTGGGTCCTTGATCAAATATAAATTGGCTGTAGATGTTTGGGTTGATTTCTGGTGTTTCAATTCTGTTCCATTGGCCTATCCATCTGTTTCTTTACCAGTACCATGCTGTTTTGATTACAACTGACCTGTAGTATGCCCTGAAATCTGGTATTGTGATGCCTTCAGCTTTGTTTTTGTTGTACAAAATTGTTTTAGCTATTCGAGGTCTCCTGTGTCTGCATATGAATTTCAGCATCATTTTTTTCCAGATCTGAGAAGAATGTCTTTGGTAGTTTGATTGGTATTGTATTGAATCTATATATTGCTTTTGGGAGAATGGACATTTTGATGATGTTGATTCTTCCAATCCATGAGCATGGAAGATTTTTCCGTTTTTCGGTATCCTCTTCAATTTGTTTCTTTAATATTTTGTAATTCTCATCATAGAGATCTTTAATGTCCTTGGTTAAGTTTATTTCAAGGTATTTGATTGTTTTTGTGGCTATTGTGAATGGGATTGATCTTAGAAGATCTAGATTTCTTGACCCGCACTACTCTTGATGCTACAGACTAACTGACTTTTGAGATAAACCCAACCTATTTCAAAGTGAACTCATCATACTCCTCTTTAAATATAACTCCTTTTCTACACAAAGCATGATAAATAGTAGAGCTACCAGTTGCTCTACCTAGATTTTATCACTTAATGCCCATTTCTTTGTGGATATTACTTACAACTAATATTTTCCATGTGAACTAGTTAATTAAATAAGGTTCTGAAGTAGTCTCCAAAAACAAAGACTGCTCTCCAATATTTTAGTTTTATATTTTTATTTTGGAAAAAATTTTAATAAAAAGTGACCCTGTAATAAAGGTTCAAATATATTTCATGAAAGTATATTTATATATGTTGTGGCTGGCACCGCAGCTCACTTGGCTTATCCTCTGCCTGCGGCGCCAGCACCCCGGGTTCTAGTCCCGGTTGGGGCGCTGGATTCTGTCCCGGTTGCTACTCTTCCAGTACAGCTCTCTGCTGTGGCCTGGGAAGGCAGCAGAGGAAGGGCCAAGTGCTTGGACCCTGCACCTACATGGGAGACCAGGAGAAGCACCTGGCTCCTGGCTTTGGATCGGCACAGTGCACTGGCCATGGCGGCCATTTGGGGGGTGAACCAATGGAAAAGGAAGACCTTTCTCTCTGTCTCTCTCTCTCACTGTCTAACTCTGCCTGTCAAAAAAAAAAAAAAAAGAAAAGAAAAGAAAAAAAAGAAAGTATATTTACATATGTTGTAAACATATATGTGTGTCTGTATACATATACATATATCTTTAGACACATACTGCAGCCATCTGGGGAGCGCATTGGCACATGGAAGATCTCTGTCTTTACCTCTTTGTAACACAACCTTTCAAATAATTAAATAAATATTTAAACACACACACATATAACATTGACAATTCTTTTTAACAATAATAATTTTAAGCTATAAGACAAATAACTGTACAATTTTTTGTGTTTATTTTTAATATTAAAATTAGAAGAGTTCATTTGATATCTTTTTAAAAAGACATAATTCTAGATTAGCCAATATTTGATAAAGTAGTACACATTAGTTGTCTCCTCTTTTTGTAATCCTGGTTTTCCACTGAATGTTTCTGTCTTTCCCTCTCTCTCTCTCTCTCTCTCTGTGTGTGTGTATGTGTGTGTGTGTTTGTCAGTCTCTCACTCAGCTATTAATTTTGTTTTCTGGTATCTTTAATTTCTATATGCAAAAGTAAATGGCAACATGATAGCTGTCTGAACCCAGTGTACTCCTGGACACCATGCTACCACACTACCTTGGCACACTCACATTCACCACCACAACGAAATCACCCTTGTCATTGAAAAATATATTTTTACTTCTTACTTTACATGACTTCTGCTTTTAATGGAAAATTTAATCCACCTCACAGATTTACAAGATTTCAATAATTTTACTGAAAAGTGTGTCTAATCATCACCACTTTAATGAAATCTCCCACAAAGCTCTTTTTTCCACATATTTCTAGACAACCATGCTCTTCTGATTTTCTATCTTCTTTCTCCATTTCTCCTTTTTGGTTTATTTTTCTTCAGCTGTAAAGTAACAAATATCTCCACCAATATCATAATCATTGCTGTGTTTCAGACCTCTGTCTTCAAACTTCATGTTACTCTGATCTTCATGTGTACATCTTAATATATTTCCATGGTACTGAATATTATTTGTGAAGAAATTGCCATTAATTTCTTCTATTAACCTTTACTGATCACTGATTTATATATTTTTTTCTGTGTTTATTAAATGTACACAATTATATTTTCCAAAGTTACTCCCAAAATAGATAATCTAATAAGTTAATCATTGATGTATTGCCCAGATACATAGTATCTTGGATTGAAACAAGAGCAACAACACATGCTAGGAGTATCCTTCCCCTGACTCTCCACACACAAGGCCAAGAAATGACCAGCACAAAGTATATACTCATGAAAAGAGAAATGATTTATGAATATCATTGAAGTGTGCTGGCCAGTACAGCCGACAAACATGAAAAAGCTATTGAATAGAAATGAAGGCATCCTGCTTCTTATTGCAAAGCTGTTACTTTTTGTATCACTAGGTTATGGTAGAGTTTAAGGAATACCTGTTCCCACACAAGTATTTCACTGTGCTGTTTCTGATGGTCCTATTAGCATATCTATAGATAGTCAAGCATACATTGCCATTCAGATCCTATTTCAGCCTGAATTTTATAGTATTAAATAATATCAAGTCTCCAGTTTCCACCTTCAATACACCTAATTTACACCTAATACAGTTTTCCAAACAAACCATGCTACAGGCCCACCTTTGAAACAGATGTGCAATTCTAGACTCTTTTCTTTATCTTGAACATATTTCTCCACCTTCCTTCTTGGATAATTTCTTTATGCTCCTCAATCCTCATATTCTGCTAGGAGACCTTTCTTCTCTACACTCCTGCCTAGTCCTAATTGGGTTTTATATATATGTGCTTTCTTCACCACATCTTTTATTATATTATGATCTAATTTCTCCTGTTGCAGAATATATCATGAACTTCCTGAGGACAGGGATAGTTTAATTTTTGTCTGGAACTTCTCAGTGCTAAACACAATAATCTCTTAGGAAGTCATTCTGATACAGAGTCCCTTGCTCCTTATGGCAATAGTGCTATGAAGCATAAGCCAAAAAGGAGTTTAATGACTTAGAATTTCCTACTCCAATTGTAACTTATCCCTTTAAATTTCTAATTCCTAAGTTAAAGACTGTGGTGATTCCTTTTCAACATTTGTAAGCAACATTTACTTTGATCACAATTGACTCTAAGTAACATTTTCAGAAGAGTTTTGCATTTAGTTTACACAGACAGAATTTATACTTGGGTGCTCATCTTTTAGATATTCTGATTGAAGAGATGATATCTGGACTTTCATAAGCTCGTTACAGCTCCTTGTAGTCACATAAGTTAGGTAGACAGCAATTTCTGCATTCGATATACACCTACACACAGTGGATTTACATCTCTTAATTGTAAACAGAAATATGAAAAAGAAGATACTGAGGAATTCATGACACTTCATAACACTGAGATTTTGGAAAAATGTCATATTTCTGAAACAGTCACAATGTGGCTAGTTTGAGGTTTTAAAACACTAGATCCTGCCATTCATCTGGTTATACTGGTTTGCTTCAGTTTCATAATCAGACATGGCTATACCTACCACTATTAGATTTCCCTTGGTCTCACAATATTAAAACCAACAGTATAGATGCTGTCTTTATTCTGAGAAGCATAACCAGTTTGAACTTAATAGCCTAATACTTACTTTTAGATTGGAATTTTTAAAAACTTTATTGTTTACTATGATAACAATGATCACATTCTTCTTTTCTTTCCAGAAACTATAACACCTTAAATTATTTATAACACCCTCTGTAGTTAAGAAACAGTAGGAATAATAGGGTACATTTTTCACAAGAGTGAATAAGTTATGGTGATGTTTTATGACTTATCATGGTACATGCCCTGCAGATCAGGATCAACCAAGGGAATAAATTGGCAGCTATATAACTACTTGCAGACTCCTGAACATTCCAAACCCAGTGGCAGGCATGGCAATAAATTAATGAAAGCTAAGACTATTTTTTCTCTAAATATTCTCAAATAGAATTTTTCTCAAGTACATTTTTTAAGAAAAAGAAATAGGTGTGAAGATGAAAACTGTCAGATGACATATTGTATTTATTTTTGAATATTTTTAAATTGTCTATCATATGCATTCATTTAGATAGGTAGTGTATGCTCGTGGTGAAACAAATCATAAAGTACAACATGTATAAGGAGAAAATATGCCTTCATCATATCCCTTCCCTTTCTGCAATTTCTCCTAAAAGTCAACCAGTTACCAGTTTCTCCATTGATAGTTAAGACCTGCATTTGTCCATTTATTCATACATATTTCTTTGTTTTAGATATTTAAACACTTTCTAGTTTCCGCTCAAAATTCCCAGCTGCTACAAGAAGGTTGATATTAGAATAATATCTATTTTTACTTTAAAGAAAACCACAAATTTTGATCCACTATCAGTCCTAAGCAAATATCTTGGTTTAAAAGAGAAGCACATTTGTTTCAGTCAAAAGCTGGTAGTACGTGAGTGGAACACATAAATATTTAAAGAAACAGCAAAAGCAGCAAAGGAAAATAATGATATTGGCTGACCTGTCACAGTACATCTCATGTACATTCCAAATACTCTTAAAGTTATTGTGGAAAGGTTCTTGTAGAGACCTAATTCAGAAACAAACACTAATGCTCAGTTTTATAAATATTAAATGTCTTCAACTTCTATTAAAAAGGAAAACATTATACAATTTTAACAAATTATTGTCAGAATGTAATAAGGTAAAATAGAAAGATTTCCATCCATAATTTTCACTCTGTTTTTCCCTTCAGGAATTCCTCTTCTTTGTGAATTTCCTGTATTTTTATTTCTAATTGGAATCCAAGGAACAAAATAGAATATCTGTAGAAAATAAGGAAGAGGGAATCATGTTTGTTGTTTTCAACTGTTAGTTATAATTATTTGTATCTAGAATTTATTCTCGATAGATGACTGGATGACTTGCTTGTAAATATATTTTAGAAAATAGCTTAGAAAAGAATATTGAGTTGGTTGAAAATCTCTTTTATATCTAATCCTATAAATAAACAGAATTCAGCAAAATTGTAGTTATGATCAGAATATTTTTGGTAATGGTAGCACTTGGCCACTTGGGAATCTGAGAAACTGCCCAAAAACTAACAGGAAGAATGACATGTAATTGTAGCATAAATAGACAGGAAACACCTATGCTAAGGAAACATTTGGTAAGGTTACCACATAGACTTCCAGGTGATAATTTACACATGTTTTCCCAACTTCTATCTATTTCTCCTGGTAAAACTACTACTTCTCTTGTGTAAAGAATGTTCTTCTGATTATTTATAACAACCATATCATTTCAATTCAGTGGAATAAAAAATAAATTCTGGCATCATTTTCTTACCATTGGTCTTTGCTTGTCTAAAATTGCAAAATATTTTGAATGTGCTATATTCTGTTGAGATTTTAGGATTTGTTGAGATTTTGGAATTGTTGGGTTAAGATATATGAAGGTTTTTTTTATTTTTATTTTTTTTGTAAGATTTATTTATTTATTTGAAAGTCAGAGTTACACAGAGAGAGGAGAGGCGGGGGGGGGGGGGAGGTCTTCCATTAGATGGCTCACTCACTCCCCAACTGGCCGCAACGGCCGGAGCTGTGCTGATCTGAAACCAGGAGCAGGAGCTTCCTTCCGGTCTCCCATGTGGGTGCAGGGGCCCAAGGACTTGGGCTGTCTTGTTCTGCTTTCCCAGACCATAGCAGAGAGCTGGATTGGAAGTGGAGCAGCCAGGTCTCAAGTGCCCATATAGGGTGCCAGCACTTCAGGCCAGGGCATTAACCCAGCGTGCCACAGCACCGGCCTGGATATATGAAGTTTTTAATGGGTCCTAATGCATAGCTAGATATTCTTTCTATGCAGGACACAACTTCTGAGCTTACCATCAGCAGTGTACAATATTGATTACTGACTTCCTTACAACTGACTATAATAAAAAAATATACACATCAGTTTTTACCTCAGGAAAGCAGCATTTTTAAAAAATTTTTAAACAACATTTATAAAGTACAGTTTTGTTTCCTAAGGAAATCATCAAATTTCTTTTAAAACTTTCTTAAAATTTATTTCTACTCATTGCTAATCCATTAGGATCACAATTATTTTTCTTTTAAAATCTTTATACACTGTAACTATTAACTTTAGTCTTCTGTAGTTTATAAACATCTTTTTGTAGAACTTTAAAAGTTATTTTTGCATGGTACAAGTTTGACATTTCATTTAGTATAATTGAATTTATTTTATTTTTTTTAAGTTTTCAGACAACAGTTAATCACTTTACTAGTGAACTTGCTTCTTGAGATAGTATCACACACCACTTTATAAATATATGTTTTTACAAGAAGTTAAGATTTCACTATCAAAGGAACACATTGCATATTATAATTTATTGTGTGATATATTTCATCATGTTAATAATTATACTTTATAACTGAGACTATATTTAGAAATTATATTTTGTGTGAATTTTGGTAAGCTATGCTTTTGAAGGCTATTCCAATTGTTCTAAGTTGTCACATATGTGTGCCATAATTATTCATGTACTCCCTTATTTTCACTTGATGTCCCTATTTTACCACTGGTATCAATAATTTGTGTCTTATTTATTTTTTGTAGTCTTGTTATGGATTTGCTAATTGAATTTATTTGCCAAATCAAATTTCATCAAGTCTCACTATTGTGTTTCTGTTTTCAAATGTATCAATTTCTGCTTTTATGTTACTTTTCTTCCACTTGTTTCTGTGTTTTTTTTTGTTTTTACTTTCAATTTTTAATCTATTTTGTTTATCTTTTCAAAAACCAACTTTTTGTTTTGTTGATCTTATATATTTTTAGTTTCAATTTCATTTACTTCTTCTCTGATCCTTATTATTCCTTGTCTCCTTCTGCTATTGAGTTTGGTTTGTTCTTATTTTTCTAGGTCTTCAAGAAGCAGCACTAGTTCTTTAATTTGAGACATTCTTCCTTTTTTAATGTAAGCACTTAATGCTATAAACTTTGCTGTTAATACCACTTTTGCTGCATCCCACAGGTTTTGATTTGTTGTGTTATCATTTTCATTTATATGAAGAAAGTTTTTTATTTCCTTTCTAATTTCTCCAATAACCATTTATCATTCAGTAGTGTTTTGTTTAAATTCCAAGTATTTGTGAGTATTCTATCATTCTTATTGTTGATTTCTAATTTTATTACTTTATGGTCTAAAAAGGCACATGGTCTGATTTCAATTTTTTTTAAATTTCTGAGACTTGATTTGTGGCATAATATGTGGTGTATCCTGGAGAATGTTCCATGTGCTAATGGAAGAATGTGTATTGTGGAGCTGTTGGGTGAAATGTCCTGTGAATGCCTGTTAGGTCCATTTGTTTGATAGTATGTTTCAACTCCAATGTATCTATTTGCTAATGGTTTCTATTTGCTTGGTATATCTTTTTACAAACCTTCACCTTCAGTCGATGTGTATTGTTTGTGAAATGAATTTCTTGTAGGCAGCACATAGTGGAGTCTTTGTTTTTTATCCATTCAGTCATCCTAAGTCTTTTTGTTGATAAATTTAACCCATTTACATTCAAGGTTAGTATTGATAGATAAGACCTAAAACCTGTCATTTTGTTGATTGGCTAATGATTCTATATGCTCTGGTAGTGAATTTGGTGTTTTCATGCTATTTACCTTTTTTTTAAAAAATTGTTTTTGAATGATTTATTTATTTATTTGAAAGGCAGAGTTATGGAGAGGCAGAGAGAGAGAGAGAGAGAGAGAGAGAGAGATCTTCCATCTGGTTGTTCACTCCCCACAAGGCTACAAAGGCTGGAGCTGTGCCAATATGAAGCCAGGAGCAAGGTGCTTCTTCTGCATCTGCCATGTGGATGCAGGAGCCCAAACACTTGGGCCATCTTTCATTGCTTTCTCAGGCCATAGCAGAAATCTAGATCGGAAGTGAAGCAGTCATGACTCAAACCAATGCCTTTATGGGATGTGAACACTGCAGGCGGAAGCTTGATCCACTACAAACAGTGCAGACCCCATGCTATTTACTTCTAATGAAGGATGCATTTCAGCATTTTTTGTAAGGCTAGTTTGGGGGTGGTGAATTCTTCAGTTTTTGCTTATCTGGAAAATGCTTTATTTCTTCACTTTTAAAGGAAAACTTTAAAATATAATATTTTTGGTTGGGACTTTTTTCCTTTAAAACCTTGAATATATCATCCCACTTTCTTTTGGCCTGTAGGGTTTCCACTGATAAGTCTGATGGTAATCTCTTTGGTTTTCCTTTTATGTAACTTGTCACTTTTCTCTTACTGTCTTTAGGGTTCACATATTGTCTTCAACTGTTGACAATTCGATGACACTATTTCTTGGAGATGTCTTTTGGTTGAGTCCACTTGGGGTTCTTTAAGATTCATTTATCTGGATGTCCATGTCTCTTTCAAGACTTGGGAAATTTTCAACTATTATTTCATGTAGCAGTTTCTCAGTGCCTTTTTTCTTGTTCTCCTCTGGAACACTTATAATAAAAATATTTTTTCACTTAATAATATGGCATATTTTGTGTTGACTTCCTTCTTTTTAATCCTTTTCTCTTTATTTTTCTGTTTGGTTTATTTAAAAATTTTTGTTCTTAAGAACAGAAATTCTTTCTTCTACTTGGTCTATTCTGCTGTTAAAGCTCTCGGTCATATTGTATTTCACTGATTGAAGATTTCATCTCCAAAATTCCCATTTAGTTCTTTTAAGAACCAAATCACTAAGAAAATCTTAGCAATATTTTCATTCATATCATTTAATGATTTCCTCATTTATTTAATCTGTCTATGTGTATTCTCTTGCATCTGTTGAGTTTCCTTGTAATCACTATTTTGAATTCTATATCTGCCCTTTCATAGATTTCCTTCATTTCAGGATCTAATTCTGGAGGATGATTGTGTTCTTTTGGAGGCATCATGTTACTTTGTTTTTTCACATCTCCTGTGTCCCGACATTGACATCTGCCTGATTATTCATCTCTTCTTTTTATGGAGGAAGTTTTATTGTGAAAGAGTTTATTATTTAGCTGGAATGCAGGGTATCTCTTGGCTTGTTGCTTTGTCTTTGGTTCTTGGTTAGCACAGGAGTGTAGTGTGTTAGTGATTTCTTCTGTGTTAATCAATGTCAGCTGTGTCTGTAAGTGACACAGTGGTCTAGTCTGCTGCAGTTTATAGGGATATAAATGTGGCTTTGAGATGAATTAGGGTTTCCTTCAGTGTGTATCTTTGGTCCCGAGAGAGTTCGGTCTCAGTTTCTCTGGTCAATATGATTTTAAGGACCTTGTTCTTGGTAATGAGGGAGGCAAGAGTGGCAGTGCTGCTGTCCTACTGGTGAGCCTGAGTGATATTGTGGCTTGTGGCACCAATTTCTATGGCTCTAGGACTTCGTGTTATGGATGGACCCTTCGTCATGTCCAGGAGAGTCAAACTGGTGCTGTGGCTTAGAGTACCAACAGCCCTAGTCCTTGGGCTAGAGAATAAACTAACCCCTGTTCCAGTCCTACAGGAGGACTACAAGGTATTCAGGATATTTTACTCTGGAGGATATGAGTCTAGAGAGGTAGAATGCAGGTAGGTTCTTCCTCATGTCCACCGGGTAGATTCCAGTGGCACCAAGAAATTTAGAATGAATTGTTACAGTCCTGTTTTTGCAAGTATAGTGGTGTTATTACCCAGATCTCCCAAGGAGGGAGCAGATTTTTTTTTATGTGCTGCTTCTGGTGTTAAACCCCAGCAGCTTTGGTAATTCCCCTAACTCAAGTAGAGTGTGTGAATGTAGCTCTTGGCTAGTTTTTAGGATGTGGGTCTATCCCTTGTCCACATGTTGCCCTGCCTCTGGAAGGAGAACAGAAGTCCACTGCACAACTTTTCACTGCTAGTTATGGCACAAAGGAAGGAAAGCTGATTCCCTGCTCCAAGCCCGGCAGTTGCTCAGATCCTAGTCAGCTCCCCAGGCTGAAGGAAAAGTCCATGGGTGACTATGGAATTCCTCCTCAGTTAAAACTGCAAGCAGCAGGCACATGGCAATTCCTTCCTACCTTGGTGTGGAAAGAAGGTGGCTACAGCCAGCCACTGGCTGCACCGAGCAGATGCCGTGGCAGGGTCTCTGTTTTCTCTCCTATTTTCCCAAGGAGTCTTCGTTTTTGTTTTTGTTTTTGTTTTTGTTTTTTTCCAGTTCTTGGCTTAAAATTTCTGTCAGTCATAGCCACAGAAATGTAGTACTTCCTTTGCTCTTTTCATACTCAGAGCAGCTTAAGTTAGTGTGGCTTTACCCTATTCTGCCATTGGATCTCCCAAGTAGATGTACTTAAAAGGTTTTACTGAATATAACATTGTACATATAATAATGCAGTCTATCAGTGTGTACATTTAACCACTTTTGAGAGAGGTATACAAGCTTTATAAACATTGTGTCCATTTAACATGCTCCATTTTTAATTTTATTATCTAAAAATTTCCTCTGAATATCATTAGAACTACATCAGACAGTGCTATAAATTTTTGGCTCTAATCATGAAAACTCGCAAGAAAGAAAGTCAGCTTTTTCAGCAAGTTGCTGAGTATGTTCATCTTTCCCAGTGTTTTAACATCTTTTTCTTCTCAATTTTCTTTCTGTTTAGAAAACTCATGTTAGTCATTCTTTTAGCTTATGATTTTTGGTAACAGACTCTTAGTTTGCATTCATTTGAGGATGTCTTCTTTTTCTTTCATTCCTGAAGGATTTGTTTGCTAGACGTAAGATTTGACCTGAATTTCTTTTCTGTAAGCAGTTGGAAAATGTGTCATTTCCTTCTAGGCTCTGAAGTTTCTGATGAGCATTCTGCTGTCATTGAAATTGTTTTTTTTTTTCTTTTTATAGGTAAGGGAATATTTATTCTCACTGTATTCATTTTTATCTTTACTTTTTAGGAGTCTGATGATGGTATATGTTAGCATGACATCTTCTGTTTGAAGTTTTCATTGTTTCCTGAATCTGCTTGTTTATTTCTTTTGATAAATTTGTGAAGTTTTCAGTGATTCCTTCAAATACTTACTATTAAAGTCAAGACCCTTTTATTACTCTGCCCAATCTCCAATGACGTATATGTTAGAAATTTACAAACATTTCAAAAGTTGTGTTAAATGCAGAGATAAGGGAGAGGGAAAGGGAGAGGCAGTGAGAGAAAGAGAGAAGATAGATATTTGTTTTACTGATATACTCCTAAAATGCTCTAAACAGAAGAGTGTTCCAGGCCAAAGACAAGAATTCAGAATTCAATCCATTGTCTCCCACAGGGGTCAGAGGGATCCAATTACTTGAGTTATAACCCGTTGCCTCTCAGGGTACTCATTAACAGGAAGCTGGAATCAGAAGTGAAGCAAAGGCAGGGGGGCAACGCTGTGGTGCAGTCAGCTAAGCCTCCACCTGAGGTGCCAGCATCCCATATGGGTGCTGGTTCAAGTCCTGGCTGCTTGTCTTCCCATCCATTTCTCTGCTATGGCCTGGGATAGCAGCAGAAGGTGGTCCAGGTGCTTGGGCCCCTGCACCCACATGGGAGACCTGAATGAAACTCCTGGCTCCTGGCTTTGGATTGGCTCAACCCTGGCCATTTTGGCCACCTGGGGAGTGAACCAGTTAATGGAAGACATTTCTCTCTCTCCCTCTCTCCCTCTCTCTCTCTCTTCTTCTCTGTCTGTAACTCTCAAATACATAAAATACATAAATAAAAATCTTTAAAAAAAAAAAGAACTGAAGTAAGGACTTGAACTCATGGCACTCTGTTATGGGATGCCAGCATCTCAAGTTGTATCTTAAATACTTCATTATGTCTCCTATCTCTGTGCCAAATGTCCACCATAGTTGTTTTTTTTTTTGTTTTTTTTTTTGTTTTTTTTTTTTTTAGTATTCCTGTGGTTCTTTCAGGTTGTTTATATTGGGTGATTTGTTCATGTTATCTTCAAGTCACTAATTCTTTCTTCTGTTTCCATTATTTGTTTGTTAAGAGCATTCATTCAGTTGTTTTATTTTGATTGTCATAGCTTTAAGGTCTAAAATTTCCTTTGATTTTTCTTTGCTCAGACTTTGCATTTATTTTAAATTGCTATTGAAACATATTTATGTTGGCTATTTCAAAATCTAAATGCTTATTTCATTGGCTTGTATATCCAGCATTGCTTAACAAGTATGTCAGAGAATTATCTAATCACTGAAGAAATAATCACATATCTTAACCAGAAATGTCTTGTTTACTCCAATTTGGAAATGAACCAATGAAAAATTAACATCAGATCCATCAAATAAATTGTACAAAAGCTGTAAAAACCATTGATTAAAAATCTCACTGGGTATAATTTATCTTTCTCTGTTTCTCTGTTTCCTTAAAATTACACTAGCATTTCTAATTTGGCCCAATCCTAATTCATTTGGGAGGAACACACTTGCAAAGATGCAAACCCCAGAGTTATATATTTACTAGCATGTTTTTATATTATCTCTCTTCTTTTTCTTCTCTGACCTAATTGGGTTGAAGTAAAAGTGAAAACTCACAGTGAAAGGCCACCACAAAACACACCAAACACCAGAATAAAAGAAAATCTTATTGTCAGATGACAAGGCTGCTTCTCCATGGACAAGAGAAACAGAACCATACACTAGAAGAATGGGTCTTATATAGTCTAGCAGTGATAACAGTAAATTCCATTGGATAGGATGAGGGCAATGCATGTGATTGGGCTATCCAGTAACCTGATTTCTGGTAAGTCAAGCTAGGCTTCTGAAATGGTGCCCAAGGCTTAAGATGGCACTGCAAATAAGATGGCACCAGTTTCACTACCAGCTCCCCCCAACTTTGTTTCTTTGTAAAGCAAGTGTTGTATGGAATTACATCATCTCTTAAAGCCCAAGACGGGTGGAGGAATAGTGATCTATCTTCTAGAGCTGCTTCTTGCTGACATGGGGCAATGAGTTACTCTCCACTGGGATGGGACAATGTCTCAAGCCATGGTCTCCTGTGTGGGAGCTGAGTATATCCCTGTAACAGCATTTCGTTGGCAGCCTGGTTGGTGAGGCTCTGGTTCATTCCTTTTTTACCTCTTGGAAACACTTAAACAGGCAAGTTAGTATAAAAGCCAGGGTGAGAACAGCAGCCAGTGGTTCTTGGAGTGGCTTTTGTGGGGAGCAACTCGGACTAGACTAAGTTACTGGGATTAAGACTTATTCTATGCATCTGCTCTCCCACAATATGGCGCTGAGAAGGGAGTAACAACTTCTACACAGCTGCCTCTCGCCAATTTGATTGACTGAGCTGCAGGAGCTGATCTTGCTCCTGATTGGAGGAGAGCAGCGTACTAGGCGTGTGGGTAGCAGAGTTGGGATTGGTGGAAGAGGACTATAAAGGAGGAGAGAGACAACATGCACCAGGAACATCTAAGGGGAACATCTATCTAAGAGGAACACCTGTGCAGCCCCCGAGAGAGCCGGCCGGCGGTGTGCCGCTCCCCCGCAGAAGTGGGGAAAGTGGCTAGGGGGAACCGCCCTTCCACGGAGGTGGAAGGGTCGGTAGCCAACCTGGGAAGAACCAGCAGCAAACCCGGGGAGGGCCGAGCAGACCAAAGAACAGCACAGGGTCCTGTGTCGTTCCTCCATGAAGAGGGGGAGCGACAGCTTTAACCAAGTAGTGAGGGAGCTTCATAAGGAGGAAGAAAGAATAGATTCCCTGGACCCTATGGCAGACTGTTTAATGGATGTGGCAATTTGTTGGAGCCTTTTAACATTTTGCTATACTTGGCACAATTGACTAACTAATAGAAACATTGTTCTCCCAGAAAAACACAAGTTTTCCCTTCTTCAGCTGTTATAAGGTTTAGGGGCTAGTGCAGATGCAGGACAGTCACAAAAGAGTACAAAGGATGTGATTATTGGGAAATTCATCATGATGTATGGAAGAGGGAGTGAGACAATAAGAGAAGATATGGAAAAGTGTAGTAGTGTAGATCTCAAAGAGGGTGAAGTCTGAGACAGTTTCTTGGAGGTATAAATCTTCAATATCCAAAAGGAGATGGGAAGGGATAGATGAGCAAGGAGTGTGTTTGATACTTCTCCCACAGAAGTTATAGGAAGTGTTGGTAGTGGTCCAAGAGGGGATCAATACTTATTCAAGTGTTGGAAATGACAGTTGGCTGGGTGGTCACTGTTTCTCAAAGTTGGGTTCATTAAGTGCCAAAGGGTGTGAGTTTTTGGGTCCTGTTGGTAGTGGAGTTTGAGTCCAGCTAAACTTGGCTGTGAGTGGCCCTGTGGGAGTAACTGTATAGTTGGGGGTGGAGGGGATGCTTAAAGTGGGTGAAGTGGACCCAATGGGGATTCCCTGTAATTTCCCTGCTGTAAGAGTAATGAGAATAACCCAGTAGGGTCCAGTCCAATTAGCCCACAGTTTAGTAGGAACAGGGGGTGAGGAGGCATGTGAAGAGGAGAGGAAGACTTTGTCTCTTACCATAATAGGAGGGAAGCTGTCTGAGGTAGTTGGACCTGGAGCTGGGCAGTAGGTGTCTGTATATTTCCACAACTCTGTTCAGAGATATCTGAGGACAGGCAAAAGTAAATGGAGTAGCAGGAGCAGAGACAGAGTTTATAGTCAAAAGAACCAAGGGACATCCATACATAAGTTCAAAAGGTGAAATATTGAGAGGTTTTTTGGAAGGGCCCTCATATGGAGCAGGACTAATGCAAGTAATTTATTCCAGTTCAAGTGGAACTCAAGGGAGAGTTTGGTCAAAGAATTTTTTAGTGTGTGATTCGCCCTTTCTACTTTTCCTGAGGATGGTAAATGCTGTGGAAATGCCAGGGGATGTCAAGTGCCTTGGTAAGTAGTTGAGTTAACTGTGATGTAAATTCAAGACCAATGTCTGGCTGGAGAGAACTGGGGACTCCGAAATGGGGAATAATCTTTTGAAGTAGGATGTTGGAAACTGTTAGTGCCTGTTTGTTAGTAGTTGGGAAGGCCTTGATCCATTTAGCAAAGGTATCTACCAGTACCAAGAGATATTGAAAGCACTGTACTTTAGGCATAAGAGTGAAGTCAATCAACCAGTCATAGGTTGGCAGGTATCCTTGGGCTTGATAGGAGGGGAAGTATGGAGGATGGAGATTAGAGTTAGAGTTTGTTTTTTGACATATAGAATAAGAAGAGGTGAGTTGTTGGAGATATTTGGTATCTTCTGGTGAGAAGGGAAAAAAATGTTTAACAAACGATAATAAAGAAGAAACGTGGAGATGAAACAAATGGCAGAGATAGAATGAAATAGCCTGAGTGGAGTGCTGTTGAGATAGTTGGTCTTGAGGGTGGTTTGTCAGTATAGCAGATGCAGTGGAGGATGAGCTGGAGGAAAAGGAAGACAGTGCCTTCTGATGAGCTGCCTGGTCTGCTTTGTTATTACTGGCCATGATGGCAGAGTTATGTGTCTGATGAGCCTTACAGTGGACAAGTCTGATTTGTATTGAACGACAGGCTGCCTCTCAGAGAGGGGTTATGAAAGTAGTATTGGAGATGGCTATCCTCTTAGTGGTAAGAAGACCCATTTATTTCCAAATCCCCAAGTGGGATAGGATATGAAAGGCGTATTTAGACAGTGATAGTTCTATTTTTGCCAGCATGAAGGCAAGGGTTATGGTGCAGACTTCAGCATGTTGATGAGTAGTATTGAAAAGGAGTAGTTCTGCCTCAACTATATAGATATCACAGCATATCCTGCCTTTTTTATTCCCTCATGAAAGATGGAGCTACCATCTGTGAACCAGACTAGAGTAGGATTAACAAGGGACCCTCTTGGGTGTTTGAGGGACAAGGTAGTATGTGTTAGATAGTCTCAAGGCAGGAGTGAATAGGTGTCGTGTGCTCCAGAGGTGGAAGTGGAGGGGGTATAGCTGGGTTAAGGGGAGGACAAGGTTTAAAAGTGAGGGTTGGTTTCTCGATTACCGACACCTGAAGGGCAAGAATGAAAGATGATGGAGAGACTGGAGGCCCTTGTAAGTTGAGTTCTGATAGATGGCGTGAGGAAACAATAGTAAGTGGTGAACCAAAAGTGAGGTTTTTTTTGACTCTTATATGAGAACCATTGCTGAGGTTAGTGCCTGTAAACAGGGCACCCAACCCTTGACTGTACAGTCTAATGTTTTTGAGAGTTAGGCTAAAGAGCAAAAGAGGGACTAACCTGATGGCTGAGAATCCCCAAGGCCATTTCTTGGTTTTCAATGACATAAACGAGGAAGAGCCATGTGAGATCTGCCAAGTAAAAGGCAGGGGCATGTAGAATAGCCTGTTGGAGCTTTTGTTATTGGGAGGTGACTGGGGCTATGAGAGGCTCTTGGAGGGCTAGAACGGAGAAGTTTGGAATCCATGCACATGGAAACCTTTCCAGTCATAGAAAGGAAATAGCAAAGCTACTCCTTGGTGAAGGGTACCCAGTAACCTTTGGCTTCTAAGAAGCTGAGGAGAGTAGCAGTCTGTCATTGGAATCTACCTTTGAGGGACTGCAAAGGAGGAGGTCATCAACATACTGGAGAAGAAAGAAGAGGGAAAGGCCCAGGGTACCTAATCATTGGCCAAGGCCTACTGAAACAGGATGGGGCTATTCCAGAACCCATGGGGGAATATAGTCCAGGTCAGTTGAGTGGAGATGCAGGTGTCAGAATCAGCCCAGGTGAAAGCAAATATGTCCTGAGAGCTAGGCTGTAGAGGAATGGTTAAAAAATCTGTCCTTTAGACCCAGGATGGAGAAATGAGATGTGGATGATTGTGGAAAGGAGCATACAGAACGGGGTCCACCAGGTGTATGGATACTACTGCCATGTTAATAAGGCAGAAGTCTTGTACCAGATGGAAGGATCCATTAGGCTTTTTAAATGCCAAGATTGGGGTCTAGTAGGGAGAGTTAGTCTTACATAGCAGGCTCTGGTGGAGGAGTTTGGAAATTATGAGGTTTAGACCTGGAAGGCTGGAAAGGAGTAGGGAGTATTATGCTTGGGAAGGAAATGTGGAGCAATTTTGTAATTTTATCTGGACTGAAGGATGCTGTGCTGCCACAGTAGGATGACTGGTGTCCCATACTCAGAGGTTGACAGTGCACAGGGGCTCTGAGGTAGACAGGGTGGCTGGGGCCAGGTCATCTTGAGAGAGGGGTAATTAAAATGGACATGAAGGTGGACTGGAGGATGGGGCCAATGGCCAGAGAGTGAAAACCACCTGAGCATCAAACTGATAGAGTATGTCTCTTCCGTGGTGGGGGGGAGGGGGGGGCGGTGGTGGTGGTGGTGGTAGGACATTGAGGTATTACCAGAAAAGAGTGGGAGAAGGGCATTGTATTAATTATGCAAAGCAGATTGGGAGTCTGTAAAAGTCTGTAAGATTTTCCCTCCACCCCAACTATAGAGGTTGCAGCAGCGTATTGATTCAATGGAGAACAGGACACTCCTCTGCCCAATGGCCCCTTTTGTGACATTTAAGACAAGGGCTGCATGGGTCTTGAGGATTGGGGAATAGTTTGGCCCAAAGACCTGTTCGGCCACATTAAAAGCATGAACCTGGAGGACTCCTCCAGTCAGCGTGACTCCTGTAGTACGCAAGTTTACTGAAGACAGCAGGTTGCTGAAAAGCCTTAGCCTGTACATAGAGAGGACATACATGGCCATGCCTGGTTACAAAGATGAGGCACACTTTTTTTTTTGACGGGCAGAGTGGACAGTGAGAGAGAGAGAGACAGAGAGAATGGTCTTCCTTTGCTGTCCTTTGCTGCTGGTTCATCCTACAATGGCCACTGTGGCTGGCATGCTGCGGCCGGCGCATCATGCTGATCCGAAGCCAGGAGCCAGGTGCTACTCCTGGTCTCCCATGCGGGTGCAGGGCCCAAGTACTTGGGCCATCCTCCACTGCACTCCGTGGCCACAGCAGAGAGCTGGCCTGGAAGAGGGGCAACTGGGACAGAATCCAGCGCCCCAACCAGGGCTAGAACCCAGTGTGCCAGCGCCACAAGGACAAATATCATATGTCACCTGATAGGTGACAACTAACCAACCACAAAAAAGGAAACCTGTTGAAGTGAAAGGGACACTATGAGAAACAGTGACTTGATCTGCCCTTGTCCTGACTGTTGATGTACAATTTGATACATTATCCCTTTTAGTATTTTTTTGTTCTAGTTAATACTATTTGTTGAACTCTGTAATCAACATACATTTATTCTTAGGTGTTGAAATTTAAATGAAAAGTGATCCCTGTTAAATATAAGAGTGGGAATAAGAGAGGGAGGAGATGTACAATTTGGGACATGCTCAATCAGACTTCCCCCAAATGGTGGAGTTAGAAACGTGCCAAGGGATTCCAATACAATCCCATCAAGATTGCATGTACCAATGCCATCTCACTAGTCCAAGTGATCAATTTCAATTCACAATTGATCACACTGATAGGTCTAAGAGTCAAAGGGATCACACAAACAAGACTAGAGTCTTCGAATACTAACTGATCGTATCAAAAAGGAAGAGAACTATCCAACATGGGAAGTGGGATACAAGTAGACTCGTAGAATGGCAGATGTCCTAAATAGCACTCTGGCCTCAGAATCAGCCCTTAAGGCATTCGGATCTGGCTGAAGAGCCCATGAGAGTATTTTAGGCATGGAAAGCCAAGACACTCTGGAAAAAAAAAAAAAAAAAAGCTAAATGAAAGGTCTCTGCAAGTGAGATCCCAGTAGAAAGAATGGGCCAGGTACCTTTCTCTGAAGGGAGGAGAGAACTTCCACTTTGACTATGACCTTATCTAAATAAGATCGAAGTCAGTGAACTCAAGAGGCTTCCATAGCCTTGGCAGCTCATGACTACAGCCTAGGGAGATTTCTGATGCCATAAACAAGATTGTCAAATTGTTAAGTCAACAACAGGAGTCACTGTGTACTTACTCCTTATGTGGGATCTCTGCCCTTAATGTGTTGTCCAATGTGAATTAATGCTATAACTAGTACTCAAACAGTACTTTACACTTTAAGTTCTGCGTGGGTGCAAGCTGATGAAATCTTTACTTAATATATACTAAATCAATCTTCTGTATATAAAGATAATTGAAAGTGAATCTTGATGTGAATGGAATGGGAGAGGGAGCGGGAGATGGGAGGGGTGCGGGTATGAGGGGAAATTATGGGGGGGAAGCCATTGTAATCCATAAACTGTACTTTGAAAATTATATTTACTAAATAAAAGTTTAAAAAAAGATCTGAGTGTAGTATCTAATACATTGTAGAAACATGGAGCTACAAAGAAAAATAGAAGAAATATTATAAATGATTTTTGATTGATTTTTAATTCTTATTGTATGTGGAACAGTTTAATAAAAATCACAGTGAAAGAAAAAAAAAGAAAGATAATGCAATGACACTTGAGATCTAGAGTCAATTTGAGAGAAAAAAGATTATTCAGGAAATAACCAAGAGGAGAATCAGATGGAATGTGGGATGAGGAAGCTCCCATAGTGACCCATGTGATCAAACTTGTGGATAGCAGGCATCCCCAGTATCATAGTAGTCCAAAGTGGGAGTACAGGAGCAGAGAGTGGGGCTGTGACCTGCACCCAATGGAGTCTGAGGCATGGAGCCCATGGAAGGGGAGTGGAGGGTAGAGTTGTCACCCATACCCACTGCTGCCCAAGGCATAAAATCCTTGGAAAGGCATAGAGTCCCTGGAGTTTGTGGTGCCTGGTACCAGGACTTTGAGAGGCTCCACAACTGGTAGTAGAGGTCACCATAAAAGAATTCTCTGTTCCCATCTTAACCCAGGGTTTTGGAGGTCCAGTGTGTGAATGGAAATAACAGAACATTTGGTGGCAAAGAAGGAGGTTGGGGGCAAGTTTTGTGGTTTGCAGGAATAGAAGATCCCAAAGCAGCACAGATTCCCCAGGGGAGAGCCTGGATCCAAGTCATGGCACCAATGAAAGGCCACCACAAAACACACCAAACACCAGAAAAAGAGCTCTTATTGCTACAAGGCTGCTTCTCCATGCACAAGAGAAACAGCACTCTACACTAGAAGAATGGATCTTATGTAGTGTAGCAGAAATGAGGGAATGAGCATAGTAAATTCCATTGGAATTTAGGGTGAGGGCAACACATATGATTGGGCTATCCAGTCACCTGATTTCTGGTAAGTCAGGCTGGGCTTCTGAAGTGGCGCCGGAGGCTTAAGAAGGCACCTCAGACAAGATGGCACCTGTTTCACTAACAGTGCTGCTAAATTCAGACTCCAACTTAATGGCACAGTAGGTTACTTAAAAAGCAATAGTTTATTTCAGAGAAAAAGGGCTGATCAAGCTTGGGTGGCCTTTCTCCTGTTTAGCACATGACTGTTGTAGGTGGACTGTGCCTACGTGGGAGTGTGTACACTGGAATAGGAGAAGCCAAGGTAAAGTAATTTTCCGCAAGTGGCAAAAGTACCTTTAAGTGTTGGTTCCTAAATAAGGTCCTTGGTTCAGCCTGGAGGCCAGTGCTCAACTATGCAGCTGTGGAAAGGATCACTTCCATTTCTAAATTCTGCTCAGATGGCTCTTCCACATCAGAAAAACATTTCATTCCCTTCCTGTTTTTCCACTTATTTCCACTCTCTTAACATAAGAAACCATTTGTATTTTAGAACTAAAGTAGTCTAGTCTTGATTCCAATAGTTCCCTTAGGGGAAAAAATAGTAGTTGATGATAAGGTCTGTCTATCTTAGTAAGATAGATTAAATTTAGTAATTTTAAATGGATTATAGAATGAAATAAATGATCAACTTCCCAAGTATTTATCTAAAGATAATCTCTATTGGTTCACCAATGCCTGTAGTAATTACTCTACTTGATCACTGCTTTGAAGGCTTATTTATTTATTTATTTATTTATTCATTTTATCTTGACAGACAAATTTACTTTTTAAAATAACAGTTGCAATAAAATTTTAATTTAAAAAACAATTTTGACAAACATATAAAAACTGTACATACTAATAGGTAGTAGCTGATGTTTCATTACATGTCACTGTGCAATATTCAATCAGACATTGACATTTAACCTGTGGAGGATGGAATATTTCTTTGTAATTAAAATGTCCAAAATCATACTTGTAACTCTTTACAATAGAGAACTACAGAGCACATTATCTATAGTCATTCTACTGTGCAACAGAACCCAAGAACTTCTTACTTCTTAATCATATGTACTTGTAATTTAATACCTGCAATCAACCTTTCCCTATCCTCTCTCCACTGCCCTCACCAATCTCTGGTAACAACCATTGTATTTTTAACTTCTATGAGATCACTTATGTTTTATATGCTACATATGAGAGATCATGTGATATTTGTCTTTCTGTTCTTGGTTCATTTCACTTAATATAGTAACCTCCAGTTCCATCCATGTTGTTGCAAATGATTCAGTTTCATTCTTTTGGCTGAATAATATTCCATCATGCACACATACTACATTTTTTAATCCATTCAGCAGTGGATGAACACAATTTGATTTCATTTCTTTTCTTTTTCAAACAAAAGATTTTTTTGAGCATCCGGGACTCAAACTGGTGCCCATATGGGGTGTCAGTGGTGCAGGCCAGGGATTAAACCTATTGCGCCACAGTGCTGGCCCCTTAATTTCTTTTCAATTGTGAATATGCTACAATGAATACGGGAGTGTAAATGACTCTTTATCAGACAGATTTCATTTCATTTGGGTATATACCCAGAGTGGGAATGTGGCTCATGTGGTAGTTCTATTTTTAGCTTTTGAGGTACTTCTATACTGTTTTCCACAATGGCTGTATTTGTTTATATTCCCACCAACAGTGTGCAAGGGTTCCCTTTTCTGCACATTTTTTGCAACACTTGTTATCTTCTTTTTGGAGTGAAGTCATATATTATTGTATTATATATATACATACACACACACACACACACACACACATATATATATATATGTGTGTGTGTGTATATATTTACCTGATGATTAGGGAAGTTGAGACCATTTTGTACCTGTCAGTCATTTATATTTCTCCCTTTGAAAAATGTCTGTTTAGATCTACTGCCCATCTTTAATTTGAAATTTTTTATACTATTGAGTTGTTTCAGTTCCTTAAATATTCTTGATATTATTCCATTGTCAGATGTACAGCTTGTAAATATTTTCCCCTTTTCTGTAGATTATCTTTTTTGTCTGTTAATTGTTTCCTTTATTGTATAAAAGGAAATGGGATTTGATGAAATCCCATTTGTATATTTTATATTTTATTTCTTGTGCTTTTGGAGTTTAATCTAGAAAATCCTTGCCCATTCCAATGTCCTCAAGAATTTTCCATGTTATATTCTAATAGTCTCAAAGTTCTGGGGCTCCAATTTGGATCTTTATTCCATTTTGAGTTGATTTTTGTACACGGTGATAGAGGTCTAGTTTCATTCTTCTACATTTGGAAGTCCAGTATTACCAACATCATTTATTAAAAATATATTCATTTTCCAATGTACGTTTTTCACACCTTTGCCAAAGATCATTTTTTGTTTCTACCTGTAGGGTCTCTATTTTGTAGTCTATGGATCTGAATTTATGATTTCCTTTTCAGATGAGTCACTATTGAAGGATAACAATGCTACTGCTTCTTGTACAATGAGTTTGTATCATACATCTTTGCTGAATTTTTTAATTTGTTCTTATAGTTTTTGTTGGAATCTTTGGGATTTTCTATTCCTTCATCTTTTTAGGATTTATTTATTTATTTGAAAGGAAGAATTGCAGAGAGAGAGAGAGACAGAGACAGAGAAAGAATTCTGCTACATTATGATGCAGGTCCCAGGGTTTTCTATTTCTAAGATCATGACATATGCAATGTCAACTTGGATACCTTGATTTGTTTCTTATGCCTTATTTCTATATCTAGGAATTTTAGTACAACAACAAATAAAAGTGGTGAAAGTAGGCATCCTTTTCTTGTTCCATACTTAAAGAGAAAGTAGTCAAATTTTCCCCATTCAATATGATGTTGACTGTTGGCTTAATATATATGGCCTTTATTATTTTGAGGTGTGTTCACTCTATACCTAATTTGGTCTATACCTACACTGAACTTTATCAAACAACTTTTCTTCAACTGTTGGGATGATCATATGACTTTTATCCTTCGTTCTGTCTTTGTGATACATTAAAATTTTCAACTTGCTTATGTTAAGCCATGCTAGCATCCCTGGGATGAATCCCACTTAATCATGGTGAATTATCCTGTTAATGGTCTGTTGGATTTGATTAATTGGTACTTTGCTGATTTTCATATGCTTATCAAGGATATTGGACTCAAATTCCTTTTTTTGTCATGTCCTTGCCTCGTTTTGTAATCAAGATAATGTTGGCCTAAATATATTGATTTTACAAGAATTCCTCTTCTTCTGATAGTTAAATTATTTAAGAGAGAATTGTATTAACTTTTGTTTTAATGTTTGATAGAATACATCAGTGAAGTCATCTGGTCTTGGACTTTTTTTGGTGAGAAATTTTGTATTAATGTTTAAATCTCACCACTTGTTTTTGTTCTGTTCAGTTATTCTATGTCTTTATATTCAATCTTGGTAAGGTGTATGTCTTCATGAACTTGTCCATTTCTTTTAGGTTATCAATTTTCTTGCCTTATAGTTGTCCACAGTAATCTCAGAATTCCTTGCATTTCTGTGGTATCAGTAATACTGTTTCCATGTTTATCTCTGATGCTATGGATTTGCATATTCTCACTTTTTCTCTTCATTAGTATAGCTATGAATTTATCAATTTTATCTTTTCAACAAACCATCTTTTCATTTCATTGATTTTTTTTGCATTTTTTATTCTTCATGTTATTTATTTGTGCTGGATTTATTTCTTTCCTTCTACCAATTTTGGATTTAATTATTTTATTTTTTATTTTTCTAGTTCCTTGAAGTGCAGTGATAAGTTTTTAATTAGAGATCTTCTTTTTATTTTTCAGATATATTTATTCATTAATTTGAAAACCAGAGTGACAGAGACAGAGAGACAGAGAAATAAATACAGAGTTACAAGAAAATCTTACACCTGCTGGTTCACTCCTCAAACATCTACAACAGCCAGACCTGGACCATGCTGAAACCAGAAGCCAAGAATAATATCTGGGTCTCCCACATGAGTGTCAGAGATCAAAGTACTTGGACTATTATCCACTACCTTCCCAGGCACATTAAGAGGAAGCTTGATAGGAAGTAAAATAGCTGGTAGTCCAACTGCATTCAGATATGCTGTGTAGTAATCTCAACCCTCATCTTCTTTCTATTTTTTTTTTTTATGTAGGTGTTCCTTACTATAAAAATCTCTTGATATGCTTCTACTGCATCACATAGATTTTGGTATGTTGTGTTTCCATTTTCATTTGTTTCGATACTTTATTTCTTCCTAGATCTATTGGCTTGTCAGGAGTAAGTTGTTTAATTTCCATGTATTTGTGTAGTTTACAAGCTTTTTCTCATTATTTTTTATTTTATTGCATTAGGTCATAAAATATACTTAATATGATTTTTATTTCTTCAAATGCATTGTTGAGAAAAAGTGTTTATTCTGGAGCCATTGGATGAAAAGTTCTGGAGATGTCTGTTAGCCCCTATTGATCTTGAATGCAATTGAACTTTGTTGCTTGTTTGTTGATTTTTTTGTCTAGATGATCTGTCCATTTATGAGAGTAAGGTATTAAAATGTCTGCTATTTTTTTATTAAGTCTATCTCTCCTTTCAGGTCTAGTAATATTTTCTTTAAGTATTTGGTTGCTCTAATATGGGTGCATATATATTTATGAGTATTATATCCTCTTGCTGTATTAAGCCCTTTATCATTATATAATGATCTTGCTGGTTTCTTTTTACTGATTTTAATTTAGATTGCAGCCACTTTAGTATGCATAGCAGATTTTCACACAACAGAGATCTTACAATTTTCATCTGTCTTCTTTGTATGCTTTTGGGAATCATTGCTACTTAAATTTCCCCCATTGAGAAAATAGTTCCTGTGGAGGTAAACTTAAGATAATGATTACTATTTGTTTATCTCCTATGTGTGCTTTTCTGCTAAGACCTGAAATAGGCAACAGAGAACAAAACATATTACTAATAAAGTTTATGCAAGGCGTTACTTCAAGTTGTATTGACCTCCACATAGTATGCCCTAGTCTCCTGTCATGGATGCTCAGTAGATATTATTATTGAGTGAAGATTATTTGCAGAAGAATTATAAGAGGATAAGTACATGAAATTTGGATTTTATTTTAGATTATGTTAAGGTAATTCCATACATATTTTTATAAAATCCATGTGAAATATAAGCCTCAAAAGATAAGAATGTGTGAATAGTGATTGATAACTTTAAAAATTAGGCACATAAAGAAAATGGAGTGAGAGAAAAAGAATAATCATGAACAAGCCCCTTTCTTTCCCAAACTACATGCCTGAGAAAGAAGCATTATGCCAGATTAATGGGTCATTCAGCGTGAGAGTTCAATGACTCTCTTTACGAGTGTTGATCTGCATGTCAGGAACTCAACACGAGCATAGACACCACCCTCTGGCACTTTTACTTAGATTATATTTGACACACTTCTTCAACTTTGCAAGCAGCATTTTAGTCAGGTGCCTAGAACTATGTTACTGGAGTACATATATTTCAGGACCTATATTGGAATTTGCTGAATAGGACATTGATATCTGTTATTTTTAGAGAGAATTCTGGGAAATAGAGCACCTGATCAATGATGGAGATTATTATTTCAGTATATAACTAAGCTGAATTGTTCTTTCTTGGCACAAGCTACAGAATTATAATGTCCCATTTACAAATGTTTATTCCCTACTGGAAAGGAAAATAGGAATGTGCTCTCCTTGTACATTATATAAAAGTCCAGTACCTACCAGAGAGTCAGATTCACATGTAGTGCCAGTGTCTTGTCAGTGCCAGTGTCTCATCAGGAAATAGCAGGTAGAAATAAAGGCTTAAGTGAAACAAAAGAAGCCATCTCAGTCATGTAGCACATTTCAGCAACTCTGTGTTTATTTGCCTTAAAGTACTTTCTTACTTTGTAGAATTTAGTACCATATTGATAATTAAATGGCAGTGAGTTTATAACTTTGTAGGTAATAAAATACCACAGTAACATAACTGCATTATGGATAAATTTCTATTTTCTTTTTTTTAAATTTTTTGACAGGCAGAGTGGACAGTGAGAGAGAGAGACAGAGAGAAAGGTCTTCCTTTTGTCGTTGGTTCACTCTCCAATGGCCGCCATGGCTGGCGTGCTGCGGCCAGCGCAACACACTGATCCGAAGGCAGGAGCCAGGTGCTTCTCCTGGTCTCCCATGGGGTGCAGGGCCCAAGCACTTGGGCCATCCTCCACTGCCTTCCTGGGCCACAGCAGAGAGTTGGCCTGGAAGAGGGGCAACCGGGAAAGAATCCGGCGCCCCGACCG
Organism: Oryctolagus cuniculus; assembly: GCF_964237555.1. Lineage (NCBI taxonomy): Eukaryota > Metazoa > Chordata > Mammalia > Lagomorpha > Leporidae > Oryctolagus > Oryctolagus cuniculus. Next base: position 58,393,659 of record NC_091436.1, read on the forward strand.
GGGCTAGAACCCGGTGTGCCAGCGCCGCTAGATGGAGGATTAGCCTAGTGAGCCGCGGCGCCGGCCTAAATTTCTATTTTCAAAACTTGTTTGAAAATAGAAATCATTCTTAGGCATTTAAAATTAACAGAAAAGTGATCTCTGTTAAACATAGGAGTGGGAATAAGAGAGGGAGGAGATACATAGGTTGGCACATGCTCACTCGGACTTACCTCCAATGGTGGAACTAGAAGTGTGCCAGGGCATTTCAGCTCAATCTTACCAAGGAGGCAGGTACCAATGCCAGCGCACTTGTTAAAGTGATAAGTATAAATACACAACCGATCAAAAAGATAGGGTATGTGCCAATGAGATTTCACAAATAAGACCAGTGTAAGCAAATAATGAAGGATAGAATTAAAAGGGAGAGAATGATCCTGCAGGGGAAATAGGACACACAGCAGACTCATAGAACGGCAGCACTCCTGCCTCAGAATTAACCCTTGGGACATTCGGATCTGGCTAAAAGGTCCATGAGAGTCTCACAGGCATGGGAAGCCATGACACGGTGGCAAAAAACAATCTAAATGAAAGATCCTGGTGAACAAGACCCCAGCAGAAGGAACAGGCCATCAAGGAGAGAGGCGCCTTTCTCTGAAGGGAGGAAGGAACCTCCACTGTGATATGGCCTTGACTAAACAAGTTCAGAGTCGGTGAACTCAAGGGGCTTCCATAGCCTAGACAGCTCATAGCAAGAGTCTCGGGTGATTGCTGACGTCATAAATAAGAGTGCCAATTGTTAAATCAACAACGGGAGTCACTGGGTACAGGCTCCCCACGTAGGATCTCTGTCCTTAATGTGTTCTACTATGAAACTTAAAAACAACACTACCAGTCGAACAATACCCTATACCTTGTGCGGTTGTGTGAGTGCAGCCTGTTGAAATCCTTGCTTAGTGTATATTAAGTTGATCTTCAGTATATGAATGTAATTGAAAATGAAACTCGATGAAGGGTGGGATGGGAGAGGGAGTGGGAGGGGGAGGGCCATTGGAGGGAGGGAGGTTGGGGGGGAGCCACAACAATACAAAAGCTGCACTTTGTAAATTAACATTTATTAAATAAAAAAAAACTATATAAAAAAAAAACAAAAAAAGAAACAGAAAAAAACTTAATACTTTACCCTTTTAGTATTTTTTATGTTCTACTTAAAACTATTGGTTGAACTCTGTAATTAATACACAATTACTCTTAGGTGTTTAATTAACGCTATAGCTAGTACTCAAATATTATTTTTTTTTTTTTGGACAGGCAGAGTGGACAGTGAGAGAGGGAGACTGAGAGAAAGGTCTTCCTTTGCCATTGGTTCACCCTCCAATGGCCGCCGCGGCCGGCGCGCTGTGGCCGGCACACCGCGCTGATCCGATGGCAGGAGCCAGGTACTTATCCTGGTCTCCCATAGGGTGCAGAGCCCAAGGACTTGGGCCATCCTCCACTGCACTCCCTGGCCACAGCAGAGAGCTGGCCTGCAAGAGGGGCAATCGGGACAGAATCCAGTGCCCCGACCAGGACTAGAACCCGGTGTGCCGGCGCCGCTAGGCGGAGGATTAGCCTCGTGAGCTGTGGCGCCGGCCTCAAATAGTATTTTGCACTTTGTGTTTCTGTGTGGGTGCAAACTGTTGAAATCTTTACTTAATATATGCTAAATTGATCTTCTGTATATAAAGATAATTGAAAATTAATCTTGATGTGAATGGAAGGGGAGAGGGAGTGGGAGAGGGGAGTGTTGTGGGTGGGAGGGAAGTTGGGGGGGAGCTATTGTAATCCATAAGCTGTACTTTGGAAATTTATGTTCATTAAATAAAATAAAAAAAAACTTGTTTCAAATGAACAACCTAATGATGTGATGGTGTGAAGAAATATTGTTTTCCTCACTTTTCATTGTAAAGTGATGTTCACAGAATCAGTCTGGGGATTTGCGTTTTCTGATTTCTATACCTGGCCCAGTAGTCTAAGCTAAAGATTAATTCCCATCAATTCCAAAGAAAGAAAATTCATATTCATTGGTTCATTCCCTAACTGCCCCAAACAGCTGGAGCTAGCCAGGCCAAATCCAGGAGCTGGGAAGTCAAGCCCAGTTTTTCATATGTATGTCAGGAACCCAATTACTTGTCATAACCTGCTAGGTCCCAGAGTCTGCATTAGTAGCAAGTTAGAATCTGGAGCTGGGGTCCGGTATTGAGCTCAGATTCTCCAAAATTGATTGAGTCTGAAATGTCACCTTAGTCACTAAGCTAAATGCCTGCCCCCAAACAGAAATATACTGTTAGAGACAAAGAGAGAGATTTCATAGTAACAAAATTAACTTCAGAAAGATATGATAGTTTAAAAGATATGCCTAATAATATCATTTCAAAATATATGTAGACAATATGAAGATGAAACATGAAGATGAATGAAAACGAAGCTGTCAGGTGGTCTTCCTTCAGCCTTTCTCCAAGAGCTATCAGAGGTTACATATTCCACTTTACTAATAATGTATCTTTGGAGAAACATTTTTGCTGTCAACTTTCAGGGATCTTTCAACAAAAACATTAGTTACTCATTGTCCTAGTTAAAAGAACAGAAATTCTTCTATTAACACATGTACAAAAAGTTCCTTTCAAGATTAAAAATTTTTAATCAACTTTTTAAGGAAAATATTTCTTAAAAAAGAAATACAAATAGGGGCCGTCGCCATGGCTCACTTGGTTAATCCTCCACCTGTATGTGTGTGTGTGTATACACACTGGAATATTATGCAGGAATTAAAATGAAATCCTGTCATTTGCAGTAAAATGGATGGAACTGGAGGTCATTGAGAGAGAAAAAAAATCAGACACAGAAAGAGACATACTACATGTTCTGTGTGTAAAATGTGGAAATTGCAAGGGTGGAGGAGGAATAGAATGAATTAGGATAGCAGGTGTCAGAACACAAGGAGATAGAAGTGGTAAGTGCTAGTATTGTACAGCACAATGGAGTGATAATAGTTTCCAATAATGTGTTACATACCATAAAGAACTGGAAGAGAAGAGCTGGCAGGACTTCAGACGTAAAGACAACGTAAGGAAATAAAAAATGCTAATTATCTGATTTGATCACTTTATTCTGTATAGATCAGTTAAAACATGCATTGCTCCCCATAAAAATTTCCAAATATTATGTCTGACTCCAAACATGTTAAATGTAAAGAATTCTACTTTATTTATGTATTTTTGATGGAAGAGGGAAATAACTATACATTGGAAGTTACTGTATTCACAGTGGACTACCTAGCACATGATTAATTGATCAATAAATAAATCATGAATAAATAAAAATAGATAGCATGCTTGTCATTATGTGCATTCAGGAAAACCATCATACCCAACATAGTTTTAGCAATTATTCTTATTGTAATTGTCTTGTAAGGAACAATTTATTGTACTGAAAATACAATTGTATTAATGGAGTGAGTGATTCATGTTGGTTCTGCAATGTTAGGGGTTTACATAGCTATTTCCTAAGATTGTTTCTAGCTTAATCACTTCATAGCTGGCTACCAAATGTAGCATAGACTAACTAGCTTACATTCTTAAATGCGTTCAGTAGTTTTGTATTAATCCTTTTTTCACACTTTTTTTCTCTTTCCTTTCCACTCTAACCCTCCACCCTCATCCCCATCTCATCTTGGACAGGATGATTTTGATATATCCAGTCAATAGCTTACATCCTTAAAAATATCTAAGGTAGTGCCAAGGCTGTTGGTTTATATTTGCATTAATTGGACATCTAGAAAATGGTGCAATAAAGTCTTTTTAAATATACAAATGTATAAAGCTTCCTGTTTTGATTGCCATAACATTACATATACCTAATATGGTTCATTCCTCATTTTGTTGTGGTTATTTGTTTTCATGTCTGCCTTACCATATTGTCTTAGTTTGGTTTCCTAGAAGTATATTCTGAGATAAGGATTGCAGAACAAATAGATTTGTGACACAAAATCAGGATAGTGGAAAAATAAAGAGGAAAATCCATTACTATGGGCAACTTCAGCTTAAACCTTTTGGGAAATGCTGGAAATCTGTGTAACACGGAACTCAATGTCAACCCACATGCAGGGAATCGGTTCAGGGCTGCTTGCGGGAGGTATTAATTTCCTGATCTTTAGCTTGCTGCACATAGAGCAGAATTTGGGATCCTGAGAAAGTCTTTAGGTAAAGTCCTTAGCTGTTGTTATTGGGAGCAAGTACGGAAGGCTTGGAAATGGAGGTGCCAAAGTGTTATGGATATGGTAGCTAGAGCTTCTACTAAACTGATGGCTTGTGTGAGTCCCTGTATTTTAAACAAGACTTTTTTTTTCATTCTATCTCCTCAAATTAATTATAATATGTTGCATTAATTAAATGAAATGATAAATAAATGGAATAATGAATTTCTGCCTAACTTACATAGAGGCTAAGTCCAGCCAGGCTTCTGGGTCCACCGAGCATACCTCAGACTGTACAACAATCTTGTCTGGAAACATGATATATTCTCCAGATTGACAGATTTCATGACTCTCAAACTGAGTCCTATCCAATATATATTTGCTACCGAAATGCCAACCCTGCTATATGTAGTAATGGCACTCTCCAATTGTGGCTTATTAGTTAAAACCATAAAGCACAATCATGAAAGGTTACCTAAAATTTCAACCTTTTCCAAGTCTATTTCCCATGAAGTTTCAAATGTGTGGTTATTTCAAGCAGAATGCAATCCATATGGTTCATTTACATCCATATCTGTAAATATTACTTTATAAAAGAAATTGATGTCCTAAGGAACATTTTCAAAAAATATTTCAATGTGAATATACTTCTCTTTTCCTAGAAGATAATGTGACACAGAAAAATGAAGTTGATTTTCATGGATTTTTAATATTGAAAGGTTTTAGGATTGAGTTATGTATGTGCTTAATACAAACCAGATTCTACCATCAATAATGTATAAAGGGGGGGAGGGAAGTTTTGAAAAATGTATTTCAGAGAGAGAGAGAGGGAGATATCTCCCATCCAGTGGTTTCCTTCCCAAATTCCCACAGTGATTGGATTTGGCCCAAGTCAAAGCTGGGTGATAGGAACTCCATCCAGATCTCTCATCTGGATGACAGGATAGAAATTCAGGTTCTACTTGTGGTCTCCACTTATGATGCCAATATGGAGTGGTTAAGGGCTTAAAAGGATTTGGCTCCCCAGACTCATGCAGATGTTTAGACCTCAAAGTCTTAATACACTAAGGGTGGAGAATTGATATACTTACAGTGTTTGGGAGGTGGACCCAGTGAGAGGTGTTTAGGTCGTTGAGGGGCTTACTCTTGACAGGCAGATATTGTAAGAGGGTCAGTTATACAATATAAGCATGCTTCTTGATTTCTGCTTCCTGGCTTGCCATATAATTACCCCTCTGATTGTGTTCTGTTATCCATCAGTCTTAGCAGACACAAAACCAATAGGGACACTCTCTCTTAGACTCTGAAACTCAAAACTTGTAAGCCAAAATAAACTTCCTTACTAAATAGTTCTTCCTAGGTATTTGTTATGTAGTAACTGAAAGCTGAGTAATACAGGGCCCTCATTATTCCCTAGTGGTAATCTAGATCTCAGCTTGTCCCTTGGCCTGCTTATATCACACCTCCAGCAGCACTTTGTCAGAGGGAAGATAGGCCTTGTTATAGTCAAGGAAAGAAGGAAATCTGTGCCCCTATTTTGGCTTTGTTGATAATGTTAGATAGATGTGTGCTTCGGGGGTGGGGGTGGGGGTGGGGGATAGTTTTTGGCTACAGTAAAGTAGTTATTATCAAAAACTTTTTGTATTGCTGTTTCCACTTTCCTGGTCCTGTGCTTATAGACATTAATCTTTCCTGAGGTCATTTTCTTTTTGGACTGAATTTCAACTAAAAATTTTTTTATTATGTATTCCAATGTGTTACTTCAGGATGATAATGTAGAAACTTTCAAAAATTTATCAAAATGAATTGTGTTTTTTCTAGAAAAGGTTTGTAGAACCTCATACAATATAATTTCCTCATTTTCTTCAAATGCCTGTTGTGATTTTGATTGAAGTTAATTTACATCAATTTAGGGAGAAATGCCATCTTATAGTTTTGATCTTTAAACATATTATAACTTTGCATTTATTTAGAACTTATTTACTTTCTCAATATTTTGTAGTTTTTGTATAGAATCGTACACATCACTCATCAGATTCATTCTTAAAAACATGAATTTATGGTATTTGTTTTGTTTTGTTTTTGTTGTGTTTTTTAAATGATTTTTCTCTATTTTTTCACTTTTATTTAATAAATATAAATTTCCAAAGTACATCTTATGGATTACAATGGCTTCCCCCCCATAATTTCCCTCCCACCCGCAACCCTCCCATCTCCTGCTCCCCCTGCCATTCCATTCACATCAAGATTCATTTTCAATTCTCTTTTTTTAAAGCATAATTTTTGTTTGATTTTTTGCCAGCACCTAGAAATAGAATTGAATTTTGTTTGTTGATCTTGCGGCTCTGAATTTATTGAACTTATTTGTTAATTTTCGGACAATAACATATTTTATTTTTTCTTTTGCTATCTTCTTATGTTTTATTTATATATTTACTTTTCATATTCCACTGGCAAAATCCACCAGTATGTTAAATAGATGTGCTGATTGGTCAGCATCGTGGTGCAGTGGGTAAAGCTGTCACCTGGGATGGTGGCATCCCATATGGGTAATGGTTCAAGTTCTGGCTGTTCTGCTTATGATTCAGCTCCCTGCTAATGTTCCTGGGAAGACAGCAGAAGATTAACCAAGTGTTTGGACCCCTGCCATCAAAATGGGAAGCATTGATGGAGTTTGGCATTCTGGGCTTTGGCCTGTGCCAGCTTCAGCCAATGCTGCCATTTAGAGTTAACCAATGGATAGAAGGTCGGTCTCCCTTTCTCTCTCTTTCTCTCTATAACTTTGCCTTTTAAATAAACAAATAGATCATTTTTGCTGAAAAATCAACATGTTGATATAGGCATCCTTGTCTTTTTCCTTATGTCACAGGAAATGTATTCAAAAAATTACCATTAAATATAATGAATACTGTATTATTTTTTCTCTTCATATATAGTCTTTATCAGATGAAGGTAGATTCCTTTTGTACTTAGCTGGTGGTGAGTTTTTATCATAAGTTAATGCTGTCTTATATTAAATACTACTTGTGACTTACTTCAAAGTAATCCCATCATCTCTTTTTTCTGTTACTAGGGAATACTGTGTTAGTTTCCTTTCACATTTTAAGCTACACTTGTACTCACAGAATAGTATTCCATGTTGGCGTATCACAGTTACATTGACTTCATAAACTTACTTGGGAAGTGGTTTTTCATTTTCCATATGGAATGCATACAAGCATTCATAAGTAAAGTGTCTGAACCTGAAGTTTTCTTTTTAGAACATACTTTAATAAGTAACTAATTATTTAATAGATATAGAATAATTCTTATTTTCAAGTGTTTTGTCCTTGCTACTTATATTTTTATATTGATTACTTAAAATTGCTTAAAGTATTCCAATGCGGTTCTTTAGTGATTTTACTGAGAAAATTTTTTTTAAATATTTATTTTATTTTATTTGAAAGACAGAATTACAGAGAGAGGTGGAGAGTGAGAGAGAGGTCTTCCATCCACTGGTTCACTCCCCAAATGACCACAATGGCCAGAGCTGAGCTGATCCAAAGCCAGGAGCCAGGATCCACTTCCGGGTCCCCCACGTGAGTGCAAGGGCCCAAGGACTTGTGCCATCTTCTACTGCTTTCCCAGGCCATAACAGAGAGCTGGATAGGAAGTAGAGCAGCCAGGATTTGAACCAGAGCCCATATGGGATGCTGGTCCTATAGTCTGGGGCTTTAACCCTCTGCGCCACAGCTCTGGCCCTAAGAAAATGCTTTATCTGGTAATATAGACTAAGCACATATCACACACAGAGCTATCATTATATTGAAAAGTAGGATTCCCTTTGTCATTCCTGTCATTAGCTGGTTGAACTTGAATAAATTCCCAAAATATAAATATATTTTAACAACCACTTCATCATTGGAGTCTCCTTTATACTCATTTATAATTATTGAGTTTTAATAACGTGATATTTCCAGTTAGGTGTGACTTTTCAAAGTAAGTACATATATAGTCATTTTTTTCTTATTTGATAATTATTTTGCTTTCATGAATCATAGCATTAAAATTTTTCTGTTCAAATATTGAGTAACTTCATAGTTAAAAAGAATTTTTAGCTGTGACACTCGCCTCTAATGGCCTACATTATTTCATTGAAAAAAATGATATCTGAAACAAACAGAAGCAGGTAAGATAAACTAGCACATATATTGTTTTTGGAAGTTATGTTAGAATGGAGGGGGTGGGAAAAAATTCTAGAGCCTTTCAATAAATCTTTTAAAAGCTACCGTAACTGTATCTGTGTCTACATGAAAATAGAATAATCTATGGAAATACAAAAAATTATTCAAAATTGCAAACTATAAACTGGCAAAATTATGTTTTATTTCCATATTTTCTAAAAAAAGTCAATCAAATAAGAAAACATATCTAAACAGATGCTGCCAACAACTGGCAAAAAAAAGTCTTAAAAATGCTAAGCAAATAACAAATTATTTTATCAGCATTGGATTATATAAAAGATTTTATCATTTTGGTTGTTTTATTTTACTAAACTGAATGATTTTTATGGATGTAAGCAAGCATGATATCATTAGCTCCTGGCTGAAACACTGCAATTCACTTTTTACCCCAGAGTATTCAATGATTGAAGGTTAATTCCAGATTTCTAAAACACATAAGAATCATCTAAGAAAGTCCAGTGGTAACACGGAACCTGAAAAATAAATATAAACATGTTCATTGGATACAGAAACATACAACGTTGTAAACACAAATGCTGAAGTGGGCAGATGACCTAGTGGTTAAATCGTCTATGTTCCACATTGTAGCGCATGGTTTTGGTTCGCAGCTCCGATGCCTCTTAAATGTTCATGCTAATACAGATGGGGAGACAACCATGATGGCTCCAGTAACTGGGTTCCTGCCACCCATGTGGGAGAAATGGATTGGTTTCCAGCTTCTAGCTTTGGTCCTGGCTCAAGCCCCAGATGTTGCACACATTTGTGAAGTTATTAGTGGCAACAACGATGGTTTAGGTAGTTGGTTTACTACAGCTCACATAAAAGACCTGGACTGAGTTTCTGACACCCAGCATTGGCTGTTTTTGGCATTTGGGAAGTGAATCAGTAAATAGAAGCTCCCTACCCCCTGGCTTTCTGACACGCCCTATCTCATTGCCTCTCAAATAAATATTTTTTTTCTAAAAATTTGATAGAGTTGACATAATCATAATTTCCTTTTCATGTCGAATGAGAAAAATGATTATAGCATAAATTATGACATATAATCACCAGAGAAATATGTAGAATTTTATAAAAACATTCTGCTGAGGCTAGCATTGTGCTGTAGCAGGTTAAGCTGGCACTTGGAAAACACATAACACTTGGAAAACTATAACAGAGTAATTGTTCAAGGCCCAGCTGCTCCTTTTCTGATCCAGCTTCCTGTTAATACTCCTGAGAATTCCACAGATGTCACAAGTACTTAGGCCCTGCTACCTTCATGGAAGACCTGTTCCTGGCTCCTGGCATCAGCTTAGCTCAAAAATGGGTGTTGCAGCCATTTGGGGAGTGAACCAGAGGATGGAAGATATTTCTCTCTTCTCTCTCTCTCTCTCTCTCTCTTTCTCTCTCTCTCTCTCCCCTTTGCTGTGCATTTGAATAAATATGTAAATGAAACTTTAAAAGGGGGGTGGGGGACTGGTGTTGTGGTGTAGCAGATTAAGCCACAGCCTGTAAGACTGGCATCTCATATGGGAGCTAGTTCAATTCCTGGCTGCTCCACTTCTGATCCAGCTCCCTGCTAATGCTCCTAGGAGAGCAGCAAAAAATGACTAAGTGCTTAGGCCTCTGCATACATGTGAGAGACCCTGACAAAGCATCTGACTCCTGGATTCGGCCTGGCCCAGATCTGTCCATTGTGGCCATTATTTGGGGGGTGAACCAGTGGATGGAAGGTCTCTCTCTCTCTCTCTCTCTCTCTTAGCTCTGCCTTTCAAATAAAATAAGTAAATCTTTAAAAAACTTTTAAAAACAAAACAAAACATGATGGTCCAAAAATTGCAGCATTCTGAATTTATGAAATTGAAATAATCTATAGAAATGAAATTAAAACTTTGAGATGTGAGAACTTTGAGCAGCTCTTGTCTCTACTGTTTAGAGTTTTTCTTTTCATGCTATTTCTTGAACTCTTTGCTTAGTATAGCATTAATCTTATATGTACAAAGTTAATTGAAAATAGACCTTAGCAATAAATAAGAATGGGAATATGAGAGGGGGGAGAAGAAGGGTAGTAATGCGAGTAGGAGTGCAGATGGGAGGGCAGGTATGCTGGAAAGAATCACTGTGTTCCTAAAGTTGTATTTATGAAATGCATGAAGTTTGTATACCTTAAATAAGAAAGTTTCTGGGGAAAAATAGTAGTTTTATGTATCATGGATCCAAATTAAATATGGGGTGATGAATATTTTAAAAATATGTACTGTGCTACTTTTTGGGGGTAGAAGTAACACAAAAATGTTTATTGTTTGTGTAAATATAAAATAGTACAATTACTTTGAAAATTTGACTGTTTCTAATAAAGGTTAACATATCTACTATATCACCCCAAATTTTCAATACTAAGTATATGGTGAAGTGAAATGAACACATAGTATATATTTACACATACACACAAAATCACACACACAAACGTAACCAGGGTGTATACAAAGTTTCTATAGATTTAGTCACAAATAGCCCCAAGTAGGAAACAACCAAAATTTCCATAAACAAGATGAGGGATAAAAAAATTGTGACATATTCATACAATAGAATATTACCATCTCATAAAGAACACCTTACTAATACACACAAAGACACAAATTAAGATTTTTTTTTTTTTTTTTTTTTTTTTTTGCTAAGTGAGGGAGCCTAAATCAAAGGAGTATAAATCTTATGACCCATTCTTATAAAGTTCAGGACCAGGCAAAAAAAAGTATAACTGGTAGAAATCTAAAAATTATTGCCAAAAGATTAACCTGAAAGAGCCAAGAAATAATTACTCTGTTGATGGAAATGTGCATTTAATGGTTGTAGAACTTGACAACTAATGTAAAAACAAAGTACATACTCACAGGCATACATGCATACACACATACATATGACTTACCAAGTTTCATAAATCACATCTACTAAAAGAATAGAGAGAGAGCTCTTCGCAGTACTTCCCCTTCGATTTCTTGCTTTTATTGAAACCTTATTCCAAGTTTATGTCTGTGAAAATAATTTGACATTTCTCTGGTGCTGCCACCATACACCCACGATTTTTCTTAACCATTCTCTCGTTCTTCATATGTACCATCCTTTAGGCAGTGCTCACTCACTGAAGACTTTCACTTGTTACAAGTTCTATACCCTAAACCGTGGCATCCAGGGAAATGAATTCAGCATCCATAAGGATGGGCAGTCCAAACCTGGATTCACTGAACCCTTTGCCTTTCATTCATCTTCTACTCCACCCTTTGGGTTTTAGCTATATGCTGCAGTTTACTGGAACTTCTGTGGCTCTGAATTTTAATGGCTAGCTGCTTCGTCTCACACTTTCATTTTCTGAGCTTTCTTCACATCTCACTCCTCATCTTATTAAAAGTAATCTCATATCCCAAAAACATTTCCAATGCCTTTCTCCTTCCCCTCACCCTATCTCTGGGTTTGGTTATTCTATTTAAGGACTTCCTTCCTTTCTCCTCTTTCCTGTCTCACGACATTTATTATTTAATTTCCCAACTATGTGATATTGGATATATACTAAGGCTTTAATAAACATAGTTGGGTGAATTTATAAGGGTCTTCAACACATATGCCAGAAATAAGCTCACAGAAGCTCTGCTAATAAAATTGTTTCAGGTAGAAGACATGAACATTTTCATTAATGGTGAATCCAAATTAAATTCTATTTAACATAATGGGTAAAGGTGGATAAATACAGGTTTGCATCAAAATTACAACATACCTATAAAATACTCATTTAAATGAAAACAATTCATTCAGTCTTACATACTACTCTTTAAAACTGGCAATGCTTTCTGTGTTCTAAACATGTACTTGCAAGTTATTGTAAAAAAAAAAAAAAGGAAACTCTAGGAATCTCTAAGCTTTCCAAATGTAAGTTACAAATATTGTTTGTTAGCACATGTTATCTGCATTTAAGTTACCCGAGCCAGATCATGCTCCAGAATTTCCCATTAACCATTTAGAGAAGGTGGTTTATTAAATACTAATGAACAGCAACAGTGCCACATACTGGAGTGATACCTTGCAAAGAAATTTGAATTCTCTCTTGCATTTTTTTTGGAAGACTCAGTGCTGTAACACTGCATGTCAATAATTGTAACAGGCCGGCGCAGCAGCTCACTTGGCTAATCCTCCACCTGTGGCGTTGGTACCCTGGGTTCTAGTCCCGGTTGGGGTGCCAGATTCTGTCCCAGTTGCTCCTCTTCCACTCCACCTCTCTGCTGTGACCCAGGAAGGCAGTGGAGGATGGCCCAGGTGCTTGGGCCCTGCACCCGCATGGGAGACTAGGAGGAAGCACCTGGCTCCTGACTTTGGATCAACACAGCGCACCGGCTGTAACAGCCATTTGAGAGGTGAACCAATGGAAGGAAGACCTTTCTCTCTGTCTCTCTCTCTCACTGTCTAACTCTGCCTGTCAAAAGAAAAATTGTAACACACTAACTTACTCATTCTGCCCCTAAAGTGACAAAGAGTTTGATAGTGCATTTGTGAGGTTAGCCTCAATAACTTGGGTATAATTATTCAATAATTTTACATTAAGAGTTTCAATATCATTCATTTTAAAACTAAGGGTCCATATTGTTTAAAATGTACAGATATTTTCCCACCCCTAACTTACATAAAAAGAGACATGGATATATGCAAAATGTATTTTTATAAAGCAAAGTTAATATGTCTATTTCAGAAATATTGAAAAGTAAAGCTAGTTCACTAGAATATTTTCAACTTTCTAAGGCTATCAAACTGTGATAATTCAACTTTCTAAGAATCTGAAAGAGAATTTAGTAGTAAAAGTCTATTGGGATATAACAACAGGAAATAAAACCATTCTACCTCTACAACTAATGAAAGTACTCAGTGAATAGAGAAGGTCTTTTTCACTTTAAAGTGATGCATTTGGCCTACCCTGAGAGATTTGTTGAGAAAGAACCAACAAAACTGCACACCATGCTTTCATGTGGTATCCAGGAGGATCCATTATGTGTTTTTGAGCAATTTTTCTATTTTTGTTTTACATAATCTGGGATTCATGTGAGTGATTACATTGAACTTTTGGCACTGACCAATAAAATGATTAGAGACTACTTTGCAGTCAGTCAGTGTATATTATCTGATCATATTGAAGAATACACTGCCATTAATTCAATTGCTTTTTATTTTCCCTTTCTTCCTTGTGAATAAGGAATAGGTACAAAAATTGTAGTTTATAAATTTTTTAAAGAAATCAAAACGGAAAAACCAAGGTATTAAATAAACCTTAACATTCATGCTCATAACATTTTATAAGTATAAATTTAAACTGGTTTATTTTAATATTAGAAACAGGAGCACTAAGTGATATTTTGGGATTAGTCAAGAAATTTTTGTTGTTCAAACTATGGTTTAAGTGACAATCTAGTATCTTTTCCACATTGAGTTAGTGTTCCTATTACAAAATTTTGGACAATGCAGTCTATTTTTCTTTCAATGCATAGATATTTTGTATATGAATATAAATGCCAAACTATGTTGATGTACATGTGATAGAATGGAATGAAATCAAAAGATTACAGTAATCTGACTAATCTAACTACTTGGAAACTAATCTAACTATTTTGTCACCAGGAGAGATTCTGCTGCTAACAAGCCCATCTAGTGGGGTCTTGGCACAGTTAAGTGTGTTCATATCTTATAATGCCAGGGCATGCTGATATCAATGTATTCCGCAAAAATATTAAAATTGTGCTTTTGGATAATGGACAAGGAAATTATTTATGAACACTCTTGATTTATATGTGCTTCCTTAAAAAAAGTTTCCTTTTGTTTGTGGCACGTGGTTAGGGATGATTACAGAGAGAAGTGATTTTCATGCACCAAATAGACTTTCAAATATAATAAATTTAATTTTAAATTTATTGTGTATATTTAAGAGAAGTTTGTTGTGCCATCCTAAAATTATCATAATGGAATTTGATTCCTCTTTTAAAAATCTCATCCCGAACATCATGGGTTAAATGTCAAAAGTTTTTTTTCTTTGTTTTAAATTTTAGTTCATGTGAATTGCTTTAGTCTGCAAAATTCAGGAGGAAATCTCTGCAGTACAGATTTTGTTAAAAGATTTCCAGTATTTCCTGCATCTGTTGGAGGGAAATGGGACCCAATACAATTTTACAACTATTTCAAAGAAAAACAGAGGTTGACAGAATCTAAGTTGAAAACAACAGAGAAAAAGCTTGTTGATTATTTTTAAAGATAAAAAAATATGATTTGTCTTAGATCTCACAAAGTTTGAAACATTGATTATTTCCTATTTTATATGAATTCTTTAAGTTGAAAGCAGCTTCCAGGAGGTTATGTTTAATATATTATTACATGTACATTCTCATACGCTCTTGTTTTCTTTCAGCTTCAATTTCCAGGTATTACTGATTTTCCAGCCTTTTTTTGCATACCATACATATACCCCACAGTCCTTCCAAATAGCAATTTTAGAAATGACATTTTGAGTTTCAATTAACATGCATAGCTTCGTTTATACTTTTAAAATCATTTAAACAGGATAACAGTAATTGAAAGAGCACTTGCAGTAAAGTCTAATATTCATTTTTGCTGTTTGATTCTGGTGGCATTAAGTCCCATCTTCCCTCACCTCTTTTGTATAGTCTGGGCAAGTTAATTACAAAGTTCATGTACACTCCCTCTTTCAGTGTCAGTGAGGAATTCAAACTTTAAACTCCCCAGCCCAGGCTGAGGAAATAACTAGCGGTCTCAAACCCTAGCTGCTATAAAAGCTCAACTAATATTAACCCATCATGAATTTGCTTGTATCTGCCCTATTCTTCCCAGGAATCACCTTGTAGATTGTTCCATTGAAAGAACACAATGCACTTTTACCTGGCTATATGGAGGGAACTCTAAGAGCTTTGCCATAATGGACAACATCGTTGCTGCTTTTATTTTATTTTATGTTTTTTAACTTAAAAAACTTTTTCACTGTCAAACAATAGCTATACATTTAACCAAAGTACCAAAAAATTTTAAAGACAAATACAAAAGTTACATAGCTGATTAAAAAAAAAAAAAAAACTTTAGATTACACAGAGATGACTCAACCTCTAAAACAAAGATCTTCTAAACAAAGATCTTAAAGGCAACTTGAAACACAAGAAATTATTTTAATAAAATACATCCTAAGCCTAGAAGTAAATAAAGCCTTTCAGGATTTCTTTTCTTTTTTTTTTTTTTTTTTTTTTTGACAGGCAGAGTTAGACAGTGAGAGAGAGAGAGACATAGAGAAAGGTCTTCCTTCCGTTGGTTCACCCCCAAAATGGCCGCTACGGCTGGCGCGCTGCACTGATCCAAAGCCAGGAGCCAGGTGCTTCCTCCTGGTCTCCCATGTGGGTGCAGGGCCCAAGGACCTGCGTCATCCTCCACTGCACTCCCGGGCCACAGCAGAGAGCTGGAGTGGAAGGGAGCAACCTGGACAGAATCTGGCGCCCCAACTGGGACTAGAACCCAGAGTATCGGCGCTACAGGTGGAGGATTAGCCTAGTGAGCTGCAGCACTGGCCTTATTATTTCTTATTAAGAGAAGAGGCCAATATTCCAGGAAAAAACTTCTTATAAAAGAAAAGGACTAAATTCTAATTTTATAACTATTTATGACATTTTTAAAAATTATTTTTGCAATTTTTTAACATTTTGTCACATTTACTTAAAATGTAGACACTCTCTCTTTATATATATATAAATATTTATAGATAGATATACTATTATCCTTAAAGACAGATATTAATATCGTTGAGTGAGGGAATCATGAAAGTGATTATACCGTGAGGAAAGAAGAGTATATTTTCATTTACACAGTATGATTCAGTGAAGCAATATTTATAATCAAATACTAAATTATATGACATCCACCCAATTTTTATACTCTCTCTATAAATTATCTAGCACAAGCAAAAAAAATGTGGTATTTGTCTTTCTGTGTCTGGCTTATTTCACTTAGTATAATGATTTCTGGTTGTATCAATCTTATTGCAAATGTAAGAATGTGTTCTTTTTTATGACTGAGTAATATTTCATTGTGTGTATATATTATATTTTGTTTATCCAGTCATCAGCTGATGGACATCTAAGTTGATTTCCTAATTTTTTTTATTGATAATTGAATTGCTGTAAAACATGGGAGTGCAGGAAGCTCTTTTGACGCTGATTTTATTTCCTCTGAATATATTCCCAGGAGTGAGAAACCTGGGACACATTGTACATCTACTTTTAATTTTCTGAGGAATCTCCATACTGGTTTCCATAATGGTTGTACCAATTTGCAACCCCACTGACATTGCATTAGGTTACCTTTTTCTTCACACTCTCACCAGAATTTGTTGTTTTTTGATTTGGGGGTAATAGCTATTACAATTGTAGTGAGGTGATACTTCATTGTGTTTATTATTATTATTATTATTATTATTTGCTTTTCCCTGGTGGCCAGCGATCCAAAGCAGCTTTTCTAATGTCTGTTGGTCATGTGTATTTCATCTTTTGCAAAATTTCTGTTGGTATTCTTTGCCCCCCTTTTTAAAAGATGTATTTATTTATTTGAAAGTCATAGTTACAGAAAAGGAATGGGAGAGAGAGAGAATCTTCCATCTGCTGGTTGACTCTCCAAAAGGCTGCAATAGCCAGAGCCAATCCAAAGCCAGGAACCAGGAGCCCCTGGGTACAGGGGCACAGGCACTCAGGCCCTCCTCCATTACTTTCCCAGGTGTGTTAGCAGAGAGCTGGCTCAGAAGTGGAGATGCTGAAATTCGCACTGGCACCCATGTGGGATGCCAGCGCTGCAGGCAGCATCTTTACCTGCTACACCACAGCACCAGCCCCATTTTCCTCTTTCTTTACTGGATTGCTTGTTTGGCTGTTGTTGGACATTGCACCTTTGTCAGATGTATAGTTTGCAAATATTTTCTCCCTTTCATTCAGTTGCCTCTTGGTTTTGTTGAGTGTTTCCTTTAATATACAGATCTAATCACATTTGTCTCATTTTCTTTTATTGCCTGTAATTGTAGGGTCTTATCCATGAATTCTTTGTGTACACCAATGTCTTGTAGCATTTTTCTATGTTTTCCTCTAGTGACTTGTTGGTTTCAGGACTTAACTTTAACCATTTATCCGCTGTGTTTTGATTTTTGTCTAGGGTGTTAGGGAGGGGTTTTCTTTCAAAATCGAGCATGTGTAAATCCAGTTTTCCCAACAGCATTTGTTGAAAGACTGTCCTTTCTCCAGGGAGTGATTTTAGTTCATTTGTCAAAAATCAGTTCATTGTAGATGTATTTCTTAAAGATTTAATTATTTATTTGAAAGGCAGAGTTACAGAGAGGCAGAGGCAGAGAGAGAGAGAGAGAGAGAGAGAGAGAGAGAAGTCTTCCATCTGCTGGGTCACTCCCCAAATGGCCACAATAGCTGAAGCTGCACTGATCTGAATGCAAGAGCCAGGAACCAGGAGCCTTCTCTGGGTATCTCATATGGGCACAGGCACTCAATCACTTGGGCCATCCTCCACTGCTTTCCCAGGCCATAGCAGAGAGCTGGATTGGAGGTAGAGTAAATGAGTCTTGAACTGGTGCCCATATGGGATGCTGGCACTGCAGGAGGCAGCTTTACCCACTATGCCACAGCCCCGGGCCCTAGATGCATGGATTTATTTCAGGGGTTTCTATTCTGTTCCATTGGTCCATGTCTATTTTTGTGCCAGTAACAAGATGTTTTGATTATAACAGCCTTGTAGTTTATCTTAAAATCTGCTGTTGTGATCCTTCCATCTTTCTTCCTTTGCTATTCTTAGTCTCTCGTTTTTCCATGTGGAGTGTATTTTTGTTTGTTTGTTTGTTTGTATTTGAAAGCTAGATTTATTTAAGGCAGGGATCTCCAGCCTGAGTGGCCTAGAGGGGGGAGGGGGGCTCCAAGATAGGAAAAATCCAAAAGGGCTGGAGGTAGTGGAATATTTAAGCACAAATTTGGGGAAGAAACTGTCAATCAGTTCAAGGTGGGGCAAACCCATCAAAAGACCTGAATTATAATCTTACTTACCCTGTCTGGTTTGTTCTTGATAAAACAAAAGAACCATCAGAAGGGTGGGACACCTAACTTGTTTTCACAGTAAACTGGGAGCTCAGAAGGATGGAACCTGCACTCCCTTGCTATTCTCATGGTGAAATCGGAAATTCCTAAGGGGTGTGGCAGGTCCTGTTGGACTTGCTAAAGCTAAATTTTGAGGAAGCAATCATTTTGAACCCTGAATTTCCACCAACCCCACACTGAATGCCTATTAACATGTCTGAGCCCTCACATTCCCTCCCCAAGAAGAAGGGAGCCTAATTTCTGTTAGGGGTTATGGGGTGATGACCGATCACTCTGGCTTCTTCAAGCTGAGTAGGGGCAGAGTAAAGAACAGCAGTCAAGACAGGATTCCAGCAGGAGGTGGCCTCTCCAGGAGGACAGAGTGACAGCTTGCAGAAACTACTTCCATGTAAGGTGTCATGTGCATAGCCATCTAGAATTTCACTGTTTCAAGTTGAAAGAAAACAAATCTAACAATTTAATTTCTATTATTAAAATTATTATTAATAATAAGTAATTTGCATTAATAATACAATTAAGTTTAACTAATATATTTAATAATACTATACAGTAATACAAATAATTTATAATGCAAAACCAATAATAAATTTATTAAATAATAATAAATTTATTAAATATTAATAAATATATTTAATAATACAAATATAATAATAAAAATAATTTCATAATACAAATTAATTAATAATAATTAAAATTAAAATTAAATAATACAATTTAATTTGTATTCAGATTAAATACAGAGGATGTAAAACAAAGGACAACCATTATTAGAGGACCTAAGAAATGTGCTGTCTAAACCATGAGGAAGTTTTCTCATTGAGAGGCAAATAGAAACTGACAGGAGAGGCTTGATAGTAATCAGGAAGGCATTCAGGTCTGGCCAGGTAAGAGATGGTGGGTGTGAACTTCCTTAGGGAAGGCACCCTATTGACTTTCATTACCTGGCTGGCATGGGAAGAGAGGTGGCCTGAATATAAGGAAGATGGCATCTCTAAAAGGAAATTTACAGTCCTGCCTGCAATATTACTGACCTTACTCAGCCATCCCCTCAACAGTGGCGGTTACCTTGGAAGCTGGGCTGAGTCTAGGTCTTTTGCAGCTTAGAGCCAATTGGGTTTGTGACTCTGACCCAGGGGTCCTTCAACTCCCCAGGAAGTTCTATTTCCAGTAACCCAGCTCTTGACTGGCAGAGCTGCCAGGGCTCTTCATAATCTGACTTCTGTGTCCATCAGAAGCCCTGGCTTGCCACATCAAAAACCAATGCAATTTGCAGTGGACTCACCTATTGGGTCTTCCTTAATGGAAGGTCACTGTGTAAAGCAGCCATTAATTGGCCTGCCACCTATATTTACATTGCTCCTGATGCCTAGCTTGCTCCTCTTCCTCCTGGTCTCTGTTAAAGTAGGCCAGAGGAAACCTTTAAGAGGATGCAAGTCAAGGGGATGCTCAGCCCCATCCCTAATCTTTGATGTCCTAAACTAGAAATCTATAGTCACAGACATGTTCTGATAGTGGTTTTTCAGAGAGGTAGATAGTGCCCACAAGGAAAGCCATGTCCTCATTTTAACATCAAACAGGCAGACCACCTTATGCAACCTGTCTATAAATTTTGAATTCATTAGTTAAACTTTCTCTCCCTTCATTTGTTTGGAAAAGGGAGGTTGTGTCTGTTTACTGTGCCGATGGTGAGATAAATCTAGCTGTGAAATCATAAATTCTTCTATATGTAGCTAGGCTATTATTACAGAAAATTGTTAGCCATCCCTCTTATAAGGTCTAAAGCTCAAACTGTATATCCTGGAGCATCCTTCAGAATATAGTCAGTTTACCATCTTGAAGAGAAATGAGGGAAAAAGTCAGCCTTCCCAGATAGCTTACTGTCAACAACTTGATATCAAATGAAAGCATAGCAAGTCCTTTGGAACTTAAAAGAGAACACAGAACCAACAATTTTTTAACTTCATGAGCAGTAAATTTGACTTTTAGTGTTTGGAGAATACAAAACTGTTGGATGGCAAAAGATTTTAAATAGCCACGTTTAAAATTATAAACATATCAACTAAGAAGAGACACTTTCTTACCCATACAATATTTTTGAAAGCATCTGTAGCATTCCATAAAACATGTATCCCTTTTAAGCTTCTGGGCCTTTCTCATTAAGATAACCATCATGTCTGATAACAACACAAGATCATTAGACTTTTATAACTTTTGGACATTTATATCAGTAGCACTTTACATTATCATAACTTAAAATTTAGCACCACTTTGCATCTTGACCGTACCTTTAATATAATCCAAATAGCCTTATTGGTATCTCTACAAGATGAGAGATATGTCCTTTGACATTTCCCGGGGGCCCAGATGGAAATATCAAAGTCCAAGAAATTTGGAACTTTGATTTTTTTGAATGCCTGTTAAACATGCCAAGAAGATTTATATATCTGGTAGAAAAAAGGATCCCTTAACACCATGACATATTATAGACCAAATTCAGTCACTGATACAATGTGATTACTCAAATGCTTTAGAATGAGTATGCATTCAAACAACCATGACTTTTTTAATAAAAAACAAAAACTCATCTGTTTTTAAACAATTAGAATTTAACAGAGACATTAAGATAACACAATAGATTACTTCAACAAAACACAAAATCTGTCTCTTTGTTCATCCCAAAAATCAGAAATAAAACCTTAAATATAACCTTAAATGTAACTCTCAAATATAAGAGTTAGTGCATGGAATCATCCCATAACTTGTAATAATTTTAACAGAGTCAGAAATAGGAAAGAGAAAATAGCTTATTGGAGCTTGCTAGAAAACTGACAGTCACCAATTAAAAAAAAAAAAAACTATCAAAAAGAGATCCCTCAGTTTTTAAATAGATTTTTAAGACAATTTCAAAATAGTTACTAATACATATGTTTTGCAAATGCCCCATTTTTTTAGCAGAGGATCAGATTTTAATTCTATGTTAAAGAAAAATAGTTTAATAGTTTTTGTATCCAAAAATTTCTTTCTTTCATAACCCTCTGTGACTTTCTCATACATTCTGCAGCTTACTTAAACCCTCCAGTCTAGAGTAAACTAGCCATTAGGATAAAGTAATTCTTAAAAACCATGTCTTTTCTTTACAATAAAGTCTCTTTCCTTCTTAACCTTCCTTATCAAGAGCACATCCTGTATGCTTATTACCATTTTCCATCTGCTGATTTCCTTGATTTACATTTTGAAATAACCCTTTAAAAATCTCCAAATGATACAACATTTTCTAAGTAAGAAAACACATCAAATTTCATCCTTAGTTACTTTCAAAGAATTTTGAATTATTATTCATAGATGATTTATGAAAATATATTTAACTAACCTAAATAGTTTTCCCACAGAATGTAAGGTGCTAATAGTACCAAAGTTTACATTTAACTTATTTATTTATCTCATTTAACTTTACTCAATTGACATTAACCATTACACTGAGATGACTTAAGATGCTGATATTATATCATACCTCTACCTGAAATTAAGGTGAAAATTACACTTCTATGGAATTCTACTCCATTTTATAAAACTCTAGCTAGAAATCAGCGATGTAAACCAGAGACTGCAAAATGCATTTCAAGGGGCTGAATATCAGCTGGACCTCTTAAACAAAGTTACAAAACAAGTTTGGCAAGTAACAATGCAAAATTTTTAGGCAGTGATCTTAAATCCAATGCCCTGATACAGTTGACCCAAATTCTCATGCATGAGATTGTTATTTACCAATGACAATTTTTTAGTTTCTAATTGATTTTGAGTCTAGTTTTTACCCAAAGAACACCTTAGGCCAATGATGCTTAGTCACTAGTCAGCTGCTTGGGGCTGCCTCTGAACAAAAAGTTCAGGCAGCTGCAAGATAGGTCCTACGGGTGACTGTAGGCTAGGAGCCGATGTGCCAGCAACAAGAAGTGCAGTGGAGATTGCTCACCATTATGTGAGGTTTAATGGGAGGGCATCCATCAGAGCAGATGGACACCCCTCCAGAGATTCCTAAGGAGGAGAATCTGTTAGGTGATAGAATAAAGGGCAATGACCTACAAGGAGGCTCCCATAAGCACCCACAAGGAGGCAGGCTGAAGGAAAAAAATTTTTTTAAATAACTGGAGACCCTGTAAAGAGACAATGACCTTATGCCCCAGGCCCAAAGCCAATATTGGAAGTTTCTAATCATGGGGTTACCAGTCAAACCGGCCTCCATGATGAGGTGTCAATCAGGTGTCTCAAGAAGTCCAATACTTCATCATATGGATTCATCCATATATATTTAATAGCACCTGAGGTTATTGGGCCTAGATGCTTGCCTAGAACCCCCTGGGGAAAATTACAATGGGGACAGTGGTCACCTGATGATAACTCCCTTCCACCAGGGACTAAAAGTCTCAACAATAGTCAAACAGGATAACAGAGGGACCCTGGTGGCTCACTAAATAGACCCAAAAATCTGTTGCCCTCTGGAAAAGAATTGTATGCATATTGGAGCACATTTAGAGAAACAGAGGCAAGAGGTCATTTGGAAGACAGAATTCTGAGACAGGGAGTCAGAGTAGAAGGGCTGTCACTTTTCACAACTCATTTAGGCTAACTTCTCCATCTTCTAGCTTGTTACCAGGTCAGATGGTGGTGCAGAAAAAAATGAAGCATTTTTCTTTAGATTCATGGGGGCAAGGAGTCCCAAAGTCTAAGGATGCATCTCCAGGGAATGCCTACCATAATGAGAGTATAAAAATGGAAGTATCCCCCAGTTCTTATCTCTCCTGAGTTTGAGACATCTCTCAAAACTCGCTGCCCATGGCGTCCAAATGTGCACTGAAGCCCATAGGGAAGGGAGGAAGGTGAGGGTGGGATTAGCATGTATTACCCGTGCTCACTCACCCTTCCACACATGTAACCTCGGCTATATGCTTGTCTGAATAGCACACACAGGGAGTGATCAGTTCCCTTTACTGGTGGTGTGCTTGACCCAGCCCTTGCCTGGTTAAATATATACTGTCGCTTTGTTCCCCTACATGAAGAAAAATATTTTTTCTATGCCTCTTAACCTTGATCTTATCTAATAGGCTTCATTTGACAATGAGCTTTCATGGCAAGATCCTTAGCAAACAAAGGTGCTTCAAGCTAGAGTTTGAAGAGAGTGTACAGATCCTGGTTAACCACTAAAATTGGTGACTACACAGATGAAGGGATAAAGAAATAGAGTGGGGGAATAAGAATTCTCACCAGTAAACCTCCTCTGAGGTATGAGCTCCATAGGAAGGATCTGACAGAGGGGACCCAAAAAGGGGGACTTGAGAAGGGAGGTAGGGGAAACCAGACATGCTGAGACTTATCTGCACAAGTCCAGGTCACCTGGAGACTTAATGGGAATCTAAATCGAAAAACTACCTGTCTGCAAAAGGGATAATTAAACCTTAACCTAGCGGTAACCAACAAAATATCTAGGAAATATCTGCCAACAGGACCAGGAAATCCAGTTTGTAGGAATTGAGGAGACCTGGTGGGATGTGGAAAGCATTTAGAGGAGCAGAGAGAATGGAGACCTTGTCAGGATCCAGGGTAAAAGAAAAAACTCATTGAGGTATGGAGCCCAGAACCACGCTCCGAGCTGCACCCAGTTTCACCGACAAATTGATTTCCGAGGAAGAACAGAATAGAATGCAGTTTTTGGCCGGGCTGTCGGAGTCTGGTGTCCAGTCAAGGAGTCCTTGAGAAACGCCAGAGAGTGACACTGGCCTGAATTTCAAGGTTACTGAAGCCCTTCTCCCAGTCCCATGCAATGGGCCCCTCCCGGCAAAAGGAAGCTGAATCAGACCAGATTAACATTCCCAGAGCTACGATGAAAAGTATGAAGAGTGGAGTCTCTGGTTTTACAGCTTGTGAGGACGCCAAGAGCAGGGGACTTGCTCCCTGCAGAAAAGTGTATTTCCCGGCCCAACAGCATTCCAGCTGTCAGGGTCTGGTGTCCAGCCAAGAGACCTTCTGGAAGCAAAACACTGGAGTGTAGCCCCAGCCAGAATCCTTCAGTTGTCTCAAGGCCTTCTTCCAGTCCTACAGGAACGGCCGGCCGATCCATGCAAGAGGGAGGGGAGGTGTATCAGCCCAACACCCACACAGGCTTGTCAGGGACTGGGGTCTAGCCAAGAGAATTTCAGAACACACAGGGGAGTTCCCTGGCCAGAGTTCTTCAGTCATCTCAAGGCCTTTTTCCAGTTCCTTCTAGAAAGGGCTGACTCACACCAGAGAGAGGGGGCCAGGACAGAGTCTCAGCCCCAGGGGATTGCTCTAGTCTAATCAGCAGGTTTAGCACCTGAGTCTTAAGGCCTGCAGCTACACTAATCACTTTTAACCGGCTGACAGGGACCCAGTGTTTTGGAGAAAATGAGAGAGCTGCTATAGAGGAGAGTGAAACTCTGAAAACCAGAAGTGAAAGCAGTCTGCATGCTCACTCATCTGGTGAAGTGATCCCACACTGGCTGGAATTGAACTCAAGTGGGATTTCCATCATGTTGGAGTTGCTATCCAAGTCACAGCAGCAAAATGTTACAGGTGAAATAGTGGTAGAGAAAAGATTACCACAGTTTTTTTTGTTTTTTTTTGTTTTTTTTTTTTTTTTTTAAAGAGGGGCCAGGGAATGTCACAGTAGGTTCATCCCTTGCCTGCAGTGTCAGCATCCCATATGGGCGCCGGTTCTAATCCCAGGTGCTCCTCTTCCGATCCAGCTCTCTGCTATGGCCCCGGAAAGCAGTAGAAGATGGCCCAAGTCCTTGGGCCCCTGCACCTGCATGGGAGACGAGGAAGAAGCTCCTGGCTCCTGGTTTCGGATCATTGTAGCTCCGGCTGTTGCGGCCATTTGGGGGGTGAACCAAAGGAAGGAAGACCTTCTGTCTCTCCTCCCTGTCATTGTCTATAACTCTACCTCTCAAATAAATAAATAAAATCTTAAAAAAAGAAAGAAAAGATTACTACGGTTCTTTGTCTCACATGGAAGAAGAATTTCCAAGCAGACAAGGCAAAGGGAAAAATAAAGTGTATTAAAAGCAAGATTTATTTAAGTCAGAGACCTCCAGCCAAAGTGGCCTGGAGGGGGACTCCAAGAGAGGAATAACCCCTCGATGTGGGTTTTAAGATTTTTTTTCCCCTCATTTTTTGAAGAATGCCCTTGGAATGTTGATTGGGCTCACTTTGAATCTCTAAATTGCTTTGGGTAATATGACCATTTTGATATCAGTCTTCAAGCCCATTAAAATAGAAAAATTTTCCTTTCATATGTCATCCTATATTTCTCCCATTAATGTTTTGTAATTTTCATTGTAGAGATCTTCCACATCCAGCATGGTTAAATTTATCCCAAGGTACATTTTTTTGTAGCTATTGAGAGTAGAACTGATCTAAGTTCTTTTCAGCCATGGCCTTGTTTGTGTATAAGAAGGCTATTGATTTGTGTGTGTGTGTGTGTGTGTGTGTTTATTTTATATCCTGAAACTTTGTCAAATTTTCTTATGAGTTCCAATAATCTCTTAGTGGAATTTTTTGATTACCCTGTATAAAGGATCATGTCATCTACAAACAGGAATAAATTGATGTCCTCTTTTCAATTTGTAACACTTTAATTTCTTTTCCTTCCCTAATCCTCTGACTAAAACTTCTAAAACTATATTGAATAATAGTGGTAAGTGTGAGCATCCTTTATGCGCAATATTTTTAACCAATGTCTTAACCATACCTAACTTCCTCAAGGCACATGTGTGCCATTGCATTGATGACCTCATCACTAAGCTGAATTCACCCTCTCTTCCTCCCCACCAGTGTAGTTTGCTCTCATTAGGTCATCAGCTCCACAGTTAGATTCTTCCTTGATGATTACTTGTAAACAACAGGCAGAATAGTTGTACTCATTCTGGATGGTATTATCCATGACCACCAATTCCTAATATAAAATCTATGAGATGTGTTTCCCAGATCCAACCAGGTGAGTTACTCATATTCTCTCTATATTTTGCTCTTTTCCCAGATCCTTGCTTCTCCAATCCCCGCTCCTGAAATAACATCATCCATCATGAAGGCACTCCAAGAAATTTTTGTGTGTATCTCTTGAATCTATAGCACATATTTTAAAGCATGCAAAGAATTGTGTAAGTTACATGACTCCCTTTCAATTACCTTGCCATATTGCAATTTCTGTAGCTCATCTTAAATAAACTTCATCATAACATAATCTATTTTCTATCAATTTGCTTAGCTGAGTACATCTTTATTTTTAGGATTTATTTGTTTATTTGAAAGGCAGAGTTACAGAGAGCCAAGGCAGAGAGAGAGCAGAGAGAGAGAGAGAAAGAGAGAGGTCTTCCATCCTCTGGTTCACTATCCAAATGACCACAATGGCCGAAGCTGGGCCAAACCGAAGCCAGGAGCAGGAAACTTCTTCCACGTCTCCCACATGGATGCAGGGGTCCAAGGGCTTGGGCCACATTCTACTGCTTTCCCAGACCATAGCAGAAAGCTGGATTGGAAATGAAGCAGCTGGGACTCGAACTGACGCCCATATGCGATGCCGGTACTTTAGGTGGCAGCTATACCACAGTTCCGGCCCTGCTGTGTACATATTTAAATCAAAGTTTCAGTTACTGTTCTGGATTTCCTTGAAAAATACTGACTCAAGCTATTCAACACAGTCCCCCAAAATATTGAAACACTGAATCAAAATGCTTACTGGTGATATATTAATTTGTGGTTATTAACGCAAAATATTAAGTCTAAGATTTTTGTCCCAAAGATTGCTGCTTTATTATCCTAAATGCCCTTCTCTTTACGATTGTTATAATTATTCTTCTAGCTCAGACTTCATCTCTTTATTCAACTTACATTCTCTGCTTTTTGAGGATAAATATAGCCTTAGTATTTGCAGATCATAGTCATTATCAATGCTGTTTGACACTATTAGATAATAACTCACTGGACAGATCTGTTAGCATCAGAATCTCCTTTGCTGATGCTGAAGTGGTTAAATCAGTACTTTAAAAATGATGATTTTATCCAATAATTATATTCATCCCATTTTACCAGCTATACATATTTTGTTCCATATATTGTTACCTTCTTTGTCTTCAGATTCCAGCCATTGCAAATACTGTCCTTTTTCTGCCTCTTATCCAATATCTAAAAATGCTTGTGGTTGCATCAATCCTTCAGTTTGTTGTTTTAACTTCCTGCTCATTTCCTAAAATATTTCTCTGCTTCCCTTGGCTTTTAGCTTTATTTTCCCATTCACACCTCTGTGGATATTTGATCCCATCTAAACTGATTCCCTGTATCATTTACCTGTTCTTTGTACACTTAACATTTCCACAGGCCACCTTGACTTACTGGTTTCTATCTCAGTCAGTTTTTCTTCTCCAAAAAGTGGTGTTTTCTCTTCAGTCATTCAGATTGTCATGTCATCCTTCTCATTAACCTTCGAAGTCTGGTTCTGTCACGAGTCACAAAGTGAAAATATTTCTGGTGGTATCACTATAAGAAGTACCTGTTGTCTATGCTTCCAGTAGTCATGTTCTCTTCTTGTTGAAAGCCTCTAGTTTTCTGTTGTTCTTGAATTCTTAATCCCTTTATTTTGGGTGGCATTGATCATACATATGACCTATGCTGAACACTGTGAGGCTAATAATAAATAAAGGAATTTTGTGGAAGTATAGGAAAATAAACATTTTATTACTGTTGGACTTCTTGTAAGACTAGCTTTTAGTCTTCTTGAAATCAACTGGTCTCTTAGAAGGGAATGGTTAAATAGTTTGGTTCATGGCCAGAAAAGATATCTGAATTGAATCCATAGATTTATAAATCATTAACAAATGTGCTACAGTATAAGCCAACGGTATGATTTAACTTACTCAATGTTTACCTACACAATAAGAAATCTTGCCAAAAAGAACTTGAGAGGAAAGCTCAACATTTCATGGAGAGATTGCAGAAGAAAATCCACAGACAGAAGGATAAGAATGGGCAAAATAAGTAGAAGGAAAATTGGGAACTATAGTTGAAAAATGACAGAAAACACTTTAAAAATGGGACATGATCAATATAATTAAAATCTGCCAACAGGCTGGGTAAATTGCATCTGAAAGCTGGATAATCGTTGGTGATCTTGGCTAAAACTGCTAAAGTAAACTGAGAACAGAAAGGAATATGAGAAAATGGAGACAAGTATGCCCATTCTTTCATAAAACTTGACTCTGAAGGAAGAAAAGATATAAGGAAGTAACTGGGAATTAATAGAGGTCAAAGAAAGATTTTTTTAAGATGTAAATATGTATATAGAAAAGGTGGCAGGAAGGGAAAGGAGAAGAGAGGGACTACACTGATAGAAGAATAAGGGAAGGAGAAATGCAGAAATGGAAATGGGGTACTTAGTATAATGAAGTCTTGGTAGGTATTGGTGGTGATGGATATCAGACCACAGGATGAATGGGAGAAGATCACCAATGTCTACCGTGCAAAACTTACCCCTACTGTTCTTAGTGCTCAGATACTTGAATAGGAAAATTTACTTTATTTAAAGTCATCTCAAATACAATAACTCCCTTTTCTCCTCCTGAAAAACTTGTTTTTCTTCTTCATTTATCATGGTTAAATCATCACCAAATGTTTCATATCCAATTTCCTGGATTATTAATTCCATATTTATTCTTGATATTTTGATATTTTACCTACCAGTTCTTAATCTCAATTTATTGGTTAATACCCTTGTTGTTTTTCTAAAAGAGCTCCACTTCCCCCTCTTTGTATCCATTAGCAGGCAATCCACATTGCTACCTAAATAAAATGTACTAAAATACATAAATAAATTCATTACTTGGCTTAAAAATTCTTCAGAATTCACTGTTACCTTAAACATAATATTTAACAAATCTACTATGAATAGTAGGTGAGTTTTATTTTGAATGATTTCACTTCTACAGTCAGTCTCTCATTTTGGATTATTTGATATTCTCAAATTACACTTGTACTTTCCTCTGAGACTTTGCAGAGAATGCTTTCTTTGCAAAATGCTTTCTTTGCATTTTTTATTATCTTCTATATTCCTCATATTTCTAACCCTTTATATCCAGGTTGTCATTAATTCAGGGAGTCTTTCCTGGATGAAATTTGAAAACTGATTGAACACCCATAGTAACCATAGATTTCCACTGTTAGAATTTTTATATTCTATCATGATTTTCTTGGTTAACTTTCCTGAGACTAGAAGAAGTATTTAAATATTTGAGGCCAGAAATACTGTTTTGTGTGCCTACATTCTCAACAAAGATCATAATAATTGGCATATAGAATTTACCTTCTATAGTTATGCTTCTGTAAATAGATTGATTCATCTTACAGGATGACTGTATATAAAAATTTGATACAGGCTTCTTGGCATCCTCATTGCTGTGGTCTGTATGCATCCCTCCAAAATCCCTACATTGAAATGCTAAGCACCCAGGTGATAGTATTTGGAGGAGTGACCATTCAAGAGGTGATTAGATCATGAAGGCAGATTCCACATAAATGGGAGGGAGCTCCTTTTCCTCCCTTCTCCTTTTCTTCCTCCTCCTCTTCCTCTACCTGCTGCTCTTACTCCTCCACTTCCTCCTCCTATCATGTGAAGACACAATGAAAATGCACCATTTATGAATCAGGAAGTGGGAGCCCAGGAGATACTAACTCTGAAAATATCTTAATTCTAAAAGTCATTGATGCTTAACAAAAAGGTTACAGGACAATTCCTCAAAGAAATCTGCTATTCATAAATATATAACTTGTCTTACAAGGTAAAAGGTGATGTGGAAAGCAAAGCTTGCAGCAGGAGACCATCTGCATCAGTTAAATGAAAAAGGCTAATTTAAAGGAAAAAGGATAACCTTGGGGCTTGTGTTGTGGTGCAGCTCTGTAAGCCACTGCCTGCAAGGTGGACATACCATATGGGAAATTGTTCAAGTTCTGACTGGTTGGCTTCCAATCCAGCTCTCTGTTAATGAGCCTGGGAAAGCAGCAGAAGATCACCCAAGTGCTTGGGCTCCTGTTACCCTTGTGGAAACCCAGATGAATCTCTTGGCTAATGGTTTTGTTATGGCCCACCCCAGCCATTATGGCCATTTGGGGAGTTAAACAGCAGATGGAAGATCTGCCTCTGTCTCTCTTTCTCTTCTTCCACCCTCCCTTAACTCTACCATTCAAATAAATAAATCTTTAAAAAGGAAGTTAAGGAAGCATTTTAGACATTTGTTGATTCAGCTTACCAATTATGACTGAAAAATTAAAGTGGAGCAAACTTTCAGTTCAATGGATGGGAAGCTGTTGCACTCAGATCAACTCAGCTCAGCTGCAGATAAGAATAGAGCTTGGTTCCAGCACTTTGACATAGAAGGTTAAGCCTCTACCTGCAGTGCTGGCATTTCATATGGGCACTGGTTCAAGTCCCAGCTGTTCCACTTCTCATTCAGCTCCCTGCTAATGTACCTGAGAAAGTAGTGAAGGATGACCCAATTTCTTGGGGCCCTTTCACCCATGTGGGGCACTCAGAAGAACTATTTGAGGAATGAACCAGAGAATGAAAGAGCTTTCTCTCATTTTCCCCTTCTCTCTCTCTTTGCCTTTCAAATAAATAAATCTTTAAAATTAAAGAACAGAGCTTTCAATGAAAATAATGGGACCAAGATCTTGAAGGCAGAATCTTGGAGGAATTGTGATAGGAGGTGAAACATAGTTTTACCATTATGATCACGATAACAAAGCATAATCAAAGCAATGACTACCAAGAGATGGAGGTGGTTTAGTCAGAGCAAATGCAGCTCAACTGAGAGCAAAGCCTGACAAAGTTTTAGGGTGTATAATGAATTTTACTTCTTCAATTTCTGGAGCGCCAAAGAATGATAATATCTGTTTTTAGTAGAAAGTTGAGAAATTTAGGCAAACTTTACTAGAAAGATTTCTCAAGGTTCTTTACCAGAGCTTGGCGATATTGGCATCTCATCAATGTTCCTGCTCATTCCTTTCATCAAACAAGGGCAATTTTGTCAGAGTTTCAATGGGAAATCACTTTACTGCTTTTGTTTGTCTCCTTCTTACCTCTCTGTTTCCTAATCTTTTTTTAAAAGATTGTATTTATTTATTTATTTGAGAGGTAGAGTCACAGACAGTGAGAAGAAGAGACACAGAGAAAGGTCTTCCTTCCACTGGTTCACTCCCCAAATGGCCACAACAGCCGGAGCTGCAAGGATCCAAAGCCAGGAGCCAGGAGCTTCTTCTGGGTCTCCCACATGAATGCAGGGGCCCAAGAACTTGGGCCATCTTCTAATGCTTTCCCAGGTCATAGCAGAGAGCTGGACTGGAAGAGGAGCAGCCAGGACTAGAACAGGCACCCAAAATCATTAAAAGGCACTCAGTCTTTACTTAATGTATGCTAAACTGATCTTCTGTATATAAAGAGCATCGAAAATGAATCTTGATGTGAATGGAAGGGGAGAGGGAGTGGGAAAGGAGAGGGTTACGGGTGGGAGGGACATTATGGGGGGGAAGCCATTGTAATCCATAAGCTGTACTTTGGAAATTTATATTCATTAAATAAAAGTTAAAAAAAGGCACTCAATTTTCTCCAGTAAACAATGTATTAAAGTCACACAGGCATGGTTCTATTCTGAAGTGCTTTGGTTCTTTAGAATGGACTAAATGACTGCCATAGTTTCTATTATGAACTTGATGGAACTTATGTTGAGAAATTCTGTTTTAGTTTTTACTAATTCCATTTTCCATATACTTTGAAAGTCTCCTCGTGTATATGTGTATGTATGATATATAGATGGATGCATAGATGTAATTGTTTTGTCTTTACTCAATAAGACTTTAAAGCACACATTTAAGATGTTGGGGTGGTGAAAGATTTAAATTTTTAAAGCTGTGCAATCATTAATTTTTTAAGATGTCAAAAGTTTAAAGTAAATTACCAGTGAAAGCCACAGAGCTCTTTCTATGTAGTAGGGGACAAAAGGAGAGAGGAATGGCATTTATTCCTCTGCCCTGTCACTTTGGCTTTATGTCAAATGCTTGAGAGGTGGCACTGAACCATGTGATTGATTTCACAAGAGCCTAAAAATGGAAGAGAAAACTAATTCTTTCATACTAAAACAAAGTGCTGCAGATTCAACAGAGTGAAAGAAGGGAATGAGGAGCAGGAATATTCATTTTTTTATTGTAAACAGCAACATTTCTTTATTATTTTGAAATTGACAACCAAGATGATCATAGGTCATCAGGACATTGCTTTGGGTAGTAATGATTTGTTCCATAGATATTCCTGCTGTTTGGAAAAGTTAGCAGTTATAGTTAACCGATACTTCTGCCAAATAGAATTATAAAATGCTGAAATCAAAAGGAAACAAAGGTGTCAGATTCAAAATCCAACATGCTTCTCCTATGCTATCATTAACCTAGTCTATTTTGAGGATACAGACTAAAGAAACACATTTACTAAATGTGCTAACCTGCATTAAGTAATTGAACATGCATGTATATATTCACTCACATTCATGAAAATCTTCTTTCTTTTTTTATATCCTAAGCAAGGTTATTATGTAACTTAAAATTAGTGCCTTCACAAAATAGCATTATCAACTGCATGAGTGATTAGAAGTTTCTTTAATAGACATTTTTTGGGCGCCTATGCCATGGTGCAGTGGGTTAAATCCCCGGCCTACAGTGTCAGCATCCCGTACAGGTGCCAATTTGAATCCCAGCTGCTCCGCTTCCAATCCAGCTCCTTGCTAACATGCCTGGAAAAGCAGAGGAAGATGGCTCAAGTGCTTGGGACCCTGCACCTGCATGGGAGAGCCAGAAGTAGCTCCTGGCTCCTGGCTTTGGATCAGTTCTGCTCCGGCCATTGTGGCCTTATGGGGAGTGAACAAATGGATAGATTTCTCTCTCTATCTCTCTCCCTCTTTCTGTCTCTCTACCTCTCTCTGTAACTCTGTCATTCAAATAAATAATAATCTTAAAAAACTAGGCATTTAGTGAACACATTTTAAGACTGATGGCCACCTGGAAAACTGACATACACACTTTTCATTTTTAAGACTTTTATGGGATCATACATTTATTCTAGTGGTTAGGATGCTGTTTAGGATGCTCATATCCCACATCAGAGAACCTAAGTTTGGTCTCATGATCAAACTCCTGATTCCAACTTCCTGTTAAAGTGGACCCTGGGAGTCAACAGTGATGTCTTGTGTAGATTTCTGCTTTCTACATAGGAGGCCTGAATTGTATTTTCAGCTCCCTGCTTCATTCCCCAGGCCAACACAAGCATGCAAGGAATAAATCAGAGGAATGAAGCTCTCTCCCTTCATCTCTCTGTCTCTTTGATGCTAAAATGAACAAATGAATGAATAACTATATTTTAAAAAATCGCTGAAGTCTAATTAGCATACATAAAATGTCCCAATTTAAAGTAAATGTTTCAGTGAGCTTCAGCTAACAGAAAACAATATTACCACCATGTGCAATAAAATATAAAATAGTTCCTTTCCCTTTGGGAGTTTCCTCATATTTCTTTCCAGCTAATCCCCTCCTCCTAGCCCAAAGTCAACCTCTGTTTTATATCCAGCACCATTTCTCATTTTTTCTTGGGCTCTAACTTTATTAATTTGTATCATGCAATCAGAACTCTAGTTACTGGATTCTTTCACTCAGTAAAATGCTTTGAGTCTTTTTTTTTCCCAAATTACTTTTAAATACTAGGTAAGATTCTATTTTATGAATGTATTTCCTTTTGTTTCCTTATTTTCCCACTGAAAGTTTGAATATTTTGTATTCTTTTTTTTGAATGCAGTTTCTGAAACAATCTTGGATTAGCTTTTCTTGTGGACACATATTCTCTATTTTTCTTTGTCTGTAATTGATAAGTCAAAGGG
This sequence comes from Oryctolagus cuniculus, assembly GCF_964237555.1. Taxonomy (NCBI): domain Eukaryota; kingdom Metazoa; phylum Chordata; class Mammalia; order Lagomorpha; family Leporidae; genus Oryctolagus; species Oryctolagus cuniculus. The sequence continues at coordinate 58,428,220 of NC_091436.1, forward strand.
TAGGTCTGTTTTTAGCTTTATAATAAATTGTTGATTTTTTCAGACAAATACAACACTTGACACTCATACAAACAATATCTACAAATCCTAGTAGCCCCACATCTGTCCTACACTATTATTACCCACCTTTAAACTTTGGCCATTTAGTGAAGGTGAAATATATCTTCTTGTGCTTTTTAAATTTTTTAAAGATTTATTTATTTACTTGAGAGGCATAAAGGGAGAGCCAGAAAGAGAAAGGTCTTCCATTTGATGGTTCACTTCCCAAATGGCTGCAATGGCCAGGTCCGGACCAGGCCAAAGTCAGGAGCCAGGGGCTTCTTTTTAGGTCTCCCATGTGGATGCAGGGGCCCAACGACTTGTGCCATCTTCCACTTTTTTCCCAGGTACATTAGCAGGGACCTGGGTCAGAAGAGGTCAGCCAGGACATGAATCAGTGCCCATATGGGATGCTGGCACTGCAAGTGGAGGCTCAGCCTATTATGCCACACTGCTGGACCCCTTACTGTGCTTTTAATTAGTATTTCTCTGTAGACTCTTGATGTTGAGCAGCTCAATGATACTGAGTAAATGTTATGTTCAGCTCTTTTGACTTTTATGTATAAACTTATGACTCATATCCAGGTAGCTTTTATATATGATGTGGTTTGTTGGATTGTTTCAAGTGTCTGGATACTCTGTTCCCTGGATATATTTGCCTATTTTTATGCAGAAACTGCATTGTCTTAATTACTGTGATTTTTATAGTGAGTTTTGAATCAAAGATCAATTTCTCCAAATTTGTTTACCTTTTCAAGGTTATTTAGATTATTTTCATCCTTTGAATTTCTGTGATTTTTTTAGAATCATCTTACCAATTTCTACAGAAAATTCTCCAAAGATTTTGAGTGAGATAGCATTGATTCAATTGCTAAATTTGTATTGAGTTAAGATATTAATATTAAGCCTTAAAACACATGAATATGTACATCACTGTACAATGTTGAGTATTTTCAGTATAGAAATTTTTGACATGTTTTTATGTCTTGGTGTTGACTTACGACAAATAGTTTTTTTCTTATTTACACATCTTGATTTTTTCCATTTTTTCTCTTCATTCTTTTTTATTTTTTATATTTTTAATTTATTTTTCAACCAAGGAAGCCTTTTATTTAAGGAATATAGACTCCGTTCATTTCATTAGTACAACTTTAGGAATATAGTGATTCTTCCCACCACACCTGCTTTCCCAACCACTCTCCTCCTCATCCCTCTCACATTCTCAGTTCCATTCTCCACTAGGATGCATTTTTGATTAACTTTACACACAGAAGACTGTCTCTGTAGTAAGTAAAGAGTTCAACAATTCGCACAAAAAAACATAAAAAACAATAAAGAAAAATAAAACAAAAAAAAAGAAACTATTCCTCAACAGTTGAGACACGGGCTATTTAAAGTCATTGCATCTCGAAGTTAATTTATCCTTTTCTTTTTTCAGAAAGTTTATTAACTTTAAAGAAGCACCTGAACATGATATATCTTTTGTGAGCAATTAGACATCATTATAATGCAACTCTGTGCACAGAGGTCCTGCATGGGAAGTTAGTGCACAGTGACTCTTGTTAATTTAACAATTAACACTCTTATGTGTCATGTCAGTGATCACCCAAGGCTCTTGACATGAGCTGCCTAGGCTATGGAAGCCTTTTGAATACACAAACTCTGACAGTATTCAGACAGACCATAAGCAAAGTTGAAGCTACCAACTTCTTTCCACTGCGGTCTCAACCAAGAATTTTCAATATAAAATAATATTCCCCTTCACAAGCTTTTATTTTCACCAGTCAGGAGGGAATTTAACATAGAATCAATAGGCACTAACCTAGAAGGACATGCGGAATCCCACAGGGTGCTGGACCACTTTTGCAGGTTAAAGAAAGATCAAGGTATTTGATTTTTTTTTTTTTTGTAGCTATCGTGAATGGGATTGATTTTAGAAATTCTTTCTCAGCCGTGGCATTGTCTATGTATATGAAGGCTGTTTTGATTTTTCTGTATTGATTTTATATCCTGAAATGTTATCAAACTCTTCCATGAGTTCCAGTAGTCTCTTAGAGTATTTTGGATCCCCTATATGTAGAATTATGTCATCTGCAAATAGGGATAGTTTGACTTCCTCCTTCCTAATTTTTATTCCTTTGATTTCTTTTTCTTGCCTAATGGCTCTTGCTAAAACTTCTAGGACTATACTGAATAGCAATGGTGATGGTGGGCATCTTTGTCTGGTTGTGGTTTTTGTGTGGGAATGTTTCCAACTTTTCCCTATTCAATAGGATGCTGGCTGTGGTTTGTCATATATTGCCTTGATTATATTGAGGAACGTTCCTTTTATACTCAATTAGCTTGGAGTTTTCTTCATGAAACAGTGTCGTATCAAATGCTTTCTCTGAATCTGTTGAGATAATCATGGTTTTTGTTCTTCAATTTGTTAATGTGATGTATCAGATTTAGTGATTTGCTAATGTTGAACCATCCCCGCATAACAGGGATAAATCGCACTTGGTCAGAGTCAATGATCTTTCTGATGTGCATTCTGTTAAATTGGCTAGAATTTTGTTGAACATTTTTTGTGTCTATATTCATCAGGGAAATTGGTCTATAGTTCTCTCCCAGTTGCATCTTTTTCAGGTCTAGAAATCAAAGTGATACTGGCTTCATAGAAAAAATCTGGGAAAGGATTCCCTCCTTTTGATTGTTTTCAATTGCTTGAGAAGAATTGGAGTTAGTTCTTTAAATGCCTGGTTGAATTCATCAGTGATGCTCTCCAGTCCCAGGGTTTCTTTTTTGGGAGAGTCTTTATAACTGATTCAATTTATTTCTTAGTTATGGGTCTGTTTAGGTTTGCTGTGTCTTCACGGCTCAATTTAGATAAGTTGTATGCATCCAGGAATCTATCTACTTCTAGGTTTCCCGGTTTGATGGCATACAGATCTTTGTAGTAATTTCTGATGATTCATTTTATTTCTGTGGTGTCATATCTAATTTTATTAACTTGGGTCTTCTGTTTCCTTTTTTAAATTATTTTGGCCAATGGTGTGTCAATTTCGTTTATTTTTTCCAAAATCTGGCTCTTTCTTTTGCTGATTTTTATATTTTTTGGTTTCAATTTTTTAATTTCTTTTCTAATTTCAATTATTTATTTTCTCCTAATAGTTTTGGGTTTGGTTTACTGTTATTTTTTAGATCTTTGAGATGCATTGATAACTCATTTATTTGGTGCCTTTCCACCTTCTTCATGTAGGTATCAATTGCTATAAATTTTCTTCTTAACACTTCTTTTGATGTATCCCATAAGTTTTGATATGTTGTATTGTCATCTTCATTTGTTTCTAGAAATTCTTTGATTTCTCTTTTGATTTCTTCAGTGACTCACTGCTCATTCAGGAGATTGTTGTTCAGTCTCCATGTATTTGCATATTTTTTGCATATGGTCTAGAGATCCTTGTGTTGCTGGTATCGTTTCATTCCATAGTGGTCCAAGAAGATACATGGCATGATTTTGATGTTTTTGAATTCTCTGAGACTTGCTTTATGGCCTAGCATGTGGTCAATCCTAGAGAAAGTTCTATGCATTGGAAGAAAAATGTCTATTCTCTAACTGTTTCATGGAAAGTTCTGTAGATATATGTAAGGTACATTTGGTCTATAGTGTTGATTAAATCTGCTGTTTCCTTGTATATTTTTTGTCCAGTTGTTCTGTCCATTGCTGAAAGTGGGTACTGAAGTCCCCCATTACTATTGTATTTAATTCTAAGTCTCCCTTTAAATCTCTTATGATTTCTTTTAAATAGCCAGGTGTCTTATAATTAGGTGAATATACACTTATAATAGTTATATCTTCTTGTTGAATTCATTCCTTAAATATTACATAGTGCCCTTCTTTGTCTCTTTTAGCAGTTTTTTGCCTTAAAGTCTAATTTGTCTGACATTAGGGTGGCTACACAAACTCTTTTTTGGTTTCTGTTGGCATAGACTATATTTTTCCATTCTTTCACTTTCAGTCTGTGTGCATCTTTGTTGGTGAGATGTGTTTCTTGTAGGCAGCAAATAGATGGGTTTTGTTTTTAATCCATTCAGCCAGTCCATGTCTTTTAACTGGAAAGTTAAGCAATTTACAATCAAGGTGACTATTGATAAGCAATGACTTTGCTCTGCCATTTTTTCCAAAAATATTCCTATTGTTTACTTTAGATTTCTTTTGTACTTTTACTGGGAGCTTTTCTTCATTTACCTTCTTCCATAGTGAGGACCATGTTTCTGTGTGCAGCACATCCTTAAGCATCTTCTACAGTGCTGAATGGGTGGTGGCAAATTCTTTCAGTTTTTCTTTGTCATGGAAGGTCTTTATTTCATTTTCATTCATAAATGAGAAATTTGCAGTGTATAGTATTCTGAGTTGACAGATTTTTTTCTCTTAAGACTTGGCCTATATCTTGCCATTCTCTCCTAACTTGTAGGGTTTGTGATGAGAAGGTAGCTATGAGTCTAATTGGAGATCCTCTGAAACGAATCTGGTGTTATTCTCTCACACATTGTAGACTCTTTTCTTTATGTTTTACTGTAGAGAGTTTGATTATAATGTGTCATGATGAAGATCTTTTCTGGTCATGTCTATTAGTTCTGTGTGCTTCTTGTCTGTAGATGTCCTTTCTTTCTCAAAATTTGGGAAATTTTCTGTTATTATTTCATTAAAAAGGCCTTCTAATCCTTTTTATCTTTCCACACCTCAGGAACTCCCTCCTAGAACCCATATGTTGGGTCGTTTGATAGGATCCTGTAGATTCCCAACAGTGTTTCTTAGTTTTCTGATTTCTTCTTCTTGTTTTTTGTCTGTATAATTTTCTGTGATATGTCTTTTAAGTTGGATATTTCTTCTGCCTCGCCAATTCTGTTGTTAAGGCTTTTCACTGCATTTTTTATATCTTCTAATGAATTCTTAATTTCCAAGATTTCATTCTGCTTGCTCTTTAAGATTTCAATTTCGTGGGAGAAATTTTCTTCCATGTCATGTACAGATTTCATTGGTTCATGCTTTTGTTTCTGATTACTTCTAAGTAATCCTATGATCAATTTTTTGAATTCTATTTTTGACAATTCGTTAAACTTTTCATCTTCACAATCTAATATTCAGGTGTTGTATTCTTTCAGGGTTATCATGTTGTGTTCTCTATTCTTGTTTTTTGAATTGGTGTGTTTATTATTTGGCATTAGTGGTGATACTTGTTTGTTTTTTCTTTGCTTTTTGCTGTGGTGGCTTTTATTTTTGGTGTCTTCAAGGAGCTAGGTGTTACATTTTTCCTAATTTTTATACTTTATGTTTTCAGCAGCAAGCTCGTTAGTCTACTACAAGTTATTTGATCATTAATGAAAGGTAGAAGCTTCTTATTTATTTTGTTATTTTTTCACAATTTTAATTTTAATTTAATTTTTACTAATATAAAGAAATTAGGTAACATGTACTTCACATTACAGTTCTCCATATTTTCCTTTCTCTTTCTCTCCTTCCCACCACCTCCCTCACTCATTACTTTTTTTTTCTTTAAGTTTTGCAAAAACAGTATCAATCCAGTGTATAATCACAGGTTTAAAACACCAGTAACCATAATATTCAAAAAGTAAAAAGTAGAAATACCACAGTTCCACAGGAGTATAAACAAGGGCTAAAGAAACAATCAAATCACAAGATGTCCACTGCATTCCATTGTTGTTGATTTTTTCTTTCTTTTTTTTTTTTTTTTTTTGGATTCTATGTTAAATGCTTCATATCAGAGAAAACATATGACATTTGTCTTTTGGGGACTGGCTTATTTAACTAAAAATAATTATTACCAGTTGCATCCATTTTATTTCAATAGATAGGATTTCATTTTTTTATAGTTGAGAAGTATTCCATAGTGTACATATACCACATTTTCTTTATTCAGTCATCAGTTGATGACAACTGGGTTCATTCCACATCTTAGCTATTGTGAATTGAGATGCAATAAACATGGAGGTACAAATAACTCTCATATATTAATTTCGTTTTTTGGGTGAATTCCAGGAGTGGAATGGCTGGGTCATATGGTAGATCTATTTTCAGATTCTAAGGAATTTCCATACTTTCAAATTATATGCTGAAACAAATTTAGACTTAGAGAAAGTTGCAGAAATAGTTCAGGAACATCATATTTATCCTTTACTAGGTTTCCCTCAATGGCTATACTTTATATACTTATGGCATAACGCCGAAATTGGCAATGCTGTATGTATAGCTCTGCTATTGTATCACATGTTAAAATGAGTGTGACCACTCTTGAAATCAAGTGTGTCATCAATCACATGTATAGCCAACTATGACAACACCACAAATACCTGCTGTGTGCTATCCCTTTACTTTCATAGCTTTCATTGCCCCTCAACATCCCCAACTCTTAAAACTACTAATATGTTATGCATATCTATAATTTTGTGGTTTCAAAAATATAATATAAATAGTACAGTATATCACTTTTTGATATTCTAGCTTGAACTTTGTGTAATGCATCTGAGATCTATCCAAGTTGCTGTATTTATCACTAGCTTGTCACTTTTTATTGTTGAGTAATATTCCATGGTATGGATGTGACATTTTGTTTAGCAATTTACATGGAAACATTTTGATTGTTTCTAATTTTTTCTTTTTAAATGAAGCTTTTATGAGCATTGCCATTGAGAATTTTTGAATACAGCTTTTCATTAATCTGAGACAAATACTCACTAGTGTACACGTTTAGTTTTTTTTTTTAAAATCACCATTTTTAGTGGATCTCCCATTTTACATTCTCATCAGCAATGTATGAAATTCAATTTCACTGCTTCTTTGATGGAATTTTATATAGTTGCTGTTTGGTGTTTTGATCTTCATTTGCATTCTCCTGGTTTCCAGTGGTGTTAAACAGCTTCTCATGAGTTTTTTTTTTTTTTTATCCAAATTTAAATGTTTCTTTTTGTCCTTTGTCTAAATTCCAATTGCATTTTTTGCAAAATTGAGTCTTGAGGGTTCTTTATAAATTCTAGGTGTGAGCCATGTGTATCATCTGTAATTTTTTTTTTTTTTTTTTTTTTTTTTGGCCAGGCAGAGTTAGACAGTGAGAGAGAGACAAAGAGAGAGTTATAGACAGTGAGAGAGAGAAACAGAGAGAAAGGTCTTCCTCTGTTGGTTCACTCCTCTAATGGCCGCTACAGCTGCACTACCCTGATCCAAAGCCAGGAGCCAGGTATTTTCTCCCCGTCTCCCATGTGGGTGCAGGGACCCAAGCACTTGAGCCATCCTCCGCTGCCCTCCCGGGCCACAGCAGAGAGCTGGACTGGAGGAGGAGCAACCGGGACAGAATCTAGCGCCCCAACCAGGACTAGAACCTGGGATACCGGCGCCGCAGGCAGAGGATTAGCCAAGTGAGCCACAGTGCCGGCCAGTTTTCATTTTCTTAATAGGGTCTTTTGTAAAATAAAAGTTTTGAATTTTAATGAAATTTCACTTAACAGTATTTTTTTGTCCTTTTATGTATCTTGCTTGTCATGTCAAGAAAGTCTTTACCAAGACTAGTTCTTAAAGAAGTTCTCTTCTGTTTTCTTCCAAAAGTCTTTTATATATTTATGTGTTCTATAGGGCATAAAGAATGCACATGACTTGCCTAAGATAATCAGACAGATATCTCTAGAAAAGAGAAAAGATGAACTCAAACGTCAACTTCAGATCCAGATTTCATTTTTTCTATTCAGTTTGTTGTCCGTATGTATTCTATGTGACAGAAGTTTGAGAATCACTCTGACAGTAATTTTTGGCTAAAACAATCTATATACATTCAATCTACTTACTTCACAAAAGTGAGCTTAATTAATAGACCTATGATTTCACCTAAAGAGGGAGAGGACATCCTATTAAATTTACTTCCAAGTTATGGTTGAAACCATTCTACAATCTAGAGTTTTGAATAAATTGAAAACACAGGCAAAAGAAATCTAAAAACTCGTATTAAAACTTTGGGATCACTGTAAGAAATATGGCTTACAAAAGTTTATTTTGCAACTTCTTTTTTAAAAACAATGTTACACTGTGAAGCAGCCATTTAGCTTAGTAGTTAATGTGCACATGTTCTACAATGGAGGCTAAATTCAATTCACAGCTCCAGCTCCTGTTTCCAGCTTCCTGCCAATGTAGGTCCTGGGAGGCAATGATGACCAAGTAATTGGATTCCAGCTACCCATGTGGGAGAACTGTATTAAGTTCCTGGCTTTTGGCTTTAATCCCATTGGGGGTCTGTTGCAAGCGTTTGGTGAATGAACAAGTGAATAAACTCTCTCTCTCTCTCTCTCTCTCTCTCGTTCTCTCGCTCTCTTTGTCATAATTGAATTAAAAACTCTTTAAAGTTTCATACTGTTAGGAAGTACTGAACTTTTTTAAAAATAATTTTTGTACCACAAACACAATTCTTTTCACTACTAAAAAATTCTATCCTCTTGGCTTCTAAAACCTTAGAGAATACTCCCTCCTAGGATTATAACACAGAAGTCTAAATAAATTGTAAATATTAATAACAATCTTGAAAGCAGACTGAAGGTCCAAGACAAGTGGTGGACAAACTATTCCATCACTCTGAAATCATTGCCCCTGAAAAGAGTTGAATCTATTCTTAAAAGTTTTCAAGACAAGAAGTGACAGAGTCTGCAAATCCCTAAAATATTGTTTATGAAAAGGATTTTTCAACAGGAATTATTTTTCTCTCTCTTCAAAATTTTACTTGAAACTCTTGTCTTGCTGAGTGGACTTTAAAAAGAACACAAAAAGAAATACAAATTTGGATTTGTAAAAGAACTATTCAGAAGAGGTGTGCTGTGAAAGGATTGTATCAAGGAGAACAGCTACTGAACATACTGAACTGTTTTTAATAAACCCTTCCCTTTATCCATCAGAAAACATCTATAGTTCCCAATTAGGAGTTAATGGAGAAAATGAAACAACTGTTTTCACAATGACAACCAGCAAAAAAAAGAAAAAAAAAAAAGGAAACTGTTTAGGCAACCTATCTTGGTATTGCACTTAGAATTTCTGAAGGAATACATGTTAAATATTCTATACATATTTTAGATCAAATTATTTGTATTAGTCAAATCAAAAACATTCCTGGATAAAAAGAATTAAAAGATAAGTTGATTTGGTCCAAAAATATTGAAATGCATGCACATAATGGGTATTCAAAAAGTTTATGGAAAGTGGTGTGTATTATGAGAAAAACTGGACATGGATTTTGATTTTTTGGCACCAAAATCAATTTATCTTCTAATTCCCTTTTTGCAAGAATTTTAAGTTCTCTCACATTAGATCAGTTTTAAAATAAAGTGTAGTTGTCTTGCAATTGTTTCATGTTTTTTCAGGAATATTGTGAACTAAGTAAATTTACAAACAAATTTCAAGATAGTCAGAATCTACTTTATATAATTGTTCCATATGAAAAGATAACTGTCAGAATTCATAGAGAACCATTTCCTCTGAGCTTCATAACTGATAAAATGTAGAAGGAATTGCTGTTTAGTTAAATGAAATCTGCTTCAGCTAACATCTGGTAAGTAGGAAACTTGTCTGCCCTATAAGCAATGGAATCTGAATTCCAGTGAGTGGAGGTCACAGTGAGTCCAAATCTTTTCAAATTCTCTTGGCCTCATTCAGTATTCAGAAATTCATCACAGTGGAGCTATTGTTGTTGGTATTGCTCAAAAGCTTCACTAAATGCGCATGCCAATATTTGTGGGAAAAGTTAGTAATCTTCCTAGCTCCAAAGAAACAGAAAGACATCTTCTTAGAACTGATGGATTAAAAAAAAAACGCTACCTAAAGCTTATTATTTATTTGTTTATTTACTGTTTTATGGTAAAGTAAAGACACACATCTAAAATGTACAATTTTAACCATAGTCTAATCTACAATTTGATAGTGCTAAAAATATTCTCATATTTTGAAACACATTTCCAGAACTTTCTTATTTTGCAAATCCGGAACTCTGTATCCATAAAATAACCATCCTTTCCCCCTCTCCTCAGTCCCTAGGAAGCAATGCTGTCCTTTCTGTTTCTAATTTTCTTCCTCCTCATTGCTATTGTGAATGATGCTACTCCAAATTTTTTATTTTACTTTATTTTTCCAACTTAATCTATTTGGTTTTCACAAAAGCAAATATTAGTGAATGTATTTGGTTGATTGGCTAGGAATTTTATTTTGCTGTACAAGTAACCAAAAAGTAGTAAATGAATTTTAATTAGTCTACTTCATTGTTTTTCAGGGAAAAATAGCAAAAGTAAACATAGTACAGAAGAAGACACTATAGGAACTGGGAGTGAATTTGAAGACTGAGAATCACTGGCAATGGAAGGTGATAAGTGACAGTGATTTTCCTTCTTGAATAGCTTAAAAACCCACGTATTCATGGGAGATGAGTCCTTTGGTTTTGAATTCAGAGAGCTAGAACAGGTCTCTCACCAATGAAAGGGCATACAAATAAACCCACACATCTGCACAGGAAGATAATAAGAATGGTAATCTGACCAGGCCTCTGTTCTGTCTGGACAAAGAAAAATGTCCTCTGAGTTTCCACATTTTTGTATTCATTTGTTTGGTATTTGAATTTATGCAAGTAATCTGAAAAATTGACACCAAAAGTAATCTTAAGTGCACCAAGAATTGGCAAATAAATCCACTGCTGGTAAAAACGTGACAAGTAATAAGAATTCGGCAACTCTGTAAAGAGTTAAACACTTCCTATGTGATCTAGGTATTGCATTTCTAGGTATAAATCCAATATCAATGAATCATATGATGACATAAAGGCTTATACATAAGTGTTCATAGTGAACTATGTGTGTAAATAACCTCACACTGGAAGTAATCCAAATATTTATCAACTGTGAATACAAAAACAAATTATAACACATCTGTTCAGTGGAGTCCTAATTAGAAATGGAGCGGCCTGAACTGTTAGTACACTGCTAATACATGTATGGAACTCATATACTACTACATGGATAAATATAAAAAGAATTATACCCACCAGCATTTTGACACAGCAGATTTTTTTTTTTTTCAACTGATAAAATTTTTTATTCCACTTTGAATTTGTACACTTTTCCTGATTATTCCGTGTAAGGTGAAACTAGAGCTGTTTAAAAGACAAACACAAACCTAGTACATCAATAACCGGGGATTTTCTTTTTTTGCTATACTATTTTCACAACCACAGGTGTGCTTGCTAGGCAATGTAACCATCACAGAAGCAAACATCAGGCAGAATACTGGTGAGGAAAAACAAAGCAAGAAAGAGCTACCAGCTACACAGACAGGCTTGGCTCCGCATTCACTACCGCACTTTCAAGCGCCAAGAATGAACTGCACATTTTTGTTCAGCTAGAAAGAAGGGATTTTTTTTTTTTGGTTTGTTTTAAATCAGTGCATGAATGTTTCTTTTCTCATGTCAGCAGATGGACAAACAGGACTCGAGAGCTACGTGGAATGTCAGAGGTGGAGGGCGGGACTGCGGGAGTGCAGGGCCTGGCTTCTCCATTCTCACTGCGGTGTCCATGCGCTTCCCTGCACCACGGGTCTCTGCGTCAACACGTCTGGGGACTGCGCAGGAGGAAGGAGCACACCTGGCGGATCTGGTGACACAGCAGATTAAGCTACTGCCCTCAAAAAATGACAGCATCCCATGAGTGCTTGTTCAAGTGCTGGCTACTCTGCTTCTGATCCAGCTCCCGGCTACTAAGGCTGGAAAAGCAGTAGAAGCTGACCAAAGCCTTTGGGACCCTGTCATCCATTTTGGAGCTTCAAATGTAATGTTAGGCTCCTGGCTGCATCCTGGCTCAATCCGAGCCATTGTGGCCATTTGGGGAGTGAACCAGTGGAGGGAAGCTTTCTCTCTCTCTCTGCCTATTACTCCCTGTATCTCTGTAACTCTGCCTTCAAATAATAAGAACATAAATGTTTTAAAATTATTATATCAAAATAAAAATATACAAATAAATACATAAATTGCACATTATAAAAAACTGTGTGCATTTCAAAAATCTTTCATGAAAGTAAACTAATATTATTTTGTTATAAAATACAGGAATAAGATTTAGTTTGAGGCATTAAGAAAAATCAGTTTGAAAAGAACCTTCATCAAAACAACAAGAGTTATGCAAAAACTGAAGGATGAACAAACATCAAATTTATTATGAACGTTGAGAGAAAGAATGATAAAATCATTACATATGGATTATGGCAACAATATCTCAAAAAAATCAGCAGTTTACAAATGAGTAACTCATTCCAAGAAGGGCCAAGATGACGTAGTAGATGAAGCTTGCACCAGTAGACCATCCACATCATTTGGTGAGGAGAGAAATGAATCTTTTTCATGCCTGAATTGGAAGAACAACCATTAACAGCAGAAATGATAGCCAATGTTGTCGATATCGCAATTGGTTCAACCTATACCACTCTGCCTGAAAAATTAAAGTGAAGCAAATGATGTGCTCCAGGTTGCCAAACTATTTCATTCAAATTAGCTGCAGATAAGAGGAAAACTTGCAATGGAAATTTTCAACAAATGAGATCAAGATCCTGAAGCCTTTCCTAGAACAACTGTAACCAGAGATGAACACGGCTTCACCATCACAATCCTGAAGAAAAAGCCCAATCAAAACAATGTCTAGGAAGTGCTGGAAATGGTCCAGTCACAGCAAACGCAGGCTGCTCAAGAGCAAAGATCATGGCACAGCTTTTCAGGTTCCTAGGTACATTTTATTTTCTGGAATTTTGGAAGGCCAAAGAACATCAGTTTATTGGGAATGTGTTTTGAGAAAGTTAGCCAAAGCTTTAGAAGAAAAACTACCTGGAAGACAGATTTAATCAACTAACTCTGTTCTGACTGCCTCTCTGTTCTTCTGTTTCTCTCGCCTACTGCATCCCTATTCTCTGAGAAACAGGAATATTTAAAACAACCTGATTAGTAACCCTACAGTCGCCTTCCATAGTGTCCAGGTGAAATGAAGAATTGCATGTTTCTTACTTTAAATCAAAATTCATCAGTGATTAAGCTTAATGAGTAAGGCATGTCAAAAGCTGAGATAGGCCAAAGGCTATGCCTCTTGCTTGAGTTAGCCAAGTTTTAAGTGCAAAGGAAAAGTTCTAAAGGGAAATTCAAAGTGCTATTCCAGTGAAAACACAAAAGATAAGAAAGCAAAACTTCCTTAATGCTGATGTGGAGAAGTTTTAGTGACCTGGGTAGAAAGCCAAACCAGCCACAATATTCCCTTAACATAACCTAATCCAGGGTAAGTCTCTAACTACCTTTAACTCCGTGAAGATGAAAGAGGTGATAAATCTGCAAAGAAAATTTTGAACCTAACAGAGCTTGATTCATGAGGTTTAAGGAAAGATGTCTCCATAACATAAAAAAGTGTAGCGATTGGTGTTGTACAGCAGGTTAAGCTTAATGCGCCTGTAAAGGCAGTAGGTGATGGACAAAGTATTTTGGTCCTGTCACTCAGGTGGGAAACCTGGATGGATTATCTGGGTCATGATTTCAGACCATCTCAGACTGGGCTATGGTGGCCATTTGGGGAGTGAGCCAGTGGATTGAAGATTCTCTCTCTCTCTCCCCTCAACCTGTGTGTGTGTGTGTGTGTGTGTGTGTTCCTGCCTTATTAAAAAAAAAAAAAAACAGTTCAAGTGGAACACAAATTCTGATGTGTGTAGAAGCTGTAGCAAGACATAACAGAGATAATTGATGGAGTTGGGTACTCTAAACAACAGATTTTCAAGGTAGACAAAACAACCTTCTGTTGGAATATGCTTTCTAGAAACTTCATTGAGACAGATGAAAAGTTAATGGTTGGTTTTAAAGTTTCAAAGGACAGGCTGGATCACCCATTAGGGCTAATACTTCTGGTCAGTGTAAGTTGAATCCAATGCTCATTTATCATTTCCAAAATCTTAATTATACTAAACCTGCTCTGCCTGTGCTCTGTCAGTGGAATAACAAAGCATGAATGATAGCACATCTGTTTACAATGTGGTTTGCTGAGTGTTTTCAACCTATGGTTTAGAACTACAGTTCATAAAAATATTGCGAACAAAATATAACTCCTTTCTGATGATGTATATAGTCACTTAAGGGCTCTGATGAAATGGTACCTTAAGATTCATGTTGTTTTATGCCTGATAATGTGACAATTATTGTGCGTTCCATGGATCAAGAAGTGATTTCAACTATCAAGTCTTTTAAGAAATAATGTGTAATAAGATTATATTTGTCATAGGTAGGGATTCCCTGTTTGATCTGGGCAAAATAAATTGAAACCTTTGACCATTCTAGATGTCATTAAGAAAAAAACAAGCAAAAAAGAAAGAAAAAAATGAAACGTCTGTATCAGTATTACTGCATATATTGTTTTTTAAAACTTTATTTTATACTTTTTTCAAACCAAAGGTTAAGATTGTTATACTTGAGACTGGCACTGTGCATAGTGGGTACAGCTACCACCTACAGTGCCAATAACCCATATGGGCAATGGTTCAAGTCCTGACTGCTCCACTTCTAATCCAGCTCCCTGCTATTGTCTGGAAAAACAGCAGAAGGTGGCCCAAGTACTTGGGCCCCTGTACCCACATGGGAGATCTCTCTGTCTCTCTCTGTCTCTCTCTGCCTCTCTGTAACTTGATCTTTCAAATAAATGTCTTTAAAAAATGTTATACTACTATAGTTTTAATGATCTATGATTACTTTAAAAGTTACTATAATGGGGGAAACGGTCATGTATTCATTAAATTATTGTTTGTAGCTGTTGTCTATATTCCCACTAAATGAGAAAATAGGGGTCTCTTTGCTCTTCTTAAACTTCTTACTTGGTGAAGTACTAGCCTTTTTACTGTAATCCAGATTTAAAATATGTTATTTCAAAAACTAAAAAAATAGAAGGGGAAATAAGGAGGGTGGAAGGGAGAGAGAGGAAAGAGAGAAGAAAGGAATATCATTATGTTCTTAGACTTGTATGTATAAATCATATAAAATATTTTTAAAATAAAAATGAAATAAATAAAGATTTGTTTATTTATTCACTTGAAAAATCCAGAGTAATGGTGGGAGAGAGAGAGAGAGAGAGAGAGAGAGAGAGAGAGAAAGTGATTTTCCGTTCACTAGGTCACTTCCCAGGTGGCCACAATGGCTGGGTGGCTAGGCCTAGGAACCAGGAACTCCATCTTGGCCTCCTACATGATTGGCAGAAACTCATGTGTTTGAGTTATCATCTGCTGTTTCCCAGCCTCACTAGCAGGATCTAGTAGGGAAGCAGAGTAGCCGGAATCCCCTGCACCACATTGTTTTACCATGGTATTCTGGAACTGATCCTTCACTGTTTTTGAAGCATGCCCATATTAAGTTTCTAAATTTAAATTACTCTTAGGGAAATTTAAAAATATTTCTTTGTCTTGTAAATTGCTATAGAGCCCTCAAAATTTCAAATGTTCAAGAATATTATAGGTATTAAGAATCAACAATGCTTTGCTTGGTATGAATAGGAAAGTTTACATTTTGTAGTATTTCCTTAGTGAAGGATTTATTACATTAACTCTAATTGGGCTATTTCAAAGATACCATTGCAAATACCATTATAGTCTGCAACAGATTAATGCTAATATCTTTCAAATGGTTGGAAACTCTTATAGACCTGAGCTGTTACCATCATCTCTCAAAATTAATTCTGTGGTATATACAACTAAAATTGGTACTATATGTTTAAATCTCATTAACTATGATATAAAAAACTGCGTACAAATAGACTCCTTTCACCATTAGATTAAGATTTAGTACTTATCTTACCAGTATGAGTGAGTCAAGTGATTGATGGGAAAATTTCTCAAACTCTTTTTGCATATTAATTAATTTTTTAAATGAAGTGATGAATAATATATGAACCAGAGAGAATTATGTATTGAATGTTACACTTTGAATATATAATAATTCTCTTATATTGAGCATTTACCCAAATTTTGGATAGAAAATCTGTTGTGTCATTATAGCAGGATGGCAGAATATTTATATATGGTAAAAGAAGACTATTTTAATTTTCAGTGGTTTATCACAAAATTGGTCATAACATAAAATTATGTTGTATAAACAGTAATTTAATCAAATACATATTTCAAATATTAGTTGTATTAATATTTCAATGCATAGTATAAAATATGCAGCAAAGTGTGCCTTTATGTGTTACACAAAACCTCTATGACTTCTAGGTACATTTGCTCTTTTACCTATATGTCTTGACTTCACATCTGAATTTAAATCCTCATAAAACTTTTGAGATTCTGGGAAAATAGAGGACTAAAATTAATATATGATATTTTCAATACTTTCAAAACAAGTAAGTCTATTACTTTGTAAAAACTTAAGTTTGTAAATTCATATTTTAGCTCATTTGTCAAAGATCAGTTGATTATATATGTGTGGATTAATTTCTTTGGTCTTTGGTGTTTTCCATTGGTCAACATGTCTATTCTTCTGCTGGTACCAACTTGTTTTGATTATAACTGACCTGTAATATGCCTTGAAATCCATATTGTGATGCCTCTGGCTTTGTTTTTGTTGCTAAGATTTTTTTAACTATTTGGGGTCTCTTGTGATTCCATATGAATGTAGAGTCATTCTGTTACAGATCTGAGAAGAGCATCTTTGGTATTTCAATTGGAATTGTGTTAAATCTCTGAATTGCTTTGGGTGGTACATACATTTTGATGTTATTAATCCTTCCAATCCATGAACATGGAAGATTTTTCCTTTGTGTCTGTATTCCTCTATTTATTTCTTTAGTGTTCTGTAATTTTCATTGTAGAAATATTTCAAACCCTTTAATAAGTTTATTCCAAGGTATTTAAAAATTATATAGCTATTGTGAATTGGACTGATCTTACAATATCTTTCTATGCCATGGCATTGTTTGTGTATACAAAGGCTATCACTTTTGTTTTTGGATTTTATAACCTGCAATATTGCCAAATTCTGTTATGAGTTCCAATAATCTCTTATAGGAGTATTTTGGTTTCTCTATATTTAGGAGCATATAAGCTGAAAACAGGGATACTTCGACTTCCTACTTTCCCATTAGTTTGATTTCTTTTTCTTATCTATTGGCAATGGCCAACACTTCCAGAACTCTATTGAATAGTAATGGTGAGAGTGGGCATTGTTGTCGCATTTTGGATCATAGTGGCAATGCTTGCAACTTTTCCCCATTCAAAATGATGATAGCTGCGGCTTCATCATATATTGCCTTGATTGTGTTGACAAATGTTCCTTCAATATCCAGTTTGCTTAAGGTTTTTGTCATGAAAGGATGTTGTATTTTATCAAATTTTTTTCTCTGCATCTATTTAAATAATCATATAGTTTATAGAGCTGGTGCAATGCTCTAGTGGGCAAAGCCACCACCTGCAATACCGGTGTCCCATATGGGCACCGGTTTGAGTCCTGGCTGCTCCACTTCCAATCCAGCTCTTTGCCATGGCCTGGGAATCCAGTACAGTATGGCATAAATCCTTGAGCCCATGCAACCTGTGTGAGAGACCTGGAAGAACCTCCTGGCTCCTGGCTTCAGATAGACACAGCTCCAGCCATTACAGCTAATTGTGGAATGAACCACTGGATGGAAGACCATTCTTTCTCTCTGCTGCTCTTCTCTCTGTGTAACCCTGACTTTCAAATAAATATATAAATCTTTAAAAATCATAGTTTTATTCTTTAATTTTTTAATGCCATGTATCACATTTATTGATTTGCATATGTTGAACCATCCTTGCAGAACAGGGATATAGCCCATTTGGTCTGAGTGAGTTATCTTCTTGATGTGTTGTTTGATTTGATTAGGTAGTATTTTGTTGAGGATTTTGCATTTATATTTCTCAGGGATATTTGACAAATGAGCTAAAATCACTCCCTGGAAAAAAGACAGTTTCATTAACAGATGGTATTCAGAGATACGGATCTCTTCATGCTAAAGTATGATATAAGACCCTTACCTTACATCCCATACAAAAATCAATTCACAATAGATCAAGTATCTAAATCTGTTTTTAAAAAAGATTTATTTATTTATTTGAAAGTCAGAGTTACACAGAGAGACAGGGAGAGGCAGAGAGAGAGTGAGAGAGAGATCCTCCATCTAGTGGTTCACTCCCCAATTGGCCACAACAGCCAGACTGAAGTCAGGAGCCTCTTCCAGGTTTCCCATGGAGCTGCAGGGGCCCGAGGACAAGGGCCATCTTCTGTTGCTTTCCCAGGCCACAGCAGAGAGCTGGATCAGAAGTGGAACAGCCAGGACTCAAACCATCACCCATATGGGATGCTGGCACTGTAGGCAGCAGCTTTACCTGCTATGCCACAGCGCTGGCCCCAGGTACTTAAATCTAAGGCTTGAAGCCATCAAATTACTAGAGGAAAATATAAGAGAAACACTGCAAGACAGTGGCCTAAGCAAAAGTTTTTTGGATAAGACCCCAGAAGCACAGCAATAACGGCAAAGAATGGACAAATTGGATTACATCAGGCTAAGAAGCTTCTACACAACAAAGGAAATACTCCATAGCTTAAAGAGCAATTCACAGAATGGGACAAAATATGTGCAAGTTATACATCTGATAAGCAATTAATATCCAGGATATATAAGAAACTCAAGAAACTCTACAATCATGAAATAAGCAGTCTAGTTAAGATAGGGGCACAGGATAAAACAGGCATTTTTTAAAGGATGAAATACAAATGACCATAAATGTTCAGGATCACTAACCATCAGGGAAACACCAACAAAAACAATGAGGTTTTACCACATCCCAAATAGAATGTCTATCATCCAAAAATCAAAAAAATAACAAATGCTGGAAAGGATGTGATGAAAGGGATACTCTAATGCACTGTGTGTAGGAATGCAAACTAGTATAACTATTATGGAAGATAGTAAGGAGATCCCTCAGAACTCTGAAAATACAAATATTATATATCCAAGCCATTCCACTCCTGGGGACTTACTCAGAAAAAACGAGATCAACATTTGAAAGAGTTATCTGTACTGTCATGTTTATCACAGCTCAACTCGCAATGGCTATGATATGGAGTCAATTCAGATGCCCATCAACTGATGACTAGAAAAAGAAATTTTGATATGCATACATGATGCAACACCACTGTCACAAAAACAAAAGCAAAAAAAAATTGAAATCCTATCTTTCAAAACAAAATGGTTGCAATTTGAAGCCATTATGGTTAGTGAAATAAACAAGTCCTCAAAACACAAATATCATGTTTTCCCTGATTTGTTGTAACTAATATAAAGGGTACAAAAAAGTAATGTAAATGAGCAAAACTGACATCTGAAGATTTGATTATTGTTTATAACCCTTGCCTATACTCTTGAGGAATAGGGGTTTCTGTATTTACTACTTGTGAAATTCTTCATTTAGTGTAGGATTAACTTGTGATTATAAAGTAAATTGAAAATATGTCATTATAAAAATTAAAAGAAAAATAAGAAAGAAGAAGGAGGTATGGGAGTGAGAGAGGAAGGGTGAGAAGTCTCATGATGTTCTCAAAACTACATATAAAATATATGAAATCTGGCCAGCGCCGCGGCTCAGTAGGCTAATCCTCCACCTTGTGGCGCCTGCACACTGGGTTCTAGTCCTGGTCAGGGTGCCGGATTCTGTCCCGCTTGCCCCTCTTCCAGGCCAGCTCTCTGCTGTGGCCAGGGAGTGCAGTGGAGGATGGCCCAAGTGCTTGGGCCCTGCACCCTATGGGAGACCGGGAGAAGTACCTGGCTCCTGCCTTCGGATCAGCGCAGTGCGCCGGCCGCGGTGGCCACTGGAGAGTGAACCAACGGCAAAGGAAGACCTTTCTCTCTGTCACTCTCTCTCACTGTCCACTCTGCCTGACAAAAAAATATGAAATGTGTTCCTTTTGTATAAAAAAAAGTAACAAAAATACTATAAATATACCTAAAAGTCTATTGATAATGACTAAATACAAATTTTCTTTCTTTTGCTTATGATGTTTATATAAGAATATATAAACAAATTTTGAAGATTTTGTAATTCTCATCGTAGAGATCTTTAACGTCCTTGGTTAAGTTTATTCCAAGGTATTTGATTGTTTTTGTAGCTATTGTGAATGGGATTGATCTTAGAAGTTCTTTCTCAGCCATGGCATTGCCTGTGTATACAAAGGCTGTCAATTTTTGTGCATTGATTTTATATTCTGCTACTTTGCCAGACTCTTCTATGAGTTCCATAGTCTCTTAGTAGAGTTCTTTGGATCCCCTAAATAAAGTATCATATCATCTGCAAAGAGGAATAGTTTGACTTCTTCTTCCCGATTTGTATCCCTTTAATTTCTTTTTCTTGCCTAATGGCTCTGGATAAAACTTCCAGTACTATATTGAATAGTGGTGGTGAGAGTGGGCATCCCTGTCTGGTACCAGATTTCAGTGGAAATGCTTCCAACTTTTCCCCATTCAATAGGATGCTGGCCGTAGGTTTTTCATAAATTGCTTTGATTGTATTGAGGAATCTTCCTTCTATAACTAATTTGCTTAGAGTTTTCATCATGAACGGGTGTTGTATTTTATCAAATGCTTTCTCGGCATCTATTGAGATAATCATATAGTTTTTCTTCTGCAGTTTGTTAATGTGGTGTATCACATTGATTGACTTGCAAACATTGAACCATCCCTGCATACCAGGGATAAATCCCACTTGGTCTGGGTGGATGATCTTTCTGATGTGTAGTTACATTCTATTGGCCAGAATTTTATTGAGGATTTTTGTGTCTATGTTTATCAGGGATATTGGTCTGTAACTTTCTTTCAATGTTGCATCTTTTTGAAGCTTAGGGATAATGGTGATGCTGGCTTCATTGAAAGAATTTTGGAGGATTCCCTCTTTTTCAATTATTCTGAATAGTTTGAGAAGAATTGGAGTTAGTTCTTCCTGAAATGTCTGGTAGAATTCAGCAGTGAATCCATCTGGTCCTACGTTTTTCTTTTTTGGGAGGAGCTTTACAACTGATTCAATTTCTGTCTCAGTTATGGGTCTGTTTAGATTTTCAAATATCTTCATGGTTCAATTTAGGTAGGTTGCATATGTCCAGGAATCTATCCATTTCTGATAGATTTCCCTGTTTGCTGGCATACAACTCTTTGTAGTAATTTCTGATGACTCTTTTTTATTTCTGTGTTGTCTGTTGTTATGTTTCCTTTTCAGCTCTGATTTTATTGATTTGGGTCTTTTTTTTAATTAGGTGGGCCAATGGCATGTCAATTTTGTTTATGTTTCCAATAAAGCAGCTCTTTGTTTGGACAATATTTTGTAATTTTTTTTTGGATTCAATCCTGTTGATTTATTCTCTGATTTTAAATATTTCTCTTTTCCTACTAGTTTTGGGTCTGGTTTGCTGCAGTTTTTCTAGATCCTTAAGATGCATTGAAAGCTCATTTATTTGGTCCCTTTCCAATTTCTTGATGTGGGCTTCTATTGCTATAAACTTTTCTCTTAACACTGCTTTTGTTATATCCCATAAGTTTTGATATGTTGTGTTGTTATCCTCATTTACTTCCAGAAAGTTTTTGCTATCCCTTTGATTTCTTCTATGACCCAGTGTTCATTCAGGAGCATGTTGTTCAGTCTCCATGGGTTTGCATATGCTCTAGAGATTCCTGAGTTGCTAATTTCCAGCTTTATTCCACTGTGGTCTGAGAAGTTGCATGGTATGATTCCAATTCTTTTGAATTTGCTGAGATTTGCTTTATGGCCCAGTATGTGGTCAATCCTAGAGTAGGTTCCATTTGTATTGCTGAGAAGAATGTAAATTCTTTAAGTGTAGGATGAAAAGTTCTGTAGATATCTGTTAGATCCATTTGGGCTATAGTGTCAATTAAATCTGCTGTTTCCTTCTTGATCTTCTGTCCAGTTAATCTGTCTATTTCTCTGTAGAATTACAAATAGTTTTAAGTTTTCACATTCCATAGGGTATCTATTATCATCTCTTCCAAAGCTTTTAGAAACATAAAGGGATAACGTGTTATTTCACAAACTTCTGGTTCTAGTTTCTCACATATTTGTTACATCCATTCTATATTCTTGTCCTTTGGGTACTTTCTTTACAAACTCCCTCCGGAGATACCATTGTCATTTGATTCTCTACAAAAAAGGCTTACCAAGTAATGTATTTTAGGAAAACAGGATAGTTTTAATAATATATTTTTAAACAACAAAAGTGTTACCAAATGTATCCCACAGTAGTACTGAATTTTGCAGGAAGTCAGCCAATTTCTTTTTATTATGATCTTGGGTTTCACCACTTCTTCACAAATTAACTTGTTAAGAAGTTATCTGTGACTTCAAGGAAGTGTTTATAGCTGCTGACTGTAAAATGTTCCATGATTTTGTTGATTGGGTTTTTTAACAATGTTGTTTTAATGTCATTAGGTAGAATTCCTGGCCAAGAACTTTAGCTAAGGTGACTTCAACTTGAGTTATTAAGCTCTTCATCAATTATACCCATAAAAGCAATTTAAAAATTTTTTGCTACATAGTAACTTGAATTTTTACTAAAATATTCTAAAAATAAAAATACTATTTGCACAATTTTTTGGCTTTCATGAATTTACTTAAATATTCTTAATATCCATTAATTATATATCCTTTGTTCTGGGAGGTATATTAGTGGTTTTTAGTGGTTACCTTTGATAGGTATGCTTCTATAAATATATGCTACATAGATTTGAAGGTAGGTGGAATGAACATATTAGTGAAAAATGTCATCTCAATAGTAAGTTAGCTTTTGTTTACCTAATTAATAAAAATGTTAAGAATACTATACTATCATTTAATATTTGTATTGGCAACATTTATAACAGTGTTCTTTATTTTCTTAAAGGATTAATTTTACTTGAAAGGCAGATTTAAAGAGAGAGGCGAGTTACAGAGAGAGAGCTTTCATCCTCTGGTTCACTTCCCAAATGGCTGCAATGGCCAGGACTGGACCAGTCCAAAGCCAGGAGCCAGGAGCTACTACTTCAGGGTCTCCCATGTGGATTCAGGGACCCGAGAACTTGAGACATGTTCTACTGCTTTCCCAGGCACATTAGTAGGGAGCTGGATCTGAAGTGAAGCAGTCAAGACTCGAACTGATTCCCACATAGTATGCTGGCATGGCAGGTGGTGGCTTAATCTGTCATACCACAATGTCTGTCCCTATTACAGTTATGTTTAAAAAGGAGCAATATCATCATACCTTTCAAGTCTCAAGATGCAAAGAGAACCAACTTTTAACTTCCTCCTAATTTCAAAATGACAAATCTTATATTATTTCTTATTGTTTTGGAAGAACTTATACAAAAATTATTAATGATATGACATATACTTTTACTTAACATTTCAAATTTGATGATTTTTTTTGAGAGGCAGAGTTAGACAGTGAGAGAGAGACAGAGACAGAGACAGAGACAAAGGTCTTTCTTTTCCATTGGTTCACCTCCCAAATGGCCACTACAGCCAGTGCACTGTGCCAATCCGAAGCCAGGAGCCAGGTGCTTCCTCCTGGTCTCCCATGCGGGTGCAGGAGCCCAAGCACTTGGGCCATCCTCCACTGCCTTCCCAGGCCACAGCAGAGAGCTGGACTGGAAGAGGGGCAACCGGGACAGAATCCGGCGCCCCAACTGGGACTAGAACCCAGGGTGCTGGCGCCGCAGGCGGAGGATTAGCCAAATGAGCTGCAGCGCTGACCTCAAATTTGATAATTTTAAGGATTTATTTTGGGAGAAAAGATCTTTAATGGAAAGACTGAGATTGAATTTATTCTCATTACTTTCATCATTTATAATGCAGTTGGCTGCAGAATATAGAAACCTACTCAGAATTGCTTAAAAAAAAACAACAACAAACAAACCAATTATTAGAAGAATATGTAGAGTAACAGAATCAATGGGAGGGCGAGAAATAAGTTTAGCTTGAGACTAGCGTCTCACAGCCAAAATGCCAGAAGCTTGGAGCTGCCTTGTAGAGGAAACAGACCAGGTTTTCTGCAACTCTGGAAGTCTCTGCTTCAGTCTTGCCAGAATGTTTTTTCCTCGTTCTTCCTGACATTCACTTGAGAGACAAAGGCTGGTTTGGGGCATCTGATGAGCTTATGCAAAGTCATATGTATATGCATTTCCTTCCAGGACAGGGAGAAATCTTGCCTTTCTGATACTGCCTGTGGGAAATGCATCATTACTTTTCACCAGCAGGACACACTGTAGGGAACTTCTGCAAGACAAGAAAACAAGAAAGAAAGTTGTAAGCTCACCAACTAAAAGAAGGCAACAGATTTACAAATGACATTTTTTCTTTTGAAAGCCTAAATACATAAATAGATACATTCATATATATTAAATATATTTATTTATGTATACATTTAAGTATATACACATTTTTATTACATGTGTCCAAATAATTGAAAATGGAGAACAAGCCTGAAGAATTCATGAGCAGACAAAGTAAGGGCTCATAAGTGCTTTCAAACTTGCTGGATTTGCAATACTAAATAACTTGTCTTGAGCTAATTCTTGTGAAAGCCTGCATCAAAGAAAACTTACAATGCTCACAGTTTCTAATGGAATAGATCAAATAAGGAAGCTGTAAAACTGTAATGAATCAAATCTCTGTTTTGTTTCTGTTTTCCTCAGTCAAAACCTCCCCCTATACCCCTCAGTCTAACTCTGCAAACACCTGTGATATGCAGCTGCTTTTAAAATTGATTAATGTTTAAAAATTTACAATGTGCTCCAGTTTATCACTTTAATACATGTAAACAGAGATGTATATGTACACTCACATTTCAGAAGGAATAAAAGTCCTTGGACAAAAATAAAAATGCATTCTTCTGGTTCTCTACAGTATGACTCTTATGTAACCATAATTAGTACTTTATGAATCTTTCCATGAATTCTCCTACTGAGCTATGATATATTAATACAGAGAAAAAGTATTCTGATTGCTGCTTTCCACAGTCTCAGTGAAATGAACTTATATGTTCATTATGTGAACCAGAAGCATTTTTCCAATGATATTGTCATCCAGTATTCAGAAAAAATATACCATTCTTTTATTAATTCTTTCCCCAAAAGGAATGCGGAGAACTCAGTTTCCTGGTTTATGCAGAATGGGCAGACTCTGCTGTCCCAGGGGCTGTGTGGTCTACCCATACCACAGATGTGGTCCTGATATCCGGAGAAAGCTCCAGGACAGGATTCATCAGCCCTGTCTTCCTCACCGGTCTGTGCACTCTGCAAACAGAGCTAATCTCTCCCTGCTGTCCGAAGCTCTGACTCCTTTCACTGAGCTCCTGGTCAGGAAGAGGCTCCAGAGGCTTCTGCAGCTCCAGCCACAGGCGCCTGCTTCATTAGATTCCTACTCTCATTCAGTTTTCAAATGACGTGATTTAAAGTTCTGATAAGAACTGGCAATCCTCTTACTAACACCCATCTAGAAGCGGAACTGGAATTTCTAGTCTACCATAAAATGTTATAAGATGTGAATTAAATCATAATTAGAGGTGAAGCAAAATAATGAGACTATAATTTCAGACAGTAACCAGGTGAAAGATAAGTAGGTACATACCTACAAAAAACTGGAAAATAATCACACTCCAGACTTGTAAAGTTTTTGCAGGTAAATAATGTTGTCATTTCTTTTTATTTAATTGAAAAATACATATTTTAAGAGAATTTAATATAACTATGTTTACAATTTTGAAATAATGTTAAGACTCCTTTACATGGTAAATTGTAATATAAATGGATTACATTGAGGTTATAGCATTAAACATTTAAGAAAATAATTTTCAATTAAGTTTGTGTCTGCAAAATTAGGGTCTTTTTTTTAAGATTTTGTTTATTTGAAAGACAGGGAGGTAGAGAGGGACAGGGAGTGAAAGAGGCCAGCACTGTGGCTCACTTGGTTAATTCTCCACCTGTGGCACTGGCATCCCATATGGGCACCGGGTTCTAGTCCCGGTTGTTCCTCTTCCAGTCCAGCTCTCTGCTGCGGCCTGGGAAGAGAGTGGAGGATGGGCCAAGTGCTTGGGCCCTGTGCCCACATGGGAGATCAGGAGGAAGCACGTGGCTCCTGGCTTTGGATCACGCGGCCATTTGGGGCATGAACCAACAGAAGGAAGACCTTTCTCTCTGTCACTCTGTCTATAATTCTACCTATCAAATAAATTTAAAAAAAAAAAGAGAGAGACCTTCTATCTGCTCATTCACTCCCTCAGCTGACCACAACCAGTTGAAGCCAGGAGGCTGGATTTCCATCTGGGTCTCCCACAGACATGACAGGGTACAAATACTTGGGCCATCATCCACTGCTTCCCCAAGTGCATTAGCAGGAAGCTGGATTGGAAGCAGAGCAGTTGAGACTCAAACCTGTGCTCCTATATGGGATGCCAGCATTGAAGGCAGTGACTTAACCCACTAAGCTGGAGCATTGGCTGCTAGGGTCATTATCAAACTGAACATATCCATTACACTAACCCCCAGGTTTTTTGTTTTTTTTTTTTTTTTAAGATTTATTTATCTTTACTTGAAAGTCAGAGTTATAGAAAGGCAGAGGCAGGGGCAGAGAGAGAGAGAGAGAGAGAGAGAGAGTTTTCTTCTATCTGCTAGTTTACCCCCCAAATGGCTGTAATGGCCGGAGCTGGGTTGATCCAAAGCCAGAAGCCAGGAGCTTCTTCCAGGTCTCCCACATGGGTGCAGGGACCCAAGGACTTGGCCATCTTCTACTGCTTTCCCAGGCTATAGCAGAGAGCTGGATTGTAAGTGGAACATCCAGATCTTAAACTGTCATCCATGTGGGATGTGGGCACTGAAGGTGGCAGCTTTACCTGCTATGTCACAGCGCCGGCCCCTAACCCCCAGTTTTTAAACAACAACCTAAGTAATCTAAAGAATTATATATACTTGCTTTAGGTCTTTTTTGACATTTACATAATTTATTAAGGTGTAAAAAAAAACAGAATTTAACCACTTCTCATTGGTGACTATTTACTATTCTAAAATGGCAATGCATCACTATGTTCCTAAATCTATATATATATAAGAAATACATGAAAGTTATTCACCTTGTATAAATTTAAAAAATTCCCGCATTGTATATGGGGGCTTCGGAAAGTTCAAATAATTGTATATAATTAAAGCTATATATATGTATTTCAAATTTTTAAAAGTTATTTATTTAAAGAGAGAGAGAGATTTGCACAGAGATGAATTTGAGTCCCCCACATGGGTAGCAGACACTGAACTAGATGAGCCGTCACCTGCTGCCTCCCAGGATATTATCAGGAAGCTAGAACCAGGAGTGGAGTTCGGAATCCAACTCAAGTGTTCTTATATGGGATGTGGGCTCTAGGCTTCCCAAGCAGCATCTTAATCACTACTCAAAACTTTTATCCACTCCTCAACAATTTTTGTAAACCAAAACATTAGTCTGGTGTTGTGGTGCCGTGGGGTAAGCTGTGGCCTGCAAGGCAGGCATCCTGTGTCTGAGTGCTGTGTTGAGTTTCAGATTCTCTGCTTCCAATGCAGCTCCCTGCTACTGTTCCTGGAAGAGCAGTGGATCATGGCTCAAGTACTTGGACCCTAGCCACCCATGTGATAGACACGGATGTAGTTCAGGCTTTTGTTTTCACCCTGGCCCAGCCGTGGACATTGGGTCAATTTGGGGAGTGACCCAGCAGATATAAGATCTCTTTTTCTCTGCTTTTCCTTCCTTTCACTCCCACACTGTTACTCTGACTTCCAAATAAATGAAAATAAAATCATCAAAAAAAAAACTCAAAATAAAATCTTTTTAATTCTTTTTCTCAGGAACATTTTGAAGTATGCTCATATAAGTTCCAACATAATAATAACACAAATTTTTCTAGTGTTTAGAGCTATATCAAAGAAAATTCATTTGGAGAGCCAAGTTGGCTCAAATTCTTCACAGATGTGGTTAGAACAACTTCAAAACAAAAATAGAAAACTATGCAGGGGCCGGTGTTGTGACACAGCAGATAAAGCCATAGCTTTAGGCACCAGCATCCCATATTGACTCCAGTTCTAGTCCAGCTGCTCCACTTCTGATCCAGCTCCCTCCTAATGCACCTAGGAAAGCAGTGGAGGATAGCCCAAATCTCTAGGCCTCTGCACCCACTTGGGAGACCCATAAGAAGCTCCTGATTCCTGGCTTCAGCCTGGCCTGGCCCTGGCTGTTGCAGCCATTTGAGGAGTGAACCAGAGGATGTAAGATCTCTCTCTCTCTCTCTCTCTCTCTCTCTCCTTCTCTCTCTCTATAACTCCACCTGTCAAATAAATAAATATTTTTTAAAAAGAACTGTCTTATGTCTCACCTTTCTGGCTTCCTCTCTCCCTCTGTTTAATTATTCTGCTATCATTTCTTTATCGGTCTGCTTAGGTGAGTCACTCATTCTCCAGTCATCTCTGTTGAGCTATCCCAGGAAACACAAAACCAGTTTGTTGCACCTCCTATTAACTACTAAGAAGAAAAATAAAATTTAAAATAGCCCTCGTTATGGTACCTCAATATGTGACAGCTTTTATTCCAGTTTAAAAGTAAAATTTGTCTGTGTCTGATACAAAAGCAGATGTCACCTGCTCTAACCAGAGTGAAAATTACAGGAAAAAGTCATAGTTCTAACCAGATATAGAATGACCAACTCCTGCCCACCTTGTATTCACATGGCTGAAAAATGATCCTCACACAGAGCTTTTTGCAAATCAAACACATTGCATCCTTATGATTGCCTTTCCCTTCCACTTATTATGTTCCAAATCTTCATGAAAATGATTAGACAATGGATGAGTACAGATTACATTTTCTGCATACAGTAGTTCTTCAAACAGTTCATGGAAAATGGAATTAAAAGATGTTTTTGGTGCAAAAATTTCTGAAACCTATACAGTTTTTTCATGGTGTGCATTTCCCATGAATTTTTAAAAGAACTCTTGCATAACTTCAAAATATTTTGTACCAACATAAATATCTTTCAATTTCATTTTCCACAAACTTTTTGAATTGCCTTCATGTATCAAAGTACTGATTTTCTGCTTATTATTTTTAATTTCTGAACACTAATTTTTATTTCTTTCCTCTGCCTTCAAGTCATTGGGCCCCACAGAGGTTAAGTTCTCAAAGTACATTTTGGAAACTGACATATAAGCAAATATATGGAAATGAAGTTAGTCACAGTAGTGTATGTTTGTTTAAACCTGATTAGAGAAATAGAAATTTGATTCAAGGACTCAACTCTTCCAAATGGAGAATGCCTTCAGCAAAACTGAAATGACCCCTTTCCCTTTTTTAAATTGAAGTTTTATCTCGCTGATGTAAACCAGAGACCACTTCAAGGTTGTAAGAATTATGTGGTGGTTTTTGGATGAAGAGGACTGGCTTCCATGACCAGGCCAGTGTGCAGTGCTGGCCATTGCATTGATTAATTTCAGGACTCAGAGATGAGAAGCAATAACCATTCTGCAGGCTCTGGTACAAAGTGGCCTGATCTTTACCAAAACTCCTGCAAAATAAATCAATGGCAAGACTTCTAAGAGGTATTTTTCCCAACTTTTCTTGAGATAAACCTCTTTGTACTCACTAATGTAGAAATGAGTCTATCAGACTTTCAGGAAACTCTTGCTGCTGCCTTGAGGGATGCATGAGGAAAAGGGAAGGCCAGGAAAAATCTGGTTCACTCTCAACACTGAGAATTTTTAGAAGTCTAGAGAGTTATGAGGAACATGGTATGGGTCTCAGCTGTATGATTATTTGTCTATGCATAACCTACTCCAAAATTGTTTTTTTCTTAGAGATTTGCTTATTTATTTGAATGGCAGAGATATAGAGAGGCAGAGGCAGAGAGAGAGTCTTCCATCTGAGACAGGAGCCAGGAGCCTCTTCTGGGTCTCCCATGTGGGTGCAGGGGCCCAAGGACTTGCCATAGCAGAGAGCTGGATCAGAAGTGGAGCAGCTGGGACATGACCTGGCGCCCACATGGAATGCCGGCACTGCAGGCAATGGCTTTACCAGCTACGCCACAGTGCTGGCCCCTAAAATCATTTACTGTTACCATGCCAGCAGCTTCTAAGCTTTAAAAAAATCCTGACCAGTTAATGATAAGACATATAACTTAAACAAATTTTCACATAATAATCTCTTCTCCCATACTCTGATATTTTGTAATGCATTTTTCTTCATTACAAATAAATGATGATGGGAGCGAGGGTTGTGGCATAGCAGGTAAAGCCACTACCCACAATGACAATATGACATACAGGCTTCAGTTTGTGTCTCAGCTGCCCTGATTCCAATCCAGCTCCCTGATAATGGCCTGGGAAAGGCACCAGAAGATGGCCCAAGTGTTTGGGCCATTGGCACCTATGTGGGATACCTGGATGAAGCTCCTAGCTGCTGGCTTTGGCCTGGTCCAGCACTGGCCATTGTGACCATCTGGGGAGTAAACTAGTAAATAGAAGAGATCCTTTCTCTCTCTCTCTCTCTCTCTCTCTCCCTCTCTCTCTCTCTCTGTGTGTCTAACTCTTTCAAATAAATAAATAAATGAGTCGTTAAAAAAAAACGACGATGAACTCAATTTTATTCCATGATCTACCAGAAAGAATAGTAATCCACAGCTTGAGAAACATATTAGATCCTCGGCATATACACAAACCATTCCAATCCTTAAGAAATTTGGAGTGAGGTAGAGGAAAATGACAAGTGCCACAAAATTGCAAAGTTGAAGAATATTTACTAGGATGAAGAAAATAATACAATGCTAATGGAAAAAATTCATTGGGCACCTAGATTGGGAGGAGAAGTAACATCATAGAAAAAGCCTCTCTGAAGGGAGGGGCATGCAAGCTGTGTGCTGGATGAATAACAGGTGAACAGTCAAGTGGAGGGAGTCAGGGAGTTTCCTTATAAAGGACCACCTGCAAAAGCATGGCTGACTCTCCACATTTCCCAATATGCGAGAAGGGAGGAGTTGGGGTGAGGGTATTTGGAGAGTTGAAGCTGGTCTCAGTGTGGTCACAAGGCTCCTTAAATGTGTAGAACGGAACCACAAGAGGGAATCAGAGTGATATCAAGCAAGAACATGACCTACCATTTCTGACTCTGAGGTTCAGGAAGGGTGCCTTCAGCTAGGATGTGTGGCTAACCTCTGGGGACAGAAAAGACAGGAAGCAGAGCCTGCAGACGAGACAAGTCCCGCACATACCTTGGCGTTCGGCCACTAAGACCAGGATATAACTTGGGTACTACAAAACTGTAAAACATGTTTGTGGTGGTTTTAAGTCAGTAAGTTTGCACTAATATGTTACAGTACAACAGAAAACTAAGAGAATTAGCCACTTTTTAAAAAACATTGTTATTGTTGTTGGGATAGGTCTCAGGAAAGATAACATGGCAAATCTCTTAAATTCTGCATTGCCAGGCTTTTCCTGGACTAACATTTTCCTATGGGCACTGATCACCTCTAGCTGAATTTATTAAACAAATTTCACAACTTCTATAAACCTTTTGCTCATTAAAAGTGCTTATTTTCCCATTCATATTTGTATAACTTTAAAAGTGAATGTTACATTTTTCTCTCAATACCAGTGTTTATCTCTTAAAACATGTCACAATTATATTAAAAGTATACATCAAATAATAGAAAAATAATATTTATATTATTTGGAAGAGAAAGACAGTGTTCCCGTCTGCCAGTCCACTCCCCAAATGTCCACAATAGCTGTGAGACCATTCCAGGACCAATCCAGATCTCCCATGTTGGGGACAGTAATCCAACTTGAAGAAATCACTTCTAATATCATAAACTATAATATGAGTAATTGAAAATTCAGTTAAATATAATGTCAAAGCAACTATTTAGTTTAGTAAGGCGAGCTATTCAAAAGACAAATATCAAGTGTGATGTTTAAAATCAAGCATATTTATTTTAATATTTCTTTTGTACCTAAAATGATTGGTTGATGATAACAATAAGATTATTTTAATTAGATTCACTTTTCCTTGATAATAAAAGACCAGTTTAAAATATTAAAATGCACTGTATGCTACCTTGTTATTAGAGTCTATTACAGGTCAAATTTAGGCATTCAAATAACTTGTTGATTTAATCACTATTTTAGAATTTCATTACGTCATAAATAGTAATCTCTCTTTCCTATGGTAAAGATAATTGAAAATGAATCTTGATAAAAAATGGGATGGGAGAAGGAGTGGGAGATGGGATGGTTGCTGGTGGGAGGGAGGTTATGGGGTGAAAAGCCGTTATAATCCAAAAGTTGTACTTTGGAAATTTATATTTATTAAATAAAAGTTGAAAAAAAATTCTATGAGGCATTTTAATTTTTTCAAGAAAAGGCATTGTGTTACAGGAATTATAAATAAGCAATTGTTTTAGGAATCATTTGTGTAAATATTTTATTTAAGAATAAATGTGATATAAGATAAATTTTGAACAATTCATGAAAACTTTAATTCTTTCATAGTATTTCAACTGCATATAAATGACCCATCAATAAAATTTTTTGAACCACTCTAACTTTTTTCTCTCCTTCACAGCAGCTGTAGTACCAAGGGAAAATCCAGGAACTTTACTAAACATAATGAACAATATTAGACATTGAAAATCATAAATATACCTTTTCATTCATTGATCACTTTCTTCCATTTTTCATTCTCACTCCAACTAATCCCACTCCTCCACTTTAAGCTCCTTGCTGTCTGGAGCTTTCCTTCATTCCAGCCTATGAATGCTTCTCTCTCTCTCTCTCTCTCACACACATTTGATTGATACTTTATCTCAAAGTCTATATTTTAATCGGTGACAACATATTCCACCCCAACATCAAAGTGAAATTCTTATCAAAACATTCTTTCATATAATTAATAGAAGTCTTGATTTCCTCTCTCATCTGACTAATGGCCAACCAATGATAAGGTCCTGTCCATATCATTGAGTGTATGTTGCTTAATCCTATCTAACCATTCTTAGTTCCACTTTCGTAATTCATTTATTTTCCAATTCCCAATTTATTTTAGCAATAGTCTTCTACATAATCTTCCTCCTTTTAATCCTGTGTTCCTAACCATAATTTACATACTCACAACCTAAGGTAACGTTGTACTGCTGCTTAAAATCCTTCAATGCTTCTCACTGCCCACATGATAAATTCCAAATCCATGAGTAGAGCATATAAAAACCTTCTCCATCTGGCCTTTGGCTACCACCCTAGCTTATTCTCTTTGTGTACATTTGCTTTGTGTTCTTATAACATGAGCTGTTGGAAGATCAGGAGCATGTCAGGCTGCTGCTTGTGCTTTTCATCACTGGACCCTTTTCCCTGGAATATTTCCTTTCATTTTTCACCTGTTTGTGTCTTTATGTTCTGCACCCCATTCTTCACATCAGTGTCCCCATTCTGTAAACTCTTTTGCTCATGTAGTTCATAAAGACTTGAAAAACCAGGAACATGTTCACACATTTCTAGGGTGGTGTCTTAAAAAATTTATCATATGATTACATAGCTATAAAAATATGATTTTCAGAATAATGCACATGTTGCCACATGAAGAAAAAAACTACTTGTCACAAGAGGACTCTCAAAATGTCTATCATTTGTTTTGTAAATAAAGTTTTATTAAAATATACCAACATGTATCTATTTATCTGTTGTGTCTGACCATCTTTTTGCTACACCAGCAAACCTTAGTAGTTACTACATAGAACCTGTGACCTTCAGGGTCTAAAACATCTGCTGTCAAATACATCACAAAAAACATTTGTGACACCATGTTTTAGAGTAAAATTGTACTCCACTTTAAAAAACGTATCCAGTGTAATCTATACACCAAGGTGATTCAAAGATTCAAAGGTTTAGATTTTCAGATTTGAAAATAACCTCTTTCACAAGACTAGAAAGTATACGTAATTCTTTTTCTCTTTGAATTGGTATATATATATATATATATATATATATATATGTATATTCATTTCATCACCTGCATTAGCAAGGATTTGCCAAAGAAATTGAACTAATAGGAGCTACATACAAGGTGCCTTCAAGAAGTTTATGGAAAGACAGAATTAAAAGATGTATACTAAAAAGAGGTTTCTGGAGAAATGTAGTTTAGCTCAGCCACATGACACATGTAAAAGGCCACTACGCCTTTCTAATATGTAGATAATTCCATATATATTTGAAACTAGTCATTAAATGAACTTTCTGTTTTCTCATTTTTGAATCAAATAATGCTTTGTAATCAAGAAGGAGGTGCTCTTCTTTTCCCATCTACTTAGCCTGGATCATCCAGATAGCAAATTTTGAGGTTTGTAAGAGTTGGAAATCCCAGCCTTAGAAGCAAGAATGAGAATAAAGGAGAGAAAAGCAAGGGGACACATAATCAAACACTTCATTATTATTGATATATAATCAAATACTCATTACCACTCACTGGTATCAGGTGCAATAGATGGCATAATCTCTGAGGAAAAGCTTCTCCAGGCCAGGTAGGAAAAGAAGATTTTACCTGGTAGTCCCATCTCATTCCAGTTCTCAAGATTATTCCTCATTTCCATCTGGTTAACATGTGGTGGCTTACGTGGTCCTGCTTTTGTTGTTGTTGTGCTTTTTTATTTTTGTTTTTTTTTCACATCTCAGCATCAACAAAAAAGCCTTCAAGCAGGAAACAAAGATTTAGATAAAGGCATGAGGTTGATCTAGTCCATGACAGCTTATCAGCAACTGCGTGGAAAATTGATGTAAGGTCCCAGAGAGACAGCCCTGAGAGCATTTGAAGTATCAGGTACCCTGAAGCCTTATTAGCTGTGGGTGTGTGCCCAGACACATTGTCTTATCGCAAGTTCTCTCCAAACTTTAGGACTTGGTCCCCTGATTTGTGTTCATGTTGGAAATAATGTGCAAATGTTGGAAATGATGTGACTGTGAGTAAAGCAACTCAGCCGTGGGGAGGAGCTCAAAAGATATACATCTGGTTCTCTGAGATTCTGTTTCTATAGGAGATTGACTATTTTCATTCCATTTCCCTATTTTTAAAGAAAAAATTCAGGACAAAACCTGAGTTCCACTTCTATTCTTGAAGAACTCTAGCTAAACTTGAAGAGGACTTTTTCAGAGTGCAGAGGAAGTAATATACACATTTAGAAATTGTAGAATTTAGTAAAACAACAGCTATATCATTAACTTCCTTTAAACCCTTACTCCACACATCAGATTCCATGAATACTTACTTAATAGAGCCTCTAACAATGTCCAACCTGGCTTCTCCAACTTCTGAAGATATTGTCCACCTGGAAAGTAAGATGGTTACAACTGATTCTTGGAAGGAAAATAATTAGAACAATCTGATTTTAGCCTGGGGCAAAAGCAAAGGAAATGTACTAATATGTGTAGATTTCAAAAAAATGTTTTCCTCACAACAAACTTATCTTTGGATTCCACTTTTTCACAGGCTATTTGAAGATTCCTCATTGTTCTAAAACTGTATTCCTTTTAATTCAGTTGCCAGGTGGGTAGATAATATATGAAAGGAAATTGAAACTAAAAATCAGATCAAGAAAATTTACTAATTCAGAAGGTGAATCAATTGTTTCTGTATTAGTTTGCTAGGCTAGGCATAGCAAAGTACCAGAGATGTGTTGTCTTAAAAAGTAGAATTTATTTTTCACAGTTTTAGAGGCCGGAGTCCCAAATCCTATTGGCAAGTTCAATTTCTCCTTGACCTGCAGATGGCCAACTCTGTTTTCCTCCTCAAACCATCTTGCCTCCATATAATATGTCTGCCTGTTCATCTCCTCTGCTTAGAAAGACACCAGTCATATTAGATTGGGGCCCACCCTAATGTCCTCATTTCACCTGAACTGCCTCTTGAAAGTGCATTTCTCTGATTAACCACATTCTCAGGGGTCAGTACTTCAATATACGAATTGGGAGAGATGGGGTAAGGGGACCATTAAGTCCATGATAATCTCAGATGAATAAAATGGCTGATTTTTTTCTTAATTCTACCCTTGTGAGTTTTTTTTTTAAATTAAAACGTTTTTCTTGTTCTTGTAGGGACCATGAAATTATCCTATTCTACACATAATTCTTAATTGTTTTTGACAGTCATGGCAATACTTTATTAGACTTCCAGCACTGTTGTTCCATGCTGACACTGCTAATTGTTAAATGAAGCCAAAATGTCTCTTATTAGCTGGGAAGTCTTTCTATATCTATACGTCTATAGCTTGAGATCAAAATAAATACTGATACACAAGTGTATAGAGACATTTACCATTGAACTCAGGGAATGTGCAGTTTGGTTATTTTTAAATCTTATCTCCTGTATCAGCTCATGAGTACCTGAAAGGCAGGGAGTTGTCTAATTCAACTTGGTTTTAGAACTTATCACAGTACTGGGAATATGTGTAATGTCTTCTAACAAATGCTGAAAGAAGAAAGAAAATGAGTTAAAAAGTACAGCTTAGTTTTTGCTGCCTTTCAACTTATTGTACGCATGTTTTATTTTAAGTTGGTATAAGTCTTTTCCAAACATTTTGGTGAACATAAAGGAAATGAATAGTAATTCAATTTTATTAACATCTTTAGTAAAGAATACAGTCAACATCCAGATGGGAGAAAAGAACAGAATAAAAGCAAGAAGACTGAGGGATTTTTTGAGCTTTTCTCCTTTAATGTTCAAAGCAACTGATACTTAAAATCTGTTTCCTCACTTTCAGTTCTTGTAAGCTAATGTCAATGTTTTGAGAGAGGAAGCACCTTGTTCTATTTGGAACTTCTTTCTCTGCCGGAAGCTGCTTTTTCCCTCCTGTTGTGTACCAATAGACTTGTCTCTTGTCTTACTATTTGCTAACCCTTCTCAGTCACCAAATATCAGCATTTTCACTTCAGTATCAGCTGAGAAATCACACTAACTGTTTGTGATGCTGGAAATGCTGGTCTGTTAACTTCCCAGTTTTTACTACAGATGTTTAGTTTCTGCAAAACTTCTTCCTCCTTTGACCAAAGAAACCCACTGCAGATGATGGAGCAGCACAGTTGATTTGCAAAATTCTCTTTATGCCTCTCAGTGCCAATTTCATCTTCTTTCAACTATAAGTTACAAGTATTCACAGACAAAATAATAGCAATCTTTAGATTTATATGTAACAAATCATATTAGCACTAAAAATGCTTAGAGTCCAGTGTGAGCTAAAAAGACCTTATTCTGTGAGGTTATCGGTAAATGTTCCCTGGACTGGAAAGGATTGTTATATAAAAACATTCATCTCAATTTACCAGAGATATTATGGCAAAACTAGCATTTGAGAAAAAGTATTATTTAATAAGTGTCAGGATACACCATTTTTATTCTTAGGAATATACCAAATAGCTAGACCAAAAGTCAGTTACTGCTGGAGCAGGACAATTTGGCTTGGCAGTTACCACATTGCTTGTGATACCTGTATCCCATGTCACAGTGCTTGGTTTGATCACAGCTCCACTCCCAATTCCAGCTTCTTACTGATGCCCACCCTGAGAGGCAGCAGATGACGGTTCAAGTAGTTGGATTCCTGTCACCCACATGGGAGACCTGGATTGCCTTCTTTGGTCTAACTTTGACTTGGTTCAGCCCTGACTATTGTGGATATTTGAGGAGTTAATGACAAAATGGGAGCTCGCTTGCTTGCTTTCTCTCTCTTTCTCTCTCTCTCTCTCTCCGAAATAAAATAAATGAATGAAAATTACTTTAACAGTTAATTATCAATTCAAGCCACAATGCTATATGAACACATTTTAGGTTAAAGTTACTCAGATATTTTCTAACAAGCTAGAAATGTTAATGTTCAATATTGTCTTCTAGGTAGATAATTACATAGATGTATTGATCTATTTTAAATGATAATCACTAGCATCTTGTTCTTAATAAAATACAGAAAAATAAATATAAGAATTATTCTTTGAAACACAAAGTATACTTAGTACTTAGTTGAAATTCATGGTTCAGAGCCTTTATAAAGTTCATCCACAATACAAAACTATTCATATAGGCTGGAGAACAAAAAGAATAAACCGGTTAAATAAAAATAAGAAATTACATATGTATGTCATTTCTATAGAAAATATTAAAATTTCTACTCATGCAACTATCTTAATTGAACAAACTTTTTTATAAATACTTCTTTTAATAATCGCAAGAAACCTATTAGGTATGTGTTAGGATTCTCCATTTACAAATGAAAAATTTGATTCTCAAAGATGATAAATCCATGACTCAAGATCACACAACTAGAATTAGAAAAGCTAATCGTGATCATTGATTTTCTGAATTTACCATATCACAGCTTTTTTTCATGAGTAGGGTTTAAAACATTTGCTTTCAATATTTAAAATTGGAAGTCACCCTCAGGACATTACAGCTAATGTCCCTTAAATATTCTGATTACATATGCCTTTTGGCAACATTTAACTTTACTCATTCCCTCATATACTTGCCCCGTTCATTGCTTCACAAAATCATAAAGACAAAAGAAACCCAAATATTTCCTTTTGTTTATGAAAAATCAAGATCAGAGAAATGAACATATTTGCCCTAGGTATTTCCAGTAATTACTGGAGAATTCTGAAAAGAATTTAGGTCTTTCAACTCCCACTTCAGTGTTCTTCCCATTGCATTTCTAATTAGTTACATAATTATTCAAATGTACTTATTGAAAATCCGGTCACTGAGATGACATAAAACTTGTTACTTTCTCTAGCTTGTAAGCACTTTATCATTTATTGGTGAGAAATAAAAATATGAACTAAGAATTACACTGTTACACTTCAGAGAAAAAGGGATTAATGCATGCTGTGGTGTTAAAGAAGGTGAGGCAGGGAGGCTGAGCTTTGATTAAATCCTCATGCTGGGTAGAATTCTGATGTGGTGGGCAACAGGGAATACTTGAAAGGAAGATAACAGTCAGACCTTAGCCTTTATGCCATTAAGATTTTATAGATGCTCCAAATGATTGTAACAATTTTCTTAAATTTACTGTTTATGTAAAATAGACATTGATGATGACTGGTAGAGTTTAGCTGAGAAGAGCACAGAAGTTCAATGCTACATGAAGGAGGTAAGAGCATGGCTCAGTGTCGGAGTTCAAACGAGGAGAAACTTTGCTTTTTTCCCCTCATATTTGTGAGAACTTTGTGAAAATAGAAGAGGGAAGAACTGGGGAGTAAATGGTAGTGTGCAAAACAACTGAGTGCAAGAAGAAATAGATCTTCCTAAGAATGCAGTGGAGTAAGATAAATAATGTGGTAATTATAACTGACTTGTTTGGTAGTTGCTATGAGAGCTTGACCAACAATTTCTACTTTTTAACAGTAAGTTGCTGGTCTAATAGGAATGTCCATAATGTGTCTCAGCAGTCACTGAGGACATTAATCTGGCTAAATCCAGTGGCCGGATGGATATGGAGAAGGAACCTGGCTGCCACTAAGATCCAGGACAGCTTTTTGAGCATATTCACAAGGCTTTGCTGGGATCTTATTGTTTTTTGGTAAAGTTTAAGTTAAAATAAAATTCAGTCTCATTCCCTCTTCTTGAATTTCTTCTAGAAAAAAAAAAAAAAAGGAGGAGGGGAGCAGGGAGCAAGAAAATGAAAAATAAATCATCAATAGCAAGCAAGTCCTGTAATTATTTGAGAGTCCTTTGTCCAAGCACATTTTGCTGAAATTGATCTTAGAAAAATATTGAGGTGATAACAGTTTCAAAGTTTGTTTTGGTAAACACAGAAATCACAGGTCAGAAATATAATTTAGAAGAATTTCTTATAATTTTGAGATTACAAATGGATGAAAATTTTGGTCTGGCAAAAGTAAATAATGGGACTTTTTGATGACACAAAGTAAAATTCTATAACTAAAGTAATGGAAATTTTATGACAAGTAAAAATGTAAAAGCAGATAACTAAAACAAAAATGCTATTTTTTAATTCCTAAACAATGTAGGAATTCATCAGAAGATTAATATAAAATAAAAATATTCAGTTTAGAGTAAAATAAGAAGTAGATAATTAGAATACATGAAAAGAAATTGTGTTGAGAGGGAGAGACATAGCACCAACGAATGGGTTTTAGTGGCTAGATTTCAAACAACTGCAAGTTGATATTTCAAACCCAACAGTTGGAGAATGATGGATTTTCAATGAAAACCTATATACACCATATGGCCACATACTTTCTTTTAAGTTTAACATCACATAGTTGTGGATTAGCAGTGCTGAGATGACTTGGCATAGCACATCTTATTATGACAGACTCATCAAACCACAGATCCAATCTCACTTCTCGTTTTTAAGTCCAAGTTTTATATTGCGTGTTATATAATGTGTAGATGCACTTTTGGGATACTAGCAAATCTAGAGTCACCTTTCAAAGTACACTAAGCAAACACATTGTGCAGTGGTTTTCATGAATTTTATGCACTTACCTAAAATGAAAGGAAGAGAATTGAAGAGAGAAAAAAGAAAAATAAAGGCCTTTGGAGTCAATAAAGTGATTGTGATGAAAGAGAATAACAGAAAAGTCAAAACAGAATGGGAGCATAGGTGTACTGGAGACTTCTAAGAGTGTTGAAAAGACGTATCTTGAGTAGAAAACTATGGATTACTGACAACTAAAATTCCAAGAATGAAATTTATTGTCAGAAAAACACCACAGTGAAAATGGAGTAGTTTGATACATTCCAGTGGACCTTCCCTGAAACCATGGGATTGACACTAGAGCTGCACCATTTATACATTTCATAGATGTCTCTTGGTTTGCTAATTGTGCATGAAGAAAGGCAGAGAAGTATGAAAAAAGATGGTGAAGATAGTACCTCATTCCCCCACCCCCTCATTTTTTACATCTATCATTATGCACAGATTAAAGATTGAACAACTAAACTGATAAAGTAAAGAAACATCAATGAGAAAGGGGGAAGAGAAAGAAAGGAAATGGTTTCTGGTTATATCAACTCTAGCTAACCAGATTGTTCCAAAATATAATTAAATTTTATGGTAGAAGAGAAAAACTGAACCTTGACTCCTTGAAACACTTTTCGGATGATTATTTTGACTCTTTGCTTGAACCTGCACAGGATAAATTGCCTCAGGATGCCTGAGATCATTCCCACCTAAAAATAAACATGGTCGGTACAGCAGCCAGAGTTTACCCATTGAATGCTTCTACTATGTTAATGGGGACATAACCAAGAAAAATATTCCCAAGGTTAGCCTTTTTCACAGGTTGTAGAAAATCAGGTATATCTAAATGTAAAAAAAAAAATAGCTACTGTGCTTTCCATGCTCAACTTCTGATTCTTCCAATCCAGTTGACTATCAGGTTGTCTGTGATAAAGTGATGTTGCTAGGCAACGAGGGTCCTCAGTGCTTCTCTTGGGCAGGAGGAGCCGCTGCTGGGCAAAAGCATTTACAAAAACCTGCATTTGTCTATATCACTGTCTCCATGCTGAGAATCACAAATGCTTGCAAAGCCTAGTAATAATATGGGATTTAGATTTAAATTATTCTGCGAAGGTGTTCAAGGAATTCACAGACTACACAGGATTCCAGTTCACAGAAAAGGTTAATAATCATCACTGGCCTAGAGCCAATGATGAGTTTCATAAAATCTAATTTTGGAAGGTCAGGACATTTTCCTGTTTGTCTTAGATGTCATACATAAAATAAAAATATGAGGTTTGACCAGTTTAGAACTACTGATGTGATGGGAGTTCTCCACCTGATCACCTCATGGAATGCATGCAAGTCCAACTCCGAATTGGAATTCTAGGTTGGTGTTTAATC
Organism: Oryctolagus cuniculus; assembly: GCF_964237555.1. Classification (NCBI taxonomy): domain Eukaryota; kingdom Metazoa; phylum Chordata; class Mammalia; order Lagomorpha; family Leporidae; genus Oryctolagus; species Oryctolagus cuniculus. The sequence goes on from NC_091436.1 coordinate 58,470,237, forward strand.
ATTTTCTGCTAGGATATTTCCACTACTCTGCATCAGGTTACTTCTTGTTATGCAGACATGACTCCTACTATACACCATCTTTAAATGTTGATCTATGTTATTGTATTATCAGATTAATACTCTTATATCATTACTTTTCATTTTGTTATTCCTACCACTCTCCATGTTCTCTAATACTAATGACCTTTCTTTTTTGACATTTTCTTTAGAGTATTTTTGTTCTGTTTTTGTTGTTAGTTTTATGAATTTCTTTTCTACATTATTTTTAAAGGATTTATGTATTTATTATTTATTTAAAAGGCAAAGTGTCAGGGAGAGAGAGCCAGAGAGAGAGACGAAGAGACATGTTCCATTCACCTTTTTTTTTTTTTTTTAAAGAGAGAAGGTTTATTTTCAGGTGGAGGAAACCCTACAGGCTGCCTCCACATGCATAGAGAGAACAGCAGCCTGTAAGGAGAGAACAGGGCTTACATAGCTTTGCAGAGGAAAGGAAGTGGGGGCAGAAAATCCCATTAGGGAGGGGGTGGAGCTGATGCTTATGACTGGGCTATTTTGTCACTTGATTTCTAGTAAACCAGGCTGGGCATAGGAAGACGGTACTACTTTACTAACATTCCTCCCTTTTGTTTTTTATGAAGCAAGTGTTGTATGGGATTACATCGGCCCCAATAGTCCAGGAATGGTGGAAGGATGATGATCTATCTTCTTAAGCTGCTTCCTGCTGACATGGGGTGTTGAGTTACTCTGCTGGCATGACGTGATGTCTAAATGTGTGTTGTCCTGGGTGGGGAGCCGAGTATATCCCTCTAGTAGCATTTCGTTGATCGCCTAGTTAGTGAAGGCTTTGGTTCATTCCATTGTCATCTCCTGTTCCATTATGCACCTTCACTGTAAGTGAAATGATTTGATTTTGGAGACCTCAGATGGCATCCTCTGGGGTCTCACTGGACCTAGTTACCTCTTATAACTGTTGGAGTTGTTTTGAGTTGGTGGGTCAAGATAATGTTATGGCCCAAAGCTGTTCCTGAGATCACTGCTGAGGAGAGGGAGGCTGTGAAGCTGATCCCAACAAAGACTGGAGAAAGGCTGCTCATCTCTTCTGGGTAGAGGGGTTTGTCTGTAGAAAAATTCTGAACAATCATACAACATTAAGTGGGGGAGAGGACAACCAATACATACGGACCAGTAGTAGAACCACTGATGTAAGAGTAGAGGGTTTGATTACAAAGGAATGAGGTCCCAAGTGCACAAGACAGGGTCAAGAACAAAAGTCAGTCATTATTAGAGGACCTAAACACAAATAAGTTTTCCCATTGAGAGGCAGAGAATGGCAGAAGGGGCTTGATAAAAAAAGATTTATTTATTTAAAAGTCAGAGTTACACAGAGAGAGGAGAGGCAGAAAGAGAGAGGTCTTCCATCTGATGGTTCACTCCCCAATTGGCTGCAACCACTGGAACTGCACCAAAATGAAGCTAGGAGCCAGGAGCTTCTTCTGGGTCTCCCATGTGGATGCAGGCGCCCAAGGATTGGGCCCTCTTATACTGCTTTCCCAGGTCATAGCGAGAGAGCTGGATCTGAAGTGGAGCAGCAGGGACTCGAACTGGTACCCCATGAGATGCCGGCACTTCAGGCCAGGGCATTAACCCACTGTGCCACAGCACTGGCCCCCATCAGGTGGGATTTAAGGCCTTGCCAGTCATGAAGCCCAGACCTATTAATCTCTTTACATAGGGTACATCATAAGGAAGGTGTGAACCTCCTTGGGAAGGCAGCCTGTTGACTTTCATTACCTAGCTGGCCTGGGAAGGGAGCTGGCCAGGTGAAGGCAGGTGACATCTCTAACAGGAAATATACAGTTATGCCTGTATTGTTGCTGATCCTACTTGTCTATTCCCACAGAAGCAGTGGTTACTTTGGTAGCTGGGCCAAATGAAGGGCTTTGCAGCTTGGAGCCAACTAGTTTTGCAGCTCTGACCTGGGAATCCTTTGAATCCAAAGCAGTTCCATTTTCAGTGACCCAACTCTTGGCAGGCAGAGCTTCCAGGGCTCTTCATAAGCAGAGTTCTGCTGAAACCCTGGCTTCCTATATAAACAACTACAGTGGACTTACCTGTTGAGTCTCCTTGATGGCAGATCGCTGTGTAGAGCAGCCATTAATTGGCCTGTCACCTGTGTTTACATTGCTTCTGCTGCCCAGCCTTCTCTTTCTCCTGGTTTTTGTTAAGGCAGACCAGAGGGAACCTTCTAGAAATTCAAGTCAAAGCGGTGCTCAAGTTCCAACTCTAATTTTTGATGGTCTGAACTAGAAGACTATGGTAGGATTTTATAAAACATTTACCTCTTTTAGACCTCTGGGCCTTTCACATTAACATAACCATCATGTCTGGTAACACAAGACTTTTGGATATGTATATCATTAGCATTGTACAGCATAATAACTTAAAATTTAGCACCTCTAGCCGGCACTGCGGCTCACTAGGCTAATCCTCCGCCTGCGGCGCCGGCACACCGGGTTCTAGTCCCTGTGGGGGCGCCAGATTCTGTCCCGGCTGCCCCTATTCCAGGCCAGCTCTCTGCTGTGGCCAGGGAGTGCAGTGGAGGATGGCCCAAGTGCTTGGACCCTGTACCCCATGGGAGACCAGGATAAGTATCTGGCTCCTGCCATCGGGTCAGCGCGGTGCACTGGCCACAGCGCGCTGGCCACGGCGGCCATTGGAGCGTGAACCAATGGCAAAAGGAAGACCTTTCTCTCTGTCTCTTTCTCTCTCTGACTGTCCATTCTGCCTGTCAAAAAAAAAAAAAAATCAAAAAAAAAATTTAGCACCTCTTCACATCTTTACCTGTAATATAATCCAAATAGCCTGATTAGTTGATGTCTCTACAAGATGAGAGCCATATAATCTTTGACATTTCCAGGGACCCAATTGGAAATATCAAAATCCAAAGAATTTGGAACTTTGATTTTTTTTAATGCCTGTTAAGGATGCCAAAGGGGTTTAAAGTATCTGGTAGAAACAGGATCCTTTAACATCATGATATAATATAGACCAGATTTGATCGCTGTTACAAGGTGGTTACTCAAATGTTTTAGAATAAGCATATGTTTAAACAAACTATAAGTCTTAATAAAAACTCAGCTATTTTAAATAATCAGAACTTAACAGAAACCTTAAGAGAACATAATATATTACTTTAACAGAACACAAAGTTTGTGTCTCTTTGGTCATTCCAAAAATCAGAAATAAAACCTTAAATTTAAGAGCTAGTGCATGGAATCATAGCACATATCTTGGAATAGTTTTAACAGATTCAGAACTAGAGAAGTGAGAATAGTTTACTAGGGCTGGCTAGAAAACTGACAAAGAGTCATCAATTAACTCAAACTATTTTATTTATTTACTTATTTGATAGGTAGAGTTACAGACAGTGAGAAAGAGAGACAGAGAAAGGTTTTCCTTCCATTGGTTCACTCCCCAAATGGCCACTATGGCCAGAACTACACCAAAATGCCATGCGGGTGCAGGGTCCCAAGCACTTGGGCCATCCTCCACTGCCCTCCTGGGCCACAGCAGAGAGCTGGACTGGAAGAGGAGCAACCGGGACAGAATCTGGTGCTCATATGGGATGCCAGCACCGCAGGTGGAGGATTAACCTACTGTGCCACCACAATGGCCCCTAACTCAAATATTAAAAGGAGATGTTACAGTTTTTAAACAGATTTTTAAGAGGATTTCAAAATATTGTAAAAATCTCATTGCTTTAACAGAGGATCAGATTCCAGTTCCATGTCAGATAATAGCCTTTGCTTTCCACCTGCTGATTTCCTTGATTTTCATTTTGAAATAATCCTTTAGAAATCTCCAAATTAAGATAACATTTTCTAAATAAGATAACATATCGAATTTCAACCTTAGTTACTTTCAAGTGGTGTTGAACTATTTTCAGGTGGACAATTTCTGAATAGATTGAGTTCCTGGATCTGGGCTTCAGTGTGGCCCAGACCTGGCTGTTGTGGCAATATGAGGAGTGTACAAGTAGATGGAATCTCTCTGTCTCTCTCTCTCTCTCTCTCTCTGACATTCAGCCTTTCAACTAAACAAATAAAGAACTTGTAAAAAAAATTATGTGAGATAGTTTATTAACTCACAGCCTCATTTTTTTAAAATATTTGTTTGTTTATTTGAAAGGCAGAGTTAGAGAGAGGCAGAGGCAGAGAGAGAGAGAGAGAGAGAGAGAGAGAGAGAGATCTTCTATTCTATTCGCTGGTTGACTCCCCAGGTGACTGCAACAGCCAGAGCTGGGCTGATCTGAAGCCAGGAGCCAGGAGCTTCTCCTGGGTCTCCCACACAGGAGCAAGGGCCCAAGGAGTTGGACCATCTTCCACTGCTTCCCTGGGACATAGCAGAGAGCTTGTTCGAAAGTGGAACAGCCGGGACTCAAACCGGCTCCCATATGGGGCCATGGCGCCGGCCCTACAGCCTTATTTTATTTTTATTTAAAAAAAAATTTTTTTGACAGAGTGGACAGTGAGAGAGAGAGAGAGAGAGAGAGAGACAGAGAGAAAGGTCTTCCTTTACTGTTGGTTCACCCCCAATGGCCGCTGGGGCCTGCGTGCTGCGGCCAGCGCACCACGCTGATCCGAAGCCAGGAGCCAGGTGCTTCCTCCTGTTTCCCATGCGGGTGCAGGGCCCAAGGACCTGGGCCATCCTCCATTGCACTCCCAGGCCACAGCAGAGAGCTGGACTGGAAGCGGGGCAACCGGGACAGAATCCAGTGCCCTGACCGGGACTGGAACCTAGTGTGCCAGTGCTGCAGGCAGAGCATTAGCCTATTGAGCCACGGCGCCGGCCCCCTTATTTTTTAAATAGATGTTTATTTTCAGAAAAGTTCTAGAATCACATCAACATCGAGTAGAGTGTACACAGATTTCCCACATAGGCTCTAGCCTGACACACACTCACATAAACACACACACAGCCTCCCCAGTTATTAACATCCTCCACATCATAGAACAGTTGTTAAAACTGATTAATCTATCTTCCCACATCATGATCATCCAGTCTATAGTTTATATTAAAGTTGATTCTTATTGTACGTTCTATAGATTGAACACATGGAATAAACTGTTACTATATCCATAGAGTAGTTTCACTGCCTTAAATATCCTGTGTGTTCTGCATATTTTTCACTATCTTCCCAACCCTAGAAACCTCCAGTTTGGTGTGTTTGTGTTATTTCCTGTATCCACCATGTTGCCTTATTCAGAATGTCATAGAGTTGGCATCATGCAACACATACCCTTTTTACATTTACTTATTTCTTATTTGTTACTTATTTACTTATTGAAGCTTTATACTTAAGTTTCCTCTGTGTCTTTTCATACTTAATTATTTATTTTTAATATTTAATAATTTTCCATTGTCTGGTTGTACCACCATTTATTTATTCACTTATTGAAAGATATCTCAGTTGCTTCCAATTTTGCTAATTATGAATAAAGTTGCTATAAATATCCATGTGCTGATTTTTGTACAGACCTGTTTTCAACTGCTTTGGATAAACATTAAGAAGTGCAATTGCTAGCCAGAGTATGTTTAATTTAGTGAGAAATTCTCAAATAGTCTTCCAAAATAATTATACTATACTACATCACCATCAGCAATGAAAGTGTTCCTTTTACTTCACAACCTCACCAGCATTTATCATGGTCAGTGTTCTGGATTTCAACCATTCTAATCACTGTGTAGTAGTATGTAATAATTGTTTTAAATTTTACTTCCCTGATAACATATAATGTGGACCATATTTTTGTATTCTGATTCTCCATCTGTATATATTCTTTGGTGAGGTATTTATTAAATACTTTGGTCCAGTTTTTAGTCAAATCATCTTTATTGCTTTTTAATTATTGAGCTTTAAGGATCTTTTCTTTATTTTGGATAATATTTCTTCATCAAACAGGTCTTCTGTTTCTATAAACATCATCTTTTACAGAGCAGAGAGTATTTTTTTTAAACAGATTTACTTATTTTTTTGAAAGGCAGAGTTACACAGAGAGAGGGAGAGACAGAAATACATCTCCCATATATAGTTCACTCTGCAAATGGCCAGTGTGTCCTGGGCTAGGCCAGGAAAAGCCAGAAGGCAGGAACTTCTTCTGGGTCCCTCACATGGATGGCAGCATCACAAGTGCTTGGTCCATCTTCTACTTCTTTTCCCATGCAAATTAGCAAGGAGCTGGTTCAGAAGTGGAGCCGCCAGGTTTCATATATGCTACTTTTGTTATTATTTCTAAAAGTCATCATTCAATCTAAAGTAATCTATATTTTCTCTTATGTTATCTTTTAGGAATTTTGCAGTTTTCATTTTAGGTTTATGTCTGTGATCCATTTAGAATACTTTTTTAATATAAAGAAAACAGACTTCATGCGTTCCATAGGCACAGTTCCTAGAAGACAATCACACTTCTCTCCTTCTCCCTCACCCCCAATACCCCTCCCTCTCCACTCTTCTTTCATAAGATTTTACAAAGACATAATTTTCCATTCTATATTCACAGGCTTAATGCATCACCAAAAATATTCAATAATTCACCAGCCATAATAATTCGTAAGTAAAAGGTAGGAAACCCACAGTTTCACAAGAGTGTATATAGGCCGGCGCCGCTGCTCACTAGGCTAATCCTCCACCTAGCGGTGCCGGCACACCGGGTTCTAGTCCCGGTCGGGGTGCCGGATTCTGTCCCGGTTGCCCCTCTTCCAGGCCAGCCCTCTGCTGTGGCCAGGGAGTTCAGTGGAGGATGGCCCAGGTGCTTGGGCCCTGCACCCCATGGGAGACCAGGAAAAGCACCTGGCTCCTGGCTCCTGCCATCGGATCAGCGCGGTGCGCCAGCCACAGCGTGCCAGCCGCGGCGGCCATTGGAGGGTGAACCAATGGCAAAGGAAGACCTTTCTCTCTGTCTCTCTCTCTCTCACTGTCCACTCTGCCTGTAAAAAAAAAAAAAAAAAAAAAAAAAAAAAAAAAAAAAAAAAAAAAAAAAAAAAAAAAGAGTGTATATAAGGGCTAAAAACAACCATAGCACAGGATGTCACTTTCATTCTTATACATATTTTGTATTCTAATTTTACTGCCATGTATCAGAAAAAACATGATATTTGTCTTTTTGAGACTGGCTTATTTCACAAAGCTTAATAGTTCCAGTTACACCCATTTGTTTTAAAAGACAAGATTTTATTCTATCTTAGAGCAAAGTATTATCCCATAGAGTATGTACACCACATTTTCTTTATCCAGTCATCAGTTTATGGACATCTGGGGTGATTCCATATCTTATATATTGTTAATTGAGCTGAAATAAACATGGGGATACAAATAACTTTCATATGCTGATTTCATTTGGGTAAATTCTCAGCAGTTGATGGCTGGGAATATGGTGGATCTATTTTCAGATCTATGAGGAATCTTCATACTGTCTTCCATTGTGGTTGCACTAGCTTAGATTCCAACCAATAGTGAATTAGAGTATCTATTTCTCCCAAATCCTCATGAGCACTTACTGGTTTTTGATTTTCGGATGATAGCCGTTCTAATTTGGGTATGGTTAAGCCTGATTGTCTTTTGATTTACATTTCCCTGATGATCCTGAGCATTTTTTCATGTTCTGTTGGCCATTTGTATTTCATCTTTTGAAAAAGCATGTTTGTGTCCTTTGCTGATTTCTTAACTGGATTGTTGGTTTTGTTCATGTTGAGCTTCTTGAGCTCTATAGATCCTGAATATTAATCCTATATCAGATGCATAACTTGCAAATATTTTCTCCCATTCTTTCAGTTATTGCTTCACTTTGTTGAGTGTTTCCTTTGTAATACAAAGCTTCTTAGATTGATGTAATCCCATTTGTCTAATTTTGCTTTTATTTGTGCTCCTAGGGTCTTATCTTTTTTTTTTTTAAATAAATTATTTGTTGATTTGAGAGGTGGATTTACAGACAGAGAGGGGGAAATGAAAGAAAGATTTTCCATCTTCTCATTCCCTCCCCAAATGTCTACAACCTCTGGAGTTCAGCTGATCTAATGTCAGTAGCCAGGAGGTTCTTCCAGGTCTCCAATGTGGATGCAGGCGGCAAAAAATGGGTCTTGTTTTGTAATCTATTCAGCTAGTTTATTTCTTTTCATTGGAGAATTTAGGCCACTTACCTTCAAGGTCATTAGTGATAAGTAATGAATTAGACCTGCCATTTTTTCCGTAAATAGTCCTATTTTTTTTGCTGTGAATTTCCTTTGTACTTCTACTGGATTTTCTGTCTTCACATTCTTTCACAATGGTGACTATCATTCTCTATTTCTGTGTGTAGCACATTCTTAAGGATCATTTGAAAGGCTGCCAGAATGGTGATAGATTCTTTCTTTTTTTTTTTTTTTTTTTTTTTTTTTTTTTTTTTTGGACAGGCAGAGTGGACAGTGAGAGAGAGAGAGACAGAGAGAAAGGTCTTCCTTTGCCGTTGCTTCACCCTCCAATGGCCGCCGCGGCCAGCGCGCTGCAGCCGGCGCACTGCGCTGATCCGGTGGCAGGAGCCAGGAGCCAGGTGCTTTTCCTGGTCTCCCATGGGGTGCAGGGCCCAAGCACCTGGGCCATCCTCCACTGCACTCCCTGGCCATAGCAGAGAGCTGGCCTGGAAGAGGGGCAACCGGGACAGAATCCGGCGCCCCAACCGGGACTAGAACCCGGTGTGCCAGCGCCGCAAGGTGGAGGATTAGCCTATTGAGCCACGGCGCCGGCCGATAGATTCTTTCAATTTCTGTTTGTTTGGGAAGGTCTTTATTTAATCTTTATTTATAAATTGTTAGTTTTGCTGGGTACAGTCTTCTGGGTTCATAGGTTGGTTGTTTGTTTCTTTTAGGACATGCATTACTTATCTTTTAGCCTGTAGGGATTCTGATGAGAAATCAGCTCTGAGTCTAACTGGAGATATTCTGATTATCATTGGGTGTTTCTCTCATGCCCATTTTAGAACCTTTTCTTTATATTTTAATGTTGAAAGTTTGACTATAATGTGTCATAATGAAAATCTTTTCTGATCATGTCTATTAGGAGTTTATGTTCTTTGTGTACTTGAAGGTCCCTATTTTTCTCCCAATTAGGGATATTTTCTGACAATATTTCACTGAATAGGTTATCTAATCTAATATTTGTTTCCACACCTCCATAACTCCCAAGACATTTATGTTTGGTCATTTGACAGAGAGTATTTTGCAAATCTCAAAAACTATTTTCAGTTTCTCTAGTTTTTTCATCTTTTTTAAGAATTTATGTATTTATTTTAGAGGTAGAATTCCAGACAGATAAAGGAAGAGAGAAAGAGAGAGAGAGAGAGAATTTTTCATCCTCTGGTTCACTTCCCAAATGGCCACAACTGCTGGAGCTGGGTCGATTTGAAGTTATGCATGAAGAGCTTCTTCCAGTCTCCCACACAGGTGCAGGGGCCCAAGCACTTGGGCCATCTTACACTGCTTTCCCAGGCCATCAACAGAGAGCTTGATAGGAAGAGGAGCAGACAGTACATGAACCAGTGCCCATATGGGATGCTGTCACCTCAAGTAGAGGCTAAAGCCACTACACCACAGCATGAGACTCTGTCTGTTTTTTTTTTGTTTTTTTTTTTTTTTTTTTTGGCTCTGACTGTGATATTTCTAAGGATTACAATTCTAGTTTGAATATTCTTTCTTCTGCCTCATCAATTTTGTTGTTAAGCTCTCCACTGTATTTTCTATTTGACATGTTAAGTTCTTCAGTTCTTATATTTCAGTTTGATTTCTTCCAATATCTCTATGTCTCAGCAAAATTTTTCATCCATGTCATGTTTGGATTTCTATATCTCATCTATTTCTTTTTATGTGTTTTTGAGTAATGTTATGATCATTCTTTTCAATTCCTTTTCATTAATTTCATTAATCTCTTCATCTTCACATTCTAATATTGAAGTATTGCTGTGTTTCTTTTGGGAAGTCATATTGTCTTCCTTGTTCCTGCTTCTTGTATTTCTGCATTTGTGGAAACACTTGTTTTTTCACCTCTTATGGCTACCTTTGAAATATGCCTGTGTTACTTAGTGGAGTGTCTGCTCTGTCAGTGCCTGTGTTACTTAGTGGAGTGTCTGCTCTGTCAGTGGATATCCAGAGATGTGTGCAAAGTGGGGCCAGGGAGCTCCAGTTCTCAAGAAAGGGGCAAGAATCAAGGCTGATGCCCAAGTTTGGCATGGTAAATCTCCTGTATTATTAGCAGGATAATACAGGATGTAAGTTATGAATCTAGATTTCATTTTTTGTACCTTGGTGTCCCAGAACCAGTTTTCAAAAAAGATTTATGTATTCATTTGAAAGACAGAGTTACAGAGAGAGAGGGGGGAGAGAGAGAGAGAGAGAGAGAGAATTTTCCATCTGCTGGTTCATTCTCCAGAAGTTTGCAATGGCCGGTGTTGTGCCAGTCTCATGCCAGAAGCCAGGAGCTTCATCTGGGTCTCCCATAAAGGTGCAGAGGCCCAAGCACATGGGTCATCTTCTACGACCTTCCCAGGCCACTAGCAGAGAGTGGAAGTGGAGCAACCCCAACTTGAACAGATCCCACAGGGATGCCAGCATTGCAGGCAGCAGCTTTACCTTCTACTCCACAATGCTGGCCTCTCAGAACCATTTCTTGCAAAGACTACCATTTCTTAATTTTACTGTCTTGTTCCTTTTTCAAATTCCATCTGTGTATATTTTTTGTCTGCTTCTGGACTCTCTGATCTGCCCATCTATTTTTTCACTAATACTACACTGCCTTAATTATGTTCTGTAGCTTAACCATAATTTTCGAAGTCAGCTAGTGTCAACCCTACAACTTTGTTCTTGAATATCGTCATGTTACTCTGGCTCTTTGTCCTCTCCATCTAGATTTTAGAATAAATTTGTCAGTATCCACAAAATAATTTGCTGGATTTTGATTATTATTGCATGGATTCTATATATCATGTTGGGAAGAAATTACATATTAATAGTATAGAGTTTCTTATCCATGAATATGCCATTATGCAATTTTTATTTAGCTATTTACTGATTTCTTTATCAGAATTTTATCATTTTCCCCATATAGATTTTGTACATATTGCATCCAATTTATATCTACATAATTCATTTTGGGGAGGTAAGTTAAATATCATTTGCTTTTCATTTCAAATTCCATTTTTTTCATTGTGGTAAATAGCAAAATGATTGTATATAAACATTTATTCCACAATCTTGTATTACCATCTTTTTATTTCCTGAAGTTTTGTTGTCAATTATTTTTAATTTCCTATATAGAATTTCATATTGTTTATCCAAGAATGATGTTTTATGTTTTATTTTATAGTTATAATTTCTTTTATTTTGTTTTCTTTTTTATCGCATTATCTAGAACTTACTGTATCATGGTAAAAAGGAGTGATTACAAGCTACATTCTGGTCTGTTCTTCATTTAAGTGAAAAGCTTCAATTAAGTTCCAAAAGCTTTCTCATTCAGTATGATGTTAATGGTAGTCTTTTTAAAATATTCTTTATCAAGTTAAGGAACTTTCCTTTTTTTCCTAGTTTACAAGGACATTTAAAATCATGAATACGTGTAGTATTTTTATGTTGTGGAGTTTCTTGAGTTCTTTGTAGATTCTGGTTATCAACTCTTTATCTGTTGCGTAGTTTGCAAATATTTTTTCCCATTCTGTCGGTTGTCTCTTCACTCTCCTGACTGTTTCTTTTGCAGTACAGAAACTTCTCAATTTGATGCAATCCCAACTGTTAATTTTGGCTTTGACTGCCTGCGCCTCCAGGGTCTTTTCTAGGAAGTCTTTGCCGGTACCTTTATCTTGCAGGGTTTCTCCAATGCTCTCTAGTAATTTGATGGTGTCAGGTCATAAATTTAAGTCTTTGATCCATGTTGAGTGAATTTTTGTGTAAGGTGAAAGGTAGGGGTCTTGCTTCACGCTTCTGCACATGGAAATCCAGTTTTCCCAGCACCATTTATTGAAAAGACTGTCCTTACTCCAGGGATTGGTTTTGGATCCTTGATCAAATATAAGTTGGCTGTAGATGTTTGGGTTGACTTCTGGTGTTTCAATTCTGTTCCATTGGTCTATCCATCTGTTTCTGTACCAGTACGATGCTGTTTTGATAACAACTGCCCTGTAGTATGTCCTGAAATCTGGTATTGTGATGCCTCTGGCTTTGTTTTGTTGTACAAGATTGCTTTAGCTATTTGAGGTCTCCTGTGTCTCCATATGAATTTCAGCATCAATTTTTCCAGATCTGAGAAGAAGGTCTTCGGTATCTTGATTGGTATCGCATTGAATCTATAAATTGCTTTTGGGAGAATGGACATTTTGATGATGTTGATTCTTCCAATCCATAAGCATGGAAGATTTTTCCATTTCTTGCTATCCTCTTCATTTTCTTTCTTTAAGGTTTTGTAATTTTCATTGTAGAGATCTTTCACATCCTTGCTTAAGTTTATTCCAAGGTATTTGATTGTTGTTTTTTTTTTAACTTTTATTTAATGAATATAAATTTCCAAAGTACGACTTATGGATTACAATGGCTTCCTCCCCATACCGTCCCTCCCACCCACAACCCTCCCCTTTCCCACTCCCTCTCCCCTTCCATTCACATCAAGATTCATTTTCGATTATCTTAATATACAGAAGATCAGCTTAGTATACATTAAGTAAGGATTTCAACAGTTTGCTCCCACACAGAAACATAAAGTGAAAAATAATAGATGATTTTTTTTAAATGATGATGAAATAAGATCAGACCTATTGTCATGTTTAATCCCAGTGAGAGTCAAGTTGGGAATTGATAATATCTTTTTTTTTTTTTTACAGAAGATCAGTTTAGTATGCATTAAGTAAAGATTTCAACAGTTTGCACCCCCATAGAAACACAAAGTGAAATATATTGTTTGAGTACTCATTATAGCATTAAATCTCAATGCACAGCACATTAAGGACAGAGATACCACATGAGGAGTAAGTGCACAGTGACTCCTGTTGTTGACTTTACCAATTGACACTCCTGTCTATGGCATCAGTAATCTCCCTATGCTCCAGTCATGAGTTTCCAAGGCTATGGAAGCCCTCTGAGTTCTCTGACTCTTATCTTGTTTAGACAAGGTCATAGTCAAAGTGGAGGTTCTCTCCTCCCTTCAGAGAAAGGTACCTCCTTCTTTGATGACCTGTTCTTTCCACTGGGATGTCACTCGCAGAGATCTTTTGCCAGAGTGTCTTGGCTTTCCATGCCTGAAATACTCTCATGGGCTTTTCAGCCAGATCTGAATGCCTTTAGGGCTGATTCTGAGGCCAGAGTGCTATTTAGGACATCTGCCATTCTATGAGTCTGCTGAGTATCTCACTTCCCATGTTGGATCACTCTCCCCTTTATTTATTCTATCGGTTAGTGTTAGCAGGTACTAGACTTGTTTATGTGTTCCCTTTGACTCTTAGTCCTTTCATTATGATCAATTGTGAACTGAAATTGATCACTTGGAATAGTGAGATGGCATTGGTACATGCCACCTTGATGGGATTGAATTGGAATCCCCTGGTATGTTTCTAACTCTACCATTTGGGGCAAGTCAGCTTGAGCATGTCCCCAATTATACATCTCTTCCCTCTCTTATTCCCACTCTTATGTTTAACAGGGATCACATTTCAGTTAATTTTCAACACTTAAGAATAACTGTGTATTAATTACAGAATTAAACCAGTCATATTAAGTAGAACAGACAAAAAAAACTACTAAGAGGGATAATGTATTAAGTTGTTCATTAACAGTCAGGGCTATGCTGATCAAGTCACCGTTTCCCATAGTGTCCATTTCACTTCAACAGGTTTCCTTTTTGGTGTTCAGTCAGTTGTCACCGATCAGGGAGAACATATGGTATTTGTCCCTTTGGGACTGGCTTATTTCACTCAGCATGATGTGTTCCAGATTCCTCCATTTTGTTGCAAATGACTGGATTTCGTTGTTTCTTACTGCAGTATAGTATTCTAAAGAGTACATATCCCATAATTTCTTTATCCAGTCTACTGTTGATGGGCATTTAGGTTCGGTCCAGGTCTTAGCTATTGTGAATTGATTGTTTTTGTAGCTATTGTGAATGGGATTGATCTTAGAAGTTCTTCCTCAGCCATGGCATTGTATGTGTATACAAAGGCTGTTGATTTTTGTGCATTGGTTTTACATCCTGCTGCTTTGCCAAACTCTTAAGAGATGGGCCAAGGACCTCAATAGACATTTTTCAAAAGAGGAAATTCAAATGGCCAACATACACATGAAAAAATGTTCAAGATCACTAGCAATCAGGGAAATGCAAATCAAAACCACAATGAGGTTTCACCTCACCCCAGTTAGAATGGCTCACATTCAGAAATCTACCAACAACAGATGCTGGCGAGGATGTGGGGAAAAAGCGACACTAACCCACTGTTGGTGGGAATGCAAACTGGTCAAGCCACTATGGAAGTAGTCTGGAGATTCCTCAGAAACCTGAATATAACCCTACCATACAACCCAGCCATCCCACTCCTTGGAATTTACCCAAAGGAAATTAAATTGGCAAACAAAAAAGCTGCCTGAACGTTAATTCTTATTGCAGCTCAATTCACAATAGCTAAGACCTGGAACCAACCCAAATGCCCATCAACAGTAGACTGGATCAAGAAATTATGGGACATGTACTCTATAGAATACTATATAGCAGTCAAAAACAATGAAATGTGGTCATTTGCAACAAGATGGAGGAATCTGGAAAACATTATGCTGAGTGAATTAAGCCAGTCCCAAAGGGATAAATATCATATGTTTTCCCTGATCGGCAATAACTAACTGAGCACCAAAGGGGAAATCTGTTGAAGTGAAATGGACACTATGAGAAACAGTGACTTGATCAGCCCTTGTTCTGACTGTTGATGTACAATGTAATACTTTATACCTTTTAGTATTTTTTCTTTGTTTTGTTCTAGTACTATTGGTTGAACTCTGTGATTAACACACAATTATTCTTAGGTGTTTAAATTTTAACTGAAAAGTGAAACCTGTTAAATATAAAAGTGGGAATAAGAGAGGTAGGAGATGTACAACTTGGGACATGCTCAATTGGACTTGCCCCAAATGGTGGAGTTAGAACAGTGCCAGTGGATTCCAATACAATCCCATCAAGGTGGAATGTACCAATGCCATCTCACTAGTCCAAGTGATCAATTTCAGTTCACAGTTGATCACACTGATAGGTCTAAGTGTCAAAGGGATCACACAAACAAGACTAGTGTCTGCTAATACTAACTGATAGAATCAAAAAGGAAGAGAATGATCCATCATGGGAAGCGGGATACACAGCAGACTCGTAGAACAGCAGATGTCCTAAACAGCACTCTGACCTTAGAATCAGCCCTTAAGGCATTTGGATCTGGCTGAAGAGCCCATGAGTACATGTAGAATTTTGAAAAATGCTTTTCAGCATCTATTGTATGATTAATGACTTTTTTCATTAGTCTATTTATACAGTATTTTATATTCAGTAATTTTCAAACATTAAACCATGATTATAATTCCTGGATAAATTCTACTTGGTCATGGTGGATAATTCATTTTACACATTGCTAGATTTTATTTGTTGATATTATGAAGAGAATTTTTGCATCTATGTTCATGGAATATATTTTTCTATAGGTTTTTTTTGTGTAATGTTTTGCCTATTTTTTGCATTAGTGTAATGTTGGCCTCATGAAATGAGTTATGAAGTATCCCCTTTGTTCCTGTCATCTTGAAGAAATTTAGCTTAATTTTTTTACTTTGATATTTAATAGAATTCAACAATGAATCTCTTTGAGCATGGTTTTTTGAATTCAGAGAGCCATTAATTACCAATTCAGTATATTTAATACATGTAGGCCTATTGAAAGTGCCTCTTTCTTCTTAAAAGAAACCATTTGTTTCAGGGAATTGCTCCATTTCCTCTAGGTTATTTTGCGGACATTGATTTTGCTCATAGTGTTCCTTCATTGTCATTTTAGTGTACATAAAGTGGTGATACCACTTCAGTCATATATATGTGTAATGTATATGTACACGCAAATTATACATTATATGTGATTTGTTTTAAAAATCATGAAAAATTTATATGTTCTAGAGGCTGACAGAAAGAGATTCCATTTGGTGGTTCACTCCCTAGCTGCTCACAATTGGCAGAGTTGGGGTAGGTCAGTGCCTGGAGCTAGGAACTGCAACCAGATCTCCCACAGGGATTGCAGGGCCCCCAAAACTTGGTAAATCAGTTGTGCCTCCAAACATCTGCATTAATAGGGAGCTGGAGACAGGAGCTTCAAGTGCATATAGAAACCAGACACTGAGCGATGTGATGTGTCTTCACTGGTCTTAACCACTAGACCAAACATCCTCTTCTGATAGCCATAGTTTTTGTCCTCCTTTTTGTTGTTATCATTACTAACAGCCTCACTATTTTATTGACATTTTTGAAGAACCAGGTTTTTGATTCATTGATCTTATCTATTTATTTTCTATTTTCATTTCTCAGGTGGAACTTAATTGACTGATTTTAGATCTTCCTCTTTTGTCCTAACATATGCACTCAGTCCTCAATTTCAAGTATGGCTTTCACTATATCCCTCAAAATTTGATGCATTGTGTTCCAATTTCATTTTATGAATATTTTAATTTCTTATGAAATATCTTATTTGTCCAAGGATAATTTGGAAATATATTTGTTTTGTTTCCAAATATTTGGAGACTTTCTAGCTATCTTCGGGTTATTAATTACAAGTTTAATTCCTTTGTAGTCTGAGAGCAGACATTATATGAATTTTGTTCTTTTAAATGTCTTAAAGTGTGGTTTGTGACCCAGATTGTGCTGTATTTTGGTGAATGTTCCAGGAAAGTTTGAAAGGAATGCGTTTTCTGTTCTTCTTAAAGTAGTTTACAGAAATCAGTTATAGTCAATTAATTGATGGTGCTATTGGATGGGTTTAACTATGCCCTTGATTTTTTTTCCTGATGGACCTGCCTACTTTTGATAGATGGGTGTTGAAGTGTCCAACAATAATAGTGTATTCATCTATTTTTCATTGCAATTCTATCAATTTTTGCCTAATAAATTTTGATGATCTGTTTTGGTTCACATGCTCATTAAAGATTATTTTATCTTCTTGGAGAATAAACATCTTTATCATTACATAATAAATTCTTTATCCCTGATTGCTTTCTTTACTTAGAAATATGATCATTCTAAAAATTAATATTGCTATACTATTTTTTGTTTCATTAGCATGACATACCCTTTTCTTTCTATTTTTCTTTAATGTATATGTGTCTTTGTATTTAAACTGGGTTTCTTTTAGACAGCTTAAAATTGGATTGTGTTATTCAACCCAATCCAACAATCTTTTACTTGACATAATTGGACCATTGCCGTTCAAAGTGGTTATCAGTCTAGTTTATATCTACTGTATGTTGTCTGCTTGTTGCTCTTATTCTTTCTTGATATTTTTGCTTTGCACATTTTTCTGCACTTTGTGTTTTCAACTTAGCATTTTATATAATTCCACTTTCCATGCTTTTTTTAGCACATCTATTAAACCCCTCTCTCCTTTATTCAGTGGTTGCTTTAGATTTTGAGTCATTTACAAGTAATCAAAGTCCACTTTCAAATCACATTATACTGTTTCATGGATAGTAAGTGGCACTGAATAATAACAATAATAACAAAATAATCCTCATCCTTTTCTCTACTGCCTTTATCATTTTTGCTACTCATTTCATTTATATGTAAGCACATAAACATAAACACACATAATTAATAAGCTATCGATATCATTATTATGAACAAATCATGTATTCAGCTCAATTAAGAATAAGAAAATAAAACTGCTTATTTCACCCTAACCTATTCCTTTCTGTTTTATTTGTTTTTTTTTTTTTTAATATTTGTTTTATTTATTTGAAAGAGTTACAGAGAGAGAGAGAGAGGGAGAGAGAGATCTTCCATCCACTGGTTCATTCCCCAAATGGCTGCAATGGCTGAGACTGGGCCTGGCCAAAGCCAGGAGCCAGGAGTTTCTTCAGGATCTCCCACAAGGGTTCAGGGGCTCAAGGACTTGGGCCGTCCTCTGTTGCTTTCCCAGATACATTAGCAGATGGATCCCAAGATGATGGAGCAGCCAAGACTTGAATTGTCACTGACATGGGATGCCAATGCTGCAGCCAGCTACTTAACCAGGTAAACCACAATACCAGTGCCAACCTATTCCTTTTTGATGCTATTGCTTCCTTTACAAAGAATTGAGCTTCTAACTGAAATATTTTTTGTTTTCTCTAAAGAACTTCTTTAAACATTTCTTGCAAGGTATTTCAACTGGCAACAAACTCTCTCGATTTTTTTTTTGGTCTTGGAAAATGTAATTTTTTCCTTAATAGAAGGGATAGAATTTTTGGTTGGTGTTTAGTTCTCAACCATTTTAATAAGACACTATAGTCTCTTCGTGCTGCAGGGTTTCTGATAATTCAGACACAGTTCTTGTCTTTGCTTTTCTATGGGCAAGTTCCTCCAGTCGCTCCCCTCAAACATTTATTAGGATTTTTCTTTGCTTTTGATTTTGTGTAATTTGAAATTGATACACTTAGGTACAATTTATGGAGGCATTTGTTTTTCTTGGTGTTTTCTGAATTCCCTGGGTCTATGATTTGATGTCTAACATTGATAAGGTGAAATTCTCAGTAGTTATTTTTCAAAGCTATCTTGTGTTCCTCTCAATATTTGCTGTTTTTTATATCTAATTATTCTGGTTTTTCCATTACATTTATGTCACACCTTATGTGTTTATTCCACAAATCTTGAATATTCTACTGTTGCTGTTGTTTTCTAGTCTTTATGTTTCTTTTCTGTTTTCAAATTTGCTACTAAGATACCCTCAATTTCAAAAACTCTTTCTTCAGTACTATCCTAACAGTGAGCTTGTCAAAGGTATTTTTCATTTCTTTCTTTTCTTGTTATTTATTTGACAGGTAGAGTTATAGAAAGTGAGAGAGAGAGACAGAGAGAAAGGTCTTCCTTCCATTGGTTCACTCCCCAAATGGCCGCTATGGCCGGAGCTGCGCTAATCCAAAGCCAGGAGCCAGGTGCTTCTTCCTGGTCTCCCATGCGGGTGCAGGGGCCTCAGTGCTTGGGCCATCCTCCACTACCCTCCTGGGCCACAGCAGAGAGCTGGATTGGAAGAGGAGCAACTGGGACTAGAACCCGGCACCCATGTGGGATGCTGGCACTGCAAGTGGAGGATTAACCATATGAGCCATTGCACCGACCCCTATTCTTCATTTCTCTTACCATATTTTTGATCTCTAGTATTATTTTTGTAGTTTTTAAAATGTCAATTTCTCTACTTATTTTATCCATATGTTCTTATATATTGTCTACTTTACCTACTAGAGTCCTTAGCATACTAATCATAATTATTTTGAATTCCTGGTCTGATAATTCCAATATCCCTATGATATCTTAGTCTGGTTTTGTTCCTGGAGACAGCAGGAACAGAGGTTCTTGTACTCTTCTAAGAAAGTAATTTCAGATGTAAAGACTACATTAGAAAAAAAAAAGCTGGTGCCGCGGTTCAATAGGCTAATCCTCCACCTAGCGGCACCGGCACACCGGGTTCTAGTCCCAGTCGGGGCGCCGGATTCTGTCCCAGTACCCCTCTTCCAGGCCAGCTCTCTGCTATGGCCCAGGAGTGCAGTGGAGGATGGCCCAAGTGCTTGGGCCCTGCACCCCATGGGAGACCAGGAGAAGCACCTGGCTCCTGCCTTCGGATAGGCACGTTGCCATTGGAGGGTGAACCAACGGCAAAAGGAAGACCTTTCTCTCTGTCTCTCTCTCTCACTGTCCACTCCGCCTGTAAAAAAAAAAAAAAAAAAAAAAAAAAAAAAACAAAAAACTACATTAGCAGTAAGCAAGCTAGTAATGTAATGAAAATAATACACCTGGCAGGTAGTCATCTCTACTAGAAAAAGTAGGAAAGACATGAAGACTATTGTTTATCACATATTTTCCAAAGTATAAAATAGTATTTTATGGATAATAACAATAAACCTATATTTGCATAGTCCTTAATAAGTTTATACAGTCAGACCTATATTCCTTTTCTGAATTTCATGATAAAAATCAGAATTTATGGAATTATTATTTTTTTAACTTTTATTTAATAAATATAAATTTCCAAAGTACAGCTTTTGGATTACAGTGGCTCCCCCCACCATAACTTCCCTCCCACCTGCAACCCTCCCAACTCCTGCTCCCTCCCCATCCCATTCACATCAAGATTCATTTTCAATTATCTTTATATACAGAAGATCAATTTAGTATATATTAAGTAAAGATTTCAACAGTTTGCACCCACACAGAAACCCAAAGTGTAAGGTACTGTTTGAGTACTAGTTATACGGTTAATTCACATTGTACAACACATTAAGGAGAGACATCCTACATGGAAAGTAAGTGCACAGTGACTCCTATTGTTGTTTTAACAATTGACACTCTTGTTTATGGCATCAGTAATCACCCTAGGCTCTTGTCATGAGTTGCTAAGGCTATGGAAGCCTTTTGAGTTCACCAACTCTAATCTTATTTAGACAAGGCCATAGTCAAAGTGGAAGTTCTCTCCTCCCTTCAGAGAGAGGTACCTCCTTCTTTGATGGCCCGTTCTTTTTACTGGGATCACACTTACAGAGATCCTTCATTTAGGTTTTGTTTGTGTGTGTGTGTGTGTGTGTGTGTGTGTGTTTTGCCAGAGTGTCTTCCCTTTCCATGCCTGAAATGCTGTCATGGGCTTTTTAGCCAGATCCAAATGCCTTAAGGGCTGATTCTGAGGCCAGAGTGCTGTTTAGTACATCTAAAGCTGTGTATCCCGCTTCCCATGTTGGATCGTTCTCTCCTTTTTAATTCTATCAGTTAGTACTGGCAGACACTAGTCTTGTTTATGTGATCCATTTGACTCTTAATGCTATCGTTATGACCAATTGTGAACTGAAACTGATCACTTTGACTAGTGAGATGGCATTGGCACATGCCACCTTGATGGGATTGAATTGGAATCCTGTAGCACGTTTCTAACTCTGCTGTTTGGGGCAAGTCCAACTGAGCATGTGCCAAACTGTACATCTCCTCCCTCTCTTATTCCCACTCTTGTATTTAACATGGATCATGGATGCTTTTTAGTTAAATTTAAACACCTAAGAATAATTGTGTATTAATTAAAGAGTTCAACCAATAGGCCGGCGCCGCGGCTCACTAGGCTAATCCTCCGCCTAGCTGCACCGGCACACCAGGTTCTAGTCCCGGTCGGGGCGCCGGATTCTGTCCCGGTTGCCCCTCTTCCAGGCCAGCCCTCTGCTGTGGCCAGGGAGTGCAGTGGAGGATGGCCCAGGTGCTTGGGCCCTGCACCCCATGGGAGACCAGGAAAAGCACCTGGCTCCTGGCTCCTGCCATCGGATCAGCGCGGTGCGCCGGCCGCAGCACACTGGCCGCGGCGGCCATTGGAGGGTGAACCAACGGCAAAGGAAGACCTTTCTCTCTGTCTCTCTCTCTCACTGTCCACTCTGCCTATCAAAACAAAAAAAAGAGTTCAACCAATAGTATTAAGTATAACAAAAAATACTAAAAAGGATAATGTATTAAGTTGTTCCTCGACAGTCTGGACAAGGGCTGATCCAGTCACTGTCTCTTATAGTGTCCATTATCACAAACTATAAATGTAGGATATAAGGCTCACAGTGGGTCCCTTATTTTTCCTAGATCTCATAGTTGAATGGAAGACAGAGTCAGAAGTGTGCCTCAGGCCTCTCCTTTTACAGCATGCTCTACCTTAAGGCCCCAGTCCTGTTATAATACCATTTCCTTACTTGTTTTGGCAGAAAGCTTTGTCTTCCTTGGCTTATCACATAGCAAACAACTACATCATTGAATATAGGTATTATAGCACCAGCACTTCTGAATGAAAAAGGTAATCATGCACAATGTTTTAATGTTTGACTTAGGAAAGAATGTTCCATAGTTGTCAGACAAATGCTCTATTAACAGCATTATTCTAATATTACCAAGTACTAATTTTCCTTTATTTTTTTTTCAATTTCATTCAGCTAATTAGAGCTGAGCTAGGTAAGACAGCAGCGTCATTAACAATTATCACCCATATTCTTAACACTTTTTTTAAAAAATTATTTTATTTGAAAGGCAGGGTTACAGAAAGAGAGAGACAGAGAGAGAGAGAGGTCTTCCATCTGCTGATTCACTTCCCAGATGGCTGCAACTGCTGGAGCTGGCCAATCTGGAGCCAGGAACCAGGGTAGGGGTTTCTTTTGGGTCTCCCATGTGGGTGTAGGGGCCCAAGGTCCTGGGCCTTCTTCTACTGCTTTCCCAGGCTTTAACAGAGAGCTGGATAGGAAGTGGAGCATCCTGGACTTAAACCTGTGCCCATTTGGAAATCCAGCAATGCAGGCGGCAGCTTTACCTGCTACATCACAGTACTGACCATAATTTTCCTTCATAATTCATTTTTTTCCTCATGGTTCTCTGGGTTTGAATACTGCCAGACCCACTTGGCATTTATAAAAGCTTTCTTTTGCACACAAAAGTTGGCAGGCACATTTATGAGACAAATGCAAGAGGTACTATGGCATTTATGAGGCTCAGAGTATTAGAAACATATGATTGCTGATGACAAACAGACTAAAATAAAAACTGAAAATGTGCACAACATGCCTCTGATTTGCTAAAACTGTGATGTGGGAAGATTGGAAAGGCTTGGTTTGTTGCCTGTATTATAAAGGATCTTCTTACCAACATGAAAATAACAAAAGAATTTAAGTATGACTCTAAATATTCAAAATACTCATGGATAAAAATATAACACATTAAACATGTCTATTTTTGTGTTTTTCTCAAAATAAATACTTTCCAATAAATATTTAGAACTATTGCTACAGTTTTGAGATAGGGAAAATCTTATGTTGCACAAAATATGCTCTCTGCACTAGATGAAAAAGATTTAAAAGAAGAGATAATTCTTTTCACATGTTTTTTATCTTTTTATAACAGTCTATAAATTAAGGTCCTCACAATACAGATGCATAACCTTAAGAGATGACATGTGGGGTTATACAGCTAAATTGGCAAGGCTTTTATTTGGTTTAAATGAGTTGCATTAAACATCACTGGTATCTTGTGGAGCTCAATTAATCTTCAGGTTTCTGCAGATCACTAGAGCTAGAAACTCCTTGCCCTCCGATGATTCCTGTCTCTCTATTCATCTTCAGGTGGCAAGTCCTAGCTCCTGCACCTCTCTAATGCTTAGGTTCTCCTTCTCTACTGTTGTTGCTTCAATAACAGCTTCCCAGGAGTAATTCTGGCTACATTAAAATAATAAATAGTGTGGCCTTCTAACAAATCTTCCCACAATACCTACAATAAAGTTCATATGTGATGTTCAGATTATTTCTTATGGAGTATAATTTCAGTAAGAAATTTTCCTTCCCTAATCAAAAATTGCAAGCCTATAAGCAGCCCAAGACAGAATTCTGTACAGTCTGAAAATTTTTACTGTGCTACTCTTCTTGTTTCGTATGCTGTGCCTCAGTTATTTATGTATGAATTTTGGTTACTTGAGTACACTCAAAACAGTAAAATAGTAGGATACATGTCTAATTAGTCTTTCTAGCCATTGCATTTTGTTTAACACTGAGTGGTTTATTTTTGTACTTATCAAGATTAATTCATATGCATCATAGCCAATTTCTTTTGAGTCAAATATTATATTTGATATCAGTGCATAACTACATTTTAATTATGCAAATATTATAAATTTATAGATATTTCTTCATTTTTTAAAAATATTTTTTGTTCATTAGAGTCATAGAGGCGGAGAGAGAGAGAGAAAACTTCTATTTGCTAGTTCACTCCCTAAATGCCAGCAATGTTTAAGGTAGGACTGGGGCTATAGCCAGGGGTTAGGATCACAATCTAGGTTTCACACATGGGTTACAGGAACCAAATTACTTGAGCCATCATCACTGCTTCAAATGGAATGCATTGGCAGGCTGAAGTCAGGAGCCAGAGATGGGAATTGAATATAAGCATTCCGATGTGGATTCTAATTGTCCTAAGTGCTAGGCTGATGCCTCGTTCCCCTCATAACTCTGATACTTTGGAATTATCAGTATGGGCAATTAGTTAGGTAAAATTAGTGCACCAACAATACAACTGAAATTACAATCACCAGTGGATGTTATCTGTAATTTCATAAAGTGTAAACTTCATTCCTTGCTCTTATTCTACAAATCACCATTTACATAGCAGATGTGCATTGAAATTGTGGACCAATTATGTCACTTCTTTCAAAGTCTGTCAATGACTTGTCATGCATAGTTGTGATTCAGTTCACTCACAGAAGCAAAAGGTGTTGTGAATTACCTGCTTATCTCCCTGTGATGAACTCACATAACATTTTATAAAAATGAGTAATAAAAAGGGAAATGGCCAACAAAAATAAAATTGCAGTAAACAGTGGAATTGACATTTGCATGGATTGAAAATAAGCTTTTAGAAGAAACAGCTGACTATGGGAGTATTAACGTGCCACCATGCTAGAGACGCTCGATATACAGAGAGATGAAGTCAAGATGACTTATTCACATTAATGAAGAAAGTAGTTGTGATAAAAAGTTGACGATGTCCCAGAGGAACCATTGCCAACAAAACACTATATTTTAACAAAACTCACGCAGAGTGAACATATTGAAAACACAAAGGATAATGTTTCAGAAGTTTAGAAGTGTGATAATTATGTAAGGCATAAAGATGGCAGCTCTGGATCCAAAGTTGTAGAACAACAGGGAGAAGAGAAGTGATGTTCAACTACTCTTGTCAAGTATTCTAGAAAAAAAATGAAACTCTTTAATCTTTGATCTTTCTAATGGTCTAAATTACAGTCTTTTAAGTAAAAATCAATTTTATAGGCTTTTTTCATTACTTATACATTCAAAACTGAAATTTACAGAGCCTAATGTTAGGACAAACATTTTTATAGGTCAACGAATTATTGTAATTTTTGAAATTGGTTATTAAAATCATTTTGTAAAGTTTTAGTTTATGTGGTCATTTTTCACAACCAAAGTGACAGCTTCTGGTATATATGTGTGTTTATACGTGTATGTGTGTATGTGTGTGTGTGTGTATTCACATTTATGAATGCGTATGGGCAGTGGTGTGTATGTGTATTTGATGATATTCCTCTTGAAGACAAAAGTTAGGAATTTTTAAAATTGAAACTTAAATATACAGCTTTTTAAAAAGATTTTATTTATTTGAGAGGTAGAGTTACAGACAGAGAGAAAGGTCTTCCATCCACTGTTTTACTCTACAAATGACTGCAATAGCTAGAGCGGGGCCAATCTGAAGCCAGGATCCAGGAGCTTCTTCCAGGTCTCCCACGTGGGTATAGGGGGCCAAGCACTTGGAGCATCTCCCACTGCTCCCCTGGGCCATAAACAGAGCTGGATCAGAATAGGAGCAGCCAGGACGTGGTACAGTCCCCATGTGGGATGTCGGCGCCGGAGGTGGAGGCTTAGCCTACTGCACCACAGCACTGGCCCCTGTATACTGTTTTAACATGTGCAGCCAATGTATAGATTACTAAAAAGGAATGTTATATAACCAATATTTTGTAAACATTGTAATATTTGTAAAGATTATATTATATAAACTTACTGGTGCTTCTCAGAGCTTTTTTTTTTTTTTCATTAAAATACAACTCAAGAGACATTTAAGCTGGTTAAACAGCCATGTGTGACTTCATATAGTCTAGTTTAGGTCAATATCTGTGATAAGTACGTACAACATGACAGTAACCATTTCTGGTACCTGCATCAAAAAAGAGTATTAATTGGCTTCTAGAGACAATTAGCAACGCACCAAAAAAGCCTAAATGCAATCATTAGATTCCTAGAAACAGGCTCTGCAGCACATTTCACCTACTGTAGTAATGTGGCTCATTTCCCTTTGTTTCTAATAGATATGAACAAACTACATTTGATAATAAAGGACATATTAAAATCCAATGTGCAAATAAAACATTAGTTTTCCCTTAGTGTTGAGTCTTTGAGATATAATTTGTCAACCTTTATTTCATGGTTAGTGTTTCCAAGAGTTATCCACCTGTATATATATGCCATTTAAAATAACAACAACAGCAAAACGCTTCTGCTACAAGAAATTTTGTCCACATATACAGCTAGCACTCTTTAATGAACTCATTAGGAAAGACAATGTTCAAATTATTTCAGTATCTTTAGTAACACAGAGTTATGCTACATGTGTCTTCAAAGATTAGCAAATTTCATAGAACTAGTAACAAAAAAATTACTTTCAGTAGAACTTTTAATGAATTACAAGGATTTTAACTTCTTCCTCCTGAAAAATAACTGTATACCTCAGGAAAACCAATGCTGCATAATGAGGATTCCTAGTTGAAGGAAAAGATTGACAGATTTCAGAATGTACAGTTAATTTAAAATTGTTTTTTACTTCTCAACAACTGCCTTTGAAAAGAACTATATGGTCTAGGAGTTCTTGCATAACTGTCATGAGAAAAGGCAAAAAGTGCCCAACTAGTTCCAGCACATGTTTAGATCACGTGGAATTCCAACGTTCTCTGAGGAGGCTTCCATGTTTCTCCCTAATTTTACCCTTAAAAATACATATCCCCTTGTACCACATTACCCACTGATCCACTCTCAACCAAATACCCCTAAAGGTAACACCCAAACAGGTTGAATTTCAGTCAATATCAACCCAACTGTAAAAAATACATAAATAGTTCTTCACTTTGCATAGTGAAATTTCATCATTTCCGATCAATTTTTCTTTTACAGATTTAAGGCATTAGTCCTTATTGTCACATTGCAAGACTTAAAGGAATTTCTGCTGTTTTCCAAACACCATTAATTTTGCAAATCACAATAAAACTATGTCTGATTTGGCTTAAAATCAGATAATTGACTATATTTTTTTTCCTTTTTTGTATATTGAAACATTCTTGTATACATCTCTAAGTACATAACATCATACGCTTTAGAAACATGAATTTGTTTTGAGGCAATCAAAACTCTCAGGTAGAAAAATAGAATCAGCAATTATAAACCCTTTAAAAACCTTCATTATCACTACTTCTGTTTACACAAATTTAAGGTTATGGGAGTTCAGTTGTAACTCACATTGTTATATGAGTTCCAACTAATAAACACAAACGTTCAGCTAAACTCAAGATTTTAGTGAAAGCAATTCTTCAAAGTGAAATATTTGTTATTCCTCAAGTCCATTTTTCTTTTCAGATGAAACATTTTCTTATATTGCATTGCTACAAATTCTAGAGACATGATGGAATTTTTCCTCCTGGAGCTACAAAGCTGTAATACGATACCAAGCATATTTATGCGACAGTGATACTGGCTGCTGGATTATGTCAAATTTCTTCCATTTATTACTTCAGATTTACCAGTAATTATGCACATTCTTTTAAGCCAGTTTGAATAGATTGAACATATATTACTTCTATAACTAGAATATAGTCTAAACAGAATAAGGAAATGAAACTATCCTCTTATGAATGAGAGTTGGGGGAATTTGGAGACCAGTGTGGGAGATATTAAGGCTGCTGGAAATTGTCTCCTTATATACCAAGGTTTGGAATTAAAGCAGCATAAGAATCTGCTTCTCTGATTAGGGGTGAGAATCATTTTCATTGTTGTAATCAGCTAGTGCCAGACAAGGACACAGCAGTCCAGACCATCTACACTAGCATTTTCAGCTACCCTCTTGAGTTCGGTATACCCTCCTTAGTAGGTGAGAATTGGAGTAGATCTTCAAGATCTGCAACACATCTGCAATTCTGTGCTTCTAGGACCTTCTTGTCAATTAAAAAAAGAGTTATACTTCTAGAATAACAAATGTTAAAATAATGTGTTGTATCATAACTGTCATCAACGAATACTGGACGAGATATAAGGATACTTACAAAAGTCAAAACCAAAGCCTTCCGAAATCATACAGCCTTGTTTGATATTGTGCCTATGCTTAGAAATGTTTGTGAGGGGAATGATTTGTATCTTTACTTAAAATCAGTGTTCATAATGAACACAATGTAACAGTTGGCCTGAGTTACTCCTAGCATTAAGTGGTCAACAGCATAGGTTCGTTTGTGTGTGCATGGGGATTCTTCAGATCTCAAATCCTTGGTATTCCATTTAGCAATTTGCTATGTCTGCCTCAGTTTCTTAAGTTTAGCCTTTATACAGTAGGTTATTTAGGAAGATGGACTTGGCTACAGTCTGTCACTCAGACTATGACCAGTTTAGCTTTAAGGAAAAAGACAGAGATGTTGGTTTCAATTAGGATGCAATGTGGTGGGCCCAGCTAGTTACTTTGGAAGATAGGCAGGAGAGGACTTCTCTTTCCTTTGTTGAATTTGATGTATCATTTTCATTAAGCCTCTGACATCTGGACCTAATCTTCCATTTGACTATTGAATGTCTTGATCTTTCTTTCAGAATCACAATCAGTATGGTATGTATCCTTAACATATTTTTGAAAAGATTTATTTATTTATTTGAAAGTCAGAGTTACACAGAGAAACGGTGAGGTAGAGAGAGAGAGAGATCTTCCATCTGCTGGTTTACTCCCCAGTTGGCCACAACAGCTGGAGCTGTGCTGATCTGAAGCCAGGAGCCAGGAGCTTCTTCCAGGTATCCATGGGTGCAGGGGCCCAAAAACTTGAGCCATCTTTCTCTGCTTTCCCAGGCCATAACAGAGAGCTGAGTAGGAAGTGGAGCAACCGGGACTCGAACTAGCACCCATATGGGATACCGGCACTGCAAGCAGTAGCTTTACCCACTATGCCACAGCACCAGCCCCTCAACATATTTTTGAGTTGTATTTAAGTAGAATGATAATGAAATTTATTGTCTCTCTCTCTCTCTATCTCCCTCCATTTATATATATATATATACACATTATATATATATATGTGTGTGTGTATATATATATACTTTTGCTAAATGTTACCTGCATATAACCGAACATTTATACATACAATCACCTCCATTAGAAATTTCTTTATTAGAAACGAGGCCTCCTATATGTGAGTCACAAGAGGAGAAATGAGAGGCACAGCCTCATCCCCAGATACCCATCAAAGGTGAAGAAAAAAAGGAGCACATTGTACTAACATCCAGGCCAAGAAGATTCCAGGAGTAGTCATTCAGTGCCTGTCAATACTGTAGAGCTTCATCGTGTGTCTCACGAAGAACACTTCAAACTGAAGGAAATTTTAATTTAACTGTAGCTACAGAACAAATATCTTCTACCTCCAAGAATAATGCACTGTTTTGGTGAGCTGACATATGCTGCCCTGCTTTCTTGCATGAAGAAGCCCCGGTTGCACTACATTAAATTTATGATTCCACTTGGGCCTGCCAGTGGAACTTGGGAAACAGGCACATAATGTCCCAAGCTGAAACCCTGCTTTCAAAATAACCCCATTTTGTGTAAAACTCAGCTATGCTCTTTAGCTTAAAACATCAACAACAATAACAACAGTAGCTGCTCTACATAAACCGTTTTCCGGCTCTGGGAGCTGAGATCCATTCTCAGCTGGCTGAGAATAAGTCATTTTATCTTCTACAAGTTGGATATCAAGTTTTATAGCTAAATGGAGGTTTTATTAAGCTTCATGTCTCATGAATTTGATTCCATGTCCATTTCTTAATTCCTTGCCAACAATTGCAAGATTGAAATTTCTTTATTATAAAATTCTGTTTTGCATTAACAATTCCCAAAGGAAGTCAAACTGAAATTTGGTCAGTTAATTTCTTCTCTCTCATTTCCTCAGTCATATCCTCACACGAATCTCATTTGGCTCACATCACCAGTATTATGAGATCCCACTACAGGGACTTTTTTTTTTTTTTTTGATGTTTCTGAAGCACATGCTTCCAGACTTCCTGGGATCCCTCATCAGACATAGTGGAATGTCTTTTGTGTCTCACTGTGTAATCTCCAGGGCCCCACGGAATGCGATTTTTATATACTGGAAGGATTTAAGAGGCAGAAAGTATTGCTACAGTGGAAGTTATCAGACCTAGAAGAAAGAATGATAGCTTGGAAAAAGAACTAACCAAAATGCTTTTCTAATGCTTTTCTATCGCCATGTATCAGGAGGGATTAGGGAAATGCACATGCATGCATCCGTGGACAACAAGGCAGATTAAACAACAACCTCGTGTTTTTTCAAGGGTGAGTACTGGAGGTCTTCTCTGAAAAACAAAACCTGGAAAGCAACAACTCAGCCTCACCCTTTGAGAACAACTTTACTGCTATTTGTTGTAGGTAAGGTCCCAGGCCAGAATCTGACACAATAATATATGTCCTTTAAAAATGCTCAGTGCAATGTGGCCCCAACAGGGAAAAACAGTGTAAATATTAAACTAATATTGTCAAAGTTTCTTTTATTCAGTACTTTTTCCCAAACAGTGTTGCCTTTGTCCATTCACTGTGAAGTTCCCATGCAAATTTTACCTAATGATTGACTGTCCAAAGATGACCATGCCCACAATGTGATTAAAACATTTTTTCTAAGGTTGGAAAATTGGTATTTTTAAGTCTGTAATTTCTTCTGTATTTGTGATCTAGAATTATTTCATATTTAGCTATTTTTCATTTCTCTTTTGTTTTTTCTTGTTCCTTTACCAGTACCACACTCTTTATTTACTGTGATTTTCTAATCTTTGTGTCTAGTAAGGAAACACCCTTTGACTTTTAATGAAAATCATTGCATCAAAATGGATGTGAATAACAATATGATTCACCAATATACATTTTAGAATAAATTTTATGAGTTCCTATAATGTCCAACTAAATATTTCTGTGGAATTGTATTGAATGTACAGATTAATTTGTGGGGAAATTAGCAACATTGTACAATAATGCTGGGTTGTCTTATCCACTAACGTATTACTTCATTTTAGAAAGAAGGAATATTTATTAGTGATGCTCCAATAGAATTTTAATTTTTGGTCATAAAAGCAGATGCTTTCTCCATGAAACTAATATCTAGATGATTTGTAGTTTTTGTTATACTGTAGATAGTCTTGGATTTTCTACTATATTTTATTTATTGGTTAAAGTTTGTATAAAGTGGTGGTTTCAAGCCTATCAAGAATAAGAATGTTCAGATCCTATTTCTGATCAATCTGAATTGAGTCTACATTAGTATGTGCCTATGCATTTACAGTAGTTTAGCTCTTTGATATACTGTACCTTTTAAGCTTATATTATTCCTATAATTCCTTTTGGTGTTTTTCACATGAGAGTATATGTTACTTCATGTTAAAATTGTACCATTCCTCTCTCTCTATCTCTCACTGTTTATAACTCTACATGTCAAATAAATAAATTAAAAAAAAGAAAGAAAATTGTATCATTGGCTTTTTCAAAGCTTTGTGTTTTTGATATATGTTTTTATTGTTTGACTCTCATATTCTCTGTTTATTGTTTTATGTATTTTACTATCAAAGATATGCTGTGACTTTTAAAACAAATCTGAGTACTTCTACCTTTTTGTTATTTTTCACCATTTATATTTAATTTACTCTTACTCATGTAGTAACTCCTGCATCTGCCTGTCTCTCTCTGTGTGTGTATGTATGTGTGTGTGTCTGTGTGTAATTGAGCTTTCCTGAGTTCCAAGGCCAGCCAGCAAGTACCAGCTGAAATTTGTGACTATAAGGGAGAAGAAATGTCTTTCTCATGACACCCCACTGGCAGCTGCTAGACCGGCCTTTCTCAGGACAATGTCAGAAAATGATTATTGCATACCTAAAATAATTTATTCCAGTTCTGTTACCTATTTTTAATACCTGGGAACTTATTCCACTTTCCTATATTCCTTAAATAATTTTATGTTTTCTGATGAATGCTTTAGGACACCTACCCTCACTGTATATTATAACTATTGCAGAATTAGTTAATAAATATCAATGCTTGAATATCACCTTAAAGTATTCTGCTTTAACTAGTGATCTGGGAATTGCTTTCTTTTAATTTGAGAGACAGAGAGTGAGTGAGAGAGAGTACATGCTTATCCACTGCCTCATTCTCTACACATCTACACCAGCTGGGGCTGGCCCAGGGCTGCAGACAGGAGCCAAGAACACAATCCAGATCTCCCACTTGGGGGACAGTGACTCAACTACTTGATTCATCACCATTGCGTCCAATAGTCTGCATTGGCAAGAAACTGGGCCAAGAGATGGAGCCGTGAATTGCACCCAGGAACTCTGATGTAAGATGTGGGCATTTTAACCACCAGCTAAAGTCTATTCCAGTAATTGGTGTTTTTAAAACTCCTCTCCATCCCTGTGAGTTTTAACATGCCGCCAGGGTTGAGAGCCACTGATTTAAAAATTTCAGTGTCTGTGATTCCTGATTTCCACCTGATACAAAGAGTAAAGTCCTACTCCCAGGATTCTACTCTACTTGGAAAGTTTTGGGAGCTTCCTACATTTTCTACAGTTCCTATACTTGGTCTTTGTGGTGTTGGGGCTGCCCTGAAATCCGGAACTGAACACTTGACAAACCCCATGCAACATTTGTGAATGCAGAGGACAGAGCTCTGGCCTGCTGAGATTATCCTGATAGGAACTTCTGTGTTAATGTTGACCAAGGCAATTAGGGGGAGTGAGATTTAGAATAAGGCGAAGGAGAACTTTGCTCCTGAGTTTATATATTTGTTGGCCACTTCCCATCTTAGGCTTCTATTTATCTTATCCAGGGATTTAAACTTCATTTCCCATGGGTTTTTCATAGGATTTCTTATTAGGTGTCTAATGAGTCTGTTAGATTTGTCCAACTCTACTGTGCCCTCTGCCATGTTGAATGCTTTTTTTGGGACCAGCATTTCCACTTAATTCTTTCCTACACTCCACATGGCCTTTGCCCATCTGCTACTGTGGATTTGCATGTTTATATGTCTTCTAGGCTAGTCTGTAATCTTGAGGGTCAGTGCCTTCATCTCTGGTAATTATTGATTCCTTTGTACCCCGAATGAGACTTTATACAGTGCACAAAATTATATTTTTCCATTCCCGTAGTCTTCAAATATTGAGGCTCTCCATCTCAAACAGCTTTGATTTTTAAACATTTCATTAAAATATTTAAAGGAATATTAAACAATAGCATGCACATTACTTCAAAAGATATGTAGATATTATGTCATTTAATAGGAGGTATGACTATAATGTTATGTTTAATACTTCTCAGTAGTCTAAATAAACTTGTAAATACCAACCTATTCTTAGCACTGGCAAAATCAGTTCTGAGATATTTTGCTTTCATGGCTTTCTACTATATATTGTTTTATAATACATAAAGCTCTGGTGGCAAATAGAGCCTGTACAGAAAATGAAACAGTTGAGTGTTTTTAATATAGAAAGAGAAAACCAAGGCCGAGCTTTGGAGGGAATAAATCAACTGCAGGACATACCAGCACCCTCAGGACACAGGCTCTGATGCCCTCAATTAGTCACAGAAGATGAAGAGTGAAGGTCATAGTGCACAGTAAAGAAAACATCTTGCAGTGGGCCTTCCAGCAGGCCTGGAGTCAATTATTTGCTTGAAGACATGGAGGTTGTCCTTGTGAAAGAATCAGCCTGAGAGGGGATCTTGTCTCCATGAGGAGAAGGGGAAATATGAAAACTGTAATCGGGTTTATGAACAACTCAGTGAACAAACCAACCAACTGAGGGCAGAGTTGAGGCAGAGAAATTTTGTGCGTGTGCATGAGAGAGAGAATTTTTTCTAACTAAACACTTGATAACTAAAATGAGTTTTTTTTCTCCCTTTAAGGAAATCTCATTACTTAAATGGAAATCATATTCACTTCTCTTTATTTATGGACACCACATTTACTCAATAAAGTTGGATCAGTATTGTTATTTTCTCTATACCTGTCAGTTTATTTGCTAAAATACCAGAGGATGGCTATAAATACAAAACAATTTTAATTTGTAACATAAGTATAAGATGTTAACTTTAGTTTTTCTTTAGAAAATGTAAAAAGGATAAATTGTCCCTGTGTATAATAGTAGGTACATCAATATGTTGTGTTAATTTGAAACATTAATATCTTTTTAGATTCAAAGGATACGGTCAATATAAATACATTAATTCTAAGTTAATTTTTTTATTCATTTAATTTCTGATAGCCAAAGGAATATCCAGATTTAAACTTTGTTCATGTTCTAAAATTAAGATAATTTTAACTTCACATGTAGCTTTAAGACATTCAGAAATAAAGCAAAAGTATGTATCTAACTGGTGAACTGAGCTGAAAAATTAAAAGCAAAGATACTACAATCAACTTAAAAGGGAACTCACAGATATAAATCAACTTGGCCAATGTCCTGCTTCACATAAAAGAATGAAAAGCCCTCTAAAAAATCTCCAGACTTTGGGGCTGGCAATGTGACCTAGCAGGTGAGGCTGCTGCCTGCAGTGCCAACCTCCCATTTTGGTGCCAGTGCTAGTCCCAGCTGTTCCGCTTCCAATCCAGGTTTCTGCTATGGCCTGGGAAAGCAGCTGAACATGGCCCAAGTCCTTGGGTCCCTGCACCCACATGGTAAACCCTGAAGAAGTTCCTGGCTCCTGGCTCCTGGCTTTGGATTGGCTCAGCTCTGCCCATTGCAGCTATTTAAGGAGTGAACCAGCAGATGGAAAATATCTTTCTCTCTCTTTCTCTCTCTCCCTGCCTCTGCCTCTCTGTAATTTTGCCTTTCAAATAAATATATAATTTTTTTAAAAAAATCTCCAGACTTCAGCAAAGAACACTTTGGAAAGGTAATTTTTCATCTTTTTTATGAAACAAGAAAACCTTGTATTTTCATTTATGTAAACTGTGAAAATTTTAAACAAGATAGAATATGGATTACTAATACAACTTTCTCTTGAACAACTTTGCAGCTGCTTTCCCCAAACTAAGGAGCCCAGAGTTTTACAAACCAGAGATGTCAAAAGCTATCTACATGGCTGAAAAGAAGCAGAGAGAGTCAATGAACAGCACACCTCTAACCCCAGCAAGTCAGTTTGTGGATGATCCAGAAGTCCCTCAATTCCTTGATGAAAACCTGGACTTTTTTCTCTTTTTCTTGGTTGATATATGTGTCTGCCTCCAGACTCAGAATTTGCTTGAAGCTTAAATTGAAAGATAAGTACACATTCTTTATCAGTCAGGCAAGTGTGTTTGTAGTTTCATATCAGGAGTTCTGTGATGATTAGAAACTTTCTTAATTTTTCTCTTTAATCTTCTAAAAATGATGAGATATCATATAAATTATATGATAACTTTCTTCTATCTCTGACTTTCTATAGTATTTCCAAAGGCTCTCATTCCACAAAAGCAATCACTGGAATTATGCATATTGATCAAATGTTGGCTAAGATGTGTTGTTGTAAGCTTGAGATCTTTCATAAAAAGACTCAGCACTAAAAGTGAATTCAGCAAAATGTAAGCATTTGTCCGTTTGAAGTCAAAATCAAGAATAAAATCAAGTTGTCCGAAAGGAAGTGATCCCAGACTCAAATATATCTAAAACTTGTAGTTGTTGCTTTAGTGACTTTAAAAAGTAATAATTTTATAATAGATATTCAGCTTAACTATGCAACTTAAACAATTTAACCACTGCTGTGTTTTGTTGAAACCCTAGCCATATGTGAACTTTACACAACATATTTCATGGATTGCATTAATTATTTTCTCCATTTATATGAACGTTGTTGTTTCAGATGCTTTTAGAATTTACAGGAAGAGTGACCCAGACTTTAAAAGCTGCTAGCACAGGCATGGTGTGCTAAGAACCAGTGTTTCTCAGCTGGGCTGTGGCGTGCTCATTGACAACTTATCAGCAATTTAGACATATGAAATCAAATACTACCAAAATTCCAATATAGATTGGAACAAAATTAAGCTAACATTTTGGTATAAAGATTTCAAGAATAATTTGTGTATTTTTTATCTTGAATGTTCTGGCTTACCACGTTTTCCAGTCCTGAATGAGATCAAAGAAAAATAATCTGCATAAATAGCATGCTAGCCCAAGAGAAAGAAGTTACTCAGAGCCATAAATCTCATAACAAGAATTTTGCTGGCAAAGTTTTGCAAATTTTGCTGATATATGAGGACCTTGGGTAATGTGTTTGGGTAGGAATGAGATTAATTAATCATTGCAAAAAAAAAATAGAGGAGGAATTAAAACACCAGAAAAAATCATTGTGGACAATGATAGATGCAATGAAGTCTTTCTTAACTTTGAAATATCTCCTTTATTTAAGAGTTACATTATGAAATCAATTAATTAATTAAACCTCTATTGTCTTATTATAACTCCATTCTTTTTCCATATAACATATTAATTATCTAGCTCTATATTACCTTTAAATGTTCCTTAGACATAAAATCTGTAGTATTGTCTAAGCTATACATTAAATCTTTTTTATACTCCTCTAATGTAATGAAGCAATATTAGACATAAAGAATTGATACTTCTGTAATAAGTACCAACAATCATGACAAAGAGAATATAAAAATTACATTAAAACTTCTAAGATAGAAGGTGGATATTGATAGATACATTTTAAACATAAGCAACTCTCATAAAAATAAAACTTAGAGTAACCTGAGGAAAATTATAAAGGTTAACAAAAAGAACTTGATACAATAATTGACAACTGTGACCTATAAGCAATATACATAGATTCTTTTTATTTCTATATAGTCATACAATATATAATCATATATACATACTATTCATATTTTATAAGAATGTCTGTATTTTGTATCTAAAAAGTTAAGTATTTTATAATTTTTTGTTTTATTTTTATGAATACTATACATGTGAATTAGAAACAATCGCTTCTCTACCCTTTTCCTATTCCAGATCTCTTCCTCAGAATAAATATTTTCATCTTTTTAACTCTTTCTTCTAGAAAATATGTTTCTGATGTACTTCTCCATCCATCATCTCAGTCACTATCTTTTACCCAGACAGATGAAAATCTATCTTCTTTTTGCCAGAATTCTAGCATTCTTACTCCCTGAGAATTTTTTTCTCATGCTTTGGTTCCCTTTTAAAAATATCTCTTAATATCTGTTGGTAAGGTCTTGCTATCTTATTTCTTTTTTTTTTTTTCCACTTTCCCAAACTTTATTAAAGCAGTGAATTTCCTGGGATGCCTCCCATGACAAACACATGCCAGAAGTGTACGTGGTTCCCAAGTAGTAAGAGGGGAGAAGCGGAACCCGAGTGTTCATCTCCCCACTTTCCCCAGTCTGTGGTCTGTCTTTGGGTCGGCGATGATCGCCTGCACAGCTACTATGGCTTCGTTAATTTTTGTCTGTAGCTCTCTCA
The DNA here is from genome assembly GCF_964237555.1 of Oryctolagus cuniculus. NCBI lineage: Eukaryota > Metazoa > Chordata > Mammalia > Lagomorpha > Leporidae > Oryctolagus > Oryctolagus cuniculus. Next base: position 58,507,818 of record NC_091436.1, read on the forward strand.
GCTCTTCTATATGCAGCAACCGCAGAATCTGCGCAGCTTCGTTAAGAACTGCATCTCCTGTGTCAAAACCAAGAATATGTTTGTCTAAAGCAACAGGCAAGCCCTCTTTTGTTTGATTTGCTTTAGCAACTGCATCCTGTGTCAGGCGCTCCTGAACCAAAATGCGAATTGCCTTAAGCATTACCAGGTAATCGTCATGACGCTGAATCTGAAGCAGGTTAGCCAAAGCCATTACACCAGCCTTGAAATCAGCATTATTTACATCCAAATTGATCAGTGGCTCTGCATTTTTAGTTGCATTGTCAGCATTTTTTGTATTATCAGGTACTAAGTCCTTGTATTTTTCAGCATTATCTCCATATTCAAGTCTAACAGCTAAACCAAGAAGCCAGTCAATTGCTTCCTGTCGATCTTGAATCTTGAAAGGACAGTTAACATCTCTAAGATACTTTTCAAAGAACTTGGGCCAGTCGCTGCTGTGGATGTTTCTTAAATTCCCTCTGTCTTCAATCTTGTAGTGTCTGATTTTCTGATCTTCAAGCCAAACAATAAAGTTTCTAAATTCTGTTTCATCTTTGCAGTTGAAGCCAGAAGGGTTGTGGTAGTCCAGAGCCGTCAGCTTGCGTCGGAACATGGTCCCCGCTTCTCGCTCTGGTCCCCCGGGCCTCAGCTGGGAGAAGAGAAGCGAGGACGCTATCTTATTTCACATATACTCAAGTGTAGATGGTCTCCAATGTTTCTCTCACTAAAATGTGGGTGCACTTTTCTTCCAAGTGTTTTTTTTTCTTAATTGTGTATAAATACTTAAACTAAAGAGCCAGGAGTGACTATGATTACATCCCTCCTCTGTCATTTTTATTTTCCTTAAATTTTCTAGTTACTTATTTTAATGTGCTACTTATACTACATAAGCTATTCTTTTTTTCCCCAGGCAGAGTTAGACAGTAAGAGAGAGACAGAGAGAGAGAGACAGAGAGAAAGGTCTTCCTTCCATTGGTTCACTCCCCTAATGGCTGCCACAGCTGGCATGCTGTGCCAATCTAAAGCCAGGAGCTGGGTACTTCCTTCCAGTCTCCCATGCGGGTGCAGGGCCCAAGGACTTGGGTCATCCTCCACTGCACTCCTGGGCCACAGCAGAGAGCTGGGCTGGAAGAGGAGCAACCGGGACAGAACCCAGTGCCCCAACTGGGACTAGAACCTGGGGTGCTGGCGCCTCAAGCAGAGGATTAGCCAAGTGAGCCCCGGCGCCGACCCCTAAGCTATTTATATTATTGACCTCTCTATCTAATCAAGTATTGCATTCTTTCAGATACTTTCATCCAGCAGTCTACTCTGCTTTGAGCTAGTTCAATAGCTCTAAACCCTCCAATTCTCTCCTGTTTCCCATGGTCTGTAATCTTTCCTGTCCAATATTTCTTCCTTTTTTTTTCTTTATAAATTCTATTTAGCTCTCAGGAATTGTGATGGTGTTGGGGAGGGGGAAGGAACAGAGAATTAGATCATGCAGGTGCCTTTTTATGGGGTCACTTTGAGTAACTGTGCCCTCAACTGGGCTGTCTGATTGAAATAGTGTTAAGTCAGTCATATGATTAAATTTTCTGGTATACATACAAAAAAAGAAAAAGTTGAAATTAATTCTAGTAATATATTTTATCTAGCCCAATATATCCAAACTAATAGCATTTCAACAAGTGATCAATACTTCCAAATTGTTCAAGACATATTCTCACCCTTTTTTGTACTAAATCTTCAAAATCTACTGTTTTACACTTTGTAGTGCATCTTGATTTAGACTTGATTAGACTACAAATGACCAATAACCACATGTGGATAGATGCCACTGTATTGGACAGACAGCCCTGGAGAATCTCTGTACCAGGAAACATGGACAAGTACATCCACGGCAATGCTGTTCAAAACAGTGAAACAATGGAAGTGTCTAAATTCCTGTACTCTCAGGAGAGTAAATGAACACATTGTGACAGGGAAATCATAATATCATACATAATTGAAAGTATAACTTCACACAAGAATGAATTTAGAAACATTAACTGAAGTACAGAAATGAGTTTCATAAAATCACATTTCGGATGATATTTATAAAATTGAAAACCTCACAAAAGCTAAACAATATATTCAGAATGTGTGATGTGTGTGTGTGTGTTTAGATATAGATACATAGTCTCTTTTTAAAAAGTAAAGTAATGAAGTCATCAAAATAAAGCTTGTGGCTGACTGGGCTTTGGAAAGGGTGTGAGAATTTGGGGGACAGAGGATGGGATGGCAGGGCAGAGTGCCTGTTGTTACTAATAATATACCAGCTGTCAGCTTGAGTGGTTCAGTCAAGGGCGTTGCATTTTGGGTAATTATATTTTGAACCTTTAAATTTACTAGCTTAGCTGAGGTTCTCCCAGGAAAATAGAGCCTGAGACCATGGCAGAAATGCAGGTGTTTATTTTGGGAAGTAATAATTTCAGGGAACAAGATTGGGAGTTTGGGGAAAGGGAGAAAGGGCATGGAAAGTCACTAGTTAGCAAGGACAGCTGGAGATCCACTCCGCCAGGAATTCCTGTAGATCCAAACCAAATACACCTCAGTATGTTGGATCAAGGAAAAGAGACCCATTCATCACTAACTCCTATTCCTCTTGATCAGTTTGCCTCATGGGGTGTTGATTCTCTCTAAGTCCATGCTATGCAGGAGTGAGTGTCAGGTTGTTTACCATAGACCTTTTAGGTAGTGGGTTCAGGGAAGACATAGTCTGAAGTTTAAAAATAGATTTTCAGCTGAGGCAAGATAGTTGGGGATGGAAAAATTGGAGCAAAAAGTATCCTAGAACAAATGAGGCAGGAGACTAGAACTACCCACTAAGCTTACCTGCTACACAAACACACACATACACACACCCACACAAATATATACATATATATATATATCTTCCTGTGTATGTGTCAGATGTATTTCAAAAAATAATAATGTCAGGGAAATAATAGTTAACATGTCCTCATTCCATGGGCTAGCATTATATCCTAACAGGAAAGCCCACCCCAGCAATTCCAGCATCCCATATAGTTGCTGATTCATGTCCCACTTGCTCCACTTCAGATCCAGCTCCCTGCAAATGGCCTGCAAAAAGCATCAGATGGCCTTAGTACTTCATCGCCTGCCACCCTCATGGAAGACCAGGATGAAGCTCCTGGCTCCTGACTTCCATCTGGTACAGCCCTGGCAGTTGTGGCCACTTGGGGAATGAACCAGCAGATGGAAGATGTCTTTCTCTCTCTCTCTTATAACTCTGACTTTCAAATAAATAAACAAACCTAAGCCGACACAAGCTTTAATGAAATCTGGAGTTGAACAAGTGCACATGGTTTCAGACCTATGTGCTTTGCATGGTAACTGCAAGTGTATGAAGTGGCCCTCATAACTTCCAGACCAAGCTTGGCTTCCTCAGGAAAGATATTTAGGTGTGAACTGCTACATCTGAATCATCTCAGGATTACTGAGGTGATGGCCAATGTCTCTGTGATTTAAAACTGTGGGAAGGATAAATGTGCTTTACAGTTTAAATAAATTTAACATACTACTATCATTTGTTCATACAACCTAATCAGCTGGAAGTTGTGGTTATATTTTAGTTTCTAATACACAATTTGTGTGTGTTTTTTTTTTAAAACCTGAGATAGTATATTTAAAGCCAATTTAAAATATCTGCCATTTAGAGGAGTGCTTGCACTAACCTTACCTGGTAAATAACCACATGGTGCTTCCCTGGAGCATACGGGAATCACAGATCTAGTCCATGGCAGGGAGCAACAGGAATGACAACACTGATTTTTCACCAGGAAATCTAAACTCTGCAAAGTGAAGGACTAAGGATGCTTTAGAGTGGGTGTTTGGGGCATTTGCCAGATTCCCATTTGGGATTGTGTTAATATCTATGGAGTCTTATCTTTGACCTAGGCTACAAATCATGGGTCTCTGAAGAGACAGGATATTCCCATGCAAAGCTGCCAAAACTCTGCCTTCAAGGCAGAGAATCTAACTCAGTCATGAGTGGAGCCTTCTGCGTTAGGACCTAATAAGAATGCATTGATCAAGTTAGGTAAATAGGCAGTAGTGATGATCAACAGGATTCTAAAAGAAAGGCAAGAACACAAATTTCATTTTTTAGCTCAAAAAATATGTCTGAAAATTCTTTTCTTTTGAAAAATGCATATTGAAGTTCATGTAAGAGTCATTTATTCATAGTCTTAAACAAACACCATCACTACATAGCCTCAAACTAAAGAATGAAAATGAAAACAAAGAAAAAAGTAATAGCAATCTTTAAGAGTCTGAACTCTGAAAATTAATTCAAAGTTAAAAATTTTCCTGACATTCATTCCCTACCATATGTTTTCTGGTGGATTTCTTTGTATTGTGTGTGTGTATCTCCAAGGAGTCTGTAAATTAAAATATGTAAGTTACTCCAGTGGGTTTTTACTTAAAATGACTATTTCTATCTCTAGTAACTATACTACCTGTATATATTTTTTTTAAAAAAATACTGTAGTCCTTCAATGGGTTAGTTTGACATTTTATTAAAGACTGTAAAATAGAAATTAAGAGTACTGCTAAAATTTTAGATTTTAAGCATTTTAGTTGACATTGTGTTCTGTAGATTTAAAAATTTAGTACTGCTAAAATTTTAGATTTTAAGCATTTTAGTTGACATTGTGTTCTGTAGATTTAAAACATTTACTTCCTTCATATTTCATGGCAAGTATTTTGGCTGCACTATCCTCAAATATTAACCTAGAAAAACATTTCTGTCAATAGTTCATTATCCCAGAAATTATGCTACTATATCTTAAATTTGTTACAAGCTGCAGATGGTCTCAAAGATTGTGTTGAATGTATAGGAAAATATGCTGGGTGCTTTCCAAATGTATGGCAAAATAAGAAGATTTTCCTAAGCCAAGACTCTTCATTATCTTCAGTGCAAGCCAAGAAAATATTTAGAATGTCATTCAAATGCTCTCCTTCCATCTTTTAGGAAACAGTATGCTTTTTTAATAAAAATATGTACAAGTTTAAAAAAAAAAACAAGTATATACCCAATAATATATATCCAAAATACATGAACACGTTATGTCAAAGAGATACCTGCTCCATCAAGTTTACTTAACATTATTTACAAAAGCTAAGATATATAATCAACCAAGGTAACCAACAATAAATGAATGGATAAAGAAAATGTAATAGATGCACACAATAGAACATTAAACTGCCATAAAAAATCCTGTCAGTTACAGCAAAATAAATGGAACTGCAGGACATTCTGCTAAGTGAAATAAGCCAGATACAGAAAGACCAAAGCTACCACATGTTATATTTCATATATAGAAGATAAAAATCTCAATCTAACCTAGAAACAATAATTATCAGAGATTGAAGAGCCCTAGGGATAGAGCAATATTGAATAGCAGGTACTAAATCCAGTGTTATACAGCACAGTGGGGGTGACTATAGTTCACAATAACCTTAAATATTTTAAGAACAAATAGAAGACAGGAGTTCCAATATTCCAATAATAAAGTAATGTCAAAGAGAGACAGTTTTTGGTTACCCTGATTTGATCATCACATCTTGTATGCATATTTAAATGCTGCATTATATCCCATAAGTCTGTACAAAATTATTTTTAACAAACATTTTTGAAAGACATTCATGAAATAACAAAATGCTTTCAGGATACCCTCAGCCTTTGAGAACCATCTCTCCACTATAAGACCCAAGATAAAATCAAGGCAGATAAGCAATAATAACTTAAAACTCAGATTTCAATCATGACATCAATGTTTTTCTAAACTGCTTCAATAACTCATTTATTAAATACTGGAAATAAATTTCAAAGCAGTCAGAAACAAATATCTATTTGAAGAGATATCAAAAAAGGACCAATGAAGTAATACAGCAAACCAAGGTAACAATGACTGCAGTACCTACTGATCACTCACAAATTCATCAGCTGTCATAATATTTACTACTATGCCTCACGGGAAACTGAAGTTTTAAAAATTATATTTGCTGTCCTCAGATATTTGTTCTGTAGACTTGGGCTAATCTTCGTCATTGCACATTATAATAAATAGTATAATAAATCATTGAATATTATTGGGCATTACATTTAAATATGGCATCTTTAAATGAAATCTTTAAGAAGGCTAATTTTGAAAATAGACTTACAAAGCCAACTCTCCATCAGGTTCTGTACACTCATATGATTGATGAGAAGAAAAATGGCCATGTATACCTTAAAATATATCGAAGACTAAATCAAAATAAGCTCTAAAGAAACAGAAGTGAATTTACGATTTAGAGGAGGGGCCTCAGGACTGGAATCCAATCCAAAGGTTGACTTGCAGTCTCTCTTCAATATTCTAAACAAATCTTTAGACACCTCTAAACTTTCAGATTCCTCATTTACAAACTGAAGATCTAGGACAAAATTGTTTCTAAGGAAGAATAATGCAGAAGTTCAGCTCCAGGAAAACCAGGTTTTGATTCAGACAGGCCAAAGAATAACTGCAGAGTGGACAGAAGCTGTGTGTTCACTTATGCCCCTAGTGTCATACATATGCTTAGAGGAGCAGTGGCAGGCAATCAAATCATTACACAGCAGAAATGTATCAGTGTCTGGCTTCTCAGTTGTGCTGACAGTGAGGAAGTCTGATTTACTTTATCTTCTCAGCATTCTACATATCCGGGTTCCTCCCCTCCCCCATATGCATACACATACACACACACGCAATTGACTGTTAGGCATTCTTAAAACTGAAGGACATAGGGCCAGTGCGGTGGCATAACTAGTGAAGCAGTCACCTGCAGTTGCCAGCCTCCCATATAGACACTGGTTCGAATCTCGACTGCTCCTCTTCCAAACCAGCTCTCTGCTATGGCCTAGGAAAGCAGTAGAAGATGGCCCAAGTCCCTGGGCCCCTGCACCTGCTTGGGAGACCCAGAAGAAACTCCTGGCTCCTGGCTTCGGATCTGTGCAGCTCCAGCCTTTGTGACCATCTTGGGAGTGAACAAGCAGATGGAAGATCTCTCTCTCTGTCTCTCTAACTTCACCTTTCAAATAAATAAGTCTTAAAAAAAAACCTTAAGGACAATCTGATGTGTGTTACTGACATATGCTATAATATGCATGAAACTTGGAGACTAAGTGAAATAAGCCAATCACCAAAAGACAAACACTGTATAATTTCACATAAATGAAGTATGAACGTAGTCAAATTCATGGAAAAGCAAAAGAGAATGGTGATTCTTAAGGGCTGAAGAGCATAAAAGTTAGTGTTCAATGGGCAGAGTTTCAGTTTGTGAAGATGAAAATTTTCTGGAGATCGATGATGGTGACGGTAGCACAGCAATGGAAATTTATATGATGTCACTGAACTATACACTTAAAATGGGTAAAATGATAAATTTCACAGTGTATGTATTTAGCTGCCATAATATGAACACAAAATAAAAGTAATGAAGTAAAATATATTTTAAAATACTCAGTATTTCCAGATTGTGGGTTTTGTTGCAATTTTTCTCTAAGGCACCATTTCTGGAATAGGTTTGCAAAAATTTCGTGAGTGTTTCAAGATCACATGTGTTAGTGTGTTGCAGACCTGCATAACTACAACTCATAGATATCTACTGTTATAGTCTGGCAAGGTTGATCCTGAGACAATTCCTCAGACTTGTTGAATATTCAAAATGCTTTTATAATACTCTTGTATACTGGATTACCTGAATCAGCTACATGACTCCTACTACAAAGCTTTTTTGTTTGTTTTTTATTTGACAGGCAGAGTTAGACGGTGAGAGAGAGAGACAGAGAGAAAGGTCTTCCTTCCACTGGTTCACCTCTGAAATGGCTGCCACAGCTGGTGCTGGGCCGATCCGAAGCCAAGAGAAAGGTGCTTCCTCCTGATCTCCCATGCAGGTGCAAGGCCCAAGCACTTGGGCCGTCCTCCACTGCCTTCCCGGGCCACAGCAGAGAGCTGGACTGGAAGAAGAGCAACCGGGACAGAATCTGGCACCCCAACCGGGACTAGAACCTGGGGTGCTGGCGCCGCAGGCAGAGGATTAGCCATGTGAGCCGCGGCGCCGGCCACTACAAAGTTATATAATGCCCAGGGCAGATAACTAGTGAAATGCATCCCAATGCATTGGCAGGTATGAATGTACCTATTAACTTGTAAACTTGGGCCACAATTGAAGAATATAATTTTCTTAAGTCAATGGCAGTGAGAAAAGAATCTAACTTCCAACTAATTACTTCCCTCTAGGTCTTTGAAATGTATGGTTGGTTAACATTTAGCAAACACTCAGCAGAAAAGGCAGCATTGTGCTTGGCTGTAAAGTCAGCATGCCCAGCTTTTCTGACAGTAATTATAGTATTGTGTCTTGGATTACTTGATCCTTAAAATAATCTTCAGATTTAAAATTCTATGACTTAGAAGTGGTGATTTAGAGTTGCAAATAAATAAAAGAAAATTGTTAGCTTATTTCTTACTATACTGTTAACTACACTCATTTTTTCCCAAGAGCACTCAATCAAAATTAAAATATTCTATATAAATCATAGACAAAAATTGTGATTTGAAGGACTTCATTCATTCATTTATTTCTTTGAAAAGAAAACCAACCAAGTTAGAGGAAGAACCAGAGAGAGAGATCTTCCATCTGCTGGTTTATTTCTCAAATGATCACAACAGCCAGATCTGGGCCGGGCCAAAGCCAGGAGCTAGGAACTCCATCCTGGTCTCCCACATAGGTGACAGGGGTGTAAGTAGTTGGGCCATCTTCTCCTGCCTTCCCAGTACATGAGCAGGGAACTGGAGTGGAAACAGAGTATCTGGGACTCAAACTTGCACTCCATAATGGAATTCTAGCTTACCATGCTCTGCCACAACTAGCTCCAGGTATAATAACATTTAAATATGGTTAAGAACTGGTTATCTAGACTTTAAAGAACAACTTGAATATAAGATGTAAAATGTATTATTAAAATGTTATCTGCAAATATCAAACGCAGGACAAATTATATAATTTCTCAGGTAAAATGAAACTGTTGAGTACATATGTTAATGTGACTTCATACCAATAATTCCCTTTCATCAAAGAACTAAGGGCATAATATGCACAGACACTGTGCTAAATGTTCGGAATCTGAAAATAAAGCAAGATACAAGATTATGTGCTCTGGGAAAAAAGAGCCCTTTTACATGAACACCTCAGAGGACAGTGAACTCAGCCTGAGAGATGTGACCCATGAGAATGGAGCATTTTGCCTGACAGAAAAGGCCCTTGAAAATTAATCAGATGGGATGGCAGACTGAAAATGACGCAGAGGCTTTTAAACATAACTCCTCTTGTTTTTTAAGATTTATTTATTTGTTTGAGAGTCAGAATTACACAGAGAGAGGAGAGGCAGAGAGAGAGAGAGAGAGAGAGAGAGAGAATCTTCTCTCTGCTGGTTCACTTCCAAATTGGCTGCAACAACCAGAGATGCATGGATCCAAAGCCAGGAACTGGGAGCTTCTTTGGGGTCTCCCACGCAGGTGCAGGAGCCCAAGGACTTGGACCATCTTCCACTGCTATCCCAGGCCACAGCAGAGAGCTGGATCAGAGGTGGAGAGGCCAGGTTTCCAATTGGTGCTCATATGGGATGCCGGTGCTTCAGGCTGGGGTGTTAACCCACTGCGCTACAGCGCCGGCCCCCTACCTCCTCTTTTATGGGAATACAGTATTCATGAAATACAAGGTTAAAAGGAAAGAGAAGTGGAAAATAGACCAGAATGTGTGAGGAGCAGGTAAAGGAGGCCTGGTACACTCTATGAGAACTTTGAACCTGAGCTTATGAAAATAGAAAAAGATTACAATAATAGGAAATGTTTTTTATCTCCTTTCTGTTGCCATGAGAAGAAAATCGATGTTGAAGTGAATCCCTTGTCTCCTGATTAACTGGCTTGACACTTTTACTGAAACGTTCATTCACCTCCATGAACATAATTTTTGTCTTTTATTTATTTAATTTATTTAATTAATTTTTTTTATCTCTTTGACTAGATGACTTTTAGGATTGCTTTCCAATCAAAAAATTCACAAAATCTATTTTGTCAAGACTTTACATATTATACAAATTTCATATATCTAGGATTTTAAAACCTTGCTTGAGGCAGACATGGAAAAAAATTTATCTTTCTGATATCATTGGCTGTGAAACATATGACAAAATGCACAAGTTCTGCAAAAAAAAATTGTTCAGCATCAGCAAGAAACCTGTGTTACTTTATACACCAAATTATTATTTGCATTATTATTTAAATTGAGACAGGATTCTAAAACACTTCCAGAAAGTTAGAGTTTAGTAGTATAGGAATAATAATACGAAAATCTATTCATCAAATAACAAACATATGTAGCAAAGGTATTTGAAAATATACTAAGTAAAAATTAATCAAATTCAGAATTGGTATTATATATTTATAATGCAAACAAAGATTAATAGGATTAGAATACAAGTTGTGTTTGAAAGTGGGGAAAGCATATCATTTAAATCAGTCAATAAAACTAGAACTAGCTTGTAATCTTTTCTCCTCTTTTTAGATTTTTTCAAAGCATGAACTTTCAAAAAACTTGATTTCTGATGTACTTATCTTTTGCAAAAATCACAATTAAAATGTTAAATGATAAAATTTACATTTAAGGTACTAGTGATTTAAGTTTGCAAATATAGAAATTCATTTGAGGTATTCAATGATTCATTTTGTTAGTTAACTAAATATTTCACATTCCAGTTAAACTTCACTTAAACTTAAAGACCCAAAAACTGCTTGCTCTCTTTCAACTCTGTTTCTTTCCGTCTCTCTGATCTCTGCTCTCTCTCCCTCTGTTTATCTCTCTCTCTCTCTCTTTCTCTCTTTCTCTCTCTCTCTTTCTCTCTCTCTCTCTCTCTCTCACACACACACACACACACACACACATTTCTCAGAATTTTCTATTCAAACTATTGAGTAATTCCAAATAATATACCCAGGTATTTTAATTTTTTGAAAGTTTAATTGAGTCTGAGAAAGAGAATGGAATTGGATCTGGTAAACACAGGAAAGAGGAAAAGAGGTTCAGAATTAAATTGTCTGACTAGTGCCTAGGCCCTACCATGGCATTTACCTGGGACAAAGCGTATATACTTCTTGAAAATAGAGTACGTAATGAGAATATGCACATATGTGAAGATGCCCTGAAAGGGATCCTTCATTTGTTTTTCATAGAGTTTTATAAAATAAGAGCATTCATGTGAATTTTTTGAAAATAACTGATATCTAAGAAGATGCATTATTATATAGAAAAAATCACATGTAATTCACATTTTATTGGAGTAGGTAATAGTTAACAAAATTGAATCCTATGAACAAAATATTATACTAATTATAAATGACAGATAAATAGCAAATTTACTTGTGGAAAAACTCACCAAACTGGGCTGTACAATATGTGTATGTAGGCCTGTTTCTTTAATGTAAATGAGTAATTTAAAAATCAGTTTATCAAGAGTACTTAGGGTCACCCAAATCATTAATCAGTGTATGTGTTTATTTTTAAGTCTTTTCATCACCTCCTAAAATGTGGTCCAAATACTGCTGGATTCCCCTGGTGTGTATGCAATTTGTCGTTTTCAGAGACAGAAACAATAAAAAATTCATCCTTATACAGGAAGTCTTCAAAAAACTCATGAAAATTGTCTATTATGCAACAAATATCCATGGATTTTTTTTGCACCAAAAAATGTATTTTTCAATTCCTTTTTCCACAAACTTTTAGAATTCCCTTTATATGTAGATGTGTCAAGAAAAGCTTTATACAACAATCAGATCTCAGGAGTCATCAGAGCATGAAAGATATTTAAACTCATTTTGGGATCTTAGAGGAAAAATGGAGCCCGAACTTAGAGGCATTCCAAAAATTAGAGGCTCATGAGGGATAGAGGAGACAGCAAAGAAAGGTGAGGAATTGCCAGGAAGGTAACGACAAAAAACAGCAAGCCCCAGAAGAATGTGTTATCACAGACAGGAAGGAAGGCTTACAAGGGGAAAACTTGACCTATGAACCATTGAGAACCGCCCTACAGTCCCCTTTCAAAATCCCCTACTTCCTCTGCTTCCACAATTCCATGTTGTCCTGGTTTTCCTGGGAATTGCCTTGTCAGGTCTTGATCGTTTGCCTTTCTGATCACTTCTTTACATTTATTCTGAGAGATTTCATTCTCTTCTATGTCTTAATATACCTCCTGATGGGAATCATCCCTACATCTCATCCCAGCCAGAGTCAGAAGAGGCTACATAATGTATTAGTGGTGACTGGGAGACAAATCTGTCTGGCTTCCACCAGTGACTGTTATAGGAAAAGTCACATCATTTTTTCCAGGCCTCAGTGCCTTTTATGCATTCCCCTATGTAAAAAGATGTGTTGAGATCCATGATCAAATTTGAGGCTTCCAGCTCTGCTCGAACCTTTGGAAAGACAAAACAGAGAAGAAATGTGTGCTAATGTCATCATGTCGTTTTATTTTCTCTTTCCATATATTCTCCTTATGGCAATCTAGTTTCATCTATGCCTATCTTCTACACAGTTTTTGGAAGAAAATCTCTATTTTAAGTAAGTCTTAATACAACATACAATCAAGGTGTACTTGACAAGTTTAATTACACTAGACAATTTGCCTGTTGAAATTCTCCTAAGCGAGTTTGTACTTGAGCAGGAACTGTGGGTTGAATAATATTCACTCACAATATAAAAGACCCTTGATGATGGACAGAAACGAAATTGTATATCTAACAAAAATAATTTGTAATTTAAATTAACTGTCCATCATCTAAAGGGAAAGCCATGATAGAAAAAGAGAGGAAAATTATATTTTAGATGAAGACAGAGTCTTTTATGTAAAAAAAAAGCTGATAAGAATTTTTCTGTTTGTAGTGATAATGAGGAATTTTCTAGTCAGGAAAGTTGTGTTTGTTTACTTTTACCAAGGGCAAACCTGATATGTTATCCCAAAAGAGACTTCTCCTTTCAAAAATATACAGTATAAGCCCTATAGATTGAGGGTTTTGTGACAAACACTGAAGGAACTTTCGGATTTCTAACTGAGAACTATAGATAAGCATCTTATCATCCAAGTCAAAAAGTAAAGTGCCAGGTTCACTCTCAGAAGTGAATGTCAAATGATATTATCTAATTATTTCCATCTCTGATCCAGGTTTTCAAATTAGCTTATTCCTAATACATTTCAAGGAATTTCAAGCCCATCACTTGCCCTTTGGGCAACTCCCTTTCATTGTCTCATTATTAATTGGGCCAGTGCTGCTATGATTTGAAACAGTGGTGGTTTGAGGGATTCTCAATTTTTGCATTAACTATATGGAGCTGTGGTTTGACACACCTGGACCATGCTAGCCTTTGAATTTCTAAGACTCAGCCTGAATCACGAAAGCAGGGGAGTAATCATTTCATGGCCGGCACACTAAAGACACTTATAACCCCTTTAAAACAACATTCCCTGAGGGTTGATGTAAATGCATTTATCATTCTGCCAGGAACTGAACTGATATTCCAGCTTGTGTAAGAGCATCTTGACAAGCAAGAAATTTATATTTCAAGACATCTTATAAGTTTTTAACAGATCTCTTTCTTTGGAAGAAGCATTTAAAACATTTAAAATAATGTAATATAGGTGCATGCATTTACAATAATTTGGGCAAATGAAACATAAAGTATTATACCTTATTTGGCAGATTATTAGTTATTTTTCTAAAATATAAACCAAGAAGATGAGTTGTAGCCTTTCCCTCAGTGAGAATCTCTGATAGATTCCCATAAGTAATACGATTTAATACAACAAAGTTTAGTAATACATTGTACTATTATAAAGTTACCAAAATAATTATAATGCCTAGTAATTATTGATACACAATTTTCATGATATATAATTATCATTTTCTCAGAGGCATAATTAAATATAATTATAAAATTCTTGAGAGAAGAGCAAATGGTTTGTGATGAAACATAAGTTTGAAAGGTATATGTAAAGTTAATTAAGGTTGTCCTTATGACAAATTCAGAATATTACACAATCTTCATATATTAATTTATATAATATTATATATCTTTAAAGTACCACGTAGATAATGTTTTTCATTGTAGAAATTTTAATATTTTCTAAAAGATTCAGTAAATAAATGTTCAGCAAAAGATATTATGCATATATACAATCTCCATGCCACACAAATTAACAGGCTTGGCTTATATCTGATCAAATATTTGTTCATTTGTCCTTTACTGTAAATGAGAGATAACATACAAAAATGTCTAACCTCATCCATAGAAAAATGGGTATTAGGATTGACACAAATGAAGAGAGAGGGACAGTTGTTGGGGGCAGAGAAGACAGCTCAAAGGCTGAGGGATACCAATCCAGATCTCCTCTCTTGCAGGCAAGGCAAGTTGCATGAGGAGAGGTAAACAAACAAAAACAAAAGAAAACATAAACAAACCTTTCCTCACTCTGCTCTGCCATACCATTCCTGTCTTGCTGTAATTCCTTCCTTGCCTTGTAAATTCATTCTTTTCAATGCAACTCAAAAGATTTCTAAGTTAAATCACCTCTGACACTTTAGGAAGCCTTGAGGTCTCTCTTGCATACTCCAAGAATCCTCTGTAGACACTCCTCTGAGTACCCCTCCTATGAATATTGGTATATTTTTCTGTGAATTTAAGGAATCATCAGACTATTACTTGTTTTTATGCTTTAACTTACAGAATTATAAACATCTTTCTTTGAACAAGGAAAGCCAAACTTAATGCTACAGATTTTCAATTACACACTAAAAACACATATCTTAAAGGTTAAATATATTCACATCTCACTTTAAATAAATACAAACTACTTTCTTGATAGGTGTCAATTTTTTTGTTGTTGCAAGATAATTTTTATTTTCAAAATTATGGCTCCTTCAGTTTAGTTAGATTTTCTGTTTGTGTTGGGAGTTTGGGCATTATGACCTACGAGTCTTGGGTTGATGACAACAGGGTTTAGGACAACAATAAAATAGTAAATATATTTTTGACTTATTAAGAATATAAATAGATTAATAAAAGCATTCTTCTTACGTGGTTACTTTCAGGGCTTTCTGTTATCTAAGTAACTGATTCACTACTTAAATGCCACCTATAAATCCTTTGAGGAACTGGTATGAGACCTGGATACAAGTTTAGGGCATCTATATAATAAGCATTGGGCAATACAATAGATTCTGTGAATACATGGTGAGCTCAGTCGGAAGATATAATGATTAGTGTTAAGGTCAATGCTCCTTCAACATGTTTACAACATTTCTTTATTCTTCTGATTCTTAACTTTCTTTTCTAATTTTGGTTTTCTCACACTTAATCTGGTAGTAATTTTAAGTGACTCACTTTTATCAAAACTCACAAAACAATTCAACATTTCACCAAAAGAACTTTTTAAAAGCCATTTAGCATAGATTCTCAGAATACATAATTATTGCATGATTTTAATATGAGCACAAAATCTTCACGGCAGTTTGGGAAACAATCTGACTCCGGATAAGCACAGCTAGTGGAAGAAGATAGATGAAGAGCATCGAAGGCTAGCTTACAGAGTGGCTGCCAGCCAGGGTCCTGGGGCATCACTCAGCTATGCTTTGTACAGGGAATAAAGAGCTTTATTCAGTATTGAGAATTCATTAATAATATTTACACAAGGAGAAAATATCTTTTGGGATAAACTTATATATTCATATAATCTCTATAAATCTATATAAACATTTGGTTTAGATTTGCCACAAAAATACTAGTACAAATCATTCTATTGGATGAGAATGTCCAAAGGAGAATGGAAATTGGAAGCCATCTGATTGGATCTGACACCAGAAGATGAGAGATGGTGGAGTGGAGAAGATGTGGAGACAGGTTTGAATTCTAGTCCCTATGTCACTGACAGAGGTCATGCAAAGACTGAGTCCTTGATGTGAAATGAGAATCACATCTATTTATCCTAAGATTATACAAGGCAATGAATGTGGGAGCTTATAAGAGAGGATATGTACAATTAAGTGTGGTTTATTATTATTATATTTAATATATAGGAAAAATAACTTTTTTTATCTTTTATTTAATGAATATAAATTTCCAAAGTACGACTCATGGGTTACAATGGCTTCCCCCCCCATACCGTCCCTCCCACCCACAACCCTCCCCTTTCCCACTCCCTCTCCCCTTCCATTCACATCAAGATTCATTTTCGATTATCTTAATATATAGAAGATCAGCTTAGTATACCTTAAGTAAGGATTTCAACAGTTTGCTCCCACACAGAAACATAAAGTGAAAAATAATAGATGATTTTTTTTTTAAATGATGATGAAATCAGATCAGACCTATTGTCATGTTTAATCCCAGTGAGAGTCAAGTTGGGAATTGATAATTTCTTTTTTTTTTTTTTTTTTTACAGAAGATCAGTTTAGTGTACATTAAGTAAAGATTTCAATCGTTTGCACCCCCATAGAAACACAAAGTGAAATATACTGTTTGAGTACTCGTTATAGCATTAAGCCTCAATGTACAGCACATTAAGGACAGAGATCCTACATGAGGAGTAAGTGCACAGTGACTCCTGTTGTTGACTTTACAAATTGACACTCCTGTTTATGGCATCAGTAATCTCCTTATGCTCCAGTCATGAGTTTCCAAGGCTATGGAAGCCCCTTGAGTTCTCCGACTCTTATCTTGTTTAGACAAGGTCATAGTCAAAGTGGAGGTTCTCTCCTCCCTTCAGAGAAAGGCACCTCCCTCTTTGAAGACCTGTTCTTTCCACTGGGATCTCACTCACAGAGATCTTTTGCCAGAGTGTCTTGGCTTTCCATGCCTGAAATACTCTCATGGGCTTTTCAGCCAGATCCGAGTGCCTTTAGGGCTGATTCTGAGGCCAGAGTGCTATTTAGGACATCCGCCATTCTATGAGTCTGCTGAGTATCTCACTTTCCATGTTGGATCACTCTTCCCTTTATTTATTCTATCGGTTAGTGTTAGCAGGTACTAGACTTGTTTATGTGCTCCCTTTGACTCTTAGTCCTTTCATTATGATCAATTGTGAACTGAAATTGATCACTTGGAATAGTCCACAAAAACAAAACCAACAACCCACTTAAGAGATGGGCCAAGGACTTCAATAGACATTTTTCAAAAGAGGAAATCCAAATGGCCAACAGGCACATGAAAAAATGTTCAAGATCACTAGCAATCAGGGAAATGCAAATCAAAACCACAATGAGGTTTCACCTCACCCCGGTTAGAATGGCTCACATACAGAAATCTACCAACAACAGATGCTGGCGAGGATGTGGGGAAAAAGGGACACTAACCCACTGTTGGTGGGAATGCAAACTGGTCAAGCCACTATGGAAATCAGTCTGGAGATTCCTCAGAAACCTGAATATAACCCTACCGTTCGACCCAGCCATCCCACTCCTTGGAATTTACCCAAAGGAGTTTAAATTGACAAACAAAAAATCGGTCTGCACCCTAATGTTTATTGCAGCACAATTCACAATAGCCAAGACCTGGAACCAACCTAAATGCCCATCAACGGTAGACTGGATAAAGAAATTATGGGATATGTATTCTTTAGAATACTATACCGCAGTAAGAAACAATGAAATCCAGTCATTTGCAACAAAATGGAGGAATCTGGAACACATCATGCTGAGTGAAGTAAGCCAGTCCCAAAGGGACAAATACCATATGTTCTCCCTGATCGGTGACAACTGACTGAACACCAAAAAGGAAACCTCCTGAAGTGAAATGGACACTATGAGAAATGGTGACTTGATCAGCATAGCCCTGACTGTTAATGGACAACTTAATACATTATCCCTCTTAGTATTTTTTTTGTCTGTTCTACTTAATATGACTGGTTTAATTCTGTAATTATCACACAGTTATTCTTAAGTGTTGAAAATTAACTGAAATGTGATCCCTGTTAAACATAAGAGTGGGAATAAGAGAGGGAAGAGATGTATAATTTGGGGCATGCTTGGGCTGACTTACCCCAATTGGTAGAGTTGGAAACATACCAGGGGATTCCAGTTCAATCCCATCAAGGTGGCATGTGCCAATGCCATCTCACTATTCCAAGTGATCAATATATAGGAAAAATAACTTTTAAAGGAAGTAGCAGGGCTGGCACTCTGGCACAGCAGGTTAAAGCCCCAGTCTGAAGTGTCAGCATTTCATATGGGCTCCAGTTTGAGTCCTGGCTGCTCCACATCTGATCCAGCTCTCTGCTGTGGCCTGGGAAAGCAATGGAGGATGGCTCAAGTGCTTGGGTCCCTGTACCCACATTAGAGACGTGGAAGAAACTCCTGGCTCCTAGTTTCGGATGGGCCCAGCTCCAGCCATTGTGGCCATTTGGGGAGTGAACCAACGGATGGAAGACCTCATCATCTGCCTCTCTGTAGCTCTGCCTTTCAAATAAATAAATAAGTCTTAAAAAAATTATTTAAAAGAAGAAGTGGCCAATGACTATCTTTCAAACAGTTTTTACAAGCCTCTGGGTTGTAAAGTCATTGTTTAGAAAATAAATCTTTAATTTTTTTTAAATAGGTGTTTATCTGAGAGGTAGAGAGACAGAGAGAGAGAGAGAGAGAGAGAGAGAGCGCAACACAGAAAATAAGAAAGAGAGCAAGCTCCTATCTGCTCATTCACTCCCCAGATACTGGCAATGTTCGTGGTGAGGCCAAAGGCAGGGGCTGGGAACTCAATCCAGGTTTTGGAGGTAGCAGAAATCCAAATTTGTGGGCCAATACCACTGAATTTCAGTGTCTGCATTTGCAGGAAGCTGGAGTTGGGAGCCAGAGCCAAGTATTCAACTCAGGCAATTTTTTCTTAAAGATTTATTTATTTATTTGAGAGGTAAAGTTAGAGAGAGGGAGAGACAGAGGGAAGGTCTTCCATCAGCTGGTTCACTCCCCAAATTGCCACAAAGCCTGAAGATGGGCAGATCCAAAGCAGGAGTCAAGAGCTTCTTGTGGGTTTCCCATGTTGGTGCAAGGGCCCAAGCACTTGGGCCATCTTCTACTGCATTCCCAAGCCATTAACAGAGAGCTGGATGGGAAAATGAGAAACTGGGACACCAACTGGCACCCTATGAGATGCCGGTACCGTAGACAGAGGCTCAACCTACTATGCCATAGTGCTGGCCTCCAGGACAAGGGCATTTTAACCAATATCTGAACCTTCAGCTAATTGCCTGACCCCAAACACAATCTTATATGAATTCTCAATACCCACAGTAAACAATACCAAAGAGACCAAATTGTTCTGCTGGAGAAAAGTCCTGACTCCAACTTTTGTCATCCAGTTTAGATGCCCTCAAGGCATCTTCCCCCATTTTAGAGCCCCTACAAAGCACAGTTTAATACCAGAAAGCCAGGCCAACAGTCACACAGCTCAAACAACCAATCAATACAATGGCTTTATCTTCACTGTCAGAAGTTGCTATTTATGGTTACTTGCTCTCATAGTTACTTGTAATAAAAAGCTCTATTTAACATGTTACTGTATTTGCTGGTTCACTGGAAGGTTATTGCTGGCCTAGGAGAAAAGGAAGAAAGCAGGTTGTATGGCTAAAATATAACAAACACATGAGCACTGCACCTAAAGCCAATTATGTTGAAATACAGGTAGTTCATTTGACACACAACTCAAACATTGGCCATGTGCCAATACTAAAAATATGCCACTCAGTTTTTTTTTTTTGTAAACCAAGTTCACTGATATAAAATATTAATATGATAAAATTTTAATGAATCTCTTGGAAATTCTTGAGTAATAGAGACACAAGACATGCTTTCTACCCATGTCAAAAGTAGCATTGTGTAATTATCTATATTAAGGCCAGTCTCTCAATCATTTTTGTACATTCTCTTTCTCTTTCTCTCTCCCTCTCTCTCTCTCTCTCTCTCTCTCTCTCTGTTACATACACACACACCACATACACACCCAAGTCCATGCAGAGATAAACATGCAAGGCAAGGAAACAAAAAATTCCTCAAATGTATACAATATAGAAACTCCTTAAAATATGATAACATACTCTGGTGCATCCGTCTAAGACAGTTACAAAGTAGTACTCCTAAGCTAAAAAGGAGAATTATATTCCCAACACAATACATTGGCTTGTTTTTATTTTTCATGTCAGTGGCTTTCAGTGTAAAAGTGTTACTTCTGTTCTAACAAATTAAATAAAAATATCCAAACACTTAGAATATAAAGAGCCATGCAATCTTGATGGGATTGTATTGGAATCCCCTGGCACATTTCTAACTCCACCATTTGGGGCAAGTCTGATTGAGCATGTCCCAAATTGTACATAGTGGAGTTAGAAATGTGCCAGGGGATTCCAATACAATCCCATCAAGATTGCATGTACCAATGCCATCTCACTAGTCCAAGTGATCAATTTCAATTCACAATTGATCACACTGATAGGTCTAAGAGTCAAACGGATCACACAAACAAGACCAGTGTCTGCTAATACTAACTGACAGAATCAAAAAGGGAGAGAACCATCCATCATGGGAAGTGGGATACACAGCAGACTTGTAAAACGGCAGATGTCCTAAACAGCACTCTGGCCTCAGAATCAGCCCTTAAGGCACTCGGATCTGGCTAAAGAGCCCATGAGAGTATTTTAGGCATGGAAAACCAAGACACTCTGGGGAAAAAAAATAGAGGACCTAAATGGAATAACTCTGTGAGTGAGATCCCAGTAGAAAGAACGGGCCATCAAAGAAGGAAGTAACTTTCTCTGAAGGGAGGCGAGAACTTCCACTTTGACTATGACCTTGTCTAAATAAGATCGAAGTCAGTGAACTCAAGAGGCTTCCATAGCCTTGGAAACTCATGACTAGAGCCTAGGGAGATTTCTGATGCCATAAACAAGAGTGTCAATTTGTTAAGTCAATAACAGGAGTCACTATGTACTTACTCCTTTGCGGGATCTCTGTCCTTAATGTGTTGTCCAATGTGAATTAATGCTATAACTAGTATTCAAACAGTATTTACACTTTATGTTCTGTGTGGGTGCAAACTGATGAAATCTTTACTTAATATATACTAAATTGATCTTCTGTATATAAAGATAATTGAAAATGAATCTTGATGTGAATGGAATGGGAGAGGGAGTGGGAGATGGGAGGGGTGCAGGTGGGAGGGAAGTAATGGGGTGGGGGGAAGCCACTGTAATCCAAAAGCTGTACTTTGGAAAATTATATTTACTAAATAAAAGTTTAAAAAAGAATAAAAAGAGCCAAATTACAAACAAATATTTTTAAAAATTATGGAAAACTACTCAACTTTGTTAAAAGAACACACTCTGTTCATTCTTATTGTGGGAAAAGTTTATTTGAGTGAAATAATAGGATTCCCTAAGGGAGTGAATGTAAATATGCCCGGAAATGATTATTTAGAAAAAAGGAGAATATTTTTGACCAAGTGGGAGAAACTAGAATTAAATTTATATTGTAAAATTATAAGCAAAGAATAGAATTTAATGTGGTTAACTAAGCTGTAACTGTAGAAAAAGAAATTAGCAGAGGAACTCTAAAGCATAAACAATGTGGTAAGTGGAATGATTTTTGGTATATGTTACAAAAATAAGCAAAACCTAAATGGAAAAAGATAATTAAGAAGCAAATGAAGATAAACAGTATTAAAGTTAGTTAAAATTTTGTCAGTGATGAAAATGAATTTGACAATATGTGGTAGTCAACAGTTTTATCTTTTGCAAACTTGTTCATTGTAATTGGAGATTTTTACTGATGTCATTCCATTTTGTTCCTTTTTATACATAACTGAAATCATGAAGCTGCCTGTCTAAAGCTTGCCTAACCAGAGAGCTATTAAGAAACCTGCTTCTAATTATTAAGTATTTATAATTAAGTAATAAAACTTTTCACACCTTCAAGTAACTTCATTCTGGAATTTCTCAAGTTGACTAATTCTTCTCTCTCTCTCTTCAGCATGTACTTTCCCTTCATTCAGGATAGTGAACTTCTGCTGGAATGTATGTCCCATCCAGTTTTTGTTTCTCTTTTCTGCCAAATCATGATAAGGAAGCAGACTCTAACTTAGAACACTCAAACATGTCACACATTAAAGTATAATTGGATAACTATATTCATGCAGTAATATCTCTCAGATATCAGCAGTGATATGAACATATCTAAGACTCAATTTGAACTAATCAAGAATCAATTTTTCAACCTAATAAAATAAGTGAACTTGGGAGCAGCTAGAATGTATTGGATCACACTTTTCAGTGAAAATGTTTCTCTAAAACATTGATTGTGAGGGTAGAATAGATTAGAAGTTCCTTTATTAATTAATTCTAAATTAACCCATACTAATGAAAGCCTGTAGTCAATTACTGTTCTGTGGATGATACAAAGATGAATCAAAATCTTATCATGGGAAGCAGCTATGTGTTTTCACAACTCTAGTACAAAGTGGACAAAGAAATATTTTATAAATCAGACCCTGTTAAAGGGCTATGAAAGAGTCTTTGCTTTGTATACATGAATTTTTCTCTCCCTTGTGCTATTCTTACTTGACCAAGGCCTCAGAGGCCCATGTCTCCTTTATTGCTGATGAATTCTCTTGCAGTGCCCTTTAGACAACAGAAGTATACAGGACTGGCAGGCTTTCAGCTTCTTTCTCCTGGGGGCATTTGTAGCAGGGGAGGACAATTGAAAATTCTTTTCTCTCTGATTTTTAGCCAATGACCTCTTTTCTCTGAAACAGAGAAGTGTATAACCCTGAGCTGCTAATTGGCCTTATTCCTTTATGATCTTCATGGGAAGAAATTTTCTACTCTTCTAAATAAAACAAAAGCTCATATCTCAAATGATTTCTAACCCTGAACTTGTTTTGCCTTGAATTGATATAATTGACAAATCATTTTAACACAAGTAGAATTCACCATAATTATTCTTTCTCAACTTCACAGTCCTCCTTTTGTTCTTTTCCTCTTGTGATCTTATTTCTCATACAAATTTTGTCTTACACTTTCATATATTATTTTCATTATGCCTTGTAACAGATTTGTAGTCCTTCCCTTTTAAAATTGGCTGCCATTGTCTTCCCTGGAATTTTGTCAAATCACAATGCAGACATGAAAAGTTGTGGAAGAAAATGCCAAAGCCCTGACTATAAACTCGTTTAGTTTTTTCTACAGATAATTTATTATTTCTGAAATTTAGTGTTCTTTGCGACAGCAAACAATGCCTAATATTAATTTGTTCGTCGATCTGTCCATCATGAATGTTTATAGCATAGTGTGGTAAGAAATAATCCCACTAGAGTATATTTGCTGGCACTTAAAATTCTAAATATACAAGTACCTTTCACTCCCCCTTAAAGTTCCAAATGAATGCATATCATCGAGACCTGAAAATCAGCTCTTAATATGTTACAGCTTCAGGTGGAGACTAAGAACCTCACTAATTCCCTTGTGGTAAAACTTCCATTTCTCCCTACTGTCTTTTGTACTACTGTTGTCCTACAGTTTACTTCCATGTGTGCTATAAGCCCCACCTACTTTGCTACTGTTTTTGCTTTAGATGCACAATTTGGTTTGAGAGTGATTGCAGGTAATAAACATGTCTGTTATCATTATCATTTTAAAATCCAGTCCCAGAGATCTTTATTTATTTGTGTATACTTAAGTTTTTGTCTGGTATAACTTCTTCTGTCTGAAGAACTTAGCTTAAAATTCCTTGAGGGGCTGGCGCTGTGGCTTAGCGGGTAAAGCCGCCGCCTGCAGGGCTGGCATCCCACATGGGCGCCGGTTCAAGTTCTGGCTACTCCACTTCCTATCCAGCTCTCTGCTATGGCCTGGGACAAGTAGAAGATGGCCCAAGTCCTTGAGCCCCTGTACCCACATGGAAGACCCGGAAGAAGCACCTGGCTCCTGGCTTCAGATCAGCGCAGCTCCAGCTGTTGTGGCCAATTGAGGAATGAACTGGCAGATGGAAGACTCTCTCTCTCTCTCTCTCTCTCTCTGTGTGTGTGTGTAACTCTAACTTTCAAACAAATAAATCTTTAAAAAAAATCCTTGAAGGGTTGCTGTCCTGGAAATAATTCTTTTTCTTTGTCTGGAAAGTTTTTATTTATGTTCAGTTTGACATATGTTTTCTCTGGTCATGGAGGTCTGGGTTCACAGATTCTTTGGGCTTTTTTCTTTCTGCACCTTATAGATGTTACCGCATTGACTTTTGGGTTACAGAGTTTCTGACAAAGGGCCTGCTGTAGTTCTTTTTTTTATTTTTTTAAGCTTATATAAGTGAATAAATTTCATGTATTTGATACATACAGTTTTAAGAACATAATGATAATTTCCACTTTACCCTCCCTCCCTTACTAATTCCCACCTTCCCTCCTCCTTCCTTTCTTATGTTCTTTTTCAATGACATACTTTCAATTTACTTTATAATCACAAGCTTATCTCTCCACTAAATAAATAAGAATTCAACAGTAGTAAGTAGAAAAACAACAGTTCCTTAAGAGTAATTCTTTTGTAATTCTAATGTCAGTTCTTTAAGTGATCTTTACATTTAAATTTAAGTGTAGCAATGCAGGTTGAGACCCACTAATCTCTCCTAAAAGGCTCTTCTAGTATTAACTCTTGTGCTAATATGAGTACATGGGCTTGAATCCATTCTATTAAATGTGGATCTTGCAAAGTATTATTTTCAAAAACAAAATGTATCTTCACAAGATAAATGATGAGACAGAATATTTTGGTGGCATACTCCAACATGGAGAAGAAAAGTTTGGATTATAATTTCTTTGAACTTTGCAGGGAATTGAGAGGGAAAAAATGGAGTATACCACTGCTCCTAATAGACATAGGTCTTTCAAACAAGCCAGGAGAGAGAATATGAGCGCAACAACTCAAGTATCTCAAATGACTTATAAATGCCTTCATCCTCTGCTACTCTCAATTAGGGAATTTTATAAGACAGAAATAAATCCATAAATTTACAGTCAGCTGATTTTTGACAAAGATGCCAAGATCACACTGGGAAATGACAATCTCTTCAATAGTGATGCTGGGAAAACTAGGTATCCACGTGCAGAAGAATGGAATTTGGTCCCTAACTTACAAAAAATAATTCCAAAGGAATTAACAACTTAAAACAACAAACCTGAAACTGTAAAATGATTACAAGAAAATTCAGGGCAAGATTTCTGTGACACTGGTTTGGATATGATGTTTTGGATATGATTCCCAAAGCAGAAGCAACAGACCAAAAATAAGCAAAAATTATTACATCTAACTAAAACATTTCTACCCTGTAGAGATAAGAATTAATAGAATAAAACATATAAGGAACTCAAGCAAATCCGAAGTAAAACACCAAAAAGAAAACAGTTCAAAAATAAACAAATGTTCTAAATAGTTATTACTCAAAAGAAGATCTACAAATGGGAAAATACCAAAGGTATATGAAAAAATGTGCAACTTTACTATTAATTCAGAAAGCCCTTCATATATTTATACATTTCAAAGAAATATATGAAATCAATTGTCTTCCACAGTCTTACCACCACTGTTGATGATAAAATCTTCCATATCTGCTATTACACTGGAGTAACATTGAAATCACATTAATTGTAATTCAGTTAATGTTTTTCTTATTACAAATAAAAATGGATGTATTCTAATCATGAGGTATTGATCAATTTTTGTGCTGTCTTTTGAGACATTTATTTCTTATTGATTTTCTTTTTAGTATAAAAGGTAAATCTTTACATATAAATACAAAAATATATATACTGCATTTGGACTTCTTGCTTTAGTGCTATGCTATGAAAATCATTCCAATCCCTACAATTATAAAACATTCAAGTTTTCTTAGCGTATTTCAGTCTTCAATATCTATTTTATGGGGGAGGTATTGTGATACAGGGAGTTAAGCCACCGCTTGGGTCTCCTGCTTGCCATACTGGGTGCTGATTTGAATCCTGGATATTCTGCTCCAATCCAGCTCCACACGACTGCACTAAGGAAGCAGCAGATTATCCAAAGTATTGGATTCTTGTCACCTATGTGGGAGACCTGGATGGAGTTTCTGACTTCTGTATCCAGTGCCAGCTGTTGTAGCAATTTGGGGAATGAACCAGCAGATAGAAGCTCTCTCTCTCTCTCTCTCCATCTTCCTTTCAAGTAAATAAATCTTTAAATATGTGCATATATGTTATCTTTAACAGATAATAAATCCATGAGGAATTTATTCTGTGCAATGAACTTATAATGTATAAAATTTTATCAGTATTGGAGACTGGCAGGTACTTTGTTTTACTGTATACTCCATCATTTCTCAGTTATTTTCAATAGATTTTTCACCATACATTAAACACTGACTCAATATTCTCCCTATTGTTTATATCCACTTTGCCATAATACGATCTTCATTTAATAAATGTAGTTTTGTGATGCACTTTTAATATACTTTGTTTCATGTAATTGCTGTTTTGCTGATCCACATGCAGTTATAATACAGAGAAACCTCATGTACATTTTACCCAATCTTCCCAAATAATAACATCTTGCAAAACTATAGTTCATTATAACAGCTAGGATACTGAAACTGAGGCAGTTCACAAATCTTATTTAGATGTCATGAATTTAAATTGCACTTAGTAGTTTTGGGTGTGTTGTACAACTTTATCATGTTTGAGGTTTTTCGTTCATCTGCACTATCAAGACACAGAACAATTTTATCATCACAAGGTTTCCTTATGTATCAACACTCATCTTCCCAAAACTCCTTCTGATGCTAATCTCTGTCAATCACCAATCTTTTCTGTTTCTAAAATGTTAGTGAGGATCCAGAGAAACTGGATCATTCACTCATTGCTGATGGGAATGAAATGGTAGAATTGCTTGATTACACATTCAGTTATCACATGAGGTATCAATTGCTCTTTTGAGTGTTTATTTACGAGAAATAGAAGTGTATATTCATGCAAATTAACTGTAATAATATGTCCGTGACAACTTTACTACTCCGCAGGTTACAGATACAAATAACAAACTGGATGAATCTCCAGAGAAACACAGCATACTGTGTAGGGAAAAAATTCCAAAAGACTGCATCCTTTTATGACTCTGTTTATATAATATTTTAAAATTTAAAATTTTAGAAACATAATGGAATTCAGTAGTGCTGATATATGACCCTTATGTTTTTCTAGAAATGCTTTTTCCTATTCTCAGAACTTTTTATTTCAAATTAAATAAAAAACTTTTTTTACAAATTTCCCAAAATTGAATTGTAATAGGGTTGGGTTACTACATTAAAATCAGCAATTTGACTGTATAATACAATAAGGTGTTTTGTAAGACTTAAGGCATATCTAATCTCAAATTTTTTTATAATATTCAGTAGAATTCATGAACTCATTTATGGCAGTTTTGCTTAATTATTGTGCAGTAGATTCTGAGTCACCATATGTAGATGTTTTTTATTATCTCACTTAATACTTCACATATATGTGTGTGGAGATCACTGATTTTTGGATTTTTACCTTATAAACAATTAACACTACTCATTACCCACAACATATGCTAGGTTTTTAATTCCTTGCGCTCTTGATTATTGAGCCCCAAGATGTATATATGGTTTGCATACATATTTTTGGTAGATTAGATTTTTATGGCTGTATTATTAAAAACCTTGAAGCATTTCTTTGTGCGATGCATACTTTTCTCTCATATTTAAAATTATGAAATAGATTGCTTATTCAAATGCTTCTTAATTCACATCTACAGATGCCAAATTGATATGCCAGACTTTGATTGCTATTTGGGTTGAATTTCTCTTTGGCTTCTTAGATAAGACACTGAAAGGGACATCAAAGCTTTTTTGGTAATTGGGGCAGATTGTGCATTCAGACATATCTGACTATCTCACTTCAGCTGCTGATCAATTATGAGACATTGGTCAAAAGACATAAAGCCTGAATCGTAGCTTCCACATCTAGGAAGATGAAAGCATCCATCTTAACTCCTGTCATACAGATTTAATATACATAATAAAATATCTGGCACACTGCTTGATAACAGAGTTAGGGATAAATATATAGGGCACACAGTTCTCTTTATTAGTTCTCTCTCGATTGGTGTATGCGTGTGGGTTTATGCATATATAGTTCTGACATATATCATATGAGAAGACTGTAAGTTTCCAATAAATTATGTAAATACTGCAAAACTGATAGTTCTAAACATTTACTACTATTGTTTTTTAATAAATTAAAAAGGCAATGTCATAAGAATAATAAATTATTAAAAGGTTTATAAACATTGTAAGCAAAGTTTTATACTTAATTAATTTTCCACTTTCTGTGTATATCCTATTTTATAAATGAAGAGTTAGAAATATGAAATATTTTCTCATATATGTATTTCCTAAGCAGGCTTACATTGCATCCATTCTGAATGCATTATTATAATAGGAAAATAATGGTTGTATAAAATAATTCTTAAATGCAACTCTACCTTTATATCACTAAGTTTGAAAAAATGGGAATACTCTGTAAATACTAGGATATGCATATAAACACTTGCTGTAAATATTATCTGTGTGTGTGTGTGAGAGAGAGAGAGAGAGAGAGATACAGATTCCAAAAGCAATTTCTTAAAAATGAATCCCAGAGCCGGTGTAGCAGCTCACTAGGCTAATCCACTGCCTACGGCGCCAGCACCCCAGGCTCTAGTCCCAGTTGGGGCACCAGATTCTGTCCCGGTTGCTCCTCTTCCAGTCCAGGTCTCTGCTGTGGCCTGGGAAGGCAGAGGAGGATGGCCCTAGTGCTTGGGCCCTGCACTCGCATGAGAGACCAGGAGGAAGCATCTGGCTCCTGGTTTTGGATCAGTGCAGCACGCTGGCCTGGCCGTAGCAGCCACTTAGGGGGTGAACCAATGGAAACAGAAGACCTTTCTCTCTGTTTCTCTCTCACTGCCCACTCTGCCTGTCAAAAAAAAATTTAAAAAAAAGAAAGAAAAAAAGAATCCTTATAGTAGAGCAAATCACAGCCAGCAGAATTAACATACAACAATAAAAAAACTGTATATAGCATCTTGTTTCCAAAAGTTTCAATGATAATTCACATGTACTTAGGTTAAATACTAGCAGAGGCAACATATCATACCATTTTTTAAAAAAGATTTTTTATTTATTTATTTGAAAGTCAGAGTTACACAGAGGGAGTAGAGGCAGAGAGAGAGAAATAGAGAAGTCTTCCATCTACTGGTTCACTCCCCAAATGGCTGCAATGGCTGGAGCTGCGCCAACCCGAAGCCAGGAGGCAGGAGCTTCTTCCAGGTCTCCCACGCAGGTACAGGGGCCCAAGAACCTGGGCCATCTTTTACTGCTTTCCCAGGCCATAGCAGAGAGCTGGATCGGAAGTGGAGCAGCCTAGACTCAAATCAGCTCCCATATGGGATGCTGGCACTGCAGGTGGCAGCTTTACCCACTACGCCACAGCGCCAGCCCCATCATCCCATTTCACAGATAGGATACAGATGATTCTCAAAGTATTATTACACTTTCAAGGAAGTGCTGTAACTGGCTTTATGGATTTATAATTAAGTGCTCCTTCTTCTAAGCCATGCTTAATAACGAACCCACATACTGTAATTGTTATTTTCATGATATTCCTGATGTCAAATCAACGTCACCTTAGTTTATATGGATTAAAATGATAAAAAATAATTTATCCATCTCTTTAGAAACTTTACCCAGTGAAGCTATTAAACTTGTAGATGACAGATAGGTTTAAAATCTAATTAAATTTTTGATTGAATAATTGATCTCTCACTTCCTCATAGCTTAGGTCACTGGGTGAAATACTCAGCTGCTATTCTTTGGTCCTTGCTTGAGTCAATTCCACCCTTAGCATCATCTTTGAGTTGTCCTTCTCATTCCTCCACCATTCACCAAAGGTAGTGTCTGTGAAGTGTTTCTCTAATACTACATCCTCCTATTCCCGCTACAATAGCCCAGTCAGGGTCTCATTATAACAGCAATGAACTAAGATACACTTAAAAATGTTAAATTATATTCCATTGTTCTTGAAAATGTACATTCACAAACCTAAGATGGTTTTATAAAATTACTTTTTTACACGTTTTATTTTAGTTTTCAGCAGTATATTAATATTCTGTTTATTAATACTTTGACATTTTATTTTATCCAATGTTTACTGTCTGTCCTTTAACAAAAGCAAACACCTTTTCATGTTGTTAAAACTTTTACATATTTATTTGAGAAACTGAAAGGTAGATAGGGAGCTCCCACCTGCTGGCTCACACCCCAGAAACTCCATGGTGGTTGGGGATGGAGCAGACAAAACCAGGAGCTGTAAACTCATTCCAAGTCTTCTAACTATGTGGCAGGAACTTAATCACTTGAACAATCATTGGAAGCAGGAGCCAAGGAGCTAGATAGAGCACCCAGGCACCATGACGTGGGATGCTAGAGTATTAACTGGCACCTTCACCACTAGGCTGAACACCCTCTCCTGCCTTTCTACTTTAAATCATGTGTATTTTAAATTTTGATGTTGAAATGCATTTGTAAGGTTCATAGATCTTAAGTAAGTGAAAGAAAGGTCAGATACACTTTAAAATATATCCTTTTGTTTTCTAAAACTGTTTTTTTCTTCGTATCCAGGATGTAAATTTATACAGGGACAAGTTGTCCTCTTAATACTAATGGGAGAGTGTTGAACTGATGGGGCAGTTCAGATTCTACATGAAACATGTTCTCACAGAGGACTCAGGAATAAGTCTATCCTGATAGCTGGTCATGATCCAGGCCTGTCTCCTAGTCTCCTTCCTCCCTCATTCATTCTGCCTTCCTTTTTCTCTTCTTTCCTCCATCTCTTTTCTCTCCCTCCTTTCCTTTCCTCCATCTTTCCTTCCCTTCCTCCACATTTTTCCCAAGGAGTTTCAAACTGTAAAGAATGCTTCTATTATCTATTTCACTTCTATCATCATATCCCATGTCCTTACTGGAAGAAAAGAGGAATATTTGCTCCACCAGTCTTGCACCCATGTACTACTATATGGTAGCGCATATGAGATATGAATAAATGAATAAATGAAATTAAGATATATTAGTTTTGGTGCAAAAACTTGGAAATTCATATATAGTTTTTTACAGTACACATTTTCATGAAATTTTTTGAATTTTTTAAATAAAGGTTTAAGACAGAGATACAGAGAGAGAGAGAGAAAGAGAGAGAGAGTGTGAGAGTATCTTCCATCTGGTGGTTCACTTCCCTGATGGCTGCAGTGGCTGGGGCTGGGTCAGGCCAAAGCCAGGAGTCAGGAGCTTCTTCTGGGTCTCTCACATGGGTTCAGGGGCTCAAGAACCTGGGCCATCTTCCTGCTGATTTCTCAGGTGCACTACCCGGGAGTTGGATCAGAAGTGGAGCAGCCAGGATAGGATGTCAGCGCCCATATGGGATGCCGGCACTGCAGGTGGATTCTGAACTTTCTATGGCACAGTGATAGACCCAAAGACTTCTTATATTATATTTTGCATATAAGGTAATTGCAATATTGATATATAAAGTTATTTGAATACTAAGTATTTTGACTAGTTTTATAAGTACAAATGTTCTGGACAGAGGGGTCATCACCTAGGTTTAATCTAGCATCTTCCCTCCATGCACAAAAGAACTCAAAGTGGAGGTGTAAATATGTCCAGGGAAATGGGGTTTATTCAAAACAAAGAATCAGGGTTATTATATTCTTAGAAATTTTTCTGTGAACCACACTGTATCCCTTCTCCTTATAGTAATATTACATTAAGATAAAATATAAAGTATCAGAAAAATAATAATAAAAACATAAAATAAAACATAGAGTTGACCCTCCCCCCCAAATAAAAGAAAGCAAAGGAAAAGGAGAATCAAGTTTGAGATAGAGACAAGGAACA
Organism: Oryctolagus cuniculus; assembly: GCF_964237555.1. Taxonomy (NCBI): domain Eukaryota; kingdom Metazoa; phylum Chordata; class Mammalia; order Lagomorpha; family Leporidae; genus Oryctolagus; species Oryctolagus cuniculus. The sequence continues at coordinate 58,539,950 of NC_091436.1, forward strand.
ATGAACAAAATCCACAAAAAGAATGACCCCAAACTAGGGGAATAAAATAAATAATTAAAAAAGCCCTCATCAAGGTTTGGGCTGTCCTTTTATTCATCAGGAGGCATAGATGGTGGTGTCTGGTGGAAAATAATTGAATATTCAAAAAGAGTGGAACTTGGGGGAGGGCTGGGGTACCGCTATTTCTATACACCCTTTGGAAATATTGGAAGTGGCATGGCATCAGGTGCATGATGCAAGTGAAAGTGCCAAACAAACAATGGTTTTCTTATAATGGCATTATAATCAACAAGGACTCCAAAGTCCCTGGAAAGGAAAAGGAGAAGCGTACTTGATGTAATCCTCTAGGAGCCCTGAAGGAGGGGGAAAGCAAGAAAAATATACAAATGATTTTCAAATGTGATTGCATCTGCATGATGGACCTGATCGAGCACTTGCAAACTTCTGTGCACAACTGGCTAATCCAATGTCAGTTCCCTGATTGGTTCACATAGCATACCTCATTAGCATACACCTTGACTACTCAAAGAGAATGCCCTGCTTTAAAAAAACACATAGATATTTAAGCCAGGCTGCAATATAGGGCAAGCAGCTCCTTGTGGGTAAGGGCTTCTCAGCTGCTGGAGAGCTTTCTCTGCTTCTTTCAATAAACATCCTTCATTTTGCTCAGTCCTTCCGTGTCCATGTGCCTCATTTTTCCTGTTCATGAAACAATGAGCTCAGCCGAGTAGAAAAGCTGTAATCCAGAAGACAGCAGCACCCCTCCATGGTTCTGGCAGAGAGGAGAAGCCGTGACCCAGCAGAAAGGAGAGGCTTTAAAGGAGAGATGTAACACAGAAAGCTACAACAAAAGGAGTTGTGCTGTTTTTAACAAGTCCAGGTCAAAGAAGAATCTACCACATCTCCTGTGGAGGAGACAGAGACCTGAGCAACTGGGGCTGCAGACTCGGATGGAAAGGGCATCCCTGGGACACATCCTGCAGCCTATTGGATGATTCCAGTTAGCACTGGTCCTAAGTTTGCAACATTGTGGAACTTGCAGTTTCTGCTACACAGAAAAGGGGTGGGGGTCTTGATGGTGTACAGGAAAGGAGCTGTACATCTGTAAGTCATGCTGTGGTGGCCAAATGGCAACCAGAGCTATCAAACAGCCACCTGCACTGTTGCACCCTGGGCTCAGGCCATCTAACCTGAGCTCCTCTCTGAAACACCTACCTTCCTGTGTCACATCCTCTACTTAACAATCAGAAAATAACAAACGTCATTGCATTGCTAACCAAAACTGAAATCAAATTTTATATACAATTACATGGGTTTTGTATTTTGAAGAATAAAAGCATTAATTTTTGATTAAGCTACTAGAAGGTAGCTCAGAGTCAATTACCACATGTGGTTTAGGCAGAACCTAAAAGGAAACAAATAAAGATAATGAACCTCAAGAGCTAAAATAAACTCAATAAGCCTTTATAATTCTCAGTTAAATGTTAGATTTTATTTTATGTATAAACTCCAATACATAGCAACTGTAAAATTGAGAACTCATTTTCAAAATCCCCAAGTTTGTACAGATGAATAACTAAAATGGCATGGCGTTGGCTAATTATATACAAGGAGACCTTTTCGAAATGCTTTGGGGCAGAACATCACAACTTTGTGTTCTCACAGCAACCTTCAAAATTCCTATTGAAAACTTCCAGGAACAAAGAACATATTTCCACTTTTTCTCAGTATAGATCAACAGCTGTGGTTTATCATTAGATTTCACGGATCACATTGGTTAGTAATTATTAGAATTATCACAGATTTTTTAAAAGGACCTTGAAGCAGATATTTTTAAGAAATGCATACAGTCTACACAGTAGTATCCCTTAGAAACTATAGTTTTTTTAATGAGATGACATGTATTTCACAACACTTTAAAACAACACATAGAATTATGAAAAAATAATTTTAAAAGTAAAGGACATCTTAAGAGGTCTATATCATTAGTATCAATTCCAAAACAGTCTCAGTTTTTTTTTAAATTTTTAATTCTTTAATTTTAATTTTTAATTAGTTTCTAACATATTCAATATGCTTGGTGGATACAATTCCAAGAACATAATAATATTTCCTTTCTCTCTTCTTCTTTTCCACCTCTATCTCCCACCCTCCTTCCTTCCCCCTTTATTTTTTTTTTTTAGTTTTTGAGATAACATTTTAAATTTACATTACAGTTAAAAGGCTTAATACTTCATGAAATAAGAAGTTTAACAAGTACAAAGCAAAAAGATCTTAATTTAGTGAGAATATAGACAGTGGCTATAAAGAGTAAATGAATGGAAAAATGACCATTTCCTTCAGATACAGTAAATCTTAAAGTAATCTGCAAGAACAACAGATGTCTACTTTCACCGCTCTTATTCAATATAGTACTGGAAGTTTTAGCGAGAGCAGTTAAGGAGAAGAAAGAAAGAAAGGGAATCAAAATTGGAAAAGAAATAGTCAAATTACACATGTTTGCAGGTGACATGATGTTGCACATGGAAAACTTAAAACACAGAATTAATAAACCAATAAAGTTGCAGGTTACAAAATAAACATACATAAAACAGTAGATTTTGTATACTAATGATGAACTCACAGAATGAGAAATCAAGAAATCCCTTTCATAATTGCCACATGTAGAGTGCAGGAGTGCAGCTCTGGGGCTAATGCCCAAGGACTCTCACAGTGGCAGGATGCGGGGGATCCATCCTTTGTCCCACGCGTTGCCCTGACTCTGACTAAGATGCTGATACGAGCAGAATAGAGGCACATTGCAGGGCTTTTGCTGCTGAATATGGCGCTCTGTTCTGTTGGGGGAGCAGTGGAGAGGGAAACAACTAAGCCCCTCTCCTCTGAGCCCCACATTTGCTTGGACCCCACTCAGCTCCCCAGGCTGAAGTAAAGGCCAGTGAGTGACTGTGGAATTCCCACTCAGCTGAAACTGTGAGTGGCGAGGCACACAAAAATTTCTTCCTTCCTTCACGTGGTAAGATGGCGGGTCATAGCTGGCAACTGGCTGTATCCCACAGCCGCCTGCACCGGTGTCTTTGTCTTCTCTGCTTTCATCCCACGGAGTCTTCATTTTTTTCGCTTCTTCTCCAATAATTGTCATCAGTCAGAACCCTGGGAATGTGGTCCTTCCTTTGTTCTTTTCATACCCAGAGCAGCTGAAGTTAATGTGGTTTAACTCTATTCAACCATCTTGGATCTCCCATGTTCATTTTTTTGCTTCATATGTAGTTATGACTTTAGTTCAGAAATATTGGTGCTTACAAAACATACTTTTTGGGGTCACTTTCAGAATATGGACTTAAAATTATGTATCTACAAAAACAATTGAAAAAGTAAGCACCATTTATTAGGGTTATTTATGAATAGACAGGATTGAATGGTTTATTTTGTAACTTTTGTCTTATTCATATCTAAATTGCTTATAATTCTAGTCAAAGAAATTCATACGTTTTATAAATAGAGCCAAAATTCAAAGCCATTTCTTTTCTGAGTCTATTTTTTTTTTTTTGACAGGCAGGGTGGACAGTGAGAGAGAGAGACAGAGAGAAAGGTCTTCCTTTGCCGTTGGTTCACCCTCCAATGGCCGCCGCGGCCAGCGCGCTGCAGCCGGCGCACCGCGCTGATCCGCTGATCCGATGGCAGGAGCCAGGAGCCAGGTGCTTTTCCTGGTCTCCCATGGGGTGCAGGGCCCAAGCACCTGGGCCATCCTCCACTGCACTCCCTGGCCACAGCAGAGGGCTGGCCTGGAAGAGGAGCAACCGGGACAGAATCCGGCGCCCCGACCGGGACTAGAACCCGGTGTGCCTGTGCCGCTAGGCGGAGGATTAGCCTAGTGAGCCACGGCGCCGGCCCTCTGAGTCTATTTTTTAACATTCAATTAATACTTAGGGCTTTTTTGGAAGTGTTCATTTGCAAGTTTTTAAAATCAAAATCAGTTTACATTTAGAAATAATACTTTAAAAATATAAATAAACTTGTAAATAATAAATACGGTTCTCATGCATTCTAGTGAAAATGTATATGAACCACAGACAATTAAAATCTCTAGTAATCACATTCAATTAATGAGTAAACTTAATTTTTAAATGTATTTTATGTAACAAAATATTCAAATATCATCTGAAAGTACAGTCTATATAAAGTTATTCCCTAGGCAATTTATTTTCTTTTACTTTTACTAAGTCTCTGAAACTAATTGTATATTTCACACTGTAGGTATATCTTTATTCATAGTATCCACATTTCCAGAGATTAGTGGTCACTTGTGCCAGGTGGCAACCTTACTGAATGACCAAAAAACAAGAGGTAGAAAAATTAAACTTTGAGGTGAGTGGTTAGAACAGAGGTTAAGATACCACTTGAAACACTCACATCCCTTATCAGAGTGCCTGGATTTGAATCCAGGCTTTGCTTCTGATTCGAGCTTCTGACTAGTGTGCCCCCTGGGAAGAAGCAGGTGATGGTTCGAGAACCTGGGTCCCTGCCACTCATGAAGAAGACCTAGGTTGAGTTCAAGGTTTCTGGCTTGCCTTGGCCCAATCCTGGCTGTTGTTTGCATTTGGGGAGTAAAAAATTGGATGGAAGATCCTTTTCAGTCTTTGTTTCTGTCTCTGTCTCTCTGCCTTTCAAGTAAAAATGAACATAATTAAAAAAATTGTTTAAGAAAAATTAGCCTTCCATCACAATTACTTATAGACCCTTAACCATTCAGGTAATATATTTAGCTGAATAATAAAGAATATTTTTTCAATATCAAAATTCTTATGTGGTATTACACTTATAACAGGTTTACAGTTTTAGAATGACCTAGCCATTGGTATTGTGTTTTAGTCAGCACTGAAACTGGATATAAACCACACAAAATTATTCAAGGAGAGATTCTTCCAAAAATTAACAGATCAAATAATAATGATGTGACTACCAGGTAAATAAATTACAAGGAACATACTTGGAAGGACTATGCTAAAAATAATGAAGTAAATTCATCAAAGCAAGCAGAGAGTTAACTTGAATTCCCAGTCATCCTGAGGAAAAATGGTACCTTAGCTGTAGGCTTGGAGACCCAACTAATCATGGGACCACTTCAGAGTGGAGAACATAGTACTGAGAGTTTCTGTTAAGCAAAGATCATCACAGTTCATCAATGTACTTATAATTTAGTAATACTTCCTGTGTTCCAGTGAAAGCAAACGCAATTTCACTTCACATACCCACACACAAGTATCCTCCATTTGGGATATCAGGACATCTACAGGCTCACTTCAAACAAAAGTAGTGAAAGTCAAATAGCAAGTACTATGTTTCCATGAGCAGTATAAGGTTAAAGGGTCAATTTGAGATCCAGTGATTTAAAACTTTGACTTATTAGATTATATAACATGGTAAGGAATAAGGACAAAAGTGATGCATTTTAAACAAATAAACAAGGATATTGACAGTCAAAAAATAACAAGGCATTAGAAGAAAAAGAACCAGATGGAAAATTTAAATGAAAAATCTAATTATTAAAATTGAAATTCCAATGGAAATTTTGAACAGTAAAGCCTGTCAATGAACCAGAATAGACATCTAAAGAAACTATCCTTTGTGAAATAGAGAAATAAGATAACAGAAGTTATGAAAAAAAATCAAGAGATAGAATGGCTGTCATTACTACATAGTAAGACTAAAATGCTTGTGAGAACAAAAAGAAAAGATAAAAAAAATGAAAAGTAAAGACTGTATTTCTCAACATCAGCTCTATCAAATTAAATACTCTTTTGTAAATGATAATCTTATAGGCAAGCATATGGATAAAATTGATTAGAATTGTGAGCTGGAAGACCATGCCTTCACCATGCCCCTGTGTGACCTCATGCCCCTACCTAGCCACACCAGTGCACCCACTGGCCAATCAGGTTAGTTAACCACTCCCCTTTGGAAGTGGATTAAAAGCCTGGGACACGGTGTGCCCGCTCTCTCTCTCCATTCCTTGGCCTTTTGCCAGTACAGGGATTGCTGTGGCCATGGCCTATGGGCCACCCACCCCATGTTTCCTGGCCTAGATGCTGGTTCCTGGTACTCGCTATGAATCCAGTTTTATCCCTCTGTTTTATATAAAGCTCTCACTCTCCTATGCATTTGTCTCACTGAGTAAAAGCTTAAAAATGTTCCATGCTGCCTCGTTTATCTATGCCAATATTCAGAATTCTTCTCTGAATATTAGGCAAGAACCCACATGGGCTTATTAATATTGGGAATTTATTAATAAGCATATGGTGATATCATATGGCACCCCAAACTCCAATTTCATATGGCAGTCCAGATGGGAGTTGTGAAGAATTTTAAGGGGGCCATATTCTGATATAATTTTAGGGGGTCAATACTGATATGAATAAACCAGCCATTTAATTTTTTTTAACTTTTATTTAATGAATATAAATTTCCAAAGTACGGCTTCTGCATTACAATGGCTTTCCCCCATAACGTCCCTTCCACCTGCAACCCTCCCCTTTCCCACTCTCTCTCCCCTTCCATTCACACCAAGATTCATTTTCGATTCTCTTTATATACAGAAGATCAGTTTACATACGTTAAGTAAAGATTTCAACAGTTTGCACCCACACAGAAACATAAAGTGAAAAATACTGCTTGAGTACTAGTTACAGCATTAAATCTCAAAGTACAGCACACTAAGGACAGAGATCCTACATGAGGATTAAGTGCACAGTGACTCCTGTTGTTGACTTAACAAATTGACACTTTGTTTATGGCATCAGTAATCACCCTAGGCTCTTGTCATGAGCTGCCAAGGCTATGGAAGCCCCCTGAGTTCACCGACTCTGATCATATTTAGACAAGGCCATGGTCAAAGTGGAAGTTCTCTCCTCCCTTCAGAGAAAGGTACCTCCTTCTTTGATGACCCGTTCTTTCCACTGGGATCTCACTCACATAGATCTTTCATTTAGTTTTTTTTTTTTTTTTTTTCATTTAGGGTTGGTTTTTTTTTGTTTTGTTTTGTTTTGTTTTTTTTGTTTTTTTTTTTTTTTTTTGCCAGAGTGTCTTGGCTTTCCATGCCTGAAATACTCTCATAGGCTTTTCAGCCAGTTCCACATGCCTTAAGGGCTGATTCTGAGGCCAGAGTGCTGTTTAGGACATCTGCCATTCTATGGGTCTGCTGTGTATCTCGCTTCCCATGTTGGATCGTTCTCTCCCTTTTTTATTCTATCAGCTAGTATTTGCAGACACTAGTCTTGTTTATGTGATCCCTTTGGCTCTTAGTCCTGTCATTATGATCAACTGTGAACAGAAATTGATCACTGGGACTAGTGAGATGGCATTGGTACATGCCACCTTGATGGGATAGAATTGGAATCCCCTGGTATGTTTCTAACAATTGTTTGAGGTAAGTCAGCTTGAGCATGTCCCGAATCGCACATCTCTTCCCTCTCTTATTCCCACTCTTATATTTAACAGTGATCACTTTTCAATTAAGTTTCAGCACTTAAGAATAATTGTGTATTGATTACAGTATTCAACCAAAAGTATTAAGTAGAATAAACAAACAAAAAAAAAGAGGGATAACATATTAAGTTGTTCATCAACAGTCAGGGCAAGGACTGATCAAGTCACCGTTTCTCATAGTGTTCATTTCACTTTAACAGGTTTGCTTTTTGGTGCTCAGTTAGTTGTCACCTATCAAGGAGAACAAGTGGTATTTGTCCCTTTGGGATTGGCTTATTTCACTCAGCATAATGTTTTCCAAATTCCTAACAGGTATCACTTTTCAGTTAAAATTTAAACACCTAAGAATAATTGTGTGTTAATTACAGAGTTCAACCAATGGTACTAGAACAAAAAAAATACTAAAATGGATAAAGTATTACATTGTACATCAACCATCAGGACAAGAGCTGATCAAGTCACTGTTTCTCATAGTATCCATTTCACTTCAACAGATTTCCCCTTTGGTGCTCAGTTAGTTGTCGCTGATCAGGGAGAACATACGATATTTGTCCCTTTGGGACTGGCTTAATTCACTCAGCATGATGTTTTCCAAATTCCTCCATCTGTTGCAAATGACTGGTTTCATTGTTTTTGACTGCTGTATAGTATTCTATAGAGTACATGTCCCATAATTTCTTTAACCAGTCTACTGTTGATGGGCATTGGGTTGGTTCCAGGTCTTAGCTATTGTGATTTGAGCTGCAATAAACATTAATGTGCAGACATCTTTTTTGTTTGCCAATTTAATTTCCCTGAATATTCCCTCTTCTGATGGTTTGTTTCTCCTAACCAATAAAGCCCTTTGCTTCAACTGTAAAACAATGTCTTCCCACTTTTATTAACCTTACCATTAACTTCCATTAACTACTACACTAGTTGTCTAAAAGTGTATCCCACAAATAATGAACACCTTGGAGATATGGAACTTACGAGTGACTTCATATCCCAATTCTAATCACTTCTTAATATGTTGAAATCCAATTTTTTGAACTAAACTAAAATGACCAACACACCTCAATTTTGTAATACTCATTGTTCAGCTTGTTGATGTTGTCCTAGCATTTCATCCTCCTCCTTGTACTTCAAGGAATTCTCTCAGCTTTGGTGACCTTATTTCCTTCTATGACTGTAGTATCTTTTCTACATATAAACCATCCGCCTTGTATCTGTGACTTTATATTTTGTTTGTTTTAATTTGAAACCTTCCTCTCCCCAGAGAGCTCTGCTTTCTTGCTTATTTGCTTTAGCACAAAAGAGTTGAAGGTATTCACAATTCCAATGGAGATTCTACTGTCTTTTCAGAGAGGATAAAAAAATGTGTACAGTTTAAGTAATATATATTAGTTATATAGTTGTGAGAGTTGGAATCTGGAATTGTGGCTCTAACCACTCAGTATACTGCTTTGTTTGAAAAATTTCCCACTGAGGCCTTTGCTTCCATTTTAAGATAGTTCTTGATGTTAAGTATTTATTTTTATGTTGAAGTCTATCCACTGTGCATTTACTTCTGTTGGTACTAACTCTGTTTCTAGAACTCATGAAGAGTAGGGTTAATCCCTCTTTGACATTACCGACTTACAAATACTGTTTGTGAACACAATTACTGAATTTCTCTAATTATTTCTTTTCTGTTTTAAATATTATTAGAACATTCATCTATTTACCATACCACCATCCTGGGCACCTTTTTCACATGTTTTAATTTGTAACAATTTTTATAAAGATCATTGCCCATCCTTAACTATAATACTCCTATCATGGTTTTGTAAATTAAGAGTAGTTTTCCCATGCTCTTCTATCTGCCAAAAATACTCTTACCCTTAATGCACCTTCTAGTGGAATCTTTTATTGGTTGCTATGGTTTGAATATGATTTGTCTCCATCAAAGATAATGCTGTAACCCTTGATGTGCCAGTGTTCAAAGGTGAGGCCTATTAGGAAGTGTTTAGGTCATGGAGGTAGAACTTTCATAAATAGAATAATGCCTTTTTTGTGAGAATGGGTTAACTTTTGTGAAAGGAGTTTAGTTATTGCAAATGTAGTTTGTTATAAGAGGAATTTGGCTCCCTAGGTTTTCTCAGGTTTCCTTTCTCAGTTATGTGATATCTCTCCTGCCATTGCCAGCCCACTTTCCACTCTGTGAGGAAGCAGCATGAGGCCCTTACCAGAAGCCATCAGATGCTGGTACATGTTCTTGAGCCATGGTTCCAGAACCATGAACCCAAATAAATCTCTGTTTAAAGCAAATAACTTCATTTTAGGTATTCTGTTATATAACCAGAAAGTATACTAAGATATTAGTCTTTCAAAAATATGATGCAGCTTTCCACAAAATCAGTTCCGTCCCTAAATACACAGTCACCTTTAACTTCTCTAATTTCTATGTGTGCTTCACCTTTGTTTTGACATTGCCAGGCTCTATGTTGGATGGTACTTTCTGTGCATACTTCATCTCCTGTTAATCACAAATTCTCTGAGGGAGAAAACCAAATCTTAATTTATTTTCCAAAGCGATTACCTGTATCACACTCTTTTATAAGAGTTCCTATAGTATAATGAGTCCTCAGTACTTTTATGGCTCAAGTCATTAGTTCTTTGACACAAAGTATCTGGGACCTGATCATGATAAAATCTTGCAAAATACTGAATTAGTTACAAAGTGAAAATAGTTTTGCATTTGGTTCATTTATTCTTTTTTTTTTAAAAAAGATCTTTATTTATTTGAGAGGTAGTGTTACGGACACTAAAAGGAGAGACAGACAGAAAGGTCTTCCATCCACTGGTTCGCTCCCCAAATGGCTACAAGTGCCCCGGGCTGAGCCTATCTGAAATTAGGAGCCATGAGCTTCTTTCAGGTCTCCCACGCAGGTGCAGGGTCTTGGACCATCTTCCACTGCTTTCTCAGGTCATCAGCAGAGAGCTAGATTAGAAGAGGGGCAGCCAGATCAGAACCAGTGCCTATATGGGATGCTGGCACCACAGGTAGAGGCTTAACCTATTGCAACACAGCACCAGTCCCTGTCATATTTATTCTTAAATACATACCAGATACCTTGTTTTCCCCAATTTTTGATTTATTTATGGAAATAAGGGGGGGGGAATGAGAGAGAGAGACTTCTACCTGCTGTTTACTCCTAAATGCTCACAACAGCCAGCATTGGGCCAGGTCAAATCTTGGAGGCTGGGACTCAAATTAGGTCTATCATGTGGGTGTATGAGTGTCAGAGACCCAAGTACTTGAGCTATAAACTGCTGTTCCCATTAGGAGGAAAGTTAAATTCAAAGCAGAGCCAGAGCTTGAACTCAGGCACTCTGATAAGGGATATTGCCATTTCAAGTGGCATCTAAGTTGCTCTGCCAAATGCATCCTCCTACTTTCAGTAGATTTCAATGATATATATTTAATATTTGAATGATTATATCCTTAATAATGAACACTCTTTGTTGTATTAGAACATATGGTTCACCATCCAAATTTTCACCATGATATATAATTATTGTATCCTTGGAAACATCAGATTAACTGAAATATTCTCTTTACAATAGAAAATTTCTTAGCATTAAAAACAGCTCCTCAGAATTTCTGTAACTATATACAAACCAAAATCTACTTCCTTCACATAAATATTCACAAAATCCCTATAATTAAGGGATATTTTCATTTCTAAAGAGCAAAAGAAATATAGACACATAGATATTCACTGTAATAGGGATAGCATTCGGCTCTTATCACCTGAAAATACGACCATAAGGTGAAATAGAAACACTCATCATGTGGAATTTAAACTTCTGCCTCTGAAGGAAATGACAGAGTCAGTATCTGGCTATGCTGGTAAATTTTGTCGCAGTTTATATTTAAACAAAATTGGACACTTTAAAAACATTTGTAGTTTAGTACAGGGAGAAAGAAAAACATGAAATTTAAAAGTTCCAGTCACAATTTTTTCTGTTACATTTCTACTTAAAAAGATTGACAACACAGAGGCCAAACTGGCATCCTTCACTGTGTGTTTTATGTGTTTCCTATCGTTACTGTTCAAATAGTGCATACTTTGTAAGATGATATTATCATTCCTCAGCACAGTGCCTTGCAGTAATCCATAATTAACTACATATTTTTGAGAACTCTAATGTTCAGTTGGTTTACCAAATGCCTAGGTAGAGCTAGAATTAAATCCTTTTGGAGAGTCTAGAAAGGGCGGGATGTATGGCAAACAAAGAACTCCTTAAAAAATCTGACTCTGGAGGTTGGCTTTTGCTTTGAAGCAAAGGTCACGCAAAGTTGCTGAAATTGGAGTCATGTGGTAGTGACCTGAGAACCTTGCGCTCTGTACCTTTTTGCTGGTATTAGCACATTTAGAGACTACACATCCTTCAGTGTGAAAAGTCCCAGAGATGGAAGCCAAGAAATTTGCATAGAGAGTGAAAATTCCGTTGTCTGAGTGAAAGCCAATCTTTCTTTGCTTCCAACACTGTAACAATCAGTCCGCCAACTGTTTGCATGCTCTCCATTGTGTTAGTGTTGGCTAAGGAATGGCGGTTGCAAAGAGATCTTTCAGCACATACTCTCGGGAACCGTGGGAGTTCACCAACTTGATGGTTAGACAATCCTGCCTTCTCTTTCCAAGAAGCCAGGGAGTGACCTATGGGCTGTCGAGATATATGTGACACAGAGCCAGGGTGTGTAGCCTGGACCCTAATTCATCAAATGTGATTTCAAGTGACAGGAAGGGCAAAGCAGGACATAGAGGATAACTGTGTGTGAGTGTGTGCTATGCTTTGTTTTTTCTTTGTAGACCATGGAGCCTCTGGATTTCTTCAAAAGACCTCTTTTCTAGAATCATCAATTTTTTTACGTTTTTATTTAATGAATGGGTTTTTCATAGGTACAACTTTAGGAACATAGTGTTTCTTTCCCCCATATCCACCCTTCCACCCTGACTCCCATCCTACCTCCCTCGGCTCTCTCATCCCTTTCTTCACTATGGTTCATTTTTAGTTTGTAGAATAATCGATTTGTTATTAAAAACTATTTCTTGACCTGTCGAGAGTGGAAGAATCTGTGCTTTTAAAAGTTACAATACAAGAGGTTTGGGAAACAGCATGTTATTACTTCCATTACCCAGAGGATTGGCCTGAGGACATAGCATTGCTGTTACAAAATCAAAATACTGGATCTCTGGGTAACTCAACTATTATAACATGAATTCATATACATCAGGATACATCTCATCTTTCAAAATATAACAAGGAAATAAAGAAAAACCATCTATGCAGCACTCATGTAAGTTTTCTCTTATTCCAACTATATAGGATTCTTGTAATTTTTTGGTAAAGTTTAACTATGATATGTAAAGCCAGAAGAAAGGTCTAATTATGTAGCACAAAAAAAAATCAGTGGATTTAGGAGTAATTGGTGCTAATAATAAATTTGACATTAGCACCAAAGTCATTGAACTATTCTGTTTGTTCATACTTGAAGACTGAACTCCCGTTCCTATAATCTAATTTAGTTCCTGAAGCAGAGTTTAACAATTTAATCCAGAACTAATTATTTGTAATTGACTATATTTTGTTAAAACAAAAAGAAAAACAAAAAACATTTGAAGTTCGACATAAACTGTTTTCTGATTATGAAATTGGAAGTCAATAAATAATTTAGAAATTCATAAAAATTAAAAATCACTAAATCCAAACACTTTAAAAAGCATGACAGTCAAAAATAAGGAGAATAAAAGCAAGCAGATAAAAATGGTACTCCCTTTTAGTAAAACTATTAAATTGACAGCATTAGCAATTGTTGTAAATTACATAGGACACATGAGCAGTAATACACTGGAAGCTGAACTGTCAACACAGAAAAGAGGAGGAATGCAAAGTAGTTACAGCCTCTGCTTCTAAGAACCTTAGCAAGATACTGGCCTAGCAAAGCTGACACTGGTTGAGAATGAGCATGATGGAAAGGAAGGAGTAGTGAGAGGATTAAAGGCGACTGGAAAAGTGTCAGCAAATAGAGGAGCACCTTGTGGTGCAGGACTACCACAACTAGTTTGACCCTCGGAGATGATGGTCAATCACTAGAAGCTCCATTTGTGTGGTGTAGTTCAAAGAAGCAAATGAGCAAAGACTATATCCAGTTTGAGCAGAACCCAGTATCTACCTCATGTGATTATGAGTAACAAAAAAATCACTGGTAATTAATGTAAGTTAAATAATGGGAATGAAGAGTACTACTTAGAACAGTCAAATAATACTTCCCAGAGGTAAGAATACCACAGATCAGAATACCGAGTTTTGAACACAATTTTTTAAATAATACAATGAAAAGATTGACTCAGTAATGGAAGAACAGAAAATAATATAAACACCAGAAGTCAGGAAAGAGATTATGAGAGACCTGAAAGATGTTAAAACATAATCTGGCAGAATTCAGATAAGTAGTAGTAGAAAGAAACAAACTATGGCAGTTACAAGATAAAATTAGAAAAATTAAAAATGGACAATACAGACAATAGAAAAGGGAACACAGAATGCATCAATAAGACAATAAATGATAAACATGAAATGATAAAATGAAAACAAAGAGATTAAAACAACTGGCAAAAAATTAATAGATATGCAAGAGAATCAAAGGAGATACAACACAATTCTCATTGAAATTAAAAGGGAGAGACACGGAAGAAATATTTAAACTACAATTCAAAGAAATTTTAATCTCATTATAAGAATGCACCCTGCACTATACCCTGCAAACCTTACCCCTAAGAAGTGCTGTTGAGGCACAAAGTAGTCAATGTATTAGGCCTTAACGTAGAAACCAAGGCCTGGTGTTATAGTAAACTACCACCTGCAACATCAGTATCCCATATGGGTACTGATTTAAGTCCCAGCTTCTCCAATTCCAAATCAGCTCCCTGTTAGTAGCCTGAGAAAGAAGTGGAAGATGGTCCTAGTGCCTGGGCCCCTGCACCCATGTGGGAGACCTGAATGAAACTCTTTGCTCCTGGCTTTGGCCTGGCCCAGCCCTGACTGTGGGAATACTTTGAGAAGTGACCCAGTGGATAGAAGGTCTCTCTCTCTCACTCTCTCTCTCTCTCTCTTTATGTCTCTCTTTCCTTGTGTGACTCTACTTTCAAATAAATTAGTAAATCTTTTATAAAATAGGAAGCAAATATTTTGAACGACACAAATAGGCAAAAAGATCAAGCATTTTTGTTTTGAAAAATTCAGATAATTGTGAGAAGACATGAACAATACTTAAAATGATTCTAAGATGAAATTACTTTGGTATTTTTGTGGTTCTATAACACAATATCACACTAACAACAGAAACTCGTTTCTTGTAACCCTGGGACCTGAGAAGTCTAAGATAAAGGTTCCAATAGGTTGAGTCTAGTGAGTGCCCTTCTTTCTGGATTATAGACAACATCTTCTTGCTGTGCCCTTACATAGCATAAAAAGGCAAAGGTGCTACTTGATGCCTCTTTTATAAAGTCACTAATTGTATTCATGAGGGTTCCATCCTCATGACCTAATCACTTCAAAAAAGCCCTACTTTCTAATAGCACTAAAATGTGGATTGGGGTTCAACCCATGAATTTGCTGGACACAAACATTCAGTACATGGTAGACGTGGATATAAGACTAATAGCTAATCAAGTTGTTATTTTTGAACACACATTATGGAGACATTTTACATGTAATATTTATGAAAATATTATGTCCATGAACTCTATGCTAGAAAATTTTAAATAATGATCTTCAACCAACCAAAAGGTGGTAGGAAACATACTAGCTGAAAAATTAGTGGCAGATGGGTTCTGAAACAAATAAAACTAATATTTCTGGGCAATTACTTTAAAAGAAAGAGAGAGAAAGGGAGGGAGAGAGAGAGTTTTCAGTACTATTAAAAAATCAAAATTTGAGAAAGAATGAGTAAATTATATAACCAACAAATGACAATACATAAAGAAATAGAAAAATGCTCAGTAACAAATTTAATATCAGGCCAAAGAATACTTCATAATGGTAGCCCGAGTCATTCACACTGAAAATATACAATAATAAATATTTATTACGGGGGCTGGTTTTTGGTGCAGTGGGTTAAATACCCAGTTTGCAGTGCCTGCAACCCATATGGCTCTCAAAATGGCTGCAACAGACCTCAAAAGCTGGGCCTAACTGAAGCCAGGAGCCAGGAGCTTCTGGGTCTCCCATGTAGGTGCAGGGGCCCAAGCACTTGGGCCATCTTCCACTGCTTTCCCAGGCCATAACAGACAGCTGGATTGGAAGTGGAGCAGCAGCATTCAAACAGGCACCCAAATGGGATGACAGCACCACAGGCGGAGGCTTAACCTGTTTTGTCATGGCATTGTAACCATTGACTTTAAAATATTCACAAAATTGTCTGCATATTAGGCTATGATATAATTAATTAATTCAAACTTTTCAAACTATACATATATGAAAGATATATATATATATATATGCATACATATACAACCAATATATCACTATATATATAATACATTTAATACAAGGGTAGATTCCTCCCTAATTACCTATCTGTCTACATGCTTTAATTTCATCTCTCCCTTCTCTACACTTGAGCATATCAGTATGTTCTGTTTCAGGACTGATGTAATTCTTTTCTTCTGTTATAATGTCCTACCTTAGATAACCAGGTAATTTGCTTCTACTTTTCACTAAGATTGCTATTCAAATGTGATTTCAGTGAACTCTTTCTTGGCAAGCTAAAATTTCGAAATTTTAAAATGCGTCAACATTTTTCTACCTCCCTTGATGTTTTTCTTTTCAACAATTTTTATTTAGGCTAATATATTGACACATACTTATAATACACTTGTATTATAAATCTTTGTTATTTGCTATATCTTCCCACTATGGTATACATTTAGGAACTTCTGTCTTGCTTTGTTCACTTTTGTTTCTAGAAGTATGACAGGAACTTTACTGATGATCACTGGGTATTTGTCAAACAAATTTCTTAAAGAACAACCACTTAAAATAAATGACAATTAAAGGTCCATTTACGATATCCAGAAAAGTTATAAAAAACAAAGAATAAACCAAATGAGAAATGAGAATAACCACATTAAAAATAAAACACGGGGCTGCTGCTGTGGCATAGTGTGCTAAGCCTCTGCCTGCAGTGCTGACATCCCATGTGGGTGTTGGTTCATGTCCTGGCTGTTCCTCTTCTAATCCAGCTCTCTTCTTATGGCCTGAAAATTAGTGGAAGATGGCCCAAGTGCTTGAGTCCCTGCATGCACATGGGAGAAGACCTGGAGGAAGCTCCTGGCTCCTGGCTTCATATCAGCTCATTTCTAGCTGTTTTGACCATGTAAAGTATGAACAAAGACAACAAGACTCCCCCAAAGGAATACAACACTTTATTTTTAGAATGTGAGGATGAAGACATTGATGAAATAACTGCAAAGAACTCAAAAATTAATCATAGAATTATTGAGAAGCCATGAAAAGTAAATGCATGAGTTAAAGAAATTCATACATGACATGGAAAAACACTTTCCTATGAGATTGAGATTAGAAATGAATTAAATATGTCAAATAAAAAATATAGTGGAAAGCCTTTGCAATAGACTTGGTGAAGCAGAAGAAAGAACATCTGGACTAGAAGACAAATTTTTGGAAATTTCTCAGACCAAAAAAATAGAAATTAGAAAAATTAAGAAAAATGTTGGATATTTATGGAATACTATCAATTGATCCAACATAGAGGTCTTAGGAGTTCCTGAAGGTGTGGGAAGAGAGAATGAATTAGAAGTTCTCGTCAGTGAAATAATTAAGAAAACTTCCCTAAGTTGGAGAAAGAAAGGGATATCAAAAGTACATGAGATACATAGAACTCTCAAAGGGCATGACTAGACAAATATCTTCATCACGACACATTGTGGCCAAACCTTCAACAACAAAACATAAAGAAAAGATTCTAAAATGTGCAAGACAGAACACCAGACTATTTTCAGAGAATCCCCAATTAGACTCACAGTTAACATCTCATCAGAAACCCTAAAAGGCTGAGAAAGAATGGAGAGAAATAATCCAAATTATTAAAAAATCTGTCAAACCAGAATAATGTACCATGCAAAACTCTCATTTATGAAGGAAAGTGGAAAAAAAGAGACCTTCCTTAACAAACAAAAATTGAAAGAATTTGTCACCACCCTTCCAGCCTTACAAAAGATGCCTAAGGGTTTGTACATATAGAAACATAGATAAGAAGAAGATAGAAAATATAGTCATCATTATCAAACAATGTGAAAGCAGAAAATTTCCCAGTAGAAGTACAAAAGAAATCCAAAGAAAGCAATAGAAATATTTACAGAATAATGGCAGAGCCAAGTTGTTACTTATCAATGGTAATATTGAATATAAAGGCCCAGATTCTCCATTTGAAAGATACAGACTGGCCAAATGAGTTAAACAAGACCCATATATTTGCCATCATAATATCAAAGAATATACTTTAACACAGAAACTGCTAAAAGAGAAAAAGAAGGTCATTATGTCATGATTAAAAAGATCAATTCAACAGGAAGCTGTGACTATAATAAACAAATATACACCAAATTCCAGGGCACCTGACTATTTAAAAGAAATGTTAATAAGTGTAAAGGGAGACAGAGACTACAGTACAGTAGTAACAGGTGATTTCAACACCCTACATTCATCAATGGACAGATCAATTAGAGAGAAAACCAACAAAGAAACAATTGAGATAATTGATACCATTGACCAAATGGACCTAACTGATATCTAAAGAACTTTTTTTTTTAACTTTTATTTAATGAATATAAATTTCCAAAGTAAAGCTTATGGATTACAATGGCTCCCCACCCCATAACTTCCCTCCCACCCGCAACACTCCCCTTTCCCTCTCCCTCCCCCCTTCCATTCACATCAAGATTCATTTTCAATTCTCTTTATATGCAGAGGATCAGTTTAGCATATATTAAGTAAAGATTTCAACAGTTTGCACCCACATAGAAACACAAAGTGAAAAATACTGTTTGAGTACTAGTTATAGCATTAAATCACAATGTACAGAACTTTTCTTTTTTTTAAGATTTACTTTTTATTATTTATTTGAAGGACATAGTTACAGAGAGAGGTAGAGACAGAGAGAGAAGTCTTCAATCCACTGGTTCACTCCCCAGATGCCCATAATGGCTGGAGCTGTGCCAATCCAAAGCCAGAAGCCAGGAGCTTCTTCCTGGTCTGCCAGGTAGGTGCAGGGGCCCAAGGACTTGGGCATCCTCTACTGTTTTCCCAGGCCATAGCAGAGAGCTGGATCAGAAGAGGAGCAGCTGAGATGAGAACCAGCACCCATATGGGATGCCGGCACTTCAGGCCAGGGCTTTAACTTGATGTGCCACAGTGCCGGCCCCTACAGAACTTTTCTACACACAGTTGCAGAATACACAGTTGCAGAGTACAACAGACAAAACCAGGAATTTATAGGAGGAAATAAATAATTGAAATTAGAGATAAAATAAAATTAATTAAAAACAATACAGAAAATCAGTGAAATGAAGAGCTGGTTTTTTGAAAAAAAAATAAAAAAAATTAATACTTTATTGGTCTAACTAACCAAAAAAAATAATAAAATTAGAGATGAAGAAGGAAATGTAACAGTGGATAGCATAGAAATAAAGAATTATCAGCAATTACTACAAAGAGAATATGCAAACAAACTGGAATATCTAGAAGAAATGGATGGATTCCTGGATACATACAATCTACCAACATTGAGTCATGGAGATACAGAAAACTTAAACAGACCAATAACCGAGAGAGATTAAATCATTAGTAAAGACCCCCTCAACAAAGAAAAGCCCAGAACCTGACGACTTCACTGCTGAATTCTATATGACATTTAAAGCAAATCTAATTCTAATTCTTCTCAAGCTTTCAAAATAACTGAAAAGGAGGGAATCTTCCCAAAGTCCTTCTTTGAAACATGCATCACCTTAATTCCTCAACCTGAAAAAAGATGCAACAGAGAAAGAGATCTGAATACCTATATCCTTGATGAACATAAATGCAAAAATCCTCAACAAAATACTAACCAATCAAATCCAACAACACATCAAAAAGATTATTTTCTGGAGTAAGTGGGGCTTATCCTTGATATACAAAGATGGGGTAACATTTGCAAATCAATCAATGTGATATATCACATTAACAAATTGAAGAACAAAAATCATATGGTTATCTCAATAGATGCAGAGCAGGCATATGATATAACACAACTTCCTTTCATGATGAAAAACTTAAGCAAATTGTGTTTAAAAGGAACATTCCTCAACATAATCAAGACAATTTATGACAAACCCACAGCTAGCATCTTATTGAATAGGGAAAGATTGAAGCATTCCCATTAAGATCCAGAACTAGAAAATGATGCCAACTCTCAAGATTACTATTCATTATAGTCCTGGAAGTTTTAGCCAGAGCAATTAAGCAAGAAAAAGAAATCAAATGGATACAAATTGGGAAGGGGAAAATCAAGTTATCCCTATTTGCATATGACATGATTCTATTTGTAGGAGAACAAAAGTCCCCTCTAAGAAATTATTGGAACTCATAAAAGAGTTTGGTAAAATGGCAGTACATAAAATTGACACACAAAAAAAATCCATAGCCTATGTACGCAGAGATAATGCCATGGCTGAGAAAGAACTTCTAAAATTAATCCTAGTCACCACAATATCTACAGAAAACATTAAACAATATTAGGATACATTTAATCAAGGAAGTGAAGTGCTCTATGATGAAAGTTACAAAATATTAAAGAAAGAAATAGAAGAAGAAACAAAAATAAAAAAAAATTATGTTCATGGATTGGAAGAATTAAGATCATCAAAATGTCCATACCACCAAAAGCAATTTACAGATTCATTGCAACTCCAATCAAAATACCAATGAAATTCTTCTCAGATCTAGAAAAACTATGCTAAAATTTGTATGGAAACACAAGGCACTACAAATAGCTAAAGTGATATAATACAACAAAAACAAAGCTGGAGGGAATCACAATTCCAGTTTTGAAGACATACTACAGGGCTGTTATAATCAAAACAGTGTGGAACTGTCACAGTAATAGACATGTAGACTAATGTAACAGAATAGAAACTGCAGAAATCAATTCATGCATCAACATTCAACTAATCTTTGACAAAAGAGCTAAAATCAGTCCCTGGATAAAGGATAATCTCTTCAACAAGTGGTGCTGGGAAAACTGGATCTCCACATGCAGAAGTATAGTGGATACCACATAAGTGTTTTCAGTGAGAACATAGCCTCCTTGAATACTGGACATGGCTGTGGTCCCACTACTGCTGAAACAGGCCTTGTGAAGGCATACCTTCCTAAATGACATACAGCTGCAGTAAACAGAAGATTTAGTTATTAGATATTGCTTTAAGGAAAACTCCTTGTCATACTTCAAGTACATAGAAGATGATCCAGGAACAACATGACCACCAGGAACAACTTGAACTTTTGATTCCCATCATAAATATGTCATACAATGCTTACCTCACTTGCTTGTGACTGCTTGTTATTCTTTTACAATGATTAGTCTAGCTGTGCATTCCTGATTGTTATGTTATTAGTTGAACCCTAGACCCTAATAAAAAACACCAGCTGGAGCTATCCAGTGGCATTCTTCAAATCAAGGGTCTGGTGTCTTGGCTCATCATTTGAAACTCCACAGAGAAGTATGAAAGAAGACCTGTACCTTACACCTTATACAAAAATCAACTTGAAATAGCTCAAAGGTCTAAATCTATAACCTTATACCATCGAATTACTAGAGGAGAACACAGGAGAAAATCTGCAAGACATTAGCAAATGCAATGACTTCTTGGAAAATACCCCAGAAAGACAGGCAATCAAAGCAAACATAGACAATTGGGTTTACCTCAAGCTGAGAAGCTTCTGCACTGCAAAAGAAACATTCAGCAAAATGAAAAGGCAACCTCCAGAATCGGAGAAAATATTTGTAAACTCTGAAACTGGTAAAGGATTGATACTCAGAATCTATAGAGAACTCAAAAAACTCAACAACACCAAAGAAATCATTAAGAAATTGACAAAGGACTTGAGCTGTCAATTTTCAAAAGAGGAAATTCAATGGCCAATAGACATATGAAAAAAAGCTAAGGATCATTAGCCATCAGAGGAATGCAAATCAAAACCACAATGAGGCTTCCTCAGAATGGCTGTCATGTAGAAATGTATGTGGGGGAAAAAAAGTACTGTAATATGCTGTTGGTGGGAATGTAAACTAGCACAACTACTGTGGAAGGGAGTATGGAGATACCTCAGAAAGCTGAAAATAGATCTACCATATAACTCAGCAATCCCACTCCTAGGAATTTACTCAAGTGAAATGAAATCACCATATGAAACACTTACTGCAACACCACGTTTATTCTAGCTCATTCACAATAGTTAAGATATGGAATCAGCTCAGATGTCCATCAACTGATGACTGGATAAAGAAATTATAATATATATACATTATGAAATACTAGCCAGCTGCAAAAAAGAATGAAATCCTGAGTTTTTCAACAAAATGAATGCAACTGGAAACCATTATACTTAGTGAAATATTCCAGTCCCAAAAAAGCAAATATCATATGCTTTCCCTGATCTAAGTAACTAATTGAATATCAAAAATATAATGTACTGGAGTGATATTGACATTTTGAGATCTGATCATTGTTTACAGCATGAGAGTGTTTTTTCTTTCCTTACTATTTGCTGAACTCTTTATTACTGTGGGATTAATCTTATGCATATAAAGTGAACTGAAAGTAGATTATTGAAAAAAATTAAGAGAGGGAAGAGAAAGAGGTGTAGGAGCATGGACAAGAGGAGGATTAGAGTAGGAAGTACCTAAATCTGTACATGAATACCTTAAATTTATACAACTTAAACAAAAATTTTTAAAAAATAATAAAATTTAAAATGTAGGATTCTAAGGTATACATAGGAATTATAACAAGAGATTATATCCAGAAATCATATACAAGGTATTGAGTTCTGATAACTCTATCAGATATTGAAAGATTTCAGTTAGGGGTCTGGGACTGTGGCACAGCAGATAAAGCCACTGCATCCCATATGGGCACCAGTTCAAGTGTTCACTGCTCTGCTTCCAATCTGGCTCTCTGCAATGGCCTGGGAAAGCGGTAGAAGATGGCCCAAGTCCCACTTGTGTGGGAGACCCAGAAGAAACTCCTAGCTCCTGGCTTTGGATTAACCCAGTTCTGCACTTGGGGAGTGAACCAGCAGATGGATGACCTCTCTCTCTCTCTCTCTCTGCCTCTGCCTATCTTAACTTTTTAAATAATTTTAAATAAAATAATTTAAAGTAAAATATTAAAATAAAATAAAATATTTAAATAATATTTCTAAAATAAAATATTTTAGTTAGTTAAAGAGTTTCTTCACCAACTTTATTTTTGTCACTTATGATTTTATGCTCATTGGAAATATTTCCTTCCAAGTTCATTATCTTCCTTCTAACATTTTGAGGTTTTTTTTTATTGGGGATTCTGATATTTATTTATGTATTAAATACAAAACACTACTTAATTTTTTTCTCCAAAAATTTATCACTTTCAGGGAAAGTTTTGTTTCCATAATTTTTAAATATTTTATAATACCACATCAAGTATTATAATCCTGTTTCTAATTTGGTAATTTTTTAAAAATTAGGATCAGTGCATAAATTGTATTCATTAATCATTTCACGATTAATTGACATGACATGTGGTTTTGTTATTATACAGATTAGTATTTTATAGTTCTGGTATTGAATCATCTTTTCATTTTTGTGTAAACCTACTTAGAGTTGAAAAATTTTCAATGAACATGATTTCAATTAAATATTTATCTAATGGAATATATATTTATGTCAGTATTAAATCAATCAATATTTCTTTGCACATTAGCTATGTGCATAAGTACAGTGGTTTTGTATTATTAATAATGTATTTTATCCTGATATAAAATTATCTAATATACAGAATTTAATTTTTTTAAAAATGCTTGTCTATTTATTTGAAAGGAAGAGTTATAGAGAGAGGAAGAGAGAGAAAGAGAAAGAGATCTTTCATCCGAATGTTAACTCTCCAGATTGCCTTAATGGCCAGGGCTGGGACAGGTTGAAACCAGCAACCAGGAGCTTCCTCTAGTTCTCCCAAGTGGATGGCAGGGATCAAACACTTGGGCCAGTTTCAACTGCTTTTCCTTGGCCATTAGCAGGGAGATGCACGGGAAGTAGAGCATCCAGGAGACAAACCAGCTCCCACGTGGGATGCCAGCATTCCAGGTAGTGGCTTTATCTACCATGCTGCAACACCAATTCCCAGAATTTTAAAATTCTAAATGTAACAGACAGGCAGTGGTCCATATAGTTAAATCTTAAGAACAAATCTGTTGCATGAGATGATCTATCATCTTATCTTTCATTGACCACTCAATATCAGTTATTTCTTATATATCTTAGTTTAATAAATATTTCAAATTGAAATGTTTGCTTTCTAGTTTTATGTGTATTCAACACTTAGTAACAACAAAAGCTGCAACATTCTTTTGAGTTCCACTCAAGTTCTTAACGATCCATAGGATTTCAGAGATCTTAGTTTGTCATTTAATTAACAGTTCGCCAGTGGCTTTCTAACAAAGAGTTGCTTGAAACTATGAAAAGAATGCTGAAAAGTCATGTTTCAAAATTACATTTTGGGCCTCAGGCCAAATAATGACAAATTGAAATAAAGCTGATGGTATATTGTATACCTCCTTAATTAAAAATATAAGAAGCAATAAAAATTTTAAATCCTCATCTCCCCTCTTACAGTGTCTATTAAAAATTTGCGTTTAGTAATCTATTGACATACATCCGACTAATGCTTGGTGAGACTTGCATATGGAGGGGGAAGGTATGATAAATTATCTAGGGTTGAGCAAACTGCAGTTTGTAATCTAAACATGCTTTGATAGTTATTTTTCTGGGCAAGTTGCCAAATGGAGCATTTTGCTTTGTAAGTTTGAAGAAAGTGATATTTTGTATATATCAATAAGCAAAACAAAAGGTCTCATAAAATAACAAAGAGCAGAGAAGTTGCATGTTTACTTGACTCTTTCAGGGAAAATATATAATAGAATATTATAAAAATAATATAAAAATGTAATAGAATATTCATAGACTTTAAATAAAACTTGGGTGATTCACACGAGTGGGGACTACTGAACAAAGACATACCTTAGCCTTTTTCCCCCCATTGAGTATTTGAACCTGTAAGAGGTGTACAGTTTCAGGATAGATTAGAGAAACAATATTCTTTCACCTATGAAATCAGTCTTTCTATTTAAGTAATTTATTAATATGCTATCATTTATGTTTTTAATCCTCTTGTAACACATGCACTAAGAACATAGTAGCTTTACACAGCTATTTCATTTGTTCATGATCTTTTGAAGAGAAATCGGGGCTGAGCTCCTTTGAGTTGCCCTTGTCTTGGTCTCTTTCAGGTTTATCCCTGTAGCCACATCATATGACAGCTCAGCTGGGACTGGATGGTATGGGGTGCCTCACAGGTGTGGCAGTTGATGATGACTGTCATCAGGGATACAGTAACCTGACCATCGTCACATGATGGCATTAGTGTTCCAAAAGGAAAAAGAGTAGAAGCCACGGCTCTCCTGAAGCTTAGACTTGGAAAATTGCAAGGTTCTGTTGGTCAAAACAAGCCAGAAGACCAATCCAGGCTTAAATAAAGGAGCGAACTCTAGTTCCTGAAAGAATGAGCATTCAAATCACATGGCGAAAACATTAGTACAGGCAAAGGCAGACTTACGGATTGCTGAAAGTTCTCCAAAGTAGGTAAAATTTCAGCTATAAAACAAATTGTTGGGGCTGGCGCGGTGATGTACTGGGTAGAGCTGCCGCTTGCCGTGCGGGCATCCCATAGGGGCGGGGGTTCGAGTTCCGGCTGCTCTACTTCCAATCCAGCTCTCTGTTGTGGCCTGGGAATGTGGTAGAAGATGACCCAAGTCCTTGGACTCCTACACCCGCTTGGGAGACCTGGAAGAAGTTCCTGGCTCCTGGCTTCAGAGCAGCACAGCTCCTGCCATTCCGGCCAACTGGTAAGTGAACCAGCGGATGCCTTTCCTTCACTCTGTATGTTACTCTGCCCTTCAAATAAATAAATCCTTAAAAAAATGTTATATGATTTCAGTAATCATTAAATAAATTAAAAAAAAATTTGCCTAAATTTAAAATTCCAACTGAATTCTTTCCAAATGCATTTCAGTTGGGTAGTATGTGAGCATGGTGTGCATATGTGTATGAATCTGCTTGCATTATGATTGGTCTGAAACCTGCCATGAAGAGAAATAACACAAACCTAAAGTTTTGATCATTTTACAATATAACTTGGAACATACAGGTAGGGGAAGGGTGAGAGAGAAAGTAATCTGCCTTCATGAGGTTATGGTCAGCAAGTTTTTTTTTATTTATTTACCTGATGGTAATTAGTAGACTCATTAAATAGTCATTATAGGTAATTGTTTTTCTTGCTGATACCACTTTACTTCAATGAATTTTTGCTTCTCTTTAGCAATTAGATTATGCACCAATCAATTCTAGCTAGGTAGGAAAATGTCTTAAGATAAATTAACATCTTAGTGATATCTAAGAGTTTAGCTCATCCTGATCAGTTAAAATTATTTAAAATGTATGTAAACAGTAGCATAGTTGTATTTTAGAAGTTTTTACATAGTTGTATTTGAGAAGAGAGTAAGGCTGGCTATAGGACAGGAATGGTAAGCTGCTCCCTTGGCAGTACCTGAGACTTTGGTTTGGTTCAATATGTAAAAATTTTCTGGTGAAAAGGGTGATCATATACACTAAGCTAAATCTATTCAATACATACTTTTTCCTTGCATTAATTTAATATATACAACCCACCTTTTTATTTTATCAGGTTCCTCTCGTACATGAGGAAACTGATACTCGGCGAGCTTAGGAGGATCTTTCTAAAAGGCCCTTGGTTGGTAATATGAGTAAAATGGACTGAAAGCTTAGATCCCCTCATTACCACAGCAATGCTTTTTGCTCTTCCTCAATTATTCAAAACTCCTTTGAATGTTTGAATACTTACCTTATTATGTGACATTACCAATGCTACAGTTACATTTTTTACTTGGATTTTTTGGGTGTTCCTATAACTACCATGTAGTGACTAGCAGTAGGGTTATTCCCAGTTTTTTATTTGCATATAACAAAGCTACTATTCCTGGAAGCACCATTGTCTTTGCCTGGCAACTGCTACAGATCATTCCTTCTGTGGTAAGGAATTGAGAATTTTTCTGGGTTTTCTAATAATTAATTCCAATGAAACTTTACAATACAATAGGACTTAATGACACAGTAAGTTACCTAGAGATTTTCCTAGAAAGTTCTAGAAAAAATTTCAAGAATATAGGCAACACTGCCAGGTAAAGAAATCCTTTACTAAACTCTCAAATACTGAATTTCAAATGGTGCTTCTAGTAGTCAAATGCACCTCAATGAACCAGAGGTCATTGGGATTAATTCCTTGACCTGATACTACTCATATTTCAGACTGTTCAGTAAGCTTCCAGGAACTTCTTAAGTTTCTATTCAATACATTCTAGCTACTATCATTACCATCACACTATTTTTATTATTAGCCATACAATTTGTAAGGTACTGGGAATATAATGATAAACAAAAAGATTGTAATAAGAATTTCCCATAAATTTGAAAAAAACATTGAGGCCCTTTCAGCTTTTAGTGATCCACATCCAAATCAGTGTAATTTAATTGTAAAGAGATATTTTTACATAGACATCATTTGGTTCATTGGAGATGAGAACATAACCACTAGGCTCATGCCTATTCCCCTCTTCCTCTTAGATAACATTCAATATCATACCCTAAGTCTCTCTCAGTTTATTTCATGTTTGCATTTAAAATCATCACTGCAGTTCTTTGAGGCAAGTATGAAGTGTTATCACCATCTTTTTTAAACATAGGGAAACTGAGGCACAGAATATCTAAATGACTTACCCAAGACTACAAAGCAGGCATTCTGAGCGCAGACATAGACACATAGGAGAGAACGATCCAACATGGGAAGTGAGATACACAGCAGACCCATAGAATGGCAGATGTCCTAAACAGCACTCTGGTCTCAGAATCAGCCCTTAAGGCATGCGGATCTGGCTGAAAAGCCCATGAGAGTATTTCAGGCATGGAAAGCCAAGACACTCTGGGGAAAAAAAAAAACCTAAATGAAAGATCTCTGTGAGTGAGATCCCAGTGGAAAGAACGGGACCATCAAAGAAGGAGGTACCTTTCTCTGAAGGGAGGAGAGAACTTCCACTTTGACCATGGCCTTGTCTAAATATGATCAGAGTCGGTGAACCCAAAAGGCTTCCATAGCCTTGGTAGCTCATGACAAGAGCCTAGGGTGATTACTGATGCCATAAACAAGAGTGTCAATTTGTTAAGTCAACAACAGGAGTCACTGTGCACTTACTCCTCATGTAGGATCTCTGTCCTTAGTGTGCTGTACATTGAAATTTAATGCTATAACTAGTACTGAAACAGTATTTTTCACTTTATGTTTCTATGGGGGTGCAAACTGTTGAAATCTTTACTTAATGTATACTAAACTGATCTTCTGTATATAAAGAGAATTGAAATGAATCTTGATGTGAATGGAAGGGGAGAGGGAGTGAGAAAGGGGAAGGTTGCTGGTGGGAGGGACATTATGGGGGGGAAGCCATTGTAATCCATAAGCTGTACTTTGGAAATTTATATTCATTAAATAAAAGTTAAAAAAAATAATCAGACAACTCTCTACCAATGTGTGTAGATAGACAGATAGATAGATCCAGTGGAATTGATTCAGAGCACATCATGGGATAATATTGTATTATTTTATAACATATAAGAGGCAAAATTAGGGATTGAGACCAATCTCCAAAAGTTGGGATAGTCAATTAAAAGTTACCTAAATTTACAATTAAATACTATATATTTACTAAGTATGTTTGAGTAGTCATATGTTTAATTATATGGAAAAATAATATGGAATATTGAGAGAAGACAAATCAGATTACAGAACAATAAGTAACATCACATCATGTTTTTTGTAAAATTACCTATATGTGTGTAGATGAAAACTATGTTCACTAAGAATTTAAGTAGATCCCATTAAAGCTTTACATTTTTATTTATACCTTTACTTTAATATGTGAGCTTATATTCACTGTAACCATTTATCAATTTTATAAAAATAAAGCTACATAATACAAAATTATAATGGAAAGTGGATTCTAAATGTAGATATCTAAGTCCTGGTTCTGACTTTGCATTTAGTTATTGGTATGACACTGAAAAAAATCACTGAATCTTATCTCTGTTTTATCAAGTATAAGTTCTAAAAGTAAGCTTTGTATCTTATTTTCCAGAGACAATGATTTATTCATTTTGAAGAAACCTGGTTACCTGTGGCTTCAGAGTGGGGCTGAATCACCACCCTGGGCTAACTTAGAAAACTAAAAAGAAAAAAAACTGATGGCTTTTCCAGAAAACAAAGTTCTCCTTCTCCTTTACTTTCTTTTCCTCCTTTTTTTCCTCTCCAAACTGCTATACTGACAGTGAACCTTTGCTACAGATAAACAATTCAATCACTCTCGCCAAAAGACAGGAAGTTAATTAAGGTCAGATCTCCACATATGGTGTCCTTGTGGTAGAGTGTCGGAAATTCGGAAGG
Source organism: Oryctolagus cuniculus (assembly GCF_964237555.1). Lineage (NCBI taxonomy): Eukaryota > Metazoa > Chordata > Mammalia > Lagomorpha > Leporidae > Oryctolagus > Oryctolagus cuniculus. The sequence continues at coordinate 58,569,343 of NC_091436.1, forward strand.
ATGGGCCTAGGGAGAACTGTATAATCAGACCTGGATTCTGCACGCACAAAACCATCTCTGGCCAGAAATCTTCACAGTTGTTGGACAATAAAATGGATAAATAAGAAGGGACTTGGATGAGTAAGATCAAGGACACTATCAATATCCAGGCATATGTCAGAAAATGCTGTTAGAGAATTATTACCGAATGTTCTTTCCTAGGATGTTTTATGGTGCCCAGTAGTATTATCAAATGGTGCTTTCAAATGCAAAAAAAAAAAAAAAAAAATCCTCAGTCTTGATATCATTCAATAGTTTCTTTGGGCATCAACTCTTCATAAGAATCTATTTCTTTTTCAGGGACTTACTAGGATGCAAAAATGAATAAATTGTGAAATTAGCAATACAGCAGGGGAGAACTATATAAGCAGATTTTGTGTATAACGTCGTAAGTACAAAAACAGCTTTCCAGAATGCTAAAATGACCCACAAGAAGGAGGGCCTCAGCATCTCAAAGCCCTACCAAAAGCTGAAAATAGTCTTGCAAAGGTAAAGCAACCTTCCAGAGTATTAGGGAGAGTTACAGATTCCTAAAAATGATAGATGATTTTTCCATGCATTTCTAGTTACTTAGAGTGTATTTCAGAACTTACAATTAGATTCATTAAAGTTGCAAAATGTTAACTAACACCAGATAATTTCCTAAATCCCAGGGGAAAACCCTAGTTGGAGTTTGAAAATTTCCAGATTTTCCCCAAGTGTCCATGCACAATAGACCTTCCTGAAGAATTCCCTCTGGCTATTGTGATTTAGGGGCACATGTTCCCGCATGTGTTACTTACCTAGGACTGCCATAACAAATTACCACAAACTGGGTGGCTTAAAACAACAGAAATTTAATCTTTCACAGTTCTGGAGTCCAGATGTCTAAAATCAAGGTGTCAGCAGGCCATACCACCACCAGAGGCCATATGAGAGATTCTGTTCCATTCTGTCTCCCCCAGCTGCTTGGTGGTACTGGAAGTTCCTCGACTTAAGGTCACTTCATTCCAATGTTTGCTTCTGATCACATAGCCTCCTCCTATTTTGTGTAGGTCTCTCTTCTGTATCTCTTAGAAGGATTCTTGTCACTAGATCCCAGGCTCACCAAAATATCCAGAGGAATCTCCTCATTTCAAGATCCCTAATTTGATTACATCTGCAAAGACCCTTCTTTCTAAATAAGGTAACATTTACAAGTTTCAGAGATCTGAAAATCATATCTGTGGCTGAACATTATTCAATTTACTATATCACCTGATGACCCTGTAACAAGATTGAAATTGTCCTTTACTTCATTTTTGAGTGTCAATGACAGAATTTTAAACAGAATTTCACAACCTTCCAGTGAAATAGGAAAGTCCTCTTCGGAAAGGGAAGGAGGAACCTATCCGCTTTGCTAATATCTAATAAAAATTCCAAAAATTGGGAAAACAAGAAATTTTGAAGGAATGGGGATTTGAGAAGCCTGGCAACAATTTTAGAGACAGACACATCCTGAGAAGTCTCTTGGGATTTCATTGGTGCTTTTGACATGTGGAACACAATTTGTTTCTGGCCTAGCTGGGATATCAGATGAATTATTTTTCATTGTGGGCAGCAGATGATGTATGTGTTAGACATTTTCTCTAATTCCTAGGTGAGTGACTTGGCAAACATCCTAGATATCAAGCTATACCCTTCCATGCACTAGGTGCTCTGACATGGTGAGCTAAGTAAAGAAACATTTTTGTATAAACCAAAGAGTTAATCTGATACCCTTAAGCACATTCTTGTAGGGCTCTGAAGCTATCATATGTGACCATTATTCACTGTTTACATTTTAACATCTTTGTTGTTCACTGACAAATTCCACCAAAGCACCTGGCAATCTAAACCCAAGCATAATTGTATTTTAAAAATGTAGTGACTGAGAAATATAATACACAGCTTCTCATTGCATTCTCTGAACACTTAATTATGATTTAGTAACATCTTATAATATTAGGTCATTGGCTATGCTCAGTCACTTGTAGATTTTTAAATTAGCTCAAATATTTCCAGAAGCAAGAGGATTAAATCTCATCCAGGTATTACGGTGTCAACAATGAAAGTCATAGCTTAATCTAGTGGAACTATTATTTAAGTCATCTGGTAGATATGAACAATAGATTATAGAGTCCCTAATATTTTATCCACATTTTTTGCTTGAATAGCCACCCCTATTTACTAATATACAATTACTGTGCTTCATTTAACTTTTCTCAATGCTTTGACCTACTGGCAACCAAGCTAGATTTAGTTTTTGAACTTTTTTTGAAATATATATTACTTGATGAGCTGATATTGAAACTATTGACAATATTAAAATATGGCTAAAAAGAGTCATTATTTTAAAAAGGGAACAAAAATATAAACAAGGAGTATAGATGCATAGGTTCCTATAATAAGACAATTATTGCACAAGTCTTATACATTTAGTTATGAGTTTCTTGATCAGAGGTACATGCTAGTTTATAATAAGAGTAGCTCATAACAAGAGTAGCTGCTGCCTCTTATCAGTCTTGTTTTACAAAACTTTGCTATTTGTGTATGACCCAGTTTTGATTCATCACACTGTTACAGTCTTCTATTAACCACGATCGGGTCAGGGAATGGGAACATAGTCCAAGTGAATCATCTGTGGAATTCTTAAATTGTCACTAAGAAATGGCAGTGTTCTTTTGTCCATGGAGTTGTTAAATTGATTCTATGCAGTGTAATCCAGGATTATGAGAAAACTTACCTGGTTCAAGGGTGAGATGTGAATAGGAAAAAGATAAGAGGGAAAATAAAATGAGGAAGAGAGTATTAGACTAGAAGTTTGTCACTTCAGCAACAAATCCATTGATTCTGGATTCCACTTCAGTGTTCTGAACTTATTTGAACCAACAAATTCCATTTTGTGCTAAAGTTAGGTTGAATTTGATATCTGCCACTCAAAACAAAAAAGGCTCGATTTGATATCACAACATTGTTCTCATTTTTTACATAGAATTTCTTCAATTTCATCTGAGGAGGTATTTTTTTCCCCTTGGTATTGAATGGTAGGTAATAATGCAAGAAGAGGATTTTTATTAGGCAAGGTTGGGGAAGGGGAATGAGGAAAGACTGGACAACTTGTGCAACTATAGTTTCACATCTATAAAAAGATTATTTGTGGCCGGTGCCGCGGCTCAATAGGCTAATCCTCCACCTAGCGGCACCGGCACACCGGGTTCTAATCCCGGGCAGGGCGCCGGATTCTTTCCCGGTTGCCCCTCTTCCAGGCCAGCTCTCTGCTGTGGCCCGGGAGTGCAGTGGAGGATGGCCCAAGTGCTTGGGCCCTGCACCGCATGGGAGACCAGGAGAAGCACCTGGCTCCTGCCTTCAGATCAGCGCGGTGTGCCGGCCGCAGCGCGCCAGCTGTGGCGGCCATTGGAGGGTGAACCAACGGCAAAGGAAGACCTTTCTCTCTGTCTCTCTCTCTCACTGTCCACTCTGCCTGTCAAAAAAAAAAAAAATATTTGTTTATATAGTGAATGTTTAGTTAAAATATTCTTGTATATTTTTCTTCAAAGCTACAGATAGACTTCTTCAGTATATTCTCAAACTGTTCCCTTAATTTTTAAATCAATAAAGGCCATCAAAGTTAAAACTCATCAAATTAAAAAATAAGATCTGTGTTGCTTCAGAAGCAACTTAGGGGCCGGTGCTGTTGTGAGCAGGTAAAGTTGCCATCTGGAGTGCCGTCATCCAATATGGGCACTGGTTTGAGTTCTCACTATTCCACTTCCAATCCATCTCTTGGCAATGGCTTGGAAGGCAGTATAATATGGCCCAAGTCCTTGGGTCCCTGCACCCATGTGGAAGACCCAAAAGAAGCTCCTGGCTCCTGTCTTCAGGTTGGCACAGCTCTAGCCATTGCAGCCATCTGGGGAGTGAAGCAGTGCAAGGAAGACTTCTCTCTCTTTCTCTGCCTCTGCCTTTCTGTAACTCTGCCTTTCAAATAAATAAATAAATCTTTAAAAAAAGAAACAATTTGAGGGGTTGGTGTTGTGGCACCGTGGGTTAAGCCACTGGCTGTGACACCAATACCATATATACATATCAGTTCCATTCCTGGTGGCTCAACTTCTGATTCAGCTCCCTACTAATGTGCCTGGGAAGACAGTGGATGGTGGCCAGAGTACTTGGGATCCTACTATCCAAGTGGGAAACCTGGATGGAGTTAAAGGCTCCTGGCTTCATCTTGGCCCAGGCACAACTCCATCAATTGGGTCCATTTGGGAGTGAACCAGCAAACTGAAGATCTCTCTCTCACTCTCTTTCTCTCTCCTTCTCTCTCTGTATTTCTGCTTTTCAAATAAATAAAATAAATCTTTTTTAAGAGGCAGTTTAAGATAGTAATGCAGTTCAGAACATGAGTAAACTAGTTCTTCTCAAACCTTAGATACTCAAACAAGATTTTTTTTCAAACTGGGGCCCTAAACATGTAAGAGGCATTGCTAATGTTCTGTCCTAAAGATTTAGCAGTCGTGTCCTCATTCGTAAAACTGCTATTCCACCAGAGTATAAAAGTTATTCAAAAGGGTATCTTCAGAAAAAGCCCCTATTTTTTTCTCAATAATCATGTTGGAGTCCACTCAAACTTTTTATCAAATAGTTAGTTGATGTTCCAGTATTTCATGACTAAACTATGGACAGTTTAGGGACTAAAATACCCAGTATGATCCCTAGGGTGTGTTCAATTCTGAATACATAGCCCCTAATAGACATATAAAAATTATTTCAAAGAATAGATTATACAACACACTAATGATCCATATTAAGAAGCTACAGAACTCTGAAGACCTACTGTAGAATAAATTCTTTATAATAAATCATTGTCAGATGAACTATATTAGAAAATATTGTCATTTTGCATATTTAGAATATGAAGTTATCTGTTAATTGTTTATGTGGATGTCAATGGTAGACTAATGAGGTCTACTTTAGTTGTATACCTTGTGGACTGAATCTTGTTAAGTTATAGAATTGCATATAGCCAATGCATCAACATTGAGTGATGCTGTAATGAATACTGTCATACATTTTAAGGCTTAAAAATTGAAAGAGGAATGTTTTCAAGTAAACAGACTATTTAGGAAACTTCCATATTATTGCATGTTCCCACTCTACCACTTATGGTCTTTATACTGTTATTGAAATATATCTAGTACACATACAGGCAGCTAACACACGAACTTTGTTAAGTGTGACTGACTTGACAACCAACAACATTCTGTTCCCTTGTGACCATAGATTCCTCTTGGATGCTATTCGAACCCTTCCCTAAAATGCATGGTTGTGAGAAAAAATGGCAATTTTACCCCCATGGGCTCTTTTTAAACAAATTCTGGATAATTTTCTGAATTATTAAAGCAGATGTGTTGTCGAAGTTAGTTCCTTTTTTCTTTTCTTTCTTTTTTTTTTTTTTAAGATTTATTTATTTGAGAGGCAGAGTTACAGAGAAAGAGAGGGAGAGACACATGAGAATTCCACCCACTGGTTCACTCTTCAACAGGGTGCAACAGCTGGAGCTGGGCTGATCCAAAGTCAAGAGCTTCTTCTGGGTCTCCCACATGGGTACAGGGGCCCAAGCACTTAGAGTCATCTTCCATTGCTTTTCCCAGGCCATTAGCAGGGAGCTGTATCAGAAGTGAAGCAGCTAAGAGTATAACCAGGACCCATATGGGATGCTGGTGCCACAGGCAGAGGCTTAACCTACTATGCCACAGCACTGGCCTCATGTTCCCCTTTTCTAAATATTCTACTTCAAGGCAAATGGTCACCGATTTTTCATTAGTAAAATTGTATTAACTTTCAAAACTGGCATTAGTTAGCCTTGTTAGGGATTTTTGTATCATTGTATGCTAGTAGCACACAGAAAAACCTTCTTTTCGTTTACATTTGATCAAACAAGTTTTTCCTTCCACTATAAAAATTCGCATTAATAAGAGTTTATAATTACATACTCCAGTGAGCACCATGTAGACATTTAAATCATGGAATATATTTAGTTTGAGTGCTTAACAAAGTTCTATGTCACAAACACTTTCTGTTTTTGTTTTTTTATTAACTGGTCTATGTGTTGAATCATTTAGCAATATTATTTGCTTGTAGATATTTTCATTTGGATACAGATGTTTGGTTACTTAAATTCTCATAGCTGATGTGCAGTTTATCATATTTCCTTTTATCATCATGCTGACATTCCTTAACTTAATATTGTTCAAAGTTAGTTGTCATAAAATTAATAAAAAACTAAGGTGTTTTGTTTTGTTTTGTTTTTTGTTTTGCCTGACACAGCTCCTATCCAAGACACAAGTTAAATAGTAGTTTTAAGCTGCCTGATCAAAAATGCAATAGTACTTCAAAAATTTTATGGAAAAGGAGAATTAAAATATATATTAGGAGTAGGCCTTTGACACACAAATTAATGCTCCCAATTCCAGTTTCCAGCTGTTGCATACCCTGGAAGGCTTCAGGTAATGATTCAAGTGTGTGAGTCATGCCACTCATATAGAAGACCCACATTGTGTTCCAGTCTACTGGGTTTGGCCTGGCTCAGCTTCAGCTATTTTTGGCATTTGTGGAGTGAACAAGTGGTTGGAAGATTCTCTCTCTCTCTCTGTATGTGTGTGTATATAATATATATATGTATATATATATATATATTTCTACCTCTCTTTATTGCAAATAACTAAAAACAAATTGAAAAACCTATGTGTATTTTGGAGCAGAAAAAATTTGAAATCCACATATAGATTTTTTTAAATACAAATTTTCTGTGAGCTTTTTGAAAACTCTTCACATACATAGATATCAAAAATTTTTGCACCAAAATAAACATAATTTAATTCTATCTTTCATGAACATTTTGAAGTACCTATATTATGGATCCTAAAAACTTCCCTCCAAATAATAGAAATCATATAATAATGCAAATGGCCTAGGAAAAATACATCCATGAGCAATTTCTTACTTCAGTGTACTGTCATCAAAATGTCATACTCAATTGCTTTGGCTGATAGCGTATTTTAAAATAATTATGAAACTCAATATATTCTCAGTAAAATGTTTTAAAACTTGTGTTTCCTGAACTCCTTTTCACAAAAAAATAAGTTCTTGTCTAAGGCCGTATAAGTCTCTAACCTCTCTTGTTTCTCTCTTTTTCTCCTTCCCTATGTGTTTACATGTGTGGAACTCCTTATATCTATAGAATAAAATAATAAAGAAGCTATAATGTATTAAGCATAAAACTTCATATTAAAGGGCTAAATACAAGCATGGAAAACTAAGAATTTGTAAAAATTGGATGCAATAACATAGCTGAAATAATGAAATGTAAGCAAAGAGATAGGGAGGAAATCCATTAGACTATTCTCAAAAAAGAAAATTAAGAAAAATAATAGTGTCACTATCTTACAGATCAATTGAAAAATGGGACTTGAGCCAATGTTAGAAAGAGAAAAATAACACTACAATCTTATGAAAGACATGGCCATGGGCCATTTATCCTGTTGGTTTAATATTGGGCTGATGCCAAGACTGGACAATTAGTAATATATTCTTGTTATGGTACTTGCAACTTTGTTTTGTTATTATTAACAAAATATCATTAGCATATATATCCACAGATCTTATCCATATTCTAAGTTTAAATGAAGTGAAAGCAGTCATTCAAGTGATGCAATTGTAAAGAAACAAATCATCACATAACAGAGAACAACCTCAGCTCTTTCCTGGGATACTCATGTAGAGAGGAAACTTAAACTAATATATTTTCATGAAATTATCATGCTTATAATGAAATATCCAGATGACATCTGGGAGTTTGACTCAATTATCAAAATAGATTATTTACAGGACCCCAAACAAATAATCAGAGATTTGTATACATTAGTCCTTCCAAATATCCAACTTCAAAGTAGTCTTGGTAAGTATGCTATTGATAGCAAAATATATAGTGTATTCCCTGATATCCCAGTAATATTTCTAAGTTAGTATTAGCATTTGTTATTCTCTCTACTTCTGTAAATGTTTTGAAGTCTGAGGTCCCCAAATATGTGTTAGATTTTTTTAAATTATGAATGGACTCAGTAATACACAAACTATACCATCCCATGATTTTATTCTAATTTATGGGTTAGTCCTATAGATTTTTTTTTTGCTAATAGTAACATTGTCATTCTAAACATACATTTTATAATAAAATTCAAAAAATTAAGTGATTCAATGCAATAAATTTTGGTTGGGTTTTGATCTTTTTCTTAAGAGTAATTTGTGAGGGTACTTCCAAAAGCTAATGGAAAATGGAATTAAAAGATAAGTTTGTTTTGATGCCAACAAATTTTGAAACCCTCTCACTTGCTTTAAAAGTCTTATACTCCACAAGGTAGCTGCAACTGGGTCCATTTGTTCTGTTTCAAAATCATGATTGTATCCAAAAAACATAAATCATTCTCATTATTTTAGTCTCACCACATAAATTATAAAGAAATGTTGACAATGCAACTGCGGTTTTTCCCTAACTCATTCAGTCATCAAAAATAAGTAAATATACTGCATGTAGTCAGCCAATGTGATTCTAAATTTTAGATAAGGACTCATTACTTTTCCATCATGATAAATCTCAGAGTTTTCATGTGGCACTATGGTTTGCCTAAAGTGAAGGTTTGCTGACTGCTGAATTTCCATGAACATCTCATTTCATTTCTATTTCATTTTGTATTAGAGAATAAATACTTTAAAATTTTATTTTGGCATGTAATATTTTTCTGCTTTTTTCTTCTGATGGTAGAGTGATAAGTGCACTCTTATGTAATATAAATTTTTGTAATGCTAAAAATATTCCTTGTTTTATTATCACACTAATGATTTACATGAATAAAAATATCAAGTATGAAAATGAGACTATAAACTCTGGACACTTTAGTTTGGTACTAAAACAGACTGCATATAGATACCTGCTTCTATCAAGAGGACAAGAAATACACACATATATGTTTACAGAAAATAGAAGAGAGGCTATAATTAGCCATTGATTTGTGTGGCCCTGTATTGTAATGCTTCAACAAGACAAGGGTCCATTCAGACAACGTGTATGAGAGTGGTAGAAGAACTCTCCAGGATAATATACAACAATTATATACTAACATAGCACATGATTTCAAAAGTAATACATATTTAAATATGAGTTGCTTAGAAATCTACAGTTCATACTCAGGACTTGAAGATGATCTAAATATTTTCCCAAACTAGCCTCTCTCTTTACCTTAAAATAGTCATTTTAAATTCACTTTCATGAAAAGGCCTAATGATATGTATCAGAAAGTCAAAGCCCTAAAAATACAAAATGATATCAAATTACCACAATAGTTTAGGTGGCCTTTTTGTTTTTATGGGTCAAAGACATTTGCTTCATGGTTATTTCAGGCAATGTTTATTTTAAAGAGAGAATGTTCATTGCTACACTTGCTTGAAATAATGAAAACATTATCTGATGATTTAAATAAGTAAATTTCTATTTACCATTTAATTACAACTAGTTGTTCAATGATTATGGGTAAAAACTAAAAATGTCTCTTTTCAAACATGCAAAAACTCTGTTAATCCACACACTGCTGTTGCCTTCCAAGATATTAGGTACAGATTTTCAGATTATCCTCATAAAATATTCCCATTGAAATTAGGTGGAGTTCTGGTTTACTTAATGCTGAAGAGTGTAGCTCATTGTATCACAGGCAATGAAAAGTTATATGAAATAATTGAAATTGGAACTGGATACACCCATAAAGCTCACTAAAAAACAATATAATTAAAACCATGCTGATATATCATATGACCTTGATTTAAATGGAGTCGGTCTTGGACGATTCAACAAGGCCTGTTTATCTTTGACTTTTAACAATTTTGCTCATCCTTGTTCAGCACTGAGAAGAAAAGCAAATGGCTTATTTTTATTGGAAAATATCCAAACATCTGTATGTGGGTTTCCACACTGCTAACCATCCAACTAAATCATGGGTCACTTGCTTAAGTATGTGTAACTCTGTATACATGCCCTGTAAAGAGGAGAAAACTTCATTTAATTTAGGATGTAAATAACACGACAATAAAAAGGTGGCTTTCAAATAGTACACATTTCTGTTTACAGTCTTCTCTTTTTCTGCAACTTCTCATATTTATTTGTTTTAATAGAAAATGGTTTATACATAATAAATATAATTCAATTGTTTCTATTGCATATTTTTCTGCCTTCTCTTTCTCTCTCATTCTGTTCTGTGCCATAAAAAGCCTAATTCCTATGTAAAGAGACACCCCCAAATTTGTCCAAGATCTCTCCACTTCCCTGTTACCAGCTAGCCCTCGTCACCCATAGGCATAGAGGTGCATACACCACAGAGTGTGAACTGTTCCTACAATTGGTGGCCTAGAGAGGGGCCTGCAAAGACTCTGCAAGTGGGCTTGGGCAGAGGATTATAGTTTTAAAATGGCAACAGGAGCTCGCAGACAGCTTTTGGGTAAGCAGATTCCCTGGATTCATTAGACATCTCCTGAGCCCCTTGTGAAGTGGAAGGCTCAGAGGAGGCTAATTAGAAACTCTTTTGGAGTACGGATGCCCGGGGCATAGATACTAATACCTGGGATATAGTGATCCCAAAACTAATGGTTGAGATCACAGACAGTGAGCTGAATTATCCCTACGGAGCTTAGTAAAAAAAGCTCTTAGCAACAGGTAGTGTGAATAACAGGTTGTGCACTCAGTAGGGAGACAGAGTGAACAGGCTTGGACTCCTACAGTGATAAGCTGGTCTTCTTGTACTTTTTACATTCTTCATATTTGTGATATTAGATATGTATTTAATTTAGTATTTTTATCAACATATTTTGTATTTTCAATCTATCTTAGCTATGTTATAAATAAATGAATTATCTCTACATGAGTTCCAGCATTTTAAGGGGCTAGATTCTCCAGTTATAAGTTACAGTTACAGGACATGAAAGAAAGAAATGTTCAAATATTTCAAATATGCAAATATTTCAAAGAAATATTCAATTAGAAGAAATTACTAAAGAGAGCAAGTTTCAGATCACTAGAATGCTACACAAGAACAACTGTCAAAGTCCTGAGTTGATACTCTCTAATTAAAAGATAATTTAACTTTTTTCACCTTTTTATTTGTATTATTAAATTAATTTTAAATTAGTGATACAGCATTAATTTTCCAAATTAAAAGGTACAAATGTCTCCCTGTTGCCCATTGTATCATGGTTAGAGCTTCAATTATTGACTATTTATTGGTCATTTACAAGTGTCAGACATCCTTATAAGCAAAGACATACAAATGGATATACAAAGACAAACATGGAAAACCTTGGTTGAGAACTCACACAAAATACTGTAGAAATGATAGTAAGTAGAAATGATAAGTAATGACAGTAATAAGTAATCATAAAGAGAGAATAGAGTGCTGTAGAGAAAATAGTAAAAGGAGGATGGTACTTCAGATTAGAAATATTGTTATTTCAGCAAGTACCTAAGAAGTAGAAAGGATCAGCTGTGCACAGGGGAGGAAGAGTGTCTAGTAAAATTCACAGGATGTGCAGAGTTTCTAATCCAGGACTATTTGCATTTTTCAGAATTGAAAGAAGGGCAATGAACCTACAGTGCAATAAGGAAGGCGGAGAATGATACTGAGATTGCCTGCAAACCGTATCAGGCAATGTTTAGTATCCAGAACATTGTGGTTTTCGTTTTTTACAAAAAAGGGTTCCTTTTATGAATTTTCCACAAAGCACAGGCACCATTCATTTTATATTTTACAAAGTTTACATTGGTTGCTTTGTGAAGAGTGTATTAGAATGATCCTAAGACAACGTGAGAGACTGGAGTAAGCCAAAGAAGCCATATGGTTTGCTTTTAATTCTCAATGGAAATTAAGAGTGTTCAGCAAAGTTTGAGTATTCTGGTGGTGGAATCAAGCCAATAACATAAAATTTCTCCACCAAGCCACAATTTCATGATTGTAAACCTGTAGAAAAATTTAGTGGTTATTATTTTTCCAGAAACAATAAAAGCAATGAGCATATTTATTATGCACTGATTATAAAATCAACTATAGACTCCAAATTGGAAAAGAAGAGATGATAAGAGACAATAGATTGATGGATAAAAGGAAAATGAAGGAATCAAAAAATTTGAAATTTGTGGAAGAAGAGTTGTAGTGTTGATATAAATCTGATTTTCTAAAATATTAAAGAAAAAATTATAAGCAAACCCTGGAAAAGATTTAGCAGAAGCTCATGGAATTCATCTCTTTTTATCTTTGCTCATTTTTTCTTAATTTCTAAGAGAATGACTTTTTTTAACTTTAATGTGTCTTTATTCATTGATAATTCACCATGTTTAGGAAAGAGGTGGTACCATGAGTATGACTACTAGGGGGATACCCAAGTACCCAATAAGCCATGTGAACAGGAGCAAGAGAGCTGCAGGCATAGGCAGTTGTGCTCAGAAAGTGTGATTTAAGAAATTGTGTAACTCCTGGTGACAACAATGTGTGATAAGAGGTGGTCACTAAGTACTGCAAGAAAAGTCCTCCTCAAGGAATCAAGAATATCCATTAATTATTGAGCAAAGAGAAACAAAGAATGTTTTTGGCCTGGGGTATGGGAAAAACTGAGCAACAATAATCAAAATGCATATTTTTAGTCAATAGAGCTAACTGAAGGACATGGAAAGAACTGACAGGGAACTTTGTGGGTTATAGCTGTTAAATCTTTAGTCTTAAATGGCTAATACATTATTTAGAGTATTAGGGGGAAATAAGGAACAACAGGACATACAACAGTGTCGGCTCTACACTGGCTCAAGGAACCTATTTTTCCCTTTTTTTCCTGCAGATTTCCTCACTATCCTTTGTAGATTTTCTTACTTTCCCATACTTTTGTTGTTAGTCCTTTTGTAAATGAATTTTTCTTGGATTATTCTGAGTATGCCATTGATTTCCTATTAGAACTCTAAATGATATGCCAGTCAATCTAAACCATTTTGTTCTCGTTTTTCATTTTTGTATATTTTGGTTAATAAGGATGATCAAATGTTGTTAATGATAAAGAACTATGAATATATTATATAATGGTAGATTTGAGTTAGGTTGCATTATCTCTATAATACAGGTTCAAAAACTAAAATTCAGTGATATTAAGTTATATAGGTAATATATTGCAGAGTTATTGGTGGTCTAGTACTTCTACTTTTAAACACAGCTGCAGCACAGACTCCTGCAAGGCAGACATCAAAAATGAGTGAGTCTCATCTCACTTTCAGCCTTAGAAAGAAAAGAATATATTGGGTTAAAATATTAATTAATGTATTATGCACACATGCATGTGTTTGGTGTGTGTGTGTGTGTCTGCTATATTGTTTTAATGATATTGTTTTAATGATACACATACATATTTAAGATTTACGTTTAATGAGTAATGACTTTCTTCAGAAGAAATAAATGCAATGAGTGCTTTAAAAGGCATATGTTTACTATAGCTCAAGGAAGAAAATTGTATAATTGTAAATAGTAGATGTTATTTCCATTACCTAGATAAAATGTGCTTTTCATCCATTAAGCATGAAAATTAACAGAATTTTTGAAACGGTTAGTAATGTAATGTGTGTGAGTGTGTATGTGTGTGTATATGGATGTGTGTGTTTGTCTTCAAACAAGAAACTAATTAGTTATATAAGAAATCCTCTTAAAAATTTTCCTGAATTCCATCAAAATAGATCATATCTTTGAGAAGTTCTCTTGATAAAAGCAAAATTTATTTGAGTAGTGGCAAGTTTAAGGCATTCTTAGCCTATGGACAGCTACAGAGGAAGACAGCTCAGCAAATGCAGAGCATGATCAAAGTTGTTACGATCACATTCTATTTCCATTTCATTTTGCCCTACTGCCTGTTTTCATTATTTTCTGTTGCTTATCCAACCTATTACTTGGTGCCCCTGGTCCGAGGTCAGTAGAATGGCATTTCCTCTTTAGAGCTTGACCACTTCACATGCTGTAATTGGCTATTGGAATTAGAAAAATTTTGGTTACAGGAACAACAGAAATGTAGGATTCTCATGATTCAATTTACTTTTACCCATTCAAACATTATTCAGTGGCACATTATTTTTCATATTTTTAAATTTGAGGTGATTGCTATTAAATTGGGATAAGTAAAATGCATTAGAAGAGACATTTACAATGGAGAAGTTCCAGACACTAGCAACCAAGACACTTTTATTTAAAAAAAAAATCATTAGAAATCATTTACAAATCACAGGATAGTTTTCACATAGAAGTTGTTATCATCCAAGGTTATACAGAATACACACTTTCTTCCAGAACAGAAACATACAAAAGAGGTGTCTTTTAGTTTTTCACTTCGTTTATAAAATCACAGATATATTTTTTATAAAATAGATCATTTATGTTTTGACATTTCTGTTGTCAATAGTTTATTGAAAGTGGTAACAACAGTTGGGTTATTTATTTCAAAGAAGACTTTTAATCATTTCTGAAGACAACAGAAAATTGCTTCTCTGAAAACTAAGTTGAAATTATTAATATGCACAAAGTGCATCTATTAAGAACAGAAGCCCAGACACATGAACTTTGCCTTGGTGATCTTGTTAATTGTAACTTAACCACTGGCAATAAGGGGGCATTTCCATTCCGTATCAAGGAAGACCATCAAAGACAATGAAAATGGAAGATGGTGGTTGAGTGGAGGTTACCCACCAATACAATCTTATCCACATTGATTAAAAAAATAGTTTTCATATTCATTTAAATTGGATGGCTTAGAAAGCTTTTTTTTTCCTACCATATCTGGGAATTTTAAATAGTTACTGTTTCTTCCTAGTTACTGAAAATGGTGAATGAAAACAAAAATGCTAAGAGTTTGCATTTTCATGCATATGCATGGCCCATACAAGACAGAAGTCAGGCTGAGTGTTTTGAGGGAGAGTAGTGAGAGGAGATTGGGAGATAACAAGATGGCATTGGAGCCAACAGTCTTCTAGAATATTTAGGACATTAATACTTCCAGAACACCAATATGACTGTGTGAACATTAATTTACCGGGGAACTTTCTGAGATTAAGATTATTCTGAGCACACTCTTCATTTCATTGTGAAACTATTAAAAAAATCGGGTCTTTTTCCAGGACAGCAGCATTTCTGAAAGCCACACACACACAAGACTAGGTGAACTGTCAATGAATCAGTCAACCAAGGTTTATTGGTTTGTAAGCTATACCCTGTGAACAATGTGGTGGAAACAAGACGTGCATGAGGCGTGATTTTGGAAAACAAAATGACTGACAGTTCAGATGTCAAAAAACACCAAAGTTATAGTGCAACTGGGAATCAGCTAGAGTGCAAAGCAGTTTATAATCAAGACAGATGAACTCTAAAACTTTCTCTCTGGGGAAGCTGGCTACTTAGTCCAAGTTCTATTTCAGTTTTTCTAACATCCTAGGTCTACAATATACATCCTAGGTTAGATGATAGGAATTTCAGTTCACCTGTATATGATGCCTTGTTCAATCATCGATTAAAGAGGAATGTGTTCAAGATCACAGATAAAATAATACTTAGAACTCCCTTATGCTCAGTCTTCCCTGTTCTTTCCTGCTGAACCCAGAGGGACTTCAGTATCCTTCTCACCATGACATTTGACAGGTAACTATCTTCTGATTGGAGCTGTTATACAAGGAGAACCCAATTCACCATTCAGGGGCTGAATGAGCTTTGACATCTCAATTGTGACCCTGAAAGGTGGTCGCATGTCACATATGACAGGAAAATATACAGAAAGATGAATGGTCTTAAAATATAGTACTTTAGGGTAGCAAAACATTGTGGACTAACTCTCTTAATCAGAGAGTTTCTCAATTTCCACTGTGAAGCAAAATCATCTGCAAAAATGTTTTTAAAATAGCTTTGCCCAAACCCCATCCTTGGTCATTCTGATTCAGTCGTTTTGAAGAGGAACCTAAGAATCACTTTTTTCAAGCACCTCTCCTGAATCCAAAGTACGGAGGGGTTTCTACTGGGCAGAAAGGTGTAGGAAGACTCAACAGGAGAAAAATAGAAGCAGTGAGTATCAAGTCCTCCAGATAAACTTAATAAGCAGAGGAGGAGAAAGGGAAAGCCAGAGACATCTGTGTAGAAGAGAAGATTTTGATGGGCTTTTAAAAATATGGGGAGAAAAATAGAAAGCAATGTTTTTGTAATGAGCAGAGAATATATCAAAGCTGTATTATGTTGGGAACTATGAGAAATTAGATTGGCTAGGTGTAGGAATCTGTTGAATTTAGCCAGCTTTTATTCTTTAAGTGTGTTTTCAATAATTCTATACAATTGCTGTAAGGGTGTTAAAAACACATTCAACCCAAGTTTTAGTGACTGAATAGTGTTCTACTGAAAAACACAAGATGACAGATTTCAATCCGACCAACAAACTACAGAAGTCCTTCATGTAGTAGGAAATATTGGTAACACAAAGCTTTCTCTACACTCTTCCTGTTTAGGTACCAGTAAGAATTGTAGATTGTTTTTGAAAGTGTTCTCCTATGAATCAGTGTAAGAAATCTATAGACATTGGCTGGTGCCGCGGCTCACTAGGCTAATCCTCCGCCTTGCGGTGCCAGCATCCTGGGTTCTAGTCCCTGTTGAGGTGCCGGATTCTGTCCCGGATGCACCTCTTCCAGTCCAGCTCTCTGCTGTGGCCCGGGAAGGCAGTGGAGGATGGCCCATGTGCTTGGGCCCTGCACCCGCCTGGGAGACCAGGAGGAAGCACCTGGCTCCTGGCTTCAGATCAGCGCAGTGTGCTGGCCTTAATGGCCACTTGGGGGTGAACCAATGGGAAAAGGAAGACTTTTCTCTCTCTTTCTCTCTCTCTCTCTCTCACTGTCTAACTCTGCCTGTCCAAAAAAAAAGGAAATCTGTAGCCACCGAAATATAATTTAACTTATTGTTAGGGTTAGAGAAAATCCATGCCAACAGTGTTACTTTTTCACTTTAGAACAATGTTGAACTCATTGGGGCAGAAAATGAAATTGTTTTATGCATGATTATGTCACCAGAAAGCCTAACATAGAGCTTTATGGAATGTGGATATTCACTATGTGTATGAAATTAACAAAACACAGGATCAGTTCTTGGCTTCTCTGTTTTGTTTTCCACTCATTACCCTTTTGTTTTCTTGCATTAGAGTTCTTATGGCAAAGTTTTTTGCCTAATTAAAGCCTTTTTGTCTTCTTAGGGTTTTATAGCACAATGCAAATAACTCAGACAGCCACTTTTCAGTTTAGAATGCATTTTGGAATTCATTTATAAGATGATGTGAGCTCTTAAATACTTGAGTAAAAAACTTCGCTTAACATGAGGTAAATGTTGATAGATATAATTAGACCATAAAAAAAGATCTTTGCACACAATTTCTTTGCTGTTTATCCTTGGGTTTCACAGGGTGCTAAAAATAACCCAGGCACACCTGTGTTATTAGGTGATACCTTATACTACAGACGTTGGCTTATACTATGTTTCCACTGAAGTGTTGATAGCTAGGCAACTGCTGAAATGTATCTAATACATTTGAATGGTTTCAAGTTAGTACTATTTTTTCAATGATTAGCACAATAATAATAATAATAATAATAGTTGAAACTCACAAAATATAAAGCTTTTCATTTGACTATGTCAATGATAGGTCATTGTCATTATTTTTAATCTTAGCCTTTCTGCTTCTACCAACTGGTACACAAATGAGAGACTGTGCTGGGTAATAACAATAGCAGCACAGAATCAATGCTATGCAGAAGCATAGTGGAATTGTTTTTCAAGCATTTCCTTTTCTCCGTTTTACAGACAGGCTGGAAATCATATTTTCCTACAGTCTCTACAAATTCATAAAATATCCCAATTTAAGTGTCTCCACTTTGTATTTTCTAAAAAAACATGTGCTCATAAACCATAAACAGAGAAACTTTCAACAGTTTTGCATTTGGATTGAGATTAGGAGAGGCCCAAAGAGTTAGTGTCAGCTTAGAGTTTCTTTTAAAGACCATCTATTTGGAGAAAGGTGGTTTAACTGGATTTTTCCTACAGTTGAATTCCATTGAGATTGACTTTCCAGTTGTTACTCTAAGCCAGAAGTTTCCATTTCTTATCCAAATTGCACTTAGATTTTTAAAACTAAATTATACTCTTATCACCTCATATAATACATTTTATTTTATATGTATTTCCTTCTAGTCTCTTAACGTAACATTTATTTTTAGACACGTTTCATATATAGACATATATATGTGTGTGTGTATGTATACATATGAAGTATATATATGAGTATCTACACACATATGTATTATAATATTTATGAATGAATATTTAAATATCCTATATAGACACAAACACACACACATATATATATAATTCTTTGTGCATTTAAGAAAATATTTTAGCATACTTTCAATGTGGCAAAGAGTCTTAGAATGTTGTATCCAACTATCCATCTGATGACGAGACTTGAATCTTCCTCTGCTACATACACACATATGACAGGTAGGTCTGGCTTGAATGGTCACACTGATGAATAACACACTATTAGTAGAAATCTGGATAACTTTTATCATATTTGAAGCTTCTACCTTAAATTAACTTTCCATTTATGGCTTTTTCTCCAGTCTCTGACAACACAATAAACTTTGAGCCTTCCACAAGCTACTATTATACATACCAGTTCTATTTCTTGCAGTAATTTCTCAGAGTTTAAAACCACCCTCACTAAGATACTTTCTTCCAAAGTATTACGTGGATTACATTCTGTTCTTAATTGAAGAAATATGTATCTATTGGTAGATGCAAATGTTACAATATACAAATAATGTATGTAAGAATAGCTGAGAATTAGCTTACACTTTTTTGTTTTGGGTCTTAGCTCAAGTTGGCCTGTATTAAAATTTAACAATGATCAAAATCACAAGGTTGCTAACCAGTTGAACAGATATTGTTATTCACCACTATTAGTTATGTTCACCATAACTATGGGTTGCTCTCATCAGTTGTACACCTAATGTGTCCTGGTGTCTAGTCTGAGTGAAGGTGTTTCCATCCCAGCATCACTAAATTCATGTCAGTGATGATAATTGGTTTTCCTTGCCAACATTGGAGGGTGAACCAACGGCAAAGGAAGACCTTTCTCTCTGTCTCTCTCTCTCACTGTCCACTCTGCCTGTCAAAAAAAAAAAAAAAAAAAAAAAAAGAGTTCTATGTGGGAACCAGGTCTAGACCATAAGGTATGTGGGGAAGGCTGTTGTAAGGGAGTAGGGAGGCTTCTGAAATGTTTCCCAAAACTGAAAGAACACATAAAGGACTGTCCTCTTCTGCAGGATATTATCTTACCTGCCTG
Source organism: Oryctolagus cuniculus (assembly GCF_964237555.1). NCBI lineage: Eukaryota > Metazoa > Chordata > Mammalia > Lagomorpha > Leporidae > Oryctolagus > Oryctolagus cuniculus. The sequence continues at coordinate 58,588,864 of NC_091436.1, forward strand.
TGATGCCTGGGAGTGGCAGTATTCTTGCAACCATTGAATTATCAGAAGAAAGGCAGACACATCAAATATGACAAATCAGTTCCTTTTTCTTGATTTATTGACATATATTTAAAATACATTAAATGTATAGGTATAATTTTGGTAAATAGTCATGTTATAACACCACACCACAATCATGATACTAGAATATTTTTGTCATCCCTGTAAAGTTTCCCCATGCCTCTCTGTAATCAGTCATTGCCTTCCATCCCTGGCAAGGTGTAACCACTTTTCTAGCCTAGTTTTCCCTTTTTCAAATATCACTTGAATTAAATTGTATGGTGTATGTGTCTTGAGTGTGACTTTTTCACTTAGCATAATGAATTTCAGATGCATTTATCTTCATCTGTATAACAGTAGCCTTCCTTATTGCTGCTGGCTAATTCTATTTTATGCAAGTGTAATAGGAGCATTGGTTATGGATGATATTCAGCCACAGAATTAGCCAAAGTCATCCAACTCAGGGATGCAATGAATATGTGAGATACTTATTCTCTTTCAAAATACTTTATTATTTGTTATCCAATTCTTTCTCATTGAAATGTCAGATCGACCCATCCTATTATCAACAACATCAAGCACTGAATTCAAATGGAAGATGAAATCTTTATTCCTGCTAAGCTTTTCATCTCATGAAATATGAATTCATTCAAAAACAAGATTGTCTAATTGCTGTCAATAAAACATTCACTTAAGTTATTATTTTATTATCATTTTTAAAGATTTATTTAGTTATTTGAAAGTGAAAATTACAGAGAGAGAGGGAGAGACCCAGAGAGATTGTCCATTTGCTGGTTCATTCTTCAAATGGTCACGTTGTCCAGGGCTGGGCCAGGTCGAAGCCAAGAACAGGGAGTGTCATCGAAGTCTTCCACGTGGATGCAGGGGCCCGAGCACTTGGGCCATTTCTGCTGCTTTTGCTAAGCCATTAGCAGGGAGCTCGATCAGAAATGGAGCAGCTGGGAGTAGAACTGGTACCCATATGAGATGGTGGCACTACAGACAGCAGCTTAACCTACTGCACCACAGAGCCAGCCCTCATTCACTTAAATTCTACCTTCTATTAAGTATATTACAGTAGCTATTAAGATATGTTTTTACCCCAATTTTGTCATTTAATATGTATGCTATTCTGTTAGGTGTATGCTGCTACAAATTGAGTGAGCCTACCTTCTATCAGCAAATTCAGTGTATAGATAGCTATAACTTAAGTTATATATACTGAAACCCAATCATGCTGTCTTTTATTATAAATATATTGAGATTATTTATTTATTTGGAAGGAAGAGATAGAGAAGAGTGAGGGAGAGTCTTCCATTTGCTGGTTCACTCTCCAAATGGGCCACAACAGCCAGGGTTAGGCCAGGTCAAAGCCAGAAGCCAGGAGCTTAATCTGGATATCCCATGTGGTGTGGCAGGGGCCCAAACACCTGGTCCATCTTCCAGTGTTTTTCCCAGGCCATTAGCATAGAGCTTGATCAGAAATAGAGTCACCAGGATTCGAATAAGTACCCACGTCATGCAGGAGACACAGGCAGTGGCTTTACCTGCTATGCTACAACAACAGAACCCATTTTTTCCTATTTAATTGATTAAATATTTTGAAGGACACAGAGAAAAAGTGCCTATCCAGTAGTTCACTCCATAAATGCCTGCAAACAGACATGGCTTAGCCAGGCCACAGTTGAGAGACCAGAACTGAATTCAGGTCTTTCATGTGGGTGGAAGGGACAAACCCACTACCACAGCTGCCTCCCAGGACTCCCACTCCCAGGGGCATCCCAAGTGGCATCTTAACTACTGGGCCAAATGCCCTCCCTAAGGTCTTATATTGTTGTCCCCATTTTACACAAAGAAATACCAAAGTGCAGAAAGTCTAAGGAACATATTTATGATCATATGACAGTTAGTTAAAGGGCTGAAACCAAAATCCTACAGAATATGCTCTTAACCAACTGAGTCTCATTGCCTCTCAAACTGGAGCATGGCCAGAATGCTAATTCTTTACTGATTATAATTTTCCACTTGACCATATACTGCTAAACTCCCTAATTATTCTCTATAAAATTCCTTTTTTCTTTGCCTAAACTATTCTTAAATAGGTTTTCTATCATAAAAATAAAAAATCATGAGAGTCAACATTGTGGCATGATGGGTTAAGCCACCACACCACTTGCAATGTCAGCATCCCATATGGGTACTGATTCAAGTCCTGAGTGTTCCACTTCCAATCTAGCTCCCTGCTAATACACCTGGGAAAGCAGTGGAGCATGATCCAAGTTCTTGAGCTCTTGTACCCACAGGGAAATCCAGAAGAAATTCCTGACTCCTGGCTCCTGACTCCTGGCTTTGTCCTGGCCCAGCCCTGGCCATTACAGCCATTTAGGGAGTGAACCAGCAGGTGGAAGACATCTCTCTCTCTCTCTCTCTCTCTCTCTATCATTGTGCTTTTCAAATAAATAAGATAAATATTTACAAAGATAAAGAATCACAATTGTCATAAATGCAATGTAATAGTGTTATTTGTGTCTGATTTTCATTGTGGCCATAGGTTTGGTGAGTGGATCTTTCATTTTCAGATAATCAGTCAAAAGACAGATACAGAAACTAATATCTAGATTTATGATGTTAGACTATAAACAATTGAATAAACTTTAAAACAAAACAAAATTAGTGTATTCCATTTAATTCTGTCATGCTGGTGGAGTTAAATGATTCTCATGACAATGTCTTCCCTATACTTAATGAAATTTCCATTTCTTCACAAAGCATATTGTGTTGGATTTATTTTAAATTCTTCTTGGTGTTGAATTAAAGAGATTAAATTCAGCAAAGAGGAAAATTAATTGAAACAAAATTATAGGAAAATAATATTTCATTGATGTGGTAAATGAAAGAAAGAAAGGGAATGAGGGAAGAAGGAGTGAAAGATATCTTCTCTGTGTGGTTACAATGGTTCCAGAATGTGATTCTGAAAAGAAGTATGCAGAAAAATCTCCACTGGAATATGTAAGAAACTTTCATGTCTTTATAGCATTTACAAAAGTAACATTCACTTTGCCTAATCTTTTATAAGAAGATGCTTTAAATTTTCTTATTTTATCTGTTTAAAAAATGGAACTAGCTTAAAAAATTATTTGCATCATCATAAAAGATAGATGTGTGGTGATGAAAATGAGTTTACTGGAATGTAGAATTCCAATAAAAATAATATATGCCTCTGTCTCTTTTTATTGATTTCTTAGGAAACCACATGTCCCCATTTTTACATATTATTCTTCCTTGGGATCCTTGTTCTGAAATCGTTTACTCTAATCCAACTGCAGTTGTAGTAAAAAAGGAGTTTTACTAATAACAGAATCTTACTGCTATTATTCAAATTTTACATCATCCTGGAACAAAAGCACCTTATTTGTATGCCTCAGCCATGCATAAGCCTGCATTATCTAACACTCTATTCCGATAAGAAAGGTATCCACTTTTCATTCACTGTGTTCCTCATCTCTGTCTGCTACGTCACCTTCTGAACTGTATTCTTCTTCGTCCTTCTCTCTTCCTTGCCAAGCAATTTTAAATAGTCTCAGAAAAGAGCTCTTTGTGTTGTGTTGTTCATGGCAGGGTCAGCTTTGCTAATTCTTTCTGAGTATTCTCAAAGTGTGGCTCATGTCCAAAGCCAGAAATGCAAAAATGATGTGATTTCTGAAGTTTCCTACATGATCCAATTTCACGCATTTGGAGTGCTTACATTTTATATCATTAAGATGTCTTTAATTTTTTATTGAAATAGCCTCTAAAATTGTTTGTATAATTAATAATAGATAAATTATGTGGTCAATTAATAGGTATTATCAACATGTGGTTATAGAACCTTGAAACCCAAAGTTCTAATAAATAAATAAGGCAGAATCCAAATCCTGTGAGAACTAATTATATGCTTCTAGCTTGCCTTTGGAAACATCTGTGCTGAATCAGGTGGATGATGAAGGCCAACTACACTTGGCTTTCAGTGTTGCCTTAATTAGTATCCAGGACTTTTCTTAAAATGTATGAAGATGAACTTTCCTTAGACCCAAAGACCCTGCTTTTCTGTTATAACATGATCATTGGCATCCCTAAAGCACTTGATATGTTCAGAGATTGCAAGAGAGAACTGAAGGGATCTTCTTGCTAAGATTTTTCAAGGTTGAAAGATGGTTTCTCAGGTATATTAAACAGCAAATTTCCAGAAAATTTATGGATTATTACATGAGTGAGTTTCTTGCTGGCTAGAGACAGTTTGAAGAATTAACCTGAGTAAAATTCAACTATAAAAATTAGTATATGTATTTTTATAGGTATGTACAGTAGGTGCTGTTCACTAAAATCCAAGGTGTTTTATTTAGCATAAAGGTGAAATCAGTTAAGATTTTATAGTCTCCCCAACTGGAATTTGACACACACCTAAACTCTGCAAATTTTACTTTTCTCCTCCAAAGTAGAACATCTTTTACTTTTATCTTGCCATGAGGAACAGCTTCAAGAGATACACTAGGGATACATGAACCACAATAACTTTAACCTTATATTTTCTGTTACTTGGCCCTACGTAGAAATTGCTAGATAATCTTTAGATGAAGCTAAAAACAAATTTGATAAGGACATTTGGAGACTATGCAGAATAATCAAGAATATTAGGAATAACCTTGACTTGGTCAGATTTAATGTTTAGTTTTTATTAAATTAATTTTTAAAGAAAAAAATTTGTTTGATTTGATCACAAGTAACAAAACAAAATAACTTAAATCATACCAAATAGGTCAACATTTAGTCAAATACATCTTATTTAACATTTCGACTTCACTTAGTGATGTATCCTGGGTCATTTTTAACACCTATTTAACATAAGAAAATGAGTGAATGGGTATTTAATGTAGGCTAAACTTGATTAGCAGTCTTTACCAACAATCTTGCTGGATTTCTTTCCCCATCTCAAAGAAAAAGCTTAAATGGTTTAATACTGATATATGAAACTTCATTTGTAAATGTCTAAATGGAAGCCCAATATCTTGCCATTTATAAATAAGATAAATTTTAAGAGTATATCTTATTCTGGTGACTTCTGAGCATATCTATGAATTGCTATATATTTATATAATAAATAACCAAAGAAAAATTTGAGCAAGAATATCTATAATGATCAAAGCATGAGGACTCTCAACATGTTGCTATAGAGCCATCTGAGTATTAATATATAAACATATAATTATAATTTATTAATTATAACCTATACAAAGTAAATAAATGTGTATTATCAAATATGGTATAATAAAACTTCTTAAAATGAAAGCAATTCTAATTCTACATTACAGCAACTCAACACTTATAATTTTATCTTTTTATCTGTATTCATATCCCTACCTATCTATAATCACAGAAGGCACACTTCAATTACTATTTTGATAAGAAAATTAGAGCAGAATCTCTACTGCTTTTAGGCAATTCTTTTTAAACATATCTGCCAAATTCATCCAAGAAGTGAAAAACCATGACATTTACATCAGAGCATTTTAACCTTTTTGGGTGACAACTCAGTACACTTTAAAGAAAGTAATAACATAAAAAATTCCAAGTATCTGGTTTCCATATGGGAAGAATCTGCTCTTTTCCATACATTTGAAGGGAGATTTGTACTCAAAACTCTGCCCCACTTTCTAGGGCCCTGACAATTAAAATCTCATTTCTGCTCCTGTATCTTTGAAGATTTTCAGAATATAGATGGTGTGTATTGGTATTTATTTTGTGACAAGCACTGTGGTGTGCATTTTACAGTCATGATTTCTTTTAATTCTTAGATTGACATTTTAAAGATGAAGAAGCTGAGGCTTGGAGAAGCACATATCTTGCCTAAGATCGCACAAATAATAATGGACAGAGCCGGGATTTTTGTCTCTTTGAAACCAGAGCCTTGATCTCCAGCACTGTGTTCGGCCTGCATGCCTCTAAGTAGCTACCTCCCCCTGTTAATGGAAAGATTAGTAACCGGATGTCTTCTGCTGGAGCCCTTCATATTCCATTAACTGCCTTACAACTTGGGGTAAGTAATTCTGTCTTTCAAGGAAGATCCCAGTCTTGAAACACCCATAACACTTCTGGGAAAACTCCTGACACAACACCTTTCTCCAGTAATGTCTTCTTGTTTCTTGACTCAGTACCTTGAATTATTTCATTACTATTTTCCACCTTATTCTGATCCCTGCAAAACTTTATATTTTATGCCTCCGCCCCCCACAAAACAAACCTACATACTTGCATAGTTCTTTCATCTTCAATTTTTAGCCATTTGAAATATTTAAGGGATTCCCCTGAAATGTTCAAAGCAACTCAATTTTCCCAAAAACCTTTCATGTGGTTTTCTACTTGCTGAAGTAAAAAATTTTGGAGTCAATGCTGAATCCCTTTTTCCCTCTCTTCCCACATCTAAACCATCACCAAACACTTAAGTTCTGCTTTCACATTATTTTGAGGATTCAATATTTCAGGACACAAACACTTCTTACTTTGCATGTTTTTCATCCTGGTGTAAGCCACTATCACCTCTCTGCTTCTCTCTTTGGCTCTATCCTGTTATCCATACAGAAGACAGAAGGATCTTGTTGAAACTTCTGCCAGACTGGGCCATACTTCTGGCTTCCATTTCAGAGTAAGAGTCAGGTACTCAGAAGGCCCTGCCTACTCTGAGACCCACGGTATCAGGCCCTACTACTCTCCTGTCATTCTATCTAATCAGACCAGCCACCCTGCATATTCTTAAATGAGCCAGGAAGGCGTTTTACACTCGTTTTTTACTCTCTGCCTAGTGCATATTTCTTACTCACAGATCTTTTTTAAAGATCTTATTTTTTATTTGAGAGGTAGTGACAGAGACAGAAAGATCTTTCATCTGCTGGTTCATTCCCCAAATGACTGCAAGGGCTGGAGTAGAGCCAACCGGAAGCCAGGAGCTCAGAGCTTCTTCCAGGTCTCCCATGTGGGAGCAGGGGCCCAAGCACTTGGGTCATTCTCTACTGCTTTCCCAGGCCATAGCTGGGTCACAAACCAGCACCTAATGGGATGCCAGCACCACAGGCAGAAGCTTAACCTACCATGCCACAGTGCCAACCCCTCTCACTCACAGATTTGCAGCTTGATTCTCTGCATTGTTTCATGTCTTTGCTCATAAGTCACTTTTTCAGAGACCACCTTTCATAGCTTTATTTGAAATAGAAACCCAAATCTCATCAAACCCTGCTCTCCCTTTCCTTGTTTTAATTTTCAACCATAGCAGTTATCACTTCCTGACACATAAGTATCTATTTGTTTCATTACAGATGTGTCTCTCCTGGAATAGAATCTCCACAAGGACAGTGATCTGTTGGGTTTACTGATATATTATCTCTCTGGAGTAGTGCATAGAACACAACTTATGCAATCCAATTGTTGAATAAATGGATGGAATTCCCTTTAAGTTTTTTGGATTATAATCATTTTAAGCTGATACTCATTACTCTGGCAATAAAGTGCTTAGTAATGCAAGTGACTATAAAATAATACTTGAAATTTAGCTTGTTCATTTTGTTTGAAGAATTAATTATTTTGAGAAACAGAGAGAGACATAGAGTGTTCTCATGTGCTGGTTTACTCTCTGGATGCCCACAGTGGTGGAGTCTGTTGAGGACCAAAGCCAGGAGCAGGGAATTCAATCCAAGTATCCCACAAGGGTGACAGGAATCCAACTGTTTGACCCATCTCCACTGCTTCCCAGGGTCTGCACTGGCACCAAGCTGGGGTCAGGAGTTGGAGCTGGAAATTGAACCTAGGTACTCCAATGTGGGACACAGGACTCCTAACTAGCTGCTTAACCCCTAGGCTAAAATAATGCTTCCCCTTAGCATGGATTATTATTTAATTATCCTTATTATGGAGTGATACTTCAGTCTACACAGACTCTATCACAAAATTATGAAACTGATAAAATCAAATTGGAATTTGAACAAAGACTAATTGGAAAAAATCGCACACACACATACATAGTGAGAACACATGCACATTTATTCTCATCTAGTTCAGAAGAAAAAAAATGCTAGTCAGCTTACTTTACCCTCTTAGTTTTCCCTATTTCTCAAGTTTCTTCTCTACTCGAAGCTCTTGTTAGGAAACTAATGGTAGCTTATAAAGCTATAGTAACAAGATAAAATATTGGATTTTCCCCAAAAAGAGAAAAATCTCTTATGTTTCAAAGATTGTATGTATAACTGAGATCACATAGCTTTCAAAATGTCAGACTCAGGCTGTCAACTGTGGCACAATGGGTTAAGTCATCAGTTGTGACACCAACATTCCATATTAGAGCTCCAGTTTGAGTTCCGATTGCTCTGCTTCTGATCCAGCTTCCTATTAATGTATATGGAAAAGCAATGGAAGATGGCCCAAGGCCCTGCCACCCTTGTAGAATGCCTGGATTGGAGAGCTCAGGCTCCTGATTTCAGGCTGGCCCAACCCCTTCTGTTACAGCTATCTGGGGTGTGAACCTGTGGATGAAAGATCTCTGTCTCTTCCTCTCCTCTCTCTCTGTCACTCTGCCTCTTGAATAAATAAAATACATCTTTAAAAGGAAGTCAGATGAACAGAAACAAAGAAAAATGGTGCTTACCAGAGGGTGGGGGAAAGGAGGACCCAGAAGATGTTGATTAGGGGTACAAGTTTCAGCAAAGACAAATGCCTAAGTTTTGGGGATGTAATATACAACAATGTGGCTACAGTTAATAATACTATACTATCTACATATAATTTGCTAGGAAGGTAGATTTAAATGTTCTTCCAACATACAAAATTATTACTAATAAGATGCTGGATATGTTAGCTTGATTGAGATTAACATTTTATGATCTATTTATATTCAAGTTGTACAGCTTAAATATATACCATATTTTGTCAACAATACCTAAGTGTTGTGTCATATAACATTTTCTATTTTGTCCTAAGAAGCATCTTTTTAAAAAGCCATCATGAAGAATAATAAGAGGAAACTAAACTTTAACTCAATTATGGTTACTTTCAATAACTGATAACTTATCGAAAATTAAACATTCATTGAACAAATTACATTATAAAATATGAATGTTATCCAATTTCAGTTTTGAAGATATATCTAAGAGCGAGTCAAATTTTAAAAAAAGTCACATAAAAGGTGACTCAAATCAAATACTGATTATTATGCCAAGGAAGGCAGAGACATTGTCTAATTTAAGGAAAAGAAAGGAGTTTTTGTTGTTGTTTTTTGTTTTCTTTTTTTTTTTTTTTTGATTGGCGGTGGGAATGGTGCTGGTTTATTGTGACCAAAGCTGACCCTGTCTATTTACAGTTTTCAGGGAAAGAAAATATTTTTTCTGAACACGGCTGAAGAGAGACCTGACAGAGCCTTCCTGCTCTCATCTCCCATGTCATCAGTGTTTTCTGGGAGAGGAATCTGAGGTGGTTTTCCAGCTAAGTGGTTACAGCTGTTTCCACAGCCCTCCGTCAGATGGAGTTTCTGCTTGTGTTGACTTTGGCTGGGATCTTTCCCTGGAGCCCAGCGGCATAAGAGCGCTTGCTCTGTGGCCTGGGACTCTCGACAAACATTCCAGAGTCTCGAAGTTCTTAACATTAACATTTGATGAATTCATCTCTTAATTTCTTCTGGAGACAAGTCAAAGACACAGGAGGGTCCCCTTTACCAGCTGTGATATTCCCCCTACAAACGCATGCACACACACACATGCACACACACACACACACACACTTCCATATATAGCTGAAAGCCTGAAAAAAATAATAATGGGCATAAGCCATGCCAATCTGTGAAAATATGCATTCTCTTAAATATGTTTCAACACACTTTGACAGTTTTATGAAATACCAGACTTCTTTGAAGTTTTTTTTAAAAATGAAAGGGAAGAGCAGGCTTTAAAGCAAATCCTTAAACATTTGTGTCAAAAAAAAAAAAAAAAAAAAAAAAAAACCCTGTGAGGGAATTGGAGATACAGTTGCAGAGTTAACAAAGGAGGTCAACTTTCGTAAGCACACCGGAGTGAAATGGCAGTTTTTGGTGTCATTCTGGTAATCTTTCAAAAATAATAACTTTAATGCCTTCATTTAGAATGAATTTTGTGGTGGATCCTCACATTCATCTTAAGAGGCAAAATTAAGAACTGATTCATCAACATCTGACAAGTCAAACACAAAAGGTTATCATAAGGATGGTGTCAGGAAGTGATTTGTTGTTATGACCTGGTTGGCATCCAGTAGGTCTAAACCTGGAATGGATGAAATTTGGCCTCCGTTGAGACAGCAGCAGAGCCATGAGTCTGCTTTCTGCTAAAACTTCAGTTGTAAATAGGAATGAACATTCTAACAAAGATTATGAAATGACTACTTGATAATAAAGCTACCTAGGTATGCCAGGTTCTAAAAGTATATTTTAGCCAATCTATCCATGCAATCAGGGCAGGTATTGAAAGGGCATAACACGGCATTTCAAAATTCCATCAAGCACATTACTGCTATATTTGTATAAAGGTATACTAAGACATAAATATCTACAAATTTATTTTACACACATGTACAGAATGGTAATTTGTTTATATCACTATGGTATTCTACATGCAATTATTATTCTACTTCTTTAGAAAATAAACTGCATCAAAGCATAGCCCTTATTTCTAAAACGCATTCATCACACAAAGCACATACCACATAACCCGGAATCCATGACTATTTTATTTGCAACATTCTCTTGAGGGTTATTATAGCTGTTTGTACTCCACCCATTTCAGAACAATTCAAAAGTTTGTAAGATGAAAACTAACTGTGGGGCGAGTGTTTGACCCTGCAGTTAGAACATTCAGAACCCAAAACAGTACCTGAGTTCAAGTCCCAGCTGTGCTCCTAGTTCCTCCTTTCTGATAATCTGCACCCTGACAGACACCAGTGATGGTTCAAGCAGTTTGGTTCCAACCACCCACGTGGGACACCTGGATTGGAGTCCTGACTCCCAGTCTCAGACATTTGGGGAGTAAACTAGGGAATGTAAGCTAGCTCTCTATCTGTATAACTGTATGCACTGTATGTCTACTGGCTCTCAAATAAATCAAAACAAGTAAATTTTTTAAAAAAAACTTGGATAGAATAATGTGATGTATAACAGTGTGGTTTCTGAAGCCAGTTTATGGAATTTTAGTTCCATCTATGCTCCCTGAGAGTTGTTTGAACCTAGCTAAATTGTTTATCCTCTATATCCCAGTTTTCTCACTTGTAAAATGAGAATAATAGTGATATTTAATTCATAAACTTGTAAGGATTAAACCAGTATTCAACTTAAGATTTCAACTTAAAGCCGGCGCCGTGGCTCAATAGGCTAATCCTCCACCTTGCGGCGCCGGCACACGGGGTTCTAGTCCCGGTTGGGGCGCCGGATTCTGTCCCGGTTGCCCCTCTTCCAGGCCAGCTCTCTGCTATGGCCAGGGAGTGCAGTGGAGGATGGCCCAGGTGCTTGGGCCCTGCACCCCATGGGAGACCAGGAAAAGCACCTGGATCCTGGCTCCTGCCATCGGATCAGCGCAGTGCGCCGGCTGCAGCGGCCATTGGAGGGTGAACCAATGGCAAAGGAAGACCTTTCTCTCTCTGTCTCTCTCTCTCGCTGTCCACTCTGCCTGTCAAACATACCAGGGGATTCCAATTCAATCCCATCAAGGTGGCATGTACCAATGCCATCTCACTATTCCAAGTGATCAATTTCAGTTCACAATTGATCATAATGAAAGGACTAAGAGTCAAAGGGAGCACATAAACAAGTCTAGTACCTGCTAACACTAACCGATAGAATAAATAAAGGGGAGAGGGATCCAACATGGGAAGTGAGATACTCAGCAGACTCATAGATGGCGGATGTCTTAAATAGCACTCTGGCCTCAGAATCAGCCCTAAAGGCACTCGGATCTGGCTGAAAAGCCCATGAGAGTATTTCAGGCATGGAAAGCCAAGACACTCTGGCAAAAAGATCTCTGTGAGTGAGATCCCAGTGGAAAGAACAGGTCTTCAAAGAGGGAGGTGCCTTTCTCTGAAGGGAGGAGAGAACCTCCACTTTGACTATGACCTTGTCTAAACAAGATAAGAGTCGGAGAACTCAAGGGGCTTCCATAGCCTTGGAAAATCATGACTGGTGCATAGGGAGATTACTGATGCCATAAACAGGAGTGTCAATTTGTAAAGTCAACAACAGGAGTCACTGTGCACTTACTCCTCATGTAGGATCTCTATCCTTAATGTGCTGTACATTGAGGCTTAATGCTATAACGAGTACTCAAACAGTATATTTCACTTTGTGTTTCTATGGGGGTGCAAACGATTGAAATCTTTACTTAATGTACACTAAACTGATCTTCTGTAAAAAAAAAAAAAGAAATTATCAATTCCCATCTTGACTCTCACTGGGATTAAACATGACAATAGGTCTGATCTGATTTCATCATCATTTAAAAAAAATCATCTATTATTTTTCACTTTATGTTTCTGTGTGGGAGCAAACTGTTGAAATCCTTACTTAAGGTATACTAAGCTGATCTTCTGTATATTAAGATAATCGAAAATGAATCTTGATGTGAATGGAAGGGGAGAGGGAGTGGGAGAGGGGAGGGTTGTGGGTGGGAGGGACGGTATGGGGGCGGGGAAGCCATTGTAACCCATGAGTCGTACTTTGGAAATTTATATTCATTAAATAAAATATATATATATATATATAAAAAGATTTCAACTTAACATGCTTATATGGCACCAGCCATAACATCCTTTTTTTTTTTTTTTTTTTTGGACAGGCAGAGTTAGACAGTGAGAGAGAGAGAGAGAGAAAGGTCTTCCTTTTCCCATTGGTTCACCCCCAATTGGCCATTAAGGCCAGCACACTGCGCTGAGCTGAAGCCAGGAGCCAGGTGCTTCCTCCTGGTCTCCCAGGCGGGTGCAGGGCCCAAGCACTTGGGCCATCCTCCACTGCCTTCCTGGGCCACAGCAGAGAGCTGGACTGGAAGAGGGACAACCAGGACAGAATCCGGTGCCCTGACCGGGACTAGTACCTGGTGTGCCAGTGCTGCAGGAGGATTAGCCTATTGAGCCGCAGTGCCAGCCACTTCTGTCTTCTTGGACAAGAGTTGGGATTTTAAGGAGGTCCATAGGGTTTTGGAAACCAAAATTAGAAGACCTACCCAAGCAGACAGATCCCAGAAACAAGGGAACCACAGAGAAGTGGGTCTCATAGTTGGTAGGTCTTTTTCCTTTCAAGCGATTTATTTAAATCAAAACTTCAACTCACTGAGAAAGGAAGAAACCAAGTGAAATATTACTACTGAGAAGATACAAAGCCAGTTTTACAAGACTGGGGAGAAGAAAATATTGCTTGAGTTTGCCAAGGAAGAATAATCTTCATAAATACCCTAAGGTTTCAGTTAATACCTCTGAAAGATGTTGGTGGGGAAAGGGAGGAGGTACTAACTAAAGACTGATCAATCTTTATAAATATTGCAACACAGGAAGTAATTATCTCACTCTACTGATTCGAGATGAACGATTACTAACATCTGAGCCTGTGCAGTTTTTTAAATCAAAATATATTATTCTCTTTATTGTATATTTAGGATGAAGGATGTATTGGATGAAATGAGGAAAATAAAAGAGAAAAAACAGGCAACAGACATGGGCTACAGGTGAATCAGATATGTTATCTATAAATATATATTATAATATAAAATATATATCATATATTACATATAAAATATATAACACTATAAATAATAATATCTATGAATATATAAAGTATATAGTATATTATTATGCATTATATTTATTTATATATTACATATAAATAATTTTACAAACATATTATATGTACATATTTCTCCACACCATATTTATATTTATCCATATATATATTTTATATATTATATATATTGTATACATTGTATATGTAAGCTATGTGTATGCAAACATGATCATTCATATAAGATACATGTATTAGGTCAAATAAAATATATGATAGATATTTAACTTCATCCAAATAGATTATATTAAAAAGCTAATGAAAAGTTTAATACTGAAAACGTCAGTATCTGAAATTACAAAATCAATACATACCTTTGACAGTATGATACACAAAGAAGAAAGGATTAGGAAACTAGAAGAAAAGTTACTGAAAACGTCAAGCCTGAAATACGTAGATAAGAAATGATGAAAAATATAAAAAAGAGCATGTTTGACATGTGGACACAAAGAGAGAAGGCATAGTAAGTGCACTATTATAAGCAAAGTGAGAGAATATACAAAATGCAGGAAAGTAACATTTGAAGATCATCTGAATGGCAATTTTCCTAAATTTCAAGCTGCAGATTCAAGAACCATGAGACCAAAGAGAAAGATAACCTTTTTAAAATAAGTCTCACTTCCAAATTAATCCCATATTACATCAAAGGTCTAATAAAAATACTAAAACTTAACTTTTTAAAAGAAATGACAGAGAACATGACCGGCACTGTGGCTCACTTGGCTAATCCTCTGACTGTGGCGCCGGCACACTGGGTTCTAGTCCCAACTGGGGTGCCAGATTCTGTCCAGGTTGCTCCTCTTCCAGTCCAGCTCTCTGCTGTGGCCCAGGAGGGCAGTGGAGGATGGCCCAAGTCCTTGGGCGCTGCACCTGCATGGGAGACCAGGAGAAGCACCTAGCTCCTGGCTTCGGATCGGTGCAGTGCGACGGCTGCAGCGGCCATTTGGGGGTGAACCAACAGAAGGAAGACCTTTCTCTCTCTCTCTCTCTCTCACTAACTCTGCCTGTAAAAAATAAAAAAGTAAATAAAATGACAGAGAACAAAAGAATAATAGCCCGTCAACAATCCAGTACACAGAAGACACATACTAAATGAAAAATTAAGATGTCAGAGTAAAAGAAATAATCTCTGCTAAAATCACATAAAATTAAAAAAAAAGAAAAATCCTTGGGAATCGTATATATGTGGGTAATGTATACATCTCAAGTGTGGAGCAATGAGGACTCAAGGCAGGAGAGGCTGAAAGGAATTAAAAAAATTTGAATTTCTTAAACTATCTTATAAGAGGTAAAACTATCTTACATGAGTCAACAATTAATTGTCGACTCTTTAGTGCCTAAAAGATTTCAAGTCTGGGCTTGTCCTCTGGACTTTTCTGGGATGGTGGTTGGCAAGCTCACAGTTTTCTGTGTTAAACAGTTTTCTGTGTTTAGACAGGAGTTCTCTTCTAAAAGCAATTTATCCAGACAGGGGGGCCTTCTCTGGTTATTCAGAGAAAGCAGGCATCTGGGGGCTCATTTTGGTCTAATTCCCTTGGCATTTCTGAATTACCAGCCCCTTCTTCTCTATGTCTGGGCTGTATGAAGCAAAAAGAAATACCAGGAAACTCATTTTATGTATTGTAAGTTCTAAAATTTTGCATTTTAATTTTCTATTTGTGGTTTTCTATATGCTTGCACACTATAGAAATATTTACCTTTACAGTTTCTAGCATAACTATAATAGCTTTTATTTAAGATGTAATTATTTGTTTGAATTACACAGAGACAGAAGGAGAGGCAGAGAGAGAGAGAGAGAGAGAGAGAGAGAGAGAGGTTTTCCATCCGATGGTTTACTCCCCAATTGGCCACAATGGCCGGAGCTGCGCTGATCCGAAGCCAGGAGGCAGGAGCTTCTTCCAGGTCTCCCACATGGGTGCAGGGGCCCAAGCACCTGGGCCATCTTCTACTGCTTTCCCAGGCCATAGCAAAGAGTTGGATTGGAAGTGTAGCAGCCGGGTCCTGAACCTGTGCCCATATGGGATGTCAGCACTGCAGGTGGCAGCTCTACCTGCTATGCCACAGTGCCGGCCCTGCTATAATAGCTTTTTAAGATCCTGTCTGCAAATTTTAGAGTGTCATTTCAAGATCAGTCTCTTGTAATTATATTTATTTCCTGAGAATGTGTTATATTTTACTGATTATTCATGCATTTAAAATTTTTGATTGTTGTTTTCTAGTACCTCTAGATTTAATTTTATACCTTTAAAGCATGGATGTATAATATTTTTTCTGCCAAAAGCCATTTGGATATTTATAACATTATTCACAGACCATACAAAATTTTTTTTAAGATTTATTTTTATTTATTTGAAAGACAGAGTTACAGACAGAGGTAGAGACAGAGAGAGAGGTCTTCCATCCGTTGGTTCACTCCCCAGATGACCACAACGGCCAGAGCTGTGCCAATATGAAGCCAGGAGCCAGGAGCTTCTTCCAGGTCTCCTATGTGGGTTAGGGGCCCAAGGACTTGAGCCATCTTCTAACTACTGCTTTCCTAGGCCATAGCAGAGAGCTGTATGGGAAGAGGAGCAGCCGGGACTAGAACTGGCACCCATATGGGATGCCGACGTTTCAGGCCAGGGCTGCTGCTGCGCCACAGCGCTGGCCCCCATACAAAATTATTACCTTAAAAATTAGCCTGCTATATTTCGTCCAACATTCAGTTAACTCACCCATATGGTGGAGGCTGGAACTGTTTCCCTTTGGTGAGGCATGTAATGTTAGGAGGTATTGATAATGATCCTGCTCACAACTGCTCTTCTAGATTTGAGTCAGCCAATGTGGTGCACAATCAACTTTGGAGTGATAAGTTTTGGAAAGAACTGTTCACAGCAGTAAATTGTTCAAACACAGATGCATATTTCAATGCATGTCTCCTCAAAATGGGAAATTCATTATTGCTTTAAAAAACTCATGCAATAAGAGGTTGTTGTATCTAGCTGAAAGCTCATCATCACTTTTGGATGAATGATTTTGTGTTATACATTATCAAACACAGTAGCCAGTTCCACATTGAACCGTGTAGCAAGAATGTTCAATTCCATTTACTTATTTTTCATTTCCTTGAATCTTTCATTAAATTCCTCCATTAGTTCCGCGCAGTCGCCAGCATATTCAAGTGCTGCAGAAGACTTTCGCCCTTCCTGAGTGGGGAAATTCACCATGCCTTTCCCTTTGCGTTGTGCTTTCCACAGCCTTCATTTCATTTCATTTCAAATGGATCATGCTTGAAAGCGGAGAGCTAAGAATCTGCTTAGGGCCCTGCAGCTTGATGTTCAGCTCTGAGGGGTACTTGTTAATGTCCACCATGAATGCAAGACACACAGCCACTTGCTGTCATTGAGTCTCCTGACACATGTTCCCTTCATCTCCATAAACTGCTTGACTTCATCCCACACTTTGTAAAACCTCATGCTCACCACTAACAGAGCCACCATCATTCAGTAACTCCTTAAACCAGGTGTTGCATTTCCTGCTTTTGACTAAATTTACACATGACACTACTTCTGACTTTACATTGTTGAGCCACAGCAGCTGTACACAGAAACTTTCTTGAGGTATGACACAGTATCATATAATTACATCACTTGGATCATGACTGAGAGAATTCAGTTTTTCCTTGACAAACGCATTTAACCATTTAGTAAGCCAATCATGGCTGGTGCTCCAACTGTTGTAAGGCCACTTAATTTTTCAGAAGTCAGCTCAAGTTTTCTCATTGATAAAACAAGTCTCTCAAACATGTCCTCACCACTTGTAGTGCCATGCATGGCTTCCACTGATAGCTGCTACTTGTGAAGTCGAACTCTACAGTTATCCCGAAAACAAAAACTGCCATTGGGAAGTATTTGTTCTGTTTGTTGTGTCAGCAAAAACCAGAGAAAAACTGAAAATCTGCTGCAGAATCCTTCAGTGTTTTGTTCAATATCTTGTGCTAAATCAGTAACCCTATCTGAGATAGTTCTCACAAACTAACACTCAGAAACAATTTTACTTTGTCCATTCTAACAATTCCACAGCAGCCATCTTTCATAACTCTTTCTGCACTCTTTCATAAACTCTCCCTCTTTGTGATTAGCTTGCTCACTACATAACTCATCTGAATGACATTGCCTCTGTCACAATGAGGTCTTTTGAGAATGGCCTGTTGTGATTCCAAACACCATTGAAGAACACTGATTTTATCCAGATGCATTTTGTCTCCCAATTCATTGAGTTTGGCATGTCTGCAGCAGTAATGGTGCTCCAGACTGGCTTTCTCCATTACTACTAATGCATGGCCACATAGTAGGCAAACAGGTTTGACTTTGACTTCAACAAAAAATAAACTGTCATCCATTTCTCTTGGAAAGGACTACAATCTATGTCAACTTTTCTTTGTAGTCGCCATTCATAGGATGTCACACAACTTAGGTATTGATAACTATACAGTGTGTGTGTCACCAGTGAGGAAATTATTTTACTTTACTTACTATTCTAATCTTGCATCTTGGATTTCAAACTTATCCAACATTCATATCACTAATTCTTGATGTCTTTTCTGTGTACAGCAAGTTCCTTAATCTTTGTATGAGATTCAGTATTTGCAAGGATTGTTGATCATGGACTTTTGGATAAAGGTTGGATTGGAGTCATCATCTGTAATTATGAAGTCAAAAATATCATCCTCAATCATCATAGGACAGAGTCATTAATGACAAAAGGAATCATCTCATTGTATCTCATCTCATCATTCTGGATTAATGTAGTTTCCATATACTATGCTTAAAATTTCCCCATTGTGTACTCCAAGCCTGCCTGGCGCTAACTGTCATCTGAATCACCACAGTTCAAGCAGACAAACCACAGGCAGCAATGGAGAAGCACATGCATCAGTCCTGTAATGTACTTATATGTGTCCTATCTAACCCATAATGGACATCCTCAAAATTTGCATTATTATTATGAACATTTAATATAAATCTATGTTGCTATGAAAAAAGCTCCTAGATTTGACTTTTGAGTCCCTCCTGCAGCTGCCTTGGCAGAACTAGATTGAATGATTTCATGAGCCTCATATGGCCCTTGGGCCAGATGTTCTCACCCCTTGCTCTAAAGAATTCTTCTTTGTGATTTGGTTGGTTGTTTCTTTTTTGAATGCAGCAAATATGTTCATTGGACCCAAATTTCAAATTCTGTCACCTTGTGGCATTTGAAATGTCAATTCAATTATTTTATTCCCTTATCTGGTTTGTTCATGTGTTTATTGTATGTGTATTTCAGAGTTGAGCTGCATATTTGGGACATACATTTACAAACATTTTTTCTTTCTATTGCTTCATTACAAAATTCTTTCCTTATTTTCAACTGGTTGTAGCTGCCCTGAATCTGTCCTCTGGTGCCTTGGGTCAGAAAAATTGTACATTTTTTATTGGAGTATTAATTGACTCTTCCAGAGCTAACTTTGCCCTATCCTGAAGCTAAAATTATAAAATGGGCAATTGACCCATATCATAACTTCTTCCAAGTGTTCATTCTACTCTAAAATGCTCTTAATTTTATTTCCTTCCCACTGATTCTTTAGGCTGATTTTGGATTATATTATATTTTCTAATTGTTTTCTGCCTGATTATTGAGTCCAATAAAATCAAAACAGAAATGGACTTCATTTATTAAATTAGATGTTCTATTGATTTTATTATTAAGAAAATCACATTTTATGATATTGGCATAAAAACAGATACAGAGACCCATTGAGCATATAGAGGACCCCAGAAATAAACCCAAGCACATCAACTCAACTTATTTTTTTATGAAGCCACAAAGGAGAACAAAGCAAATAGGAGAGTCTTTTCAGTGAGTGGTATTGGGAAAATTGGATATCCACATGAGAAAGAATGAAGCTAGATCCTTATCTAATATCATACCCAAGAATGTACTCAAAAAAGTAGAACTATAACAAACTAAAAAGATTCTTCTACAAAACAAAGAAAAAAGTCAACAAAGAGAAAAGGTAACCAATGGAGTGGGAAAAAGTATTTGCAAACCCAATATAAGAAAGGAAGCTAATATTCAAACTAAATAAGGAATTCACATAATTCAATAGAAAAGTACTCTATTAAAAACAAAAAATGACCTGAACAATTCTCCAAAGAAGACATACAAGTGGCCAACAGGTATATAAAAAGATACTCAACAACATTAATAACTTTGGCAATGCTAATCAAAGCCACAGTGAGATGCAATACCACTCCAGTTAGCATTATTATTATCACAGAGAGAAAAGTAAACAAGTATTGGCAAGAGTGTGAAAAAAACAGGAACCCTGTATACTATCGGTGGGAATATAAATTCATGCAGCTGTTATAGAATACAGTATGGAACTTCCAAAGATTTGTTTTTAATTTAGATGTTGTTTATGAGCATAATCAGTTGACAAAAAATTTAAAATTTGTACACCTAAGTGCATTTCCTGATATGTGTATTGTATTTACAGAAAATGTTTTGTTTCTAAAAAGGAAAAAACATAAAAACAAAAACAGAACTGGCATATGACCCAGAAATATATTTTCTAGGTATAAACAAGAGAAATGAAATAATCCCCTAAAGAAATCTGAACTCCCTTGTTCATTGTAGCATAGTCACAATAGTGAATATACGGAAACAGCCTAACTATTGACAGCTGAATAGATAAAAAAGTAAATACACACACAGACATACACACACACATCAAATATTGTTCAGCCTTAAAAAAGATCCTCTTCAACTGTGACAGCATAGATAAGCCAGGAAGACATTATGTAAATGAAATAAGTTAAACAGAAAAAGGAAATTATACAATCTTACTTATATGTAGCTTCTAAAATTTTTATGAAAAGGAATACATAGAATCAGTGAATATAAAAGTAGTTGCCAGGAATGCAGACATGGGGAAAATGGAGAGAAATGTATCAAATCATACAAACATACAGTTATCTCAGATGAGTAAGTCTGGAGATCCATTATACTTTATGAAGACAATAATCAATAATATTGTATTGCATATTGGAAATTTGCTAAAGGTGTAAAGTTATTTGTACACTCCTCTCTCCTAAACACACATAGACACACATAACAACTGTGAAATTGTGGATATATCACTTGACTGTAATAATCTCTTCATTATTTGTGCATCAAAATATCATGTTGTATGCCTTAAATATATACATAATAAAAATTAGAAAAAATTAAAATCCCACTAATCTGTTTAATAAATAAAATAAATAAATCCTTTTTTTTCCTCTTAACTTCAATCTGTTGGTTCTTTCTTCTTTTCCCTAAGGCTGTTTTTGAAGAAGTCTCATGATAAAATATTGAAAAGTACTATATAAAATTATGTCTAAGTTATCTATAAATTAAATTTTTATGTAAAATGTACATTATAATAAAATATATTTAAAATTTATTTAAAATATATTTTATATTTATTAATAAAATATCATATAATTTTAATAATATTTACTTATAAAATTGTCTTATTCACCAACTGGAAGAAAAATTTAAAATTATTATTAAATTTATTTATAAATTTATTTATTTATTTGCACTACCAAAGGACAGAAAAAGAGACATGTAGAGGGGAAAATCACCCATCCTCTAGTTCATTCTCCAAATGTCAGCAAAAGTAGACATTGGGTCCAGTTGAACCAGGAACCAGGAATGTGATCCACACCTGCCATATGGGTGGTAGGAACACAGTCATTTGAACCATTACCACTTCCTCCCAGAGTCTGCATTAGCAGGAAGCTGAAATTAGGAGCCTGGATATTCTGATATGGGATCCAGGCATCTTAAAGAGTGTTTTAACCATGAGGTTAAACACTTGCCCCAGAAAACATTTGCAAACAAAACTAACTTATTGTAATAATTGTTCTTGAAGTTGTGGAAATCAGTAAGTTTGAGAAATTACGGTATCAGAGACACCTGCACCACCATGTTTCTCAAAGCACTGTTCACAATAGCAAAATGTGGAATCAACCAAGATGTTCATCATCAGATGACTGGATAAAGAAAATGTGGTAATGTACATGATGGAATACTCTTCCAAAAAAGAATGAAATCCTGCTATTTGTAGGATTTATTGAGTGAAATAGACCATACACAAGGCACATACTGCATGTTCTTCCTCACATGTGGAATCTAAAATTAAAAATAAAATAAAATACCCTCATTCTGATCATAGAATGGAGATCACTGGGAAGGATTGGGTGGGTGGAGGAGTTTGGATAAAAAAATAGGGGAATCTGGGTGTGATTCACTAATCATGACAAAAATACTAATATGAGATGTTAATGATAGGGGTTGTGGGATGAGAGGTATTTAGGAACTCTTTGTATTATTAGTTCAATATTTTGTTTTAAAAATTTAAAACTATTCTGAAATAAAATGTTAGAAAATTCTCTTGAAAAGATTATAAGAAAGAAATCAATATGAAACAAATAACAATAGAAAATGCTATATTGGGGCCGGCGCCGCGGCTCACTGGGCTAATCCTCCGCCTAGCGGCACCGGCACACCGGGTTCTAGTCCCGGTCGGGGCGCCGGATTCTGTCCCGGTTGCCCCTCTTCCAGGCCAGCTCTCTGCTGTGGCCAGGGAGTGCAGTGGAGGATGGCCCAGGTGCTTGGGCCCTGCACCCCATGGGAGACCAGGAAAAGCACCTGGCTCCTGGCTCCTGCCATCGGATCAGCGCGGTGCGCCAGCCGCGGCGGCCATTGGAGGGTGAACCAACGGCAAAGGAAGACCTTTCTCTCTGTCTCTCTCTCTCACTGTCCACTCTGCCTGTCAAAAAAATAAAAAAATAAAAAAATAAAAAAAAAAATAGAAAATGCTATATTGAACAACAATTCTGTGATATGGAAATTCAAAGGGCTTAAATATCCGCTGAAGCATTTCTTAGATTCTCTAATAAACAAAGAAGTGAAAACCAAAACATCCCAGTTTCATTTTTACAATGATAAAAATACAAAATGTCTTACAATACAAAATGTTGGTGAAGATGTGGAGCAACAGGAACCTTCCTGAGAAACAAAACTGGCATGACAACATTAAAAGGATTTGGCAAAAAATCTGTAATGAGATAAGCCTAAACTATAAATAATGTCACTTCTAGGTATAAGTTTGAAAAATTCTCAACACTAAGGAACACTTTATAAGAGCTTTATTGCAGATATGATTTTAAAGCTATTTTTATATGATATAGGCTGACTTACATCCCCTCAAAATTCGTATTTTGAATTCCTAACTGCCAATACTTTCCAATTTGACTCTATTTATAGGTATTACTAATCTTAAAATATTTACTAATATAAAGGAACAGATTTCTTGTGTTTCATGACTGCATTTCTAGGAACATAACCATACTTCCATCCTGCTTTCCATCCCTCCATACCCCCTCCTTTCCACCTTTTTCCTGTAATTTTTGTAATAATTTCAACTTACTTTATAATCACAGGTTTCATGCACCACTAACCATAATTCTCAACAAGTAAAAAGTAAAAATACCACTTTAAAGAAGTGATTAAGGAAAGATGAGAATGTTCAGATGAGCCCTAATCCAATATGAGAGGTGTCATTGTAAGAGGAAATTTGAACAGAAAGGCAAAGAGGGGAGGCCAAGTGAAGACACACACAGAGAGAAGATGCCTGCAGTGACTGAACATTTATGTTCCTTGTAATTCATACTTTAATTAGAGCTAAATATATCTAAATTCATAAATAATTTTGAAGGGAGTACGTTGCAAAATAATACATGTATAGAATGTTTTAAAAACTAGGTTTCTATATACATGTGTGGAGACTTTAAAAAGTTCAAGGAAAATGTAATTAAAGGAAAAAATTATTTTAGTGCACAAAATTTTAAAGTCCAAGCATAAATACACATGTAGTTAAAAAGTAAAAACATCGATGGGAAGATCCATAGCAACTCCACAATTCATACCTCTGGGGAGGGAAGAAGTGAAATTAGAGTAATGACCATCGGGAGATCCCACTGTACTTGGGAGAGAGAGGAAAGAAATTAGGTGAAGCAGACATACAAAATATTAACATTTATTTAACCTGTGTGAGCACTTAAGTGATTTTAAAAATTAAAATCCTATAGACGTGTTTAAAACACAAAATGGAAGAAAAAGGAGAAGCTGAGCATCATGGTCATACGTGGACTCACTTTATGTAACTCAGCTGTTGATTACCATCCAGTGTTACTGTGGCAATTTTATTCCAAAATCATTCCCTAGGGTTTATTTAACAACAGGACTTACATGACTAGAAGTAAATTGCGTTTCTACATTACTTATCATGTTATAGTGCAAACATAACTATAAGCATCTGTCAAATGTCTGTAACTATTTCTAAATTGGCAAAATTAGAGATAGCTAAAAATACCAAGGACTGAATAATAAATTTAAGTGACAGAGAATTTCAAATAAAAACACTGCATTTTCATATATTCCAAGCAACACTGGTTTGCATATGTTTGGTGGTTATTAATTTTCCTTTACTTCTTAAGTAACATTTTAATCTGTTGTAAATATTACTTTTGGAAAGGTAGAAACATTATTGTTACTTTATTTACACTACTCTCAGCCTACTAAACAGCTTAGTCAGAAAATTCAAGGAGTACATGGAAGAAAAATGAGAAATTTAGATGTATTAGAAATGCTATGCTAGGTTTTATATTAGTAATTATAATGTAGTTAATCTGACAAGTAGACAATCTGAGAAAGAATACATTGTAATTAAAAAGAAAAGCATAAAGTAGTGCCTTGTCTTTCTCAGATTAGAAAGGGCTATTTTGAAAGGCATTTTTTGACAGGGTCAGAACAGATCATCTAACACTAATATAAAAGGAATCAAGAGCAATTTCTACTCAATGCAACTGTAGTTTTGAAGCTTTCAGACCTGCTGTTAGAAGGTGAAGGAACACTTTACAACAATTTTAAATACCCACCTTACTCTAATGATGAGAAAACAGATTTTTGAAGTCGGGGTCCTGATCAAGATAATAAAGACAGTTTAAGGGCAGAGAAAGGAGTAAAACTTAGCTTTTATCTTTAACTCAGTTTTGGTTTTTTACGGTACTCTGGTAGGTGTGGTTCTTAACTACTTGTTTCTTCCTCGCTTTCAGACTGCTTCTGGTAATTTTCAGTGGGGATTTTTATCAAATTTCCCCTGAGTTCTTTTTGTTATTTTTTAAAAGATTCGTTTATTTATTTGGAAGCCAGAGTTGCGGAGAGAGGGAGCGACAGAGAGTTATCTTCTGTCTGCTGGTTCATTCCCCAGATGGCTGCAACAGCCAGGGCTGGATCAGGCCAAAGCCAGGAGCTAGGAGTTTTTCCAGGTCTCCCATATAGGTAATAGGGGCCCAGACATTTTGGCCATCTTCCACTGCTTTTCCCAGAACATTATCAAGGAGCTGGGTGGGAAAGGGAACAGCCAGGACATGAACCGGTGGCTATATGGGAAGCTGCCATGGCAGGCCAGGGCCTTAACCCACTATTTCACAATACTGGCCCCTCCTCTGGGTTCTGAAAGCAAACTAAGTCTGATGCTAACCAGCTAACTTTGTGTATAGAAGAATTGTCACCATTAATGCTGGTGCCTTTGAAGATACTCAGATTCTATGCCAACTGCCAAATTGCAAGGACAAACATAGGTGCTGAAAATAATCCAGTTGATTTTGGAGACGTCCAAATTTGAGTCTTTTCATATTTTTGAGTATTTATTTGTTTATTTTAAAGCCAGAGAGAGAGAGAGCGGAAGAGAGAGAGAGAGCTCTTCCATCTGCTGGTTCATACCCCACATGGCTGCATCTTCTGCGATTGGGCCAGGCAGAAGCAAAGAGCTTTCTCACATGGGTTGCAGGGGCCCAGACACTTTGGCCATCTTCCACTGCTGCTTTCCCAGACCCATGGCAGGGAGCTGGATCAGAAATGGAGCAACTAGGACATGAACAAGCACCTATATAGGATTTAGGCATTGCAGGCGGAGGCTTTACTTGCTACACCACAACACCGGTTCGAAGTCTCTTAAGAAAGAGAAGAACAGCTGATATTTGAATAATTCGATTCAGTATAATGAATAGCAAATATCTCCTCCAAACAAATCACAGTTTCTATCTTCTCTGTCCCATTATTTTCTCTGCTCACTGATGAATAGGATTCTAAACAGTCACTTGCTGCTTTGACAATAAGAAACAAACAGGTTTCTGAACCAGTCTAGGAACATGGCCTCAGTGCCTATGGAATTCAGGCTGTGTACCAAGCATCTCTCCAAGAATCATGAATACAGGACAATCTGGACAGCCCCAGTCTTCTCCCAGGCTGTTTGGACTCAATCCATTTTCATAATCTTTGTCTGCTGTAGCCTGTGAGTACTTTAGTTGCTCCTCCATGACCTGTCACATTAAAGATGGTGATCTGGTGTACATAGAGTTATTGTAAATTGATGTGAAGATGCCCAGATCATGCTGTGGAAGGGAGCCCACTGTTGACTTTTTGTACGGGTTTTTCATGGACTCTAATTCAGAGCCCAAGTCCCAAACGGCTTCCCCTGCCTCCATTAACATCATTGCAACGGGAGCTGCTTGGCTTTAGTGATGTTTCTCATTTCCAAGCTGAGTAAAACACGTTGGCTCACAGGGGAGAGAAACCAATGGGATACTGGGAAAGTGAAGAAGAGAAAACACCTACCCTTTGTCTAAGACAAGCATAGAGCTAGGTCATTATCTGCTAAGAAACTGCACTTTTGTTGAGAGTATAAGTCAAGTAAATTGTGTAAATTTTTACCTGCTTGCATTTAAAAACTGAAATAGCAGCACAAGCAATTATGATTATTCTGTCCCTATTTTGAATAAAATGGGATATGGGAATTACCAGTCCTAAGCAAGGAGATTATTTCTATCCAAAATAAATTAAATGATGAACAGTGAGAGCTCAGAGCCATCTATTATTAAGCACATGTTCACTCAATAAGTAAATATTTAGGGTGTATTGGTGAAAGTATTTTAAAAATAGAATTTTTAAAAAATGATTTATTTATTTGAAAGGCAGAGATATATATAGAGAGAAGGAAACAGAAAGAGAGAGAAATCTTCCATCTGCTGCCTCACTTCCCAGATGGCTACAAAGGCCAGGACTGGACCAGGTCAAAGCCAGGAGTCAGGAGCTTTCTCCGGGTCTCCCACATGGGTATAGGGGCCCAAGGACTTGGACCATATTCTACTTCTTTCCCAGGTGCATTACCAAGGAGCTGGATCAAAAGAGGAGCTGCCAGGACTGGAACCAGCACCCATATGGGATGCTGGCATTGCAGATGGAAGCTTAACCTTTCACACCATAACACCAGCCCCTGAAACAATAGAATTTTATAAAATATGAATTATATATATTATTTATTTATGTTTTTTTCATCTAAAATAATACTGATAAGAGACTGGCATTGTCGTGTAATGAGTTAAGCCTCTGCCTGTGACACTGGCATCCCATATGGGTATCGATTCAAACCCAGCTGCTCTACTTCCAATCCATCTCTCTGCCAATGGCCTGGAAAAGCAATTCAAGATGACTTAAGTGCTTGGACCCCTGGACCCACATGCTGGACCAAGAAGAAGCTCTGGTCTCCTGGCTTCAGTCTGGCCCAGCCTTGGCCAATGTGGCTATTTGGGGAATGAACTAGCAGATGGAAGATACTCTCTGTCTCTCTCTTCTCTCTCTTTTTCTCTTTCTTTCTCTCTCTCTCTCTCCCTCTTTTTCAGTAACTCTGCCTTTCAAATTAATAAATTAATCTTTAAAATATTACTGATAAGAATTATTGAGGTACTTAATATATATTCTAATACATATTAAATATGTATTATAGAAAATAATTTTATTTCCATATGGACCTAAAACTTAATTAACAGAACATCAAAATAGTACTGAGAAATAGTCTTCCAAATGTTCTGGATCTCAAGTGGATATAGTAATTAGATTTAAAATATTAAATACAGTATCATAAAAAATGGGATTCTAAAAAATAAATTTCAGAATCTTTAAAAGTTTGGCATTTGAATCAAGAATGATAATTTAAAAATAGAAAAAAAAGACAATAGACTAGTATTTTTAACAAAATTGACCAATGTTGTTACTAATAAAAGATTATTTTTTTATTTGTTGATTTTTAAAAGGATTTATTTATTTATTTGAAAGTCAGAGTTACACAGAGAAAGAAGAAGAGGCAGAGAGAGAGAGAGAAAGAGAGGTCTTCCAATCACTGGTTCATTCCCCAACTGGCTGCAATGGCCGG
The DNA here is from genome assembly GCF_964237555.1 of Oryctolagus cuniculus. NCBI lineage: Eukaryota > Metazoa > Chordata > Mammalia > Lagomorpha > Leporidae > Oryctolagus > Oryctolagus cuniculus. The sequence continues at coordinate 58,617,108 of NC_091436.1, forward strand.
AGCTAGGCCAATCCAAAGCCAGGGGCCAGAAAGTTCTTCTTCTAGGTCTCCAATGCAAGTACAGGGGCCCAAGGACCTGGGCCATCTTCTACTGCTTTCCCAGGCAATAGCAGAGAGCTGGATGGGAAGTGGAGCAGCCAGGACTCGAACCAGTGCCCATATGGGGTGCCAGCACTGCAGGATGCAGCGTTACCCTATATGCCAGAGCACTGGCCCCTATTTGTTGATTTTTTTTAACTTTCTCCATATTCTATAGAACAGGATTTGTCTTTACAATGGATTTAATAGAGAAATAGATAACACAGTTGTAGGTCATGAGGCTTTCAGAATTGGATGTCCATTTTTTCATTCTAATTCTGGTTTGGGGATAGCTGAGAATGGGAATATACCATGTGAAGCTCTGAATAGCCAGAATGGAATGGGCAAATTATTTACTGGCCAAATGGCTTAATAGTTAAAATGAACCTATTCCTTGGAAGGGCTAGCCTAAGCATTCATTTTAAACGATGGTCTCTTTGTTTCTCTTTAAGATTTATTTTATATATTTGAAAAGAAAAGTTATATAGAGAGGGAGAGATAGTGGGAGAGAGAGAGGAGAGAGAAAAGTGTGAGAGAATGAGAGGGAGAGAGATCTTCCTTCTGCTGGTTCACTCCGAATGTAGCTGCAACAACCAGCACTGGGCCTGCCAAAGTCAGCAGCTTCATCCAGGTCTCCCACATGGTGGCAGGGGGCCATGTACTTGGGCTTTCCCCTCACTGGTTTCCCAGGAGCATTAGCAGAGAACTGGATTGGAAGTGAAGCTGCTAGGTCTTGAACCACCCTTCATATGGGATGTGAGCATTGAAGGCAGTAGCTTAACCCACTGCACCGCAGTGCCAATCCCCATGATCTCCCTTATGAACATCATCTTTCCAGAAAAGACAAAAGCTTAAAGAAATTAACCAGATTAAAGATCAGGAAAAGTAATTAAGAAGGAGTGGAAAAGTATTGCAGTATGTCTTTGCTTTTTTTTTTTTTTTTTTTTTTTTTTTTGCTAGCTTCATGATCAGAGAAAAGTTCTTGTCTTTGACTAAGCCTCAGACTAAGCTGATATGGGAGAGATAGTCACAGGAGAATAATTGTTGAATGACAGTTAAATTTTAGACAACCAGTCTTTCTTGTTATCCATCTATACAAAAGAGACATAAAATTGTGACTTGCTTGTTTCCTGTAAACATGTATTGGGAGACTTCTCATTTTAATGAATATATATCCCTATAACCATCAGTCATAGTGGTGATCACCTCAGTGTGTCAATATACTAAAATTTTCTTTGTCCTGTAATTTATATTTATATTTATATGTATAAGCTATTTGCTTTCTTTATTTGACTGTTTATAAGTAATAAAACCTGTTGTCTCTAATATTTATTGCATGTATACATTAAATATTATAATCAGTTATTGTTGTATGATCAAGATATTGTGTCCCATATGAAGATAATTCAAAAGGTTTGCAGAAAAAAATGGAATCAAGAGATAAGCTTATTATGGTACAAAAAGGTTTTGAAATCCATGTATAGTTTTTTCATAATACACATTTGCCATGAAATTTTTGGAGCTCTTTCATGTTTCTGTAAATATTAATTAGATTTATTTTTTTAAATTCTGCATTCTCTCTCAAATGGTGTCAACCAAATGTAACTCATAGCTTCACCTCTACTATAGCAAGTCAGCAAGATTCCCTTCTTTCCACAATACTGAAGCACATTTAAAAAAAAATTGGAGTACTAGCATCATTAATATCCATAATGGAAACCCACTCAGGCTAAAGAGCAGCCTACCACTTGGATGTGTCTGAGGTCACACAGTTGGTAAATCCAAACCAGGTCCAGTGATCCTGATTCCAACATTAATGCTCTTTCTTTTATTCTTTTAGCTGAATGACACAGCAAGTATAATCATAAGCAATTAGCTTGTTATAAAAATTTTTTGAATATTTCACATATGGCACTGGTCCTTTATAGGGTACCATACTTTGGTATGTAATATTAGGCATATAAAACCATATCATTTTTGAGGGTACAAATCATTTACAATCATATATTTTCTCACATTTGTATAAGTTTCCATTCATGTAAATAATTTATATGGGATATTTTAGTTAAGTAAGCTCTACTTTGCCAAGAATGTTGAGCTTTCCTAAAATTTCAATACTTTCAGTAAAATATTTTATGAATGAATTGCAGCTGTATTCAGGGAGAGTTACTGTTAGTAGTTTATGGTTGCTGTGTTATCCGGATTAATACCAAAGCAATGAAGTTAGGTCTTGTAAGAAACACAGAAGTCACCATGTTTATATGGATTCCTGGCCAAGTTCTGTTTTAACAAAGCCGAGGTTTCGAACCTTAGATCTTCTACCATTTCAAAAGCATCTGTCTAGTATTGGAAGTGGCGTGTCATCTGACCTAACCTAGAAACATCTGACACAAGTTTGTAGGACAGAAGGGGACCTCAAAGAATATCCTTCATTTGGAACACTTGACAAGTGGTGCAATACAAGTTCCTTACTAATAGCAAAAAACAAAAAAACTGTAGAAGAAAATCTTTTAAAATATGGTGGGACATAAAACTAAAATATAAGTGCTCTTTCCAAGAGGTGATTTCCTAGAGGCAATTACAGAGAACACTTACTCCGTACGTTAGCCACACTGCTATTTCTCTGTGAGGATCATTGAGTTTCCTCAGAGACAGAAGTTCTATAATGTTGCTAGAAACTGACTCAATAGGCACTTGCAAACATACTATGGGGAAGCCATCAATCCTTGTCATCCAGATGTCAATGTCAAAAGATCAACAGCATTAGTGATTTGCGATGTCATGGCATTCTGACTTATCTTAAAGCGATTGAAGTTTCAGTCTCATATAGTTGAGTTGCTAGTTTCTTTGGAAAGTTATGTTTTTTCATTTTTTTAAAGTTTTTAAGGTAACGTTTTTTGTTTATATTATCATCAAAGTCTTAATGCTCAACTAAATAAAGAGTTCAACAAATTAAAAGCAAAAGGGCGCCCAGCGCCGCGGCTCAATAGCCTAATCCTCCACCTAGCAGCGCCAGCACACCGGGTTCTAGTCTTGGTCAGGGCGCCGGATTCTGTACCGGTTGCCCCTCTTCCAGGCCAGCTCTCTGCTGTGGCCAGGGAAGGCAGTGGAGGATGGCCCAAGTGCTTGGGCCCTGCACCCCATGGGAGACCAGGAGAAGCACCTGGCTCCTGCCTTCAGATCAGCGCGGTGCGCCGGCCGCAGCGCGCCAGCTGTGGCGGCCATTGGAGGGTGAACCAACGGCAAAAAGGAAGACCTTTCTCTCTGGCTTTCTCTCTCACTATCCACTCTCTGCCCGTCAAAAAAAAAAAAAAAAAAAAAAGGCAAAAAGGCCATAAGGCCATAGTCCAGGAGGAAAATGGGCAAGGTCTATAAGCAATAATCAAACAAAAAGATGTCAATTTCACTCAAACACAGGGAACACATTTTAATCACACAAGGTAGTATACTTGGTGACAGACATTGTTGAATGCCTCTGTGGGTTTTATTGTAAGAAATGCAAAATTAAGAGCAATGTTACAGACATTTATAGAACAGTAGAAAAGATAAAACAGAAAGTGCAACACGGGAAACTTCTTAAATAACACAATAGTTTTAAAATAGTCATATAAACATTAAACAAACATTGTTCAGGCAGGAAATGAAAGGACTAAAGAGTTAATCTGTGATGGGACAATATCAGCATGGCCATACTGACTGCCCTGGAGACAGAAATGAGCTCTAATTGGCAATTGTGAATGAGCTATAATATATGTGCAAATGCTAGATGTGCTGAAATGAATGTCATCAAGAGGGCAATATTTTTGTGGATACATTGGATTCATTCCAGCAATAATGTAGGCACACCCATAGGTAAAATGACAGATGGCTTGGGAGTGAAATAATTTCAAAATTTAGGGGAAAGTTAGGTAATATCAACTTTTGAAATCTGCAATTAGAAATACGAAGTGCATCCTTCTGTGCTCTCTGTAATGTGCTGTGCTGTTATTCGGTTAAGTTCAATAATACTTTGCCAAGCATGATTCAGAGCCTAGTTTCACGGGTATTTTAATTTGAGTGCAATAACTGATATGATACAGTCTCTCAAGAGATCAAATTTCATTTGTTAGATAAAATAAAAACATATTGCTCTACTTTGAGACAAAAGTAATAACATTTTACTAAGTTATGAAGCCCGTACATATTTGGAGTTTAATAACAATAACTAAAAATATTTGGAAAGACAAGTATGATTCTATTCACTAAAAGACGTTTGGAGTAGAACTTAATTCCACATTCACTTATGAATTTAAATTCCACCTTTCTATGGCCACAAAGTATGTTTAGTATCAGGTCATTTTAACAGCCAATATAATTTAAATTGAGCAACCTTAGGTCATTCTTAGAGTGTATTATATGTCTATTATCTTATTATTAAAAAATCCCTACTCCCATTTCTGTATCAACCATATTTTATAAATTGTGGGCAAAATTATGATGGTAAAGATCACAGATTTTCTTTTTTGAGATGGATCTTATTTTATAAAGAAAAGCAAGAAGTGAACTCAAATGTAAGGAATTTTAAAAAAAAATAAAATAAGCAAAAAAAAACCCTCTGCTTTTTCCTTAGCCTAAAAGATGTCAATTGGCAAGTATTTTGGGGATTACAAATATAAATAAAAAAATGCGAGTCAGCAAAACGCAGTTTTCGAATCACACCCTGATTCTTGGCTACCCCTGAGCAGCCACAGGAACTTGGTGAGTCACCAGAGACCCTTTCTGCTCTCCCTGGTGAACCTGAACCCTCTGGATTGGTGCACTGGCGCTGACTCAGCCCGCTCCCTGTACACTTTCTCATCCTCCACCCTACTCCCTCCACGTTTTTCCTTTGACTCATTCCCCACTAAACAATCTTGCCTTTTAGCTAGCACCCTTTAAATCCTACATAGAGAGTCAAATGTAAATGCCAGACCACTAAAAAGACTATTTTCAAAAGTGAGTAAAAACTATGCAGAAACGAACAATATTAAGTAACCTTTTCAAAGGGAAACTTGAAAGGCATGTTGGTATTTTAAAGAGCAGAGTTCATTATATCAAGCCCAGAATGCCTAAAGTAAAAGAAAAATGAAATAAGCTTGATGCTTTTCCAAACTTCTGCCTTCCTTGACAAATAGACTCTCCTGGTTGCTGTCTACACTAGTCTGCCTCAGTGACTATAACAGCACATCGCAGACTGAGGCCATAATAAGAGCAAGGAATTCTCCCAATGCTAGAAGCTGGAAGTCTGAAGTCTGAGGTCAGATTTGGTTGCTCCTGAGGCTTGCAGGTGGTTGCCCTTTGTGTATTTCACATGCTGTTCCCTCTGTCTGATCTGCATCCTAATTCTCTCTCTCTCTCTCTCTCTCTCTCTCTCTCTCTAATAAGGAAAACAGTCACACTGGATTGGAATCTCTGTAAGGACTCCATTTTAATTTAACTGCCTCTTTTTAAAAAATTATCTTGTATTTGTTTGAAAGTCAGAGTCACAGAGAAATAGGGAGACAGAAAGAGAGACCTTTCATCCACTTGCTCACTCCCCAGAAGGTCACTATGGCCTTAGCTGAGCCAGGTCGAAGCCAGGAGCCAGGTGTTTCTCACAGGTGTACCATGAGCGTACAGGGGCCCAAACATGTGGGCTATCTGCCATTGCTTTCCCAAGTACATTACCAGGGAGCTAGATCAGAAGTGGAGCAGCCAAGTCTTGAACCGGCACCCATATGGGATGCAGGCGTCAAAAGTGGCATCTTTACCAACTACATCACAACAACACCCCCTTAACTGCCTCTTTTAAGGCCCTATATCTTATGTTACTGTTCAAGGTTTATTTGGTGAATAGTTCATTTGACACACGGATAACTGGTTGCATAGTTTGTATGTAGATCTTTCTTTTTACATTATATGTCAGTGTACACTAGTCTTACAAATAATACACAAAATAAAATCCTTTAGAACAGTTGTGTCTAGGACATGCAATATTGAGTGTATGCAATATTGGATCCCAGGATGTGACTGATTGGGAAAAAAGTTGGACTAAGCACATTTGGTGAAGGAAGAAGAAGTGACGTAGCACACAATGAGCACACATCTAGCTGGCAGGGCAATGGCAGCAAGTGCAGCCTTGGCAGTGGCACCTCAGAGGTGGTGACCTATTTTACACTTGCCAGATTGAGATGACACATAATTTAAGTATCACCCAGCATCCAGATATAGCTGTAGGACTTTGTACACTGCTCTAACTTTAGGAAACTGATGGTTTTTCTCTTTGCAGGTCATTATAATATCACTGCTTTAATCACAAATCAGATCAAAAAGAACAACATGAACAATCTCCATCTCTAAATGTCATCAAATTCTTCTTTTTTAAGATTTATTTTATTTTATTTGAAAAGGAGAGTTAAGGAGAGCGAGAGAGTGAGATGGAGAGAGAGAGAGAGATCAATCTTTGGTCTGCTGGTTTACTCCCCAAAGGGCCACAATAAGCCAGATCAGAAATGGAGCAGCAGGGACTCCAACCAGTGCCCATGTGGAATGCCAGCATGGAAAGCAGTTTCTTCATTATTATGTCATAGTAAATTGCTGCTGGTGCCATACTGCTTAAAATAAAGCACCATAAGTTTTTGATGATAAAAAGGCCTTTTGTTAATGAATATTTTGTTTAAGAAATTTTAGAAATACTGGCTTTTTGTGTCTATACTTTCATTCAGTTTCTGGAGTTAAGCCTCTGCTTCCAATGCCATTCATATCAGAGTGCTGGTTCAAGTCCCCACTGCTCTGCTTCTGATCTGGACCCCTGCTAATGCACCAGGAAAGGCAACAGAAGGCCCAAAAGCTTGGGCCCCGGCTACCCACAGGGGAGACCAGGATGAAGATCCAGGCTCCTGGCTTTGGTCTGGCCTATCACCAGTCGTGGGGCTATTTGGGGAGTGAACCAGAGGATGGAATATCTCACTCTCCCACTGTCACTCTACCTATCAAATAAATAGGTCTTTTTTAAAAAGTAAAGTATATACTTTAAATCTTGAGCTATTATTTTTATTAACTATTTTTCTACTTTTAAACTAACTCCCATCTTCATTCCATAGACTTCTATCTCAGGGTTTTGCTATTTTTATGACATATGTGGTTATAATGTAAAATGACATAAAATTTCACAAGGAAGCATAAAAAGGAATGAATAGAAATGGAAGTTTCCAATAAAAGTGGAAACAAGAAGAAAGCCAAAGAATATAGGCTAGAAATGACACAGACAGTACTTTCATCTGGATGTTGAATACATCTGATGCTGGGAGATGGTGACGTGGCTGGCTTCAGCTGTGTGTAACAAGCTGGGCACTGAAAACTATAAGCAGATTGATGATTGTGTAACTACAGCATAATGTCAATGATTTCAAGCTGTTTTTTAGGTGACAGGTTAAATATCCATTTCATCCTAGGTAGTTTTCTGTTGGTGTAATCTTTTTTTTTAAGATTTATTTTGTTTATTTGAAAGACAGTTACAGAAAGAAGGAGAGATGGGGGAAGAGGGGAGAGAGACAGAGACAAGACTGACAAGAGAGGGAAGAGAGACAGAGGTCATCCATCCACTGACTCACTAACCAAATGCCGCAGTGGCTAGGGCTGGGCAGACTGAAGTCTGGAGCCAGGAACTGCATGAGTACTCTACATGGGTTCAGGGGCCCAAGCACCTGGGCCATGTTCAGCCACTTTACCAGGCACATTAGAAGGGGGCTGGGTCAGAAGTGGAGAAGCGTGGATTAAATCCAGTGCTCACGTGGGACAAGGGTAGAATCATGGGCAATGGTTTAACCAGCTGTGATCATTTTTTAAAAAAAAACTATCCTCCCATGTTGTCATATTTATGTTCATAGTGCAATTATTCATAAATAAAAAACATACCTGATTTTAGTGCTATGTAGATTTCCTCTTTCATTTCTGAACAAAAATTTAAAATGCAGAGGTGCTCTGATAGTGAAAGTTAACCCTGTCTCATTCTAGAAAACATACGAATTTCAGCATCATTTTTTCCAGATCTGAGAAGAATGTCTTCCGTATTTTGATTGGTATTGCATTGAATCTGTAAATTGCTTTTGGGAGAATGGACATTTTGATGATATTGATATTTCCAAGTAATGTGGGATCTGTCCTTAATGTGTTGTCCTATGTGAATTAATGCTATAACTAGTACTGAAACAGTATTTTACACTTTGTGTTTCTGTGTGAGTGCAAACTGATGAAATCTTTACTTAATATATACAAATTAATCTTCTGTATATAAAGAGAATTGAAAATGAATCTTGATGTGAATGGAATGGGAGAGGGAGCGGGAGATGGGAGGCGTGAGAGTGGGAGGGAAGTTATGGGGGGTGTGGAAGCCATTGTAATCCATAAACTATACTTTGGAAATTTATATTTACTAAATAAAAAAATGAAAAAGCCCTACTTCACTCTTCAGAGTTTATCACTAAAATGTAAAATGTAAAATATTTATATGGGAGTATTTATTGGCCATGTACTGATGAACACTCTTTGAACAGCATTTTAATGTTGTCAGTGTCTAAAATGTAAGAGATTTTTGTATGTACATTACTGGTATTTGTTTTTCAACACTGATTATCTGGCATGTTGGGAATGCCAAGGTTAAAACAAACTAATGAAAAACACTAAAACCCAGAGATGCACTCACAAATGCATTGAACCTCAACAAATGTCTATCACCCCATGGTTAAAATCATAGAATAAGTTGAGGAAATGAGAAACTATAGAGATTACATAAAGAGCAGAAAAATAAGAGCAAAAATGAATCATTTAATTATTCTTAGCAGCAAAAATGTTTTCAATGTTTGAGTATATCCCAGAGTAAAGTGAATTTCATTCATGTGTACATGGATGGGTAGATCGTCTTCAGGATAACGTTTGTGATAAAACAATTAACTTACATCTACCACACCCACTACTATATCCCATCTAGTCACATCATTTTACAAACTTGCTGCTAAAATCCATCCTGTTTTTTTTGAGAAGCAAAGGTGATCCTTGGGAAGTTGATGAATAGGCACAAAGTATAGGAATATGTACGTTAGCACATGTTCCCACACTGTGTATGTGTGTGTATGCACAAACGTGAAAGTGAGATACTTAATTTTACCCACAATATTACACTAGGTACATTGAAATTAACTGTTCAGGTACTTTGATTATAAATAACTACAGTTGAGCTTTCATTTGAAATTTTAGTTGCACATAGTCCCACCGAAGAAAATTGCTGCCTTGAGTTTTCAAATTGATATCCAGTTATTGCCAAGTTTGCCATGAAGTTCTCTAGCTCCGTAATGCCACCAGTAAGTTTCTCATGATACTTTTACTGTACTGGAATCTAAATTTGAGAACTGAACCCAGGGAATTTTTCTGATTCACCGCCCCCCCCCCTTTTTTTCTGTTGTAATTATATCTGCAGTGACTACACTCAGTGACTAGAACACCAGTCTCAATTCTCTCCAAGATTTCGCCCATAAAGCTGGGAAGTGCATGATTTAGAAGTGGACAGTGAATTATTTCTTGCATGGTTTTCTTAAATATCTCCCTCATTGCCCACTACCTCTCAAAAAAGAGCAGTAGCTCACCTGGCTCATAGGACTGGGAGGAGGGAATGAGCCTGCTCCTCTGTACCCAGGAGTGGGAAGGCTTTCTGTTCCAGGCATGACTGCACGTCTCAAAGAATATCACTCTATCTGGCTCCCAGGCATGCTGTTTTCCTGCTTCCTTCTCTGGAATTTAGGTTATCTCTGCTCCTTGATAGCATCCATAGAAAACTATGATTTTAGGGGATTTTTTAGTATGTTATTCCTTTTATAATTCCATGGGTGACAGGGACTGTAAGCTACCATCTGGTGTTTCACAGGATGCATATTAACAGGAAGCTGGAGTTAGGAGGAGAGCCAGGACTCAAACACAGGCATTCCAGCATAGGATGTGAGCATTACAAGCAGTGTCAAAGGCAGCGCCAAATTACTGCCCCTAAAAGTTATTTTTAAATAATAAACAATATGAATATATGAAGATATTGCAAGACAGTCTTGTCACATTAAGAATATGTTTACAAAATTTTATTAGTATAACAAATTTGCATCGTTTTAATAAAGTGAAAATTCATATGATATCAAAAAATTAAAGTGACCATTGACAATTGCATTAGATTGAAGTGTTCATTAACTTTATACTAACATACTTTATTTGATTATGTAAAACCACAGATAATGAAGATAGCCTACTGCAAGCACAATGTTAGTTCACATTTTCTTTATTTTGTAATGTTCAGTTTATTCATGAAAGAAACCTATTAAAATGAATTAATGCCTCTTTTCTTCTTTATTAATTCAATAAGAACATAAGGAAAATGTGTAGTAATAAAATAAATATGACCTAGATTAAGAATGTTATGATTTAAAAATAAAACAATTAATGGGGGTGGCATTGTGGTGCAGTGGGTTAAACCTTAGCTTGCAATGCCCACATCCCATGTCAGAGTGCCAGTTTGAGTCCCGGCTTCTCTGGTTCCAATCTATCTCTTTGCTAATGCCCCAGGGAAGGCAGTGGATGATGACCCAAGTGCTTAGAATTCTGCCACCATGTGGAGACCCAAATGAAGTTCTGGACCTGGCCCTGCCCTTGCTTTTACTGACATTTGAGTGAACCAGCAGATGGAAGATCTTTCTCTCTCTGCCTCTAACTCTCTCTATCACTTTACCTTTCAAATAAATGAATGAATGAATGAATCTTTTTAAAAAATTTGAAATAGCAAAGCTAAAACATACAGAAGACTATTAAAAAAAGCTAGAAGCATCCTTTTAGCCACTTCCTCCCCAGAGTTTTTAAATATTGTATTTCTCATTGACTGTGTTAAAAGATAAGTATTATTTTACTTAATTAACATTAATGAATTCCTTGTGAGTTTAAATAAAATTTGAAGAGGTATTTACTGCATTTCTAGAGAGAACGGCAATAGAAATTTCAATAAAACTGGGTTTTACTAGTTTCTGTATTTACTTTAATAAAATGATTCATCAAAATAGTATTTCTAAGGCTTATTCCTGGGAAACATTTTACAAGAATACGCTTTATAATTGAGCAGCCTAATTATTCATAAACAAATTTCAATAAATTTTTCCACTATGCATAGATAATTATTATGCTTTGATTAAATTTTTATGGAATGTATAAAGACACGTGTGGAAGAGAAAAGATGTAGGCCTCTTATACCATCTTTGGCCTTTGAATAGATGATGAAGTGATATGTTATTATTCTTTATTACTGTTTAATCTCCACCTCCTTAATGCAAGTTCTCTGAGATGAAATAACTTTCAGATCCCAATGTGATCTGCTCTTCCTCCTAAACTTCTGATATCAAGTCTGTGGTGTTCTCATGCCACATCAACCAATTCCCCAACTTTCTGAACATGAAGTGTGTGTCTTATATCCAACTCAATTCTGGTGCTAATTACCCAGAGTTAGTGCAGTCCCTGCAAGTTGGCCTCCACTTAAGAAACCAGCTGCTGCCTGTGCAGTGGCTCAATAGGCTAATCCTCCACCTGCGGCATCAGCACACCGGGTTCTAGTCCCGGTCGGGACGCCGAATTCTCTCCCAGTTGCCCCTCTTCCAGGCCAGCTCTCTGCTGTGGCCCGGGAGTGCAGTGGAGGATGGCCTGAGTTCTTGGGCTCTGCACGCGTATGGGAGACCAGGAGAAGCACCTGGCTCCTGGCTTTGGATCATCGCAGGGCGCCGGCTGCAGCAGGCATTGGAGGGTGAACCAACGGCAAAGGAAGACCTTTCTCTCTGTCTCTCTCTCTCTCACTGTCCACTCTGCCTGTAAAAAAAGAAAGAAAGAAAGAAAGAAAGAAAGAAAGAAAGAAAGAAAGAAAGAGAGAGAGAGAAAGAGAGAGAGAGAGAGAGAGAGAGAGAGAGAGAGAAAGAAAGAAAGAAAGAAAGAAAGAAAGAAAGAAAGAAAGAAAGAAAGAAAGAAAGAAAGAAAGAAACCAGCTGCAGCTCCTACACCTGCTACAAAGCAGGGGTTCCCATGACCTCCTCCTCCTCAGGATTGATAATTCACTGCCATGGCTCACAGAACCCAGGGAATCCTTTTACTTACATGCACAGCTCATGAGAAAGAATATTGCAAATATATAAATGACTGGCCAGGTGAAGACTGAGGAAGATGGAAGTGTAGAAGGATCCCAAGAACAGACATCTCTCCGTGCATAGAGTTAAGGTGCACCACCCTCCAGGCACATGGATGTGTTCACTAACCCTGAAGCTCCCTAGATTCTGTCTTTTAGGGCTTTTATGAGGGTTTCATCTTATAGGCATGATAAGTTAGTAACTCAGTTCCCAGCCTCTCTCGCCACAGATTGAGAGAAGAGAGTTGAAACTTCCAAACTTCTGTGACCAAGTCCCTATTCTGAAGCTATCTAGGGATCCACTACAAAACTCTTTGTAAGAACCAAAGACACTTGTAACAACTTCTATCACCAGGAAATTCCATGGGATTTAGGAACTGTGAGTCAGGAACTGGAATTAAAAACCAAACACCAGTAGGTACTTCTTATTATATCACACTATCGCAATCACAGTTTGATAATCACTATTCTCTTTGTCCATAGACATTTTTGGTACCCCTCTTTCCCAGCTTGTGTGATTCATATTATGGGTGAAAACTGGGCATCCCCCTCATTTTGTGCGAGGCTAATGGCAATGAATGAGCTACTGAAAGATTTAAGGATCAAATGAATGGACGAATTGATAAAAATTGAGTGTCAGGAACTGAAGTTCAAACTCCAGTCAACACACCACTTAGTTTAGTTACTGTTTGACTTTAGGCAAGGAAAAGAAGTTGTCTCTTAGTTTTCTTGTGTAAAATAGAAATCATCTTGATATTATGATAGTAATAACAATCTAACTAATTAATAAAAGAGCATATTAGGAGACCATTTAATATCGGGCACACTGTTGAATATGAAGGAAAAATTAAAATACATTTTTAAGATTTATTTACTTATTTGAAAGTCAGAGTTACAGAGAAAGAGGGAGACACAGAGAGAGAAAAATCTTTAAATTACTGGTTCATCCCCAGATGTACACAATGGCCGGGGCTGGGTCAAGCCAAAGTCAAGTACCAGGAGCATCTTCTGGGTCTCCTGTGTCGGGAGCAGAGACTCACGCACTTGGGCCATCTTCCACTGCTCTTGCCAAGCCATTAGCAGGGAGCTTGATCAAAAGTGGAGAAGCCAGGACTTGAACCAATGCCCATATGGAATACCAGCATCAGAGACTGTGGGTCTACCTGTTACACCATAATGCCAGCTGCAAAAAAATTTTATTTTAAATATATATATTTATATGTGTTATATAAATATACAAAATATTTAAGATATTTGTATATTGACCTTCAAGATGATTTCGTTAATAATGTGAGTTCCTATAATATATTACTATACAGAAATTGTTCTCAAAATAAAGTTATTTCTAGAAAAATTAAAATTATACAAATTCATACATTATATCAGTTAAAAGTCTTTATGTTTGTTGTTTAAATATTACATATATAAAATAAAATAACTATTCTTTCTATATTAATATGTTTTATATAATATTCTGCCACTTAAGGCTTTTAAAATATAATTTTATTTAATATGGTTATTTTAAATTTTTAAATAAAATTGTTGGTGCCTTTAATTCATTATTATCTATAGTCTCTAGATTTTTAACTAAAACTTTATTTTCCTAAATGTTCAGGTTCCTCTCAAGTTTGGTACAAAATCTGTTCAATGTAAGATAGTTTAAAAACTATTTTTGCATAATAAAATTTGCATTTATTTTAGAAAAAATATCAGATTTTGATTTTTGTCTTCAATCTGGTTACCTCTCTACAATAAATATTTTATTTTTTCAAAAGATTTATTTATTTATCTGAAAGTCAGAGTTAAACAGAGAGAGAAGGAGAGGCAGAGAGAGAGATTGGTCTTCCATCGGCTCACTGGTTCACTCCCCAGCTAGCTACAACAGCAGGAGCTGTGCTGATCTGAAGCCAGGAGCCAGGAGCTTTCTCTGAGTCTCCACCACTGGTGCAGGGGCCCAAGGACTTGGGCCATCTTTTATTGCCTTCCCAGACCATAGCAGAGAGCTGGTTCAGAAGTGGAGCACTGCAGGCGGCGGCTTTACCCACCACGCCGCAGCGCCAGCCTCTCTTCAACAAATATTTTAAAGACAAAATATCCATAAGAAAACTTGTCTCTATTTGCAAACTTTGTGAGCAGGTTGCTAGGTTTAAGTACCACACTCTCAGGTTCTTTTGAAATATTTCCACTCTAAAATAGCGAAAGGGGCAGTCATTTGGCTTATGAGTTAACACTTTGCCTGGGATACCCGTATTCCACATTTGAGTACCTGGGTTCAAATTCTGGTTCTACTCCTGATTCCTGCATCCTGCTAAGTCCCACTCTGGGGGGCAGCGGGTGATGGCTCAAGCATGTGGGGTCCTCATATCCACATGGAATTTCTGACTCCTGGCTTTGGCGTGGCCCCCCAAAAATCTCTCCTCTCTCTCTCTTTTTCTCTCTCTCTCTCCGTGTGTGTGTGTGTGTGTGTGTGTGTGTGGCTCTGCCTTTCAAACAAATAAAATAAAATTAAGTAGATTTTAAAATAGATAAATTAAATGTATTTCACATCTATTTATTATCAACAAAATGAACTTCCAAAACTTTCCTTTGATTCTAAAACTTTGATGAAAAAACAGAAATAACCATTGCAATTAATGTAATATATTTGTTAATTTAAAACTACATGTTGACAATTATAGCTTCTTGTCTTTTTAGCCACAAGGAAATTTATATTCAAAAGTAAATGTAAACCTATTTATATAACATTTATTTGCTGTAGTATTTGTCTTAGGCACAGTGCTTTAAAACAATGATGCTTAACAATGTTACTATGACTTATGTTATGGTTTGTGCTGACAAATTTTTTGTAGAGATTTGAGATCTTATCTGCTCTCTTGAAAAGCATGGGTACAATTTTTAATTTTTCTGTAATTAATACACAGTTATTCATAAGTGTTGAAATTTAACTGAAATGTGATCCCTGTTAAACATAAGAGTGGGAATAAGAGAGGGAAGAGATGTACAATTTGGGACATGCTCAAGTTGACTTGCCCCAAATGGTAGAGTTAGAAACATACCAGGGGACTCCAATTTAATCCCATCAAGGTGGCATGTACCAATGCCATCTCACTATTCCAAGTGATCAATTTCAGTTCACAATTGATCATAATGAAAGGACTAAGAGTCAAAGGGAGCACATAAACAAGTCTAGTACCTGCTAATACTAACCGATAGAATAAATAAAGGGGAGAGTGATCCAACATGGGAAGCGAGATACTCAGCAGACTCATAGAATGGCGAATGTCCTAAACAGCACTCTGGCCTCAGAATCAGCCCTAAAGGCATGCGGATCTGGCTGAAAAGCCCATGAGAGTATTTCAGGCATGGAAAGCCAAGACACTCCGGCAAAAAAAGAAAAAAAAAAAAAAAAAAACCTACATGAAAGATCTCTGTGAGTGAGATCCCAGTGGAAAGAACAGGTCTTCAAAGAAGGAGGTACCTTTCTCTGAAGGGAGGAGAGAACCTCCATTTTGACTATGACCTTGTCTAAACAAGATAAGAGTTGGAGAACTCAAGGGGCTTCCATAGCCTTGGAAACTCATGACTGGTGCATAGGGAGATTACTGATGCCATAAACAGGAGTGTCAATTTGTAAAGTCAACAACAGGAGTCACTGTGCACTTACTCCTCATGTAGGATCTCTGTCCTTAATGTGCTGTACATTGAGACTTAATGCTATAATTGTTGCTCCCCCTCTTCATGGAGGAATAACACTAAACCTGCCTAAGCTTCATATCCGAGTCACGGCACCATTATGTCGCTCCCCATCTTCGTGGAGGAACGACACAGGACCCTGCGCTGTTCTTTCGTCTGCTCGGCCCTCCCCGGGTTTGCTGCTGGTTCTTCCCAGGTTGGCTACCGTCCCTTCCACCTCCATGGAAGGGCGGTTCCCCCTGCCACATTCCCCACTTCCGCGGGGGAGCGACACACCGCCGGCCTGCTCTCTTGGGGGCTGCACAGGTGTTCCTTCAGATAGATGTTCCTGGTGCATGTTGTCTCTCTCCTCCTTTATAGTCCTCTTCCACCAATCCCAACTCTGCTACCCACACGCCGAGTACGCTGCTCTCCTCCAATCAGGAGCAGGTCCTACAGTTTCTTGGTTGAACTGGAAGCAGCTGCGTAGAAGCTGTTACTCCCTTCTCAGCGCCATATTGTGGGAGAGCAGATGCATAGAATAAGTCTTAATTCCAGTAACAGTCTTAGTCCGAGTTGCTCCCCACAATAATGAGTATTCAAACAGTATATTTCACTTTGTGTTTCTATGGAGGTGCAAACTGTTGAAATCTTTACTTAATGTATACTAAACTGATCTTCTGTAAAAAAAAAAAAAAAAAAAAAAAAAAGAAGAAATTATCAATTCCCAACTTGACTCTCACTGGGATTAAACATGACAATAGGTCTGATCTGATTTCATCATCATTTAAAAAATCATCTATTATTTTTCACTTTATGTTTCTGTGTGGGAGCAAACTGTTGATATCTTTACTTAATGTATGCTACACTGATCTTCTGTATATAAAGAGAATCAAAAATGAATCTTGATGTGAATGGAAGGGGAGAGGGAGTGGGAAAGGGGAGGGTTGCGGGTGGGAGGGACGTTATGGGGGGGAAGCCATTGTAATCCATAAGCTGTACTTTGGAAATTTATATTCATTAAATAAAAGTTAAAAAAAAATTTAATTTTTCATTAAGCATGCATTCTTTTTTACTTCATTGATGCCAGTGAGTGTATTACAAAATGAAAAGTCTTACTTTTCTACTACTACACTGAAAAATAAATAAATAGTTGTAAGTTTACAATACATAATAAATTACAAAAACATTCTCCCTCTGTGCCCTCTACAATCAAATGCCATATGCAATGTTTCTTTGTTAATTTTTTTATTAATAGAAAAAGAACAGATTTAATGTATTTCATAAGTACAATTTTAAGATAAACAGGGGCTAAAACACAAATCACAAGATATCTGTTTCATTCTTATATCTTTTTTGTATTCTATATAAATTGTCACATATCAAAGGAAAGATGATATTTGTCTTTTCAGCACTGATTTCTTTCTTTTTTTTTAAAGATTTTTATTTATTTACTTGACAGGTAGAATTACAGACAGAGAGAGAGAGAGACAGAGAGAAAGGTCTTCCTTCCGTTGGCCATCTTCTGCTTTCCCAGGTCACAGCAGAGAACTGAACTGGAAGAGGAGCAGCCAGGACTAGAACCGGCACCCATATGGGATGCTGGAACAGCAGGTGGAGGATTAACCTAGTGTGCCATGGCACCGGCCCTGGTACTGATTTATTTCTAACTCAGAGGCAGCTTCTTAACTCTTCAGTATTTAGTCACCTTGTATTATTAACAAACACCTATACACAGATATTAGGACGGTGTCAGCTGTCTTTCTTTTATGGTAAGTACTTTCAAAATTCTCAAATTCTGTCTTCAACTATTTTAAGATACAAAATGCATTCTTGTTAATAGTCAGGCTACTATGCTTAAGAGCACATACCTTACTTCTCTTATGTAATGAAACATGTAGCTTTTGATGAATCTCTTTTCCTTCATACTCCCTATTCTCTCTATCTCTGGTAATCATTTTTCTGCTATCAACTTCTATTAAATCAACTTTTTGAGATTTCATATAT
This sequence comes from Oryctolagus cuniculus, assembly GCF_964237555.1. NCBI lineage: Eukaryota > Metazoa > Chordata > Mammalia > Lagomorpha > Leporidae > Oryctolagus > Oryctolagus cuniculus. Next base: position 58,635,055 of record NC_091436.1, read on the forward strand.
ATGTGAGATCATAAAGTTTTATCTTTCTTCTGTGTTTGCCTTATTTAAGTCAAAGTAACATCCTCCAGGTCTGTCTATGATGTTGTAAATAACAGGATTCCATGCTTTCTTATGGCCGAAAGAACCCCATTGTGTATATGTAACACATTTTCTTTACCCCTTGTTGTGCATTTAGGTTGGTTCCTTATCATCACTGTTATGAATAGTGCTTTAATGATCACAGGAATGCAAGTGTCTGTTCAAAATGCTGATTTCATTTCTTTTGGATGTGTATCCTGTATTGAGATTGTAGATTATAAAGTAGTTCTACTTTTGGACTTTTGAGATACCTCCATACTCTTCTTAATAATGGCTGCATTAATTGACATTCCATGAGCAGTGTATAAGAGTTCTGATTTCTCCATATCCTTGTCAGAATTTATTTCCTGTATTTATTTCCTGTCATTCTCACTAGGATTAGATCAAATCTCATTGTGGTTTTGATTTGCATTTCCTTGATGGTTAGTGGTATGGAGTATTTTTTGTTTCATATATAAACAGTCTTCAAAAAGTTCATGGAAAATGTGTATTACTTTTAATTCCACTTTTCTACAAATATTTTGAAGTCTCATAATATCTGTTGTCTGTTTTGAATGTCTTTTCTTGAGAAAAGTTTATTCAGATATTTAGGCTATTTTTTGAAGAAAATTGCTTTATTTGCAGAAAGAGAGGGGTGGAGAGAGTGGAGAGAGATATAGAGATAGATAGAGACAGAGATAGAGATGAGAGAGAGAGAGAGAGTATGGAGATAGAGACAGAGGCAGATATGGAGATGGAGATGGAGATGAGAGAGAGAGAGAGAGAGAGAGAGAGAGAGCCTCCCATATACTGGTTCACTCCCTAAATGCCTACACGAGCTATGGCTGGGCCAGGTTAAGCAGGAACCAGGAGCTCCTATGTAAGTCTTCCAGGTAGATGACAGTAACTCAACTATTTGAAATACCATCTGCTACCTCCAGGGTGTGCAGTAACAAAAACCTGGAAACAGGAACTGAGTTTGGACTTAAAGCTAGGCACTGTGATATGAGATGTGGACAGCCAAATGGTATCTAATGAATATTCCAAGTGCCAGATCTTTGCCTCTTTTCAATTGGATTATTAGAGCATTTTCTACACTGAATCACTTGATTTCCTTATAAAATCTGTAATGTTACCAAATATTTTTCCCGTCCAGTAGGTATTCTCTTAGCTCTGTAGGTTGTTTCCTTTGTTGTGCAGAAGCTTTTTAGTATTATATAATCCCATTTTATAACTTTTGCTTTTGTGGTCTATCCTTTTGGAGTTATATTCAAAAATTTTAGTCCAGATCAATGTCTTGCAGTATTTCCTTTATATTTTATTTTAGTAGTTCTATAGCTAAAGGTCTACAATTAAGTATTTAAGCCATCTTTAGTCAATATTTGTAATGGGTAAAAGATGAGAATCTGATGGTTTCTTCTGCTCATGGTTATCCAGTTTTCCTATCACCTTTTACTGAAAAGACTATCTTTTCCCAAACACTGTCCTGTCAAAAAGAAGTTGGCTGTAAATACACGGGATTATATCTGGGCTCTGTCCATTCATCTGTGTGTCCATTTTTATGACAACACTGTGCTGTTTGAATTACTGAATCTTGGTAATACAATTTGAAGATAGGGTGATGCTTTTGTGTTTGTTCCTTTGCTCTACTATTTTCAAAATTTGATGTCTTTTGAGATTCCATAAAAATTTCAATTTTTTTCTGTTTCTGTAAAGAATAGCATTGTGCTTTGAAAAGGATGGGTTGAATTTGTAGATCAATTAGGGTAACATGGACATTTTGACAAAATTAAATCTTCTAATTAAAGAACATGAAATATATTTCCATTTATTTATATCTTATTCAATTTTTTTCATCAATGGTTTGCAGTTTTTATTGTGAAAACATTTTACTTTCTTGATTTAATTGTTTTGTATCTCTTATAAAAATCAGATTGTTCTCTTTATCTCTTTTTCAGACATTTTGTTATTAGTGTGTAAAAATACTATAAATTTTTTGTGTGCTGATGTTGTATCCCACAACTTCAATGGATTTATGTATTACTTCTAACAGGTTTGTGTCTAGGAGTTATCATATATGTATTAATTATTGTAGCACTTCATCTATTCTATTATATTTGGATTTACCTAGAGACTCATTCTGGCTGGTAGAATTTTTTTTAGATAAGTAGCAATGATTTTTGGCTCCAGAAGATCTTGAAGAATAAAACCTTGGCATTTGAAATGTCTTTTATTTAGAGTAGTAGTAAAAATGGAAAAAGATAACATAAATTATGGTGAAAAACCATAGCCAGAGAGTTCCTTAGAGTTTTCTGAACACTTTCACCAACTTGAAATATCGGAAACACAGACACCTTATTCCCCCTAGTACTCACAGGCTCTGGGTGGACCAATCTGATGAGAATGAAGAGCAAGATGAAAATGAGGAGTGATATCAACTACAAGAAAAAAAAAAGAATAACAATAGAAAAAGATCCAAGCAAATTGCTTCTTTGGCCTGCTGAAAAAACCTGGCAAGCCTCAGTGCAGAGGTTACTTTCTGAAAAGGCCAGCCTTGTGAACGGTAGGGATGGAGATCAATATAGCCGTCTTCATCGAGCAGCCGACAGTGGACACTTGGATATTGTTCATGAGCTGATGGCTCAAGGGGTGGCAGTGCATGCGGGGACTGTGGATGGCAGGAGACGACAGCACAGTGCTTGTAAGTGGAATGATGCCAGCGTGGCTTCGGTCTTACTTCAGCAGGATGTGGATATCAGTGCCCGAACAAAAGGCCTCTTGACCTCCTTGCATCTTGCTGCTGGGAAAAGAGGCAGCAGAGATACCCTTGAATGTCTCCTGACGAGCCATTATATTGAACCAGACCTGAAAAACAACTTGGAAGTAATCACATTTGATGTCATCAGGAGATCAAGTACCTAGCAGTACCTCTTTGAAATTGTGGGAAACAGTACAAATTCTTCCCTTCAGTCTTAATGGTTCTAGTAATTTTTTTTAGTGTTTAAGTAGTAGTGCCTCCATTGTAAGAGATGTCAAATGTTCCCTAATGCAAAGTTGACATCAACTGAAGAAAAATCATTGGTACTCGCTTTAATATTTGTCCAAACAATGTGCCTGATATTGATGTCAAAACATATTTGAGAGTTGCTTGAATATATCTTTTTTTTTTTTTTACAGGCAGAGTGGACAGTTAGAGAGAGAGAGAGGAGAGAAAGGTCTTCCTTTGCCTTTGGTTCACCCTCCAATGGCTGCCGCGGCCGGCATGCTGCGGCCGGCACACCGCGCCTATCCGAAGGCAGGAGCCAGGTGCTTCTCCTGGTCTCCCATGGGGTACAGGGCCCAAGCACTTGGGCCATCCTCCACTGCACTCCCTGGCCACAGCAGAGAGCTGGCCTGGAAGAGGGGCAACCAGGACAGAATCCGGCGCCCCGACCGGGACTAGAACCCGGTGTGCCGGCGCCGCTAGGCGAAGGATTAGCCTAGTGAGCCGCGGCGCCAGCCTGAATATATCTTTAATAATTTCTGTGGATTTTTTGATTTTTCTCGGAGGTAGTCTCTATATAACCATATTTCAGAATTTGACACAGGTTGTACAGAAATTGAAGATATATTTGGTGCTGATCTAGGAAAATTATATTTCTTTAAAATGCCATATATTGGGGTTTTTGACATTTACTATATTGACATGTAGTTTTATAAGGTATGGTAATTCAGAATTTAATTCTTAAATATTTAAAGAAAGAATATTTTAGAGAAATAATAGTTTGTGAATTGGGAGAATACAACATTTATCTCTTTTGTAACTGAAGGGAAATGAGTTCTTCACTTTATTACACAGTATGTCTTTGCTTCTCTGGTGTAGACCACAAGTATTTGCATGAAAAATTAAGAAAGAGATATTTTATTATTGTTATTTTATGTACATAATTTCTTTGTCTTGAAATTTGCTGTGTTCTTCCTCTCCCTCTTAAAGACATAAATAAGATTGAGCATGGAATTTTGTATTTTCTAAGATTGAGCATGGAAATTTGTATTTTCTATACTAGTCACTGCAGTTTCTGATGAATTAATCATTGCTAAAAGCTGTGCTACTGAAAGGATCTGGTGAAGAGAACTCCCAATAGTGGGAAGCTGAGTCTACTAGGACTAGGTGACAGCCTCTCTAATTAGGTTCACATTCTAGTTGAAAAACACCTAACAGTAGTCCTTGTTGATAGGTTAACAGGCACAACAATAAAATCAAATGAAACCCTATTTATTCTGAATTTGGCACAGCAGAGAAGACTCCCTTGTCTGGACTCACTTATTAAGCCAGTACTTAATTTCTCTTTACACTATAGGGCACAGTGTGGAAAAGACTGGACAATTTCAAACAAACTTAGAGAGCAGCAAGATGATCACTTCCCAATGAGGCCTTTAAAGTGTTCACCAGAGCCCTGCTGTGTTTAATGGGGACACACTGAACAATTGGGAATATAGTCTCTTTTTTGCCATACTTTTAAATCACAGATTTGCAGAGTCTGTTGTAGTAAGAACAAAATGGGGTTCTTAGAAATTCAGGTCTTTTGAAATTTATACAAATAGGTGATGGTGGGGAGTCCATTTTCTCCATCACCTTGGAATTAGTGGAAAAGGATTTTCCAAATCTTTATGACATGCATTTCTAACTAACAGTCTGTTTACTTAACTTACCTTGAATGGCTCGAGTAATAGAAAACTTTTTTGCCTCATCAAGTAGCACATTCCTTGTGGATATTGCACGATGTTGGATCCAAATTTTGTTCTAATTTCATTTATCACCCTTCCTTTGCTTTGTTTTTCTACTAGTATCTTATATGGTACCCTTGTAATAACTGATGCTTGCTTCAGCCAACACCCGTTAGCCAGTGGATCTCCACTGCAAGACGAGCATCCCTTGTTCCCATCATGGTGCCCCAGACCACTGTTTCCCTGTGGAGTGTAGTAATCAGAATTGGCCTGAGAAGTCTGTAAAATCAGTGGTGAATTCTAGATTACACACCCAGTACTCTTCTAGATATTCGAAATCTCTTCACACTGCTCATTCTCTTAGCTAAACATCAGCGAGTCACAGAGTCAGAGAAATTGCAATTGGAAGATGAGATTATGGTTTCCCTACCTCTCTTAATCTTCCTTACCTGGGGGTCCCGCTTTGTTATTTCTTTTTCTTTTAAGATTTCTATTTATGTATTTGAAAGGAAGAATTACAGATAGGCAGAGGTAGAGAGAGAGAGAGAGAGAGAGGTCTTCCATCTGCTGGTTCACTCCCCAATTGGCTGCAACAGCCAGAGCAAGGCTGATATGAAACCAGGAGCCAGGAGCTTCTTCCCGAGTCTTCCACGTGGGTGCAGGGACCCAAGGACTTGGAACATCTTCTACTGCTTTCCCAGGTCATAGCAGGGATCTGGATTGGAAGTGCAGCAACCAGGACTTGAACAGGTGCCCATATGGGAATGTCAGCACTGCAGGTGGTGGCTTTACCCGCTTTGCCACAGCGCTGGCCCCCTCACTTCTTTCTCATAATTTGATCTTTATGACATGCATCTGGATAGTTCTGTTCTATCAACAATTCCTTTTCTGTGTCCTATCCTAGCAGGAATCTGATCTTCTCTGCGTAAAGTGGATTAGTACTGTGGTAATCAGAAAAGTTAATCTCAATCTTAGCTTGCAATATTTTTCTTCCCACATCAATGATGGTGCTATAAAAAAGCTAGATGCCTTATAAATTGCTTGAAGTATACCTATGTTTAAAAAGATTAATTTTACTTACTTGAAAGGCAAACTTACAGAAAGAAAAGGTGAGAGCGAGGGCGAGAGCGAGAAAGAGAGCAGGAGCGAGGGAGAAAGAGAAGGAGATTTTCCACCATTTCCTACATGGCCACAATGGCTGGGACTAGGCCAAGCTGAAGCCAGGAGCCTGCAATTCCATCTGGGTCTCCCATATGGATGTCAGGTGCCTGAGTACTTGGGACATCTTCTGCTTCTTTCCCATGTGCATTAACATGGAGCTGTATTGGAAGTAGAGCAGCCCCTACTCAACCCTGTGCTTATATGGAATGCCAGTGTCACAGGTGGGGGCTTAACTTACTGTACCACCCACGATGCCAGCCCAACCCATCTAAAATGCACATGTGCTCTGAAAACCCTGAAAGACTGGCTACAGAAACCATATTCTTTATTTAGAAAGACAGAGGTCTGAGCCACCTGCATTTAGGTGGAAAGGACAGCTTTCCCCAACAAGTGCTACTCAATCAGTGACAGCCAAATCAGCATATGTGGAGAATTATTAGAAATGAACACATCAGGAAAAATGAAGACTTGAGCCCCTTCACTAGATATTTGGAATTATACATTTAGAGAATAGGACAGTGATTCTCTAAGGAAATTTAATTCAGGATACAGTGGGGAAATGTTTCTCAACCATAGTTCAGTTTCATTCTCTGCCCCTTCCGGGGACTTCTGGTGGGCCATTTACGTGGTATCAAATGTGGCAGGCTAAAAGAAGAGCATATTCTCTCCAGCATTGCACATCCATGGTGTTCACCATCTTCAATGATCTGATTTACTAGCCTCACCCCCACTTTCCCTTAGATGTGCTCTTGAATTGTTGCTTACAGACATGTCCTGTAACTGTCTTCACTCCTATGCTCCCCACCTGGAATGCCAACTGTGTCCATTGGCATCTGTCAGGACTGCATTCATCTTTCATAATAAAGCCTAAAAATCCACATCCTCATTGTCACTTTCCAGACACACTTTAAAACCACACCTGGAAACAAATGACTTTTTTTTTCTATACCCTCATATCACATCATTCGTAACACTCTGTAATCACTGTCACAGTTTTTCAGGTACAATGATTGAGTGTTCTGGGAAAACAGTGACTGAAACAAAATTTTATATTGTAACAATTAATTAGAGAGTTAATCACAAATAAGCAGAAATAAAATAATAGTAAGGAAGTCACTGAGGTGGCAGGAACAAATTAAATTCAAGAGGGTGAATTTCTGATATGAGTATCACTTGGTATCAAGTATGGATAAATATATATTTCCCTTGTGGAATCATCATAAAGTCCCCATGAATAACTGAATCTTAGAACATTGTGTCCAGAGTGAAGAATGGAGAAATAATTAACTCCTGGCTCCCATATCTCATTGGTCAAGAGTTTGTACTATGACATATTTCATGCCTCCTCTATTCTCAATTGTGTTTGAGCCATTCTCTTTGCACCTTAAGCCTTAGCATTGACAAGAAAGCTTGGAGCAGAGCAGTGAGGACAGGAGGGCAAACATTGTCAGCTTCTGTATAGGAGAATGATCTGAACTCACTCAGAGTTGGCCTAACTTCTGGCAACTGGGAAGGAAAGGTAGACAAAGGTCCTAGAAAGGGACCATGTTGAGGGACCATGGCATACAAAGGTATTTGATGCCCATTGTGGGTATTCATGGCTTATTCACCCAGAGAAAATGTATGGTCTGTGAAGACAGAGTTTGGTATTTTAATATTTTCACAGCTGCCAATATTTATCTTGATCATAATAGATTTTTGAATATGCTACAGCAGTGTAAGATTATTAAGGATTTAAAATTATTTGCTCAACGAACTGCATTGTAATAACCCTACCATTCAACCCAGCCATCCCACTCCTTGGAATTCACCCAAAGGAAATTAAATTGGCAAACAAACAAGCTGTCTGCACATTAATGTTTATTGCAGCTCAATTCACAATAGCTAAGACCTGGAACCAACCCAAATGCCCATCAACAGCAGACTGCATAAAGAAATCATGGGACATGTACTCTATAGAATACTATACAGCAGTCAAAAACAACGAAACCCGGTCACTTGCAACAAGATGTAGGAATTTGGAAAACATCATGCTGAGTGAATTAAGTCAGTCCCAAAGGGACAAATATCATATGTTCTCCCTGATCGGCGACTACTAACTGAGCACCAAAGGGGAAACCTGTTTAAACGAAATGGACACTATGAGAAACAGTGACTTGATCAGCTCTTGTCCTGACGGTTGATGTACAGTGTAATACTTTATCCATTTTGGTTTTTTTTTTTGTTCTAGTACCATTGGTTGAACTCTGTAATTAACACACAATTATTCTTAGGTGTTTAAATTTTAACTGAAAAGTGAACCCTATTAGGAATTTGGAAAACATTATGCTGAGTGTAATAAGCCAATCCCAAAGGAACAAATAGCACTTGTTCTCCTTGATAGGTGACAACTAACTGAGCACCAAAAAGGAAACCTGTTAAAGAGAAAAGAACACTATGAGAAATGGTGACTTGATCAGCCCTCACCCTGACTGTTGATGAGCAACTTGATATGTTATCCATCTTAGTATTTTTTTGTTTGTTCTACTTAATACTTTTGGTTGAATACTGTAATCAATACACAATTCTTCTTAAGTGCTGAAACTTAACTGAAAATTGATCACTGTTAAATGTAAAGGTGGGAATAAGAGAGGGAAGAGATGTGTAATTCGGGACATGCTCAAGCTGACTTACCTCAAACGGTAGAGTTAGAAACATACCAGGGGATTCCAATTCAGTCCCGTCAAGGTGGCATGTACCAATGCCATCTCACTAGTCCAAGTGATAAATTTCAATTCACAATTGAACATAATGATAGGACTAAGAACCAAAGGGATCACATAAACAAAAATAGTGTTTGCAAATACTAGCTGATAGAATAAAAAAGGGAGAGAATGATCCAACATGGAAGGTGAGATACACAGCAGACACATAGAATGGCAGATGTCCTAAACAGCACTCTGGCCTCAGAATCAGCCCTTAAGGCATGCGGATCTGGCTGAAAAGCCCATGAGAGTATTTCAGGCATGGAAAGCCAAGACACTCTGGGGAAAAAAAAAAAAAAAAAAAAAAAAAAACTAAATGAAAGATCTCCACGAGTGAGATCCCAGTGGAAAGAATGGGTCATCAAAGAAGGAGGTACCTTTCTCTGAAGGGAGGAGAGAACTTCCACTTTGACCATGGCCTTGTCTAAATATGATCAGAGTCAGTGAACTCAGGGGGCTTCCATAGCCTTGGCAGCTCATGACAAGAGCCTAGGGTGATTAATGAGGCCATAAACAAGAGTGTCAATTTGTTAAGTCAACAACAGGAGTCACTGTGCACTTACTCCTCATGTAGGATCTCTGTCCTTAGTGTGCTGTACATTGAGATTTAATGCTATAACTGGTACTCAAACAGTATTTTTCACTTTATGTTTCTGTGTGGGAGAAAACTGTTGAAATCTTTACTTAATGTATGCTAATCTGATCTTCTGTATATAAAGAGAATCGAAAATGAATCTTGATGTGAATGGAAGGGGAGAGGGAGAGGGAAAGGGGAGGGTTGCGGGTGGGAGGGACGTTATGTGGGGGAAGCCATTGTAATCCATAAGCTGTACTTTGGAAATTTATATTCATTAAATAGAAGTTTGAAAGCAAAAAAAAAAAAAAGAAATATATTAACCCTTCATTTATAGGTTGTAAATTATAATCTCTAGGAAGAATCTTTTTCTGGATAGCCCTGGAAAACTATTTCAAGGAAAAACATTAAAATTTTAAAAATTGAAAAAAAATTAAATTTATAAATCAAGTGAAACTTGGCTTTTCCACTTGACCATATTTGATTAAAGAAAATCACAACTTCATTTTTTTCTGATTCATAAGTAATTATATTTCTTATATGCAGCACTGGATACAAAATAACTACATTAATATGCATTATATTATAAATGCTCTGTATTAGATATGTGTATAAATAATTGTAGCAGCATTTCTAAATTCTTAATGTTACATATAGAAGGATTGCAAACTGATTAACTATAAGTTTACTAATTAAATACAATTAATCATTAATATTTTAATTTGAATTTTAAACTCCCTCACACTAATATTCTTAAATTTTTACATTATGAATGATGTATTAGACTGCCTATTTTTTGAAAGGAATTTCTTTTGCCATTGAAAACATCATTTATCATCCCATTTTCCTGATAATTCCATTGATTTATAGCTCAGTAACACAAACATCCTTGAAGGTGTTACTCCCACAGATGCACATTTTGAATTCAAACTTCCAGTTCTTTTCAGGTGCTGAGTTTTCTTTCAGAAGACCACAACAGAAAAACCATCCATCCAAATATTTTAACTCATCTTCTGCTCCCAGGGATTTCTTTTTCTTACTTGTCCCCTAGACGCCTTTTTTTATAGCATTCACTGTTCTTTATCCCCTACCTCAATCAGTTCATCCAGCTAGATTAAAATAGAAGGAAATCTAGAGCTAGATTTCTCCAGGCATAGAAAAGAGGTTTTCGTTACATTGCAAATGGCAGAATTCAAATTCCACTTGTTTTCACTCATAGGCCACCAAGAATTATGCTACATTTAATGTCAGGGACCCAAACATAGTCATGGTGACAAGGGAGCAGCTAACACATGAAAACTTTAATATCACATGTAAAAAATACCAGACTTCATAACCTCCTCTCATTTACTTTATTTGGTGTAAACAGCTTTATGATATTAACATCTATACGACATATTTCAAAACAACCACTCGGCGTCTGAATGAGTCATGTTCATTTTTTTAGATATTTTATTATTTATTTGAGGGCAGAGTTACATATAGAGGGAGGGAGAGAGAGAGAAAGAAAGGCCTCCCTTCTTCTGGTTCACTCACCAAACGATTCAAAACCAAGAGCCAAGAGCCTCTTCCAGATACCCCACATGGATGCTGGGGCTCAAGCACTTGGGCCACTCTCCACTGCCTTCCCAGGGCATAAGCAGAAAGTTGGCTTGGAAAAGGAACCACTGGGAGGACACAAACCAGCTCCCATAGGGATGTCAGTGCCACAGCCAGAGGCTTAGCTGCGGCACTGGCCCTGAGTCATTTACTCTTTAAAAGCAGGGTGTAAGTGTGCACTCTGTAATCATTGAACTGAAAGTTGTTTAACTGAGTAAATATTTTCTTGATAGTTTTCATTCCAATAAACCCCTGAGCTACAATTTTTGTTGTTGTAGAAAATATACTCTATCGTATAAAACTACTTTAGGATATATATTTTATAATATCCACATGATGATAAACTAATTTGACAGCTCAGTTTATACTGATTCATTATAGATCATTGAAAAACATTTCCCATTGCTTAATAGTCAATTTAAAAATATAAGCAAAGGTGATATACCTGGCATACGCCCTTCCATATTAAAGCATTGTTGTAGGCTGCATGAGGAGATGGATTCTTTCAGTGCCAAATATTTTACTTTAGGAAAAATGTCTGTTCTGTGAAGAAATCATCCTTTCAGCCATGCCTCTAGCTTTCTAGCTTCCATTCCCCGTGGTATCAACATCAAATATAGATTCTGTTTGTATTTCCCTACAGCCTTTTATGTGTCAGAAGAAAGATAAAAATTTATCTTTCAAAACTTGTTTTATTTCAGTTCTTGGGTAAAAGTAAATTCAATCATTTCAGTAGAGATATTTGCAAACAAATTTGGAATAGAAAACATTCTAAGACTCCCCAAAATATGCACTTAACAATAAAATACCAGATATTTAGCGTTCACACTAGAGGAAAGAAGTTTTGATTAAAAGTAACTTCCTTTAAATCATATAATATTTATAAATGTTTGCAAAATCATTATTATAACCTTGGCACTCTGCCAGATTTAGAGACTCTAAAATTTAAAGGCTTAGTCCTACTTTCCTTTTTTAAAAGATTTATTTTTCTTTGAAAGGCACTTGAGAGAGACAGAGGGATTTTCTCTCTGCTCATTCACTCCCCAAGTAATTGCAATGGCCAGTGCTAGCTAGGCCAAACCAAAGCCAGAAGCCAGAAATTCCATCCAGGTCTTCACATAGGTGACAGGGACCCAAGCACTTATGCCACCTTCCACTGCCTTTCCAGGCACATTAGCAGGAAGCTGGGACTTGCACCAGTGCTCTCATATTGGATGCCAACATCATAGGCAGTGGCTTAACCAGCTGCACAACACTGGCCCCAGACTTAGTCCTACTTTCAAGGAGATATCACGGGAAATGAAGACATGTAAGAAAGCAGTATAGCCCGTATGACTGCAAGAGCATGGATGTGTGCAGAGCATATGGAGAGAGCTCGAGGATAACCACATAGGCCTTTGGGTCAAAGCTCATTGGAGGAAGAAGTGATTACAGAAAATTTATGGAGGATCTAGGCATTTGTCCTGGCAGTTAAGAAAATAGTTTGGATGCTCTTGGGCTCCACTCTTGGCTCTGATTCTAGATAATGGGTTATTTCTAATTAGACACTGTGAGGCAGCAGTAATGACTCAAGTAATTAGATTCCTGTAACCCACATGGGAGACTTAGATTACATCCCTGGCTCCCACTTTGGGGCTGATGAGCACTGCGAGCATTCGAGAGGAGAAACGGAATACAGGAGTGCTCTCAATTTCTCTCTCTCTCTCTCTCTTTCTCTCTCTCTCTCTCTCTCTCCCGCTCCCCCCCCCCACTTCATGCATGTATACATACATATATACATTTATAAATTTAAAATTTAGTGGAAATGGAATTTTAAAAATCTAACCTTCATTTTCAACATAAGTTCAACTAAGTTCAAGATACTGTTATAAACAATGATACCAGCCATTTAGCCCATTTCTAAAGAACTGAGGGTACTAGGAGTTTAACCATGTCAGTGTAATATTTTTCACATTACTAAATGAAGAAAAACAGGTGACCATTAAAGAGTTTTTTAAGACCAAGAAAAAGAGGGGCTGATGTTGTAGCAATGTGGCTTAAGCTGCTACTTTTGATGCCAGCATCCCATATGGAAGTGCTGGTTCAAGTCCTGGTTGCACCATTTTCATTTCAGTTCACTGCTACATGGGAAGGCAACAGAGGATGGCCCAAAGTGCTTGAGCCATTCTACCTTACAGGATTTTTAGATGCACTTCCTGGTTCCTGACTTTGACCTGACCCAGCCTAGCTGTGGCAAATATTTGGGAAGTAAGCCAATGGATGCAAGATCTCTCTCTCTCTCTCTCTCTCTCTCTCTGCCTTTCAAGTAAATAAATACATCTTGAAAAAAGATGCTTGCATCCCACACTGGAGTGCCTTAGTTTAGTTTCTGGTTCTTGCTCCTAACTCCAGCTCCCTACCAGTGTAGACATAGAAGGTAGAGGTGATAGCTCAAATAACAGTTCCTTCGAACCTTGTGAGACCTAGCTTGGGTTTCTGGCTGCTGGTTTCAACTCTGTCACAGATACAGCCATCAGCCATTGTAGGCGTTTAGGGAATATTCCCACCCCACTCCCCTCTCTCAAATTAATAAATAAATAGTTTTTAAAGTCTTTGGAAAACTGAATAAGAAGATAAGTGTATATTAGTGCAAAAATTTTTGAAGTCCATGATATTTTTTAAAGATTTCTTTTACTTATTTGAAAGGCAGAGTTATAGAGAGAGGGAGAGACAGAGAGCGAGTGAGAGATCGTCCATCCACTGGTACACACCCCCAAATGACCACTGGCTACTAGCCAGGGCTGGGCCAGAATAAAACCAGGAGCCAACAGCTTCTTAGAGGTCTTCCATGTGGGAGCAGGGGCACAAGGACTTGGGCCATCCTCCGCTGCTTTCCCAGGCACATTAGCAGGGAGCTGGACTGGAAGTGGAGCAGTCAGTTCTCCAGCTGGTGCTCATATGGGATGCCGGCACTGTAGGAGGCAGCTTTACCCACTACGCCACAGCATTGGCCCCTATTTTTTTCATAAGATGCAGTTTTCACAAAGTTTTTTTTTAAGATGCCTTTTATTCTAGGCAAATAAACAGCATGCACATGATAGAAGAGACGAAAATATATTTAAGCCATGAAAGACAGCATAATTTTGCTCATATTGCTAAGAACAACATGTAGGAGAGAATGACAGTGAGATGAATTGAGGCTTGAAGGAGTTTAAATGGTGTCAGTGAAGAATCTCGCATTTCAAAGCATTTCTTCCATGGATGATAAGAACTTCTTGACAATCTGAATAGATAACTCATAACTGGTTTATGTAAAGATTGGTGGGTTGTATGAGAAGCAATATGATACATAGGATGAGTCATAGGCTAATTAGAAAGTGCATCTGAAAAGGCTTAGTGACTGCTTAGATGTGGGTAGAAAAGGAAAGGGAGAAAATGAAATGACTCCTGGCTTACATGTGAGGCAAATGGGTACATGGTGGCAAAATTAAAGGGAGGGAGCGCAAATTGAGATGCACTCTGTGATGTGTGTGTGATACGTGTGTATATTGCCGTGTTTCAGCATGCCACGATACTGTGGTTGACTGGCTTTTATGCTTCCAATTCGTTTTATTTTCTACAATGTATATGATTTTGACATGCTCTTTATTCCCATTGCAAGAATAGCTCCTTCATGATTTTACCCTGTATCTAACTAGGATAACCTACACAAGGGGTGCTTCAGAACCTTCTGTGTACGCTAAAATTCTTTTTAAACATTTTTTAAGAATTATTAATTGCAAAGTCACAAAACAAAAATTGTAAAGTAGTTATACAAAGAGTCCCCATATACCCTCACTCCATCTCCCCATTAGTATATTTGTCTCAAAAAAGCACACCCAGCTTCCCTATGTTTTAATCTAAACTCCCTTTGTCACTCCCTCTCCTCCCAGTCTCTAGTAATCAACATTCTGCATCCATAACTGAGTTTTTTTAAAATTTTAACCCTCAGATAAAATGAAGAACATGTGGTATTTGCTTTTCTGTGTCCAGCTTATTTCACTCAACATGATGTCATCCAGTTCCGACCATTTTACACCAAATGACAAGCTTTTGCTTTTTATAGCTGAATAATAGTTCACATATAGAAAGTTCTTATCTTCCAGTCTCTCATGTTCCTTTGTTGTTTCCTCTAATCATTTCATATCAATCATTTACATCACTGGTGTTACTGTGTCTCTGTTCTTACCCTTTCAAAAAATAAAATAATGCACCTTCAAACTCCTCTCTTCCAAATTTCTCCTGATTCTCTCTTTTTTAAGATTTTATTAATTATCAGAGATGGCACTGTGACAGCAGATAAAGCCACCTCTGTCTGTGCCAGCATCACAAGTGGGCAACAGTTGGAGTACTGGCTGCTCTACTTCTGATCCAACTACGCTATAGCCTGGGAAAGCAGTGGAACATGGCACAAGTCCTTGGGCCCCTGCATCCACATGGGAGACCTGGAAGAAGTTCCAAGCTCCTGGCTCTGGATTGGTGCAGCTCTGGCCATTGTGGCCATTGGGGAAGTGAACTAGCAAGTGGAAGACCTCTATCTCCTCTCTCTCTCTCTCCCTCATTCTCTCTATGTAACATTGATTTTCAAAAAATGAATAAATCTTTTGAAAAGATTTATTTATTTATTTGAAAGGCAGAGTTACAGAGGGGCAGAGGGAGAGAGAGAGACGAAAAAAGAGAGAAAGATCTTCTATCTGCTGATTCACTCCCAATTGACTACAACAGCCAGGGTTGGGTCGGGCAGAAGCCAGGAGCCAAGTGTTTCATCTGATGTTCCCATGTGGGTGGCAGTGCCCAAACAATTGGACCATCATCTGCTGCTCTGCCCAGGCCATTAGCAGAGAGTGGGACTGGAAGTGAAGCAGGCAGGATATGAACTAGTGCCCATATGGGATGCCAGTGTCATCATAGGCAGCTGCCTAACTGCTACACCACAATGCCAATCCCTTCTTTTCTTTTAAAAAATATGACTTTATTTCTTTTGAGAGGCAGAGAGAGAGAGAGAGAGAGAGAATAATCTATCTTCTGCCTCACAACTCAACTGCCGATAATGACTGGGGCTGGGCTAGGCTGAAGCTGGGATCCAGGAACTCAATGCAGATTTTCCTCATAGGTAGCAGGAACCCAATTTCTCCATCAATCTCCTACTGCCTACCAGGGTGTATATTAGCCAGGAAGCTGGAACCGGGAGTGAAATTCAGACTCCAAACAAGGTACCCTGAAATTGTTTGCAGGAGTCCCAACCAGCATATTAACCACTAGCACAAATATCCACCCCTTGAATCTCCTTTCTTGATGAACAAATAATATCAGCAAAAGGAGTAGAAACCTATCTTCATTTTATGATATTTAAACTTTCAGCTACAGGCAGTCCTTACAGCAGTATTTTTCTTGTTTGTCTGGTTGTTTTGCATTATCTAAATTTTTACAGTCTTCCTTGATCTCCTTCTCCCTTCCCTCCCTGGTTTTGGCATTAATTCATTTCAAGGCATATCTTCTTTATCCACAGAAAATAGTTTTGTAGTGAACACTGAATTTTAGCTTTTTAGTTCACATCCAGTCAATGCTGAGTCTGACTGTTGTTCGAACATGTATCCTTTAGGGCACAATACTTAATACCTCAGACCCCCAAATTTCTGATGAATTGTAAGAGAGGCTAGCTTCTACTCACAGGGTGTTGAAATACTTAAAGGAAACACAACGCATGTAAAACACTCAGCACAGTCTCTGACACGTGGTAAGTACAGTTTCATAGTTGCATTATAATTACCACTATAAATATTACTAAACAGTTCAAGTCAAGTAATTAGGAAAACTTCAGTTTACTATACATAGGTGTAGTATAAACTGGCACACTTAAGTGAAAACTTTATTTTAATATTAGCATCGGCTGAAGTTGTTCAACACAAGTGATATATTATACTTCTCCAAAGAGTTAAAACACTTGTAAAAACAAAACTGTAGTAGGTAAATTTGAACCAATTTTCTAATTCCTATGAGTATATTTATTGTGTTTTTATTTCTTGTAATGATGTGGCTATAGAAAGAACAACCTGTGTTAAGTAAATTAATGATACTCATAAAAATTGTTAATTTAAGGATGTACTTATTTTATTAATGTTTTAATAAAATATACATCATAATTTTATAAGATAATTAAGTGTTCAGCCAATATACTGGCATTTTCTTTTTATTTAAAATCAACTGGCACCCCTTAATTTTACAAAATATTTTTTGTTGAATTCAGGTTTCACATATATTTGAATGTAAAACAGGGAAAGTTGATTCATCATCTAGAAGGAATGTTATCAATAAATACCAGTGAAAAAATAAAATTCTTTGTTGCAAAATTTATTCCACGTCATACAGGGGAAAAAAACAACTTCATGTTAAAAACTGGAAAATAGGGGAAAGTGTTGTGGTTCAACGGGCTAAGCTGACTTTTGCGACATAAGCATCGAAAGATCAAGTCCTGCCTCTGCTTGCAATTCAACTTTCTGCTAATGTGCTTTGGAGATAGTACATGATGACCCAATTACTTGGGTGCATACCATGCATGTGGGAGACCTAGACGGAAATTCTGGCTCCTGGTTTCAGCCTGGTCCAATCTCTGGCTATTGTAGGCATTTGTAGAGTGAACCAATAAATGGAAGATCTCTCTCTCTCTCTCTCTCTCTCTGTCTTACCTCCCCCTCCGTCACTCTGCCTTTCAAATCAATTAATCAATCAGCCAAGTGGAAAATAATCATTAATAAGAATGAATGAATGGAAATATTTAACCATAAATATTGTAAAGAAAGCGGCCTGTTGAACTAAAATGTAATATTTGACCAGGAAAATGTCATGGCAAATTACTGGGGTCTTACAGACATTCATATACAAGATGGTTGAATCACTATTAAGATTAAAAAAAAAAACAGGAAAATTGCTTTTAACTCTTAAATATGGTAAAACATGATTGGCCTTTTTTCACCATGAAATTGAAATAGATAGCAAACTGTTTCCACAAAATTGTATTCAAAGGATGCTTATTTCATTCTTGGAAGAGAAACATGCATAGATTTACCACTAAGGAAAAGTCATTGCCTACTTGTATTTTTCTTAAAAAGTAAAACAAATAAAAAAAAAATACTGCTCATTCAGGAAAATTCTATTAATGCAGTTACATGTAGTCTCTCAATTTCATCTTGAATTAAGCAAACTTTTCTGTAGCTTTATAAATGAGAGAAAATAAATTATTTGCTACAATATGGTTTGGAATATTTCTGTAGATGTGAATAATAAGAAGAAAAATAATTAATAAGTCTCAACCAGGAAAATGGAGGATCTGTGAACAAATCTGGTTCATTCAGTAGTTTATTCTTTTAAATGTTTATCAAAGTAATGTTTAAATATTTGAATTCTTATACTACAGAGTTACTTATGATTAAAAGTTGCTGTTTCTACCACCACTTTCCACCCCAATCACACTCCCCAGACACTCATTTATAATTTCTTTGCTCATATATCTTAATTGCTTCTAATTTTCTAAATGATATATTCATATTAACACTTATTAATGCATCAATTTTAGACTTTAAGCTATTTTTATTATACCATTGCTTTAAAGATTAAGCTTCCTTAAGCATATGCTTAATCCCCATTTGTTCTTAATAAGCTTACAATGCTACTTTTCTTGTGGTATTTTCAAATAATACACTTTAATCCAAAGATTTGCAGGCCAAATCCAACTTGCTACTCATGATTGTAAACAACTTTTTATTGTAACACAGCCATATCCATCTCTTTTTAGTGGTTTTCATATTACAATGGCTGACTTGAATAGTTATAATAGAGACTATGTTACCTAAAAGGTCTAAAATAACGACCATCTGGCCCTCTAAAGAGAAAATTTTGCCAACACCTGGTTTAAACATCTGGTTTTTTGTTTGGTTAGTTTACCAACCATGGCTGAGTCTCTTCATTGCCAGTAACTATATCAATTCTCCGAATCATTACTTCACCTCTCATCCTTCCACCCACAAACTTTTTGCAAGCTTTACTATGAATTTTTTAAAAAGATTTATTAATTTATTTGAAAAAGCAACCAAGAAGGAGGGCAGGAGGAAGTGGTGGTGGAGGATAGGGAACAAGAGAATGGGAGAGAGAAAGAGAGCAAGAAATCTCCCATCTATTCATTCATTTCTCAAATGGCTACAATGGCCATGACTGGGGCAGGCTGAAGCTAGGAATGAGTAACTCCATCTAAATCTTCCTCACGGATGATAGTGGCAAACACTTGAACTTCCTCCACTGCTAATATATGTTCAATATAACCAAAATAAGTTGGATTTTATAAACAAAGTGGTTAAATGGAAAATAAATTAGTTTTAAGAAATGTTTTTGCTGGCGCCAGGGGATTCCAATACAATCCCATCAAGGTGGCATGTAACAATGCCATCTCACTATTCCAAGTGATCAATTTCTGTTCACAATTGATCACACTGATAGGTCTAAGAGTCAAAGGGATCACACAAACAAGACTAGTCTCTGCTAATACTAACTGATAAAATCAAAAAGGGAGAGAATGATCCAACATGGGAAGTGAGATATGCAGCAGACTCATAGAATGGCAGATGTCCTAAACAGCACTCTGGCCTCAGAATCAGCCCTTAAGGCATGCGGATCTGGCTGAAATGCCCATGAGAGTATTTCAGGCATGGAAAGCCAAGACACTCTGGGGAAAAAAAAAGAAAAAAAAAATAAATGGAAGATCTCTGTGAGTGAGATCTCAGTGGAAAGAACAGGACCATCAAAGAAGGAGGTACCTTTCTCTGAAGGCAGGAGAGAACTTCCACTTTGACTATGACCCTGTCGGAATAAGATCGAAGTCGGCGAACTCAAAAGGTTTCCATAGCCTTGGCAACTCATGACTAGAGCCTAGGGAGATTACTGACGCCATAAACAAGAGTGTCAAATTGTTAAGTCAACAACAGGAGTCACTGTGTACTTACTCCTCATGTGGGATCTGTCCTTAATGTGTTGTCCAATGTGAAGTAATGCTATAACTAGTACTGAAACAGTATTTTACATTTTGTGTTTCTGTGTGGGTGCAAACTGATGAAATCTTTACTTAATATATACTAAATCAATCTTCTGTATATAAAGAGAATTGAAAATAAATCTTGATGTGAATGGAATGGGAGAGGGAGTGGGAGATAGGAGGGGTGAGAGTGGGAGGGAAGTTATGGGGGGTGGGGAAGCCATTGTAATCCATAAACTGTACTTTGGAAATTTATATTTACTAAATAAAAGTTAAAAAAAGAAAAAAAAAGAGATGTTTTTGCTAATGAAAAGATGCATTTAAAAAAACAGCATGGGCCAGCGCCACGGCTCACTAGGCCAATCCTCCGCCTTGTGGCGCCGGCACACTGGGTTCTAGTCCCGGTCGGGGCGCCGGATTCTGTCCCGGTTGCCCCTCTTCCAGGCCAGCTCTCTGCTGTGGCCAGGGAGTGCAGTGGAGGATGGCCCAAGTACTTGGGCCTTGCACCCCATGGGAGACCAGGATAAGTACCTGGCTCCTGCCATCGGATCAGCACGGTGCACCGACCACAGTGTGCCGGCCGCGGCAGCCATTGGAGGGTGAACCAACGCAAAAGAAGACCTTTCTCTCTGTCTCTCTCTCTCACTGTCCTCTCTGCATGTCAAAAAAAAAAAAAAAAAAAACATGTAAAATAATATTGACTCTCAAAACCAAAATATCTCTTAGTTTTCAATTCTTATTAATCATATATGAGGTTCATATTAAATGAAAATATAATATTAAAAGTCAAGCAAGGTTTGAAAAAGAAATTTAGTTGCTCAAGTATTAAACAGAACTTCATATCCTTTTCATCTATTTCCAGAATACTGAATTGGCTTTTTTTTCTGTAATTCTTCAACTGTTCTCAAAGGGTTCTTAGCAATAGCAAGCATTATTAATGAACATATATCATTTGTTTCTCTGACATTTTTACCAGTTGGAACAATATAAAGCTTCGGTCTAATATTTTATGGCTCCATTTTCAAGATAATTTATACCTAAAAAATAAACTTCTAGATATAAAATTGGTGATTTGAGTGAAGAGTTACCGATGAATAAGGAGAGAGGCAAGAATTAACCATAAGGTTATTAATTAAAGTTAGATTTATCATATGGGTTTCTGTCTAGATTAATATAGATACTGATGGATATAAAAAGGGTAGAATTACTCAGAAATACACACACACACACACACACACTAAGAGGCTTCAAAAAGTTTGTGGAAAATAGAATAGAAAGTTGATTTTGATGCAAAATTATTTTTTGTTTGTTTGTTTGTTTTTCTTTCTTCTTCTTCTTTTTTTTTTTACTTTTATTTAATGAATATAAATTTCCAAAGTACGACTTATGGATTACAATGGCTTCCCCCCCATACTGTCCCTCCCACCCACAACCCTCCCCTTTCCCACTCCCTCTCCCCTTCCATTCACATCAAGATTCATTTTCGATTATCTTAATATACAGAAGATCAGCTTAGTATACATTAAGTAAGGATTTCAACAGTTTTGATGCAAAATTATTAACATCTGTGCATAGTTTTCCTATAATTCTTATATGTGTTAGGATACATGATTATATTTCCTTGCTGTATCTGCTGAGAAAGCATAAAAGAAATGAGCACAACCAGTACTCAGACCTTATTTTCTAAGAACCTTCACCAATAATATTTAATGATTTTATTCCTTATTTTATTTCTTTAATATGTTTGTGGAATGAGACAGGAGATACGTGTATAGCTCCAGCTCCAACTCTATCAATCTATCTAGCTAGATATATAGATAAATACATAAATAGAGTGAATGAGTGACTTCTCATCTGCTGTTTCACTCCCCAAATGTCTGCAAAAGCTGAGTGGACTGAGTCCAAAGCCAAGACTGGGATCCTAATCCAAATCTCCTTCATGGGTGGCAGGAACCTAACCAATGGAGCCACTAATGCTGCATCCCAGGTTCTATACCAGGAGGCTGGGGTCAGGAGCTGGAGCTCAGAATTGAATGTAGCACTCAAGTCAGGGATGTGAACATCTCAGTTGGCATCTTAACCATAAGGCCAAATGATCACCCCAATTCTCCTGTTAAAGTAAGCAGGGATCCTTTGAGCAATATCTGACTCTAAATCTGAGAAGGAAAACAATATGATGTATCTCCAGTATCCTGATGTGTCAGAATATAGGGTATTGCTTAAAAGACTATTCAATAGAACCCAAGAACTTATTGAAAGAACACCAAATGGTCAAAGCTGAAACAATTTTATCAGCAAAATAAAAAACCGGGTACTGAATTATATCCCAAGTAAAAAATAAATAGTCATGAGTACATGCAACTATGATTAAAAATTAAGTGGTAGATAAGGGATAAATGTTCTATACCCAATCATTTCATGTAATTTCTATAATACTGCTCCCTCAAGGAGATGTAGCATAAGTCTTCACTTCTCAAGTGTGGGCTATGCTTAGTGACCTGCTTCCACTAATACAATACAGAAGAGAGGGAAATAAAATAACTTTGTAGTAGAAAAACCTGAAAAACACTCCCTTAACAGGTAACAATGTAAACATCACCAGTGGTAAATCAAGTTCCTTTGCTGTGTTGTATTTAGAAAGCACTTCAACTCTGTGGTCTTCTTCTGCAAGCAAACATAATCCCAGCTTTATCATGAGAAAAACATCCAGAAAACTTAAATTCAAGGACATTCTACAAGATAACTGACCAGTTAAGCTATTAGAGGAAAATGAATGAAATCTGATATAAAGTTCAATAAATATATATCAATATCAACTAATGTTATGACAAATATATCAAATGTATCAATTTAACATGTTAATGATGCAAATATTTCAATGACATAAGTATCAAAGAATGCAAATGTGAAAATTAATTTATATTAACAATAAGGGAAACAATGAAGGGTATAAGAAGAGTTTAAATTTTCTTAATTTTTTTTTTCAAAAATGAATGGATAGAGTTTCTACCCCCCCCCCCCTATCATGTGTTTCTTAGGAACACAGAGCTGATGTGGAACATCTATCTATCCTGAAGGTACTGTACTTTAAGGATCATATATATATATATATATATATAGAGAGAGAGAGAGAGAGAGAGAGGTAGAGAAAAAGAGAGAAGGAGATGTCTGAAGAAATCCAAATGTTCAGTCCAGATGTCTGGATCTTCCAAGTCCCCATACATACTAGCGAGTGAGCTTCCAAATGACTTCAACCTCAGCCTTTGGGCTGCTCCAGCTGACACTAAGCAATATGGAGATGAGATGAGCCCTCCTCAAACTGCATATTTGTGAGTAAATATTGTGGCTCAAAGCCTTTACGTTTTTATTTTACTTTTTACAATGACAAATAAGTATTGTATATATATACTGAGCAATGCCTAAATCAAGCTAACTAAACTGTCCAACAAAGATTAATTCTTTTTTTTTTTTTTTTTGACAGGCAGAGTGGGCAGTGAGAGAGACAGAGAGAAAGGTCTTCCTTTTCCATTGGTTCACCCCATAATGGCCACTGTGGCCACGCTGATCCGAAGCCAGGAGCCAGGTGCTCTTCCTAGTCTCCTATGCAGGTGCAGGTCCCAAGGACTTGGGCCATCCTCCACTGCATTCCCGGGCCATAGCAGAGAGCTGGCCTGGAAGAGGGGCAACCAGGACAGAATCCGGCGCCCCGACCAGGACCAGAACCCGGTGTGCTGGCGCCACAGGCAGAGGATTAGCCTATTGAGCCGATGCGCCAGCGAAGATTAATTCTTGAGGTAGTTTGCCAGACAGCACTAAATACATAGAACACATCTGTGTTTAAAGAATTTACAATTATATATCTAGAAGATATTTTTATTATTGTTCACTTTGCATATCAAGTTATTTTAGCTTGAACACATCTCTTTAAACTATGGAAATCTTCCTATATTTTCTTTTTCTTATTTTATCTCCATTCTTTCTCTGGTACCTTCTCTGAACTCTAGTTCAATACTGTGTCTTAAATGGATAGTGTGTGTTACCTTTTCTTGCATATTTGCCATAATTATGTGTTTTGATATTTATTTGAGAAATTATCTAATATATGTGTAGAAGTACACACATACATTACACATAAACTTTTCTAAGGATAAATTGTCTTTTTATTTCTTACATTTTACCTTTATTTGCTTTTCTACTTCAAAATTATGCAATAAAATGGTTGACGACACTATTCAATAATTTATTTTATTAACTGACAGCTTCTGCCAAATAATAAGCAGTGCTGTATATCACCCACGGTACTTGGAATTTCTTAAGTGATATAATACACTTGATCAGTGTAATCCCATTTTCCGTTTCCATCTGTTTTGTTGTGTGTATTTGCTTCAGTAGTTAAAGCCTGGCACCAGATTTAAAGAGAATAAATACATACATATGAACTTAAGCATTCTATTTCTTTCATATCCACTTCTTAATCCAGTCCTCTGAGGTAATTTGCCATATTGTGAAGGACTGCGTACTTCCCTCCTTGGCTGCTGCCATCTCCTAGTTTTATTATTCCATCTTATTTTCATCTTCCAAAGATGTTTCACATCTTACTTTGCCAATGTCTCAGTTTTTGTTATGCTCGTATTTGTAAGATTAAGATATTTGTATTCATTTAACATCATGTTAATGGATATTAATGGTTAAGCATTTAAAGTATTTGCTTAATTGAAAATCGAAAACTTTAATTATGACCCAGGAAATGATTTTAGTGAGACACAACTCAAATCCCATAGTGCATGAAATTGCAAGAAGGAGCTGAAGAATAAAAAGCAAAATCCTAACGACTGAAGTCACTTCTAGAAATTATTATGGTTCTTGTTATTGTCAAAGCAATTGTTTTCATCATCATCATCATCATCATTATTCCTGGTATACTGTTAATAGTTTTACATATTTTATGGTCCACAAAATGATCAAAGTATTTCTCATCATGCCCTCTGTTGCCATCCTAGTCTAAATTGCCATCATTTCTTTTTTTTCTTTTTATTTATTTATTTTTATTTATTTTTTTTATTTAATGAGCATAAATTTCCAAAGTACAGCTTATGGACCACAATAGCCTCCTCCCCCCCGTATCTTCCCTCCCACCCACAACGCTCCCCTCTCCCACTCCCTCTCCCCTTCCCCTTCACATCATGATTAATTTTCAATTATCTTTATATACAGAAGATCAATTTAGCATATGTTAAGTAAAGATTTCCACATTTTGCTCCCACACAGAAACTTGAGTACTAGTTATAGCATTAATTAAACACCTAAGAGTAATTGTGTATTAATTACAGAGTTCAACCAATAGTTTTAAGTAGAATATAAAATGCATCTTTTGTATTGTTGTGGCTTCCCCCCGACCTCCCTCCCTCCCGTGGCCCTCCCCTCACCCACTCCCTCTCCCATCCCGCCCTTCATCACGTTTCATTTTCAATTACCTTCATATATTGAAGATCAACTTAGTATTTACTAAGCAGGGATTTCAACAGGTTGCACTCACACAACCGAACCAGGTATAGGGTATTGTTCGACTAGTAGTGTTGTTTTTGAGTTTCATAGTTAAACATATTAAGGACAGAGATCCTGCATGGGGGGCATGAACCCAGTGACTCCCGTTGTTGACTTAACAATTGGCACTCATATTTATGACGTCAGCAATCACCCGAGACTCTTGCTATGAGCTGCTAGGCTATGGAAGCCCCTTGAGTTCACCGACTCTGAACTTGTGGCGCTGGCACACCGGGTTCTAGTCCCGGTCGGGGTGCCAGATTCTGTCCCGGATGCCCCCTTCCAGGCCAGCTCTCTGCTGTGGCCCAGGAGTACAGTGGAGGATGGTCCAAGTGCTTGGGCCCTGCACCCCATGGGAGACCAGGATAAGTACTTGGCTCCTGCCATTGGATCAGCACAGTGCGCGGCTGCAGCGCACCAGCAGCGGCAGCCATTGGAGGGTGAACCAACGGCAAAGGAAGACCTTTCTCCCTTTCTCTCTGTCTCTCTCTCACTGTCCACTCTGCCTGTCAAAAAAAAAAAATCCTAAAAAAAAAAAAACTTTTGTAATAATAAGCCCTGCATAACCTGAGTCCTACCTAAATCTTGACTTTATCTCACATTTCTCCTCATTCTTATTCTCTATGCTACAGGCACATGACCGTTTACTCTAATTGCACTACTTTAACTCCATGAACCTGCCAAAGCTTTTCCCTAAAGCACCCTTTCAAAGGATGGCACTTGCTCACTGCTTATTCCAGATCTCCTCCCCCTGCTCACCAGAAAGGTTTTCTGACCATTGAATCTAAGTATGGTTCCTCCCCAATTAATTATCTGAACTCTTGTCTTTATTTACTTTATAGCTCATATTTCTATGAGTAGGTCTGTATTTATTTGCTTATCTGATGGAATTTAATTTCAATGAGTAAAGATATCTTTATTCACACTCTGCAGAATGCTGGTACTGAAACCTTACAGGGACTAAACAATAATTGCCCAGTTAAGAAGTTCTACATCCATTTATAAGAGTATACATAATCCAGAAGTTTAAATAACTTATCCAAGTTCACACAACTACAAAATGGTAGAAATGTGTCCATCCAGGTCTTCAGTTAGCAGTTGATAAGTCTACAGTTTAGCATTTAAAAAACATGATGGTTTGATACAAAATACATCTGTTTCTAATTCATTTGCTTATCTAAGGTAATCATTGATGTCCAGGAGGTGATTTTCATCCATCTGACAAATCAGAAACTCGCATCCTTCCATTGTGTGACTCTATCTGCATTTCTGCATCTGGCCAACAGAGAGGAACAGAGTATGGAATATTTTTATGGGTTAACACTGGAAGTGTCACACACCACTTCTCACATTCCATCTTCTAGATCTTAGTGACATAATTACTAAATCAATTACATATAACTTCAAGCAAGTTTGGATAATGTGCTACAACAGATTAAATTGTTCCCTCCTCTCAGAGATGTGTGGAATGTCTAACCTCCAAAGTGGGTACTTATTTTGAAATAAAAGCTTTACAGATGTTAGTTAACTTATGATGAGATCATTTAGACAGACAGTTGGTCCTAATCTGGTATGACTTTTGTCCTTAAAAAAAGATGGCCATGTGAATACACAGGGAGAAACTATGTGAAGATGGAGGTATAAATTGGAGTGATGCATCTACAAGCCAAGAAATGCCAAAGATACTCAGCAGCCAGCAGGTCACATTAACCTAACCAGGAAGATCTATATCCCTGATACCTGGCAACAATTTTTACTTCAAGCCCTATGATTTCTCCAAAAGGAGTAGAGTCTCCATTCTCTAATCAAAAGGCAAGCCAAGTAAAATAATGCTAGTATCTGAATTAATCGGTTTATTTCAAAGCACACCAATAAGAGTAAGTAACAATAAATGAAATGAATATATGAAAATAAAGGCAAAAAGAGTTAGCCAAAAATTGAGTGAGCAGAGAGCACTCACAATGGGTTCATGGAGAAAGTTGCCCAAATGATTCAGTAAACAGTCCCTTGAACAGGACAATTCAATGGGTCTGTGTTGATGTAAAGTTGACAGCCACAAAGCAAAAGAATTTTGATTCTAGCATAGCCTCCAGGGCCTAATGTCTTTGCAAATGGAATACTCAC
Organism: Oryctolagus cuniculus; assembly: GCF_964237555.1. Classification (NCBI taxonomy): domain Eukaryota; kingdom Metazoa; phylum Chordata; class Mammalia; order Lagomorpha; family Leporidae; genus Oryctolagus; species Oryctolagus cuniculus. Next base: position 58,662,605 of record NC_091436.1, read on the forward strand.
ACAGTGGAGTCACAGTGAGCTCTGTCTCCAAAGGCAATTGAAGGCACTGGTGTTTATTTTTTCCAGAAGGAGCATCATGCTAGCTTCCAGATACCAACTTTGGAGGGAAAAGTCCTGGATTCCAACAATCTCATTTGCATACCACCGCATAGTCATCCATGTAGATATTGGTCAGTATAATGTGATTGCCAGCAAGCACTTGGCTCAGTTGCACCTTAGTTTAAGAGGAGCTCACAATGGAGTTTCTTTAATCACATAATCATAATTAAAATCTCAATTTATTTAGATTCACAGGTATCTTAATACAGCAAAACACACAACAGAACACACCAGAAGCATGCAGTAGATTCTCCTCAGAGTCCTCTGAATAAACCACACCTTCCAACACCTTCACTTCATGCTTCTGACCTCCAGGGCTGTAAGTTGTTTCTGTTTTAAACCACCCACTTGTACATACACGCAGTCTATGTGACTCAGCATAAAAACGCTCAGAAACTAGTACATGTCTTTCCTGGGTGCTCAGAAAGAGAAGGATGAAGGTTTTGTTGAATATTGAGCAGTCTGTATTCCATCAAGTCTGATTTCAAAATGTATTTCCTGTTACATTCTTTCACAAGGGGAAGTTTAATAAATAAAGACTGAGTTCACTTCAAAGTAAACATGCCAGTGGATGAGCCAGGCAGCAGCATGACCTTCTAAGAGGGCACAGGAAAAGCAATGGGGCTTGCACTCGCTGTGAGCCAAGCGGGAGTGATGCATGACATCAGAGAGAAGAGATGTTAGAAAACAGACACAGAAATACCAGTCTGTTGAAAACAGTTTGGATATTCTCTAGGGCCAGGAATACTGTGCTCAGGTCTAGAAACCCAGCATTAAGAGACACATAGATGCAACAAGCCTGTACAGAGCAAAAAACCTTGCGTGGAATGGAAATTAAAACATCAACTTCCATGTGACCTGGTAATAAATATCCCATAAAATAAATCCTTCAGAAATGATAGACTTTCTTTTTTTTTGTTTTTTTTTTTGTTTTTTTCTAATTGTATGTTTTTTTTTTAACTTTTATTAAATGAATATAGATTTCCAAAGTACAGCTTTTGGACTACATTGGCTTCCCCCCACCCCCCGATGACTTCCCTCCCACCCGCAATCCTCCCCTTTCCTGCTCTCTCCCCCTTCCATTCATAAATTATAGACTTTCATAAATATTTTTCAAAATAAAGTGATAAGCTTTGTTTTTTTTTTACTTTTATTTAATAAATATAAATTTCAAAGTACTGCTTTTGGATTACAGTGGCTCCCCCCCCCCATAACTTCACTCCCACCTGCAACCCTCCCCCCTCCCACTCCCTCTCCCCTTCCATTCACATCAAGATTCATTTTAAATTATCTTTATATAGAGAAGATCAATTTAGCACATACTAAGTAAAGATTTCAACAGTTTGCACCCACACAGAAACACAAAGTGTAAAATACTGTTTGAGTACTAGTTATAGCATTAATTCACATTGTACAACACATTAAGGACAGAAATCCTACATGGGGAGTAAGTGCACAGTGACTCCTATTGTTGATTTAACAATTGACACTCTTGTCTATGGCCCCAGTAATCACCCTAGGCTATAGACATGAGTTGCCAAGGCTATGGAAGCCTTTTCAGTTCGTCAACTCCAATCTCATTTAGACAATATCGTAGTCAAAGTGGAAGTTGTCTCCTCCCTTCAGAGAATGGTACCTCCTTCTTTGATGGCCCCATTCTTTCCACTGGGATCTCACTCACAGAGATCTTTCATTTAGGTGGTTTTTTTTGTTTGTTTGTTTGTTTTTGTTTTGTTTTGTTTTGTTTTTTTGTTTTTTTTTTTGTTTTTTTTTTGCAGAGTGTCTTGGCTTTCCATGCTTAAAATACTCTATTGGGCTCTTCAGCCAGATCTGAATGCCTTAAGGGCTGATTCTGAAGCCAGAGTGCTGTTTAGGACATGTGCCATTCTACGAGTCTGCTGTGTATCCTGCTTCCCATGTTGGATTGTTCTTTCCTTTTTAATTCTATCAGTTAGTATTAGGAGACACTAGTCTTGTTTATGTGATCCCTTTGGTTCTTAGTCCTATCATTATGATCAATTGTGAAAAGAAATTGATCACTTGGACTACTGAGATGGCATTGGTGAATGCCACCTTGATGGGATTGAATTGGAATCCCCTGGCACGTTTCTAACTCTACCATTTGGGGCAAGTCTGATCGAGCATGTCCCAATTGTATGTCTCCTTCCTCTCTTATTCCAACTCTTATATTTAACAGGGATCACTTTTCAGGTAACTTTAAATACCTAAGAATAATTGTGTGTTAATTAAAGAGTTCAACCAATGGTATCAAGTAGAACAAAAAAATACTAAAAGGAATAAAGTAGTAAGTTGTTCCTCGACAGTCAGGACAAGGGCTTATCAAGTCATTGTTTCTCATAGTGTCCATTTCACTTCACCAGGTTTCCTTTTTGGTGCTTGGTTAGTTTTCACCAATCAGGGAGAACATATGATATTTGTCCCTTTGGGAGTGGCTTATTTCACTCAGCATGATGTTTCCCAGATTTCTCCATTTTGTTGCAAATTACCAGATTTCATTTTTTTAACTGCTGAATAGTATTCTATAGAATACATATATGCTTTGTTTTATTTAAGTCCAAAATATAGAGCTGAGGCTAATACATAGAAAAATAGAATTTGACTCAAAAAAACACTGTATAGGAATGAATATTTTCCCAAGGTGTGCTATGTAAGCATCTAAGGTAACTAAGCTTCAATAATAGGGAAACGTTTCAAAACAAGGCTGGAAAACAGTAGGCACATCACAGTGAGAAGTCAGCACTAAAGATCAAGGTGTACGAAATCAGGTCTTTGGAATTCTCAATTCATTCATGTATTTTGTTAAGACTTTAATGGAGTTTCCTAGGTCAATTGTTTATTAAATCTAAACTCCATGATACAATATGGCAAAGCAGGAGAGCCTAAGAGCCTAGAGTACTACAATCCTAGGTTTAGATCAGTTTAGGGACTCAGCAAACTACTCTGAATCTCAATTCCTTATCTGTAAGATGGAGCTGAAGATATATACTCGCATCTCAGAATCATTTTGTCTATGAGATTAGATAAATATGTGTTTTCTAAAATGTGAAAAAAAATTAGTGATAATTGCATATTAATTTTATGTCTGATTTAGATGTGTTTTAGAAGTGTGCATGTCTGTGAGTGTGTATTGATCAAGGTTGCTTTTAAGCACACCTACTTACACAGTTAACTTGCCCTTATCTGTGTTTTCCTTAGAGAAATCATTCACAGGACATGTAGTTATCAGAGAAACAAAAACAGTTCAATAAATTAATATAATTAGAAGATCACTAAGAAATATTCCCTAATTTGCTCTCTGCATCAACTTATTTGATAATCTGCAGGACATTTTAAAAATTTGTATAGAACATTGTCTTCTCTGTTTAAAAGAAATACGTTTTCAGTTATTAGGCCAATCTCCATAATGTCCAGAAAGATTAAGAGAAAGTGGCACTTTTAAGATTTTAGTGCAATGAACAATTTCCAATGCTTTATAGTTAAATCAGGGGTGCAAACACATTTGGTGAGCCCAAGATTGTGAATTTAGGGCATGTGCTGACATAACAAAACTGTATTTCTTCCTTTTCAGATTTCCTAGTTGCTATAATAATTGTTTTTAATTATCAGAATCAGTGTCTATTCTGAATATTTGATAGTTACAGTCATCCCTCAATATCAGAAATTGGTTTCAGAATTTGCATTGAATACCAAAATTGGAGCTGTTCAACCCTATACAAATGGTGTAGTTTCTGCATGTATCCTACACACCCTCCTGTATGCTTTAAATCATCTGTAGATTACTAATAATGCCTACTACAATGTAAAAAGATGATATACAATAGTATTTATGAAATAATGACAAGAAAAGACTGTCTATACATGTTAAATACAAATCCAATTTTCCCCAATTTGGTGGATATATGATTGATTGAATCTGTTGATAGGGAATTCATGGATAGGGAGAGCCAACTGCATTTGCTTAGAAATGGTAAATATTCTATTAAACACGTAGGCAGCTGGTGATTATTATTGTTTTAGTCTGGATCCAGGGAGGAAAACAGAAACAATTTAATATAGTAAACATGTGATGGTAGAAATGATAAGATCTGGTGAGGGAATCCACAGATGAAGAGTAACCAGAAGCCTCAAGCTCACTCCTGGCCTGGAAGGAGTATGAACGGAAGAGATTTTACAGATTTTACTGAAGTTCAGGAGCTGCAGTTTGTAAGCAGAGGTTAGACTCATGGCAAACCTTTTTAGTCCTAAAAAGAGCTGGAGCCACAGGGAAGATAAGCTGTTGGAGATGTTTCATGAAGCAGAAATTTTAAGGACGGAATACTCTGGGTTCTCCTTTACTCCTGTCTTCCAATTTCCTGCCAGTACCTTCTGTTAAGGAAACACAGAATAACTAGTCTGCTGATTCACAAGGCTGAAAGATATAATATGTAAGATTAAGTCCTCTGACACTGAGCTTAGCAAAGGAAGGCAGGGAATAGGTTTGATGGCCAAGTAAGCCTAGGAATGGCTCAGATCTAGTTCCACACAGATCCAAAAACCAAATGCATCTGCTCAAAAGTTAATCTCAAATTCATGATGATATGGGATACATCTCATTTTTAAATTGTATTTTTAAATAACCTCTTGAATAACAGTTAAAACCTTAAATATTCGAATGGAAACCGCATTTTAGTTTTATCACAAGGAATCATATCTAAAGCAAGCAAGATTTTTGTGTTTATGAACAATGTTTTATCTCAATTTTTTTCAAGTCATATGTTAACAATCCTGTATTTTCAGACCTCCTTCCATTGTAGTTTGCCAGCTGGTAGTTCATGGTTCCTCTCTACATGCCATTATGAACTGTACACTCTGACACAGAGAGCACTTGGTTAGTGCAATATAAATAAACCTCAACCTGGTGGAAAACTTTATGGAATATATTTACACAACATGAAATCTTTATCCAACAATAAAATGAACAAACTTTTAGGATTCTGCTAAAACTAAAGCAGTACTGACAACTAGAAACAAATCTAAAAGAAAACTCTTTTTTGAAATTCTTTATACTTTTCCACTTAATCTCAAAGCTTCTTCATGAAAATATATGGAGCTTTGTTTCCATATTGGCAAATATCTGGATGTTGGGAAATATTCAGAAGTTCTGTTGGTTTTCTTTACCTATCATTTTTGGGATGATATCAACACAGCTAACATGTGAGAATTAAAGACTGAATATAGTATCTACTAAGAACAAATATAATAGCATTTTTTTTCCTTTTTGGACTTTTCAAAGTTTTGGGATTCATGGACCATTCCAAACTTAGCCATATGATTTCAAATTGTGCAATAATAGAAGACCAATCCTTAATAGCATTGTAATTAACTTTGAAAGACACCACAAAGGCCATTTCTTCACCCTCAGATCTTAGATTTTCAATTCTTTGCCTTGACCTCATAGTGAGTTCTCATTTTAGTTCTCCTTCCACTTGATCAAAGCACTATAACTTATCAGTACTACTTCATAGGATATAAGACATGCCTAGTTCTAGGGTAAGCATCATTCATGGGTAATGCTTAAAAACAATTGCATGGTGTAAGTACTTTTTTGGCATTAGTATATTTATTTAATTTTTCATTCAATACTTATTGAGTTCTTTCTATTTACTCAGTGCTAGGAATCCTAATATTTTTACCACTTTACAAGAAGGGGATATGCATTTTAAAAGTTATTCCTATTTTAAAGAGGAAATTGAGAAATAAAAGTTTAGGGAAATTGCTCAATATCATATCTGGTAAATATAACCCTAATATTCCAGACAGAAAATCTTATTTCACTTTGTAGTCTTAAATAGTTTATAGTTCTGAGTTTCTTGCTTTTATGTTATCTTTCCCTTTCTCAAGAAAGATTTCAATTAATTTATATACCCTAATGTGCATCTGTCTGATAAGCAGATGAATAGAGTAGACTGTGGATACTAACTCCTTTTTCTTGCCATTCTTACTCATTTTCCCTGGTTATAGACCTTGTCCTTAGTTTACATAAAATGGACATGAAACCCGTACCTAACCAGTGGACTAGATTACCTCTCCAGGAGTATGACACAAATAAGGAGAAAACAATCGCTTTCCTTTTCATGATTACTGTCAGGGTGAAGCTGCTGAACCTAGAAAAGCCCTGTCTCCAGAAGAGAAAGTGACAAACATGCAAAGAGAATGAAAATCAAATGGAGAGAAAACAGGAGTGGAGGGGAGAGGAACAAGAATAAGAGAAAGACTCTCCTTACAGCATTGAAACTCCAACTCTAGTCCCTGAGAGCAGACAATACCAACACTGAGCGCTTCCTTTTCATTATTTATTTATTTATTTATTTATTGTCTTCTTTCAGTGTTTGGATTTCTAGAGAAAACCACAAGTTAGTTAAGTCTTGTATGATTCAAGGCTTACTCTTCCTTCACATATCATTTTTTAAATTTTTTAGATTTATTTGACAGATAGAGCTAGACAATGAGAGAGAGAGACAGAGAGAAAGAAAGGTCTTCCTTCCGTTGGTTCATCCCTAAAATGGGCACCACAGCCAGTGCTGCGCCGATCCGAAGCCAGGAGCCAGGCGCTTTCTCCACATATCATTTATATCTGTATAAGACATAAAGTCTTAAGGAAATAAATCTCCATATGGGAAATCTTGGCATTGATGAGGCAGTGCTAAGGTGTATCTTTCAGTTGGAGGATTTTGTTCCACCACACATGCTTGCTGACTTCTTTGATTCCCTATTGTTCACATTCCTTTACCTCATTGAATCGAAATCTTGGACCAGCTTTTATAAGGAGAGAAACCTTATAAGGGGATTTTGGCATGTTTTATTCAGTTGATCAAAGATATTGAATAGTTTACTGTAGGAGAATGGGAGGCTTTTGTTATTTAGAGCCCCTATTGTTATGATCTTAACACATCACATGCATGAATTATTCCTGGCCCTAAAGATATTTAGTTTCTGATTTCTGTATAAAAAATTTCTTATCATTGTGTTCCTCTTTCAAAACACGCCTATTTGATCTTGCTGTGTAAGGTAAAATTTTCTTTTAAATTAATCCATCTGACTTTCATGTAGAATAATAGAGTGTTGTATATCCAGATAAGAAATATAAAAATGTAGGGGGCGTAAATAAGAGTGAACTGGAAACACAATGCCAGATATTGAAAAAAATAATAAAAACAGTACAAAATTCAAAGCACGGATTAACAGGAATTTATTTACTTGAGTATTAAATTATTAAATTAAAAATTATATTGCTGGGGCCAGTGCTGTGGCTCACTTGGTTAGTCCTCCGCCTGCAGTGCCGGCATCCCATATGACCACCGAGTTCTAGTCCCGGTTGCTCCTCTTCCAGTCCAACTCTCTGCTGTGGCCCAGGAAGGCAGTGGAGGATGGCCCAAGTGCTTGGGCCCCTGCACCAGCATGGGAGAGCAGGAGGAAGCAAGTGGCTCCTGGCTTTGGATCGGTGCAGCGCTGGCCGTAGCAGACATTTGGGGAGCAAACCAACGGAAGGAAGACCTTTGTCTCTCTCTCACTGTGTAACTCTACCAGTCAAATAAAAGTAAATAAATAAAAATTAAGATTAATTTATTAAAAATTATATTGCTTTTCATATATGCATCATATATGCATCAACTCATAATCTGACAAATCCTTTTTATTTATCTGGATTCCATAAAAGGAAGAGTACTAAAATTTCATATTAAAATTAGCAAATCTTATTTCCCAGAAGAAACTGCATGTAATACACTATGAGCTGACTGATATTGATTTAATAACTATCAAGCATGCACTTAATAAGGTTAAACTACATGCTATTGATGCTACAGGCTGTAATCACAAAGTCAAAATCATTTTCTCCAAAGATCAAACTTACCTGAGAATCAGTCATTATATCAGTCATTATATAAGATGGTCTATCATCACAGTCTTAGAATTGTAAATATGAACTTTACTGAGTCTGTTAAAAACTAATTAAAGGGACTGGCACTGTGGCATAGTGGGTAAAGCTGCTGCCTGCAGTGCCAGCATTCCATATGGGCTCCAGTTCAAGTCTGGGCTGGTCCACTTCCATTCTAGCTCTCTGCTAATGTGCCTGGGAAAGCAGCGGAGGCTGGCCTTAGTACTTGGGTTCCTACACCCATGTGAGAGACCTGGAGGAAGTTGCTTGCTTCAGCCTAATCTAGTCCTGCTCCATTGTGGCCATTTGGAGAGAGTGAATCAACTTATGAAGGCTTTCTCCCCCTCTCCCCTATGTCTCTCTGTAATTCTGACTTTCAAATAAATAAATCTTTAAAAAACTAATTAATAAATAAGATTAACAATATTAAAAGTAATAAAATAAAATTATTTTATTATTAAAAACACTAATTTAATTTTAGAAATATGTACTTTTAAACTCAATTGTCTTGGCTTTACATGCCTAAAATATTCTCTTGGGCTCTTCAGCCAGATCTGAATGCCTTAAGGGCTGATTCTGAGGCCAGAGTGCTGTTTAAGTCATCTGCCATTCTATGAGTCTGTTGTGTATCCTGCTTTCCAAGTTGTATTATTCTCTCCTTTTTAATTCTATCAGTTAGTTATAGCAGAACAACACTAGTTTTGTTTATGTGATCCCTTTGACTCTTAATCCTGTATCATTATGATCAATTATGAACTGAAACTGATCACTTTGACTACTGAGATGGCATTAGTACATGCCACCTTGATGGGATTGAATTGGAATCCACAGCACATTTCTAACTCTACCATTAGGCATAAGTCTGATTGAGCATGTGCCAAACTGTATATCTCCTCCCTCTCTTATTCCAACTCTTATATTTAACAGGGATCACTTTTCAGTTAAATTTAAACACCTAAGAATAATTGTGTTAATTAAAGAGGTCAACCAATGGTATCAAGTAGAACAAAAAAATACTAAAAGGAATAAAGTAGTAAGTTGTTCCTCGACAGTCAGGACAAGGACTGATAAGTCATTGTTTCTCATAGTGTCCATTTCACTTCACCAGGTTTCCTTTTTGGTGCTTGGTTAGTTTTCACCAATCAGGGAGAACATATGATATTTGTCCCTTTGGGACTGGCTTATTTCACTCAGCATGATGTTTCCCAGATTCCTCCATTTTGTTGCAAATGACCGGACTTCATTTTTTTTTTACTGCTGTATAGTATTCTATAGAGTACATGTTCCATAATTTCTTTATCCAGTCTTTTGTTGATGGGCATTTAGGTTCATTCCATGTCTTAGCAGAAAGAACTGGAATATGAGTGAAGTTATAGAAAACAAGATTCAATGTGTTAGTAAAAGCAGAATCACCTGAATAAAAGGATGGATTAATGAAGAAATGGTTGGTTGACTGAAGGGAGGAAAGGAGGAAGGAATCAATGGATGGATGGAACAACTAATCATTGAAGCATAGAGAACAACTGCATGTCAAATAAAAATTATATGTGCATATAATGAGTAATGATATTGTGTCATAAGACTTTTAAACATTGAAAACTTTGAAACAGAAGTTTGAGACAAAACTTTATCCTCTTGACTGCCAAGGACTTCTTCCTGTCAGTCTCCTAAATATTCAATACAAATACTTAGCGAATAAAACTTTCATCACTTCCTTTTTGGAATCCTTTGGGGAATTATACTGAATTCTTTAGAATTCAATATGGTATTTTCAATATGAGACTTAATTCCAGATCACCTGCTTCTAGTCAATTTTAAACAGGAACACTTCCTATATATACTATACATAGTACAACATCTTCTAACTTTAAAATGGTATTTCCCTCATTCCATATGAACAGGAAACTGAAATAAATGAAATCTTAATGTGTTGTTTTAAATGGAGTTCTCTTCCTTTATTTATGTAACATATCTTATAAGTCATAGATTCTATGGTAGATAATTGAATAAATATATTAATAAGAGATTTTGTATGTCTTTGGATGCATAAAGTCCAGTAAAGGAGTTAAACATGTAAATAGAGTAATGACATAAATATAAGAAGAGTGTACCGGGGCCAGAGCTGTGGCACACTAGGTTAATCTTCCACCTGCGGCGCTGGCATCCCATATGGGCGCCAGGTTTTTGTCCCAGTTGCTCCTCTTCCAGTCCAGCTCTCTACTGTGGCCTGGGAGAACAGTGGAGAATGGCCCAGGTGCTTGGGCCCCTGCACTCACATGGGAAACCAGGAGGAAGCACCTGGCTCCTGGCTTTGGATTTGTGTAGCTCTGGCCATTGTGTTCATTTTGGGGGTGAACCATTGGCTTTCTGTCTCTTTCTCACTGTTTGTAACTTTACCTGTCAAATAAACAATTTTTTTTAATAATCTTAAAAAAAAAAGAAGAGTGTAACAGGGGGCTAGTGCTGCAGTGTGTGATGTGTTAGGCTAAGCCTCTGCCTGCAGACTCAGCATCCCAGCTGCTCCTCTTCTGATTCAGCTCTCTGGTATAGTCTGGGAAAGCAGTAGAGGATGGCCAAAGTACTTGGGCACCTGCACCCACGTGGAATATGGGGAAGAAGCTACTGGCTCCTGGCTTTGGATTTTCCCAGTTCCAGCCATTGCTGACATTTGGGGAATGAACCAGTGGATGGAAAACTTTCTGTGTCTCCCTCTCTCTCTCTCTGTAGTTCTACCTCTCAAATAAATAAATGACAAAAAAAATTCAAAATAATCATTCTGGCTCTGTGACATAAAGGCTAAGCCTCCACCTTCAGTGTCAGCATCCCATCTGAGTGTTGGTTCAAGTCCCGGCTGCTCCACTTCTGATCCAGCTCCCTGCTAATGCTCCTGGGAGAACAATGAAAGATGGCCCACATCCTTGGGCCCTTCAAACAAGTGGAAAAAGCCTAAGGAAACTCTTGGCTCCTGGCTTCAGCCTGACTCAGCCCCAGCAATTGTGGTCATTTGGGGAGTGAATGAGCAGAAGGAAGATCTCTCTCCCTCTCTATCTCTCTCTGTGTGTTTTTGTCTGTGTGTTTTTCTTCCTTTCAATAAATAAATAAATAAATAAATCTTTTTAAAAAATAATTGAAGGCCGGCACCTTGCTCACTAGGCTAATCCTCCTCCTGCGGCTCCAGCACCCTGGGTTCTAGTCCCGGCTGGGGCACCGGATTCTGTCCCAGTTGCTCCTCTTACAATCCAGCTCTCTGCTGTGGCCTGGGAGTACAGTGGAGGATGGCCCAAGTCCTTGGGCCCTGCACCCGCATGGGAGACCAGGAGGAAGCACCTGGCTCCTGGCTTCAGATCAGCAGCAGCGGCCATTGGGAGGTGAACCAACGGTAAAAGAAGACCTTTCTCTCTGTCTCCCTCTCTCTGTCCACTCTGCCTGTCAAAAAAAAAATGATTGAAAACATCTGACTGCCTCCTGAATTAGGGAATACTCATGCAGTAGGCAACATTTGCACTGAGTCTTAAAAGGGTATATAAACAAGGGATTATGGGTAGGATGTTGATCAGAAAATATTCAGTTCTTTACCTCTTCTCCTTTGAGTGGAGCATATTTGTTTACTTCTCTATCACATTGATATTAGATTTATCATGAGTCTTACTTTAGGCAGTAGAAGTGAGCAACTACAAGAAAAGCAGAGTCCTTAAATATGTTCTGTAGTTTACTGTGGCCATTTCCATTCAATAACATGACAGGAAAAAACATATGTTCTGGAAAATTCTGGTCCAAAAATGAGGAGATAAATGGAGCTGACCTAATTCTAACCTATAGCCTGGAGCCAAACCCAGTAGATCCCAGTCAAACTCAATCTGAACCAGAATTGCTCCCACAAAATGCCCAAGTGGAAAACAAAAATGTTTGTTGCTTAAACCCATTAAACTGAGTTTTGAAGAAGCTTTGCCATATTGTTACACACAGTCAAATAATACACAGAGAAAATCTTGCTTGTAAGGGAAAAGAATACCATGTGAAAGAACATGGCTATTACTGTACTATTATTGAACATTGAATGACTATAAAAGAAAGAGGAACAGGAAGGCAAAGTTGGAGAATCAGTAATTAAGCTAAATATTTAGACCAAATCTCAAAAGTGATGGAATGTCGCTATGTTTTCACAGGAAGTATGTCATAACTATACTCTTCAGAGTTAATCCTGTAATGTTGTCCATGAAGATAATGACCAGCAGGTTACTCATTCCACAAATATTAATGGGACCAATTATGTTTCATATACTAGAATGTATCACTAAAGGAAAATAAGATTTCTTCTCTTACCTCTTGGCAGAGGGAAATAGACAATATACAATAAACATAATAAATAATGAGCACGCTATATTTTAAAAGTGAAAGATGTTATGAAAATACCAAGAAAAGCAAAGCCTGGAAGGGGAGTTGAATTTTAAAAAACAAGTTGGGGTAGGTCTCATTGAGAAGACAATATCGTTTTAGAATCTGCAGTAATCAGGGATTTTTCAAGATTGGCAGCTATCATGTAGCTATAAAAATCTAACCAAAAACTCTGTGTAAATCACTCTATAATTAAACATGTAAACTGTTTCTTAGAAAAAGCTCATGAGTCACACAATCTGTAAAACATCAAAGAGAAAGAAGCTGTAAGTACGTCATGACTCCCACAGTGATAGCAAAGATGTCTTCGTCGATGTGTATGAGGTTCTTTCTGTGATAAAGCGGTCCGTGAATAGGCAGTAACTGCTGCTGCACCACCTGGCATCTTTGGATGAATCATATTTTCAGCACCATAATCTCAGTCTTTGCTTGTGAGAAATAGTGATTTGTGCTCACCAAAGCATACAGCAGAACCTTGACAATCAACTCCTACTTAGCATTCCAGAAGGTATCTTGATGCTTTAGAGTTCAAACACTGAACCAGGCCCATCTTCAGGAAACAGTTGAACTGACCGTGCTACGGTTTCAAGCTATTTTATGTTAAAGAAGATGGAATGAAAATTAAGTCAGCTTTGCAAAAAAAGAGCCAAAATGAGTTCTTTGGTTCACAGTGGGCAGGACATGGATCACAATTATTTTAGTGTTTTGTTTTGTTCAGAGTAAAACTGTACTGCTGGTGGCTGTAAAATAAAGATACTGTGGTGTAAGATGGCACACAATCATATTTGTTTCCTAGTTTGCTCTCTGAAGTAGCATTAATTTGTAGAACTCTTTTAGCAGGATAATTCATAGTAGTCAGCCTTCTTACATTGTCCTCCCTTGTCTTCTTCCTACAGCTCTATAAAGTCCATCTTGCTGCTATTGTCTTCCTAGACATCAGCTTAGTATAAAATGCTACCATCTCAGAAACTACCTAGCTTTCTACACAATGTACATCTGTCATTCATGCTCCACAGTTCAACCTAAGTGATCAAAAAATGAAAATTGGGGGTGGTGCTGTGTCTCAGTAGGCTAAGCCTCCACCTGTGACTCCAGCATCCCATATGGTTGCCACTACTAGTTCCAGCTGCTCCTCTTCTGATCCAGCTGTCTATTATGGCCTCAGAAAGCAGTAGAGGATGGCCCATGTGCTTGGAACCCTGTGCCAGTATCTGAGACCAGGAAGAAGCTCCTGGCCTCTGGCTTCAGATCAGCCCATTTCCAACCATTGCGGCCTCTGGGGAGTGAATCACTGGATGGAAGACCTTTTTTTCTGTCTTCCCCTCTCTCTATATCTCTACTTCTCAAATAAAAAAATAAATAAAAATCTTTAAAAAAATGAAAATAGGACTATCACTTACCTGGTTAAATCTCTCCTTTCGCTCCCCACTGCTGCTTTGTTGTTCTTTGCCATCTTCTATTTTTTATAAAAATGCACTTTTTCCCCAGGTTAAATATTGTACATGCTATTTCCATTCCTTTAAAAAAATCTTGATAATATCCATGTAACATAGTCTATCCTTCAGCTATGTTCTAAAATGCCCCTTTTTCTGTGAAGTCTTCTGCTAAGTCCTCATAACACTCCATTTTTTTTTTATTTCACAAAATGTAGAATGGTTTTATCACATGTCTGTCTCATTCTCACCAACATAGGCCATAAACATAAGAGCAAGGATTCTATTAATTTTTCACCAACTTTTTACTGCCAACTGCATCTAACATTAACAAACATTTGTTAAATGAATGAATGCATGAATGAATCTTCAACAAAAGCATCAATAAAGGTATCAATCATATGCCATACTGTGGTGTGCCACTAAAGGTGAGCATAAACCAGGTAAAAGAAAATCTTAGCCGAGGAGTGAGCATCTGGTGCGTAAGGTATGATCCTGCTTGGAATGCCTGCACCCTGTATCAGAGTGCCTAGGGTTTAAGTCCCAACTCTTCATTCAATTCCAGTTTCCTGAAATGTGCACTCTGGGAGGCTGCAGGGGATGGCTCAGTACTTGATTGGCTGGCACCCACGTGGGAAACCCAGATTGAGTTCTGGACTCCAGGCTTCAGCACAGTCCAGCCACAGCTGTGGTGAACATTTGGAAAGTGAACTAGTGAATGGACAATCTCTGTCTCTCTCTTTCTCCTTTCAAATAAACAAAACAAATAGGTTCTAAAAATAAACCCCCAGCTGAGATATTTTGTTATATAAGTCAGAAGTGGTATAGAGATAATTTCTTCCATATAGTGAAAAGTAATACTGTAGAATTCAAACTGCAAGCAATTCTCTTTTTGATCAAAGAAACAATGATGAGGATAAAAGAAAGAAAAGTAAAGGAAAAATATAGTTCATGGAAGATTGTGAACTTATCTCAGTAAAAAAATAAGCAGTTTTAAATCATAGAATATGGAATAATGCAATATTCTTATATAATTTTTAATCTAGATTATACATTTTCTCTTTTTTAATCTCTTGGTCTTTTCCCTGTGAAAAGCAACCTATGAAACTGAGGGATTTAAGACAAACTGTCATGGTGTGAGCAACCCTGGCAAGTACAAGCAGGACTTGTTGAGAGCTACAGGAAGACTTAAGTTGCACTGTATCCCAAACAAGTGGATTTTGTACACTCTCTCCTATTCCTGAAGCAAATTTGAGCAGAGGGGAAATGATTAAAAACTCCAGATAAACGTTATTGACACTCAAAATATAAACCCTCTCCTCTTATCAACTAGATTGTGATAATAATAATGTGTAAGTATCAACTCTGTTGCCATAGTAGGGATGGAGAGAAGAGATGGGAGATGGACAGAGCCTGCGAAAAACTGACAAGGCCCCAGGAACCCTAGAGTGCCAGGGCAAGTCAATAATGGAGGAACTTCCTGACCAGGTTGGGGAAGATGCAGATGCAGTTATTGGATGTATATCAATTAGAGAAAGAGGATGCCCAGCAGAAATGAGCATAAAGACCACACTCAAGTAGCATATAGGACACAGTTAAAGCTCATGATGGGGGCCGGTATTATGGCGCAGTGGCTTAAAGGCCCAGTCTGCAGCAAGAGCATCCCATATAGGCACCGGTTTGAGTCCTGGCTGCTTCACTTCCAATCAAGCTCTCTACTATGACCTGGGAAAGCAATAGAAGATGGCTCAAGGCCTTGAGCTGCTGTACCCATCTGGGAGACTCAGAAGAAGCTACTGGCTTCTGGCTTCGATTGGCGCAGCTCCAGCCATTGCAGCCATCTGAGGAGTGAACCAGAGGATGGAAGAATTCACTCTCTCTCTCTCTCTCTCTCATTCTCTGCTTCTGCCTCTCTGCCATTCAAATAGATAAATAAATATTAAAAAACAGCTCATGATGGAAGATACAAACCACACAGCAAATGTCTGTTTCATATCATGATGCATGTGGTTGTCTAGAATATTCTCTTAAGAAAGAGACATAGAGGAAGGGAAATCTAGAATTGGGTGAATTTAATCCCGAAGTAATTGATGATACTCTAAATTGAAAAAGTCTACTTGGAGTTGAAAAACTTAATTTTATGCCATAAAACTCAATTGTAGCTCAAAGTAACACTTCTGTTAGGTTAAGCAAAAAAAAGCTAGTTTTTTGTTTGTTTTTTTGCAATCCTTTAAAATTTTTACTTATTCCTTTAGGAATATGCCTTTGTGACCAGCCCTGCACTCATTTTATATTTCAAGTTGCCCATCAAAGTTGGATGCATTTGTTTCTCTGAAAAAAGGAACAAGCACAAATTACATCTGTGACACTAATCCTCCCTAAAGAGTATTCTGTTTTGTGATAAAATTATTCCATGCAGAAAATCTACATATGCACACACACGAACACACACATTCATTTTTTTCATCTATATTTACACAGGTTGGAGGTTTGGGACTTACCAGCAAGTTCCAGTTTCCACAATAATTCTCATTAGCTTCCCTGCATATGCAGACTCTGTAACCAAGCTTCACATGGATGCTAATTCTTTTTTTTAAGGATTTTTGTTAAAAGACTCAGATATACTTTCTAAATTTTCCCTAGATTTAGCTGACAGTGAATAACTTCAAAAATCCTATAATTTCTCTCCTATATAAAAATGGATCAATAGAGTCAACATGTCTACTCAAGAATGAGAAGTAATTTTTAGCCAATTTTCATCATTTTTAAAGCAAATGTGCATTTACCAAAGACAATACATGTTGACTCAATTGAAATTCCCACATAAATGTTATTGAACCTGGATATTTGAGAGGTCAGTTAAGACTCTTTTGTTTAGGGTGGTTTATAGATAATAAACAGTGGTTCTGGATTTTGTATTCAGTCAATTCAAATAATTCATGCAGTAGTTTTCAAAATTCATATACAAAGAATCCTATTTAGTATTCTAATTTCTTGCATGAACCATGATGTGTTTTTTCTAGTTTCTTCAAAATCCTGCAAAGATTGTGTTTGTTACAAATAATATTTTGAGAAAATAGAAAGATTTTTTTAAAAATACTCACAAAACTTCTTTCTTTCCATCCCCATATGATATGTGTGAGAGTATGTGTGTGCGAGTGTGTGTGTTTGTGATTTGCTTAAGAAGGAAGATTTCCTTTTATTTTCTTGGGAAATTTTTCTTTAGCATCTCATTAGTTTTCTTGGGGTACATTTTCTTTGTTTCTGGTGTCAAATTCAGATGGTAAACCATTTTAGGTATGCAATTAGCATCAGGGTAAATCAACTACATTCAGGCTAATGTGCCTAAATTTTGCTATTGATAGCTCCTATTTATCTAGGCAGTGTTTGATTTATTCTGTCAGGACTTGAGCAGGAACTCAGTATTGCCATTACCTACTTAGTCATTCAAGGCCTTAGGAGGGAAAGAATGTCAAGACCCTCAGTATCTTCCACTTAGGAAGTTAATGTCAGCTGCAAAGTCATAGAAAAACATTCTATAGAAGAGGCAACATGTCCTTTCTTAATTGTGAGTGTCCTTCACGTATACATTCTTGCCAGGCACTATGAAGAAAAGTTAGACAGAAAAAGAAAGATTTTTGTTCAGTGAAGCTGCTACACTTTTGGTAAAACTGATTGTAAGAAATGGTTCTTAAATCCTCTCTCTCTCTCTCTCTCTCTCTCTCTCTCTCTCTCTCACTTTCTATCACTTCCTCACTCTCTAGCTTCTCTAGGTCAGAATTTTCCTTCAACATTACAAGTAAACTGGGCCCCTATGAGAAAGTCAGGTTCAAGATAAAATAAATACAAATGGTGGGATACAAATGCACCTGTTCCTTTCAACTCTTTGGCCAAAGCTTTGGAGTACAAACAAGGAACAGTGAAAGGGCTCTAAACAGAGCCTTTGATTGGATTAACATGACTGAGTAGGGAGGGAGCTTGCTGCTGGAGTCTAGGAGAAGATAGTTTAAAAAAGTAGAAAGAGTGCAGTTTCAGGAAAGAGTTAGGGAGAAAACAGCAGAGGAAACTCTGCGTAAATTGGAAGAACATAGTGAACCAATGTAGAGGGCAAAGACATGCATGACTTAGGAACTCACCAGCTGAGAGTCTCCACACCTGCATTGGGGAGCAAGGTGAGACCAGACTGCAGAAGCCCAAGCCACTGGCGGAAAAGCTGCAGAAAGATCCTAGAGGGAAACCAGCATGTAACCCCATGGGGGATAATGTACCCACAAAACTAGAGGAGAAAAAACAAAGGGGAGCATGTTTTATCTCTCCCCAATCATCCTGCAAAGGCACCCTGTAACAAGCTGACAGAGAGAAGGCACCATTTTGGACATAGTAACAGCTGCACCAGCTCCTATCCATACCCAGCAACCAGCCAAGTGAGACACCTAATTCTGGTGGGGAGAACAGACTGGGGGCTGATTGTTCATGACTGTGGGAGGCTTGTGGGCTGGGACTGTGAGAACACTGAGGAGGCATGAGAGGACTCAGAGTGTGGCTGAGACATTGGGCAGTCACTGTGGGAGCCTCCACACGATCAGGGCTCCCTGGTCACCTGGTAAGAGACATTACTGGGGAATCTGAACTTTTACTGAGGACTCCACAGATTCTTAGTGTAGTCCTTGTGAAAGAGCAGACAGATAATATATACTCACTGGGGCTAGCACCCATTACTGGTCTCCTTTGAGGAGAGGAGCTCAGCTGAGTCTATGCCAACAGACACGAAGAGACCTCCTCTCTGATAAAAAAGAGAGACTTACCACACCAAACCTGGGTGTGTCATCTCAGACATGCCCTTCATCATGGAGCACTTAACAGAGCTCCCCAGGCCACTCCCACCATACACCTCTAGCTATTCCCTGAAAGCAGACACAATCCAATCAGATATAGTCCAAAGATGAAAGCTGCCACAGTGAAAAATCAAAAAAGAAACCAAGTATCCCCACGAATGCCAAATAACAAATGCATCAATCCAAGAAACACGAACAAGGAAGTAAACATGACACCCCAAAAGAACACAACACCTCAATAGTAGATTGTGAAGATGATGAAATTGAAGAAATGCCAGAAATGGAATTCAAAAAACTAATCATAGGATTACTTAGAAGTAATCTGAAGCAGATGCACAAATTAATGAAATCCATACATGACATGAAAGAAAATTTCTCCCACAAAATTGAGATCTTAAAGAGAAATCAAAATGAAATCTTGGAAATGAAGAGTTCAATAAGACAAATAAAAATACAGTGGAGAGCATTAACAACAGAATCAGTGAAGCAGAAGAACGACTATCTGACTTAGAAGACAAAGCACAGGAAATTTTACAGTCAGACTAAACACAAGAAGAAGAAATTAGGAAACAAAAAAAGCTATTGGAAATCTACAGGATACTATCAAATGACCCAATATATGGGTTCTAGGAGTTCCTGAGGGCGTGGAAACAACAAAAGGATTAGAAGGCCTTTTTATTGAAATAATAACAGATTTTTTTCCCCAATGTGGAGAAAGAAAGAGGCATCCAAGTTCAGGAAGCACATAGAACTCCTAATAGACATGACCAGAAAAGATCTTCACAACACATCAGGGTCAAATTTTCCACAATAAAACTAAGAAAAGATTCTACAATGTGCTCAAGAGAAATGCAAAATTATTTTCAGAGGATCTCCAATTATATTCACAGCTGACTTCTTATCAGAAACCCTACAGACTAGGAACTATACTCCAGGTTTCAGAGAAAAAAATTGTCAACCCAGAGCATTGTACCCAACAAAGCTCTCTTTTATGAATGAAGGTGAAATAAAGGCCTTCCATAACAAACTAGACCTTCCTCTGACCTTCATATTAAATTAAAACTCTTCGATTTTCTTCTTAAAGTTAACACTTCAAGGAAAGCAATTATGTTTCAACCTTGAAAATACATTCTCAATTTACGATATTCAAACCTGAAAGGTCATTTCCCATGTTTCTTATACAAGAATATACTCTTCTCTGATCTCAATAGTAAGAATATTTTCTTCAAAAATATTAAGGATTTCTTTTTAAAATTTTATCCATATCATGAGTTTTGGGGAGATAATTTGCTAACTTTTCTGTATTCTATGAATGTTAAATTCAAATTTTATAAATTGCATGTTCAATTTACATTATCAAGATTATAATTTCATTTAAACCACTTATATCAAATGATTTTGAGCAAGTTTATAAATTAATGAACCTCAGTTTTCCCATTTATGGGTACATAAAACAGGCAATATGATCCAAACAGAAAACTTGCTGTAAGTTTAGATATAACATATATAAAGCATACATGGCAGAGTCTGATGCATAAAGGTACATGATGAATAAATAAACTTATGTGAACTTATTTGTTTAAATTAGTCATAACATCTAAATTCTACTTCAAGACATTGAACATGTGAATATCTTTATTTTGAAAATAGAATACGTCGTGCGTGAACAGTTGTTAAGCACTTGTCCTTAGTAACCATTCTGGATAGAGAGTAAAGTGGGAATAACTGCTCTGAAGTTATCTAAAGAGACTGAACTTCCTTCTTCTTAAAAGGGCTCTGGGAAAACTAATCAAAATGTTATTCTCAACCATTTCTTATGCTTTTCCTTTTCTTCAATATTCTTCACAAACCTATGGAAAATTCTGAAGGAAAAAATTCTCTACTAAGCTCCGTAATTATTCTCTCACGTCAATATTGTAAATAATCATTTTGTGCACTCAGCAATTCAAATAAGCAGGGATAATTACAGGGTGCACTGTAGAAATAAATCACTTTTTTAAAGAAAAGGAGTTTTTGAAACAGCGTGAACACTTTAATCCTGTAACTTGAGATTTATTTCCTCTGAATGTGCATGCTAAATATCACTAATGCATATGAAAATAATGCAATATTTTAGTGAAAAAAATTAATGCCAGCTTTAAAATTCTTTTGTTTATTATTTTAACAAAAAGATGAAAGCCTGGTTCTTGTTCTGGATGCTGCTAAACAGACACTTCTGTATATTCATGCTCTACCGTGAATTTTTGAATAGTTGTTTTCCAACTCTCACCAATCAAAGACTACACCACCAGCTTGAAGAGATGTATCTGAAAATATGTATATTTTTCTATTAAACAAGTATATATGACCTTGACAAAGGTCTACTAGGAGGAATAATTATCTTTTGTCGTAAAACAGCCAGGCTAACTGAAACCATTTGCACACTGTCTGCTGCCTCTTTTTTCTGAGAAAGGTTATTTTGCCATTTCCTCCGCTGACTGCAGTTCAGGTTTGCAGAGACACAGTCTGAGAAGTGGCACTGTCCAAGGAGCTGACTGAGCTGGTCCTTGCCTGGGACAGGAAATCATAGTCTAAGTCTAGAAGGAACTGAAAGGAGACAAGCAGTGTACTGTCTCTTGTACCCAACTACAAATATCAGTTAAAGTAAAATGACTTTATTTAGCACATTTTGATTTGACCACAATTTTAGAGGCCTTTTTTCAAACAGATTGCCTGAGTCTAGGCAGAGATCTTTTGTGATCATTGTAATTTCCAACTTGCTTTAACAGGCCAGAGAATTTTAAGGGTGTGGGAGAAAAAGAAACACTGCTAAGTTTCAAAAATCAGTGGGTCTAACTCTATACTCACATCCTTTCCAACCAGTTTTCTGGCTTTATAGGCAAAAATTTATCCTAAAAGGTACAGACCAGACTTTGTGCCTGCAAGATTTTTATCTCAAGTCTCATACATTGAAGAGGGTAGTAGTGATCTAGAGAAAAAAAAATCCTTAAGTCAGACAAATATCGGTTCAGATTCTCTTTTCCCTTTTATTTGGTTTGTGACCATTGACAAGTTCTTAAATTCCCGTGTCCCTCAGTTTCCTTAACTAAAAATTAGTAGTGAAATTATTCTATTTTTAACATAAAATTGCTCTAGGCTTAAATTAGCTAATATATTTAAAGAACTTTGTTTCACAGGCACTACTAATAAATGCCATCTATTTTCAGTATTGAATTAAAATCAAAAATTGGTTCAGTAGAATACATGTTATAGAGCCCATTTTCTTTCTTTTTCCAAGAAACCTTTTATTTAAGGATACAAGCTTTATGCATTTCATGAGTACAACTTTAGGGACATAGTGATTCTTCCCATCATACCCATCCTCCCACCCACACTTCCACACTGTTCCTCCTCCCTCTCCTATTCCTATTCTTATTTTTTTATTAAGAGCTATTTTCAACTAACTTTTTACACATGTTTAAATCTATAATAGTTAATAGTTAAATCAAATATAATAGTTAAATCAAAAATAGTTTGAAAAAAAAAAAGAAAAACTGTTCAACAGTCAGAACAATGGCTGTTCAAAGTCATTGCTTCCCAAAGTGTCAATTTCACTTCTATAGATTAACTTTTAGGCATTCTATCATTTATCACAGATTGGGGAAAACATATAGTATTTGTCATTTGGGGAATGGCTTATTTCACTAAGTATGTTTTTCAGATTCATATATTTTATCGCAAATGACAGAATTTCAATTTTTTTAACTGTGTAGTATTCCATGATATACATATCCCATAATTTCTTTATCGAGTTGACAGACATTTTGATTGATTCCATATCTTGGGTATTGTGAATTGAGCTGCAATAAACATGAGGATACAGAAAACCTTTCATATACTGATTTAATTTCCTTTGGGCAATTTCCCAGGAATGCAATGACTAGGTCATATGGTAGGTTTATTTTCAGATTTCTGAGGTATCTCCATACTATTTTCTGCAGTGGCTTTACCAGTTTACATTCTCACCAACAGTGGGTTAAGGTACCTTTTTCCTCCACATCCTCGCCAACATTTGTTGTTTGTTGATTTCTGTATGGACATTCTAACTGGGGTGAGGTGAAATCTCATTGTGGTTTTGATTTGCATTTCCCTAATGGCTATTGATCCTGAGCATTTTTTCATGTCTATTGGCCATTTGGATATCCTCTTTTGAAAAATGGCTGTTTAAGCCCTTTGCCATTATTTAACTGGGTTGTTTATTTTGTTGTTTTTTTTTTTTACTTTATTGATCTCTTTATATATTCTGGTTATTAATCCTTTATTGGTTGTATAGCTTGCAAATAATTTCTCCGATTCTATGGGCTGCCTCAATTCAATTTGCTGAGTGTTTGTTTTGCAGTGTAGAAACTGCTCAAACTGATGTAATGCCATTTGTCAATTTTGGATTTAAATGACTGTGCCTCTGGGGTACTTTACAAGAACTCATTAACTATGGCAATGTCATGCAGGGTTTCCACAATGTTCTCTAGCAATTTGATGGTACTGGGAAGTAGAGTTATGGTTTTAATCCATCTTGAGTGGATTTTTTTCTAAAGTGTAAGGTAGGGATCTTGCTTCATACTGCTACACGTGGAAGTCCATTTTACCCAGCACTATTTTTTGAAGAGAATGTCCTTGCACCAGGGATTGATTTTGTAGATGTTTGGGTTGATTTCTGGTGTTTCTATTCTGTTCCATCAGTCTATCCATCTGTTTTTGTACCAGTAAAAGGCTCTTTTGATTTTACCTGCCCCATATTATTTTGCGGCTCACTAGGCTAATCCGTCGGCTGCGGTGCCAGCACCCCAGGTTCTAGTCCCGGTTGGGGCACTGGATTCTGTGCTGGTTGCTCCTCTTCCAGTATAGCTCTCTGCTGTGGCCCGGGAAGGCAGTGGAAGATGGCCAAAATCCTTGGGTCCTGCACCTGCCTGGGAGACCAGGAGGAAGCACCTGGCTCCTGGCTTCGGATCAGCTCAGCACGCTGGCTGTGGTGGCCATTTTGGAGGTGAACCAACAGAAGGAAGACATTTCTCTCTGTCTTTCTCTCTCTTTCACTGTCTAAATCTGTCTGTCAAAAAAAAAATGGTATTGTGATGCTTTTAGCTTTGCTTTGGTTGTATAAGATTGCTTTAACTCTTCAGGGTCTCCTGTGTTTCTCATATGATTTTAGCATCGTTTTTTCTATATAAAAGAACAATGTCCTTAGTTTTTTGATTGGTATTGAATTGAATCTGTAAATTGCTTTTGGTAGTATGGACATTTTGATGATATTTATTCTTCCAATACATGAACATGGAAGACTTTTCCATTTTTGTGTCATCTTCTATTTTATTCTTAAAAGTTTCAAAATTCTCATAAAAGATATCTTTGACATCATTGGTTAAAATTATTCCAAGGTTTTTGATATTTTTGTAGGTATTTTGAGTGAAATTTATCTCAGAATCTTTTGTCTGTGTATACAAAGGCTATTAATTTTTGCATGTTGATTTTATATCTTGCCACTTTATCATACTTTTCTATGAGTTATAATAATCTCTTAGTAGAGTATTTTGAATCCCTCATGTACAGAATCATGTCATTTGCAAATAGCAATAATTTGACTTCTTCCCTCCAACTTGTATCGTGTGATTTCCTTTTCTTATCTAATGTCTCTTGCTATAACTTCCAGGAATATACTGAATAACAATGGTGAGATTGGGCATCCTTGTCTGGTTTTGGATCTCAGTGGTAATACTTCCAACTTTTCGCCATTCAATAGGACATTGGCCATGGGTTTGTCATAAATTGCCTTGATTGTGTTGAGGAATGTTCCTTCTATACCCAGTTAGCTTAGAGTTTTTTTTTTTTTTATCATGAAAAGGTGTTGCATTCTATCAAATCTTTCTCTTCTCTGCATCTATTGAGATAATCATATGACTTCGTTATTCAATTCGTTAATGTGAAAAAATGTATTACATTGATTGATTTGCGAGTGTTGAACCATCCCTGCATTCCACGGAAAAACCCCACTTGGGGATAAGTCTCACTTTCTGATGTTTTGTTGTGTTTGATTGGCTACTATTTTGTTGAGGATTTTTGCATCTATGTTAATCAGAGAAAATGATATGTAGTTCTATTTCTCTGTTGTATCTTCTTCAGGTTTAGGAATTAAGGTGATGCTGGCTTCACTGAAGGAGATTGGAAGGATTCCATCCCTATCAATTGTTTTGAAAAGTTTGAGAATTTGAGTTAATTCTTTAAATGTGAGATAGAATTCAGCAGTGAAACCATCTGGTCCTGGGTTTTTCTTTGTTGGGAGAGTCTTTATTGCTGATTCAATCTCCACCCAGTTTATTGGTCTATTTATGCTTTCTATGTCTTCATGAATCAATTTACTTTGGTTGTTTGTGTCCTGGAATTTATTCTTTAAGTCTCTTGATTTGTTGACCAATAACTCTTTGTAGTAATTTCTGATGATTCTTTTTATTTCTATGGTGTCTGTTGTTACATTTTCTTTTTTATCTCTAATTTTTTTTTGACAGGCAGAGTGGACAGTGAGAGAGAGAAACAGAGAGAAAGGTTTTCCTTTGCCGTTGGTTCACCCTCCAATGGCCGCCGCGGCCGGCGCGCTGCGGCCGGCGCACCGCGCTGATCCAGTGGCAGGAGCCAGGAGCCAGGTGCTTTTCCTGGTCTCCCATGGGGTGCAGGGCCCAAGCACTTGGGCCATCCTCCACTGCACTCCCTGGCCACAGCAGAGAGCTGGCCTGGAAGAGGGGCAACCGGGACAGAATCTGGCGCCCCAACCGGGACTAGAACCTGGTGTGCCGGCGCCGCTAGGCGGAGGATTAGCCTAGTGAGCCGTGGTGCCAGCCTTTTTAACTCTAATTTTATTGATTTTGGTGTTCTCTCTCCTTTTTGGTTAGTTGGGCCAATGGTTTGTCAATCATGTTTATTATTTGAAAACACCTTTTCATTTTACTCATCAATTGCATTGTTTTTGGTTACAATTCTATTTATTTCTTCTCTAATTTTAATTATTTTCTCCCACTAGTTTTGGGTTTGGTTTGCTGTTGTATTTCTGGATCCTTGAGATGCATTAATAGCTTATTTATTTGGTGCCTTTCACATTTCTTTGTTTAGGCACCAGTTTCCTCTTGATACTGCTTTTGCTGTATCCCATAAGTTTTGATATGTTGTATTGTCATCTTAATTCATTTTCAGAAATTTTTTGATGTCTCTTGATATCTTGAATGACTCACTGTTCATTCAGGAGTATGTTCTTCAGTCTCCATGTCTTTGCATATGTTCTAGAGATTCTTGAGTTGCTGATTTCCAGTTTCATTTCTTTGTGGTCAGTGAAGATGCATGGTATGGTTTTGATCTTTTTGAATTTGTTACCACTTGTTTTATGGCCTAGCATGTGATCTATCCTAGAGAAAGTTCCATTCCCAGTTGAGAAGAATGTGTATTCTGCAACTGTAGAATGAAAATTTCTGTAGATATCTGTTAGGTCCATTAGGTCCAAAGTGTTTATTAACTCTGTAGTTTTCTTCCTGATTTTCTGTCTGGTTAATCTGTCCATTGCTGAATGTGGGGTATTGAATTTCCCTATTACTATTGTATTGTAGTTTATATCTCCCTTTAGAAACACCAATATTTCTTTTAAATAGCCAGGTACCTGTAACTAGGTCATATATGTTTTTAAAAGTCACATATTTTGTTTATTGAACCCTTAATCATTACTATAGTGTGCCCTTCTTTGTTTCTTTTAACAGTTTTTGTGTTAAAGTCAATTTTGTCTGTTACTATGATGGCTACACCAGTTCTTCTTTTTGTTTTCAGTAAGCATGAAATATCTTCTTCTTTCCTTTCACTTTCAGTCTGTGTGCATCTCTGTTGGTGAGGTGTGCTTGTTTTTTGTAGGCAGCAAATAGATGGGTTTGTGTTTTAATCCATTTAGCCAGTCTGTATCTTTTAAGTGGAGAGTTGACACCATTCAAGGTAACTACTGATAAATAATAACTTTGCCCTGCCATTTTGCATAAATATTCCTATTGTTTACTTTGGATTTCCTTCATGCTTTCACTGGGAGATTTTCTGCCTTCACCTTCTTTCATAGTGGTGACTGTGTTTCTGTGTTTCTGTGTATAGTGTGTCCTAAAGCATCTTTTGTAAGACTGGAGGAGTAGTGATCAATTCTTGGAATTTCTGTTTGTTATGGAAGACCTTTATTTTACCTTAATTCATAAAAGAGAGCTTTGCTGGGTAAAATATTCTGGGTTGACAATTTTTTTCTCTGAAATTTGGTATATAGCTCCTAGTCTGTAGAGTTTCTGATAAGAAGTCACTGTGAGTCTAATTGGAGATCCTCTGAAAATAATTTTGCATTTCTCTTGTGTCTGTTTTAGAATCTTTTCTTTATGTTTTACTGTGGAGAGTTTGACTCTGATGTGTTGTGAAGATCTTTTCTGGTCATGTCTATTAGGAGTTCTATATGCTTCCTGTACTTCAATATGCCTTTCTTTCTCCAAATTGGAGTTTTTTTTGGTAATTATTTCACTAAAAGTGTCTTCTAATCCATTATCTCTTTCCAGGCCTTCTGGAAATCTTAAGACCCATATGTTGGGTTGTTTGATAGTATCCCATAGATCTCCAACACTTTTGCTTAGTTTCTTAATTTCTTCTTCCATTTTTTATTTTTGGTCTGACTGTAATATTTCCAGGGATTTGTCTTCTAACTTGGATATTCTTTCTTCTGTCTTACCAAGTTTGTTTGTAAGGCTTTCCATCACAATTTTATTTGTTCAATTGAATTCTTCATTTCCATAATTTTGTTTTTATTTTCTTTAAAAATCTCAGTTTCATGGGAAAATTTTTATTCATGTTGTGATAAAATTTCTTTAGTTTATATACTTGCTTCTGATTATTTTTAAGTGTTCCTTCAATCAATTTTTTTATTTCTGTTTCTCCCATTCCTTCAATCACTCCATCTTTACATTCTAGTATTGAAGTGCTATGTTCTTTTGGGTTTCTCGTATTTCTTTTTCTTGTTTCTTGAAATGCTGAGTTTATTATTAGGCACTTGTGGAGATATTTGTTGGTGTTTTTCCCCCATGATCACTTTTGTCTTTGGACTATGTCTCTGTGGCTTAGTGGAGTGTCTGCTCTTTCAGGGAATACCACAGTTGTGTGTTGGGTGTGGTTAGGGAACCCTGTCAGTGCTCCAGGGTGAGGGGAGTGTTCAATGTGATATCCAAGTTGGGCAAGGTAAATTTCTTCTTCTTTTTTTAATCAGAGAGGAGGTTTGTTCAGCTTTGTTGGCATAGTCTCACACTCACCTCCTATCCTCCAAGGAGACCAATGCCTGGATACTAGCCCCATTGGGTATAACATTCATTCACATTGCCACAGATACCACACAAAGGATCCATGCATGCTCCATGTGAGCACAGATCCCTCAAGAATTACCATCACCAGGGAATCAGGGAGATATGAGTGTGTTTAGTCACCCACAGTGAATGCCCAAAGAACCAGCCACAGCCTGTAACCTCCACTACAGCCACAGTGTTTTCACAGTCCCAGGACATAAAGCTCCCACAGTCATAAGCACCCAGACCACTGTTAATTCTCCCATCCAGACTCAGGTGTCTCCTCTCCACAAGTTGTTGAGCGCACAGACATGAGTTTATGCAACTGTTAGTTATGCCCAAAATGGCACCTGCTGTCTCTCAGCTAGTTACAGGACACTGGTGCTAGCTGGTCAGGGAAAGAAAGATGTGCCTCCTTTTTTTTTCCTTCTAGGTTGGCATGTGAACTTCCCCCACAGGGCTCCAAGCTGGACCCCATCAGGATCTTCACGCAGCTTTACTTCCAGTGGCTTGAGCTGCTGCAGTTTGTCTCCTCACTCTCTGAAGTTGGTGTTGAGGCTCTCAGCTGCTGGGTCCTGAGTTGTGCACATCTATGACCTCCTCATGAGTCCACAGTGTCCCTCTAATTTTTGTGGAGTTCTCTCTGCAGTTTTCTCTCCAGCTCTTTCCTGAAATTGTGCTCTCCCCCGCCCCTTTTTTTTTAAACTCTCTTCGCCTATACTAGAGCAGTAAGCTCCCTCCCTATTCCACCATCTTTCCCAGTTTCACAACACAGAATGACTTATGGGACAATAGAAATACCTTATAATTCTCAATGTTAAACCACAAACCAGATGGCAACATTAATACTGACCTTTTTAAATTGAAATTCCTTTTTTTTTAACTTTTATTTAATGAATATAAATTTCCAAAGTACGACTTATGGATTACAATGGCTTCCCCCCCATACCGTCCTTCCCACCCACAACCCTCCCCTTTCCCACTCCCTCTCCCCTTCCATTCACATCAAGATTCATTTTCAATTATCTTAATATACAGAAGATCAGCTTAGTATACATTAAGTATGGATTTCAACAGTTTGCTCCCACACAGAAACATAAAGTGAAAAATAATAGATGATTTTTTTTAAAATGATGATGAAATCAGAGCAGACCTATTGTCATGTTTAATCCCAGTGAGAGTCAAGTTGGGAATTGATAATTTCTTTTTTTTTTTTTTTACAGAGGATCAGTTTAGTATGCATTACGTAAGGATTTCAACAGTTTGCACCCCCATAGAAACACAAAGTGAAATATATTGTTTGAGTACTCGTTATAGCATTAAATCTCAATGTACAGCACATTAAGGACAGAGATCCTACATGAGGAGTAAGTGCACAGTGACTCCTGTTGTTGACTTTACCAACTGACACTCCTGTCTATGGCATCAGTAATCTCCCTATGCTCCAGTCATGAGTTTCCAAGGCTATGGAAGCCCTCTGAGTTCTCTGACTCTTATCTTGTTTAGACAAGGTCATAGTCAAAGTGGAGGTTCTCTCCTCCCTTCAGAGAAAGGTACCTCCTTCTTTGAAGACCTGTTCTTTCCACTGGGATCTCACTCACAGAGATCTTTTGCCAGAGTGTCTTGGCTTTCCATGCCTGAAATACTCTCATGAGCTTTTCAGCCAGCTCCGAATGCCTTTAGGGCTGATTCTGAGGCCAGAGTGCTATTTAGGACATCTGCCATTCTATGAGTGTGCTGAGTATCTCACTTCCCACGTTGGATCACTCTCCCCTTTATTTACTCCATCGGTTAGCGTTAGCAGGTACTAGACTTGTCTATGTGCTCCCTTTGACTCCCAGTCCCTCCACCATGACCAACTGTGAACTGAAATTGATCACTTGGAATAGTGAGATGGCATTGGCACATGCCACCTTGATGGGATTGAATTGGAATCCCCTGGTATGCTTCCAACTCCACCACTTGGGGCAAGTCAGCCTGAGCATGTCCCAAATTATACATCTCTTCCCTCTCCCATTCCCACCACCATGTTCAACAGGGATCACATTTCAGTTAATTTTCAACACTTAAGAATAACTGTGCATCAATTACAGAACTAAACCAGTCATATTAAGTAGAACAGATAAAAAAACTATTAAGAGGGATAATGTATTAAGTTGTTCATTAACAGTCAGGGCTATGCTGATCAAGCCACCGTTTCCCATAGTGTCCACCTCACTCCAACAGGTTTCCCTCTTGGTGTTCAGTCAGTCGTCACCGATCAGGGAGAACATATGGTATTTGTCCCTTTGGGACTGGCTTATTTCACTCAGCATGATGTGTTCCAGATTCCTCCATTTTGTTGCAAATGACTGGATTTCGTTGTTTCTTACTGCGGTATAGTATTCTAAAGAGTACATATCCCATAATTTCTTTATCCAGTCTATCGTTGATGGGCATTTAGGTTGGTTCCAGGTCTTAGCTATTGTGAATTGAGCTGCAATAAACATTAGGGTGCAGACCTCTTTTTTGTTTGCCAATTTAAATTCCTTTGGGTAAATTCCAAGGAGTGGGATGGCTGGGTCGAACGGTAGGGTTATATTCAGGTTTCTGAGGAATCTCCAGACTGACTTCCATAGTGGCTTGACCAGTTTGCATTCCCACCAACAGTGGGTTAGTGTCCCTTTTTCCCCACATCCTCGCCAGCATCTGTTGTTGGTAGATTTCTGCATGTGAGCCATTCTAACTGGGGTGAGGTGAAACCTCATTGTGGTTTTGATTTGCATTTCCCTGATTGCTAATGACCTTGAACATTTTTTCATGTGTCTGTTGGCCATTTGGATTTCCTCTTTTGAAAAATGTCTATTGAGGTCCTTGGCCCATCTCTTAATTGGGTTGTTGGTTTTGTTTTTGTGGAGTTTCTTGATCTCTTTGTAGATTCTGGTTATTAACCCTTTATCTGTTGCATAGTTTGCAAATATTTTTTCCCAT
Organism: Oryctolagus cuniculus; assembly: GCF_964237555.1. Lineage (NCBI taxonomy): Eukaryota > Metazoa > Chordata > Mammalia > Lagomorpha > Leporidae > Oryctolagus > Oryctolagus cuniculus. Next base: position 58,693,638 of record NC_091436.1, read on the forward strand.
TCTGTCGGTTGTCTCTTCACTCTCCTGACTGTTTCTTTTGCAGTACAGAAACTTCTCAATTTGATGCAATCCCAATAGTTGATTTTGGCTTTGACTGCCTGTGCCTCCCGGGTCTTTTCCAGAAATTCTTTGCCTGTGCCAATATCTTGAAGGGTTTCTCCAATGTTCTCTAGTAACTTGATGGTGTCAGGTCATAGATTTAGGTCTTTAATCCATGTTGAGTGGATTTTTGTGTAAGGTGTAAGGTAGGGGTCTTGCTTCATGATTCTGCATGTGGAAATCCAATTTTCCCAGCACCATTTATTGAATAGACTGTCCTTGCTCCAGGAATTAGTTTTAGATCCTTGATCAAATATAAGTTGGCTGTAGATGTTTGGGTTGATTTCTGGTGTTTCAATTCTGTTCCATTGGTCTATCCATCTGTTTCTGTACCAGTACCATGCTGTTTTGATTACAAGTGCCCTGTAGTATGTCCTGAAATCTGGTATTGAGAAAAAAAATGGAACACTTGCACAGAGTTAGTGGGAATATAAATTAGTAAAGCCATTATGGAAAATAAAAGGGAAGTTCATCAAAAAATTAAAAGTATAGCCATGACAGGATCCAACATTCTTATTTCAGTACACAATATCAGAAGAGGGAAAAGATTAATATCTCAAAGGATGTTTTCACTGCCATCAGTATTATTCATAATTTCCAAGTCATTTAAACAACTGAGTGTCCATTGATGGATAAAACAGTAAAGAAATCATAGTGCATCTATAAAATGACATATTGTTTATCTACAAAAGAGGGAAATTCTAGCATTTAAAGCAATATGGATGAACCTTGAGGGCATTATGCTATGTGAAATAAGTCAGACAGAAAATACTGCATAATCTCACTTCAAACAGAAAGTAGAATTAGAATGGAAACTCACAGGGTCAGTGGGGGATGGACTAATTGGGGAGATGTTGGTCAAAAAGTATAGATTTTTAGATTTAAGATGGAAAAGGATATAATTCTCTGCATGGTGACTACAGTTAAAAATGCTGTAATGCATAGTTGTTAAAGAGACTAGATCTCATCACATACTCTCCAGAAATACTCCCACACACAAAGACATGTGCTTCTTCAGTGCTACAAAAAATTTAAAAGCCAGTTATAAAGCCTATGTGTGGGTGATACTGTAACTAGTGGGGAGTCTGCTTGCCCTACCCATGTAGGAGTCCTGGGAAGGACCCTACAACATGACTGCTGGCCCCAGGAACTTTTCCCCACCCCTAACCCCTGTTAAAGGGCCCTGTCATTGCCAATCAGGTAAACAGCTGCTGGATTTGGCCCATTAGGACAACCTAGAAAGCTACCCTAGCTACGTGAGCTTCAAGTTGTTTTGGAGAGGCATATTGGCGCCAGTGTCGATTCTGTCCTATAGTTTTGGTGTTGCCTGGAATTAGTCACACCCCTTCTACCCGCCCTTTAAAAATATACATGGCTGTGAATAAAGACGGACATGTTCACCAAAACTTGTCTCTGGTGCTTCTTGTGGGAAGGACACTGTCACCATGCTCTCCTTGATAGTGTGGCCTTGCAGGACAACATGCACCTATGCTTTTCCATTCTACAAATGAGGAGACTGAAACTCCAGTAAGTCAAAATTAATCATAGGTATTCAGTGAAGAGCTAGGATGTGAACACAATTTTGATATACAGATTGCTTTTATACCAAGTTGCCTGTGTGCAAGGAACAGTTTTGGTCTATCTGCCAGAGATAGTATACCATGGCTAACTCACTTCATTTATTGTTCTCATAGAACTACTATAGAAAGTGTGTTAACCAAATGTACAGATGCTACATGAGACGTTCAACTTGCTGAAGTCAGCAGTTAGAAAATGACTGCATAATCTAGTTTTTATATATAAGTTTCCTGATTCCAGGACTATTTTTCTGCACTGAAGAAATATTAACACATAGAAAGTTTACTCTCACCTAGTTTTGTGCCTTACTCTGCCAGACAAAGCTGTTTGATCTGACTACATAATGTACTTCTGTCACTCTCCAAATAACATTGACATTGCATTTGAAAAAAAAAAAACACAAAATACTGATAGAAAACATTCTATATATATCCTGTGACAGTTCATGTACACAGAGGATGTATTTTTATTATGTGCCAAAACATGAGGAGCTAAGCTAACTGCTTCAAAGTTCCCAGAAACATAAAACAGCCAGCAAGTCGTAGATAAGCCAAAGACTCACTGATCCCCATGATTTTGGTGCATGTACTGTTCGAATTAGGTAAGTAGTGCAAGAGTGGGCAGAGAAGACATACTTCATCTTGTTCCTCTTGACTTCAGAGGGTATAATTACTACCAGTGATGGGAAGATATAGAGGGGAGACACTTTGCCTGCTTTTGAGGAGGTACTTCCTGACAATTCAGACTGGCAAGAAATAAAATATGTTCCTGCAACATGTAAAGTCTCAACTCAGTCACCACTTTCAGTAATATTGTGAAACATAAAAACAGACTCAAGGACTGGATTTAAACACTCTCTGAAGTTCTGATTCCAAAGTTTTGGGATTCTTCTAAATTAAATGCATACAGAGTGAAGTGATATGGAAAGAGCAAGTTAGCTTTGCAGAAGATAAGACATGATGGAAGAGGTGGCCCTACTTCAAAATTCTTCTCTTTGAAGATCTTTTTTGCCAATTTCAAAGCTGTTCTCCTAAGAGTTTGATGACAATTCCATGATATTACATCATGGGGGTGGAATAAAATTGTAATAATAAGCATGTCACAAGAGAATAGGAGTATATTCAAATATATCAATATATTAATGAACATGTAGAGGGAAAATTGCAATCAGATATTGGCATTAAGAGTGGAACAATCCGATTCTAGCCATTACTAATTACATATGAAATTATGTTTGAATTATGGTTCAAAAAGAAAGCACATCCAAATACAATAGTTCTAATTCTAGAATTAACCATCTTAAAGTTCCGTTACACTGATTTATTTCAAGGATGATTATGCTTATGGAAACAAGTACAATGTCGAACTTGATGAATTTTTATTAAATATTGGAATAGCTTTTCTAACTAATTTCAAAGAAAAAATGTTTTCTAATTTTCAAAGAAAAGTTATCAACAGTTGGGATCTGTAAATAGAATTTTTTTCAAGTCATGGCTTTTATTCTCTTTTGAGCAAACATTAGTTTTTAATTCAGCAGAAAGAGGTTAAAGGCAATTCAGTGATTTTTTACTGAGAACATTTTAAAAAATCCAGATCATATCTTTTGCTAGTATCTGTATTTAGAACACAAAGTCTTTATACTTCTACATTTTGTGGAATGAGAATACCCAAGACCAGGATCTAAGTGGTAAATTCAGTTCAACAATTAATTGACTGTGACATCATGGTCATAATATCACTCCTCAATTGCTAACAAACAGTTCTTTTGCTAACACAGGAAAGGAGAGCATCAACTAAGTGACATCAAGAACTTTGAATCAGATAAATCTGGATATTTTAATACTTCTAACTAGTGATTTTCAATATTTCTAACTAGTGATGATTGAAAATATCATTCTTTTTCAGTAAATGTAGAAAAATAGCTTACTAGCTATGCATGATGAGCATATTGAATTATATTGGGCCCAATACATTTTTGCCCTCTGCTGCCACAAGTTAAAGTAAATAAAAGTGATATTGACAATAATGATAAAAATATTAGATATTTATTTATTGAATCGCTCAATTAACATATACACTGTGTTTGAAATTTTCTTAGACTTATGTATTTATCTGAGAGTCAGAGTTAAACAGAGAGAGAAAGAAAAAGGGGGAAGGGTGGGGGTCTTCCATCCACTGGTTTACTTCTCTATTGGCCACAATGGCCAGAGCTGGGCTAATCCAAAGCCAGGAGCCAGGAGCTTCTTCCAGGTTTCCCACGTGGGTTCAGGGGCCCAAGGACTTGTGCCATCTTCTACTGCTTTCCCAGGCCATAGCAGAGAGCTGCATCAGAAGTGGATCAGCCAGGATTTGAACCAGTACCCATATAGGATGCCGGCACTGCAGGCAGCGGCTTTACCCACTATGCCACAGCACCTGCCACTGTGTTTGAAATTATTAAGTAGCTCTCTAGCTGATTCTGATAAAAAGGTTTAAAAACCTCTGGCTTATATAAAATAGCACTAGTCATACAAGATAATCTTGTTTGGTATCAAAACAGAAAGATAAAACAGCAAAAGAATTATAGTTATTATCTCTGTTCCTTACCATTTCAATGCCAGTTTAGGCCTCGTTGAACTTAGCCTAACTTTCCTGGAAAACTCTTCTATTCCTTTTCTCTGTGCTCTCTTTTTTATTTATTTATTTGACAGGTAGAGTTATAGATAGTGAAAGAGAGAGAGACAGAGAGAAAGGTCTTCCTTCCATTTGTTCACTCCCCAAATGGCCACTACGGCCGGCGTTGCGCCAATCCAAAGCCAGGAGCCAGGTGTTTCTTTCTGGTCTCTCATGCTTGGTGCAGAGGCCCAAGTACTTGGGCCATCCTCCACTGCCCTCCTGAGCCACAGCAGAGAACTGGACCGGAAGAGGAGCAACCAGGACTAGAACCCGGTGCCCGGATGGGATGCTGGAGCCATGGGCGGATGATTAACCAAGTGAGTCACGGCGCTGGCCCTCTCTGTGCTCTCTACTTAGAATTTAAAATCCTCTGCCTACCAAACTCCAGTCCTTACTATGAACTCACGGCATAGGATCTTATCCAGGCCACTGATACCAAAGATCACTTGTACACGTGTGTGTCTCACCCAAGCATTGTCCCCATACTTCATATACAAATATCTCCCAGTTTAATTTGCAGCTTTCAAGTGTGTACCAAAGTACTCCAAACCCAGTTTGTTTAAAACTATAATTATTGTCTCTCCTGCTCCCCTAAAACCCTGTCAAATAGGTTTGCTTCTACCCTATCTAATATTCATCAATATTACCTGTTTATCTCTGTACTTTGTGTGCATGAACTTTCTCATGTTTATATCTTGAAATTAAAAAAAATCTATTTAATACACATCTGCCACTCTCCTTTCTCAAAACGTGATGCATTCCTTACTATCTGCTGTTATGGATGTGGTTCCCTAATTCTGGAAAGTCGTTTTTATTGTTAACATTTATTTCTAGTAATGGAATGTTTTAATCACACTGCAGGAAGTAACTGTCTCTGTGTCTTAGACAAGTATTCTGCATAATAATTTGTAATATTCTGTGTGTTTTTACAGCTAAATATAAACATGTCTTATGTAGTTAATGAAAAAACCATATTTCATTTCTTTTTGAAAGTATGACATATCTTGCAATAGTCTCAAGACAATGTAAAGATGTGAATAAATAGTTATGATTCTTAATTTCATAAATTATTCACAAATTATTTTTAATTTGTAGACCCTTTCTCATCATTCTAACATTCCTTGACTGCCTTTTGCCCCATATATTTCAACTGAATCATGACATGCCTGAAGCTGAGGAAACACGGCAAATATGTACTTAACATTGGTGCTTAATGGTGTTTAACATTGGTTCTCAATGAAGCCCAGTCACCCTGGGCCAGCACTGAGCCATCGCCTTTGCTGAGTCTACCTTCAATTCTACCTCCAACCTGGCAGGTGATTGTAGTGCAACCAACTGTCATCCTCACAACCAGCTTCCAAATCTTGAGCTGCCACATGTTGTACTTCTCCATACCATCCTGAACCTCCACAGTGATCTTTCGCCTCCTACCTTTGACCTAAGAATTGTAGAGGGTTAGATTCTTTAAAATTTTTGGAATATCATAGTATATGAGGGAAAAAGATCCTTAATATATGGTGGCTATAGAAAATATACAAAGAATGTTTACTCAGTGTTTTATGTTCCTAAGTAAATAGTACCTGAGAGACAAATTTACTTTAAAATAGGAATGTTTTCCCAGGAGAGAGATAGTGTCTGACCGGAATATCAAAAATATTTGCACATTTACGATGGAGCAAGAGCAGGAAAGAGACATTATAATACCCAGATCTCAGAACCTCACACATATAGGCACATAGAATAAAATTCAGATAAATATTTCTATAGAGAGTAAAATCTGCTAAAATTCTCTGGGGGATGGAAATGAAAGATCAACCTTTTAAGAAATGCAACAGAGCTGGAATTCTTAGGGAATGTTTCAAAAAGAGTCTCAGATATTTCATGCCTCAGAATTAAAGTAACAGAGACTTAGGCAACATATCTGCCTTTTAGAAATAATTCTTTGCCTACGGGAAAAGTGAAGAATATAGAAGGCAGAGTAGTACAAGTCTACTTTGTCTAAGCTTTGAGGAGTAGCTGGCCCTGGATACTAACTTTCAAGAAAGAAAATTATCATGCCTTACTTCTCTGAGGAAGAATCCAGTGGGGCATATTTTGAAGGACCGAGCAATCATTCCTCCATGGATCTAGTGAAAGAAGCAAAAAGAAAATTGGCCTTAAGTCTTAGGGTAGTGGATATATAATGGGAAAAAATTAAAGACTATTTTAATTTTTAAATATTCACATATTTTATTCTACTATATATTCTATACATATTTATTCTACTATATATATTTTGTTCTAATATATATATTATATTCTACTATAGTATTTCAAAATGCCATTCATTTCTCAATAAATAATTTAACATAAAGTTTGATATATTGTAGAAACCAGAGGACTAGTGGGAGCACTAGAATTAGCTAAGTTAATTTACTTGAGATACAATGGAGTTAAAATACATTGAGGAAAAAATTTCCTAAAATCTCAGTCCTCTCTATCTTCTAGCCCCACACACCAGAGACCCTATGCAGGATCATGATCTTGTGTTTCCTGCTTGCTGGCTGTGCAATCTTGGGAAAGTCATTTGTCCATTAATTGACTTCTTAATTTGAAACATAAATTATAATACCTACAGAGTAAAGTTGATGACAATTACCAACTTTATGTATAAGTACCTGTGATTCTGTTAGTGACATAATTAAATGTCATTAAGTTATATTTAATGTATCAAAGCAACTATTGATTTTCAAATGGATACTAAAGACTACAGTGTTTTCATTAAAAACTATATTCTCTTGTGTTCTCTATTTCATTCTTACTCATTACCAACGTACATTTACTGAAAGTCTTACTACTTTATATCTCTTCTCTTGTCAATTGTATTTGTAAGTAAAAAATAAAATTATTCTTGAGTTATTTGTGAGTTTGTTTTCTTTTAATTGTTGTTAATACTCTAGTAACACTCAGAATTTGTGCTGCCCAAGAGCACAAAATGTCTTGGTACATTCTGTATAATTTAGAAGTGACTCAGTACCCTTTCCTACCACCATCAACCCCAAATCTAGCTGCATTTTTCACAATTAGCCACAAGTGTGATGAGCTTGCAACAAGCAGGATTCAAAGAGCCAGAACCAAAGCGTATACTCAGCATTACTTCTCTCATGCACGAAAAGAATGGCAAATGGCACTTGGGCAGAAACTAATGGCTGATGTCTTATGGAGCATAACATTGATTTTTCCAAAAGTTAGGTGCATGGATTTGGAGACTAGTTTGGAGAGACACATTGCATTCATTTACAGAAATTATAATTACTTATTATTCTAGGATGAAATTATTTGAACCAGATTTATTGGTCTGTGGTTTATTTTACATTTCCTCTGAAAGTTTATAAAATAAATAACTATTAAGAGATCAGCATTGTAGCATAGCAGGTTAAGCCATCAAATGTAACACCCACATCCCATATGGACTCTGGTTTGATTCCCATCTGCTCCACTTCTGATCCAGATCCTGCTAATACACCTGGGAAAGCAGTAGAAGATGGCTCAAGTGCTCCAGCCCCTGCATCCACAGAGGGAGGCTAGGATCAAATTTCTGCTGGTTTCAGCCTTGTCCAACCCTGGCTGCTGTAGCCATCTGGGAAGTGAACGAGCAGATAGAAGCTCTGTGTCTGCCTCTCCCTCTCTCTGTAACTCTGCTTTTCAAATAAATAAATCATTAAAAAAACTATTGTAGATAAAGGCATTTATACATAAACACATGTGCACAAAGAAAGAGACTTATAAATGTTTTCAGATTCTGTTTCTATACTTGGAAAAACTTTCATCCAACACTAGTAGTTATGGAATCCCAGGGCCAGAATCAATGCTTGACACTGAATTTAAATACCATGCATTTTTCCCCTCTTGCAAAGGATACTCTGTTGGCACATATGAGCATATAGAACACACACATACCCACAGTACTAGTAATAGAGGTAGGAGGATTTGTTAAAGCGATTTTTTTCAAAATCAGACAGTTGTAACAATTCACAATATTGCCATTACTTGATTTATGGGATTATGGGATTATCCTTGCTGAGGTAAACAAGCACTTTAATTCTATTTTCATTGGGAAAATATTTGCTGAGCTCATCTGCCATCTCTAGGGACATTCACTGCTTCATCTCCCTGAGGGATCTGGGCTATGTAGAATTCACTCTTTTCTAACATTTAGTGCTACATAAAATGACATTTGTAGTGTTGGCCTATGACTAAGTAGTGGTTTTAGAAAAAGTAAAAAGATAATTATAAAACACACTTGAATAATTTCTTTAGAGGAGAGGAAAAAAAGGTTATTTTATATCCTATTATTTTAGCTACTGCTTTTATAGCATTTTATTTATATTTCTAATGAATTCAAGAATTACTTTCACTCTCTCATTGTCACAGAAGAAAAATACTACCATATCCTTAAGAGTTTTATTTTTCTTTTATGCTTAATTAAAAAGCTCCTATCTATTATGGCTAACCATAGTTATATGTGAACTGATGGTTCAGACCCAAAGCTAACTCTAACTTTCATGGGGAAATCTGGGAAAATCACAAAGTTCAAGATCCTCTTCTATAAAATGACTTCAGCAGATTTTTTAGTGTAGTTAAATATTCTGAATTCTGCTATTGATTTTTTAAGTAACTGAATATGCAAATACACAACATATTTCTACATACTAATCAAATTAGTTAACTTGTGAATTATTCAAAACACTTAGATTAATATTACAACTAGCATTCTTTTTAAAATATTTCCCATTTTTGAAATAAGAAACCACTACACTAATTTTAGATAAGATATAACAAGGAAGAATTACCCATAATTATAATGAACTGACCATTATAATGAAGTTCCTCCAGCCTGAGTATAAAATTCAGATGTCTCCAAACTATATTTATATTTAGTCTGCTCTACTTCCATTCACATTTTTCTAAAATTTCAGCTGAACTTAAATTACAAAGCTTCCCAAACTTACCTTTGGGACTGTTCAGGAGGGGTCACAAATATTTCAAACTTGGAACTTGGGTAAGCAGGAGGAAACCCATAGAACAGACAGTTTGTACTCTGATCTATGCTATGATGGCTGCATTGGAGATGCCATACTCCTTCCTTGCATTGACACTATTGCCATTGAGCCTGCTCCAAACCTACCAATAACTGAAGTAAATAATTACCAATAACTGAGTACAGCATTGGGGCCAGCTTTGTTGTGTGGTAGGTTAAACTCCCACCTGTGCCTGTGATGCTGGCATTCTCTTTCTGAAGGCCAGTTAGAGTCCCAGCTGGATCACTTCCATTCCAGCTTTCTGTTAATTGTGCCTGGAAAGCTCACAGAAGATGTCCCAAGTACTTAGGGCCCTGATATCCATACATCCAGTTGGAGTCCCTGGCTTCAGCCTGGCCCAGCTCCAGACATCAATGTCATTTGGGGAGTAAATCATCAGATAGAAGATTTTTTTCTCTCCCTCTCTCCCTCTCTCCCTCTCTCCCTCTCTCCCTCTCTCCCTCTCTCTTTTCTTTCCCTCTCTCCCTCTCCCTCTCCCACCCCTTATCCTCTCCCTCCCTCCCTCTCCCTCTCCCTTTCCTTCTATCCCTCTCTCTCTCATCTCTCTCTCTCTCTCTCTCTCTCCCTAAATCTGTCTCTTCCTCTATCTGTAACTCTGCCTTTCAAATAAACAAATCTTTAAAACTAGACAACCTTCACAAGTGAGTACAGGCAAAACTTAAGCTAGTATTAGATGATAAAAGTAAAAACAAAAATTTTATGTAGTAAAAAAATGAATCAAATGAAGGAAAACCAAAAAATACAGCATCACAGCATAGCTGACAATGGCTCCTGCTACTCTTGTCAAAGTTCCTGTTAAAGTGAAATGGACACTATGAGAAACGGTGACTTGATCAGCCCTCACCCTGACTGTTGATGAGCAACTTGATATGTTATCCCTCTTAGTATTTTTTTTGTTCGTTCTACTTGATACTTTTGGTTGAATACTGTAATCAATACACAAGTCTTCTTAAATGCTGAAACTTAACTGAAAAGTGATCACTGTTAAATATAAGAGTGGGAATAAGAGAGGGAAGAGATGTGCAATTCGGGACATGCTCAAGCTGACTTACCTCAAACGGTAGAGTTAGAAACATACCAGGGGATTCCAATTCAATCCCATCAAGGTGGCATGTACCAATGCCATCTCACTGGTCCCAGTGATCAATTTCTGTTCACAATTGATCATAATGATAGGACTAAGAACCAAAGGGATCACATAAACAAGAATAGTGTCTGCAAATACTAGCTGGTAGAATGAAAAAGGGAGAGAATGATCCAACATGGGAAGTGAGATACACAGCAGACCCATAGAATGGCAGATGTCCTAAACAGCACTCTGGCCTCAGAATCAGCCCTAAAGGCATGCGGATCTGGCTGAAAAGCCCATTAGACTATTTCAGGCATGGAAAGCCAAGACACTCTGGAGAAAAAAAAAAAAAAAAAGCCCTAAAGGAAAGATCTCTGCAGTGAGATCCCAGTGGAAAGAACGGGTCATCAAAGAAGGAGGTACCTTTCTCTGAAGGGAGGAAAGAACTTCCACTTTGACCATGGCCTTGTCTAAATATGATCAGAGTCAGTGAACTCAGGGGGCTTCCATATCCTTGGCAGCTCATGACAAGAGCCTAGGGTGATTACTGATGCCATAAACAAGAGTGTCAATTTGTTAAGTCAACAACAAGAGTCACTGTGCACTTACTCCTCATGTAGGATCTTTGTCCTTAGTGTGCTGTACATTGAGATTTAATGCTATAACTAGTACTCAAAACAGTATTTTTCACTTTATGTTTCTGTGTGGGAGCAAACTGTTGAAATCTTTACTTAATGTATGCTAAACTGATCTTCTGTATATAAAGAGAATCGAAAATGAATCTTGATGTGAATGGAAGGGGAGAGGGAGTGGGAAAGGGGAGGGTTGCGGGTTGGAGGGACGTTATGGGGGGGAAGCCATTGTAATCCATAAGCTGTACTTTGGAAATTTATATTCATTAAATAAAAGTTTAAAAAAAAGTATAGACAAGGACTATAACCAATAAAATCTAAGAATATTAATTTTGCTATATACATTACATTTTTGTACCCTGTATATGTTACCACAGATCAGGGGAAACGTGATATTTGTCTTTTTGGGACTGGGTTATTTCACTAACCATAATGGACTCCAGTTACATCCATTTTGGTGTGAGCCCCATACCTATATTTTCAGACTAATTCTCTCTCATTCTTTGAGTTTTACCTCTGGAATATCTTTTTGACTTATAAGACCCAGCTTCCCAAATAGCTGCCTTTGGAACTGGCCAGACAACTGAAATCCATGAGACCACTACAAGTGATATAATGTAGTGGTCACACACATGCTAAAATACTGACCCATGGCCTGTGCAGTGGCATACCAGATTAAAGCCCTGGCTTAAATTACAATGTAATACTTTATCTATTTTAGTATTTTTTTGTTCTAGTACCATTGGTTGAACTCTGTAATTAACACACAATTATTCGTAGGTGTTTAAATTTTAACTGAAAAGTGATCCCTGTTAGGAATTAGGAAAACATTATGCTGAGTGAAATAAGCCAATCCCAAAGGGACAAATACCACTTGTTCTCCTTGATAAGTGACAACTACCTGAGCACCAAAAAGGAAACCTGTTAAAGTGAAATGAACACTATGAGAAACGGTGACTTGATCAGCCCTCACCCTGACTGTTGATGAGCAACTTGATATGTTATCCCTCTTAGTATTTTTTTTGTTCGTTCTACTTGATACTTTTGGTTGAATACTGTAATCAATACACAAGTCTTCTTAAATGCTGAAACTTAACTGAAAAGTGATCACTGTTAAATATAAGAGTGGGAATAAGAGAGGGAAGAGATGTGCAATTCAGGACATGCTCAAGCTGACTTACCTCAAACGGTAGAGTTAGAAACATACCAGGGGATTCCAATTCAATCCCATCAAGGTGGCATGTACCAATGCCATCTCACTAGTCCCAGTGATCAATTTCTGTTCACAATTGATCATAATGATAGGACTAAGAACCAAAGGGATCACATAAACAAGACTAGTGTCTGCAAATACTAGCTGGTAGAATGAAAAAGGGAGAGAATGATCCAACATGGGAAGTGAGATACACAGCAGACCCATAGAATGGCAGATGTCCTTGTCTATACTTTTGAGGACCAGTTGTATTTCTACTTCCTACTTCTTGAATTTTTTATTTAGTGAATTGTTAAGCTTGTGGTTACAAAGTAAACTGAAAGTATATCATTGTTAAAATCAGAAGAAAAATAAGAAAAGGAGGAGGGAGGATAGGTTGGGAAATATGCTCTTAACACTGTGTATATGAAATATATGAAATTTGTCCCCTTTATATAAATTAAAAAGTAAAAACAAAATAACTGTACCTGCATCAGTGGTATTATTAGTCACCATTGAAGTAATAATAACCATCAATTTTTTGAGCTTCAGGCACAGTTTTAAGCACTTCATATGCTTTGTGAAATTTGACCTTCATATCAGTTTTAAGGAGTGAAATCTGCACTAAGAGGAAAATAAACTAGGAAGAAAATGCACAAATCATATTTTAAATAATCACATATATTATTATTTTCTCAGATTAATATGAAGACTGTTGAGATAATATGCAATATGCAAAATTACATAACCTAATGTTAATGACTACATATATATTTTTGAATGGTTACAAGGGACATTTAATTGTTTCATTACTGTCCAGTCCTTCAACATAGAACGCCTTATTAAATTTGAAGTATATTTACTTCAATCAAATAGATTTCTCTGTCCTTCAAGTCTAGATCACTTCTCTATTTGGGGATTACACAACTCTAATGGTAGTATTTTTAGTATCCATTAGCTTACTAAGACAGGCTTCATGCAGACTGCAGAATTATGTATACAGAATTATTCTTCAATCCTTTAAAAAACTTCTCTAGTTAGGTGTCATATTACAAATGTATGTAAATAAAAACACTATGTAAAATATGTGCCAAAATAATTGTACCTCCTCACATTATTGATAGCAACAATTGGAAAAATTCTAAATACTCATATGATGTGAGATTAAACAAAAGGAAATAACATTTTCCATAATATAAAATATTTTTCACATGTGCTTACCTATATAAAATACCTCTATAATATACATTTTTGCCTGGGGAACTGAAAAATATATTTTTGTCCTTTCACAGGAAGGACAAAAATCAACAAATAACACTATTAAAGGTGAACATAACTTCTAGATAAATAAAAAATTCAATTTCTTATTTGCATTGAGGAGAATAACTTTGATTTCTGTGTGTCCTGAAATCTCGGGTGTTTTTTGATGAAAAGACTCTTTAAAACACTACTGCTTTTCCTAGAATTTTTGATTCTTGGATTTGGCCCAAAATAGTCTACATACCTGTAAACTGAGAACTGGATTCATCATACAGTCGGAATGCAGGAAAATGAAGTGCAGGGAAAGAAAACACATATGGTATTTCACAGGGCACACCAAGAATCTAAGTTGCTCTTTATATTCAAACTTAAGATAAATATCTAGAGCTTATAAAATAAAAAGGCTTAAAACAATAATAAAATCCACCAAGGGATTTTCATGCCTTTTCCAACTCTCACATATTGAATCAGTTCAATTGGAGAAGATGGATATTTAATTGGTTAATCCTTGAGTCAAATTTCACTTGCTCAAATTATATATATATATATATATATATATATATAGAAAGCAAAGGGAAGGGAAAGGAGAAAAAGCTAAGTTTCTATTTAACATACATTGTACATGATCAAAGAATTCATTGTAAAGCAAATCATGACCTTAAGGATTATTTATACAGAAATAATGAAATTATGCACAAACACCTATCTATAGGTACACATATAGTTCTCTCTCATCCCCTGCCCCCAGCTGTATGGTGAATTTGGGACTTAATTGTACTTTTCAGGCAAGTGGATTTAAATATGAAGTACTATTGACTAAATTATTGGGAATATTTTTAGTTGCTCATATAATTTTTACAGTACTGTTTGAGGAGTATTTTATAGGGGATTGAATTTAATAGAAATATGAGTCTCAGGTAATATTTCTCAATGATGAATGACCTTCAAAGCCTCAATTTTCAAAATCAAGGAAATAATACAAACTTGCTTTGATGTCTGTTTTCCTGAATAAGGCCAATTCCAAAATTTACATGGACTCTATAGTAATTTATCATATCTTCCCAAGTATAATTAAAGAAAAAGGAAAACTAACCCCTTTGAAGAATCAGACTGCTTGTTCTATTTTAAAATAAGATTTAGAAGAATAATATTGACAATTTATCCAAAAATATTTGCTTCAAATATTTCCCTCCATTGAGTAATAGGAAATTACCTACATACCTTTCTTATTCCTTCCTTATATATAATCTAAATGGAAATTTACAAAATGCATCAATAGACTCACTCAAATCTTAACCTGTTACTTTTATGTTATAAACCACAATTTCTTTTTTTAGAGATGCAATATAACAATTTTGCATTTGAATATTATTCCATATGCATTACTGATAACATGCTTTACTTAAAGAATTAAAAAGAATCATCCTACCAATTGAGACCAAAATTTAATATCTCTACAATGAAAATTGAAAACATTAATGAAAGAAATAGAAGAAAGCACAAAAAAGGAATTTTTGTGGATTGTAAGAATTAATATGATCACAATGTCCATACCACTGAAAGTAATTTACAGATTCAGTGTGATCCCCATCAAAATTCCAATGGCATTCTTCTCAAATCTAGAAAAATTATGCTAAAATTTATATGGAAACAAGAAACCCTTAAAAGTCCAACAATCTTATACAACAAAAAGAAAGCCAGAGGCATCACAATACTAGATTTCAAGACACACTACAGGACAGTTGCAATAAAAATGTACAGGTTCAAAGATAGACCAGTGGAATAGAATAGAAACCCCAAAAATAAATCTACATATCTACATCCAACTAATCTTTGACAAATGAGCTAAAATCAATCTGGTCAATAAGTGGTGCTGGAGAAATTACATCTACACAAGCAGAAGTCAGAAAAAAAGAGCCATGCAAAAATCAACTCAAAATAGATCAAGGATCTAACTCTATGACCTGACACCATCAAATTACTAGAGGAGAACATCAGAGGAAACTCTGCAAGACATTGGCATAGGTAAAGGCATCTTGTAAAGGAACGCAGAAGCACAGGCAATCAAAGTGAAATCCAAAATGGGATTATATCAAACTAAGAAGCATCTGCACTGCAAAGAAGACATTCAGCAATGTGAAGAGGCAACAGACATAATGGAAGAAAATATTTGCAAACTATGAAACTGATAAAAGATTAATATCAAGGATCTACAAACAGGTCAAGAAATGCAACAATAACAAGAAAAATAACCCAGTTAAGAAATGGGCAAAGGACTTGAATAGGTATTTTTCAAAAGAGGAAATTCAAATGGCCAACAGACACATGGGAAATTCTCAGGGTCACTAGCCAATCAGGAAATGCAAATCATAACCACAATGAGGTTTCACCTCATCCCAGTTAGAATGACTCTCATACAGAAATCAACAAACAACAAATGCTGGTGAGGATATGGGTGCACTAATTTACTGTTTGTGGAAGTATAACTATGTGCAGCCATTGCAGAAGATAGTGTGGAGATTCCTCAGAAATCTGAAAATAGATCTAACATATGACCCAGGGATCCCACTGTTGAGAGTTATCTCTATCCCCACCACCTTTATTGGAGCACAAAAGCTAAGATATGGAATCAACCCAGATATCCATCAATTAATGACTGGATAAAGAAAATGTGATTACACACACACACACACACATTATGCAATATTACTCAGACATAAAAAGAAATGAAATCCTGTCTTTTGCTGCAAAATGGATGCATCTAGGAACCATAACATTTAGTAAAATAAGCCAATTCCAAAAATAAATACCATATGTTTTCCCTTAGTGACTACAGGTAAATAATAGAGTACAAAAATGTAATCTATATGAGCATAATTTACATTTTGAGATTTGATTCTTGTTTACAGCCCTTGTCCATAATGTTGAGAAAGTGTTTTTTGTCTCATTATTTATGGAATTCTTTACTTAATGGAGGGTTACTGTAATGATTATAAAATAAACTGAAAGTACATCATTGTAAAAAGTAAAAGAAAGAATAAGAATGGAAGGAGGGGGAAGGGAGAATAGGGTGGACAGCATCACTATGCTCCTAAGTCTTTATATATGAAATACATGTAATTTTTGCATCTTATAAAAACAAAAAAATGAAAAAAACATAGAATGAAACCATCATAATTCTTTATCCCAGAAATCCACTTACTGTGTCTTCTCAGTTCTACCTGATAATTTCCATTCAAGTTAGCTCTGCTTTTTATGTGTTTGCCTATTAAAAGAACATGCATCCCATATTTCTAGTCCTAAAGAATATTCTGGTGACATAGCAATCAAAATCATTATAGATCTCACCACCAAAGGACTTCTGAAAGCCATAGGAGACATTCATGAATTGGCAATAACAACACATATCTGTGAAAAAGGTTCATAGCCACAAAGTTTCTGAAGAGCATCTTCCTTAACCCAAGTTAGAGAAAGCTTCCAAAAACATAATATTTTAACTGAGCCTCACATAGTGATTATCATTTAATAAGACTGACATGATGAGTGAATGTGTCCAGGAAAAGAAAACATTATCTGAAATGATTTAGAGGCACAAGTGATCGAGCATATTTAATCAAGAAACTGCAGGAATTTCTATACTGGTATATAAAAGTCATTTCTTGAGATTGTAACAAGGTATTAGAATGGAAATGATTTGGGGACTGATCATATCTTTACAAGCAGATCTAAGCTTTGGACTTCTGATTGAATGCAAAAAGGAGCTTTGGAAGTATGGGAATTGTCATGTGGTAGGCTAAGCCACAGCTTTGGACGTCTGCAACCCATACCACAGTGCTTCGTTCAGGCACTCCACATTTCTGATCCAGTTTTCTGCTGGTGCACTGGGGATGTAGTGGATTATAGAACTGGTGTTTGGGTCCCTGTCACCTGTGTGAGAGCCCTGTGGAGTTTTTGGCTTCTGGCTCTGGACTGGCCCAGTTCTTGCTGTTGGAGACATGTGGAGAGCAAACCAGCTGATGGAAGTCTCTCTCTCTCTCTCTCTCTCTCTCTCTCTCGTCTTTCCAATGAATAAATAATTTTTTTAAAAAGTCACGTTAATACAACTTACATTTTTAAGAGATAATTCTGGCAGCTGTGTTTTAGATAATCTGATAGATTAAGGTCAGAGAAACCAATTAAAAAGCAACTCTACATCAACAGTCAGGACAAGAGCTGATCAAGTCACTGTTTTTCATAGTGTCCATTTCACTTCAACAGGTTTCCCCTTTGGTGCTCAGTGTGTTTTCGCCGATCAGGGAGAACATATGATATTTGCCCCTTTGGGACTGGCTTAATTCACTCAGCATAATATTTTGTTGATGTACAATGTAATACTTTATCCATTTTAGTATTTTCTCTTTGTTTTGTTCTAGTACGATTGGTTGAACTCTGTGATTAACACACAATTATTCTTAGGTGTTTAAATTTTAACTGAAAAGTGATCCCTGTTAAATATAAGAGTGGGAATAAGAGAGGGAGGAGATGTACAATTTGGGACATGCTCAATCGGACTTACCCCAAAAGGTGGAGTTAGAATCATGCCAGGGGATCCCAATACAATCCCATCAAGGTGGAATGTACCAATGCCATCTCACTAGTCCAAGTGATCAATTTCAGTTCACAATTGATCACACTGATAGGTCTAAGAGTCAAAGGGATCACACAAACAAGACTAGTGTCTGCTAATACTAACTGATAGAATCAAAAAAGGAGAGAATGATCCAACATGGGAAGCGGGATACACAGCAGACTCATAGAATGGCAGATGTCCTAAATAGCACTCTGGCCTCAGAATCAGCCCTTAAGGCATTCGGATCTGGCTGAAGAGCCCATGAGAGTATTTCAGGCATGGAAAGCCAAGACACCCTGGAAAAAAAAAAAAAAAAGACCTAAATGAAAGATCTCTGCGAGTGAGATCTCAGTGGAAAGAACGGGGCCATCAAAGAAGGAGGTACCTTTCTCTGAAGGGAGGAGAGAACTTCCACTTTGACTATGACCCTGTCAGAATAAGATCGAAGTCGGTGAACTCAAAAGGTTTCCATAGCCTTGGCAACTCATGACTAGAGCCTAGGGAGAATACTGACACCATAAACAAGAGTGTCAAATTGTTAAGTCAACAACAGGAGTCACTGTGTACTTACTTCTCATGTGGGATCTGTCCTTAACGTGTTGTCCAATGTGAATTAATGCTATAACTAGTACTGAAACAGTATTTTACACTTTGTGTTTCTGTGTGGATGCAAACTGATGAAATCTTTACTTAATATATACTGAATTGATCTTCTGTATATAAAGATAATTGAAAATGAATCGATGTGAATGGAATGGGAGAGGGAGCAAGAGATGGGAGGGATGTGAGTGGGAGGGAAATTATGGGGGGGAAGCCATTGTAATCTATTAACTGTACTTTGAAAATTTATATTTACTAAATAAAAAAATAAAAAGAAAATTTAATAAAAAGCGATTCTAGTATTCTAGGTATGAAGTAAGGTAAGCGTGAGCTAATGACATGTAATTAGATGAGCAATGGAAGACAGATTTGAAAAATATTAACAAAATAGAAAATACAAGAATTAGTGGCAAATGGCAAACAACATAAAGGAAAAAGAAGAGTTAAGGACTACTTGCAAGTTTCTGATTTAAGTCGTTGCATGGATGTAACGTTACTTAGTAAGACAAGAAATACAGGATTTGGAAGTGAAACATTGCAATTTTGGCATAAAATTCAGTGAGTGTAATTTTTGAAAAATTGGAAGATCTCAAACTTTTTTTGATACAAGTAAATGAAAATGTCAATTAGAAGGCTTAAAAATGGCTCTGGAACTCAATACACAAATCCAATTATGTTTTGACAAAACATAAGTGAGAGAATAAAAAAAGATTTTTTGGATAAGATCTATGAGAAAATTGTTCAGAATAGAATAAGTACAATGTCATTACTAGATCACATTTTAATTTTAAATTAATTTATTTTTTAAATATTTCTTGGAATAAAAGTAGAGAAATTAATAAACCCAAGTATTAGTTGTGTTGGTTTTCCTATTGATGATATCAAAGTACATCGGTATAATCACTGAGATCACCCAAGAGGGATTAGTTTCAGTGTCCAACCTTGTTAATGATGTACTTAAAGTCTTCTTTCCACCTTACCATGAAGGATTTTTTTCCCTCCTCTCATGTGTGAGTTTGATTACTCACCTGCTATTTCATAGAAACAGAACTTGAAAAATAACTTGCAGAAGCTCCAGAATGTCTTCACTTAAGTCAAAGAAATAACTGTAAATATATTTGCCATCTTTTTCCATGAATTTGTCTGTTATATTTATCACATGTATTATTGATGTGATAAAATTGAAAAAGTGTATCAGACTAAACAATGTTTGAATTTCAAGTTATATATTTTAAATATCTGAGAATATAGCTTAGTCACCTTTGGATAAAGAGACAACAGTGACAAAGTCACTCTTAGGGGCTTACCAACTCATTTTCCTTTTCTTCCCAAGAACAAGCTAATCTATATCCCCCAGCCTCTTCTGCAGTGAGATGGGTAATATGCTTGAACTTTGGCTAATGTGGTGTAGATGAAAGGAAAAATCAATTCTAAGCCATATTAGTATTCTAGCAGAAGAAATTGCTGCAAATTTAACAGGTTTACATAATACAAATTGATTCTCCTGTGATTTTTGTAGACCCAGTGTCAGCTCATGACTAGATACCCTGTTCACCCTGTTCATCACCTCATACGATGTTGAAGGGACTGTTGGTTCTCATCTGGGGCTTTAGGATCTTATAAGTTCATTGGTTATTGCAAGAATTTGGGCCGGTGCCGCGGCTCACTAGGCTAATCCTCCGCTTGCGGCGCTAGCACACCGGATTCTAGTCCCGGTCAGGGCACCGGATTCTGTCCTGGTTGCCCCTCTTCCAGGCCAGCTCTCTGCTGTGGCCAGGGAGTGCAGTGGAGGATGGCCCAAGTGCTTGGGCCCTGCACCCCATGGGAGACCAGGATAAGTACCTGGCTCCTGCCATTGGATCAGCGTGGTACGCCGGCCGCAGCAGCCATTGGAAAGTGAACCAACGGCAAAGGAAGACCTTTCTCTCTGTCTCTCTCTCACTGTCCACTCTGCCTGTCAAAAAAAAAAAAAAAAAAAAAAGAGTTTATTGCCTTGCAGCAATAAGACCAAGACACTCATTTTTTCACAGGATTGTCAGCTGGGTATTTCCCTCAGGGCCTTATCATACGGTCCTTTCCATCTGCAAGGTAGCAGTGGGAAATTGGTTGCACAGCAATTTGTCCTCATTATTAGTCTTTTTTCAAGTTTCAGATAATTAGATCGTTTCTAACTGGATAATCTCCCTTTTACTATATCAACTGTTTAATTAGCATAATGCAATCACGGGAGTGAAATTTCTGTCACAAGGTAGGTGTACAAGGTTGTGAAGTCTTGGGGACCATTTCAGAATTCTTCCTACCACACTGGCTAATACGTCAAATGTCCCATTTGGGACTTCCGCTCAGCTTCTCTTTCCTGTCTTCTGCCAGATGAGGAAGTTCCATAGAGGACTCTGGCCATGAAAGGCAGTACAGCCACTGGATAGAAGGAGCATAGGTCCCTGAATCAGCATCACCACCATTGCATGGCTAGCATTGCACCAGAAAGTGAGCAAGAAATACTTACTGTGTTAGAATTTTAGAGTTCTTTGCTGCAGAGAGTAACATTTTGGATAATAATTAAGGAATAATAATGTTGTACATTTAGAGCTGGTTGTTGCACAGTTTTCAGTTTCTAATTGAGAAAGTATTTCTCTCTGAATTATAAAATGCTGACCTTTGTATATATAAAGACAAAGATTGTGAGGCTCAGGATAAAGACTGTATGTCATGTCCCAGATATTAGTGGAAAACGCATACTACTATAAAATAGTTGTACTTGCCCAAAAGGAGAAATTGTATGACTACTAAAGGAAGAAGAGAGTGGAGGAGATGACATGATACTAGACAGCAGAGAGACCCACGTCTTTGGGGGAGCTTAAAGTCACACAGGGAAGCCCTTTGTGCCTCAGAAGGTTACAAAGCTGATAGGGATGCTTAGGTGCACGCACCAGACTCACTGTTGTAAAACAAACCTGAGCGTTCCAAAGCATTTTTTGAAATAATGAGTAGACTAGTGATCTGTGACTACCTTAAAACTTACTGTAAATGGGTAAAATGGTCATTTTCCATTCATTTTTTTCTTTTTACATGTTAAACTTCTAGTTCTGTGAAGTATCAAGCCTTTTTACTGTAATGTAAGTTTAAAAAATGTTATCTCAAAAACTAAAAAAAAAAAAGGTAGAAGTAAGGAGGGTAGGAGGGAGAGGGGGAGGGAGGAGAGGAATATCATTACATTCTTAGAATTGTATCTACAAAGCACATTGTACGTGCTGAAAACTAATTAGAGATTAAATTAAAAAAGAATGAGTGGGCTATGGGGCAGGCATTTGCTAGAAAGGTTAAATCATCATATGGAATGTCTGTATCCCATATTGGAGTCCATGGGCTCAAGTCTGACTCTGCTTCTGAATCCAGCTTCTTGTTAATGCACACCATAGGAGGCAGGAGGTGATGGCTCAAGTAGCTGGGTTGAATCTCTGCCATAATGGAAACTTGGATTGAGTTTCAGGCTCCTAGCTTCATTCTGCAACCATGACTGTTGCAGACATCTAAGTAGTGAATCAGAGGATGGAAGATTCTTGCGTGCTCTTTTGCTCTCTCTCTCTCTCTCTCTGTCTCTCTCTCCCCATTTCTGATACAAGAAATATATATTTTTTGCATTCTAATCTGCTTCTCAAAGTGGGATTTACTCTTGGGTGCATGGAATGCAATTATTAAGTCTTGGGTATTTATATACACCTTATTCCATATAATATTCTCTGATTCCTCTTGATGATACATACTCTAATTTACATTCCCAGCAACAGTTCAAAGGTGTCCTTGTAAATATGCAGTAAAAGTCATTGTATGTTTTAGCCAGTGCACATAATTTCTCCCATTTCTTTTAGTTTTGTCTTTGACATCTCCTACAATAGGAAACTTTCATTTTGATAAAACCATGCCTTTCAGTTTTTTTCTTGGTGTTCTTAATATTTTGCATCTGGTTTAAGATATCCTTTCTAATCCAAAAATCACAAAAATATTTATTCTAGTGACTATTGTTACCCAGAAGTTGAAAATTCTGTAGATATTCATTACCTTTACCATCTGTTTTTCTCTCACCCTTCTCCTCTCTGTCATCCTCAATCCACCCCTTCTTTTGCCTTCTGCGGGAGTTCCCCTACTCAATCTCCAGCTCATTAGTTCATTTTTCTATTGTATGCATTAACTGTACTGCATTACAGACTTTAAGTCATGTTCCATTTCTAGAAAGTATCTAGTACCTCTTTTCCTGCCATTGTTTGATGCTGGACTGGATGAAAGTACAGGAATGCTCAGGAACTCCCCAGGCTGTGGACCATCACATGTGGAAGACCTTCACCACAACCAGACTCCAGTTCTCCTTTCTCTTATCCCACCATGTCTGATTGACACATTCCTTCCCCCCAAGGAAGTGAGAGCTTAGGGAGAAGAAGGGGCACAGATTGAAAGTCTAGGACAGTCTTTGTCTTATTTGAGGCTCCAAGTCTTCCATTCTTTGTAAAATTTCAAACCTCCAACTCTCCTGATTCCATCAAGGTCCAAATACTTTTATTCTCTCCGAAGATTTCTCTGTTTTTTCTTAGCAGTTGAGTGGAATTTTTCATGGTAGTTGCTTTACACACTCCATAAAGAACAATAGCCAGAGAGCTATGCCGATCCGAAGCCAGGAGCCAGGAGTCTCTTCCTGGTCTCCCATGTGGGTGCAGGGGCCCAAGGACTTGGGCCATTCTCCACTGCCTTCCCGGGCCACAGCAGAGAGCTGGACTGGAAGAGGAGCAACCGGGACAGAATCCAGCGCCCCAACCGTGACTAGAACCTGGGGTGCCAGCGCTGCAGGAGGAGGATTAGCCTAGTGAGCTACGGCACAGGCCTGATAACTTATACTCTTGGCTCTAGTACCATTCAAAGAACCTCATTAGTACTTTTTTTCAATGAAAGTCTTAGGACATGTGTTTGTTATCAACTTTCAGGCAGATTAAGCAGTATCTATTATCATTCTCAATCTAATTGCAAAGAACAAATAAAATCTACAACTTTTCATATAACTGCTTTTTAAAAATTGTTTGAAATAATACTCAGATTTTAAAAAAATACTGGCTTTAATATAATTATAATCATATAATTTTCTTAGAATACAATTTAATTAATTCAAGAATGTACCCAGCAGGGAAGAACTTACTGAAAAGTAAATTTGTGATTCTTTACTGTATATATAACAAAAATCAAAAGATTTTTCTCTCTGTGGTAAATACAATTCATTCTATAAATATGGTCTTCTGAATGCCACACCCACACTTTAAATCTATAACCACACAGAGACCATAATATAAAACAGTTGGCCAGTGTAGACTTCTCATCCTGGAAAATCAATACAATTGTTGGTTAATATGCACGTGAGATTCTTCCGATTCTACAATTGTTCTACTGGCTTTCTCATCACTCTTGGAAATGATTTTAAATAAGCATATGTCACAGGTCTTCCATTAAGATTACTATGGACCTTGGCTTATAGGAAGCCATGGGTTTTAACTAAGACTTCATATTAGCTTTAGAACCACAAGGCAGAAGTGTACCAGAACTAATCCACCTCAATATATAAGTTTAATCTCAAAAATAGGCTCTGACAGCAACCATTCAAGCTGAGGGCTAACAACGTGGCTATAAATTGTTTCACCAGAACTCAGACAGACAATTTGGAGCGTAATTTTTCACAGAGTAAAGAAGAGGAAGTTCATTCAATTGCATCTGCTCTGAATATCCAATACATCTGAATCAGGAAAAGCAGCTGAGTAAGTTGAAAGTCCACCTAATTTTTGCTTTTTATTTTATGATATATTAATCACCTCTTATTAATTGCATTTTTATAATATTATGTTCCCTATGAACATATATTTCCTATAAAAAGGAATATAATTAGAGTCCTTACATTTTATTCAAAATTTTCAGACAAATTTAATTTTTTGTTCTTATCTGACAAGCACTTTTATTGAAGTTGCGGTTTATATTTCAGGTAATATAGTACAGAGACCTAGGAAAGCAATGTCAGGATTAATCAATTTTCAGTTCTGCTTTAAGATGGAATAAAACATTCCAAAGTGACACAAAGAAACCATATTTTATAGAAGGGGGAGAAGATCCAGATAGTTTTTGGGTTTTATCCTCATATCTTGTCAGATTTTCCAAGAATTCTTCCTTTAAACTAAAACAGATATGGGCTCCTTGGTACATATATTTGAATTCTGATAATTTTATTAAACAGGATTTTCTCCTTTTCATCCTTCACTGAGATGTCATTTCAGGCAGTTGTCTTTCTTAAATCTGTGTCTCTTCTTTAATTGGAAATTGTTTGTATCATATTATAATGGTGTTTTTATCAAAGCAAATGATAATTGCGTAATACAAGTAACAATCTCACAGTGTAAAATCTGTCTACGTCACAAGATATTTGCCAGATTTACCACTCAGAATAGAGATCATTCTTTTCCAAAAAGTTCAAAAATACAGTATGAAATATATATATATATATATATATATGTTAGGTATTGTGTTATTAGGCATATAGGTAAATGATCCAACAATGGTATAACATTTTATCATTTTAAAACTGCTAAATTACAATAAAGAACTAAGCACAATTTGAAGAGACTGCAAAGACTGTGGAAGAATGAAATTAAAAGATGTTTATTTTAGTGCAAAAAAAAAAAAAAAAGAAAAGAAACCCTGAAATCCATGTGTAGTTTCTTCGTAATACACACTTTCTTATTTGTTTTAATTTTTAAATAGCTTTTAACAGATTCAATGTTATTTCTAGATACAATCTAATTCATCATAATACATAGTTTCCATGAATTTTTTTTTTTTTTTTTTTTTGGACAGGCAGAGTTAGACAGTGAGACAGAGACAGAGAGAAAGGTCTTCCTTCCGTTGGTTTACTCCCCAAACGGCTGCTACGGCCAGCACGCTGTGCCAATCCGAAGCCAGGAGCCAGGTGCTTCCTCCTGGTCTCCCATGTGGGTGCAGGGCCCAAGCACGTGGGCGATCCCCCACTGCTTTCCCGGGCCACAGCAGAGAGCTGGACTGGAAGAGGATCAACTGGGACAGAACTGGGGTCCCAACTGGAACTAGAACCCAGGGTGCCAGTGCCACAGGTGTGGGATTAGCCAAGTGAGCCTATGTTAATTAACTTCTGTATGCCTATGTTAATTAACTTCTCCCAAACTGCTGTAAGTATAAAACTTTGAGTAACTATATGAATACTCATATAAATTGCTACAGCTGAGCTTATAAAAATCAAATCCAAAGAATGTTAACAGATTGTGAAAATTCAACTATATTTGCATGAAGTACATGTTATTTAAGTTTAAATTTTGAAATCTGAAAAGTTATTATTATGAATTCTTGAATGAAATATGAAATAAAATGTGGAAAACACTTAACACAGGTATTACAGAAAAAAGTTACTATCAAATCAATATCTTATATTAAACATATAGGTTTATTAAAAATGTAAAATAGTAAAAAATACAAAATTTTACATTCAACAATAATCATTTAACAATAATAAAACATTTTATAATGATAAGACACTTATATTACTCTTTTTAAAATTTCTTTCTCATTTATATACAAACTTAGCAATTACAAATATGTATAGGGTAAAGGGTGGGGTTTGAATGTGTGTAAATAATGTATGATAAATAAGGATAAGTGGCATATCTATCACAACAGATACTGGTCATTTCTTTAAGTTGGGAACATCTAAAATCCTTTCCATTAACTATACAGAAATATTCAATTAATGTGGTCAACCACATTTATTCTACTGTGCTACAAAACATTGGAAGCTATTCCTTCAACCCAGCTCCACATTTATACCCATTAACAATCCTCTGTCCATCTCTCCAACCATCATACCCTTCCCAAGCTTAGGAAATCACTATTTTCTACTCTGATCCTTTAAGTTTAACTTTAGCTTTCACATGTAAGTGAAACATGTGATGTTTGGATATTTGTCTTTTAGTACCTGACTTGGTTCACTTAAGATGGTGTCCTCCAGTTCAATCCACATTGCTACCGACAACAAAATTTTCTTCTTTTGTTAGGGCTGAATAATATCCCATTCTGTATAAATACAATACTTTTCCATTCTTCTGTCAATGAACACTTAGGTTGATTCCATATCATGGCTATTGTGAATAGTGTTGCAATAATTATGTGGGTATAGATGACTTTTTGACATACTAATTTAATTTTCTTTGTACTCACACTCAGTAATGGGATTGCTGGATCATATGGCACTCTTACTTCTAGGGTATTGTGTTAATGAAGAAAAGTCAATACTGTTTTCTGTAATAGCTATACTAATGTACATTCCCACTAACAGTCTGTGAGAGAGTTCTCCTTTCTCCAAATCCTCATCAATACTTGCTGGTTTTTGTCCTATGAATAGCAGACAATCTAACTGGAATTGGATGATATATCTTTGTGGTTTGGATGTGTACTTCCTTGATGACTAGTGATGTAGAGCATTTTACATATATGTGTTGGTCATTCATATATGATCTTTTAAGAAATGTTTATTCAGGTCCATCAGCCATTTTTAAATCAGATTTTTTTTAATATTACTGTTGTGTTGTTTGAGTTATTAATAAATTCTAGAAATTAATTTCTAGTCAGATGAATGGTTTGCAAATATTTTCTCCCATTCTGTATGTTGAGTTCCTCTGTTGATTTTCCTTTGCTGTACAGAAGCCTTTCACTTTTATGTAATTCCATTTATCAGTTTTTGCTTTAGTTCCATGCGCTCTTCTGGTCATATTCAAAAAATTTTTTCTCAGATCAATTTCCTGAGATTTTCCATTATTTTCTTCTAGAAGTTTCAAAGTATCAAATTTGATCCACTGTGAGTTAATTTTTATATACGATGAAGTATTGGAATCTATTTTCTTTCTTCTGCTTATAGATACCCAAGATTTCCCAGCACCATTTAGTGAAGAGAGTTTTCATTCTCTGATGTGTGTAATTGATGCCTTTATATAAAATGTCAGTTGGCTGTAAATACAAGGATTTATTTCTGTATTCCCTATTTTGTTCCATTGCTCTACATTTCTTTTTATACCAATACAATGCTGCTTTGCTTACTGTAGCTGTGTAGTATGCTTTTTAATTCATGCACTGTAAAACCTCCAGTTATTTTTCTTGATAAAGATTTCCTTGACCATTCAAGGTCTCTTGTCATTCCATAAGAAATCTGTGGTTGTTTTTTTCTAGTTCTGTGGTGGATGTCATGTGTATTTTGACAGGAATTGCATTGTATATGTAGATCCCTTTGAATTGTGTGGTCATTTTAATAATATTAATTCTTCCAATTTATAAACATGGAATGCATTTACATTTCTTTGTGCCCTTTTCAATTATTTTATCAGTGTTCATAATTTTTTCATTTCCTTAGTCAATTTTTTCCTAATCAATTTATTTCATATCCATTATGAATGGTATTCTTTCTTCATTTCTTTCTAAGCAATTTCATTATTGGTTTATAGAGTTTCTGCTTTTTAGATGTTGATTTCCTTGCTAAATTCATTTATCAGTTCTGACATTATTTTGGTGGAGTCTAGTTTTTTTTTTTTTTGTATAAAATCATGTCATCTGCAGACAGATTTTTGACCTTCTGCTTTCATATTTGGATGCCTTTCCTGACCTTCATTTGTCTAATTGCTTGTGGCTAAGATTTCCAATACTATCACATTGAATAACAATAAAAGTGGTTTAAGTGCATATTGCTTGCTCCTAGTTTTACAGGAACAAATTTAGCTTTTTTTATTCAGGCTGTGATATATTGTGTTGAGGTGCATTCCTTCTAATTTTGATGATTTTTTTTTATCATGAACTAATGTTATATCTTTGTGTCCATTGAGATGATCATGTGGTTTTCACCCTTCATGTTCTTGATGTGATGTATTACCTTTATCAATTTTTGTATGTTGAAGCATCCTTCTATCCCTGGAGTAAATCCTGAGATTATGAGGTATAATGATTTTATGTGATACTCAATTAAATTTGCAAGTATTTTGTTTAGAAAATGTGAATCTAGGGTTGTCAAGGATATAGGTCTGCAGTTTGTGTGTGTGTGTATGTGTGTGTAAGTGTGTGTTTGTGTGTGTCCTTGCCTGGTTTGGATATTAGGGTAATGCAAGTCTGTTGGATGAGTTTTGAAGAATTCCCTATCTTTCAATATTTCTTAAAAGTTTGAAAAGAATTGCTGTTCTATAAAAATTTGGAAAATTTGAAGAGTGAAGTTATGCTGTTTATTACTGGTTCAATATTTGTTACTGTTAGCCTGTCCAGGCTTTGTATGTCCTCATGGTTCAATCTTATTATGCTCTATGTGCCTGAAAACGTATCCATTTCTTCTAGCTTTTCCAATTTGTTGGTATGTAGTTGTTCATATTAGTCCCTAATAATCTTCTGTGTTTCTGTGGTATCAGTTCTTTTTTTATCTCTGATTTTATCTATTTGAACCTTTTCTCTATTTTTCTTGGTTAGTCTAGCTAACTATTTGTAACTTTTGTTTATCTTTAAAAAATATCTGCGGCCAGCATGCTGTGCCAATCCGAAGCCAGGAGCCTGGCGATTCCTCCTGGTCTCCCATGCGGGTGCAGGGCCCAAGCACTTGGGCCATCCTCCACTGCCTTCCTGGACCACAGCAGAGAGCTTGACTGGAAGAGGAGCAACAGGGACAGAATCCAGCGCCTCAACCAGGATAGAACCTGGGGTGCCAGTGCTGCAGGCGGAGGATTAGCCAAGTGAGCCGCGGCGCTGGCTGTATTGATTTTTAAATATCCATTTAAATGAATATTTAAAATTTCAAAATCCATTTTATTTATTTCTGTTCTGATTTTTGTTATTTCTTTCCATCTACCAATTTTGGATTCATTTTGCTCTTGCTTTTCTCATTCCCTGGGTTGAATTGTTAGGTTCCTTATCTAAAATATGTTATCTGCATACAGACACTGTTTAAAATTATTATCAATGCTATTTTTTTCTGTCGATGATGTGTCCCAAGGTGCTATGTGGATTTGCAGTGTTAGCTTTGGTTCCAGTGATCAATTTAGTGTAGTTCTTGTGTAAATTATTGGCTATAATCAATATTGGTGATGTCTGTGGGCATGTCTGTGGCCCAGGCTACAGGGGTCATGGTGCTACACCATGAGCTGGGATGCAGCTCTCAGATGGGGAAGGCTCATTGGCAGCTCTGAGCATGCTGCATGCAGCTGTGAATCTGGAGCACCCATCGGTTTCCACGGTTCATATCAAGGTGGAACTACTATAGTGGGCCCAGAAGGATGCTGTGTGACATGTTCAGCAGTGGTAAGGGGCACCTATCAGTGTCTGAGGGCTACACGTGCAACTTTATAGGACACCCAGCATGCAACCTGCTCAGGGAAGACTGTCCAGCTGCTTCCTATGGCTGGCAGTGCTTTAGCATGACCAAATGTCTGCTTCTCAGGGCCTCAGTGAGAACAGCTTTTATGAATGAGCTGCTCAGCTGTTTCTTGGGGACACACAAAGTGGGTATAGAAACCCAGTTGCTTCTAAGTCCTCAGTGAGCTGAGGCACCAAGCAGATGCTTAGTTGCTTCTTGGGGTTATGGGTGGTTGGGTGTGGACACTTGCGGTTTCTCTGGGCCTCTCTGAAGCAAGCTATTCTGTCTGTTGCTTATTTACTTCCTGCTAACAAGGGTGCATGCAGCCATCAATTGCTTCTAGGGCAGCAGGAGGGTGAGAGGGGCCTCTCGGTTGCTCCCTTAACCAAGAGTAGTTGAGCTGGGCTGCTTAACCACTTCTTCCATAGCAAGGTGAGAAGAGCTGCCCAACTTTTTTCAGAGGGTCCCTTATAGACCAAACTACCTAGAATATGCTGCCAAGGATCTTCCCAGTACTGTGGGAGGATGGACATATCATCTGTCTGCTTTGTAAGCCAGGATCATTGGTGCTGCTGGGACAGTGTCTGGGTGCTTTACAGGACCCTGGATGTGTGTAATCTTAGCATGGCTCTGTGAAGCAAGAGCCTGTGTAGGGAAGGCTACAATGTGGACTTGACTTCTCCACAGCAATTGTGTGATGTGGCAGCCCAGCAGATCTCTGAAATTGGCTCAGAGCCTAGAAGGGCTACAGAGTTTTCCAGAAGTAACTGTCTCAAGTGTTTATGACATGAGTAGGCACTGGCAGGGGTCCTCTGCTTACCTTGTCCCTGTTGAACAAAGTTCTTCTTGGTGTGGGGTTGATTTTAAGAGATGAAATGGCAGATGCTGCACATTTAATTTCCTTCTTTATAAAACCATTGGGTAACTATGTGCCCTGTGACTTCTGGGCTTGTGCTGAATTTTCTATCCCACTCCTCAGTGGATAGAGTATTCCTCTATGCAATACTGTCCAAGGTTGGGAGATAGCTAATAGAGGATGTGGTTCCCAAGGCTCAGTCCACAAGTACTAGCCTGGGGACAGGGGTCACGGGGCTGTGCCCAGCAATGGAATTCACTGTAGGAGACCTAGGATTAGGTTTCAAATCTAATTCTTGGATTTAATTGTCATTCCTCCTTCAGGCAGAAGGTGGCTGTTTCCATGCTGTGCTTTTTACTTTTAGAAGAAGGATGACATGAACAAGTCTTTCTTTCCTGCCTTCTTCAAAGCTTCTTTTCTTCATATCATAGTACTAAAACTAAGTACTGTGGTCTCTCCCATGGTTTCCCCAGTTCTTATAAGGGTAGATTAGGATGTGAATAGTTGGGGTCTCTGTGAAGAATTGATTGATAGAGGATCTCACTCGGTCACCATCTTGCTCCATCACCAATTGGCAAGTTTTTTTCTGTTGTTCTTTTTAAATGATTACTCATATTCTCCATAGTGTTATAGGACAGATATTAACATAGTTGGAGGGATTATGACTTGTGACACAGCTTCTTCAAAGGAATCAAGAGCCTCAAAACTAATTATACATTTTGACTAAAATTATACTTTTGGAAATTTCTCTATGGATATAATGCAGACAAATATGTTTTAAAGCACATAAGTCAGATTCATCTATTTTAAAAAAGGTGTCAACAGATAAAATATTCAACCAAGGGATTGTTTAAACTATGACATGTCTGAGGCTGGCGTGTAGGAGGAGAGAGAGAGAGATTGAACTATAGTCTGCTGCTTCGTTCCCCAAGTTCCTACATGAGCCACAACTTCACCAATACAAAATCAGGAGCCAGAAATCCAATCCAAAGATCCCTTGAGAGTGCATGTTATGCTCTAGCAAGAAGCTGGAACCAAGACTTCAGCCCAGGCATTCCAAAAAGGAAAGTAGGCATCCCAAGCAGCATCTACTGCTAGTCTAAATGTCTTACTGGAAATTCTGTTCCTATTTAGAGTTTGTATAATTTTTTCCCTTTTTGTGGGTGTGAAGAAAGCAATGGTAAGCAAATGATTCCATTTAGGGAATGGAAAGTAAAATGCTTAACTCTCTATTTCTAAGAAATAAATACATTGACATTACATGGTAAGGAAAATAAAACATCAAATATGATAGGTATAACCAAAATCAGTTCCAACTGACATGTTCCTACTGGCCAAAAGTAAAGAGTGAATATAGGGCAAGCATTGTAGTATAATGTGTTAAGCTGCTACCTCCAGTGCTAGCATTCCTTATGGATGCGAGTTTGAATCCTAGCTGTTCCACTTCCAATCTTGCTCCCTGTTAATGTGCGTCAGCAAGATGACCCATATGCTTGGGCCCCTATTACTCATGTGGAGGACCCATATGAAGCTTTTGGTTTGTTGGGGTCATTTGGGGAATGACCAGTGGTTGGAAGATCTCTCTATCTCTTCCTCTCTTTTTCTCTGTAACTCTCTGCCTTTCAATAAATAAAATAAATCTTTTTAAAAAGTCTGAACACAGCCAGTTATCCATATAACAACTGGTCTAGCACACAATCCTATGTGTATATGGTTCCTTCATGAAAGTCAGCTGAATACTCTCTACTGAGTGGCCTCTTTAAGTTCTGTCATAAGAGCAGGGTCCCCTATTTCAAAATCCCTAAGGAAGGGAAACTGTGGCCATAGCCAAATCGGTGGCTAGGAACTTACTTAATATAAAGTGAAGCTGAAAATCAAAACACAAGCTTCTATTGGTGATATATGGATTAGTCCACCAATTTATTGATGAAAGAAAGAGAACCAACACTTGAACTACCCTTATACACATGTGCTATGCATTGCTAAGGAGTTTAATATTCAGCTTGTACATAAGTTTTCTAGCACTCCCTAACTTTTTAGTCTTTTGTTTCTTTACCAATAAATATGTTGAGTATGTATTATGTCCTTTATTTTGCATATGTGGAAATTTAGGCTTAGTGAGTTTAAGTGACTCAAGCACTAGCTAATAAACACAAGAGCAAGCAAACAAGGCGATGCCTTGTTTCTTGGATTTCTCCTGACTCTATCATACTAGATGTGTAGGTCAATTTTACCGGGCTCACAGATTGTATTTTAGCTCCTCGGTTCACATTTTGAAGAAGTGACCACATTCCTATATATCTAAAATTCCAATGCTCAGACAATTTGGTACAGTATAGTTCAGTTAAATATAGATGTCCATTCTCTGTTGTGATTGCTCAGTAATACTAAACTCTTCACAGAGTCTTTTATTCATGTTCATTCTAGGGAATTTGTGTGCAATTGCTTTCTTCTTGAAAGGGGTACACAGGTCACTAACAATCTGGGAGAATAAAATGAAATCACAAGGCCAAAAAACAATGCCTCACCAAAAGCAAATAAGCACTGAAGACATTTACAGAATGACAGCTCTGATCCCAGCCATATGCATTCATTTACAAACAGTTCATTTTCTTTTCAGGTAATTTCACAGTTTTGTCCCACATTATTTGTATATAATAACTTTCATCTCTTCAACTATCAGGGCTGCCTAGGGCTATTTGAATGTTTATCATTCATTGGCTATACAAAATTATCAGCTTAAGAATTAGCGTGCTAATAGATTTATTGAATTTCAAGTTCCAGCTTTGTTGCCTAGCAGGTCCAGATCAAATGATTTCACAGGCCTTATACAGTCCATGGGCTCAACGTTCCCCACCCCTGAAGTAAGGAAAGAATTTATTATTTTTCCTAAAAATGAACAGAAAATGACTTCAAATTTCCACTTCTAGAAAGACTATCATGAAGCAGCAGCTTTTTCAGTTTCCACTCATGGCTGTTGTGTTGGTCTTAGGTTCATTTTCCAGCCCCAGAAACATTCTAAGTTCCATAGTATATAGACCATCTTTCTTAGTTCTGACTTGAAACACTATATTATGATTGACTGGAGTTTTCTAATTGAAGGCAGAATTATGTATTAGAATTAGAAACAATGTGTAGGAGTTTTCTATACATTCATTTCATCTTTAATAATCTATTTCTTCCTGTCCATTTGAAAATAATGTGTCATATTTTAATGTTCTACTTTTTAAATAACTGAATTAAACCCACTAGGAGAGATAAACATGAGCATTTGATGTTCAGTTTGAATGAACTTCATGTGAAGATATCAAAATATTTTCAGAGTACTTTGAATATAATGACGACGGATAGTTTAGAAGTAAGAAGATTTTAAAATATGATTCAGATAGTCTGACAAGTTATTTCATTCATTATAAATGGGGCAGAATTTCTATTAGAATAATTCATCTCAAAATAAGGCTTGAGAACACCTTCCAAGATCTGCAGAGTCTCGATGAGAATACTTTTTATTAGCTTTCATGATGATAATCATCTAAAAATAATTCATTCACATTCTGGATTGCCTGGTGGTCCTACTGATAATCAAATACAGCGAGGAGATTTCAGCACTTGAGTTTCTTAAATTATTGAGTCCCCAACTGAGTGAACAAATCTTTTCCAACACTTTGATGTAGAAATAAAAAGGTATTAGATGAACTGAGTTGTCCTGCAGTTCATGATAAATTTGAACAACAGTGACAACAATAAAATATGTCCTATGACAGCATGGTTATATTCATGTTTGAAGGACTCGATTGCATTGCTCCTATTTTTGTATTGCCAGTTAGTGATAAACATGCAATAAAATTTTTCTTTTCCAAGAAAAATAAGCAACAGACACCCATTTAATTCAGATTTAGCAATACTATAACATTCATGTGAATAGGACAGCATTACAGAATTTTCAGGTGATAGCTCATTCCAGGGATGGGGAAGTGTTTTTTCTGCCAAGGGCTATATGGATATTTATAACATCATTCACAGGCCATGTAACATTATCAACTGAAAAATTAGCCTGCAGTAGATTTGTTGAATTTTAAATCCAACCTGTGGTTGCCATGGCAGGATCGGGTACTAGGGACATCTTCTGCTGCTCTCCCAGGTGCATTATCAAGGTACTGGATCGAAAGTGGAGCAGTCAGGAGTCTACCCACCACTCCAATACTGGATACCAGTATTACAAGCAGTGGCTTACCCTGCTACAACACAACACTAGCTCTTTATTCAGTAATATTCTAAGAGAGCATATAAAATATATAATCACAGATATTTTGATGTTATGGGAATTTCATTTATCATTTACCTTCCTGATAAAGCTTTAAAAGCTAGTCATTTGTTTCAGAGAAATATTCATTTGAATATGGTGGGGTTGGCGCAGGCATTGGTGTAGTGGTTAAGACACCTCTTCAGACTCCGGCATCCCATATCAGAGTGCCTGACGTTGAGTCCCAGCCTGGTGTCCTTTATAGTTTCCTGCTAATGCACAGCCTGGGAGTCAGCAGATGATGGCTCAAGTACTTGGGTCTCTGCCACACACATAGAAAACCTGGATTGAGTTCCAAGCTTTTGGCATCTGCCTAGCCCAGCCCTGGTCGCTGCAAGCATTTGAGTAGTGAACTGACAAATGGAAGTTCTCTCTCTTTCTTTCCCTTTGAAATAAAAAAGATTTGATACATAATATTGGGTAGAGACCAGGTGTTCATATTTGATCTTTTCAAGTTAGTAGAGATGAATTATTATGTCTATGTTGATAAAGACACAAAATTTCTAAGTCTTCTGGACACTGCTTCCTTAGCAAACAAGATCTTACCATTTTCCTGAATAGGGTGCCAGCAGAAGGCTCCTCCAAGTTACTTGCTCCTCATGTAAACAACAACAACAAATGTTTGTCTGTAGATTTGTGATTCTCAGTTGGGGATGACTTTCTCATGTGAGTGACCTATGGTTATCTCTGAAGATATTTTTAGTTGTAACCAACTGAGGCTACGCTATAGCAGAGTGCTGTTAGTGTCTAGTAGGCAAAGGCTGGGGTAATGGCAAACATCCTACTAAGTGCAGGACAACCCCCTCACAACAAAGAACTGTCTCTCTCCACATGTTAATAATGCCAAGATTGAGAAACCCTGCTGTAAGCTGTAAGTTATCATTCCGTTTTACATCAGGCCTATCATAAATTAAAGCACAGCTTTTTCTGCTTCTTCTCCCCCCAGATCATGAGCTTTTATTAACCAGGATAACTTTTCTTCCTTTTAATTCTTCCATTGTGCTCTATCATTTCAAATATGTAAAGAACTGAAATCATTATAGCGCTAACGTGGGAAACTGTTTATATTATTTGGAAAATGTAATTTCATTACAGGATCTGATTAGTGACATTTATTTATGAAAATACATATATATATATAATTTAAATTATTGTAAGTACCCATCTATGTTTTTTTAACTTATATGAGGAAACCAATGTGATATATTCCTTATTCTATGTTCATTTTTCAGTATATATAAATTAGGATGGTTTAGAGTCCTAGAATGGATAAGTTGGAAGTATTCAAGATTGAGAGAGGTTTGGTGTTGATGTTAAAAATGTGTTGCACATGCTTATGTCTGTTTTCAGGTTTGTTCAACATGATTTCTCTTTTGTCTCTTAAATTGGACAAATCACTGTTGCTTAGAGCTAACTAATTTTTCATTAATGTTTCCATTTTCTGAAGGAGTTCCAGATCAATATCTAAGTAAACCTTAATGGAGACATGTTGGTGGCTCTATCACTATTCTTGCAGGATTGCAGCACCACCTACAGGGTTCCACACAAATACCACTTGGCCAACTGGCCTTCCAGCAAACATTGATACCCATAGCACAAAGGAGAAATGAGAAAGTATAGTAAACTAAATAAAACAAATAATTAACAAAAAAAAAATCCAAAGGTAATGCTCACATTGCATCATATGAGCTTTACTTTTGAGAGAAAGTAATTTCTTGATTTTCAACTCCATAAGGAAATATGTCTTCCAAAATCTGTATTCTTTTAACAAAAAATTACATCTTTAGCATATGAAAATAATGCCTTTATTTAAAAGAAAAGTATGTTGAAAAGTATTAAGTGATACATTTTTAAATTTGAAAAATCAAAGTAAAACTGCTGATGCAATAGGCCTGGAATTATTAAAAAAAAATCAAATCATTACACTAAAATAAAAGCAAAAATTAATTGGAAGATGTTTTCATTTCCTTTTTCCTATTCTTTTAAGAAATAGTTTATTTAGGGGCAGGCATTTGACTCAGAGGTTAGGACATCACGTGGAATGCCCACATCTTGTAATGGACTTCATGTATCAGTACTCCTGAGTCCAGCTTCCTGCTAATGTGTCTTCTGGGGAGCAGCAGGTAATGACTCAAAGTTAGGTCCACATCACTGCACGGGAGACCTGGATTGAATGCCCAGCTCCTGACTTTGGCCTGGTCCAGCCCCCAAGCGTGGTAGACATTTGGGGAGTTGGGGAATGAGTGTTTCTCTCTCTCTCTCAAATAAAATTATTATTATTTTTTTAAAAAAAGGAGAAAGTCAAAGTCAGATTTTTTTTTCTTTTTTTTTTCAAAGTCAGATTTAATGAATAAATTAATGTTGTAGAAACAAAGTGTCTTGCTGGGGGACTGAGTATGGAGGGGAGAAAAACTACAAAAGGAAACCTACACTTATTCAGTAAGGAAGAAGCAAACATTCAACAATCAGCTAATTGTCTCCCATGGAAGGGACGTGTAACTCCTGAAGGTCCGTTTTTATACCAGCAAGACAGGTAAACTTCAGTAATTGGATCGTTAAAATCTCTCTGCCAACTCTGTATGTGCCATGCGGTCACGCTTTTTGATGAAGTGGAAGAGGGCAACACCATTCATCTTTTTCACTAATAGGGTGTTCCTGGGTTCCTTTTAGTACTTTTATGTAACATGAAATAAAACCAGCCCTTGTCTGTTCCTATTAGGGCAAAAAAAGTAGGAGGAGCAGAAGGTATATTTAGAGTGAAGACTAGTCAAGCAAATTAAATCAGACCATTAAGGCTAATGGCATTTGAGATACCAAGGGGGCAATTATTAGTCAAAATAATGACCTTCAATCCAACATCAAGGAAACGTGTAATAGCAGAACTAACTTCTCCTGCTTTCTCTCCCTCTTTCTTTCTCTCTCTCTTACTTTTTCTCCCTCCTTCCCTGAGATTAACAACAGAAGGATAGAAAAAAACTGCAAGTCTTAGGGGTCAGTAATCAATTACAATGGCCTTGCTGCATACTTACATAACTTAAATATATATGTTTTTCCAATACTATTAATTTTCTTTGTAAAGATTAAAATAGCACATCAAAAGTTAGCCATATGGAGACCTCTAAGAATCAGGTAAAATGGCCTCATAAAAATTGACCCGAAGGGGTTTTTCTAACTGTTTATAGCCAGAAAGACTCACACTGGCTATAATAGAAAAAAGTTATTGTAGGTAGTGCCGTGAAATTAATTCTAGAAACACAATGCCTTTCAATGGGTGACCCCAGTTTTAAAAGATTTGGGAAAACCCTGTTGAACATGGTGGTGGGAATGGGAGAGGGAAGAGATGTATAATTTGGGACATGCTCAGGCTGACTTGCCCCAAGTGGTGGAGTTGGAAGCATACCAGGGGATTCCAATTCAATCCCATCGAGGTGGCATGTACCAATGCCATCTCACTGTTCCAGGTGATCAGTTTCAGTTCACAGTTGGTCATGGTGAAGGAACTGGGAGTCAAAGGGAGCACATAGACAAGTCTAGTACCTGCTAACGCTAACTGATGGAGTAAATAAAGGGGAGAGTGATCCAACATGGGAAGTGAGATACTCAGCAGACTCATAGAATGGCAGATGTCCTAAATAGCACTCTGGCCTCAGAATCAGCCCTAAAGGCATTCGGAGCTGGCTGAAAAGCTCATGAGAGTATTTCAGGCATGGAAAGCCAAGACACTCTGGCAAAAGATCTCTGCGAGTGAGATCCCAGTGGAAAGAACAGGCCATCAAAGAAGGAGGTACCTTTCTCTGAAGGGAGGAGAGAACCTCCACTTTGACTATGAGCTTGTCTAAACAAGATAAGAATCGGAGAACTCAGAGGGCTTCCATAGCCTTGGAAACTCATGACTGGAGCATAGGGAGATTACTGATGCCATAGACAGGAGTGTCAATTGGTAAAGTCAACAACAGGAGTCACTGTGCACTTACTCCTCATGTAGGATCTCTATCCTTAATGTGCTGTACATTGAGATTTAATGCTATAACGAGTACTCAAACAATATATTTCACTTTGTGTTTCTATGGGGGTGCAAACTGTTGAAATCCTTACTTAATGCATACTAAACTGATCCTCTGTAAAAAAAAAAAAAAAAAAAAAAAAAAAAAAAAAAAAAAAAAAGAAATTATCAATTCCCAACTTGACTCTCACTGGGATTAAACATGACAATAGGTCTGCTCTGATTTCATCATCATTTTAAAAAATCATCTATTATTTTTCACTTTATGTTTCTGTGTGGGAGCAAACTGTTGAAATCCATACTTAATGTATACTAAGCTGATCTTCTGTATATTAAGATAATCAAAAATGAATCTTGATGTGAATGGAAGGGGAGAGGGAGTGGGAAAGGGGAGGGTTGTGGGTGGGAGGGACGGTATGGGGGGAAAGCCATTGTAATCCATAAGTCGTACTTTGGAAATTTATATTCATTAAATAAAAGTTTAAAAAAAAAAAAAAGATTTGGGAAAAACCTTACCCTTTCTCCATTCCATTCCTCTGGAATTGAGTCTATAAGGCAGATTGGTTTGTCCAGTAGAAGTAGATTTATGGCCTCACCTTTGCAAAATTGAAATCTACCCATAGATGCATTCTTTTGGTTTATTTTTATACAATTAAGAGTATATATTTTTATACAACTCAAGTATAGTGAATATAAAAACCAATCCAGTGAATGAAATTATCTTCCTCTTATACAAATTACTTTGGTAACCTCAGTATCTATTTTATGTCATGCTGAATTATGGCTCACAATATAGATTTAATGTACAATATCTATATGATGACATTACTATACAACAAGCAGAAATTTTTTCTCTCTCTCCACTTTAGATCAATTTTGAAGTTAGATTATCTAAATAATACTATTAAAAGGGGGCCAGCGCCATGGCTCACTTGGTTAATCCTCCGCCTGCGGCGCTGACATCCCATATGTGCGCTGGGTTCTAGTCTCGGTTGCTCCTCTTCCAGTTCAGCTCTCTGCTGTGGCCTGGGAAGGCAGTGGAGGAAGGCCCAAGTGCTTGGGTCCTGTACCCGCATGGGAGACCAGGAGGAAGCACCTGGCTCCTGGCTTCAGATCGGCGCAGCACCGGCTGTAGTGGCCATTTGGGGGGTGAACCAATGAAAGGAAGACCTTTCTCTATGTCTCTCCCTCTCACTGTCTGTAACTCTACCTCTCAAATAAATAAATAAAATATTTTAAAAATACTATTAAAAGAATGTAGCATTCATTTTATGCATTTTCTTTAAAGTTATGTAGATCTATATAATGTTTTATATGATTGGGAGGTGCCTATATCTTATAAAAAGGAAATGTAGCCAGGATGAAAATCAACATAAATAACTATTAATCAGCCTTGCTCAAGATCAAATTTAACTTTTCAAATAATTTACACAACATTTACAGAAAGTAAGATATCACATTGATAAATGACTTGGAATATTTTAGAAGTTATGTCCCGAATTCTGAAACACTGTTGAAGGGAAAAATGCTATTAGATGTTTGATGTTGCACCTGGGACTGCTTTACTATCACTTAACATCTTATCCTAAAATGTGGTTCTGAAGAAAGATGTGTTTCAGTTTACTTCCTGGATCTCTTCTTTAAGATAAATTTTTAAAATCCACAGTCAAGTATTATTTTATTAAATTTTCTTTGATTTGTTCCTCTAAAAATGAATTTAGAAATTCTCTTCTGTAAACATGTTGAGCCATAAATTGCTTTAAATAATATAGGAACAGGAGGAGCCCTTGTTTACTTAGCAACAAAATAATTTTCTAGTAAAAAGATTTCATTTTATTGATATTCGTCTAAATGAGAACTAGTCTAGAGACTAAAGACAGCACAATCTCTTGGCTGAGTTTCAGTCTTGGATATGTTATCATTTCATTGATGACTCAGGAGAATTCTTTATACTCTGAGTGACAGTTTCCCTTTCTTAAAAATGGTAATATTGGCCAGCACCACGGCTCACTAGGCTAATCCTCTGCCTGTGGCGTTAGCACTCCGTATTCTAGTCCCGGTTGGGGCACCGGATTCTGTACCGGTTGCTATGAAATGGCACATGTGAAAGTCCTCCTGCAAGCCAATGCTGCTTGGTTGAACCATTATGTTAGTTTTCAAGGTTACTTAATGCTGTGGGTTCAAACTCCAATATCACAGTGACCGAGTTTAAAAAAATGTGTTTCTTGGTCTTTTAATGTACCTTGGCCTGCTGGATCTCCAAGGTAGCCCCGTACAAGGCTCATACATGGATCTACACAGCTTCCTTCTTCTACCATAAAATCTGGCCTTCATGGCCGGCGCTGCGGCTCACTTGGCTAATCCTCTGCCTGCAGCGCTGGCACCCTGGGGTTCTAGTCCTGGTTGGGGCGCCAGGTTCTAGTCCTGGTTGCTCCTCTTCCAGTCCAGCTCCTTGCTGTGGCCCGGGAAGGCAGTGGAGGATGGCTCAAGTGCTTGGGTGCCCTCACCCGCATGGGAGACCAGGAGGAAGCACCTGGCTCCTGGTTTTCGATCGGTGCAGTGCAACGGCCATAGTGGCCATTTGGGGGGTGAACCAACAGAAAAAGAAAGACCTTCCTCTTTGTCTCTCTCACTCTGTCTAACTCTGCCTGTCAAAAAAAAAAAAAAAATCTGGCCTTCAGAAATAAAGTCAAGGAAGAGAGAGTGGGAAGAACTCACACATGCCTTGAAGTAATTTGGGCTGAGAGTGAAAGAAATCACTCTACACTCAGGCAGGTGAATGGCCACAGTAAACTATAAGGGAGTGGAAAATGGACATTAGCAGTGAAGTCTTTTGTCTGCCACGTTACATACGCAAAAAGAAAATCAAAAATAATTAATGTATTTTGTATTAACAGTTAATATCTACATTTAAACAGTATTTGATGCTAACTTCTAACAATCTTAACAGCATGAAGAGTGAGATAGCATGTTTTTCATGTATTCTGTTTTTTAAATTATTTTCTTTCATATTATTTTATATATATCCAGTTTTAAAATATGAGTACCCATTAAAATATGTTCTGTAACAGTTTTGGACTTTGCTTTATTGTACCGTTCTGAAAATGAGTTATATGTTTCAAGATGGATTGACATAGCAGGATTACTGGTAGTATTTGGACTAAACCCTTTCGTAAGAATATTAAAAGTATCTAGTAGTGATGGTGATGCTGCAGTTTGTCAAAAAAGTATAGTCATGCATCATTGCAAATCTAGGAAATATTTCTCAGGGAACACAGAGGAGGGCATTTTGAAAATTAGAAGTGTGTCCCCTTATAAGAGAGAAAAATAGTTGGGAGTTGACATTTAACCTGGAGATTAAGATACCTGTGTTCCACATCAAAGCATCTGGATTTGACTCCTGGCCCTGGCTTCTGAATCCAGCTTCCTGCTAATGCAGACACTGGGGGGTTGCGGTGATGACTCCAACAGTTGCATCCTTGCTTTTGACACCAGCCCTCAGCCTAGCCAACGCTGTTCCCAGCATATGGGGAGGTCATCAGTGGATAAGATCTATCTTCCTCTTTCTAGGTCTTTCAAACAAACTGGTAATTTCTTTTAAAAAATTTCAAGTTAGGTTACTCTGAGGCCTTGGACATGATGATTCTTGGGTAGTAGAGAAAT
This sequence comes from Oryctolagus cuniculus, assembly GCF_964237555.1. Lineage (NCBI taxonomy): Eukaryota > Metazoa > Chordata > Mammalia > Lagomorpha > Leporidae > Oryctolagus > Oryctolagus cuniculus. The sequence continues at coordinate 58,736,666 of NC_091436.1, forward strand.
ATGTACTCAGGTACTAAAACTGCCTCATGATTATTAACAATGGCATAAATGTTTCAAGAAAGCAAACATCCAGTGTCCTAATAGTTGGGTTAGAGTCATTATGATATAAGAATTTCATGGAGCACTAACACAGTTTAAGACAAAAATTGATCTCTGTGATTTGTTGATTAAGCAAAATTTAAGTATTGGAGCTCTTTCAGTTGACCTTGTATATGAAGCGTCCACAAAGTTGGTCTGACCTAGACGATAGCCTGTGTATTTTGAGCTATCTGCTGTTGTGCTGGCATTTCATCTTTAATTGGGAAGACACTTCTCAGGGCAAAAATTATTTCTTCATGTGTGTAATTTTCTCTGGCATGTGAGAATGTTTATTCCTTTGGTTTGTGAGCAGAGCATTTCAAAAAGGAAACTTCAATTAATCAACATTATTTGTACTGACTGACAAATGTGCAATTTAGCTTAACTTTTTCATTGAAAAAATAAGTATTTTGAAACTAAGTTTTGTCTGTTACAGTCATCGGCTGTATTATAAACCCTCAAAGTCAAACCTACTGATACCTCTATCTGCATGTCTAGGCCTACCTCTTAAAGAAGTACAACATGCAATAAATGTAATTTTCACTTTAGTGTCTATAGGGATAAGTAAGGTACACAGCTTCATCCTTTACAGAGAACAACATCTTACACAAGATATGATTAGGAATATTTCTGGAATCTAGAAGATGCTACGACATTTCTTACTTTCCCCAGTTGGCTGTTCAGTGGCTTTACCAAGGTCCCTGCACATCAACATACAAAATGTCCTTCTTATTCTTATTTTCTTCCTCTTATTTTACAACATCTTCCCTCCTTCTTCCTCCCCTCCTGTCTACATACAAACACACACCTATCTGGATTCTTGGCTTCCTATGAGCATCACTGTCACCAAGACGCTGCTTACTACACTAGCAAGATAAGTCCTGCTTTGCTCTTGTATACATTTTGCCTTAGAATGAAATAAATATAACCTAAACCTTTGGCCTTCCTAATATGGAATGCTTCTGTTAGCATTATTCTGAGGCACTGTCACACTAAAACCTATCCTTATGTCTCAGGACATTGAGAAAACAAATTGACCACTACCAAGTCCTTTAACTGAAGTGTGCTGGAGAAACAGTATGAAGAAGAAAGGAAACTGACTCATAGTCCATCTCCGCTCACTAACTGCCAGTGAGTTTAGGTTTTAGAATGGAGTCACTTTCAAAGACCTAAGAGTTATGGACCTAAATATCTGGAAGTGGCTTAAAGTAAACACTACTTTATCTTCTGTTCTTTGTAAGTCAGAAATTTGGGAGGACTTAACCGAGCCATCCTTACATTCTTTATGGCAATCCTGAGTGACACAGTATTTAGCTAACACAGGCCTTGTCTGCAGTGCACAGCATGTCTATTCATTCAGTGGAGATGAGAGGAAAGCCAGGATCAGCTGAGAATGTCAGCTGGCACCCCCATACATGACCTTCTTGGGTGGTAATCTCAGGGTACTTTGGCTTCCTAACATACATGCCAAGATTCCCAAAGCAAATACTATAAGACCAAGGTGGAAGCTTCAGGGCTTCATCTCTAACAGCCACAGAGGTCTCAGAACATCGTATCTGCTATACTTTATTTGTCAAAGATACAATCAAAGTCAGGTCAGATTCAAGGGGAGGGAAATTAGATATCATTTCTGGTTTTTTTTTAAACATTTATTTATTTACTTTGAAAGTGAGAGTTATAGAGAGAGGAGTAGAAACAGAGACAGAGAGAAAGAGAGAGATACTCCTTCCACCGGTTCACTCCTCAGGTGACTGCAACAGCCAGCACTGGGTCAGGCTGAAGCCAAGAGCCAAAGAGCTTATTCTGCATCTCCCACATGAGTGGCAGGGGCCCAAACACTTGAACCATATTCCACCTTTTCCCAGGCCATAAGCAGGGAGCCAAATCACAAGTGGAGTAGCCAGGATACAAACTGGTGCCCATATGTGATGCCTGTGTTGTAGGCAGGGGCTTTACCCACTAAACCACAATGTCAACCCCTAGATATCATTTCTTGATTGGAAGAGTAGCAAAGAATTTGCAACTAATATTTAATCTATGACATTCACTATTTTCAAGTTGATTCTTAATTATGCTGAACTATGGTTCCCTTTGTTCTTCCTTCCTAACCCATTCATAAAAATGGTAGGAGCTATCTTTTAAAAGAAGATACACACTAACCCTCTATGGATTTGCTCCATGGTTTTAATTAGCTTTCACTTCACACCCATAAAGCACACATATTTATTCTGAAAATCAAAGGAACTTAGGGGCTGTTCTAGAATCTATATGTAAGTAATACTAATAAAGCTATCTGTCACATAAACAATGAGGTAAGATGTATCTGGATCTGTTTCTAAATGGAATGGGAAATTATATTTTGCCATTATTACCTACAATCTAGAGTTTAATTTATTGTAATATAAAGGGACAGGGCAAAGCATGATTCCTTTGAGGTGAAGGACAACGGCAAAAATACTTGAGGAAGGTGTCTAAGGTAATTCAAAATGTGGAGGTATGTTCAGAAGTCAAAATCATGAATATACACAAGCACACAGCCACAGTGCTTACTTGGATTTTTTGCTTTCAGACATGGATACCATGCATTCACTTGTGTACATCATACACACTGGTAAGCTATTCACAAGATACAAAAACTAATTTGCAACCAGAAAGGACTTCTCTGTTTACAGAGGGCCAAAGAAAGTAAAGCATGTTCTCTTTCGATGTCATTTGAAAATGAGCAATTTGTCTACCTACAGGCTGTATTATGTAAAAGGCAGTATCAGAGGGTGTGCATCTGAGTTTTAAACATCATCCTAATCTGCTTTACACAGATCCCACTTCCAATAATTACTGTGTCACTGGAATTAACAATGGACCATGTTTCTCAATGCACATACACCTCAACGGATTCTAAAAGAGCTTACTGGACAATGCCGGGGGTGGGAGCCATTTGCCTCCTCTGCCCTCCCCCTGGAATAAAACCAGCAATAGAGCCTATGGTTGGGCTCATGCTGACTTCAACTTTTACATTTTCAAATCTCAGTCAATACTGGAATGTATCTTAACCCTGAGTTTTATTTCAGGGCCATTATGCACTCCTGTGCATAAAAAGGAGTGCTATCTGTGGTAGGATTTTTAGCATTCAAGCTAAACCTTAACACCTCCCATAGAAAATATCCTTCTCTTAGACTGCTAAATGCCAGGAAGGCTGCTTGATAGTTATTTCACCTCTGTAGGAAAACTCATTATGAAGTCATTAGAGAGATCAACAGTTGATCTGACTTCATTTTTTATGGACTCGGGACAAATCAACATGAAAACTTGATTTGTACCACCTTGCTCCAGGGCTGCCTTGGGTTTAAGGTGCCAGGTGGCCTAGTGAGGTCCATCCCCAGGGCATCTGCACTTCAAGGCCAGGTCTGTGCCCATCAGTGAGCCTGGCACTGGGTGGTTGGAGTAAAGTTGCTGTGGCTGCCAGAGCCACCTGTCACTGTGCTAAAGGAACTTCTTTTGTTGTTGTTGTTGTTGATTTTTATTTGACAGGCAGAGTTAGACAGTGAGAGAGAGAGACAGAGAGAAAGGTCTTCCTTTTCCTTTGGTTTACCCCCCAAATGGCTGCTACGGCGAGCGCGCTGGGCCAATCCGAAGCCAGGAGCCAGGTGCTTCCTCCTGATCTCCCATGCGGGTACAGGGCCCAAGCACTTGGGCCATCCTCCATTGCCTTCCCCGGCCACAGCAGGGAACTTCTTTTGTATACACTTGATAGCCTCCAGCCTTCAACAAGGTCTTTATGTAAGTCTGAGTAGAGCAATAATGAAGGAATGCAAGAAGCCTTTTAACTATACTTTCAGTCTAAATTTTGTATTTTAAAAATCATTCCTTCCCAAATACCTGTCCCTGATTGTTATTTGGTGATCTAGTTAATGAGGAGTCTGAACTTATTCAGTAAAATCAACTAGTCTCTGAGATAATGAAATGTAGCTGTCCTAAAATGTTAGTGGCAATGTCACTCTTCATTCATTTTCTTTAGTGGATCAAGATTTACATAGAAGGGTTGTAGTTCTCTCCGTGGTGCCAGAGATTAGTTTCACAGTTTTGCCAGGTTTAGCAAATTAAAAACAGAACAGGATGAATAATTAAATTTTAAGTTTTGGTAAACAATGAAATGTTTAGTATAGATATGTCTTTTCGCAGTACTTTGGACATACTTATACTAAAAAAATCATTGTTTATTAGAAACAAATTTAGCCAGATATGCTGTATTTTATATGATAAATCTTTGTTTATGTGTTGCATTTCTATAATTTAACATGGAAATCTCTTTTGAATTAAATGGAGGAAAAACATCCAAAAGGAGAAAAGTTTGTAAGTCAATATGACAGTTGCTATGTGTAAACAATTCTTAAAACACACTAAAATTTTTGAGTTTCATGTTGCTTTGATTATCTCTTCTGTCTTCAATCAATATCAACAGTGTTGGCTGGAATGCAAATGGTAGTTCTGTGGCCTGAATATTTTATAACACAATCAAGAATTGGGGTAGTAAATTAGCAAAAAATGGTTCCTAGATGCAAGACCCTTTTTTTTCTACTGAAATCATTTTTTTAATTCTAAATTAACACAAAGATTCTAAGAAAATAAAGCAAATGACAGAGAAGCAGAAGAATCATTAGGTTGTTGGGCACTGTTTTTATACAGGTCAGTGATGAGAAAAGTCAGACTGAGTATTTATTCAACATTTCAGTACTGTCACAGAATACTAAAAACAGATAATTCCTAAACCCCACTCCACAGTCTATAATAACATGTATTAAAATGAATGCTTTCCTTATAAAGAATGATAACTGAACAAATAGTAGGCTACTATATATTTTATATATTATAGGTATGTATATATGTATATGTTACAGATGAATACATATATGTGTATATGTGTATACATACACAAAGTGCATGTAGACACAAAGTCACCTCTCAAAGAATATTATTTTGTCATAATTTTATATATGGACCTACATTTAATGTTGATAAATGCAATAGAAACAACAAAAAACTTAATGTTATGTATATGAAGGATTCTCAATTCTCTATATATATGTCAGCTTTTTAAATAATTACACATTAAATCAGTATTTAAATGCTTTCTATGTTCAAGTCACTACATCTACTTACCCATGAAATATAAAGTTATTGATATTTTATTCTTTTTCTTCCTTTTAGCAAATCTATCAATTTATTGGAAAAGTTAATTGCATTTTAATATTTTAAATATAAAAAGGATTTTATCTATTTATTTAAATGAGACAAAGAAACACAGACCTTCAGAGAAAAGTCTTATCTGAGGTATCATTTCTCAAATTTCCAAAATAGCCCTTGGCTGGGGCCAAAGCTGGAGGGAATAAATGCAGGTCTCCCACATGGGTGGCAGGAACATAATCATTTCAGCCATCACCTATTGCCTCCCCAGGTAAGTGTTCACCAGAAGCTGGAATCAGGAGCAGAGCTGGGACTCAGACCTAGACACTCTGATATGCAATGTGGGCATCCCAATCAGACATTAACTGCTCAAACATCAATCCTAGAACTGGTTTTTTACAAATGTAGTTAATATTGTGGAAATAGTCAAAGGAACTCATTTGAAACAAGTTCCAGACACATCATCTGAATGGATTGATTTAAAAAGACATATATATATATATATACACACACACACATATAAAAACAAAATAATAGTATTAGTAGTATGAGAAAAAAGCATTACACTACATAAGATAATGCATAATCTTAGAAGCAACCATTTGAAAACAACAAGAACAAAAAACTGTTCATATTGAATTTTCAGAGTTCTGTTATAGCATTGAGTAAATTTTCATTCTTGCTACATTAATAAAAGTTTATTTTGAGAATATTCTGGAATTCTAGCTTCATGAACCCACTCTGCTTTTGCTGCAACTGGAATGAATTAGTGAAATTTTGATTTATGTGTGTGTTTGTGTCTGTGTGTGTGTGTGTGTAAGTGTGAGAGAGAGAGAGACAGAGAAACAGAGGAGTGGGGGAGAGATTTTCCCTTTCCCATGTACAAATTACACAGGTTATTGGGGTTGTATTTGTATATGGGATGTAGTCCTGTTTCTGTGTGTGTTAAGTGCCAACAATCTTTCCATCATTTAAAAACTAAGTTATTTTCTTTGCTTTTTTATGGTTCTTTCAGTCACTTGTAATACACCTGTTTGCATTTTGATCCATTTATTTATTTCTGCTGCTCTCACCTTATACTGACAAGCTATTCCACAAACAGTGAACTCTTAAGAGGGAATGCCTTAAGTAACTAGGTGTTGCTGTGAGTATTATGGCTTTAGAAAAAATTACAATTAAGCAGTGGAGATGGGACATGTGAGGAATCAGAATTTAACTAGGTGATAATTTATTTTGTTGAAAATCCAAAACTCCATTAGAGATTTCCACAAACTTTAGCACCCCTAATGATTCTAGCTTCTTGTGCTGAGGGAAAAAAAAATCCTATTTAAGGATTTGATAGTAGAGCGTTGAAAGCTGTAAGAGTTTGTTAGCAGAGCTTGATACTGCTTAGCCACAGGTTGTTGCTGTGTAAAATCCCATAGGCAACGAGCAAGAGCAATTAGGAAAATTCTGGTTTAGCTGAAGTTGACCCTTTTCTATATTTTGAAATGTGCATAAGTGCCTGTCAAAGTCTATCAACAGACTGTATTCAAAGATAAGAAGAGATGCTACTGGCAAAAATCTCCACCTCCTGCGGAGCCCTGAGATTCAAGGCCACTCACCCTCCTACTAAGCTTTGCCAGGAAAAAGGTTATCCAAGGAGGTTTCAGGCTGATATTGGAAAGTCTACTAGGCAACAATGTATTATACACATCTACATTTTCTCTACCTTATGCCTCCTCTTAAGTTCATTAAAATATTCTAATGACTTTTTACTACTGAGCTATTTATAGCTCATGCATATGTGTTTGTGTACTCTCATCTAAAACATGAAAACAAAATTAATTTTTAAGTTGTGGTGTCTGCAAGTAACTTGATTTTATTTATTACTGCAGTGTGTTGATGTGAGGATGAGAGAGTATGCATGTGTGCACACAATATACACACACAGATATATGTGGACACATGCATGCATGATCAGATTTTTATGGTACCTTTCAAATGAAGATAAAATCATGTTTGTAGCATCTGTCTGATTCTTTAGGAAGCCAAAATTGCCTTTCAAATAAGACTTGAAATTCTGTAATAACTAAGGTTTAATGTACTTGAGGTCATTTGTGCCTTATGAAATTGTTACCCTTTAGATTATATACTTAAGTTTTCATGAACTCAATATTTTAAAAAAGCACTAACAGATATGTTCCTATTATTTATTCACTCACTCAACAAATGTTTATCAGAGGCCCACCTGTTTCAGCCATACTCTACAAAAATCTGTAAAATCTATTAAAAAAAACTGAACACAACACAATGGGTTCTTCATCTATCAGATCTAGTAAGTCTTAGTTTATTAATCTTGAATAATTCAATATATAATAAGTACAGCTTTTTTCCCTTTGGATAAATCACTCTAGTTTAAAAGAGATTTTATTTAATCCCAGTGTATTTAAAGAAGTCTAAGATATAATTTTATTACAAAAATAATTTTATTTTTAGGGAGCCAGATTGGATAAATTTTATTGTGCCAAATATATCACTGGCTTTTTTTACTTTAAAAAATCACATCCTGGGTTAACCTCCAGACGCTCTGTATTAGTGGTTTACCTTATGTATACATTACAAAAGTACAGATATTAACAACCCACTCAATCTGATTGAGGTGTTCTAGAGTTTATATTTTGAGAAATACCAGCTTAAATGAAAAATGAGTTATATTTATAAGTTTGAAAATCAAAAGTATTATCTTTCTGTCTATAAAGATTTATTTCCTAAGGAAGTGTTTTCCATTATTAATTTAAAAATTAAAAAAAATGAAAACTTTAAAACAGGTGTTTTAAACAAAAAGTAGAAAACCGTGATGCTTTAGAAAATAGAAACAGGGCTTAGAACACAGAGCATAGGAAAGTATACAGTCAAACCAAAGAAAAGAAGAGGAAATTAGAAACCTAAAAAATATTGTTGGGAATCTATAGGATACTGTTAAAAAAAACCAACATTTGAGTTCTAGGAGTTCCTGAAGGCATGGAGAGAGAGAGAAACAATTAGAAGGCCTTTTTAGTGAGATATTAGCAGAAAACCTCCCGGGTTTGAAGAAGGATAGAGACATCCTAGTACAGGAAGCACATAGAACCCCTAATATACATGGTCAAAAGAGATCCTCACCACGACACATTGTAAGCAAACTCACCACAGTAAAACATAAAGAAAAGATTATAAAATGTGCAAGAGAGAAACGTCAGATTACTCTCAGAGGATCTCCAATTAGACTCACAGCAGACTTCTCATCAGAAACCTTATAGGCTAGGAGGGAATGGTGAGATATAGACCGAGTACTAAGAGAAAAAAACTGCCATCTCAGAATATCATATCCTGCAAAGCTCTCATTTGTGAATGAAGGTGAAATAAAGATGTTTCATAGCAAACAGAAATTGAAAGTATTTGTTACACTCGTCCAGCCCTGAAAGAGATGGTTAAAAATGTGTTACACACAGAAACACAGCCATCAATATGAAAGAAAGTAAAGGAAGAAAACCTCACAGTAAAAGATCACAGGAAGTTCAAAACATATATTAGAAATATCTTTGGGGAAATAGCAGGGCAAAATTACTACTTATCAATAGTCACATTGAATGTAAATGGTCTCAACTCTCCAGATAACACACACAGACTGGCTGAATGGATTTTAAAAAAACATTTATTTGCAAGCTACAAGAAACACATTGCACTAAGATACGTGCAGACTGAAAGTAAAAGGGTGAAAAAGATACTCCATGCTAACAGAAACCAAAAAAGAGCTGGCATAGCCATCATTAATACAGGAAACACATCTTTCCAAAAAAGATGCATGCGGACTGAAAAGTCAAATGTTGGATAAAGATATTCCACGCAAACAGAAACCAAAAAGAGCTGGTGTAGCCATCTTAATTTCAGAAAAAATGAACTTTAACACAAAAACTGTTAAGAGAGACAAAGAGGGGTGCTATATAATAATTAAGGGATCGATTCAACAGGAAGATGTAACTATTATAAACATATGCACCTAATTACAGGGCACTGGTTTATTTAAAAGATATGTTAAGGAACTCAAATGGAGACTTAGAATCCAATACAATAGTATTGGGGGACTTCAATATTCCACTTTCAGCAATAGACAGATCAACCAGACAGAAGATCAACAAGGAAACAGCAGATTTCATCAACACTACAGCCCAAATGGATCTAACAGAATCTATAGAACTTTTCATCCTACACTTAAAGTATTTACATTCTTCTCAGTAGTACATGGAACCTACTCTAGGATTGACCACATACTAGGACATAAAGCAAGTCTCAGAAAATTCAAAAGAATCGAAATCATACCATGCATTTTCTCAGACCACAGTGGAATGAAGCTGGAAATTAGCAACTCAGGAATCCTTAGAGCATATGCAAACACAGGGAGACTGAACAACATGCTCCTGAATGAACACTGAATCATAGAAGAAATTGAAAGAGAAATCAAAAACTTTCTGGAAGTCAATGAGAATAACAACAAAATATATCAAAACACATGGGATACAGCAAAAGCAGTGTTAAGGGAAAGTTTATAGCAATAGGTGACTATATTAAGAAATTGGAAAGGCACCAAATAAATGAGCTTTCAATGCATCTTAAGGATCTAGAAAAACTGCAGCAAACCAGACCCAAAACTAGTAGAAGAGAAATAATAAAAATTTGAGAATAAATCAACAGAATTAAATCAAAAAAAATTAACAAAAGATCAGCATAAAGAAGAGCTGGTTTTTTGAAAAAAATAAACAAAATTGACACAGAATTGGTCCAACTAACAAAAACAGAAAAGACCCAAATCAATAATTTCAGAGATGAAAAAGGGAGTATAGTAACAGACACCACAGAAATTAAAAGAATCATCAGAAATTACTACAAAGAGTTGTATGCCAGGCCAGCGCCTGGCTCACTAGGCTAATCCTCTGCCTGCAGCACTGGCACACCGGGTTCTAGTCCCAGTCGGGGCCCCAGATTCTGTCCTGGTTGCTCCTCTTCCAGTCCAGCTCTCTGCTATGACCCAGGAGTGCAGTGGAGGATGGCCCAGGTCCGTGGGCTCTGCACCCACATGGGAGACCAGGAGGAAGCACCTGGCTCCTGGCTTCAGATCAACCCAGCACATCGGCCACAATGCACTGGCTGTATCAGCCACTTGAGGGGTGTACCAACAAAAAAAGGAAGACCTTTCTTTCTGTCTCCCTCTCTCTCACAGTCTAACTCTACCTGTCAAAAAACCTTAAAAAAAAAAAAAAAAGAGTTGTATGCCAGCCAACAGGGAAATCTATCAGAAATGGATAGATTCCTGGACACATACAACCTACCTAAATTGAACCATGAAGACATACAAAACCTAAACAGACCCATAACTGAGTCAGAAATTGAATCAGTAATAAAGACCCTCCCAAAAAAGAAAATCCCAGGACCAGAGGGATTCACTGCTGAATTCTACTAGACATTTAAAAAAGAACTAACTCCAATTCTTCTCAAACTATTCAGAACAACTGAAAAATAGGGAATCCTCCCAAATTCTTTCTATGAAGCCAACCTCACCTTAATTCCTAAACCTGAAAAAGATGCAGCATTGAAAGAGAATTACAGGTCAGCGCCGTGGCCCACTAGGCTAATCCTCCGCCTGGGGCACTGGTACTCCAGGTTCTAGTCCCAGTTGGGGTGCCAGTTCTGTCCCAGTTGCTCCTCTTCTAGCCCAGCTCTCTGCTGTGGCCCGGGGAGGCAGTAAAGGATGGCCCAGGTGCTTGGGCCCTGCACCCTCATGGGAAACCAGGAGGAAGCACCTGGCTCCTGACTTCAGATGGCTACAGCACGCCGGCCATGGCGGCCACTTGGGGGGTGAACCAACGGAAGGAACACCTTTCTTTCTGTCTCTCTCACTCTCTAATTCTCCCTGTCCAAAAAAAGAAAGAAAGAAAGAAAGAAAGAAAGAAAGAAAGAAAGAAAGAAAGAAAGAAAGAAAGAAAGAATTGCAGACCAATTTTTCTGATGGACATAGATGCAAAAATCCTCAATAAAATTCTGGCCAATAGAATGCAACAACACATCAGAAAGATCATCCACCCAGACCAAGTGGGATTCATCCCTGGTATTTAGGAATGGTTCAATGTGTGCAAATCGGTCAATGTGATACACCACATTAACAAACTACAGAAGAAAAACCATATTATTATCTCAATAGATGCAGAGAAAGCATTTGATAAATTACAACACCCTTTCATGATGAAAACTCTAAGCAAATTTGGTATAGAAGGAACATTCCTCAATACAATCAAAGCAATTTATGAAAAACCCATGGCCAACATTCTATTGAATGTGGAAAAGTTGGAAGCATTTCCACTGAGATTTGGTACCAGTCAGGGATGCCCACTCTCACCACTGCTATACAATATAGTTCTGGAAGTTTTAGCCAGAGACATCAGGCAAGAAAAAGAAATTAAAGGGATACAATTTGGGAAGGAAGAAGTCAAACTCTTTACAGATGATTTGATTATTTAGGGGATCCAAATAACTACTAAGAGACTATTGGAACTCATAGAAGAGTTTGGCAAAGTAGCAGGATATAAAATCAATAAACAAAAATCAACAGCCTTTGTATACACAGGCAATGCCACAGCTGAAAAAGAACTACTAAGATCAATCCCATTCACAAAAGCTACAAAAACAATCAAATAACTTGGAATAAACTTAACCAATGACGTCGAAGATCTCTACGATGAGAATTACAAAACCTTAAAGAAAGAAATAGAAGAGGATGTCAAAAAATGGAAAAATCTTCCATGCTCATGGATTGGAAGAATCAATATCATCAAAATGTCCATTCTCCCAAAAGCAATTTATAGATTCAATGCAATACCAATAAAGATACCAAAGACCTTCTTCTCAGATCTGGAAATAATGATGCTGAAATTCATATGGAGGCACAGGAGACCTCGAATAGCTAAAGCAATCTTGTACAACAAAAACAAAGCCAGAAGCATCACAATACCAGATTTCAGGACATACTACAGGACAGTTATAATAAAAACAGCATGGTATTGGTACAGAAACAGATGGATAGACCAATGAAACAGAATAGAAACACCAGAAATCAATCTAAACATCTATAGCCAACCTATATTTGATCAAGTATCTAAAACCAATTCCTGGAGCAAGGACAGTCTATTCAACAAATGGTGCTGGGAAAACTGGATTTCCATGTGCAGAAGCATGATGCAAGACCCCTACCTTACACCTTACACAAAAATCCATTAACACAGGACTTGTATTATGAACACATAAATAATTCTTACATCTTAATATAAAAATAATCAAGTTTATATTAAAATAGACAAAATTTGAATATGTATGGTAGAAAATAAGATATGTAAGAGGAAAATAAGCACATGAAAAGATATTCAACTTCATTAATCCTTATGGAACTCAAAATAAAATTGCAATAAAATGCCATCATATACACAATCAAAGATTATCGATGTACTTTACAATATCAATATGAACATAATGCTTTCCTTCATTGGCAATAGTACTAAAGAAATGGTATTGAAAGGTTACAGAGATTTATTGAAAGAAATTAAATCATGTGCTTATGGAGGCTGAGAAGTCCCACAATCTGCCATCTGCCAGAAGGAGAACAAGGAACCAAGTCACGGAGTTCCAGTCTGAGATGGAAGGCCTGACAGCCAGAGAAGGCAGTGGGACAAGTCCAGGCAGGCCTGAGTCCAAAAGCTCAAGAACCAGGAGTATCAATGTCAAGGGCTAATTCAAGTAGATACAGCTCATCTGATCTTCATTCCTCTTTTTGTTCTATTTCAACTCTTAGTGTATTAGATGATGCTAACTCATGCTGCTGAAGATGACTCTTACTCCTTCATCCAATCTGAATGGTAATCTTTTCCAGACAGAGTACACAGATTCAGCAAAAACAGTCTTACCATCTATGCAAGCCTTCTTTATCTGAGTCAAGCTCACACGTAAGATTTATCATCAGAGAAAAGCTATGGAAAAAAAAAAAAGACATTGTTGTTTGTAGGCATGCAAATAGATACAAACATTGTAGGAAACAGTTTGACTTTTTTTAATGGCAATACATATTCATCTACTAGATAATCTGCCATTCTGCTCCTGGATATTTCTTTAGAGGAATTGCACACATGGTCATAAAGAAAAGAAAAAAAAACTGTGATTGAATGTTCACAGCAGCTTTAATCATGATAACCTCACACAGGAACTAAACAAAATATATGTTTATTTGTAAGTTAATAAATGAATTCAAACAATATCAGTTAGAGTGCATAAAACAATATCCAATTATTTGTTGTGTACAAGAAACACACTGTAAAAATAAGATGTAGAGGACCCTGCATTGTGGCATGTCAGGTAAAGCAGCCACCTCCCTTGTTGGCGTCTCATGGGGGCACCAGTTCGTAACCGGGCCACTACACTTCCAATCCAGCTCTCTGCTATGGCCTGGGGGAAAGCAGAAGATGACCCAAGTCTTTGGGTTCCTGCACCTGATGGTAGATCCCGAAGAAGCTTCTTGCTCCTAACTTTGGATTGGCCCAGCATTGGCCATTGCAGCTATTTGGGGAGTGAACCAGCAGATGGAAGACTCTCTCTCTCTCTCTCTCTCTCTCTCTCTCTCTGCCTCTGCTTCTCTATAACTGTGATATTCAAATAAATAAATAAATATTTTAAAAAAATAAAATGTAGATTTAAAAGGAAAGGGATGGAGAAATATATATCATACTACACTAATAAAAATAAAGATGGAATTCCTGTGTTGGTTTCCAGTAAGATAGACTTCAGAACAGGAAAATGGGGCAAGTATTGTGGCACAACAGGTTAAAAAGCTGTTTGGGGATGCCTGCATCCCATATCTGAGTGCCTGAGATGAAGTCCTACTTCTGCTGCCTCTCCAGCTTCATGCCAATGTGTAACCTGGGGCCGCATGGGAGACCTAGATGGAGTTCCAGGCTCCTTGTTTTGACCTGGTCCAGCCCCAGCTATTGTAGGCATTTGGGAAGTGAACCAGCAGATGGAAGATATTTTCTTCTTGTCTTTTTGTCCTCTCCTCTCCTCTCCTCTCCTCTCCTCTCCTCTCCTCTCCTCTCCTCTCCTCTCTTTCCCTCTCTTCCTCTGCCTCTAGAATCTCTCGCGCGCACACTCTCTCTCACTCTCTCTCTCTTCTGCCTTTCAAATAAACAAAAATAAAAGGTACAACAAAATGATCAGGTATAAGGAGTACATTATACAATCAAAAAACAGTAAACTTTCCAAAAAAAATAATCCTAGGCATGTATGCACCTTATAACACAGCATCAAAATGTCAGGCAAAAGCTGATAACTTTGAAAGGAGAAATAGAAAATTCTAATATTATCTTTGAAAACTTCAACAATTTAAAATTAATCATACGGCAAGCCAGTAAGCACACAAATGAGCTGTATAAGCATTATCAACCAACCTGATCTAATTGACATTTACAGACTACTTTATACAACAGAAGAACTTTATAAACTCACACAGAGCTTAAAATAGACTTCAAAAGATCCACCACATTCTGGCTCACAAAATAGGTTACCTCAGAAACTAAAAAAGAAGAAGAAGAAAGGAGAGTGGGAGGGGGGTAGGGAGGGAGGGGATGGAGGAAGGAAGGGAATATCATGTTCTTAGAAATGAATCTACAAATCACATTGAATCTGTTAAAAACGAATTAAGATCAAAATTAAAAATAGAAATCATTCAAATACAGATCACCAATGGAATTAAGCTAGAAGTCAGTAATATAGGGAAGGGCATTTGGCATAGGGGTTAAGAAGCCAGTTGGGATGTCTTCATTCTACACAGGAGTGCATGGGTTTGATCCCTATTTCCCACTGATGACTCTAGCTTGCTATTAATGTGGGCCTAGGGAGGCAAGAGTAATGGCTCAAGTAGTTGGGTTCCTGCCACCTATGTGGGAGACCTGGATTTCCACTCGCAGCTCTCATACTTGGGAAGTGAACCAGTGGATGGAATGAATATATATATGTATGTATGTATATATATGAATACATATGTATATATGTATATATGTGTATATATAGCACCCTCCCAAATATTTTTTAAAAATTTAAATATCTGGAAATTTTTGAAGACATCTTCAATTAACACATAGATTAAAGATGAAATTTCAGAACAGGGTAAAAGACAATTGACAGATGCAGCACTGAGATGACAGAGATGTTGGAATTATCTGGCGAAGATTTCAGATGATCATCATTGAAATGCTTTAAGTGCCAATTATAAACCTACTACATTTAAGCAAAAAAAAAAAAAAGGATGGTCTCAATAAATAAACAAAACCTACATAGAAATCAATTAAAGTTTTAAAACCTAAAATTGTAGTAACCAAAAGGAATCTACCCCCCCAAAAGCAGCATGATAGAAAAAAGAATCGCAGAACTTGAAATCAAACAAACAAGCAAAACAATATGATTTATCTAGCTTATGTATGAAAGAGAAAACAAAAGGCAAAAAAAATAAGGCAAAAAAAAATGAAAACAATCCTCCAATACATTTGAGACTAAAATAAGAGATCTAACATTTGTGTTTTCAGAGTTCCTAAAGGAAAAACAATATCTGGCTGGAAAAGTATTAAAAATGACTCAAAAGTTCCCAAATTTGTTAAAATATATAAACTTGGGGATTTAAGAAAGTGAGAAACTCTAAATAACATAAACCAAAGAAATATTGGCTAAGATACATTATGACCAAGCCCTGAAAACTGAAGACAAACAGAAGGCTTTAAAAAGCAATAAAAAAAGAAAAGATGGCACATTAGCTGTAAGGGAAAATAATTTCAATGACCATCAATGCAGATTTCTATTTTAACTGAATAGTTTACTGCCTAAGTTTCTCAGAGGGGCCAGAATCCCCTTGGAATAGAACGTGAGTGCATTTCTGTCTCTGCCTATGCAGGCTGGGTGAGGGCATACTCTCCCAATAGGATGCGTGACAGAAGGAAGCAGAGTTAGTAATCTGTAACTAATGGTGAATACTGGTTTAGGGAACTCAAGATTGAAAATAAGATTTCATATCCTTATGATAGGTGAAGACGTACTGCATTACTTGCTGTCCCTTGTCTCGGAACACAGGGTTTTGTTTTTCCTGTTCATATGGTGGGCTTTGGTTAATGTATTGTGGTGCCTACTTGCTTGCTAGCTTGTAGAACTGCCTGTACCCTCTAATAAAGAATACTGGCTGAGAGCTATCCAGCTGCACTCTCTTCTGATGGAGGCTATAGGGGTTAATTTCTTCATTTTGAAAAAAACCCCACATGTACTGAAAATATCATCCAGAAATGAAGGCAAACTACACCTTCAGATGAAGATTTACCAAGGGTATTTATTGCCAGCAAACTTAAATAACAGTAATGTGTTCTCTAAACAGAAGGAAAATAAGGCACCAAGGTACCTTGGAATATCAGAAAGGAAGAAATGTGGCACCATGGGTTGGGCTACCATCTGCAGCACCAGCTTCCTGTGTGGATGCCATTTTAAGTCCCAGCTGCTTCACTTCCAATCTGACTCCCTGCTGATGCACATGGGAGAACAGCAGAGGATGGTCCCGGGTACTTGGACCCCTGCATGCACATGGGAGACCCTGGGGAGGCTCCTGGCTCCTGGTTTCAGCCTGGACCGACCCCGGTTGTTGTAACCATTTGGGGAGTGAACCAGAGGATGGATGACTCTCTCTCTCTCTCTCTTTTTCTCTCTGTGTTTGTGTGTGTGTGTGTCTGTCTCTCCTCTCTCTCTCAATCTCTGTAGCCCTGCCTTTCAAGTGGCTGAATGAATTTTAGAACAAGAAAGAAAGAAAGAAAGAAAGAAAGAAAGAAAGAAAGAAAGAAAGAAAGAAAGAAAGAAAGAAAGAAAGAAAGAAAGAAAGGAGGGAGGGAGGGAGGGACAATGGCAATAGCAAAATTAAGGCTCCACATAATTGATATTCCTTTCTCACTTGAGTCTTCAAAATAAATAATATTTGACAAGTTTCAATGTCTAAGATCATTCCCTGTGTATGTGGAGGAAATATTTAAGGCAATTACATTGTTAAAGCAGGAGGACAAAGGGACTTGTAATTTCTGCATTGCACTCAAACTCGTGGAGTGTCAATACTAATAGACTGTGAAAGCTATTCTCAACACTTAGAGCAACCCCTAAAAGATTATGAATACAAATACTCAAATACACCATATGTAAATCAGGACAGAATTCTACACATGGTTAGAAAACAAAACAAATGAGTAAAGAAAATCACTGAAATTTTTAAAAAATAATAATAAATGAAATAAAATTCTCATTGACACTGTTGAGATAGCCATTAACCCAGTCTTTAAAGAATTCTCTTGCAATGACATTCTAAAAAATCTTGGTCAATTTTAATATATCCAATAAGAGTTCATTATATTTCTATTATTATCTTATAGATAAGCTTCTTGGGGATTTTACAAAATGTCATTTACTTTGTATAGAGGCAATAAAGATTGTGCACTTAGCTCCTGGATCCTGACTTCAATATGGTCCAGTCCTGGCTGTGGTGTGCATTTGGGAGTAAACCACTAAATGGAAGACTCCTTCTCTCTGTCTCTCTCTTTCTCCCTCCCTCCCTCTCCCTCCCCCTCCTACTCCCCCTTCTCTCCCTCTTCCTCTTTCACTCCACTTTTTAAATAAATAAATCTTTACAAAATAAAGCAACAAAGGACAGGGGAGGAATGCGGAATTCCCTGTAATTCCAGAGAACAGATGAATGTTTTATATGCACTCATATAAAAAGACTGTTTTGTGACAGTATTTGTGCTTCTACAATTCATTGCAAACAGTATTCAAATGTTTCAACTTTCCTTATCAAATATTTTTGAGTCTCTATGGTGAGATGTGTGATACTCAATACAGGGGAATCCCCTCACCCCCTACAGTTATAGAAAATAGGTGCTCTTCCTAAAAAAGGAAGGGGTTCTTATCCTTAGTCCATCATGATTGATGCTTATCTGATCCTATGTTGTTTAATCTAAGTCATGGAGTTCTGCTGTTCATGGCATCCAACCCTTGGTGGGACCGAGAACTTGGCAGGTAAAAACGAGATCATGGCTCCCAAGACCACAGCACTGTGCTTGGTTTTCTTCCACCCTTGGTTCCTGGGCTTGAGGCATTTTTTCACTTCTAATGAATAATCCAACTGTTTTTCCCTAAAAACTAGACAAACATACACATTTTGATACCTTTGTGAAGAAGTATAGCATTTGATTTCAGAAAGCAGATTTCCTGATTTGACCTCTTGCTGGGGTGACCTGAAAACAACTTCTCACTCATAATGATGAACCTACAAGGGCAAAAGATTTTAGTTAAGTTGCCTCATTCAAATACTCAAATGCAAAAGACATTAATATATTTTATAAAATAAACAAATGAAATGCTTCCAAATAGATTTCTCATATTTGATAGAATTAATTTAACAAGGGCTTTTTAAAAAAATATTAATTCCCACTACAAGCACAATCATGATAATCATTGAGAAGTTACAGCTAGAAAGAATCTAAAACTATGAACATGCACACATACATATACATGTGTGTAAGTACATGTGTTATATAAAAATACTACAATTTTTCAAACAAATTTAATGTTAGGTTGTTCAGTATGTTTAGAAATTAGCATTTCAAATGGCACATACAAATTAATCAGTCCCTACTCTCAAAGTGGAGTAGATATAGATGCTGCTCACCAGTATTTCCAGTCCAACGTATTTTCACATGGCTAATTCGACTTCCGTTTGTCATTAAATGGGAATTGATGTAATGAGCCATGCTTCAATGAGGAAGCATCTTGAAACCAATGCCTGACCTCTCCTATTTGACTAGACAGCCAATCCCAGATTTTGCGGCTTTAGGAGGGGAGACAGCCCCTCTTAGCCAAAAAACGAAATTGCTTCCTGGAGATCATTTGACAGAGTCTCCTGGATCTGCAAGACACTTTGCTTAACTGAGACACACCTTCTTTGTCTTACACCACTAATGTGTCTTTCAAGAAACTTTTGTTGTTTTTGTTGGGCTTTGTTTTGTTGCTTTTGTCTTTTAGTTACCCCAGCTCAAAAGGCTTAATGTTATGTAGATAATGTGGATAATATACTAAACTCCTGTGGTTTGGAGAGCTCTGCCTCCAGGGTGTTAGAAAGTAACAGGATAGAGCTCTAACCTGAGAAATCTGATTAGTCTCAAAGGCAGGATGTCAGAGTTTGGCAATGTGACAACAATCAATCCATTGAATCCAGAGTACACCCAGGAATGATTAGTTTCAGGAAACACTAATCCGACTTGAACTTAAATAGACTGCTGACTTCAATATCTGTAGAGACATACAGGAGATTGGCCACTCAATTTCAGATATGGTTAAGACTTGTCCTTTTGTATAAGAGCAAGATAGACTATAATGAAAATTCTGGTAATAAGACATAAAATCACAATATAAAGTTGTATGATTTAGTGGCTGCAAAACTTCTATGTGCTTTGGTGGGGAGAGCAATGGACTTACCCAAGTCTCCTAGTCAGGGCAGTTTACAGAGAAATAAAACAATGTGACAGAATCTTATTGTATAGGCTCTGTGTTTCTGACTTGTATTTAAACATATCCTTTGTTCAGATATTAATAACATTAATACAGCTACGGATCCCACTTGTCAAAATGGGCTCAAATTTCTTCTCCTTTCATCAGCTTGAAATTTCAAGGACATTTACAGTGATTTCTGTGAAGAATTCCTGTAATGCACTATGTGTAATTTTACTATTTTAGTTCTTACAGATTGAGTAATGCCTTATAGTTTCCTCTTTAAATAAGTACTGGGCACCAACTATCCATATCAGACACAGGTGATTAGTTTATGGTAAGGAGCAAGCTCATAGGATTTGTATGATAATTAAGGAAACATATAATAAAAAAGTATACATGTAATGCAAAATACAGTATTGGAGAGACTGCTATAAAATGCTTTAGTAATTAATTCTTTTTTTAAAGATTTATTTATTTGAAAATCAGAGTTACACAGAGAGAGGAGAGGCAGAGAGAGGGAGAGAGGTCCTCCATCCAATGATTCACTCCCCATTTGGCCGCATCAGCCGGAGCTGCGCTTATCCGAACCCAGGAGCCAGGAGCTTTGTCCAGGTCTCCCACGTGGATGCAGAGGCCCAAGGACTTGGGCCATCGTCCACTGCTTTCCCAGGCCACAGCAAAGAGCTGTATCGGAAGAGGAGCAGCCGAGACTAGAACCGGTGCCTGTATGGGATGCTAACGCTTCAGGCCAAGGCGTTAACCGGCTGTGCCACAGCACCGGCCCCCAGTAATTAATTCTTCATCATCACAAGCATTTTATTTGCAATGGACATTGTATTCTTCACTATAGTCTTTTAAGGAAAGATATTATAATTATAAAATTTAAGAATACTACAGCATTTAAGTTAGTTCCATGGTGATACTCGATCCACTAACTAAAATTTAAAAATCATGCAATATATATGTAAAACTGTACAATAAATTTATTTTTTCCCAAATGTATAGGAGCCAAGAAACATTCTATAAATAGAGTATTAATTAACACATTGAACAAATTTAGATTCAAAACACTTACAGAAGTGCTTTCACAGCTTCAAAGCTGTTCTTGTGGATGACACACCTAAGGAAAATGCTCCAGAGTGCAGCCACATTGCTTCTTATTCCTCACTTTCACTACACTATACATAGATTCAAAAGGAGCTTACAAATAGAAAATCTTCTATGCTGTAGTGACATCTCCAGGAAACAAGGTTCATTTTAATCAAGAGTTGATTTGGGACAAAGAGTGTCTGGATGACCAGAAATCATATTGTTGTAGGCAGGCATATAGAATAAAATTGATTAGGTTTGTCATTAGGAAGACCGCACCTTTACCCCATTCCCTGTGTGAAATCATCCCCTCTACCTGACCACACCTGTGTGCCCATCTGCCAATCAGGCTAAATAACCACTCTCCTTTGGAAGTGGATTAAAAGCCTGAAACATGGTGGGCCTGGCCCTTTTTTGCCTTATTCCCTTTGCCCTTCTTCTTCTTCCTCAATGTCCTGAATCCCCTTGCTGTCTCCTGGTCTTTAGGGCACATGGCCTTCGGGCCACCCACCCATACTTTCTAGCCTACATGCTCCTCCACCTGGCTGGCTCCTGGTGCTCGGTGTGAATCCAGATTTCCCTTTCTCTTTTAGATAGAGCCCTCACTCTCCTATGCATTTCTCATATTGCCTGGTTTATTTGTAACAGTATTCAGAATTCTTCTCTGAATATTTGGCCAGAGCAAATTGATATCAATATCACTAAGATAACTGCTATGAAATTAAGTTAATCAGTAGTCCCATATCACATGGCAGTACTGTATCTTAAACCACAAAGCAATAAGAGTTAGACCATTGTGCATCCTCAGGGGCCTCTTACGCCGTTGCCAGATTAATATTCTCCTCTAAAACTCCTTCAAAGTGTGAATTCAGACATCTCTGAAGCAAACAAGACTACTGAACAGTTTACAAGCTATTGCTCATGGGTTGCAGAACAGGAAAGGAGAAGAGAAAATGTCATATTTGTTTCAAGCCAGAAGAAAAGGAAAAGGTTATGTTTTCTGGGGCTGATTGAGGATATCTAAATCTAGGTCTGTTTTTAAAAATCACAGCTGTGATTTTCTGTCCTCTAAAAGCAGAGGGAACCTGGTGTTACTTCTTTTTGTTCATACATTTAAAAAAAATGAAAGAATAATGAGTGAACAAGAGCCAACTCGGAAGTATTGAAGTATTGTGTCTAGTAAAAAGATATTCCTGTCAAGAGGGTAAAGGAAGGACCATCAGCAAAATGGTGGCATCCAGATTGGTACCAAATTTGTGACACTGAGTTTATGATACTAAACTAGGATTAGGGGCAGGCATTGTGGCACAGTGGGTTTAACAGTAGTATGGAATACCCACATCCCATTTTGAAGAACCTGAGATTGAGTCCTACCTCTGCTTCTGATTCAGCTTCCTGCTAATGCACACTTGGATGCAGTAGATGATGGCTTAGGTGTTTGAGTCTGTGTCATCTATTTGGGTGACCTGGATGGATAGATTTATGGGCCCTTATGGTTTTGCCCTAACCCTGCTCCAGTTTTTGCAAGCATTTAGAGAGTGAGCCATTGGATGGAAAATCTCTCTCTCTTTCTCCCTCACCTTCTGTGTGTGTGTGTGTGTGTGTCCTTTCCTCTTTGCCTTTAAGTAAATCAAAATAAATAAATAGATTTATGAGAAAAAAATTAAGTTTTAGAGTCATCTGTAAATAAAGGAACCCACTATTCCACAAGCTGGTAGATGCTTTCTGTGAAGGGCCAGTGGTAAATGTTTTAAATTTTGTGGCTCATGTGTTCTCTGTTACAACTGACCATTTCTAACTATGTTACAACAGGAGACACATAGGCAATACCTAAATGAATGATCACAGCTGTGTTCTGACAAAACTTTGTTTATAGATACTGAATTTTAATTTCTTATTATTTCATATGTAATGAAGTACTATACTTTCACTTTTCCAAATATTTAAAAATATAAAAACTCTGCTTAGCTAGCAAGGTATACAACAACATTATGGACCAGACTTGTCCTACAGGTCATAGTTTGCCAATCTCTACATTGTCCCCCAAAATCAAGCAGGCAAGGAACTGTATTATGATTCATTTTTAAAATGATGTTCTGATTGTTGTATTTCTTAATAAGTCACATACCTGATGCATTCATTGACATATTTATAAGAAAATAAATGTGCAACTAGGAGAATAAAGTTGTATTTATTATTGTGTTTGAATTCATGTGTTATATACAATCCAAGTTTTCATCAACTCATGGTACTAGATCCAAAATGGAAGAGCATGTCATAGCTAGTGAATTAATATCTTGGGAATCCAAACTGAAAATCTGTGTCAAGAGGAAATAGCATCACAGTACTGTCCAACTGTGTATGAGAGAAAGTGGAAAGTGGTGGTGGGAGACATTTTGATTCTTTAATATTTCACTACATCCTTAAAATATACGAAAAATCTGTAAGTCATCATCATAGTCATTTTCTATGTTTCACATAGCTTATTTGTTTCCTGGTTTTCTCCCTCTGAACAACTTTTTCTTCCAGAAATGACAGTCCTAGAGAAAGAGATCTTTGTTTTCAAGAGCAAATTCTACCCAAATGTGCACAATCTGGGGATCTGAGTCTTGGGCTTCATGACGTTTTCTAGGCTCCGATTTCATCCAGTGAGAAGAAACTGCTAGAGGATCAAATGGGGATGATCCTTGTAAGACATTTTCTTGGCTCTTTTATCTAGGAAGATATTGGCCTATGTCAGTACATTTAATTTATACACAGGGAAGAAAGCATTTCTGTAGGCTCTGCAATACTGCGGAGTAAGCAACAGCAAAACCAACACAAGAGAAACCTCATCTTTAAGAAATACTAGAAGTGTTGCTGTGAGTCTCCGAACCATCTAAAAATCATTTATTCACATCAGTCGTTCCCTTTGTATAATCTTCATGTGTGGTAGGCATAACTACAGTGAAATGCAGTGAATTTTAAAGCTTTTGCTTGTTCTTAATTTTTTTTCTTTGAAAGGGAGAGAGGGGAAGAGAGAAAGAGAGAAAGAAAGAGAGAGAGAGAGAAAGAGGCAGACAGAACTCCTGTTTAATAGTTAACACACCAAATGTCAGCAACAAGCCAAGAACTTGAACGCATTCAAGGTTTCCCACTTGGGTGGCAGGAATCCAGTCATTTGAGCTATCATCACTGCCTCCATGGTCCACATTAGCAGGAAAATGGAGTCAGAAGCCAGAGTCAGAGTACCATGTGCTACAAATGTGACTCAGGAGTCTTAACCATCATCTCAACCAGATCAACGGATACCTGTTTGTATCTTTTTTCAGCAGAAATTAAATTAGTACTATAACAGGAAAATCTCAAGATATAATTCAGTTGGAAATGCAGGCGATCAGGTTGATTTTAGGTGAGTCCATTGTTTGGAGTAGTGTCATGTAATTTAGTGACTCCTGAGGCTACTTGGAATATAAGTTAATGTCTACTGACCTTTGTTATCTTACAATTTTACCTTTGCCCTACTGATTTCCTATAGCCATGAGTAGAAATGACTATCTATGAAAACCTATTAGAATAAAATTTTGCATAAATTCAATATAACATTATGTCAAATTTCCAATAAAACTTATTCAAGTCCCTTCTCCCTCTCCAATAACAAAAATCCCTTAGTGTTGCTCGGTGTTGATTTTGGACAGTCTATTTTCTTTTTTTGGTTGCTTTTGGAAACTTTCAGTTATGGAAATGAAATTCACCTTAATTTCAAATGTTCAGTTTTGGAAGTAATCTGTGAATTCTCGCATAATACTCACAAGTATGTAGAAGACAGAACTTCAGGATAGGTGGGAGGCAGGGAGGGTGTTTCTTGCTAACAGGAAGCCTCATGGGGACTCAGTTAGAAAGATTTCTAGAGAAGGCAGAGAAACCAGGGATAGAGAAGCAACCCCCAACTGTGAACAGTCATGGGAAATTGAAAGATAGGAGGACATGCATAATTTAGCCTGGCTGACAAATTAGCATTCATTCCAGTCTATGAATACACTGCTTTGGCCTAACTACAATTAAAGTGCCAGCTTAGCTTTTAATTCAAGGGACATTATAGAGATCAAAAGAGAAAAATAACAGTTTCTAAAGTCTTTTATTTAGAGTACTGAAAACATCTTGAATTAAATTGAAAGACCAGCTCATTTACTTTCAACTACTTTTGCCACTTGTTTCCATGGACCAAAAGAAATGCAACACGGAGACTGCTCCCAACCTGTTTGGCAATGGCAAGAATTCTTGGTGCTTGTCTGCTTCTGCTGATTAATTGGTCTAAATTTTTAAAACATTACTTAGAACTCCAATTGTAATTTAGCCCTATTAGTACTAAATATCATTAAGCTTAGTTACTTTAGAAAAACATACTTTGATTTTAAGAAATGCATCAAATAAAATAATTTATTAACTCAATATGAGCAACCTTTTTGAAATTAGATAAGTTATTCAATGTATTTTGAAAACACAAGAGGGGGCACATCTGGAGATGAAGTTTTATGTTAATTTGCCCCCTGATCTCAAGTTGCTTCCTTGTGAATATAAGGATTTAATTTATTAGAGACTATTTGGAATTCTTTCCAGGCTTTGTTTTCTCAACGTGGGAGGTCAGTCCTGAAGGGGATGAGTAGGAGTCAAACCATCATGATTTACCTAAATAGGAAATTTCTGAGGTTATATTTTTAACCAAAATATAGGAGTGTGTGTATTGGGTGTAAATCATAAACTCACATTTTTAGGATATGTTTTTCTCTGAGAGTCATATACCAGATATCCTTAGGAGAGATGTGAGAACAGAAACAAGGAAATTGTAAATTGATATTTATTAAGCAAAATTCATTCCCATTTTTCTAATAAGTCTCAATAAATTAAAAATACACTGGATGCATATACATGTGTGCATATGTATATGTATATCCATGTATGTATGCATGCATATTTATGCACATACATATATATGTACTCATTCTAGCAGATTGCTGTATAAATTAGAGGAAAAAATGCACAAATTATATCATAAGAATGAAACAAGTTTATAAATAAGCAAGGAGCAATGTTTAGAAGGAAGGTAGAAAAAGACCATACTCTGAGTCATGGTTTGCTTTCTTTCAACAAGTTAATTTAATTTCAATAAGAAAATGGTGAATTGGTTCTTTTCCAAAGCAGGAAGCATTTATATTTTTCTATTCCTTGATCTCCAAGAATCCTGTAACTCTAGAGAGATTTGTCAGGAGGGAATATGTTGGTGGGAATGTAGAGCATTTTAATTTAAATTTCTTACTTTTATTACCCATCAAATAGTAGTATAGTGTGTCATGATTCATTTGGTGTCATGAGGAAACAAGGGAAATGTTAGGACACGTTCTCCACTATGAGGAGCCTGCACTCCAGGGTCAGGATTCCTTGGCTTTGAACCACCTCATTGGTGTGCCTGTCAGGGTTACTGGGGTGCCTTGAAATGCTGAGCCTCTGACACTGAGGCAAGCATGTATAACTTGGAGAAGATGAGACCTACGGACAACAAATTGTTGTTGACTTTCTGTGTACTTGCTCTGTTATTCCTGAGAGAGAGGTGTTAAAATACCTGAGTGTATTTATGAATTTGTCTATCATAACTTTTGCCTCTATAGGGTTTTACCTCTTAAATTTAATGTTCTATTTCTATTTACATAAATATATATTTTTATGATTTCTTGATGAATTAAGACCTTATCATCAAGAAATTATCCTTTTATCCCAAATAATATTCAAACCTTTGAAATATATATTTTCTTATATGAACACAGCCATGTTACCTTTATATTGATAAACATAATCATCAAATACCTTTTTCCAAATTTCTGCATTTAACACATTCATGTCATTTACTTAAAATGAATTTCTGACATAGAATATAATGCCAGCTTCCTTTTTGAAGCAATAATCAAGTTCTGCCTTTTAATTATTATGATTAGATCACTCATCACAGTATATATCCCAATAACATGATTCTGCTTCAGGTATAGCATAAAGCCTCTATAACAGAATACTTCTACTTCATATCCCCTACCTTTGCTACTTTGTTTTTCATATATTCTGCTTTTGCAAATGTTATTAATTCTATCATGCATTGAAAACATCTGTGCTTTGCGGTGTGGGTATGTAAAGTTTTTTTTTTTTTTTTTTTTTTTTTTTTTTTAGAAATGAAGAGGGAGGGAGAGAGAAAAAGTGAGAGTGAGAGAAAGAGAGAGAGAGAGAGAGAGAGAGAGAGAGAGAGAGACTTGGACAAACCCAGAGATATCCCATCTAATAACTCACTTCTTAAATACTGGCAATAATAGCAAGGGCTAGACAAAGACAAAGCCAGGGTCCGGGGACTTAGTCTGGGTTTCAAAAATAGACCACAAGATACAAGTACTTCAGACCACATCTGACATCTGTTGCATCCCAGGGCACAAATTAATAGGAAGTTGGAATTGGAAGTGGAGCTCCAATTCAAATCTAGGCACTAGATATGGGGTTCAGGCATCCCAACTGGTTAATTGCTGTCCCCAAAGCCCATCCCTATTTTTGTGAGATTTTAAATTGCAAATTCTATTTGCATCTGAAATGGAGTAGTCCCTGGGTATCTGCAGGAGATTCATTCATGGATTCCTAAAACCATGAGTAGTATGGAAGCCTCTGTAGACTACATTTTTCCTATACATATATCCCTAAGAGATATAAACAGTTACTAATAAAATAAAATAACTATAATAGTATACTGTAATTAAAGTTATGTGAATGTGGTCTTTCTCTCAAAGCACCTTGATTCTTCATTACACTTTAGTAAATTTTTGACAACAATGACCAAGGTAGTTGAAACTACAGAAAGCAAGACCATGGACTGTGGGAGATTTATATTATATGTGGAAAATTTGTAACTCAATAATAAGTAAGCCAAGAATCCATAAAATAAGATTCACAATATTTGAACAAAAACTCCCACAAATATGATATGTGAATGTTAAATAAGTACATAAAAAGATTCTAAATAGCATTAACTATTAAGAAGATACAAATTAAAACCACAATGGAAAAACATTATATATCTATCATCATATGTAAATGAAAGAGATTTACCGTACAAAATATTAAATAGAATGCAGAAGCACCTGAGTTTTAACTTCAGTTGGTAGAAATGAAAAATGGCATGACTAATTTGAAAAACAATTAACAGTTGAAGCACACACCTACAGTAGGATCTAACCATATGTGCAAATAAATGAAAGCATATATCTAAGCAGAATTTATAAATTAATGTTTGTAACAACTCTATATGTGGTAGCCACAAAACTGGGAAAGATGTATACATCCATTAATAGGTAAACATTTGAAGCAAATATATTCCTGCAGTAAAGTCTTACACAGATATGAAAAGGAATAAATCATTTATAGATGCAACAAGATTGAATCTCAAAATAATTATGCTTAAAGCAATACTATATTATTTCACTTATAGAAAATACTAGACAATGCAAATTAATCTATAGAGACAGAAAACAATTCACTGGTTTCATAATGGCATCAGAGAGAGAAGGGTAAATTATAAAGAGGTGTCTTAAAGCATTGTTCCTGGTAAATGCAGACCAGCTCTGCTGAGGATAACCCAGCAGATTCCTCTGCCATCCTGTGCTGCAACCACACCTTCTTCAATACGGTCTGAACCTCTCATCCAAATTTGTCCTTCCTTGGATACTCTCCCTCTTTCCATCTTTATAGTTACTCTTATCATCACTTAGCACTTCTTTATGTTATATTTCGCATGTTATAAAAAAATTTATGGTTACTGTCTCCTGATTGTAGTCAAGCTGGTACATGTACTAAAAATACTGCTCTTATTTCAATCTTTGCTGTTTTAAGGTGACTCCATACACTTTCTTTATTTTTTTAAAGATTTATTTATTTACTTGGGAGGCAAAGTTACAGACGAAGAAAGGGAAGAGACAGAGAGAGAGGACTTCCATCTGCTGGTTCACTCCCCAGATGGCTGGAATGTCCAGAGCTGTGCCCATCTGAAGCCAGGAGCCAGGAGCTTCTTTTGGGTCTCCCAACAGATGCAGGGGCTCAAGCACTTGGGCCATTTTCTACTGCTTTCCCAGACCATAGCAGAGAGCTGAGTCAGAAATAGGACATGGCCGGCGCCCATGGCTCACTAAATTAATCCTCCACTTGGGGCACCAGCATCCCATATGACCACCGGGTTCTAGTCCCAGTTGCTCCTCTTCCAGTCCAGCTCTCTGCTGTGGCCTGGGATAACAGTGGAAGATGGTCCAACTCCTTGGGCCCCTGCACCCTCATGGGAGACCAGGAAGCTTGGCTCCTGGCTTCGGATCAGCGTAGCTCCGGCTGTTGTCCGTTTGGAGTGTGAACCAACGGAAGGAAGACATTTCTCTCTGTCTCTCTCTCACTGTCTGTAAACTCTACCTGTCAAATAAATTAAAAGAAAAAGAAAAAGGGCAGCCAGGACTTGAACCAGCACCCATATGGTATGCTGGTGCCACAGGCAGATGCTTCACCTATCATGCTACAGTACCAGTCCCTTCTCCATACATTTTTGAGTAAGATAGTAACTGAACAAATCCAGTACCTTGAAATACCCAAAATGAACACATTTATCCAATAACACTCATTTAGTGTCTCATGAGATATCATGTGAATATATTATAAAGCAGGAACACCAAGAAATAATCAAAAAACAAAAATATGGATGTGACAAAGTCAATAAAATATTTAAGAAGTAAGAGCTTTCAAAAGAGACTGGAACTTGAAAAGCTGAAATTTAAGAAGAGAAATTAAGTAATAATTCTTACAAGAGTCTATAAATGTTGCTTTCAAAACCAGCTGCTCCAATGCCATGATTCTATTTCAAAACACATATTGATGAAGTTTCAATTAAAGCATGAGAGAGAAATTCTGAAAACTTTAAAATAGTTAGCATAGTGAATCCAATTCAGGATTTTTAGATCATGTGATCAGATCTTTAATAATCTATGTATTGCTAGATGCCCTTTGGAAAAATATCAGCAATAAAGCCTGATGAATGATATTAGTAAAAAAACTATTTTTATTTAGAACCTGATAACAACAGAAAAATTTGATGGAGATTTCAATGCTATTTCTTGTGGATGGTTGCTATAATTAGATGTAAATAACATTTTTTTCAATTGATAAACTTAGCACTTAATAACAGTCTTAAAAACTAAGAGAAATATTAGATTTAAAAGTGAACTTACTTATTATGAATATTTTTGTGCCATCATATTTTTACCTCATTTGCTTTAATTTTGTGTGTTTGCTTGATTAGTGCTGGCAAAAAAATAGCCTTAAAAGATGTGGCCACTGAAGCAGGATCGATCACCATGCTATGCTGTTTGAGGTTTTGCTTTTGCACTCTCTGGCCAATATAACCTCATCTCTACTATTCCATTAGAGTCTAATGTGGACAAAGACTGTTTTCTAACAATGCCTATGGAGGTTTATGTTCTAAATAGTTTATTTTGAAGTTTGAATATATTCTACATACTGAATTTTAAAAATATTTATTGAGCATCTACTACATGACAAACAGTTTTGTTTTTTTTTTAATATTTGATTTGGGGCTGGCATCTTGGCCTAGCTGATTAAGCTGTTGTCTGTGATGCCAGAATTCTACATGAGTGCTGTTTCCAGCCCTAGCTGCTCCACTTCCAATTCAGCACCCTGCTAACATGTCTGTGGAAGTAGTGTAGATGGCCCAAGTGTGTGGCCCCTTCTACCCATTTAGGAAGCCCTGATGAATTTGCAGGGTCCTGGCTTCAGCCTGGCCCAGCCCTGGCCCTTGTGGCCATTTTAGAGTGAACCAGTATATAGAAGATCGATCTCTCTCTTTCTCTCTCTGTAACTTTGCCTTTCAAAGAAATAAATATTTTTAAAAAATTTTTAAATTATGCAGAGTGGTTCCACATATTGTGGGCTACAGTGAGACATTTCAATATACTTGTACAATATGCGATGATTAGATCAAGGTAATTGATATGTCTATCATCTCAGAACCTATCATGTCATTGGGCTTTAAAATTCTCTCTATGACTATATCTAAATATTAAATTAGTCACTATCGACCACACTTACCCTATTCTGCTAAACAACATTGGAAGTCCTATCTGACTGCACCCCTGTGCCCCTAACCATCCTCTCTCCAACCCTTCCTCCTCCACGTCCTTCCCAGGATCTGGTCACCACTTTTTTATTCCCTATTTCTTTGAAATCAACTTTAGCTTCTATATCTAAGTGTACTATTTGTTTTTCTGTGATTGACGTTGATAATGTCGTCCTTCAGTTTCATCCACATTACTGTAAATGACAACAATTTCATTTTTCCTTTTCTTGGTTGAATACTATTCCATCATGTATGCACACCACATTTTATTTATCTAGCTCTCTGGTTGGCTCTGTATTTTGGTTATTGTAAATAGTCCTGAAATATGCATACATATCAATGTCTCTTGACATAATGATTTAAATTCCTTTGGATCTACACTATACAGCAGTATTACTGGATCATATGGTAGTTCTAGTTTTCTGAAAAAGCCCCATATTGTTTTTCATAGTGTATATTCCTGAGCCATTAAAATATTAAATTCCTCTGGGAGCAATGGGAAATCAGGCACTCAGTCTCATTTTTTTCCCAGGACCCTGGATTGACCTGCAATTTTTTATTTTTGAAAACATTATAATTTTTTCAAAACTTTTAATACCTCAGAGTTTCCGCTTTCAGTTTCTTTGGCACTGGTATAAACTAGGGAGTTAAATTCTGCAATTATTTGTAGAAATGTATTTCATTTGAGATGCTATAACATATAGAAACTGATATTTGGGGTCAGTGTTGTGGCATAACTGGTAAAGCTACTTCTTGCAAAGCCAGTAGCCCATATAGGCTCTGATTCCTACCCCAGCTGCTCCACTTCTTGTCTAGCTGCATGCTAGTGGCCTGGAAAAAGCAGTGAAACAAGGCTCAAGTGTTTGTGTCCCTGATACCCACATGAGAGACCTAAATGAAGCTCCTGGCTCCTGGTTTTATCCTGGTTCAGCTCTGGCCATTGTAACTATTTGTGGAATGAACCAAAATATGGAGGATCGATCTCTTCCCCTTCTCCCCACTGTGGCTATAATTTCTTTTTAAAAAATGAAACTGATACCTGTGATGTATCAGTGCTATATTGTTATTAGCAACATTTGAATTCTGCTAATATTCTGAAAAAAAAAAAACAATTAACCTGATTCCAAATTGTTAGTAATTAATGCCTCCAATATTAGTAAAAGGGAAATAATTCTTTAATATGAAGGGGAAGTTATAGTAATTCACATTACTAATTAGCATAATAGGCCCTTGGTAATTTCCACAGTTAAGGAGCCATTGCTATCTCCCCTACACAGAAACTTTTTGCCTAGTCATTGGACTACAAGCAATTTTTAAAATAATACGTTGTTCATTTGGTCAACAAATAAGATCATAGGAAATAGTCATTTGACAAATTAATTATTTCATGATTTGTACTGTTTTAAAAAGCAAAAAATTGCCATGAGTAGCATTGGAGGCTCAAACAGTTATACTTGTTAAAAACTCTGAACTACTTTTGTGTTGTGGTGTGTGTGTGTGTGTGTGCACAGTATTTTGGCAATAGAACAAATAGCACCAAATTTTAAATAATTGGTGGTAAATAGTATCTCACAATTTAATTTTGTTGATTCATATAGCAATTTCACCCTACTTATTAACATATTCGAAAAAATACTAAGCTAGGATTATATTTCCATTGTTCTACAAATTTAATGTCACAACAGTCCTCTCACAAAGGCATTATCATCATCCCCATTATATGATCACAAACATCCTAGCAGAGAGAAAGAAAAAGAACTGGGATTCTCAGTCACCTTCTTGGATCTGAGGACAGTATGACTCACAGTAATTCACTTTTTTTTTCTTCCCTTAAAATGAGAATAATTGTATTCCCTAATTCTGAAATTTGGAGAAAGGAGCAAGTAAATTAACAGTAGACTTATCAAAATACCTATCACTTGATAGATGCCTAACATATATGAATTTCCTATTCCTTGCCCAATGCCAAAGCCATGACTCTATCCTAGAATTATCAATTCAAAGACCAAGTACTGTTTTCCAAATGGTAGACTTTTTTCTACTCGCAAATTTAGCAAACTTGAAATGTATGCTACACTCAGTTGGATCCTATCATGCCAATTACAGAATAATCATGCCTTGCCATATATTTTCATGAGTGCAATTTTTCTTTGCAATTTTTCTTTGCAACTTCCCTAAGGGGAAGTTGACATGGTTTAGCCTCTTGATGACAGGAATAGGTATTGCATTTTATTCATTTTCTCATTCATACTTTATGATGGTAGGTCAACCTTTTGAAAAACACATTTTTGTAAGCATGAGGCCAAAGCCAGGGAGCAGGAACTTCCTCCAGGTACAGGGTTGGATCATCCTTCATTGCTTTCCCAGATGCATTAGCAGGGAGATAGATCAGAAGTGGAGCAGCCGGGGTTTGAACAAGTACTCATACGGGATGCTGGTGCTGCAGGCTATGGCTTTCACCTGATGAGCCATAGCCATAGTGTTGGCTCCATGAAGCACATTCTAATACACAGAATGGAGTATGCAAATGAATCGAGGCAGGAAGAACATGGTAAGTGTGTAACGAAAAGAGTTGGAGAATGGGTAGAGGAGCTGGAGTGAGCAGGATACTTGTTGAAAAATGAGGTCACTGAAATAAAAGGGTCAACCTATCCAGTATCTAAATATCCATTTAAGAAGAAGGACCTATTGGGGCTGGCGCCATGGCTCACTTGGTTAATCCTCCACCTGCCAAGCCAGCATCCCATAAGGGCACTGGATTCTAGTCCCGGTTGCTTCTCTTCCAGTCCAGCTCTCTGCTGTGGCCTGGGAAGGCAGTGGAGGATGGCCCAAGTGCTTGGGCCCCTACATTCGCATGTGGGACCAGGAAGAAGCACCTGGCTCCTGGCAAATAAATTAAAAAAAAAAAAAAAAGAAGGACCTATTAACATGTAGGTTATAGCCTTGTCTGAGATATGAAGAATGAATGGGAAAGGGACCAATACAAAATCTTGGAATAATTCACAAGGAGAAGATAAATTTCAGAAGTTAGGAATGGATTAGACACAGCAGGAAGGGAGGGGGAGCTGTCAAGAGTGAGTTCTGGACTTCTGACTTAACACATCTCAGGTGTGTTCTTATTGACGGATCTATCATTCATCCAACAACGCAGTAGAGGCAATGTAGTGTCTGGTCCATGAGCATCTCCCTCCAAAAGTCCACTGGTCACTGAGCCCTGGCCTCCTGAAAGGTATGTTTGAATATAAACTTATTAAACTACGTGCTTTATTTCTATCATTGAATGTAAAACATATAAAAGTGGCCAGAACCTCTGCTGTCTTCTCCAACACCTTTTTATGAGTTAGGAAAAGGCCAATGGATGTAGTTCCATGAGCTGATGGATTTCATCCTTATCCTGTGGCTGTGTACTTGTGGACAGTACAAAACTGTCTGATGACATCACTGGTGCCCTCCCTAAAACTTGATCTAGAACCTACTCATTGATGCACTCTGCATTTTTAAATGTCCCCAGGAACAGATCAATGTCCCTCTAAGTTTAGGGATCTTTTCCTCTACAAACTTCCGTAATCTAAAACTTGACTCATTCTTTGAGATCACCACTTTCCTGAAGCCATTCCCTGCCAAATTGTACTTTTTTTTTTCTAATATCATCCCAGCTGAAATTCAGAATTCCCATTGCCACTGTCACATCCTTATACATACATACTCTTTAAGTAGAAAGGCTGTTGAAGATTTGTGTGTTATGCTATAATTGGATAAGCACATGGGCTTGAAATCTTTCTAGATTCAGATTCAAACTCTCTGCCTGTATTAGCCCCTAGAAATTTGTGAAGTTTTTGAACTTCTTTGTGTCTCAGTGTCTTCATTTTACAATGGAAAAATAGTATTAGCTAACTCATAGGATTATTGAGAATATTATTTAGACAGTATATGAAAAGAACTTAGAGTAGTGCTTTATATATAATTATATCACATTAGGTATTATTATTACTATTCACTATCCACTATGTTTACTTATTTGTTCACCAACAAACTCACAAAATTTCCCCTAATTCGCTAGACACCCTGTCACCTGAACCATGGCCTTTTATCATGCTAGGTAAAATTGGCACTCACATGACTAACCATTCCAGAATCAAGGTCTGCCAAAACCTAGTCCTATGGCCACATCTTTTGTCATGTCACTAGTATAAAAATTCATTTTCTTAAACCACTAATCTCGTACAGTCCATTCTCTAACTTTAGTGTCCATCTAACTTTTTGCTGAAATGGTTCCGCTCTGTTTTCTGACCACATATGGAATTTCTATTCAGTCTCTAAAACCATTTGCCAAACCAACAGCCCTTTTCTCTTTTCACTTATACATTATATCCAACTTAGATTTCAGGCTCTGTTATTTCAGAAACGTTCTTGCTTTTACTCTAAATTCTCTTGACTATAAATTTCTTTTGGCATATGCATCAGAAAAACCATACTCTTAGAGTAACCCAATAACTATTTCTTTTTTCCGTACTAGCCAAATTGCTAGTTACCAGGAAAGTGATTCCACTAAAATTCATGAGCAACAAAATCAAATAAATCCTCAACAATGCACTCAGCTTTCCACATTATTTCAAACTTATTTCAACTGACTTCTACCCAGACTTACTTTAATTGATCTGTAGCTTATTAAACTGTTCATCAGAAAATGAGGGAGTTTTTAATCATCTGGCTTCTAGTCTTAGCCCTGTTTCAATGATGCTCTGATCATCACTGATCAAATGGGCAGATATACATGTAAAAAACCTTGTAAGCCAAAATACTCTCCACACATTAGTGATGGTACTATTAACATTTATACTTTTTCTGGTTCAAATTGGGTGAATGGTAGCACCATTTACTGACATTGTGAAAAATAAATAAACTAAATTTGGAAAAAAAGAGGTAGGAGAACATAAACCCTAAATCAATTCCGCAAGTATATTACAGTTCTAAGATTTAGTGATTTTATCTCTAAAAATCATTTAACTGATTAATAAAATACCAAAGTGTATTGGCAATAGTTCATAGCAGAATCTTTGATTAAACTTATCATGTAGTTGTATCCCTCAAAGCAAAAAGAACTTTGACTGCAACTTAGATTTGAAATGAACATATTTCACTTTCAGTAAATATCAGAGTGCTGACTTAGGGTTCTAGTTTGCTTTGACAGAAAAAGGCAGAGTGCTATCTTCTCCTACATTTTTGATAGGTAAATACAATATTTTTGTAAAGATACTCAATGCATTTGCCATGCTTTCATCCTCCCAACAGCAATCATTGAGAGAAGGTAATACTAGTGATCACACCTAAAATATGAGAAAAACTGCACACAAAGAAGTTACTGATTCATTCAAAGATGTCAAAAAGCAATTAGTGGCATTCAGAAGACAGTCTGGTTTCCCAGATTTTCAGCCTCTTCTACTGGTATTTTTTCCCAAAATCATATTTTCTTTCATTGGAATTGCCATCGAAAAGGATTATTAGACTTCACATACCTTTTCTTCCAATTCATCTTCTATTAAATGCCACTGGAGTATATTTCCTATTTTTAAGTAAGAAATAACTAATATGGTGTTGCTGACCTCTCATGCCACTTTATAAGAGAAACCTTGTTTTTAGGCAGTGAAATATATATTGTTTATTGATCACATAATGTATAAGATCAGTCTTTAAACATTTACTAAAATACCCACTAAAATACTTTACTAAAATACTTCACTAACTGTATGTAAGAATAAAGCTTGGATTCTGTACACTAGAATTTTGAGAGTCATGCAGTTACTTACCCAACTATGGAAACTGTTTCTTATGGAAAGACTATATATGTATTTCAAAAATTTATTGCATCAAAAATAAATGCACACCAACTTTTTACAAATCTGAACAAGATTTATATAAAGCACTGAGACAGATAAAACATCAGTTTGAAAACAGCCTCTATCAGAATAACATGAATTGTACTAAAAACTGAAAAACAAACATCAAATTAATGGTGAAGTTAGGTTGGAAGAATAACAACATTGATGCTATACAAAACATTTACAGGAACAATGCCCCAAGAAAGTCAACAATTGACAAAAAGATATTTTGCTTATAGAACATAAAAATGATGTCAAAGATGAAGCACATAGCAACAGACCATCCACATCAATTTGCAAGGTGTACCAGTCAATAACAAAGGTCATGGAAACAGTTTTTTAGGATATTCAAGGCATTATTCTTCTTCACTGTCTGGGGAAACAAAGAATGATAGCATCTGCTCATCAACAAACGATACTTTAAATATCTTTTTTTTTTTTTTTTGACAGGCAGAGTGGACAGTGGGAGAGACAGAGAGAAAGGTGTTCCTTTGCCGTTGGTTCACCCTCCAATGGCCGCCATGGCCAGCGCGCTGCGGCCGGCGCACCGCGCTGATGCGATGGCAGGAGCCAGGTACTTATCCTGGTCTCCCATGGGGTGCAGGGCCCAAGGACTTGGGCCATCCTCCACTGCACTCCCTGGCCAGAGCAGAGAGCTGCCCTGGAAGAGGGGCAACCTGGACAGAATCCGGCGCCCCGACTGGGACTAGAACCGGGTGTGCCGACGTGGCAGGCGGAGGATTAGCCTAGTGAGCCGCGGCGCCGGCCTTTTAAATATCTTAATAAGTGACATTATGGAAAGCCAAGACACTCTGGCAAAAAAAAAAAAAAAAAAACACTAAATAAAAGATCTCTGCGGGTGAGATCCCAGTAGAAAGAACGGGCCATCAAAGAAGGAGGTACCTTTCTATGAAGGGAGGAGAGAACTTCCACTTTGACTATGACCTTGTCTAAATAAGATCGAAGTCGGCAAACTCAAAAGGCTTCCATAGCCTTGGCAACTCATGACTAGAGCCTAGGGAGATTACTGACACCATAAACAAGAGTGTCAAATTGTTAAGTCAACAATGGGAGTCACTGTGTACTTACTCCTCATGTGTGATCTCTGTCCTTAATGTGTTGTCCAATGTGAAGTAATGCTATAACTAGTACTGAAACAGTATTTTACACCTTATGTTCTGTGTGGGTGCAAACTGATGAAATCTTTACTTAATATATACTAAATCGATCTTCTGTATATAAAGATAATTGAAAATGAATCTTGATGTGAATGGAATGGAAGAAGGAGCAGGAGATGGGAGGGTTGCGGATGGGAGGGAAGTTATGCGGGGGGGGAAGCCATTGTAATCCATAAACTGTACTTTGGAAATTTATATTAAATAAATATATTAAATAAATTAATATTAAATTAATATTAAATAGTCCTTAAATTCAATATTATTTAAATTAAATCAAATATTATCTAATTAAATAAATCAATTTAGTTAAATAAATTAATTTAATTAAATATTAAATTTATATTAAACAAAATTTTTTTTAAAAAGTGACATTGTGGGGAACACACAAATCGTGTTTTGTAGCAGAAAGAAACATTTATCTGTATGGTGTTTTTACCGGGTCAGACTAGAATTGTTTATATTAAGGAATTCTGTAATATGTAGATTTACAGTGCATGGTTCACTAGAACAAGCTACATGTTATATATGTTTTAAAATGTAAATACACCAAGAAGTGAAAAGCTTCTTTTGTGCATGCAACCACTTTGTACATTTAAATATCTTGCATGTAAATTCTGGTCCTCAGTGATACTAAAGTAGTACAAATGTGCATGAAAGTAAAGTTGTTTGTCCTAATTTTTCCTTTCTTTGTATATATCTCTATATCACTCTTGTTCTTGACATGATTTTTAAAACTTGATACAGGGTAGGTACCCAAACTATGTTAAGCATGATTTTACAACATAAACTTTTGTTATTATATATCTGCATCTGTGTAAATTTTCCCATTTTAATTTAAAATATAACTTGGAGGTGAATGTGCCTCAGTTCATAGAGTTATTATTTTCCTTTGGACAACTGTACAATAGTTCACTGGTTTCCTAAATATTCTATTTAGTTTATTATGTCAAAATGTATTATAAATGGTCTTTTACTTTAAAACAGTGTTTTGAGAAAGTTAGGGAAAGTTTCAGGAGAAAAACACCTAAGGAAACTTCACCATAGAGTCCATCTCCATCATGGCAATGCTCCTTCTCCGTCCTCTCACCAACCAGAGGAAATGTAGGGAGAAATTTTATGGAAAATGATTGGGCATATGCATTGCAGCCCAGAGTTGGCTCCATCTGATTTCTTTCTTTTTTCTAATCTTACAAAAAGAAAAACTTCAGCAGCCAGCATTGTGGTGTAGCTAGTTTAGCTGCCATCTGCGACACAGGTATCCCTTATGGGTACCAGCTGGAGTCCTGGCTGCTCCATTTCTGATCCAGCTCTCTGCTATGGCCTGGGAAAGCAGAAGAAGATGGCCCAAGTTCTGCTGCTTGGGGCCCTGCATGCACATGGGAGACCCAGAAGAAGCTCTTGGCTCCTGGTTTTGTACTGGTCCAGCTATAGCCATTACAGACATTTTTGGAGTCAACCAGTGGATGCAAGATTCTCTCTCTTCTCTCTCTCTCTCTCTCTATCTTTCTCTCCCCCCCCCGCCTTCCCCCATCTTCTTCGTGTGTGAGTGTGTCTCCCTCTCTTTATCTATAACTCTACCTTTCAAGTAAATAAATAAATCTTAAACAACAAACTTTAAAGAAAACCTATTTTCTTTAGTTAAACATGTAAAAAGGCCACATGTTGTGCTTAAATTCCCAGGATCCTCAGTTCTTTAGACATGGACTAAACATTTGGTGCCACCACTTAAAAAATTTCTTAACTTGGAGCTTATGTTGAGAAATAAAGTTTATACATTTATATTTTATCATTGAATTCTATGCTTTCACTAACTTTTTGAAGTTCTTTCACAGTTTTGTTGTCTTCAAACATCAAAAGGCTGTGTAACAGCATTCCAACACAATATGATTTATTTCCTTCCTATGAAAGATCCTGAGATAGACATTGCATGGGCTAATTTCTATATTCCTGCTGTTCTATTTCTTAAATGGCTGCTTTCAGACATTATTTATTCACTCTATGCAGAAAGAAAAATGTAGGGGAAGAAGACACCAGCAAATACTGCATGGCACTGGGTCACCTGACCACGCACAGCTGCAACACAGGGTGGCAATTTGACATCCAGCTTTTTTTTTATTCTTAAGGGAAGAGAAAGATAGTGAAATGGGTGTGAAGTTGGTGAATTTACCATTATGTCCACAATCTATCTTCCACCTCTGCCCAATTCTCTCTTGCATGATGAAATTAAGCAGCTAGCCACGGTTCAGAGAGAAGGGGGTGGGGGAGTCGCTTTGGGAATTATGATCTAGGACACTTTACAAAATTAGTTCTTATTCTTGAATATGGTACATATAAGCTTTCTCTGCCTCCTGGAGTCACAAACAGAATTGTTTTTCACAAAATAGGTATCCAAGATACTTAAAGAATTAATTGAAATGTTATTCAAGTTATATTAAAAGACAAAGAAAAGTTTATACAGTGGAATAGCAGAGACATCTAAGCTTTGGACTATATAAAGTTGCAGTTTCTACTGTATTTTCCAGACTGTCAACTTCCCTATTCAGTATATGCCTAAAAACATAAAGATGTGTAAATAGCAAGTCACTGATCCATCTGCATGAAGATATTTATATTCATATTTTTTAAATGATTTACTTCTTCTTTCCACTCAGGACTACTGTGATTCTGGGAGAAAGTTCAGAATTATTTAGCATGCTTAGATTATATAGAACAATACTTGTGGCATTGGTTGTGTTATCTTGAGCAAGATATTAATTATTTCTGAATTATGTTTGTATCACCTTCAAATAGAATCTTTATAAACTTATTCATAAGAGGGTATGAATGTCAAATGAAGAAAAATGTGTTACTATACACATTTTGAATGACTGGCAATGTGTTCTTCCATTCCCAGTAAACACTCCGGAAACCTAAGTGAAAAATTCTGTGCATGTTACAATGGAAGGGCATTCACAAATGAGCATGCTCAAGTCCCTAGAGCCAGCATCTGCCAAAGATGATATCAATAGTAACAATGTTACTCACTAATTTTCAATAGTTATTATTGACAATAGTTGTTTATTAGTATTACTGTTATTTTAGATAGCACAAACAATAAAAAAAGAAAAAAAATGGAAAAAATACTGATAAAGCACAGCATAAGCAGCTTCCAAAGCATCAGGTACATTCCTAAGAACATTAGACCCTTTGTTCCTCCAAGGAAACCCACATTACATCTGGGAAACTAAGATTTGTGCATTTAACTAACAAGCTCACACTACTAGTAAGTTGCAGCCTGGAATTCAAATGCGCATATTTTTGGATTGTGTTCAAATCATTTCCTAGAATACAGTGTACTAGGTTACTCTGAAAGATCTGAAATTATTCCATCCTGTCTTCTAGGCATCTCCTTAACTAGAATATGAGTTCCATAACAGCATATAACATGTGAACCTGGTCATTGTTATATTCCTGTTATGTAGGACAGTCTTCTCAGCTAATGAATAAATACATTCTTATTATTAGAATCAGAACCCTCAGTTACAGGAGGACCTATTTCTGATGTTCAGACAAATCTTAATGCAATATCCCCAGTCCCTTCAATTGATAAGAAAGATTATTTACATACTAAATTATAGGAGTATAAACATTTATAGGCATTTCTCAATTTTGAAAATAGGTATTTTATAAAATATTTGAAGCACGCCTCAGAGGATTTGTGTTTATGACAATATGATGCTTGATTATTTGCCTTAGAAATTAACAAATATTTAGATTATCTTAAAATTTACAATTATTTGTATAAAACAAGTCCACAAGGTAAAATAGGTGCAAAGCAACAAGTTTAGAAGTGCTTTTCCAGAACTAATAATGCCAGTTGGAGGCATGGAAGAAAGACTTCTCTGAAAGGAGCATCAGTAATGGCAGGGAATGAGCAGACACTGAGTGAACGAGAGTAAGGAAGAGCACTCAGTTTCGAAGGCCCTGGAGCTAGCTGCAAGCTTGTTACTACATGCAAAATTTGAAATGCTGCTTGTAGCCAGATGATGGAGTTATGTGAATGCCAGAAAAAAAATATTATTTTAAGGAATTCTGAGTAGGTTGGGGAGAAGATGCCGACAGTATTTTTGGTTGCACTGAATTTCAAGACATTCAAGAGGAGATACCAAATGTCAATTGTGAAGAGGTATTTTAACTCAATTGAGAGATTTGGGTGGAGTTAAGAAATGTGTATGCCATCTGTGTATAAATGGTTATGTGATCCTCCAGAAGATAACTTAGAAAAGAGGGATTGGAGCCTGATATTGAGAACCGTGGTGTCACAACAGCTAATGGCAAGTGGAGGGAGGAACAAAATAAACCAGTAAGGAAATTACTAAATAATCCTGGCAAGGGCTGATGGGAACCAGATCTGGTGAGATGAATGTAGAACTAGAAAGTAAGGGAAGAGTAGACATTTATTTAATTTATTTTTTAAATGCAAAGATAAACCAACTAATTTGTGAGCTTCCTGGTTATGTCTATGGTAGTCATTCCCAAAGTTGGCTATCCATCTTCATCACTTGGTGACACTTTTAGGAATGCAAATTCCTGACCTTAAATTTTCCCTGTCTTGCTTCCTCGAGTCTGATCCAATAGGTTTACAATGGGATCAAGGAATGGGTCAGTTGGTATCAATGAGCACTCATGTGTGAGAACTGATGGTCTATAGCCGGCGCTGTGGCTTAATAGGCTAATCCCCCGCCTAGCGGCGCTGGCACACCAGGTTCTAGTCCCGGTTGGGGCGCCAGATTCTGTCCTGGTTGCCCCTCTTCCAGGCCAGCTCTCTACTGTGGCCCGGGAGTGCAGTGGAGGATGGCCCAAGTGCTTGGGCCCTGCACCCCACGGGAGACCAGGATAAGTACCTGGCTCCTGCCATCGCATCAGCGCAGTGAGCCAGCCGCAGCGCGCCAGGCGCGGCGGCCATTGGAGGGTGAACCAATGGCAAAGGAAGACCTTTCTCTCTGTCTCTCTCTCTCACTGTCCACTCTGCCTGTCAAAAAAAAAAAAAAAAAAAAAAAAGAACTGATGGTCTGAGTAACCTCATTCAAACCCATTCCAGCACCGCTGATCTCAGGAACCTAACTAAAATGGAAGATATTCAAAATCGTACTTGCCTTATGCAATCAGCAGATAATGATGGTCAATGTATACTCATACATCAAAGGCACTTAACATTGGTCTTGTGAACTGTTACATGAATACAAAGCCAAAGCCTTTTGTTGATAGACAGGCCCTACTGGCATATTGTTGCATGAGCATGTGGTAATACTGGAGAATCTTCTGAAGGGGAGTCGAAACAGGGCAAGAAGAAATTGATTTACCAGATGCAGTACCACAGGCTGCCATGTGTAGTCTAGAGAGAAACGTGTTGCCAAGGAAAATGCAACCAAAACTGTGTGGCTTGGAATGAGAGTATGGGGAAGCATACAAAATTTTCTACCTATAGCATTTTCATCAATGAGAAGTATCTGAACAAAAAAAAAATGAAAACATTGTTTACTGTACATAAAGTACTATAGTATTATCTACAATTACAAGAAAGTAGGAACAACGTTATGCTTAACATTAGGGGGGCAGTCAAATAAATAGAAACACTGTCAAGTCACTGGATGACTATGTATATATACACTAAAATGATAACAAAGAAAATTATTTATGGGAAAGCAGTATGGTATAACCAAAATCAAATATGAACGAGAACATTATTGAAAGTTTTTGTAGCAATACTATAGATAAGTGGAGATCAGACTTTAGTAGGCTGGTGTGGGATTTATATTGCATCTTTTGTTAGCAAGACTATGTTCAGCTCAATATAGCAGGAAAAAACAGTGGTTTCATCAATATAAACACTTATTTCTCTCATCTCTAGGGAAAATAATTTGGGAATGCGAATTATCTTCATCACATAATTGAAAATATAATTTTCTGGGGCTGGCACTGTGGTGTAGCAGGTACGGCCACTGCCTGCAGTGTCAGCATCCCATGTGGGCACCGGTTCAAGTCCCAGCTACTCCACTTCCAATCCAGCTCTCTGCTGTGGCATAGGAAAGCAGTGGAAGATGGCCCAAGTCCTTGGGCCACTGCACTCATCTAGGAGACCTGGAAGAAGCGTGGCTCAGCACTGGCCGGTGCGGCCATTTGGGGAGTGAACAAGCAGATGGAAGACCTCTCTCTCTCTCTGCCTTTGCCTCTCTGTAACTCTGCCGTCCAAATAAATAAATAAATCTTTTTTTTTTAAATGTAGTTTTCTGTTTTTTACTTCATACTTTCCCTTCTTAAGGTCAACTTCTGAATGAAGTTTGTATTTAGAGTCCAAATTATCCTGTTATCGCAAGGATGAAAGAGAAATGTGGGGAGAAAAGGAAGTATACCATCTCTGTTAAAGAGACATTTGGAAAGCCTAAAGAAATAACTGCAGTTGCGTTAGACGACCCCACCAAGCTGCCAGCAAAGCTAGAAAATGTGGTCTTCCAGCTGGGCATGTGGCCACCTCAAGTCAATTCAGTCACTTCAAGTCAATCCTTCACTCAGGAAAGAGTAAGTAGGAGTTTGAGTACACACATTTACCACACTATCCTATCAAGAACATTCCAGGAATTTCTCATAAATTAGGCTTCAAACTCTCACAGAAATTCCTTGAAGTTCAACAGTCATGAAAGGTTTCAAGAACTAAAATACAGTTTCCAGCCTCATGTCTTAGGTATTCTGGGAATGAGAACTTCACTATTTGTATCAAAATATCTATGCATATGTTTCCTTGTACCAAAC
This sequence comes from Oryctolagus cuniculus, assembly GCF_964237555.1. Lineage (NCBI taxonomy): Eukaryota > Metazoa > Chordata > Mammalia > Lagomorpha > Leporidae > Oryctolagus > Oryctolagus cuniculus. The sequence continues at coordinate 58,781,650 of NC_091436.1, forward strand.
GGAAAGGAATTTATTTTTTTAAAAATTTATTTATTTATTTGAAAGTCAGAGTTGAACAGAGGAGAAGGAGAGGCAGAGAGAGAGAGCAAGAGAGAGGTCTTCCATCTGCTGGTTCACTCTCCAGTTGGCTGCAACAGCCGGAGCTACACCCATCAGAAGCAATGAGCCAGGAGCTTCTTCCGGGTCTCCCACCCGGTGCAGGGGCCCAAGGACTTGGACCATCTTCTACTGCTTTCCCAGGCCATAGCAGAGAACTGGATCAGAAGCGGAGCAGCCAGGACTCATACTGGTGCCCATATGGGATGCTGGTATTGCAGGCAGTGGCCTTACCTGCTACACCACAGCACTGATCCCAAGAAATATAGGAAGTAAGATTACAGATGACAAAAGTAATTGAGCACTGCTGAGACTGATTTAAGAAACAGAAAAACTGTGCCCAATTATACAACAACCCAGCAGCCATTCCCCACGCCCCCCCACCCCAGGCCCCAGCCCTAGTGTGTTTCTCTTTGAACTCTAGTAAGGAGAAAGTTAGAGGGCAGAGAAAAAGTGCTGTTGTTGCCAGCTCAGAACTTTGAATATAGGAAACCTGACTGTGGACCTGGGGAAGCATGGATCAGTGCCCCCAAATCACCTCTCACCATGAACACTAAATGCACACAGACCTGATCTTTCAATTCCTGAAACTACACTTCTGGGCCTGAGGGTGGTGGCAAGCAAGCCAGCAAAGGCTGGGAGTTAACCCCTCCCAGGAGTAGCAGTGAATCTGTATCTGGAGTGTCTGTGAACATTCAGCTCCCTCCATCCATGTGGAATTGTCTCAGGATGTGCTGTTCACTGTCTCCCTCAGGTGCCCAGTAGCATGCAGCTTAGGTTGCCCATGGTAACAGCTGACTTAATGAAGAGCACTCCTCTGGCTTCTTTCCTTTCCAATCTCATTGCTTCTTGTCCATCCCAACACTATTGACTGATGTTTGTGTGCTTCCTAATCCATATTGAAACTCCAGCCCTACAATAAAATAGTACTAGTGGGCAGGGCCTTCGGGGGGGAACCTTATATGCATCCCAAGATAACTTGCTTCTATTGCTTTCCACTACAAGAGAGCCCAGCAAGAAGATAGCTGTCTATGAAGCAGAAAGGGCACCCTCAGGAGGCACCAAACCCATCAGTTCCTTGAACTCGGACTTCTCAGCCTCCAAAATTGTGAGAATTAAATGTTTTCTATTTATAAGACACTCAGGCTAGGGTGTTTTTGTCATAGCAGGCCAAACGGACTAAACACTAATCATTCTGTCCCTTTCCCAGTAAATTATTTTCAGCCCAGTCTTTGACTTGGGCCTGTTTCTGGGAAATCCAAACTAACACACCTGGTTTTGAAGTGCAAAGATAGTGCTTTGGGACCACAGTATGGAAGAGTGCTGGATATCACAGTGCAGAGAACAATGGCAATTCTAGGATGTTAGAACCACTGCGTCTTCAGTGGGAACTCCAGGAACTAGATCCCATGGAAAACAGAGCTGCAAATAGATGTTTCTAATATATGATCAGACTCCACGTCTGCCTCATCTGCATACATGCACACCTCTGCACACACAGTGAGAGAGAGAGAGAGAGAGGAGAGAGAGAGACTCACAATCTCAATCACTTCCAGAAAGAATTATTGCAGAATTGATGACAAAGAAAGGGCTAGGTTTTTATTAATTCTGTGAGTGTTGTGTTTTTAATTTTGTAGTATCTCTGTAAGTGTGATATACTTTTTCTCCCCATGGGTAAGATCTGAAAAATACATGTTGTATATATAAAATACAATTCACATGGTCAAAAATCAATGTAAAATATTTCAAAATCAGCATAGTTTTGTTTTGCTTTCTTTCTTTATCCAAAATTTCTTAATGATAAAATGACAATAAAAATTAGACCCGCATATACCTATATGGACAGTCCTTTACATAGCAGGTGGATAAAAAATACAAAAATGTCTGATTTTTGTATTTGAGAAATGACAGCAGCTTCTTGAAATTTGAAGACCAGCATAGATCTGGTCCAGCAGGCATGGAGACCCTAGGATTGAGTGAGTTTCTTCCTCCCTTCCATAGTGTAAAAGATTCCAATGGTTACCAGTTCCTAAATAAGGGCTTGTACACCTGAAAGCGAGGGAGAATATCTCTTAGATGAGCTTCTTAAAGGCATGTCGTGTGGAATGTGAACATTACATAGGTAGTCATGTAAAGGAATTTTTTTTTTTTTTTTTTGGACAGGCAAAGTTAGACAGTGAGGGAGAGAGACAGAGAGAAAGGTCTTGTCTTCCTTCTGTTGGTTCACCCCCCCAAATGGTCGCTACAGTTGGCGCGCTGCACCAATCTGAAGCCAGGAGCCAGGTGCTTCCTCCTGGTCTCCCATGCGGGTGCAGGGCCCAAGGACTTGGGCCATCCTCCACTGTACTCCCAGGCCACAGCAGAGAGCTGGACTGGAAGAGGAGCAACCAGGACAGAATCCGGTGCCCCAACCGGGACTAGAACCCAGGGTGCTGGCACTATAGGCGGAGGATTAGCCAAGTGAGCTGTGGTGCTGGCTGTGAAGGAATCTGAAAGCTGCAGGTTATGGTGCGTTGGATGCTGGAGAACATATTTAATCATATGTTGGAGGGAAGAAGTCCAAGGAAAAACTCAGCAGAACTTAGCAGGAAAGAAGTTAGAACAAAGCCAGACATGCAGCTTTGACATTACATACACACACTGAAAATTTGCATTTAAGATCAGCTACATTTCTGTACTTCATAATATGAAAGATTTTTTTTAATTTTTTTTTATTTTTTAATTTTTGACAGGCAGAGTGGACAGTGAGAGAGAGAGAAAGAGAGACAGAGAGAAAGGTCTTGCTTTTGCCGTTGGTTCACCCTCCAATGGCCGCCGCGGCCAGCGTGCTGTGGCCAGCGCACCGTGCTGATCCGATGGAAGGAGCCAGGTACTTATCCTGATCTCCCATGGGGTGCAGGGCCCAAGGACTTGGGCCATCCTCCACTGCACTCCCTGGCCACAGCAGAGAGCTGTCCTGGAAGAGGGGCAAACAGGACAGAATCCGGTGCCCCGACCGGGACTAGAACCCCGTGTGCCGGCGCCGCAAGGCAGAGAATTAGCCTAGTGAGCTGCGGCGCCGGCCAATATGAAAGATCTTGATCCACTGTCTTTTTACCTATGCTATTGTCATTATTTGGGAGATGAGAAGGATTAAGCTATTAGCAGAAATTATAAGCTATTAAAGCATAGTAGTCATGATATAGATCTTCAGGAGCATATGGATGAAGTAAAAGACAAATGAGCTTTGTTATGGGTACCCAGTTTTCAGTAAGCACGCTCTCTTCCAGTTCGACCTACTATCATGTTCAAAGGAAAGTTGATTTCATAACAGATGTTTTTTCAGCACATATTTGCCTCAGTCTCCCTATTGGGATATGACTAAAAGGTTTTATGCAACTAAGCGTTGACCCATCCATTCACTTATCACTCTGTCATTCATCCATCAGCAAAATATTGTTGACTTCTCTATTGAGGGGGTCTTCAAAAACTTCATGGAAATTATGTATTAGAAAATTATGCAATGATTTCAAATTTTCATACCAAAATAAAATTATTTTTAATTCCATTTTCCTATGAGCTTTTTGAGCTACCTGTTGCACACAAATTTATGGAAGTAAAGAATTGTAAATTTCTTTCAGTTTGCTAATAATGAAGACTGACAAAAGTATTACAAATATTCTTAGATGGATGTAAACAGTAAGTCCACAGTTGAATAAGATAGCTAGCGTATTTTCTATTAAATAAGTTGACTTTATTTTTAGTTAAATTATCTTTTTTTAAAGAGTTATTTATTTAAGTTGGAGTTACAGAGAGAGAGATACTCATCTGCTGGTTCACTCCCCAGATGACCTCAATGGCCAAGGCTGGGACAGGCCAGGAGCCACTTGCTTCATCCCCATCTTCCACTGTTTTTCCCAGGCCACTAACAGGGAGCAGCTGGGACACGAACCTATTTCCACATAGGATGCCAGCGTCACAGGCATTTGCTTCACTTGCTCTGCCATAATGCCAGCCCTTGGTTAAACTATCTTAAGTGTAGCAACCTAAAGTAAAACTATATTCCCAATGACAGTAAGATTTGATGACTAATATATTTAAGCAATTAAATAATTTTGCATCATGACCAAAATCATCAGTTTTAACCAACTATTGAAGAATCATAAATACCATTGCACCTATCCTTGGTTGGATCGCATCAATTAATAGCAAATGGCAAGAACCCTTGGAATCTTTATTCACCTAAACATGGTAAAATCTTACAACAAGTTTTATTTTAATACTGTTTTCAATAATATTTTTTAAAAATTTTATCCCATCCCCAAATATATTCTTTTTTCTGCCATTGACATTATGAATTCATTTGAAAGAGTGCACTTTCTGTAAGAAATGAAATTCTAAACCATCATCATTTGGAGTCACAGTTTAAGGTATAAGCAACAACTGAATTAATATTAAAGTGCTTGAATAGTCACGATTAATATTTTTTCAAAAATGTTGGTTGAATTGTGGCTTGGAAACTAATTCTCCCAGTGCCAGAGATTCTCAAGTAAAACATCTCCTCCATTAGTTGTTTTTAAATAACTGGTGAAAAAGGAAGTTGAACAATTCCTTGGACCTTCCAACCCTCACAAACATTATTTATCTCTCTACAGTGTTGGTGATTAAATGGTCAGGGTGAACAGAGTAAATTAATTTTCATCTACTCCCACCTCTACACATTCTGAAAGGCAATGATATTCAATAAGATTGAATACTATCATCACAACTCAATTCAAGCATACCTTCAGATCTTTAACAATGTTTTCTGAATGTTTCATGGAATAATTCAGGGAGGATTTGATCAGAGATCTTTCAATCATTATTTTTCATCATACTTTTCTAATACCACAGAAAGTAAGTTACAATAAAATAGATATCGTAAGATAATGTATTTACTTCAAATCTAGGCCCTCACTAGCACACTTCTTTAATCATTGTGGTCCTTAAAGTAAACAAAGATGTGCTACTTTCTCATTGTGTGTTGTTCAAATCCAAATCAAATATTAGGAAGTAGCCTATCATTGCCTTGAAACAAAGACTGATCCACTATATATTGTATTTCAATGTTTTGTGTAGCATAGTATAAAGTAAGAAATTATAATATTTTTGTTATAAGTGGGATACACAGCAGATTCATAGATTGGCAGATGTCCTAAACAGCACTCTGGCCTCAGATAAGCCCTTAAGGCATTCGGATCTGGCTGAAGAGCCCATGAGAGTATTTTAGGCATGGAAAGCCAAGACACTCTGGAAAAAAAAAAAAAAAAAAACCCTAAATGAAAGATCTCTGTGAGTGAGATCCCAGTAGAAAGAACAGGCCATCAAAGAAGGAGGTACCTTTCTATGAAGGGAGGAAAGAACTTCCACTTTGACGATGACCTTAACCAAATATTCCCAGGCTAACAGACATGTTCACCATATCCAGTTTCAATTAAAAGCATATTAGTTTTAGTCTCATCTTTACAGCAAAATCCATATAGATTTTTAAAGGGTAACTCCTTAAATAATTACATATCTGCAGGTCATATGGACATATTTATGTCAGTTACTTTGTTCTTTCTCTTTTTTTTATTTTTATACTGATTTACCTATCTATTCTCTTGCTCTCCATATCATAAGAACAAAATATATTTGCCATGGAATAGGAAATTCAAAGTCAAGCTTTTCATCTGTTGTTCAGAACCAACATTACTGGAAAGTGAGAGATGTTAACAACCTGAATTCTTAGGGAACTCTCTCAGATCATGTTCCTGGCTTATAATTGAATCCACACTAAGAGTCATACACAGACATAGGTATATTGTAGAACAAGTAATAGGAAAAAGATGGGAGGGGCAGATACCCTACAGATGACTTTGCTAGAGTCACATGATCTTTTCCTTTGCTTACAGTCCCCTTCACAGAGCAGTACCCCTACATCTTGTTCTTCTAGAAGCTTCTGAGTAAATATGGAAGACAGACTGTGGCTATTCTTCCTCCCCCTTGTATCTTTCCTGCTCTCCTTTGTTCTGTCCCCACTACCACCGCAGAAAAATTTGTCTGGACCAGCTTTGAAGAGGAGGGGAGAGACATCCCTTAAGACTGCTCAAAGATTAAATCAGGTCATGCTGTGACATAGTCTGAAAGCCTCACAAATCTGGGTGGAAAAGACACATTCCAAGTCAACAAACCTCACATCTCTAGTGAGTAATAACATTCAGAAAAGCCATAGCAAGGTTTAGCGAAAAAAGCTACAAATCATTGAGTTGAACAGTTAGTGGAACCACATGTTTCAGTATGCTGTTTGGAAAGTGCCCCCTGCAGTGTTTCATGCTCACTAATTTGGGTTTACATGTAGCATGAGACAAGCAAATGTAAAAGTCTTAATAGGATTTAATAAGACTGTGTATGTTCCACCTAAGAGTACAACAACACAATTGCATATATTTTATTTTACAGCAACTCCTGCAAAAGCATGACCTCAGATATGGCATTCACTAAATAAAAGTTGTATCATTTAGCTAAATTCATTTCACCTGCTCTTCATGGGTCACATAAAGCAGGAATATATATGCTATTGGAAGAATGGGTAAAGGGCCAAGGTAGTTTTTGGTGCCTTCTGACTTCATGGCATCAACCATTCAACTAGAAGAAACACAAATAAGTTTGGAAATCAAGAGTTATCAGCATCTCCATGCATTTCACAAGGCTTCATCAGGTTCAAATTTTCTATGAAAGTATGTTACAGAGTTCCTTTAGGCATTTTACATAATGTTAATATTCACTTGATTATTGTTTCTCTGTTGTGGGATTCTTGCTGTTGCATATGTCATTCTGCAGTTTGCACAACCCAAGTTCATCCTTCTCTTTGGTGGCACCTTTTGCTCCAGTCATCTGCTTTTCTTTAAAGTGGAATTCACATGTACCTTTGTTTAATTTCCACAGTGAAAGGACTCTCTAAGTTTCCTATGTCTATATCCAGGTACTGAATAAGTGTATGCTGAATGTATGACTTACAAATCAATTTACATAATTTTTGCAAAGGCCAAGTCTTTAAAATATCGAGGTAGCTGGAACAATGTTGTTTCATACCCATATCTCAGCATCTTGGTTTTCAGATGATAAGATAAAGTTTACCTGTTTGAGTTACTGCCTTTGCGAAAGTATAAAACCATCTGATATTCATTCTAACAGTGCCTAAATCATGGCAACATACATAAATCAAAGCGATGTTTTCAATTTAGGACTCCAAGAGCCAAGAGAGATAAGCTGATCTTAAAAGATCCAAATAAATGAGGGAAACAGATGTCAGAGAATGTATTTCAGAACTTTTTCTTCTGTAATAATGTTAATTTTTCCTGTTGGTCATAAAACCCTTAAAAAAAAAAGCCAAAATCTGCATACCATTCCTTATCATATCAAGTACTTCTATCACCTGGAATCAAATCACAAGAACCAGAGTTAAAGTCAGAATAATACAGGCTGAGTGAGTGATTGGAAACATTACATTCTGATTTCCCACTGAAAATGCCCCAAAGTACAGACCTGCTTCATTTGGTTTTTCTCTCAGAGCTATTTAATTAGCTGCTTTGGAAAACTGAGTATGAACACAGTGCTTTCAAAATGACTTGCATTTGTTATACTACACCAAACATGTACTAGTATTCAACTTAAGATGGCAATGATAGAAGAGTATGTTGAAAAACACAAAAGTATGTAAATCAGGAGATGTAGGTTCTACTATTTACTATCCCACTAAATTAAACACACTCCTCACATGGTCACTTAATGCCTCTCTTTGATTTATTTAGCTCATAAATCAGAAAATAATACTTGTGCCAACCAATTAGGATGAATGTTGTGAGAATAAGAGAAATATGTAAAAATGTTTTGACAGAGTAAAATATATGATGTATAACCGATATTATTTTAATATTTAATACACTTGTGGTTTAAGGAAGAGAATGAATACTGGACATGTTGAATTTGAGATGCCATGGGGACAGCCAGTTACATGGTCTGGTGCACAGGGGAGCAGTCTAAATGAATTAAAGGTTCTTAGGGCCTTAATGTCTCTACGGTAGCTTAAATCACAAGAGTGGGTGCAATGATCCAAGGAAACAGTTCAGGGGTGTGCCTAGCATACCCACACCTAGAAGAGACCGCTTTTAAAAATTTTGAGAGGCCAGCGCTGTTGCAAAGTGGCCTAAGCTTCTGCCTGTGGTGCTAACATCCCATATGGGCATTGGTTTGTATCCCAGCTGCTCCTTTTCCAATCCAGCTTTCCACTTTAGCCTGGGAAAGCAGTGGAAGGTAGACCAGGAACTTTGGCCCCTGTACCTGTATGGGAGACCCAGAAGAAGCTTCTGGCTTCAGATTGTTTCAGCTCTGGACATTGCATCCATTTAGGAAGTGAACCAGCATATGGAAGACTTTTCTCTCTGTCTCTCCATGTCTCTTTAACTCTACCTCTGAAACAAATAAATCAATCTTAAAAAATTATTTTGAAATAATTATATCACCAGAAGTTGGAAAGAAGCTACAGAAAGATCCAATGTATCTATCACTCAGTTGTTTCCCAATGGTTATATTTACAGAATTGTAATACAATATCAAAGCAGGACTACTGACCTAGGAACACTGAATGTGTATAGTTCTATGTCAAATTCTCACACATGTAGATTTGTATAACTACCATTGAACTAAGATACAGAAACATCCCATCATTATAAAGCCTTCCCTCATGCTTCTGACTGCTACCCATTCAGCCAAATCTACCTTCATCCTAATCAACAAGTTCATCAGCCAGTCGGCATTTTCTGGCATTTTCTTCTCATAGAACTCAGGTGAACAGAGCCCACACTTTGATTTTCACAACAACCATAATCACAGTTACAAATAGCTTCTCATTTCAACAATTCTCAGAACAAAGGGACATCCAATCAAATTGTTTTAGCTCTCTTATTAGGCCTGACAGCATGAAGTCTGATAAAATTGTTTCCCTTGATTTGTAGGAATCTTATGACTTTCAGTCATTGAGAGAGAACAGCGTTGGCAAAAGTTGACTGGTTTTAGACAAGTATTACATTTATTTCCCTCTGGCTCTGAATAGTCCATTCTCCACAAAACAGCCAGAGTAATCATACAGAAATGTAAAGCAGACTTTGGCACTTCATTTTCAAAACTCTTCAGTGACTCCCACATGACCAGACCTCTTTCACACACACTGGGATGCTGCCAAGTCACCCTGTGGGTATCAGGCTTCCTGGAGAATGGCCTTGGCTGAAGAAAAGTGCTCCTGCCAAGTTCATCCTTCTTTCAAGATGAGCATATAGCCAGGGATGGATGTATCAACACGGCCATACGACTGGGGATGCCTCCAGAGGCCTGCCATCTCAGCTCCAGAATTGCCATGGGGTTGGCTGACAACTTTGTCATGACCACACCAGAGCTCACTCCTCGGAATCCTCCAATGCTAAATTTAAGAGCGCGACTAAATGTCCCAAACGCTAATTTCTGTTCCTGCGACTGCCTCCAGAAAGCTCAGTCGTAGACCATGGCCAGAGATTACAGACAGCTACAAAATGTGGATTCTGCCTGTCTTCCCGGTCTAACTCATCTCACTGCCCCCTTGCTCAAGATTAGGCACAATACCTCTTTTGATTCTTTGCTGCGTCTACCCTTAAAGACCTCTAAACTTCCTTTTATTAAAAAGAAAAAAAATATTTGTTTATTTTAAAGACAGTAATAGAGAGAGAGAGAGGGAGATGCAAAAAGAGAGATCTTCCATCTGCTGGGTCACTCCCTGAATGACTGCAACAGCCGGGGCTGGGCCAGGCTGAAGCTGGGATTCTGGAGCCAGGTGCTTCTTTCAGGTCTTCCACTCGAGTGCAGGCACCCAAGCACTTGGGACATCTGCTGTTTTCGCAGGCACATAGCAGGGAGCTGGATAGGAAGTGGAGCAGCTGGGACATAAACAGGTGCCCATATCAGATTCTGGCATCGCAGGCTGCAGCTTAACCCTCTACATGACAACACATCCCTCTGCCACAGCACTCACCTGATTTTTTATTCATCTGGGTATATCCTGTTTTCTCAGACGTCAGCTTTTCAAAGTCCTTCCCAGGCCACCCTCACCCCCTTTCAAAATTTTCTTCCTAAGAAGCTCCTCCCCCACCCCTCTTCATTGCATTTATGACTTTGAACTCTCTATTGGCTCCTTCCACTTGATTAAAAGCTCTAGGAAGGCAGTGCCCTCCTCTGTTCAGTTTACCATTATTCTCACAGTACCTAAAAAAATATTCAGCACCTAATACATGATCAATAAACACCTAATAAATGAGTGGAAAACTCAACACATTTAAGGAATAAAATTATTCGTATGTGTACTTAAGAAGACTTTCTTTCCAATTTAAGTTTTGTAAGTGGTACTGTAGCAGAGTCAGGAGCAACACACACATAAACACACACACAAACAAAATTTCCATTAAAACTACTCAGACGACTCTCCTTCAAACTGTGATAATATTTAAAGTGATGAAAATTTTAATTAGATTAATTAAACTACTCACATATTTATCATGCTTTTGAATTTATTGAGTTTTTTCAAAAGCTTGTAATCATTTTAAACTTCATTTCTTATGAGGACATAGGACATTTCTCCTCACTGTGCTATTATAAAAAAAAAGAAGTCTTTCAATAATTGGAAATCAAGTTCCCCCTTACCCACTTCCCTGCTGTAAAGGGATTAGGCAAGAAAGTGAGAGACAAACATGACCTCTGGCCAAGCAAGAACCTGATAACCCTGGCAAGGCAGAATGCATAGAAGCAGGCTGAAAATAAAACAGGCCAGGGGCTGCAAACAGTCACATGTGCATCCAATTATGGAAAATACTCTTGTGAGGAATCAGCACAATCACTCTTAGACAGTCAGGTTTAAAGGGACGGTAGAGTCTGCCCATAAATCCTACAAAATGTGTGTCTTAGAACTTTCCTGGGGCCCGGACCAAATAGCAAATCCCTGCCTTTCAGATGACTACAGTGATATTTTGTTATCAGGAACCTAATACCCAAATGCACTTTGAAGTTCCTGGGACTCATTTGTGTCCACATGCTCTTTAATCTTGTGCCCCATTTTTGCACATACCAACACCTGGCTCTAGTGAGGAATCAGAAAATAATATTCAAAGAAATTCTGTGCCTTCAGCACTGAGTACAAACAGCTTAGTGATGGACAATTTACTTACCTTACTCCAAGTTTGCATTGCAAGAGGCTGAATAAATCACCCCAACCCCAATATACTAATATCCTTCAAGATGACTAATTCATGTTACTACAAAAGCATCGTCCTGAAAAAAAAGACACCTTTTGATGTAAAATAAATTCTCTCCAAGCACACATTTCTGAAGCATGAATGTTAATCATGTTGGTACTTGGAAAAAATATTAACATTTTTTGTAGGGATCTACTTTTATTCATAGAAGCACACATAATTCAACTTGGCATTATTCCAACTCTTCTTTGTCAAATAGTTTTTCTAACAATGACAGGTTAGAGTTTTTTCCAGAGTTCTAATGTGGTAAGAACTGTGTCCTGTGTAGATCCTCTTACATAAAAATACAACAATTTGTAATTCAGATTCAGGTTATTAAGGATAATTACTAGCAAGAGATCTATTTTAATTAATTAAATTATCTTTTAGTTTTATGTGCCTAGAGTTACAAGATAAATATTTGATTATAGACTTAGAAAAGTGTATCTCTTTTTCCCTCTGTACTAAATGGATGTTTGCCTATCAATCAATTTTCAGAACTTTTCATGGATATCTATCCATTGAATAAAGAGGGGAAGTAATATATGTTACATTTTAAGTTTTATTCATGTCTTTTTTTATTAATTTGGACAGCAGAGCAATGGAGAGAATGAGAATGAAAGAGAAAAGAAACAGAGCAAAAGAGAAAGAGATCTTCCAACCACTGTTTCATTCTCCAAGTGCCCGCAATAACCAGGTCTGGGCCAATTCAAAACCAGGAGCCTGGTATTCCATCCCAGTCTCCCAAGTGGGCGGTAGGAGCCCAAATACCTGAGCTGTTACCTGTTGCTTTCCAGAGTGCACATTACCAGGAATCTGGATCAAAAGCAGAGCCAGGAGCAACCCAAGAACTCAGATACTGGCTTTGGATGCAAGTGTCCAAAGGGGCATGCTCACTACTGCACCACAACATGTTCCCCAATTTTTTTTAAGTTCAAAAGGTGATCTTGCCAAACATGTTTACTGTAATGAATGATAAGTCTCAAGGTATGTAATGCAAAGCATGAAAATCTTATGAATAAAAAATCAAGTGTCCTTACCCATGACCTCATTTTTGATTTATGCCTTACACAAGTACAAATCATCATGTGTAGATGTTGCCTATATTGTCAGCCTTTGAAGGTCAGATTTTAGGGAACTTTCTATACTGCTGTACACTTTGCAGAAAGGCCACAGACTCAACTGTGATGTGATTAATGATTTAAGAAAAGCATACTGAAATATGTACTCTATTTCATCCCATATTTAGTGATAAATTTAGCAATATAAAAGTAAATTGTTTAGGGGCCAGCTCTGTGACCAAGCAAGTTAAGCCAGCAACTGCAATTCCGGCATCCTATATGATGCCAGTTCGAGTTCCAGCTGCTCCACTTCCAATTCAGCTCCCTACTAATGTGCTTAAGAAAGCAGTGGAAGATGGCCCAAGTCCTTGGGCCCCTGGAACCACATGGGTGACCCAGAAGAATCTACTGGCTCCTGACTTCAGCCTGACTCAGACCCAGCTGTTGCAGCCATTTGAAGAATGAATCAGTGGATGAAAGATTCTCTCTCTCTCTCTCTCTTTCTAGCTCTCTCCCTGCAACTGTTTTTAAAACAAATAAAGCTTTTTAAAAATATTTTTTAAAATATGAATTATTTAAATCAATATTTTGAGAAAAATAAATAACATGTAGAAAGGGAACAAATGTAGACACAGGAAATGCTTGAGAGAGTGCCACTTCTTAGTCTATATTGAATATCAAAGAAATACAATTATATCACTTTGGTATGGTGTAAATTTTGGAATCTTGGAATGGAGATTAAAATTCTAATTTTCCAGAGCAGTCTGAAAACTTCTTGCACAAGCAATTTGCCTGATACTTGATGGTATGGCGATTATTAAATTTGTTATACAAGCTAGAATAGAACGAGCACTCTGTTGGTTATTATAGCATAGCGGGTGAAAGTGAGAACTATCACAGGTACACCATTGGTTGAAATAAAACAGAGAGTCATGTAGACATCTCCATTTCTGGGCAATTAGACTGTGATAGCTTGAGAAGAAACTTGACCACTCATATTATAAAATCAATTACTTTAGTAAATTAAAAAATTACCTAAGGTGATCCTGGGTTTATATATAGAATACGCTCCTAGCTATTGAGGGAAAAGATGAATTCTTCCCTTCTTCCATGATAATAGTTGTACTTGAGGCAAGTACAATCTTCATGTTGAGTAGTAATCTCCAGTTTACCTGGAGCTATCTATGGCCATGTGATAATCTCTGATTAATTTTTTATGCTTTATTTTTTTATTATTTAGTAAATATAAATTTCCAAAGTACAGTTTATGAATTACAATGGCTTTGTAATCTCTGATTAATTAAACGTGAACAGATGCAGGTGTGTAACTTCTGATTGACTCGGTATCAAGCTCCCTTTGCAATGGACGCAACAGCAATAACTGGAAAAATTTTGAAAGCTCAATTGAAGGAAGAAGATCTACTATCAGATTGCATCTCTGAATTGCCATATAACGCACAGTACTTAGCCACCTGAAAAGTTCATTTGAGAACTATTACATAAAAATGGAAAGAAATCAAGGACTTTAGCCATGGTATTGACTGGGCAGTGTTTTTAGGCAGCCTAGCTTTGATATTGCTCTGTGACTCAGAACAATCAATTCAAAGTGAAGAACATGGAAGACAGGAGAATTTCCTTTGGACAACATTATTAGAAGCTACATGTATACTAAGTCTGTTGAGAGCTGAAAGGTAGAACTCAAGGCTGACATTGTACAACTCCTGGAAACACCACTCATATAGTCTAGGTGAATGGTACCACTTGAAGATTTTCACTGTACTGCCTGGATAAACCTATAGAGAATCCCCTGCCAGGCATTTTAGATAAAACTTCAGCCACAACTTTGCCTACCCCAACTTGTGTTGTGGAAATACCAAACCATGTTTGATCCATAGATTTCCCTATTCCTTGGCCAAGCACAAATAATCTGTTACACATTTCATTAAATGCTATCCTATAGTTTCTAGACCCAACTGGTGTGTTCCTCAGTGTACCTTCTGACTTGTTATTCCCAGACCTGAAACCCTCATACTAGGTCTCAAACCCCACCATGCTGTCTGATTGATCTTGCTACTTAGCTCCCTTCTCATGAAAACCTGCTTTCCTCAGCACCTTGTGGTTATGAAACACATCTAAAATGATTACTCTATAGCCATGTAGAAGAGTTATAGAAACTGAATATCAGAGCAGATGTTCTATACATCTGGAACAAAAGAATGAAAGACTGCCCAGGGAAGCTGTCATAGTCTCAGTGCTCTCAAAGTCCCTTCTAGTGCTGGTGTAGCATCCAGAAAGGAATTATCAATGTCCCTGATGACCTTGAGATTTGTTAGTACCTCAAAATATTGTCCAATAGCCTTAGCATCACCTGGCAAATATTACAAATGTACTGTCTAAGGCCACATATTGAACTCCTGAAAGGGAATCTGCATTTTAACACAATGTGTATTTTTAATGGGATTTGTGTTTAAACAGATGATTTGGATGTTTAGACTGAAGTTTGATTGGGAAAGCAGACTGAATGAGAGCTGGCATGCAGGCAGAAGATAGAGACACTGTATTGACCCATGAAAAGTTCTCCAACTCAAGATAAATCTGCAGAGGATGCCATTAAAGGAGGAACTCTGTCAGGTCCAAGCTCTCTAGTGAAAAAGGTAATGCTGAGGGGTGGTTTCTTCTGTAGAAACTTCTTTAAACATTGTAAGGACATAGAGTGGGTCTTAGCTGAATTTCTGAAGGAAATATTTGTGCTTCTACAAATGTAATTTTGAGACTATAGTGGATCATCATATTCCCAAAGTCAGAGGTGATCTTAGTGAATGACCTCTTCTGTACATTTCTAGAAAGGCTCTTGAGCCCATGTAAGAATGAAGGCTAAAACGTAGCCTGCAACTAATTATCACATGTGCATCTAACAAGAAGTAGAAGCTTTTTCTTCCTTCTTAAAACTCACACTAAAATTCTACCTATGCAGAGACATTGTTGGATGGCAACCTATTAAGAGAAATACAATGAAATAAAGCAATTGTGTGTATAGGTTTCGGTGGGAAAATAATCTGCATTAATTTTCTATAAAAATACTACTTTTTTCTGCATAAGAGAAACAAATACAGTGCTCTGAAACCCATTTTAAAATCATCAGTTTAAAAATTTAAATATACGTTTTAGAGCTTTCCAAGTTTGCATTAACAGTACTGATATTAGGTATGCTTAACAAAAGGAAATGATATCAAACAGAAAGTATGGGATCCTGAGGACTGTAATATATATATATGTATATATGTATGTGTGTGTGTGTGTGTGTATATATATATATATATATATAGCATTGCAATGGAGAATTCCAGCTTTTGCTCTGTTTATTACACTCACACAAAGCAGATCTGGGAAGCTCTGAAACCAAGTAAACCAAACTTCCTTTCAAGCACAACTAAACCAACTCTAGAATAATAGACTGTGCTGGGAGGGTTGGCAACCAAGTAGGAAATAGGAACAAAGGAGGGGCATGAGGGATAACTTCAATTGACCATAAATCAAAGCTGCCCAGGCCTTTAAAGTAAAACCAGTGGGGAAAGGCAACAGCAGGCCCACCAAAAGGGCTCTGGCATTGTTTCCTTCCCTCCCTTTCAGGAAAAAATAATGATTAATATTTTATTTTAAGAAATAGTAATTTAAAAATACCTTATGGAATTTTATCCACACTACAGATGCACCTTGGTGAAGAGCCATTCCTGGTGCTATATTCCCCTTTTCTGGCATTGGTGGTGGAAGCTGATACGATTTCACAGACAATTCATGTCACCTCAGTACTGATGCAGAGGTCAGAAACTGGCTCATTAATTGAATCGTATACTAGGAGAAGCTGCAAGCACTTCCTTCTTTAATGCATCTACTCTCTTTGAAAAGCTCTTCATCGAATGCCAGTTCTGAGAATAAAGAAAGCTTCATCACATATCACAGCCCTGCCAAGGACGCTCGTGGGATGCTATTTTGATCATTTCTCTGCCTTTTAAGTAGAATCCAAAGGACGATGTTCAAAAAAGAATCTTGTTTTGAAGTTTTTATCCTCTAATGCAAACACCAAAACAGGAATCCCAGACAACACCCCCATTCGTGAAATGCACATTCAAATACAAGTCTGCCCTAATGAAGGGGAAAATAATCCATGAGAAATTCTTGTAAAACTAAGCTAAATGGTGCAATGAAGTCTAAACTTTAACATTTTGGTTAAGCTTCCTGCTGAAGACAAGCAAATTGCTTGGTGAGAGATGTTAATCTGTACAGAAAATAACATGGTAATGTCAGGGAATGCCATAATCATAGACAACCTATACACAGTATTATTATCACTTATTTTGACTGTCACTAATTTTTTAGAAGATATAAATTAGGTTAAACTGATAATATTAAATGAAGAAAAATAAAGCAATTGTAATCAAATGAATTTTTCAACATACAAATAAAACTGTCTTTTTAAAATTTATTTGTTTATTTTAAAGGCAGAGTGATGGAGAGGGAGACCCACATACCTGGAGTAGGCCAGGGCAAAGCCAAAAGCCAGATACTCCACCCAGGTTTCCCATGTTGGTGGCAAGGGCCTGGGCACTTGGGCCATCTTCTGCTGCTTTCCCAGGCACTTTAACAGGGAGCTGAATTGGAAGTGGAGCAGCAGGAATTTGAACAGGTGCCCATATGGGTTGCCAGGGCACCAGGTGTAAGATTAACCCACTATGCCCCAATGCCACAACCCAGATTACAAGCCACCCCTTGTATTCTTTTCTTTGGCTAATTATTTTAAATTACTTTTTATGTTTTTTATTTGAAAAACAGAGAAAGAGAGAGAGATCTTCCACCCACTGGTTCATACCCCAAATGTCCACAACAGACAGACAGGGCTGGGCCAGCCCAAAGCCAAGAACCAGAGAGTCAGTACAAGTCACCTATACAGATGGCCTGGACCCAACAACTTGAGACATCACCTGTGCTTCCCAAGGTACACATTAGCAAGAAATGGAATTGGGAGTGGAGCCAGGACTCAAACCCAGGCTTTCCAATAGAGGTTGCACGTTCCCAAGCAGCTTCTTACTTTCTGGGCCAAATGCTCTCAAGAAATTATTTTTGAGTCTTATAGAAAAATTGAAATTTTCGCATATTTTTAAGGAATTATTTATAAAAAATGATTGTTAATTTAATGAAAATATTGTTAAAGTGATTTTTGTATAATTAGGATTACATATGTTCCTTAGTTACAAATTGTTCAAACTGTTCATTTGTTTTCACAATATTAGATTTTTCTTATAATCTGTATAAATTATATCATTGCATTTACCCACTATGTAATATTAAATCAGAATATTTCTCTTTATCATGCTTTTAGGTTTCACTGAATCACAAATTTATTAAAAATTATTAATTTGCATTATTTTGAAAGTTTAAGGTTCATGTGTTTTAATCTGTTACTAGAAACTTGAATAGCAATCAAAAGTAAAGGAAAATATATTGACAGAAAAGTAAGGAAGCTCTTTGAGACTTAAATTGAAGAGAGCAAAAGTCTTGTAACTGAACTATATTAAAAGCTGCTCAGCTATTCTGATTCTTCATATTAAGTATAGATTTCTTATCTGTAAAAAGGACTACAATTTGTCAAAAAATGACAGTGATAAGGCAAAAGCATAGTCATAGTATTTACATCTATGTGGTACTATCAGGTTATATTCAATGGATATAGAATTAGCCAAGATTTTATATTTTAATGTGAATAATCATTACCATTAAGATTTTTAAATCATTATTATTATTCTTTAAAGATTTATTCATTTATTTGAGAGGCAGAGTTACAGAAAGACAGAGGGACAGAGAGAAAGAGAGAGAGAGAGAGAGAAAGGTCTCCCATTCACTTGTTCACTCTCCAAATGGTTACCATGACCAAGCTGGGCCCATCTGAAGCCAAGAGCCAGGACCTTCTTCTGGGTCTCTCACATGGGTACAGGGGCCCAAGCTCTTGGGCCATCTTCTGCTGCTTTCTCAGGCTATTAGAAGGGCGCTAGATTGGAAGAAGAGCTGCCAAGATTTGAACCGGTGCCCATATGGGATGCCAGCCCCGCAGACGAAGGCTTAACCTACTATATCACAGCACCAGCCCACTATTAAGGTTTAAAGAAATGAGAACTCACATACACTGAGACTATAAGCTATGTTTGTCACAGCGCTGGGCTCCTTGACCCGTGACTTCTTCACTGTGGCAAGGTTGGTTTTTCTTCCTATTCAGGTTTTCCATCATCCTACAATAGCCTACCATCTCCCCCAGTAGAATTATCTGTGAACATCTCTCTTATCTGGAACTCAGTCACTAATGCTCTGTAGTCCCAAACAGTAAATTCTTCTTTTTCCCTACTAAGTCCTTACGTTTATGCATGCTTCCTAGAATTTATAGCAGTAAGAATATTCATTCTCTTTGTTGAAACCCTACATCTCAATATTTTGCAGGTTCCCTAATAAAATGACTAACACTCTATCTGAATTTTAATTAACCATTTGTATGTCCTTACAAAAACAGCAGGTAGGTACTGTCCTTAAATCAGCAAAACTGACGAGATCCCTTCAGACATACATAGTTTATGCCCAAAGGCTAAATAATGTCTATTTCCTAGAATATCAAACTGCTCTGATACTTTTTAAATTTTTTTTTAACAATTTATTTATTTGAAAGGCAGAATAATAAGGCAGGGAGCAGAAAGAAACATAGATCTTCCATTTTCTGGTTTACTACCCAAATGTCAGCAGCAACAAGAGCTGGGCTTGCTAAAACCAGAAACCAGAAACTCCGTCCTAGTCTCCCACATGAGTGGAAGGGCCCCAAATGTTTGGGCCACCTTTATTTGCCTTCCCAGTACATCCATCAGGAAGCTGGATCAGAGTGGAGCAGCGAGGATTTAAATTGACACTTCTTCACCAGTGTAGTGGTATAGTAGGTTAAGCAGCCAGCTGCAAGTCCAGCGTCCTATATGGGTACCTGTTTGGTTTCACTTCCAACACAGCTTCTTGCTAATGTGCCTGGGAATTCAGTGGAAGAAGGCCCAATCGTTGGGGCCCTTTACCCACCTGTGAGATCTGGTTGGAATTCCAAGCTCTGGCCTTCGGCCTGGCCCACTCCTGACCATTGGTGAGTAAATCGGTGGATGGAACATCTCTTTCTCTCCCTGTCTCTGTAACACTGCCCTACAAGTAAACAAATAGATTAAAACAAACAAACAAACAAACGTGGCACTTCAATATGAGATTCTGGCATCACAAGCAATGGCTTAACCCATTGCACCACAATGCCAGCCTCTATGTTTTGAAACGATCAATCCATTTTTCTTCAGTTATAAATGCCTATTCTCTCCCAGACAATCCATGACATTATGAATCCATAAACAGCAATGAAAATAGCTACCATTTATTTTGAATTCTCATTTAATAATATGCAGACTGTTAATCGTTTTGAAATGTATTTTCACATTTAGGCAAGAAACAAGCTTTGGGCAACACATGAGATTTTGACTTCAAAAAGTAAATGGCTTATTTATTTATTTTTATTTTCTGCAGTGCACAAGCAAGATTTTATTTGTCAGAAATCTGCCACAGCAGCCAGGAGGGTGTCTCCAAGAGAGGCAAACTGTAAATGGCTTATTTAAATTTTGCAAAACAAGCAGGTGAGGTGATGAGGAAAATGTTATTATCCATTTTATATAGATGAAGAAACAGGTTCAGAATGATTTGAAAAGTTGCCAAATTTTGTCTAACTAGTAAGTGGGCCAATCAGAATCCAGCTGATCTAACTGTAGAACCTGTCCTCTTTCCTGTCTGTATCAATACAAACTTTATAAGACTATATTGGTGTTTGGCCTACTAATGATTCCTTTGAGGGAAATATATCAGGTTTCTTTCATTTTTATTAACAATTTGTATTAATGAACTGAGTTATCAGGACAGTCATAGCAAGAGAATGTGCAGATTATGCTTCTATTGTAGTAGGAGAAGCTATATAGAATTATTTATTGAAGGATTCTGCCTGAAAATAGCACAAATGATTTTGCTAGCAATAGCGTGGATTCCAGCATAAAATGCAATGAATGTAGTTAAAGTTTTTCCTTGAGACTAGATCTTTCAGTATCCAAGTAGGTTAAATAATCTCAGCTTTCCCTAGAGTCTTATTTCTTTTCACAAATCATTCTCTTTTGTAAACATAATTTCTGCTTAGAATTAGATATTTTGCTTTTCACTACAATTTTATGTTCATATTTCCTAGTCCTCATGAATGCTTAAAATATTCCACAAGCAAAGAAACAAAGCAATGCTAAATAAATAATTCACTGCACTGCTGTCAAAACACTGGATCTAATCAGATGTTTGTTTGTTTGTTTTTTTCTCTGCTTGTTCTTTGGAGGAGAGCCCAATACAAATAGGGTTAATGTAAAACCTTCATTTTTTTTAAAAAAGGAGCTTTTTTCCTTGGAACTGAATAACAACATATCTGGAAATAAACCAGTCAACTGTCTCAGATATTTGGGAATGAATGCTTATCCTCTAATTGGCTTCAGCTGCTTTTCCTTTTCATTATTTGAACTGAGAAAACAGCTGTTTTGGCAAATGGTTAAGCCCTGAGTCACATGGTTAGTGATTTATGCACTTCAACCTGCTAATGGATGTCTTGTAAAGCATGGTTTTGTTTATTGGATTGTTACAGACCAGAGTTAATGAATCATGACTTTGTTTAAACACATACTGAGTCCAATCTTATGGCGAAGCTCTTAATTTGGAAGGATCCTTTCCCAAATCATTTTTTCCAACTTATTGTAATTTTCTTGATTTCACCTCTAGAGAACAAAAGGAAAATGAGGAAAAATTGATGATCAAGATGTTTGCTTTTGAATAAGTAAGCAGGGGATCAATTGTAGAGCAGAGTACAAGTGGGTACAAAGGAAAAAAACTATTTGTTTTTAGATTATTTACTTCTTCCAATGTTTCCATTTGAGCAAGCCTATTACCATCAAGAATACTGATACTCTGTTACATTTCCCATTTAGGGCATCAATCCAGCAATGCTGGCATGAAATCATTAAAGGTATTCAAAGAGGTATTTTCTCACCAGTTCATTCAGAACAGCTCAATCACGAATGTAATTAAAATAACTTCTGCCATACCAATCAAAACAATAAATATATTTGACTAGATTTCTGAGCTTAATCACCTTAACAATGAAAATGAGGTGAAATTTAAAATCAGAGATCTTTTTTTTTTTTAATTTATTTGTACCAGGATAGCCAAATGGACCTCAACTATCTTCCTTGAATGTTAATGGTAGCAGTGAGCCTAGAAGGGTTGGGGAAATTAGCATTGCATGACAGCAATGAAACAAATCAAAGAAGAACATCTCTGGATCTTTTGAACAATAAAGGAGACTTTTTACCAATTTCTTCATAAGAAGGATACATGTCAAGGTGCATTTTTGAATTTCATGTGTGATAAATTACATAGTATAGTATAATTTACTTCTTCTCCTTCTCTGAACCTAGCTCCAGAGCAAAGTATATACTAACCAAAAAAAGAAATCAAGAACATTATTTCTTAACTTATAAAGGGATTTTATTGTTTGAATTTTGCTACAACACCATCTATCCCTCTTCATGCATGAATCCTTATTATCCATGAAAGGAACCCTAAATGGGCCATGGGATGAAAAGCTAAAAAGAGCAGACAGAAATGAATGCATTGATCTTAAGATGCTTAATGAAAAGAGAAAACATGTTTGAAAGGAGGAGGAGATAGAGCTCTGGATGCTAAACATGATGGGGGCATTCTGTTGCAGCATACCACCATAATTCCTATAATTTTCAGAACCTCAGAATGTAACTTTATTGGAAATAAGATCTTTGAGGTCATGATGTATTTGGATGGACTCCAAATCCATAGAATTTGTTTCCAAAGCAGAGGAAGGAACAGTAGAATGACGAGAAGGAGAAAGAGAAGGAGAACAGAAGAGTAAAGGGTAGAGGAAGGAGGAAGAAGAAAGAAAAGACACAGAGACAAACCCACACACAAAAGGAAAATGACCAAGTCATGACAAAGTAGAGACTGGAAAATATACCCATAAGTCAAGAAACACCAAAGATTTCTGGCAAACATCAAAAACCAGAGAAATAAAGAAGAATCCTCACTCAGACATTTAGAAAGACCATGGACATGCAGGCATTTTAATTTCAGAACTCCATCCTGTATATAGTAAGAAAATAATTTTATTTTCAGCAGCACTAGGAAATTAATTTACTGGGAAAGATGTGGAATATTGACTTTCACATTCAGCATCTAGAAAAATGCAAGGTGAATAACCTTGGTACAGAACCCAAAGTCATGAACAAGAAATGATAAAAACAGACTTGAACTACACTGAACTTCTAATGTCAGAGGTACAAATAAAGGAAAAGATAAATTATAAAGAGGAAGATATGTTTATTATATAATGGAAAGATACATAGAGATAATATTTTCAATCCATAACTATCTCTTAAGTTTATAAAATTGAACTCCCTAGTAGTAGCTTAGGAAACAATACAAATGCAATTCATTTTTAATCTAATTGACTGGCAAAGATCAGAAATATTGTTAAAATATTATTAGTAAACATGTGAAGACCGATACCAGCACTTATACCCAAAATATGGTGCCTAGACTAGAATCGATCTCCAAGCTCCTTGTTGCTGATCAACAGAAATATTTAAAAATTGAAAGCTGTGTTTAGAAGTCTCCATAGCAAACTGTTCTTTTTACGATGAATTATTTACTGATAGAGTTGCATCTCTGCCAGTATGTAGAACACTTCAGCTATTCAAAGTGATGCAGTTGAGTCTCAAGTCTTTTGAGCTACATACAAACCATTAAAGTTTATACTATATAACAAATGATATTTTAATATCATTGCACAACTATAAGCCCAGAAGCGAATATAAGTATCAGAAATTGAAGCACTTCTATACTGTTTAATACTTATTTTTACAACCATTTATTTCAAATCATCTAATTTTTAAATTATAGTTCATGTTTAGTTATTTGAAAGGTCTCAAAGCAGGCACTCCAGTATTGGATGCGGGAATCCCAGGAAGTAGTTTAACTCACTGAGCTATAATGCTTACACATGAAACAAGTTTTTATTGGTGTTGGGTACATTTCTTGTTTAGGCAGTATTCCCAAACTGAATAATAATGAAAGACATTCCAAATAAAACATGATCCTTGAGCTGGCGCCGTGGCTCAATAGGCTAATCCTCCACCTTGCGGCGCCGGCACACCGGGTTCTAGTCCCGGTCGGGGCACCGGATTCTGTCCCGGTTGCCCCTCTTCCAGGCCAGCTCTCTGCTATGGCCAGGGAGTGCAGTGGAGGATGGCCCAGGTGCTTGGGCCCTGCACCCCATGGGAGACCAGGAAAAGCACCTGGATCCTGGCTCCTGCCATCGGATCAGCGCGGTGCGCCGGCTGCAGCGGCGGCCATTGGAGGGTGAACCAACGGCAAAGGAAGACCTTTCTCTCGCTGTCTCTCTCTCACTGTCCACTCTGCCTGTCAAAAAAAAAAAAAAAAAAAAAAAAAAAAACCATGATCCTTAATACATTGTATTGTGTTAACTTCAGTAGATTTACTTGAGGGTAAAATGAATCAAATTTTATATTCTTTGCAATGACATACCAACTATTAAGGCAATACCTCCTCAAAATTTAGGGTATATACATATACATATATGTATATATATATATAAAAAATATAAGGATATAAGTTGAAACCAAAGAATTATTGAAAAAACATTTAATTAATAATTTTATCAGAGCAGATATTTAATACCTAACATGTAAAGATTGGTACTCATTGTTTTTTTTTTACTTTTATTTAATAAATATAAATTTCCAAAGTACAGCTTATGGATTACAATGACTTTTCCTGCCCATAACTTCCCTCCCACCCGCAACCTTCCATCTCCTGCTCCCACTCCCAATCTATTCACATCAAGATTCATCTTCAGGTTGGCGCCACGGCTCAGTAGGCAAATCCTCCGCCTTGTGGCGCCGGCACACTGGGTTCTAGTCCCGGCCAGGGTGCCGGATTCTGTCCCGGTTGCCCCTCTTCCAGGCCAGCTCTCTGCTATGGCCCGGGAGTGCAGTGGAGGATGGCCCAAGTGCTTGGGCCCTGCACCCCATGGGAGACTAGGAGAAGCACCTGGCTCCTGCCTCAGATCAGCACGGTGTGCCAGCCACAGCGCGCCAGCCTTGGCAGCCATTGGAGGGTGAACCAACGGCAAAGGAAGACCTTTCTCTCTGTCTCTCTCACTGTCCACTCTACCTGTCAAAAAAAGAATGAAATGGCTTCTCTACTGAATTCTAAAAAATGTTTTTAAATATCAATTTTATTTATTTGAAAGAATGAGAATAGAAAGGGAGAGAGAGAGAGAGAAAGTGATTTTCCATCTGCTGGTTTACCCTCTAAATTGTTGTAATGAAAAATGCTAGTCCAGGTGAAAGCCAGGAATCCAGAATTCTAACTAAGATTATAGGTGTCAGGACCCCAAATACTTGGGCCATCTTCTGCTTTTCCAGGTGCATTGGTACAAAAATTAATATATGGGACAATGGAATGTAGTAATCACCCATACATGTGAAGTCAACTGATTTCGACAAAGGTCCTAAAAAGGGAGACTTAGACTCCAATACAATAGTACTGGGGGACTTCAATAATCCACTCTCAGAAATAGACAGATCAACTGCACAGAAGATCACCAAGGAAACAGCAGATTTAATCGACACTATAGCCCAAATGGATCTAACAGAATCTATAGAACTTTTCATCCTACACTTAAAGAATTTACATTCTTCTCAGTACTACATGGAACCTACTCTAGGATTGACCACATGCTAGGCCATAAAGCAAGTCTCAGCAAATTCAAAAGAATTAGAATCATACGATGTGGCTTCTCAGACCACAATGGAATGAAGTTGGAAATGAGCAACTCAGGAATCCCTAGAGCATATGCAAACACATGGAGACTAAACAACATGCTCCTGAATGAACACTGGGTCACAGAAGAAATCAAAAGAGAAATCAAAAAATTTCTGGAAGTAAATGAGGAAAACAAAACAACACATCAAAACTTAGGGGATACAGCAAAAGCAGTGTTAAGAGGAAAGGTTTTTTTTTAAATTTTTTTTATTTTTTTGACAGGCAGTGTAGACAGTGAGAGAGAGAGACAGAGAGAAAGGTCTTCCTTTTGCCGTTGGTTCACCCTTCAGTGGCCGCCGCGGCCGGCGCACCGTGCTGATCCGATGGCAGGAGCCAGGTGCTTCTCAAGAGGAAAGTTTATATCAATAGGTGCCTACATCAAGAAATTGGAAAGGCACCAAATAAATGAGCTTTCAATGCGTCTCATGAATCTAGAAAAACTTCAGCAAACCAGACCCAAAACAAGTAGGAGAAGAGAAATAATTAAAATCAGAGAAGAAATCAACAGGAATGAATCCAAAAAATCATTACAAAAGATTAGCCAAATGAAGAGATGGTTTTTAGAATAAAATAAACAAAATTGACACCCCATTGGCCCAACTAACTAAAAAAAGAAAAGATCCAAATCAATAAAATCAGAGATGAAAAAGGGAATGTAACAACAAACACCACAGAAATAAAAAAGAATCATCAGAAATTACTATAAAGAGTTGTATGCCAGCAAACAGGGAAATCTATCAGAAATGGATAGATTCCTGGACACATTCAACCTACCTAAATTGAACCAGGAAGACATAGAAAACATAAACAGACCCATAACTGAGACAGAAATTGAAACAGTAATAAAGGCCCTCCCAACAAAGAAAAGCCCAAGACCAGGTGGATTCACTGCTGAATTCTACCAGACATTTAAGGAAGAACTAACTCCAATTCTTCTCAAACTATTCAGAACAATCAAAAGAGAGGGAATCCTCCCAAATTCTTTCTATGAAGCCAGCATCACCTTAATCCCTAAGCTGAAAAAAGATGCAGCATTGAAAGAGAATTACAGACCAATATACCTGATAAACATAGACGCAAAAATCCTCAATAAAATTCTGACCAATCGAATGCAACAACACATCAGAAAGATCATCCACCCAGAACAAGTGGGATTTATCCCTGGTATGCAGGGATGGTTCAATGTTCACAAATCAATCAATGTGATACACCACATTAACAGACTGCAGAAAAAACCATATGATTATCTCAATGGACGCAGAGAAAGCATTTGATAAAATACAACACCCTTTCATGATGAAAACTCTAAGCAAACTGCGTATAGAAGGAACATTCTTCAATACAATCAAAGCATTTATGAAAAACCCACGGTCAGCATCCTATTGAATGGGAAAAGTTGGAAGCATTACCACTGAGATCTGGTACCAGACAGGGATGCCCACTCTCACCATTGCTAATCAATATAGTTCTGCGAGTTTTATCCAGAGCCATTAGTCAAGACAAAGAAATTAAAGGGATACAAATTGGGAAGGAAGAACTCAAACTATCCCTCTTTGCAGATGATTAATTTTTATTTAAAGGATCCAAAGAACTCTACTAAGAGACTATTGGAACTCATAGAAGAATTTGGTAATTTTGGCGAGGACCTCTATGATGAGAATTACAAAACATTAAAGAAAAAAATAGAAGAGGATACCAAAAAATGGAAAAATCTTCCATGTTCATGGATTGGAAGAATCGATATCATCAAAATGTCCATTTTCCAAAAAGCAATTTATAGATTCAATGCAATACCAATCAAAGTACTAAAGACAATCTTCTCAGATCTGGAAAAAATGATGCTGAAATTCATGTGGAGGCACAGGAGGCCTCGAATAGCTAAAGCAATCTTGCACAATAAAAACAAAGCCAGAGGCATCACAATATCAGATTTCAGGACATACTACAGGGCAGTGGTAATCAAAACAGCATGGTACTGGTACAGAAACAGATGGATAGACCAATGGAACAGAATAGAAACATCAGAAATCAATCCAAACATCTACAGCCAATTTATATTTGATCAAATATCTAAAACCAGTTCCTGGAGCAAGGACAGTGTCTTCAATAAATAGTGCTGGGAAAACTGGATTTCCATGTGCAGAAATATGAAGCAAGACCCCTAATTTACACCTTACACAAAAATTCACTCAACATGGATTAACGATTTAAATCTACGACACAACACCATCAAATTATTAGAGAACATTGTAGAAACTCTACAATATATAGGCACAAGCAAGGACTTCTGGAAAAGACCAGGGAGGCACAGGCAGTCAAAGCCAAAATTAACATTTGGGATTGCATCAAATTGATAAGTTTCTGTACTGCAAAAGAAACAGTTAGGAAAGTGAAGAGGCTGCTGACAGATTGGAAAAAAAATATTTGCAAACTATGCAACAGACAAAGGATTAATAAACAGAATCTACAAAGAGATCAAGAATCTCCACAACAACAACAACAACAAAAAAAAAACACTCAAGAGATGGTCCAAGGACCTCAACAGACATTTTTCAAAAGAGGAAATCCATGGTGCCGCCATAGCTCAATAGGCTAATCCTCCGCCTGCAGCGCTGGCACACTGGGTTCTAGTCCCTGTCAGGGCGCCGGATTCTGTCCCGGTTGCTCCTCTTCCAGTCCAGCTCTCTGCTGTGGCCCGGGAAGGCAGTGGAGGATGGCCCAAGTGCTTGGGCCCTGCATCTGCATGGGAGACCAGGAGAAGCACCTGGCTCCTGGCCATTGGGGGGTGAACCAACAGAAAAAAAGGAAGAACTTTCTCTCTGTCTCTCTCTCACTGTCCACTCTGCCTGTAAAAAAAAAAAAAAAAAAAAAAAAAACACACACTTAGAGTATAAAAAAATAAAGCTTTAAAAAAAAAAAAGAGGAATCCAAATGGCCAACAGACACATGAAAAAATGTTCACAATGAGGTTTCACCTCTCCCCAGTTAGAATGGCTCACATTCAGAAATCTATCAACAACAGATGCTGGCGAGGATGTGGGGGGAAAGGGGACACTAATCCACTGTTGGTGGGAATGCAAACTGGTCAAGCCACTATGGAAGTCAGTCTGGAGATTCTTCAGAAACCTGAAGCTAACCCTACTGTTTGACCCAGCCATCACACTCCTTGGAATTTACCCAGAGGGAATTAAATTGGGAAACCAAAAAGTGATCGGCACCTTAATGTTTATTGCAGCTCAATTCACAATAGCTAAGACCTGGAATCAACCCAAATGCCCATCAACAGTAGACTGGATAAAAAAAAGTATGGGATATGTACTCTACAGAATACTACATAGCAGTAAAAAAAACAATGAAATCCGGCCATTTGCAACAAAATGGAGGAATCTGGAAAACATCATGCTGAGTGAAATAAGCCAGTCCCAAAGGGACAAATATCATATGTTCTCCCTGATCGGCGACAACTAACCAAGCACCTAAAAGGAAACCTGTTGAAGTGAAATGGACACTATCAGAAACAGTGACTTGATCAGCCCTTGATAAAGACTTAATACTTTATCCCTATTAGTATTTTTTTATCTACTTAATACTATTGGTTGAAGTTTTAACTAGCACACAATTATTCTTAGGTGTTTAAATTTACCTAAAAGGTGATCCATGTTAAATATAAGAGTGGAAATAAGAGAGGGAGGAGATGTACAATTTGGGACATGCTCAATCGGACTTGCCCCAAACAGTAGAGTTAGAAACATGCCAGGAGATTCCAATTCAATCCCATCAAGGTGGCATGTACCAATGCCATCTCACTAGTCAAAGTGATCAGTTTCAGTTCACAATTGATCATAATGATAGGTTTAAGAGTCAAAGGGATCACATAAACAAGACTAGTGTCTGCTAATACTAACTTATAGGATTAAAAAGGAGAGAATGATCCAACATGGGAAGCAGGACACACAGCAGACTCATAGAATGGCAGATGTCCTAAACAGCACTCTGGCCTCAGAATCAGCCATTGAGGCATTCGGATCTGGATGAAGAGCCCACGGGAATATTTTAGGCATGGAAAGCCAAGACACTTTGGCAATCAAAAAACAAACAAACAAAAACAAAGAAACAAACAAGAACAAAGAAACAAACAAAAAACCCTAAATGAAAGATCTCTGCAAGTGAGATCCCAGTGGAAAGAACAGGCCATCAAAGAAGGAGGTACCTTTCTCTGAAGAGAGGAGAGAACTTCCACTTTGACTATGACCTTGTCAAAATGAGATCTGAGTTGGCAAAGTCAAAAGGCCTTCATAGCCTTGGCAACTCATGACAAGAGCCTAGGGAGATTACTGACGCCATAAATAAGAGTGTCAATTGTTAAGTCAACAACAGGAGTCACTGTGCACTTAGTCCTCATGTAGGATGTCTGTCCTTAATGTGCTGTACAATGTGAATTAATGCTATAACTAGTACTCAAACAGTATTTTACACTTTGTGTTTCTGTGCGGGTGCAAACTGTTGAAATCTTTTCTTAATATATACTAAATTGATCTGTATATAAAGATAATTGAAAATGAATCTTGATGTGAATGGAATGGGAGAGGGTGCAGGAGAGGGGAGGGTTGCAGGTGGGAGTGAAGTTATGGGGGGAAAAAGCCACTGTAATCCAAAAGCTGTACTTTGGAAATTTATATTTATTAAATAAAAGTTAAAAAAAATTTAAAAAAGATTTGCATTGAAACATAAAGTACACTTTTCAAAATGAGCAATAACACTGAATAGTCATGCTATTTTGCAGCAAATAAACCTATCACAGCAAGCTGGAATGGTCTGGAAGAAATGTTTGGCGAATCACAGACGATCTATACAGAGGAAATGGAAGAGTAGCAGATGCAGGCAAAGGAGTAGTACAGTAACATAAAGATGTACATATTTTAATATATAAGTACATTATTTACCAAGAAGAAGCAAAATGAAACACTCTGGTGTTGCATCAGAATTTTTTTAAAACGCTTCACTAAAATTTCACCCAGTACATATGTTTTAGACAAATTGATGCCCAGTTAGAACAAAGACCAGACCAGGGCCACAGTGAGAACAGATTTATTTATTTATTTATTTTTGACAGGCAGAGTGGACAGTGAGAGACAGAGAGAAAGGTCTTCCTTTGCCGTTGGTTCACCCTCCAATGGCCGCCGCGGCCAGTGCGCTGCGGCCGGCGCACCGCGCTGATCCGATGGCAGGAGCCAGGAGCCAGGTGCTTTTCCTGGTCTCCCATGGGGTGCAGGGCCCAAGCACTTGGGCCATCCTCCACTGCACTCCTTGGCCACAGCAGAGGGCTGGCCTGGAAGAGGGGCAACCAGGACAGAATCTGGCGCCCCGACCGGTACTAGAACCTGGTGTACCAGCGCCATAGGCGGAGGATTAGCCTATTGAGCCTTGGCGCCAGCAGAGAACAGATTTAAAGTCCAGTCATCTGATCACAAGATTCTGTCGTATTAAATAAGACAAATTTTGAGGAAAGAGAGGTTTCTAAGAGAAGAGCAGAAGGAAATGAGTTCAGAAAAGTCAGAAGGTTCGGTACAGAGGAATTTGGGGAATCTCAACCCTGTACTATTGAAATGGGGTGAAAAACACAATCTTGTAGCAAGAGAGTGATACATCTTATATGGGGAAATGGAGAAACAAACTGGGAGACTGTAGTCCTTTTCGAAATTCCTAAATCCAAATGGAACAGCAGCCTTAGTAAAAGGAAAATGTCTTTCACTGTACTTATTTTTTAAAATCCCTACTTGGTAAGCTTTTGCCAGTATACCGAAGACAACACATGGAAGAGACCACTCATTTTATTATGTCTTGGAAGGCTATCAGTGCATACTTTTCACTTTAATTTAGTTGTTTGGTTTATTTTTATAGGTCCCCATGAATGTATTTATTATTCCCACAAGCCCAATCCTGAAAATATCCTTTTAGAATCAGTCATTATGGAAACAATCCGTATTGAATAGACCCTGGTGGAGCTGGTGCTGTGGTGTAGCAGGTAAAGCCACTGCGAGCAGCATCGTCATCCAGTATGGGCACCAGTTCATGTCCCATCCAGCTCCATGTTAATAGGAAGGCAGTGGAGGATGGCTCACGTGTTTCTGCCTCTTCACCCACATGAGAGACCTGGAAAAGCTCATGGCTCCTTCCTTCAGGCTGACCCAGCCCTGGCCACTGGGGTCATCTGAGTGAACCAAATGAATAAAAATCTATTTAAAAAGAGAAAAAGACCCTGGTATGTGATGTTAGGCCCTGCCTTGCTCCTTTTACCTATGATTCTACCCCAATATCTAATTTGAATTGTTACTATAACCAACCTCAATGCCAGAAGAAGAAATTGAAGGAGAAAAAGCTCATCCACTCCAGCCTCAGCAAATCTTCAGTCGTGTTGTCGATTTTCCTATACCAACTCTTTGCTCTGCTATAACTCTAGTCAAACCACTCTGTTTAAGGTCTGAAATCTTCTAACAATTGGTCCTGAAATCTCATGTTTTACCTGATCCTTGCTCCCAGTGGTGGAAGCTCCACTATGTGATATCATCTTAAGGCTAAGACTGCCCCTCCAGTCCCCACACTCTTGAGTAAACCAGAAATATGTTCCATAATGCCATGTCTGTCACACTTTTCTTCAAATTTTTCATGAGCATTTTTATCATTGAGCTTGTCCTGTCACACATAAAAGAGTTATGTTTAACAAAAAACAATGAAATTTAACTTCATGCATCAGGCACTTTGTTACCATAGGTCTGCTCCAGGCAGTGGGCTGAGTACTGGTGTGTTTTATAGGTCTTCCTTTTCTAGAATTTGGGCGAAAACAGTTGCCTCTATCTATGAAGTGATGACTTCAGGACAGTAGTGCAATACAGGTGTGTGGAAGCATAGCTTTTTTGTAATGCCAAGCACAAAAAAAAAAACAAATGTTTTTCCATTTGTCAAAGCAAGTCATAGGACCAAGGTAAAGACTCATGGGATGAGGAAGAATACTGCATGCATGGTGAACCCCCAAAAAGGGCAGACAGGGAAGAAGAATTGAAAATAAGTAGCACAAGGCCGGCGCCGCGGCTCACTAGGCTAATCCTCTGCCTAGTGGCGCTGGTACACTGGGTTCTAGTCCTGGTCATGGTGCCGGATTCTGTCCCGGTTGCCCCTCTTCCAGGCCAGCTCTCTGCTGTGGCCAGGGAGTGCAGTGGAGGATGGCCCAAGTGCTTGGGCCCTGCACCCCATGGGAGACCAGGATAAGTACCTGGCTCCTGCCATTGCATCAGCGCGGTGCACCGGCCGCGGCAGCCATTGGAGGGTGAACCAACGGCAAAGGAAGACCTTTCTCTCTGTCTCTCTCTCTCACTGTCCACTCTGCCTGTCAAAAAATAATAATAATAATAAAAAATAAATAAATAAAAAAAAGAAAATAAGTAGCACAATCTACCACTATATATATATATATACACACACACACATATAAATATATATAAATAAATATATATCTACTTAATCCTTATCTACTTAATATATATACTTAAATATATATCTATATATATACCTATATATATAGATATATCTACTATACTAAATATAAATAAATATCTAAATATATATGAATATATATTTAAATTATATATAAATATATATACATAAAAAGCTAGCTGAATTCCCTAAAAGAGGATGAATGATCGACAGAACTTTAAAGAAAATTGAGGCCGGTGCCGCGGCTCAGTAGGCTAATCCTCCACCTAGTGGCGCTGGTACACTGGGTTCTAGTCCTGGTCATGGTGCCGGATTCTGTCCCGGTTGCCCCCCTTCCAGGCCAGCTCTCTGCTATGGCCTGGGAGTGCAGTGGAGGATGGCCCAAGTGCTTGGGCCCTGCACCCCATGGGAGACCAGGAGAAGCACCTGGCTCCTGCCATCGGATCAGCACAGTGTGCCAGCCGCAGCGCGCCAGCAGTGGCGGCCATTGGAGGGTGAACCAACGGCAAAGGAAGACCTTTCTCTCTATCTCTCTCTCTCTCACTGTTCACTCTGCCTGTAAGAAAAAAAATGAAATTCTTAATGTTTTATTTTGCATAGAGTTAAATAATGCTTCTTAAATAGTTAGCAAATAAGCTCAACTGAAAGATGTACATTCCGTTTTCTGCCCTGGACCTTTCCATAGGAATGAGTTGAATGTGAATACAAGTCTGAGATTTTAGGCAGTATTTTTTTTAAAGATGTATTTTATTTATTTGAAAGTCAGAGTTACAGAGAGAGGTAGAGACAGAGAGAGAGATCTTCCACCCACTTGTTCACTCCCCAGATGGCTGCAACTGCCAAAGCTGCGCCAATTTGAAGCCAGGAGCCAATAGCTTCTTCCGGGTCTCCCACGTGGGTGCATGGCCCCAAGGATTTGGGCCATCTTCTACTGCTATCACAGGCCATAGCAGAGAGGGGATCAGAAGAGGAGCAGCCGGGACTAGAACCGGTGCCCATATAGGATGCTGGCACTTCAGGTCAGGGCTTTAACCTGCTACGCCACAGCACTGGCCCCTATAGGTAGTATTGTTGAAACAGTAATGCAACTGGTTATTTTTTGTGCTTTTATTTGCTTGTGTAATTTTAGAGTTCTGTCCCAGTTTGCTGCATTGCCGGCTGTTCAATCACATGCTTTGGTGTTTTTCAATTCAATACACACAGTTTTAGTGGAAAGGAGTAATTGTTGAAATGTAGAAAGACATAAATTTTGGGGATATATGAAGACATTTTTTAAATAGCATACTACTTTTTCTCCTATGCATTGGTTTTCAGTTAAACACCTTTGTTAAAAACCAAAGTTCCTTCTAGGAATTCAACCTATGCCTTTAAGCAATATGCACCAAAATGAAGCCCAAAAGAATAATTTCAAATTGTTTAACCTTAATTCTTATTTCCATGTGCTAGGGAGAATAAAGGAAAAATTCTTACTTACTAAATAATTTTATGCAAATTCATAGAACCCAAAAGAACCTTAAGAGCTCATTCAACTTCACATCAAGCTTCCTCCATACCTAGTTAGCATTATCTCTTACACCCTGACAGAAAGTACACATCCTTTATGAGTTAACAGTGCCATTCTCCAATCTGCCATTTCTTAATTCTTAACCTATTAATTAAAATAAAGCAGAGTAAAATAAGAGGAAATATTTTTAAAAACACATATGTGAACAGCAGGCTTACTTTTTTATGTGATCTCTCAGTTGGAAAAACATATTCTTAAAACCAAAGGAAAGAGACTTATAAACTGTGGTATTTCCACATTTACCATCATGGTGCTTTTGTTAGAAACAGTTATTCCAGAAAATATTTGAAGACTGAGGAAAATACTTTATTTATCTAAAGAAAAATAAATGAGATCCCCCAAAATCTTTGAAATTGAATTAAAATCAAGGGAAGCTTTTCATAAGGGTGAAAACTAAACCAGAAGTTGGCTTTGTGAAATGTTTATCATCAAATTCCCTGCAATATATTTTCTACCTTTGCATATGTTTCTTCTGATAGTGAAAGAGTAAGTTTGGACTCTTACTTATTAAAGAAGAAAGATATTTTATTCAAAGTTAATTCAGAGACAGGAAGTATTGAATTCATAGTTAATAATACAAAATACAAACACATGCACATACATAAACTTTGGAAAGATATAGAAGATTTTAGATTTTCCCAAATTCAAGAGAATAAATTTTCTAAATGATAATTATGGTGGACTAGTAATCAGAACTTCTTACTTGGAGTGGGAAGCTTATATGTTAGAATACATAATTAATAAACATTCATGCAAAAGCATAGCTAATAATTGTTGAAAATGCATTATTTGTCCTTTTATTTTTTGGAATCTATTTCACTACACTTTAAAATATTTAAATGATAAGTAGATAATAGACATATTTCCCTTCTGTCTCTACCAAATCAGTGAATTTATTAAGATTCTTATTAACCCAGCAATGTGCCCAATGAGATCTGCGTAGGATCATAATAATCTGATAATTTTAAACTTCATGCATAATAATGATAACAAATTAATTTGTTTGATCACCTGCTGTTTGGAAACTCTGGAATGGATATTTTTTTCAGTTCACTTGAAATCCTTATGATAATCCCACAGATAAATATTATCATAACCCATTTTATAGATAAGAAAACATCAATGAATACAAGTGGCTTCCCCAAATCATTTAGTGGGTTAGTGGCTGACTCAAATTCTGTGTTCCATCCGATATCCAATGAAACTCCTATGGGCCATTCATCCATATTCCAATCCAGAAAATGTTAACTGGAAGATCAGTATGGCTGTTTTGGGGTAAGTTTGAGATCTGACACCTTTGGTTGGAATGCCCATAAGCTTCTTTTTCATGTCAGTGCAGTTTCTTGGGTTTCCTGTCACAGGTCTAGATTTTAACCTTGAACAATCAAAAAGCCCTATAAATTAAAGTAACACATAAAATAAAGTGACAATTGCGTTTTATTCCCTCCAGCTGTGAGAAGATGCTGTATGTCAATGTCAACCATTCATCCTATTAATTAAAAATAAGAAACATCTACCATGTTTCAGTTCAGATCCTATCAAGTGTGCATGATGCCCTTTACATTACCTAGTCTATAAATAAAATGTGATGTTTATAGTGACTTGTTTCCATAGTGATAAAACAGCCTTCCCTCGAGTTGTCAAGGTGATGTGCAGTAGCCTAGCAAATTAGACAAGCACAGGAGATGTTCGTCACACAATAGGTTTAAGAAAAGCAGGGATTATCCACTAAGAAATACTCTAGCTAAAAGTAGCACCAAGATTTTCAGAAGTTTGGATAACCTGTTAGCATTTTTTCTTTGTGAAATTATAGAAAGCAAGCCTGAGACAATGTGTACATCCAGTTAGCCAAATTATGTTCATATCAATGAAGACTCCTTTTTTCCAGAGTAGGAAAGTTTTATTACATAAAGAGTAGAAGTTTAATTTGAATGCATGAAGTTTACCAACAAATTTCTATCTGTTAATAAGATTTACTTTAAAAACCTACAGAATCCTTAATTATGAAAATTATCAGGAAAAATTGGTTCTTTGGGTGAGTCATGGCAAGAATAATGTGGAAAAACCAAAATTCATTGTCTCTCTTCTTTATTAAGAGTGTGAAACTAATGATAATGATTTTTTTTACTGTTAATCTTCTTGACACATAGTTCTTTCTTATAACTACCAGGGTGGTTGGCACTTGCCCTTTCCTGCCCCATATGCAAATATCCTTCCTTGAGCATCTTCATTTTGTCATTAAGAGGCAAATTGAAGCCATCAGATCAGAAAAAGCAAGAAAAAAATGTTGTTATTATTGTTGTTTTTCAGAAACAAGGGTCACAGCAGCAAAGCTCTGGTTAAATAGGAGAGGATATGGGAGACTCACACTCTTAAGCAAGTGCTGTGAGAAGATACCTGCAGTTCACATGAGCAGAAAAACAGAAGTAGGGAGATTACTCAGCTTTAATCCATAAAACCAGAAACAGAGGCCTGTCGAGTTAAAGCTAGAGCATTAAGTTACTTCCTGACCAAAAAAAACAGAAAGAAATCAGTGATAAACCCTCAAACAACTATAGTAGCTAGGACTTCTTTTTGACTTACAATAGAAGCAAAACTTTCTGACATGGATCCTTTCCTGGGATTTTTTTTTTTTAATGCTAGCATAATGTAATTCTTTTCATTTGTTAATTCCCTTTAGTTTTTGTGTTTTTTGATTGTTTGTTTGTTTGTTTTTTTGCCACTACAGCCAGTGCACCACGCTGATCTGAAGCCAGGAGCCAGGTGCTTCCTCCTGGTCTCCCATGTGGGTGCAGGGCCCAAGGACCTGGGCCATCCTCCACTGCCTTCCCGGGCCACAGCAGAGAGCTGGACTGGAAAAGAAGCAACCGGGACAGAATCCGGCACCCCAACCGGGAATAGAACCCGAGGTGCCAGCACCACAGGCAGAGGATTAGCCAAGCAAGCCACAGGGTCGGCCAATTCCTTTTAGTTTTTATTACTACTGTTGTGTATGCCAATGGGCTTAGAATTGACATGATTCCTCAATCTGGTAGTTTATAGTTAAAGTTGGAGCAAACTTTCAAATGCATTCAATGGAAATATAATGCACAAGCTATTTTAGCATGCTCTGCATTCTGTATCCCTTTCATTTCTTTGGAGAATTGTTTCATTTTGGTGGGTAGTGACAGTTCCTTTATTCTCAGCCACAATAGCTAGAAAAGCAATGGATCCAGGACCCAAATGAATTCATTTAGAATATTTTGAAGGTTTTCATATGGTCACCAAAAGAAAAGATCTCTCTCATGCTTGTGTGGGCTCTAGGTGATATGATGTGAGCCCCCATCATTACCTTTCTGTACCCCTGTGGAGGGAACCATATGCAGTAAGAGAAAGTGACCCAATATTTAGTAAGAAACAGAGTCATGGTTCTAATAAAGTAGAGATAGAAGCAATCAAGTAATATTTGAGTCTTGGATGGAGTTTCACTTCAAATTGTATATCTTTATTAATATTATTATTCTTGTAAGGATATAACATCTCAACATTTGAGATGAGGACGTAACTCTGAACAATTTCTGAAGTGTATACTACTGGTGTTATTAACTATGGTCACAATTCTATATTGCAGATCTCTGGAGCTAGTCATCTTATTGAAATGAAACTTTATATCTGTTGAATAGCAACTCTGTATGTCTTCTCCTCTAGCCCCTGTAGCAATTCCCCATTCTCCTCATCCTTTTTACGTGGTTGACTATTTTAGATACCTCAGGTAAATATGATCATTGAGTAGTTGCCTTCTGTGACCATTTTACTTTACGTAGCATAAAGCCCTCAGCTTTCATCCATGTTGTCACATACAGCAGGATTTCCTTCTTTATATATATTTTATACATTATTATGCATATAAATATATATATATATATATATTACAGGTGGGGAGAGAGAAACAGAGAGAGAGAGAGATGAGAGCAGGGATCTAATCCATTTGTTCACTCTAAATGCCTGCAAGAACTAAGCTGGGCCAGGTCAAACCAGGAACTGGGAATTCGGGAATTCAATCCATGTCTCCACAGAGTGGCATGGAACCAACCACTTCAGCCAGCATCTGCTGCCTCCCGTGCACTAGTTGGAAGCTGGGATCTGAAGCACAGCTGCGACTTGAACCCAAGTACTGTGATACAGGATGCAAGCATCCCAAGTGGTATCTTGACCACTAAGCCAAATGTCTGCCCCTATTTTGTTTTAAAGTTGAATAATATTCCACTGAATGTATTCATATTTTTCATCATTAATCCATCTGTAGACATTTGAGGTGGTTTTTTTTGTTTTTTTTTTTTGTTTGTTTGTTTGTTTTTTTTGACAGGCAGAGTGGACAGTGAGAGAGAGACAGAGAGAAAGGTCTTCCTTTGCCGTTGGTTCACCCTCCAATGGCCGCCACGGCCGGTGCGCTGCGGCCGGTGCACCACGCTGATGCAATGGCAGGAGCCAGGTACTTATCCTGGTCTCCCATGGGGTGAAGGGCCCAAGCACTTGGGCCATCCTCCACTGCACTCCCTGGCCACAGCAGAGAGCTGGCCTGGAAGGGGGGCAACCGGGACAGAATCCGGCGCACTGACCGGGACTAGAACCTGGTGTGCCAGTGCCACAGGCGGAGGATTAGCCTAGTGAGCCGCAGCGCCGGCTTGAGTTGTTTTTACATCTTGGCTATTGTGAATAATGCTACAACAAACCTGAGAGCGCAAATATCTCTTTGAGATCTTAATTTCAATTCTTCGGGGAGTGTCAGATCATGTTATTTCTTTTTTTTTTTTTTTTTTTTTTTTTTTTTTTTTTGACAGCTAGAGTTAGACAGTGAGAGAGAGAGACAGAGAGAAAGGTCTTCCTTCTGTTGGTTCACCCCACAAATGGCTGCTACGGCCAGAGGGCCAGAGCTACGCTGATTCAAAGCCAGGAGCCAGGAGCTTCTTCCAGGTCTCCCATGCAGATGCAGGCGCCCAAGCACTTGGGCCATCCTCCACTGCCCTCCCGGGCCACAGCAGAGAGCTGGACTGGAAGAGAAGCAATTGGGACTAGAACCTGGCGCTCATATGGGATGCCAGTGCCGCAGGCGGAGGATTAACCAAGCGAGCCATGGAGCCAGCCCCGGTATTTCTATTCTTAATATTTTCAGACAACGTCATACAATTTTTTGTAGCAGCTGTAGCATTTTACATTTCAACAAACAGTGTTCAAGTATTACAATTTCTCACATCTTTGCCAACATTTCTCATGTAAGAACAAAAGCTATTGCAAAAAAATCGTGAGTACTCAAAGTAAAATCTATAAAAATCATATTTAAATTTACATGACAGTATGGAATTTCCCTTGGATATATTTTCCTTGGGTACTTTTAGTTTATTTTACATGGAATAATTTGCATAGCCCCATCTTCAATCTTTAAATAAGGTCAAGAAATACTGTTGGCAAATGTCCTTATATACCTCAATATTCTGTCTCTTTTGATTAACCACTTAAGGATATTTCAAATAACTTGGCAAGGTGATGGGCTCTTGTTATTTTTACTCACATAGTCACCCTAAGTACAGAAGCTAAAGTGACTTTTCCTTGTCAAAATAATTTCTGGCTTCATAGAAGATGGTGACTTCAAGGGATTGGAAATTTTAGACTGGAGATTCAAGCTTTGCAAATATGTCAAGAGGGTGCTCTCAGCACATAGACTAAAATCAGAGCAATTTAAAGAAGATTAACATGACCACTGCACAAAAATGATATGCAAATCCATGAGGCATTCCATATTGTTATTCCAGCGTCCTACTAATGTGCACTCTGAGAGGCAGAAAGTAATGGCGCTAGTATCTGGGTCCCTGCCACCCACATAGGAGACCCAGGATGAATTCCTAGCTTTGGCTTGGTCCAGCCTAACTGTTGCAGGGATTTGGAGAATGAACCACGAGACAGAATATCTCTTCAAGGAGAGCTGGGGAAGGGGGGGGGGGGGGTGAAGAGAAGGGAAATGAGATCAGAGAAAGGTCTTAAATAATGATGATATTCAGTTCTTCTTTTCTATCTCAACAAAAGTCACAGCCCAACTAATTTTCTCAGAAATGAGACCACCATTTTGGAATCTTCATTTACCTACTCATATTCTTCACTAAATCAAATGCCAATAACTTGAGACTTATCTTCACATTCCTCATTTACTCTCCTCTATCAAAAGTACTGCCCTAGTTGAGACCACTGACATCATTTGCGTACTGTTGCTTGAAACTCCTTGCAAGAAACTATTGCAAGACCAATCCACTGTCTTTTTATTTATGTTAGCATCATCGAATCTATTGAAAGTAAAAGAAAAATATATTCTATAACAACATTTGATAGCTTTCTTTTTATATTCAAATCTAGAAATGTAGAAAATGTTGAATATATATATGAATATAAATATATGTAAATATATATATATATAGCTGTCAGCTTTTCAGAAGCAAATTTTATGTTGCCTTAGAAAATCTCTCACAATTCAAAGTACCTCTGTGTAAACCTGGCCTAGCTAAAGCCTTTGATTTTCTGATTCTCTTTTTCTTATTGATCTCTTTACAGTTAAGGCTATAGATTTAGAATTTTAGTAATGCAAGTCTGAAGGCAGGATAATTCACAGACACCTGGTCTCTATTTCCAAGGATATTACATTGGTTGGGTTTCCTTATACTTTTCTTAGTCGAGTTTCATCAAGTGCTTATTAAATTCAAATCTCTTCTTTACTGGACATGTGTCCAATTACAAGCTGCATTACAAACACCTGTTTGGACTCTCTAAACATTCTACAGAGATGCTGAAAGTGTTTTCAGAATGAACAGAGATACAGACTGAAGTTTTCCCGATGAGTTATTCTCCAGAAAAAATATATCTCCTCAGGCTGTGCATGTAACACTCGCCTTTCTTAAGCATCACTTTGGTCACACCCATCTGTATGCTGAGAAATATTCTGCGGTGCTCTCTTCTTTCTGAGTAAACCTAATTACTTGTATTTTTAAAAAGGAAAGATTGATGGAAGTTCAAATAACAGTAAAATATCATAAGTGCATGAAAAGAGAGTCTTAAGGAAAAATCCCAGAAATTACAAACCCCACAGAAAAGTATGTTAGCTATGCACATAACAATAAAACAAAGGGGATAAT
Source organism: Oryctolagus cuniculus (assembly GCF_964237555.1). Taxonomy (NCBI): domain Eukaryota; kingdom Metazoa; phylum Chordata; class Mammalia; order Lagomorpha; family Leporidae; genus Oryctolagus; species Oryctolagus cuniculus. Next base: position 58,823,351 of record NC_091436.1, read on the forward strand.
GCAGCAATGTTGATAACCACTCAATAGTTTGCATATATCTTCTCCAGAAGGAATGATTTTGAAGGGCAGAACTGAAATTATAAACAGAGAATTGAAGTCTAGGCAGGAGAGAAGAATGTCAGAGATTACATGGTTGTATTAAATGAGTTCAGATTCACATCTCCAGGAAAAATCTATTTCATATTACAGTGGAAAATATGGGTTTTAGTGTAAAAAAAACCTGCCAATAATATTCAGAAATCATAAAGAGGAAGAAATTTTCCAGAAACCTAAAATTGAGCATGCATTGCCAGATAGTGGAAAAGGAGAACCACATACATATCTTTTAAGTAATCTTGACAATAATGCTCAATTACAGAGAAATAGAATAATGGAAAATTGGTTAATCATATATTATGGTATGATTGTTGATATCTCCCCGAATTTATGTGTTGGAATCCAAGACTCAACAAAACAGATGAGGCCTTGTGGGGAATGATTGAGTCATGAGGGCTCCATGGTCATGAACAGAATTAGTTTCCTTAAAAAAAGAGACTGCCAAGCACTCATTCTGCCATTTAAGGACACTAGACAACACCATCTTCGAAGCAGAGAATGAGCTTTAGCAGATGCCAAATCTGCTGGCACCTGGATCTTGAACTTCCCAACTTCTAGAGCTGTGAGCATAAATCTTTCTTGTTTATAAATTACCCACTCTGATACTTTGTTGTAGCAATGAACACAGTAGAATATCAGATATGTGGATTCTGTTACCCTTAATGTAAATTATCAGTTTTCTAGTCCCGGTCGGGGCGCCGGATTCTGTCCCGGTTGCCCCCCTTCCAGGCCAGCTCTCTGCTGTGGCCAGGGAGTGCAGTGGAGGATGGCCCAAGTGCTTGGGCCCTTCACCCCATGGGAGACCAGGATAAGTACCTGGCTCCTGCCATCGCATCAGCGTGGTGCACCGGCTGCAACGCGCCGGCCGTGGAAGCCATTGGAGGTTGAACCAACGGCAAAGGAAGACCTTTCTCTCTGTCTCTCTCTCTCTCACTGTCCACTATGCCTGTCAAAAAAAAAAAAAAAAAAAAAAAAAACAAAAAACTAAGAGTCTCTTGCCTCTATTTGGTGGTTAAAATATCATATTAGATTCCCATCAATTGTTTGTAAAAAGATACATTTGTAACTATGTACATGTATAAAGCAATCAAGGTTATACAGATTGAAGAACCAATGAAAAAAGACAAAAAGAAATAAACTCCCGTAAAAAAAAAAAAAAAAAAAAAAAAAAAAAAAAAAAAACAGAGAAATAGAGTAACTCTGTTCATCTATTCACATGCAGAAAGTTTCACAAGCAGAATGTGGCATTTCTCCCAACCTGCAAGAGAGAAGGGATCAGAGTGTGAAATGGGGCTGGAGAAGGCTCAAAGCTAGAAGGGACTGACTTTCCATAAAAAGGCTCTGACTGTACTACCAGAAAGTTCCAATATACCAGTCAGGTTAGCCCTCCTTTCTCTTCTGAGAGGACTAAAGATGGTGTGGGAGGACTGGAGAGCTTCCATCTTGGTGTCACTTTCAATCTTCGTGTTTTATAACAAAGTTAAGCTATTTAAAACTAACTGTTAATGATTTTTATATTTCATACATTATGCATGAATGCGTTTCCTTCTGTCTTGATTACAATGAACACATTAAACTGTCTGTATGTGCATTTATATATCCAATCTTCTTTCACATCTTATTTGGTTAATCTGTTCAAATAGAAATTTTAAAAGATCAGAACCAGGAATTTCGTAGTTTCCCCCTAACAAGAATTATAGACAAGCCAGAACTAAAGAAATGCCTGGCAGATTTACTGAGAGATGATTTCAGAACGACATGAGTCCAAAAGGCAAAGCAAATTTTTCTCAGATTATGAAGGAGATTCTGCCATGGTTTCATGTCCCAGCTGGAAACATCATAGCCTGGCAGCAAACACAAAGAGCGGGATTGTGTAATCACCCTTAAAGGCATCATCTGCTACAAAGGAGCAAGCTCTCTACATTTCAAATCTAAATGCCCTCCTGAATGTAGCCTCTAGTCCTTTGCATGCAACCACCTGTAAAGATATCATTTGGAAATAGGCAAGTTCAGACCAACCATTTTAATTTTAGCTAACATCAAAATTTAGTTCAGGCAGAAAATCATGCTTTTGAACTGCATGAACCATGTGATTAAAAACAAAGCAGCATGTGGCTCTCAATTCTGATTCTGTTTTCTGCTGAGATCATTCTAATTTATCTCAATGTGTACTGTACCCTTTAAGAATGTGCAGTGCCGTCATCATGCTCAGCACCGATTTGGTGGCCTCCTAAATGCTGTATTCTCTCTTTATTCATGCTAAATAATTTAGGAAGAGACACATTCTAAGATCTGTAATAGTTCCTTGGTAAGTTGTTTGTATATTGGAACTCCTACAACTATAACCTTTAAAAGTATCACACTTATATAGAAGGACATGATATTTTCAGAACTGGCATTATATTGGAAAACTAGACCTACTTTAGAACAAGACAGAAATAGCTACATGCTGCCATCACCTCGCAAAAAAAAAAAAAAAGGTAAAATACCCATAATTCATCATTTAACGTGGAAGCCACCCAAATTAATTTAAGGAGATTATAATAATCTTCCATTTCTCTATGATGTATAAGTCTCCTGAGCTATTTCCCGGACTTGATTGGGATTTCATTCAACCCAATTTGTCAGCTTTCTCTCTTATTCCTCATTAGGAGCTTGCTAATCCATCCATAAGCACAGGGAAGGAGACTTCTTGTTGCCATGGATTCCATGACTAGGGCTCACAGCTAGGGACAAAGAGGCACAAGAATTTTATCTTTTGAAGAGAAGCTCAGATACTACCTATCCTGTCATACTTTACAAATCTTGCCCCTTCTCTCTCCTTCAGTCCTTTCCCCCATCACACACATACACACACTTTTAAATCTATTTAAACCAAAGACTGGGAAAGGAAAAAGAAATTAACAGAGTTTTGTATTCCCGATATTGCAATATATGCAGTGGATTCTCCTTCTAATTTTCCAACCAAAAAAAGAAGTGGATCCAAAATAATCACTCAGAGACTGATAGCCACCTTGAGATGACACAAGTATCTCATTCCTATATGAGATCGCTGCTAAAGAAGTGGATTTGCTCTCTGTCTTCCGTGCCTAACATCAATATCTATGCTTGAGCCAACGCATTGGTGTCTCATCTAACAGCAGGTGAGCAAGGAGCTAAAGCAGAATTATTTTTATATATGAAAGTGGAGTGGTTCTTGATACAAAGTTGAAAGAAGTTAGGAATACCCATCTCCACAGCCACTATCTCACCCCAATCAATGCCCTCTGAAAATCCCCAGTGGGTTCCATGAGATTCAGCATTTAAATGATTGTCCTCAAGACCCTGGAGTGCCAATAGCCACTCAGTAGCATCCAGAGAAAGACCAGCCACCAAGAGACAATTGGTGCAAAGCCCTTGGAATTATATTGAACACAGAATTAAGTAGCCAATAAATATTAAACATTATTTTATCTTTGGGAATTATTCCAGTTCTCCTGATTGACTTTGTTTTTGACTAAACCAATAACATTAAATATAATTAATCAGTAATTAAATAAAGACTTCATGCTAATTTACTTAGTAATATATAACTTAGTTATCTTTTTAATTAAATATTGTTTCACTTTACTTTTCTATATTTTTCAACATTAGTCTGCTGCTTGCTAGCTTAAAGGGTTGTCAATAAGTAGTCAATCTCATTACAACCCAACACCAAGCAGACTTGAATCAATCGTCAAGTTATTTGATATAAGAAGGAAAAATGGAGTCTTTGCTATTCTCTGCACAATAAGAATTGCTATGGTTTGAATGCTTTTGTCCCCTCAAAAATTTAATCCCAGATGCAATAGTGTTGAAACTCAATTCCAGATGCAATAGTGTTGGGAGGCATGGCCTTTGGGAGGTGACTGAATCTTGAGGGCAAAACCCTCCTGAATGGAGTTAGAAGACCTTTAAAAAAAGGCTTGATGGAGGAAGTTTCCCCCTCCCACCCCTTTGGTCTTGTCTGTTGCATTAGAGCACAGCGTTCCTTCTCTGGAGGCTGCAGTGCAAAGCATTATCTTGGAAGCACACAGCAGCCTTTGGCAAACAATGAACCTACTTGCCATTTGATTGCGAACCTCTCAGCCTCCAGAACTCTGAGAAATAAATGTCTATTCTTTATAATATTCACAGCTTCGGGTATTTGTGTTCACAGCCACCGGCCTATGTGTTGTCACAGAGAACAGGGAGGTATCCCACTTTGAAATAAAATTCTACCTATTTATTTAAAGGGAGTTAAAGCAGGCAATGGAGGTTTAAACTTTAGCAAGCTAATACTCACCAGAGTGCACATGTTACAGACGATGGCAGCTGAATATGGGTCACATCAGACATTTGGAAACTTCATACCACGGATTGAAGCAAACCAGGAGTTGCACTATCTGAGCCAAAGGTATTGTGTAAATTTTGTGTTATAAATGCACCTAGATGCAGCGTGTGAAGCCCTCATTTTCATTTACCATCTTCATTTTTCACCCTCACCCTGCCCAGGATAAGGTATCCTAGGTCCAGCACCTTCCTGAACTCGAAAGTTTCAGAATGGGAATAGGGGTCAAATGCCTCTGGGAGACATGTTCACAGGCATATGTGCTGCTAAATCACATTAATAAGTATTCTCCTGGAAATTTCTCTATGAACTCCCTAAGCTCTGTATTCTTGGTTGGCTGGAAAGGTCTCCAGAATACACTCACACTTTAAGTTCCGTGAGGACAGCATTTCTTCTACTAACTTAAATAAAATAAAATCTGTTGACATCCTTGCAGAAGCATGGCAATGAAGAAAAACGAAGTGCTTGTGAGAATATGAATGATGAGTATCCTGCTTCAGTACGTTTATTATTGCCACAGGAAGACCTAGGAAATTCAGACAAAACTAATTTTCAGAAAACCACAAATAAGATATATATAAGATGGAAATCACTTTATTCCATTTATCATTCTCGAATGTTAATACTTTGAGATATCTTTGAAAATGCATTCATACATATTTTAGAAAATTTTGTGTATGAAATTTCCTCATGGAACAACCTTGCACAGGCCTTTCACAGACTATGAATTCTGCTGATATTACAAAATTTTCACTCATCAGGAAAATCATTATCAACCACTTCCTCTGTAAAAAACACTTAACAGTAGATGCACTCGCTGTCTTCTATATGTAATAATATTTAATATCAGCATCGGTTCACACAAATTCTGTCCATTGGACTTCATCTGATATTGTCATTATTTGTCACAAAATTGTCACAGGCATCATAGATATTTTATATAATGTTATAATTTTTAAAGAAGAATTTTTATTGTGTTTAAGAAGTTCCATCCAATAGATCCTGGCAATCTACCTCGCCACTGGCCAGAGATTTTGAAATACAGAATCTTCGGGGTCAGCACTGTGGCTCAGCGGGTTAAAGCCCTGGCCTGAAGCACCGGCATCCCATATGGCATTGGTTCTAGTCCTGGCTGCTCCTCTTCCTATCCAACTCTCTGCTATGGCTTGAGAAAGCAGTAGATGATAGCCCAAGTTCTTGGGCCTCTGCACACATATGGGAGACCTAGAAGAATCTCCTGGCTCCTTGCTTCAGATTGGAGAAGCTCTGGCCGTCACAGCCATCTGGGGAGAGAACCAGCATACAGAAGATCTCTTTCTCGGTCTCTACCTCTCTCTGTAACTCTGTCTTTCAAATAAATAAAATAAACCTTAAAAAAAAAAGATATACAGAATATTCCTGCCACCAAACCCACACTCCTATTATACAAATATAACAAACCATAAAAATAATGACAGATAGAAGAAACAATAATTAGAAACACATGTCAAATCCTTAAAAGTTGAGAGCATAGGAGAATAGCTCAATGAAATATGTTAAAAAAGAAATTATGTTAATAATTTCGCGTTTTCTTGTCATAACGTCCTACATATGCTTCCAACATTCAATTGACTTATACAAGCTTTGATAATACCTGCTATATTCATGGGGTCCAAGAAAACAGGAAAAAGGTAAATACTTAATGAGGAAGACTAGAAATAGTACAAATAGAATGCATCAAACACCCTGTTGCCATTGTTCTATTTATTTTAAAACAATGAATTTTTTTGATCAAGATCACTAGCTATCAGGGAAATGCAAATCAAAAATCACAATGAGGTTTCACCTCAGCCCAGTTACAATGGTCTCATAGAGAATTCAACAACAATAATTGCTGGTGAGGATATGGGCAAAAAGATGCCCTAATCCACTGTTGGTGAGAATGTAAACAAGTACAGCCATTGTGGAAGACAGTATGGAAAAACCTCAGAAAACTGAAAAGAGATCTACTATATAGCTCAGCAATCCCCCTCCTGAAAATATATCCAAGGAAAATGAAATCAGCATATGAAAGAGTTATCTGTACCCCAATGTTTATCACAGCTTGATTCACAATAGCTAAAACATGTAATCAACCTAGATGTCTATCAACTGATAACTCTGTGTGTGCATATATATATGTGTGTGTGTGTATATGTATATATAGGTATATACATGTGTGTATATATGTATATATAGGTATACCTATATATATGTATTTATATATATAAATATATATGTGTGTATTTATAGGTATATATGTATATATACACATATGTGTATATATTATATAGGTATATATGGGTATATACTATGTGTATAGATGTATATGTAGAGAGAGAATGGAATAATATTCAGCTGTTTAAAAAAAAGAATGAAATCCTGTATTTTGCAGCAAAATGGATATAACTGGAAACCATTATACTAGGTGAAATAAGCCAGTCCCAAAAAAGACAAATACCATATGTTTTCTCTGATCTGTGGTAATTAATACAGTACAAAAAATGTAATGTGTAGGAATGAAGTTGACATTTTGAAATTCGATGATTGTTTAGAGTCCTTGTTTCTTTCATTGAGGAAAAGTGTTTTCTTCTTCTTCTTGCTATTTGTTGAACTCTTAGTGTAGGGTTCATCTTAAGGTAAACTGAAAGTAGATCATTGTAAAAAATTAAGAGATGGAGTAAGAGAAGAAGGAGGGGGAAGGGTGGGAGCATAGTCAGGGGAGGGTAGGATAGGAAGTATCACTATGTTCATAAATCTGTATATATGAAACACATAAAATATGTTTACATTAACAAAATTCTAAAATAAATAAATTTTATTTAAGATAGAATTTTCAAGGCATAGAGAGAAAGAGAAAGAGAGAGGAGAGAGAGAGACAGAGAGAGAGAGAGAGAGAGATCTCCCATTCACTGGTTCACTCCACAAAGGACTAAAACAATCAAGGCTCTGTCAAGAGCCAGGAACTCAATCTGAGTCTGGTCTCCCACTAAAGTGGCAAAAACCCAAGTGCTTGAGCCATTACCTGATATTTTTAGAGTGTGCATTAGCAGGAAGCTATAATGAAAACCAGAGACAGGACTTGAGCCCAAGCTCTTAAAAATGGGATGCCAGCATCCCAAGCAGGGGGTTAACCACTTCACTAAATGCTCCCACCACATGGGAATGATTTTCCTAATTCTAAAGTTGAAGGAATTTGAATGATTTACTGAAGATCATAGACCAGATATTTGAGATAGAATTTGATTATTTACAATCTCTTCAATTTTTTTCCATTACAATATGAAGCCACTTATATATACCATGTTACCTAGGAAGATTACACAATGAATCATTTTTCAAAAATCTAGGCATTTGAATAAAGGACCACTGATCACTAGAAGTCAGTTGGTTGTTTCCAAGGAAAAGTGATTCGTAACCGTTTTTACTTATTTTTCAAAGATGGTGGGAAGGTAGAGCAGAGGAATGCTTTAGAGATGTGTCTCTCCAAAAGGTTTCATCTTCCGTGATATTCTTGAAGCAAAAGGATGCATGGGAACTGGGTAATTGTTTAAATATGTTAATTTGAAATTGCTTGAAGACAGTAAACCAAATGTACTTAGTAGGAATCTAAGTAAATCTGAAGATAATTAATCAAGCATATCAGAGGTCTTATCTTTAGTAGCACTCAGTCAATGCAATCATTCTATCTGTGATTTTGATAAGCATAGTCATGGTGTTTTGATTATATCTATGATGATGTGATATTGAATGATGCAGAAAACACATTGTGTGAAATAATTAGAATCTCAAAAAGAACACAACATATTGGAACAATGTGATGGAACTAATTAACTACAGCATATCAGGAACAAATACAAAAGCTTAGTATTTGCCCCATGAAACTAACTTAACAATTCTAACTTGGGAGCTATGAGTTAAGATAAATATAATCATTGAAAACAAGCTCAAGGTTTTTGAAGGAATTGTGTGAGTGGAAAAAATCTGATGTGATCTTAGACTGCATTAATGAAATCTGTTGGGAAGAATGACAGTTTCAATGATTGTGTTGACCAAACTGCATCTGGATTATTTATTAATTTATTTATTTGTGATAGCACTGTTATTTCATGAATCAACCCATTTTCAGCAGCAAATCAGGGTGATTTGAGAAGTTAAATATATGCCATAATAGAAACATTTGAAAGATGAAAAACCTTGAGAAAAGCATTTTTTTTTTCAATTTGAGTTCAAGACACACAACTAGGATGAATGGTTGTTTCTATACACGAAGGCATCGTATGAAAGAGCTATTAGAGTAAAAGAATAAGTTTCCAACAGTCATAGAAATATTCCATTTTAATGGAAGTATTTAGAAATGTAAATGGAAGAATGAACAATGTATGATATATTCAAGGAGCCTACTACTAAATATCAAAACTGAGATAACGACAGAGATTTATAGTAACATTGATGAATCTCACAAGCATTATGCTGAATGAAAGAGGGAAGATACAAAATAGTATATACCCTATAACCCCATTTATACTAACTCCCAGCCATTCAAAATATTCTATAGTAAAATAAATGAAAACAGCAGTTGCATTGTACGTAGTGCATGAGGGTAATTTGGGTGATCATTCTCTTGACTAGAATGGCAGTAAAGGGGTGTTAGGAGGTGACAGAAATATTCTTCATCTTGATAGTGTATGAGTCACATGAAAACCATTTATCTAAAAATGTACATTTTATTTTTTTAACTTTTATTTAGCAAATATAAATTTCCAAAGTACAGTTTATGGATTACAATGGCTTTTTAACCCCCATAACTTCACTCCCACCTGCAACCCTCCCATCTCCCACTCCCTCTCCCTTTCCATTCACACCAAGATTCATTTTCAATTATCTTTATATACAGAAGATCAATTTAGTATATATTAAGTAAAGATTTCATCAGTTTCCACCCACACAGAAACACAAAGTGTAAATATGGTTTCAGTACTAGTTATAGCATTACTTCATATTGAACAATGTTCAAAATGTACATTTTAGATCTGTGTATTTCATAATATTATAGACACACAATGCCTTATCCATAAGTAAGGCTAGTGATTTTAAAACTTCAACTTATAAAAATCCGAAAAGTTCTGACTGAATTGGGGGAATTGGCATAATATTTAGTTTTGATATTTGGCATTCTATTGCCTCACCCAGTGAATATTATTTGCAAGCAGGCATTCACAGATATTTATTTACTACCAGGCAATATAGCAAATGGTAATTAGCACTGATTGTACATAACTTGAAAGAAATATTCCTTAAAGTAATATTAATGGGAAATGTATCATTTGTGTGATACAATAAAATACTTGGAGTCAAGTATTTTATTAATATTCTATGTCTCTCAGGGTTAAACGTAGGATTATTAAAGCAGTAAAATCAGAAGAACTTATCTTGCTAAATAAGACACATTGAGATGCAAGAATGATAGACAAAACTATATAACTTCAGCATTCATGAAACAAGGGAGAAGGAAGAACTGGAGTGGAAGTAAGGAAAAATTTGCAAAAAGGATGATGACTGAGATGTTAAAAGCATGTAGAAGGATACTTTGAGCTAGAATTAAAAAGGAGTGCATTGAATTTATACAGTCAATTAAAAAATGGAGAACACAAGACAGTATTGTTTCACATTAAAATTTGTTCAAAATTAATTGTTGCTCAATATTGTTAAATAAATCCTGAGGTTTCTTATCACACAAAAAAAAAGGTTTCATTGAGTTCACAAATGAGATAAACTTAGCTCCATTTTCTGCTCTAATGCTTCAACACAATGACATTCCAATGAACTCATCTATCCAGCATGTCCCATTTACCTATTGAAAAACAAAAACAAAGTAAAGCAAAGCAAACTTTTAAAAATGACCTGGATAATATCAGACCTTATTCTTTTAGCAGTATTTCCCAATCGATTTAAATTTACTGAAATTGAAGCCATGTGGCCTGGGACTTGACTGTCTCCCTGTTACATAATATCAGCAGAGCAGCTACATAGCCAGAGAGAATAGGATGCAGGACAACATTTAGGTAGCTGGGATATGACAGTGACCAGCACATGCTCTCTGGTGAAACACTTTGCAGTCTATCCAAGAACAGAGAAGCTTAGCAAATAAGCAAAAGGATGATGGATGCCACAAAGGACAAAATCTGTGAGACATGAAAGTTAGCAATCTCTTAAATGAATTGGAAGTTCATTAAAATCTTCCTAAAAATTTAGTATTTAATCTGAATCTTGAAAGTACTACAGGAATTTTCAAGGTGGATCTGATAGGGCAAAGTATGCCAGGATGGAAGATCACCATGTGTCAAGTGATTAAGATGGCAAATGTTTGAGAAACAGATTTTTCATGTCTTTGGAGCATAGATAAAAAGGGAAAAGATTGGTTGAAGACACGTGGAGAACATGATAGGCATCTAGAGACCTGCTCCTAATAAGGATTTAAGATTTTATTCTAAGGCAATGGGAAGCTAATGAAGACTTGGAAACAGGAGATACATGATTAGATTTGCACTTGTAAATGTGTTTAGTTTGCTATTTAAGGAACTAATTGAAGGGCACAAGCACAGGTTCAGGGAGACTAGTTAATACAGTACCACAGTAGCCAAAGTAACAGCTGATAGCACTTGCACCAAGGTGCAGCAGTAGAGATAAAAATATAGGGACATATTAGAGATATATTTAAATTTTTCATGTATTTATTTTACTTATTTGAGAGATGGAATAGGGCAATGCTCCCATCCTCTCTTTCACTTCACAGATGCCTGAAACAGCAAAAGCTAGACCAGGCCGAAGTCAGGAGCCAGGAATTCAATCTAGGTTTGTCATGTGGGTGGCAGGGACCCAACCACTTGAATCATCATCTGCCTACACCCAGGGCATGCATTAGCAGGAAGCTGCAATAAGGAGCAATGCCAGTACTCAAACTCAGGCATGTTGCTGTTAAACAAGGGCATTCCAGGTGGCATTTGAACTGCTAGGCCAAACATCCACACCCAGAGAGATATTTAAGAAATATAATTAGTAGTAATTAAGACCTGAGTATGGGCCGGCGCCGCGGCTCACTAGGCTAATCCTCCGTCTGCGGCGCCGGCAACCCAGGTTCCAGTCCCAGTTGGGGTGCCGGATTCTGTCCCAGTTGCTCCTCTTCCAGTCCAGTTCTCTGCTGTGGCCCAGGAGGGCAGCGGAGGATTACTCAAGTGTTTGGGTCCCTGCACCCGCATGGGAGACAGGGAGGAAGTACCCGGTTCCTGGCTTTGGATCAGTGCAGCGCCAGCCGTAGCGGCCATTAGGGGAGTGAACCAACGGAAGGAAGACCTTTCTCTCTGTCTCTCTCTCTCTCACTGTCTAACTCTGCCTGGCAAAAAAAAAAAAAAAAAAAAAAAAAAAAAAAAAAAAAAAAACCTGATTATGTATAGGAACTAAGAGAAGAACAAAAAACAATGACTCCCAGATTCCAGACTCCAGGTTGTGTAATTAAGTATATAAAGATATAATTTATTAAGATATGAACACCAAAAAGAGAATATTCTAAATCAGTGGGGATAGAGGCATTTTGTATCTGTTAGTTTAAGGCACAGCTAGGAATCCTAGTGGAGAAAACAAATGGGGTAATTCGATATTGGCTATCAACTTATCCAATATTGGATATGACTTCGAGACTCAGAAGAGAGAAAAGACATAGAGATACAAATTTGGAAATATCTTAAGCTAGTTTCCCTAGACAACAAGCTTGAAGCAAACTGATAGGCCCTTATAGTTTACCAGGGAGTAAAATTCCACAGCAATAGAGGTGACGGGGAAAAGGACAGAAAGCAGGGAAAGAAGAAGAGCAAACGTTAGGGAGTTGCTACCAAGCTGGACATTTGATTACTAGCAGGAGTCTCAGGAGAGGCCATAATGAGCTATCGCATTCAGGACAAATTGTAAGCAGGGCCAAATTTTATCTGTTAGCTCTCTCTGTTCCCTGGATCCCATTAACTAATGCCATCTTTCTTATTCTTCTGCATTTCAGGTTATAATATGTGTTCTCTTAAGTTAAGGCAGAAGGGAGCCCAAAGTCCCTGTGGGTCAGTCCAACCAGAAAGCAGACTTGGGGATCTACACCTGCCACATGGCTTTCTGAGCAGACCTTCTTCACATATAGCATTTGCTGAAGCAGCAGCAGGTTCCAGAAGTCCAGGTGTGACACAAGCTGTTCCAAGGTAGTGCAGAAACTAGGTCTGCAATTGGGAGTCCAGTGAATTATTGAAAAGGAAGGATCTTGCCTGGCAGATGAGGAAGACAGAATGAAAAAAGGACTTCAGCAGAGGAAGAAGAGACAACAAAAATATGTTGGAAAGTAAAATTATGAGGCATAAAATCCAGATTATGAGGGTACTTGATGGTGCAGGCATCCCGTATCAGAATGTGCATTTCAGATCCAGCCGCTCCACCTTCTGCTAATGTGACTGCAAAGGCAGAGGAAGATGGCCCAAGCATGGGCCCCTGCCCCCAATGTGGGAGCCCCAGATGTAGTTCTTGCTCCTGGCTCCAGCCTTGCCCAGACTTAGCTGCTGTGGCCATTTGAGAGTGAATTAGCAAGTGGAAAATATTTCATATTTCTTTCTTTCTTTCTTTCTTTCTCTCTCTCTCTCTCTCTCTCTCCTTTTCAAATAAGCATATATTTTTAAAGAGAACTTGAAGATACTTCAAAAAGTTCATGAACTAGAAAGATAAAATGGACTAGAATGAAAAGTTTATCCAGGAGCAAAAATATTTTGAAATCTATGAATAATTTCTTCATAATATGCATTTCACATGAACTTTTTGAAGATCTCTTATACAATGTATTGGTGCCTTCAAACCCAAATAGTATTTTAGAAATTAACTTAATCTTTGGGAAACAAATTTGCACCCAGACTAGAAACAAATCCACAAACAGTGCCAAACATCAGATTAATACCAACACAAACATTTTTTTTTAATTTTTTTTATTTGACAGATAGAGTTATAGACAGTGAGAGAGAGAGAGACAGAGAGAAAGGTCTTCCTTCCATTGGTTCACTCCTCTAATGGCCGCTACGGCCGGCTCTGCACTGATCCAAAGCCAGGAGCCAGGTGCTTCTTCCTGGTCTCCCATGCGGGTGCAGGGCCCAAGCACTTGGGCCATCCTCCACTGCCCTCCTGGGCCACAGCAGAGAGCTGGACTGGAAGAGGAGCAACCGGGACCAGAACCAGGTGCCCATATAGGATGCCGGCGCTGCAGGGGGAGGATTAACCAAGTGAGCCATGGTGCTGGCCACCAGCACAAACATTTGTAATGTATCATGGGAACCATGGATATTAGCTTATTGATGGATGCTGGTGACAGAAGAATCAGATGCTTTGAAACATTAGGAATAAAAGTCAACTGGTTGTTGAGTTTTCATTAGGGAAAATTTGAGATTGAAATGAAGTTATCTAGGCACTAGCATTGTGGTGTAGCAGATTGAGCCACTGCCTTCAATGCTGGCATCCCATATAACCACCCGTTGGCATCTTGAATGGTCCACTTTCAATTCAGTCCTCCTGATGTGTCAGGAAGAAAACAAAAATGGCTCAAGTGATTAGGTTCCTGTACCCATGTGGGAAAGCAGGGTGGAGTTCCAAGTTCCTGGCTTCAGCCAGGGGCAATGTTGGCTGTTACAGCCATTTAGGGAGTTAACTAGTGAATAGAACATTCTCTCTCTCTCTCTCTCTCTCTCTCTCTCTCTCTCTCTCTTGCTCTCACTCTCACTCTCTGTGTGCATTTGTGTATGTGAGTGTGTGTGTGTGTCCCTCTCTTTTCTGTTGTTCATTGTCAAATAAGAAAAGACATCTTTTAAAAAATTAAAAAAATCAGGCTGCCTGGAAACCAAACCTTATTTATATAATATTTTAATTTCATAACAATCAAAAGGGGGCACAAAATCCAGGAGCAGGTGAGACCACCCACACTACTCTAAGGGAAGAACCAGGTAGAAATGCAGGCTGAAAGGCACCTATCAGTAAAACAGACAGAAGTGGCACTCTAGTCAAGCTGGGGTAAGATGCCCATGGAGCTTCAGCTGGTGCTACTATAAATTCAAGCTTCCAAATCCCGTTCCTCTTCAAAGTGTAGTTCAGACGAGTATACAGTAAGCCAATGTGGCCAGTTCTTGGGTAGAAAGAGAAAAGAATGTTTGTTCAAAATAAGACTTACTCAAATTCAAAATTGGCATTAATTCATCAAGAAACTGCCAAACTGATTTGCTGATGGAGCAAATATGGTTGATTGATGAGTACAAATAATATAACAAAAATGAAGTTCACGAAATGAATAGCATTCAAGTTACAAACAAATGGAGGATTCACTACAGTTATGTAAAAGCTGAACCCACGTACACTAGAAAATTGCTGAAGACTGTGACATCAAACACTTTAGTACTAAACTACTGCACTGACTATGGAGAGATCTCATACTGAGCTAAATCAAATCAAACAACTGTTAGGTTTGCAGAAACACATTGTACTCCAAAGGGGACCCTCTTAGGGAAAAGATGTAACTTTGAAGATGGGAAGTGTGTTTTTCCTCAGTTCCTAAGAAATCAAAGTTGTCCTATTAAAAAAAAGGCAAAACAACAACAACAAAAAACAGCTTGAGGGGCCAGTGCTGTGGCACCATCAGAAAAAACAATGGCCTGCAAAGCCGGCATCCCATTTGGGCATTGGTTAAAGTCCTAGCTGCTCCACTTCACAACCAGCTCCCTGCTAATGGCCTGGGGAAAGCACAGGAAGATGGTCCAAATGCTTGGGCCCCTTGTACCCATGTGAGAGACCCAGAAGAAGCTCCTGGCTCCTGGCTTTGACCTATCCTGGCCATTTTGGCCATCTGAGGAGTGAATCAGTAAATGGAATCTCTCTCTCTCCCTCTCTCCCTCCCTCCCTGTCTCCCTCTCTCTCACTTCCTCCCTCCCTCCCTCTCTCTCTCTCCCTTTTTCTCTACATCTCCCTCTCTTGTTAACTCTTTCAAACAAATAAAGACTTTTTTTAAAAAAAAAGCTTGAAATTAGTATTATTTGCATGCACCTGCTGTTAAACAGAATATTCTACACTTATGTCAAAGGTGTCTTTAAGTAAGCCTGAAATAAATGCTTTCACTAATCAGTGGGAACTCACTTTTAAAGCTCTGTTTAATCCTCTGTTTAGTGAAGGTGGCAAGTTTCAGAAGTTTAATTCTGTGGGATAGAAATTCTTCAATTTAATGTCTCAGCACAAGAGATAGGGCTCCTGGTCATCAAAGATCTATTACTGGAAACCTGACAACTGGACAGCAAATACGTAAAGTAATGCATGAGGGAATGGTAAGAAAACCTTACAACATTGCAGAAGTGGCATAGGATCCCAGATGAATTTGTGTGCACCATGTTTTTCCTAACAAATCTCTTAAAGAATTATTTGATAAGTCAAAACATAATGAATGTGTGGAGAAGATCATAACTAATAGGACATGTATACTATTTATGTATCTTTTGTAGTTTTTGATTTTGTGGCATTATCACTCTCTATGTTAAATTGAGGGCTACAGATGTTATTAACTTTTATATCGAGGAACAAAAATAAGTGAATCATTGCCGAAGTAAATTCTACTGCCTATCTTGATCGTAGAATCATGGAAAGTGGATGTTTGGGAGTGAAAAAACTTTAATGGCAGTTAATCCAAACCTGCCCCCTCCATTGCATAGATAAGGGAACTTAAAATCTGTAAGATTATTTATCCAACATTACATATCTCATTATTTTACATTGGGCAATAAAGACCTCAAGGAGTTCTGTGGGCTAATTGTCAATCTATAAATAAGGCATGGAGGGAAATTAGATTTGATGATGTGCTTTGAGTGAAGCGCACCTGATAAAAGCGAGTCAGACAACATTCCAAATAATCTCAGTACCTTTATTGTCTCAGTCTGATCCTTGATGGAAACTTCTGGTAGGGACCTTTTTTAAAAAGGATCATCTGACTCCAGGATTATGTCCAGGAATATCTCAAGGGCACCCACAGGCTTCCTGTAACCTGGCCCTTCCTTCTCCTGGCCATCTGTTTCAGCCTCCTCCTCTGCCCTGTTTCACTAGTATTGCCTGGTTGCTGTCTCAGACTCTCACTCTTAGTGCCCCCTATGGTAATACACTTCTGCAAGGTTTTTAAATAGGCAGATCCATCTCATAATTCAGGGGCTGAATCAAATCTCAATCTCTTTAAAGAAGCTCTTGGTCACTCTGTTTTAAATAGCTCCTTTCTGTGTCTTACTCAGCTTTATTTCTTATTTTTAAAGATTTAGTTATTTATTTGAAAGTTAGAATTACACAGAAAGAAGAGAGGCAGAAAAAGAGAAAGAGAGAAAGAAAGTGAGTGAGAGAGAGGTCTTCCATCCGGTGGTTCACTCCCTAGATGGCCACAACGGCAGGAGCTGTGCCGATCTGAAGCCAGGAGCCAGGAGCTTCCTCCAGGTCTCCCATGTGGGTGCAGGGGCCCAAGGACTTGGGCCATCTTCTACTGCTTTCCAAGGTTATAGCAGAGAGCTGGATGGGAAGTCGAGCAGCTGGGACTAGAACCAGCACCCATATGGGATGCTGGTGCTTCAGGCCAGGACGTTAACCTGCTGTGCCACAGCGCCAGCCCCTATTTCATTTTTAATACTTATTACTTTCTGAAATGATGCTATTTAATTTTTAGTGTCTACCTTCTCCATTAGAATGTAGTTCCATGAGGCCATCAAATACCATTTTCTGTTTTTTTCCCCTTCAGCTTTATTCCTAACCTATAAAATACAACACATATGTATTGAACCTATGATTGGGTGAATGAATGGACTTTTCCTACTTTCTATTAAAAACCCTTAACTTACTTGTTCTTTTTTTTTATTTTGTGTGTGTGTGTGTGTGTTTACTTTTTGACAGGCAGAGTTAGACAGTGAGAGAGGCAGAGTTAGACAGTGAGAGAGACAGAGAGAAAGGCCTTTCTTCCGTTGGTTCACCCCCCAAATGGCTACTACAGCTGGCGCACTGCGCCACTCCGAAGCCAGGAGCCAGGTGCTCCCTCCTGGTCCCCCATGTGGGTGCAGGGCCCGAGCACCTGGGCCATGCTCTGCTGCCCTCCCTGGCCACAGCAAAGAGCTGTACTGTAAGAGGAGCAACTGGGAAAGAATCCGGTGCCCCAACCGGGACTAGAACCCGGGATGCCGGTGCCGCAGGTGGAGGATTAGCCTAGTGAGCCACAGCGCCAGCTTTTTTATTTATTTATTTTATTTTTTTATTTTTTGACAGGCAGCGTTAGTGAGACAGAGAGACAGAGAAAAAGGAACTTACTTGTTCATTGTTTACTATTGGAGTTTCAGACGTTGCTTAAGGCTCAGTTTTTTCCTCTCAGCGTGAATCTCTTTGAGACTGTGCATAAAGGCAGGATAGCTCAGTGGTTTAAGTTATTGATTCTGGAAAGTGTGCTTGTGCAAAATTTCATATTGTCATATCACCTCAACTATTTTATTCAATTTTCTCATTGGAGGTTCTTGCCATCTCAAGCAATTTTTAGGAGGATGAAAGAGAAAACATATTTACTAACTTAACAGGTTTTGAAACATTATCAAGTCTTGATAAGTGTCAATATTTCTATTAATATTATTGTATTGTTATTGACTATTTCATTCTTTCTGTTTACTGAACCTACTCATAGTGACTACTGCTCTTCCATGCTGCACAGATAGTGAAGCTCTTTCCCATCCAGGCTCTTTGTCACTACATCAGCCTTCCACCCTTAATCTGGGAGAGGAAACAAAATGCGGCTTCTGTAAACATGGAGATCAACCCTGTGAAATGGGTGTCACCATTATACCTACATTCACATTAGAAAATTAGGTAGGTATTGGAGAAATTAAACCAATTTCTCAAGGTCTCACAGCTTCTGTCTGAGCTGTGTTTCAAATCTGGTGTTGCAACTTCATCTTAATTACACTTCCCATTGGTAATCATGTTCTTCACCATATGAGCCTCTGTCCTGAATATAACAAACACCAAATGCACCACTGTGCTGTGTGCTCGACATAGACCTGCAAAGGTTTTTCTGAGCCCAAAGACTCACATGAAAGAGTGATGCTCTGCAGAGGGAAAGATCATTTAGAATTTTGAAATACTATATTATGTTAAGTAAAAATAGTTTTGCATAAGCACAAAGCTCATAGAGGCCAGCTATTTCATCAGTCTAATACAAATTTATAGAACTAATTGAATTTGCCAAAATGTGACTGAAACTAAATGCCTGTTACTCCAACCTTACAAGGAACTTGACTTTTTCCCCAGTCTTTATTTCTGGCTCATGCATTAAAAAGAAAAAGACTAGGGGTCAGTGCTGTTGTGCAGTAGATTAATCCTCCACCTGCGGCGTCAGCATATGGGCACTGGTTTAAGTGCCAGCTGCTCCTCTTAAGATACAGCTGTCTGCTGTGGCCTGGGAAAGCAGAAGATGGCCCAAGTTCTTGAGCCCCTGCACCCATGTGGGATACCTGGAAGAAGCACCTGGCTCCTGGCTTGATTGGAGCAGCTCTGGCCATTGCGGCCATTTGGGGAGTGAACCAGTAGATCTCTCTGTCTCTCCCTCTCACTGTCTGTAACTTTACATCTCAAATAAATAAATAAAATCTTTTTTACATTTATCCACAATAAAGTTTTTCTTTATGCAAATAAGTTTAAAATTTATTCAATTGTTAATAACATCATTATACAAAAATGAAATACAATAGTTATACTCTAACTGAGCATCTCCATTCTAACTATCTTTTTGTACTATGACATTTGCTAATATTTTCTACAGAAAGAGCATTTGTGCAAAAAATCTAATCAGAAGAAATGCTCAACCCTAGTTCTCCTATGCAAATTTAGTGAGAAGAAGCTAATTTTATGTAGAATTTCTCAAATTCTTTTAACTATGCCCAAAATTATTGCCTAGAGGTAAATTACTACATGCCTGACCTCTTTTTCCAGTGGTTCTATAAATATGTGCTTCACTAGAAGAATAGAAATCATATCTAAAATAGCGTAGAAAGGAATTATAGTTATCATTAACAAAATACTGTAAACACTGAAACTGCAAAAACCAGAAGTGATGAATTAAAGATGTTACAAGGGACCAGCACTGCGCAAAGCAGGTAAAGCTGCTGCCTGCAGTGCCAGCATCTCATATGGGTGCCGGTTTGAGACCCGACTGCTCCACTTCTGCTCCAGCTCTCTGCTATGGCCTAGGAAAGCAGTAGAAGATGGCTCAAGTTCTTGGGCCCCTGAATCTGCATGGGAAGCCCTAAAGAAGTCCCTGGATCCTGGCTTCAGACTGGCCCAGCTCCAGTCTTTGCAGCCATTTGGGGAGTGAACTAGTGGATAGAAGATTTCTCTCTCTCTCTCTCTTTCTCTCTCTCTCTCTCTCTCTCTCTCTGCCTCTTCCTCTCTATAACTCTGCCTTTCAAATAAATAAATCTTTAAAATAAAAGATGTTACAAGATTTAATAAAATTTAACACTCCAGTTTCTAATATTTAATATCAGTAAAATATGTAAGAGAGATTTTCTCAGCTTAGAAAGAGCAGTAATGAGAATACGAATAGACCAAGTTGATCATCCCTACTATTTCCTTTTCTACCCTGCTCTGGTGAAGTCATGTGAAATGTTAACCTATTGCCTTACGTTTTTCTTCTTTTGTTAAGATATATTTCATTTATTTAAAAGGTGCAATTACAGAGAGAGGGAGGAAGGGAAAGAGAGAATGGGGGGAAGAAAAAGAGAAATCTTCCTTCTTCTGGTTCACTCTCCAAATGGCTGTAATGGCCAGAACCGGGGCAGACTGAAGCCAGGAGCCAGGAACTTCATCCAAGTCTCCCACGTGGGTGCAGGGGCCCAAGCATTTGGACCTTCTGCTGCTTTCACAGGCACATTAGCAGGGAGCTGGGTCAGAAGTGGAGCATCTTGAACTTGAACTGGCACCTAGATGGGATGCTGCCATTGTAGGCAGCCACAACACAGGCCCCGCCTTACCATTTTGTCTATATGTCTCACCTCATTCTCAAAATATAATAGAAATGATTACCTGTTTGCATATCTATTGCCAGAATAATGCTTACAATGAAACACCCCAAAATGTGTGAGCTTCAAACAATAGCAATTTATTTAGCTTATAGGTCTCAGGTCAGCATTGAGGCTGTGGTCATTCCTAGGTTCTTTCAGACTAAATTTGTCTGGCATCTGCATCTGAGGTTCACTGTAGGTCAAGGGGGATAGGATAACTTTGGCTATGGGAACTGAGCTCCATCTTTTACATTCCCCTGCTTCCAGCAAGCAAACCTGGGGATATTCTTAGTACAGATATTATATCCTAGTTTCAGAGATGCAAGAGAGAGAAGAATCTGGAATAAAGAAGAGAAAACAAACTAAATAAAAACCTTCAGTTGATGGGGTTGGTGCTGTGGCATAGTGGGTAAAGCCGCCGCCTGCAGTGCTGATATCCCATAAGGGTGCCAGTTTGAGTCCTGGATGCTCCACTTCTGATCCAGTTCTCTGCTGTGGCCTGGGAAAGTAGTAGAACATGGCTCAAATCCTTGGGCCCCTGCACCCACATGAGAGACCCAGAAGAAGCTGCTGGCTCTTGGCTTCAGATCGGCACAGCTCCGGCCATTGCGGCCAATTGGGGAGTGAATCAACGGATGAAAGATTCTCTCTCTCTCTCTCTCTCTCTCTCTCTCTCTCTCTGTCTCTCTCTCCCTCTTCTCTCTCTGTAACTCTTTCAAATAAATAACTAAATATTTTTAAAAAAACCTCTGTTGCTTAAAATATCAGCTCTGTATTACTGTTCACAAGTGTAGGTTTCTGCCAGCCTCAAGAGTGTATAACATTGTTAATGAGTGTATAACCTGCAGAACACTGGGTAATATGGCTTTACCTGAGAAACCTGAGTTCTCTTCCATGTGATTTAATTCCACTACACTGACTTAGGTCTGATTTCACAGTGGTCACAGTGGGAAAAAGAATGTGGAAAACAACACAGGGAATGTAGATCACATTCTCTCTCTAATATCAAAGATATTATATACTAATTTAAGGAAGTTTTAGTCATTTTCCCTCTTCATTCTATGGGTGTGAAATCTGTCAATATATCTAATTAGAAATATGCAGAGTCATCCAGTGGTCCTAAACTAATTACTGAGGATTTTTACATACATCAATCATTTGTATTTACCTGCTTTTTAATATCTAGTTGGAATCAAGTATATAGAACTTAGACAACAAAACTATAAGATTATAAGAATTATTATATGTTAAGAACCTGATTTGAAATTTAAGCAACTATTTTAAACTATTAAGGATTTTAAAATATAAATTTAAATATCAGTATAAAAATAATACATTACAGAAGACACTCCTAATTAACATGTGGGTTGAAGTACAATTGTCTACACTTGAATTTGGATAAATATAGAGAACATAAAATTATTTCCAGCAAAATATAAAATAGTAGTAGATCACAGGATTTTCCAAAAACTTTGTCAGCTTTCTCAAATTGGTCATGAGATGGCAAAATCAGTAAATAATAGAGTAAGTCAGCATGACTGATCTGTACAGCAAAACTGCACCCGATGATAAGGAAAAAACTTGTCCTGCTCTTTTCAGGGTTTTGATAATCCATGCAGAACCAGGACAATCATATTTGCAGGTTTGATTCTGATTTACCTTCCAGATCTAGCTGCCCAAATGAGATTCATGGACTTGCAAGTGGATTTGTAAATGCATGGGAACATCCCAATTATCCCCTGGGGAGACACACTCCAGGACCCTCACAACAATCTGTCCCTGCACTTTAAGAAAGTCTCTCAAGAAATGTGGAGGATATTTCCATCTGTCTAAGTAAAAGCAAAATTTTTGACCATTATACCTACTTTTGATAAAATGTGATTTTAATAAAAATATTTAGTAAAAGTTACATTCGATTTGTTTGTGTTGTCAATTGCAGTCTGCTCTTTTAATCACCTTCACCATTTTAAAATGAAATAATTCTATGATAAGAAAAAATGGCCAACAAAAGCAATGCTCTTTAATAAAAATTAAATAAGGGTCTAGTATTGTGGCTTCAGAGTTCTGTGCTGGTTTTGTCACTGCTTGCAAGTCCTCCACTTCCAATCCTGTTCCCTGCTAATGTGCCTGGGCAAACAGTTGAAGATGGTCCAAGTACCTGGGACCCTGCACCCACGTGGAAGACCAGGATGAAACTACTGGCTCCTGGCTTCAACCTGGCCCAGCCATGGCCAGTGTGCCCACTTGGAGATTGAACCAAGGGATGGAAGACCTCCTTATCTCCCCCTTGCTCTGTGTAACTCTTTCAAATATTTAAAATATTCTTTTAAAAAAACTTATTAGTTTGGCGAATTCTACTTCACAGAAATTCTTTCCCAATTCAAATGTGTGAAACAGTATGGATGTGGAATCCATAACTCAGTGGAACACATGGAACAGATGTTTCCAGGGGGCTAGCTAATTGATCTACTTCCTAACTCATACCAACCTTTAAATAGTTTCTCTGGCACAACTAAAGGATGATGACTGAAAAATCCATTGGAAACTTGTTTGTGTTTCTAAAACTAAATTGTAACATAATATGTTAATTTAATTGAGAGTTTCCCATATGCATGCTAAAATTTTAATATCATAAACACTATCTTGGAGTACAGCATGTTATAAATGAACAGATCATGAATGCAAGAAGAAATATAAGAAGTAAATTAAAATCAAAACATGATTGAAAATGCATTAAAAGAATATAAAATTTACTATAACTGGTGATCCATTAATCTCCATGTACATTGTGTTGACTGTATAATAAGCTAAATTTGAGTAACTCAGAGTCAGCATCAAGCTATCAGAACAGGCACAAGTGCATTTGCATATTTATGCTCCAAGTCACAAAGACAGCTATAAAAACAGGGTCTATACGGAATCTGGAAAAGTAATAAACAGTTGGGGAGCAAGGGTGCATTTTAATGTACATATTATTAGTGGATTTAGCTGTAAGGCATGTTCACTTAAAACATCTGTTTCTTAGTTGCACTCTGTGTGCAATGGTATGAATATTAAACGGTCTTGTTACTTCCCAAAATATAAAGTTCATTATTAACTTTGATAAGTATATAATTTCACTGTGCTCTTTGCACATGTGTTACTGACATAAGATTCATTGTTTATTTCTATTTCAATTTGGCACCACTTCCCTTTTTTTGGTGAACAATTGAATTCACATTTTGGATGTTTCCCCTGTGGATTATGAAGTACACAATTGGAAATAAAGAAAATCTCCAGCAGATTCCTACAATATTATACAGCCAATCCATGAAGTAATAGACAAATACAATGTATTGATTCTGAAAAAAAATGCAGTACTTATACCTCAAACAAAAATAATGAATAAATCATCATTTCAAAAGAATATTCATTTGCTATGAACTATATAGAGGAATTATAATATGTTTGGAGTGCATTCATATTATTCTAGAAGCTATGATAAGAAAATCTATGTGGTTTACACATATACATACAGAATTCTCATCATAAAATAATAAATACCAGAGGAAGCACATCATTCCTTGAGACATGAGTTACAGTTGTTATTAAGTTAATTTAAGTACTCAAGTATTTTCTTATGTTAAAATACACAGAGGGTTATTTATTTAAAACATCCTTTTGTACATGGGAAATTTAACAAGCCTTTCATTTTTTTTTCCAATTCTTCCCTACTTTTTTGTCACATATTGACTAGAACTAAAGACTATTCTATTATTTATTTGGCTGGTTTGGGATTGATTTATTTTCTCTTTCTTCTTGAATATTTGGTCCAGTAAACAGACAAGTAAACAATTTAAGACTGTTCACTGAATGCCTTGCCATGTGGTGAGGACACAGTGGGAATTGTATGTTCAGTGAAGACCGTACAAACAGTGCACCTTACATGTATGGGAGTTGTTGACCCTGAGGTATTAGGGTGTTTTATAATATAAGACCTGCAGATAGCTAAATATTCATGAGACCTGGAAGGATGGAATATAGAGAAAAGTCTGTATAGGAGAAAGGGAAGATTATGCTGAGCTTGGCAGTGATAGGAACCACTGTACATCACAGGAGCTAAGAGCAAGCATTGGAAGCTATAGTGTAGGGAATAGAATGAGGCAGAGATAAAGGGTGATGCTGGACAGAATAACAGTGCCTTTTGGATTAGTGAAATATTTTGAATGTAAATAACGCTATCATTACTAGTAATGAAGACATTGAGTAGAGAGTAACAAAATGCATGGTTGATTTTAAATGGTAACTGGCTTACAATGCAGAGAACAGATTAGACTGAGAAGGCATGAAATGGAAACAATAAATTAGTGTATTTATGAAGTCCATCCAAGAGATAGCAAAAACGTAGGCTAAGGTGGTTGCAGGAAGGTATACAGAAGTGGATGGATCTATGTGACAGATAGGACGAGCATTTTGTCACAGTAGGTTAAGCCCCCAACTTGTGAGAAAACCCCTATTGTAGTGCCTGGGATAGATTCACACCACTATTTACAACATTTCAATGTGAACCATTTCTGACCCTACCCATGTGAACATGGGAAGCAGCAGATGATGGTTCAAGATTTTGGGTCCTTGCTATCCATGTGGGAGATCCAGATGGAGCTCCTCACTTCTGGCTTCAGCCAGACATAGCTCTGGCTACTGAAGCCATTTGGGAAGTAAACCCATTGCTGGAATATACCTCTATAGACTATCTCTCAATTGACCTTGCTTGGCTTTTCAAATAAACAAAATAAAATAAGTGGCTGAGAATTCCCTGGCTAAATTTAGGATTAAGTTACAGGAAAAAAGGTAATGAAGCTTTCTAGGAGTACTTGCCTCTCAAAAAACTAGTTGACCAATGTTGTCTTAAGTTTTCTATTGATGGACAGCAAATTACTTCAAACTTAATGGCCTGAACCACACTCACTTATTTGTTCAGAGTCTTGTCATAGCTGCAGTTGCATGCAGTATCACAAGGTTGGAATTAAGGTGTTAGTTGGCCAAATTCTTGTTTGAAGGTGCTCAAGTCAACTCTTCTTCCAAGTTCACTCTTTATAGTGCATTCAGTTCTTTGAGGATGAAGCATTGAAATCTCTTTTTCCTTGTTAGTGGTCAAGATGGGGCTTCTCTCCACCCCTCGAGGTACCTGCAACTTTCTATCTTCAAGCTACTAGTGCTACGTTCAAACTCTCCCTTGCTTTAAAACATTTACTTTCTTCTCTGCTTTTGTAAGGCTCATGTAGTTAGGCTAGGTCAACCAGATAATCTAATGTAAAGTCAATGGCATCACATAATATAACTCAGTCATATGCATTGTTCATAATCTCAGAGGTTTTAGAAAGCACATATACCAGAGGCTAGAAGCCACCTGAGAATTTTGTTACCACAAGTGGTGACATAAATGAAATGTTAGATACTGGGATAGGAAGAGGCTATAGATAAGAAGCTAAGTTGATGTTTGGAAAGATGGGTTGGAGACATAAATGTGCCATCGGATACATGTGTCTGGAGTTGAGAAGAAAGGTTTGGCCAAGAGACAGAGAATGAGAGTGGTTGGCATGTAGTTAATAAATGTAATTAATGAAATGTAGTTAATGAACGTATGGGTGTGGGTAAGCCCACCTGTGAAGAGTATAAAAGGCCTGGGACTGAGTTCTGAGAAAATTCAATGTGAAAATGATGAACAAAAACTGAAAATTAATGACCAAGCAGAAGAAAATCTGTTGACCATAATTCCAGGGGAAAACAAATTTTAAGGATGATTTGTTTTCCTATTTTAAATCTTGAGAGACCCCTATTGTCAAAAGTAGTCATACATATTCCTGGGGAATCAGTGACATCAATTTAGTGGTTACCATGGAGAAAATTATTTCAGTAAAATTATGATTACGGGGCCATCATTGTGGTGCAGCAGGTTAGGCCTCTGCCTGCAATGCCAACATCCCATATGAGCACCAAGTCCCGGCTGCTCCACTTCCCAACCAGCTCCTTGATAATGGCCTGGAAAAAGCATAGGAAGATGGTCCAGGTGCTAAAGCCCCTGCACACATGTGGGACACCTGGAAGGAATTCTGGGCTCCTGGTTTCGGCCTGGCCCAGTCCTGGTCTTTGTAGCCATTTGGGGATTAAACAGGTAGAGATTTCATTCTGTCTCTCCTCTCTTGATAACTCTGCCTTTAAAATAAATTTTAAAAAATCTTTTTTTTTAAATAATATCTCCACAAGCCAGTTGTGTTTGTGAGGAACTAACAGACAGTTCAAGTCAGGAAATGAAATCAAGGTCTTGTATTCATTTATTTAAGTAATTTGGCACTCAAGAAAGGTGTATATATATATATGTATATATATATATACATATATACACACACACACACACACACACATTTTATTGGTTTCTTTATTATGAAAGGTAAGATTGAGTACACTTAAGCATAAATGAATTTAGAATAAAGTAAAAGGAAAGTGAGAAAGCTCCTAAAGTAGGTCATGGAACCCATCAGAGTATTGAATTTTCTAGAACTTTTTGTATGTCCATGATATGGCCAAGGGAGGTAAGGATGGATGTGAAAGAGGGAAGGTTATAGATTTACTGATATAATAATGAAGATGTTCCCAATTTCCTATGTAAAATAAGAAAGTAGCTAAGTTTTTGAAAGTGAATGGAAAAGTACTGACACAAATGGTTTCAGGTAGAGAAAGTTTTAATTAGTCTTACAGTGAATAGGTGAGGAAGCTGGCTAGAGTCACATTATAAGATCACCTGCTAGGCATTAGGGTCTAAATAAACAGCTTAAAAGAGGAATCAGTTGATTCGCTTCTGCATTTTCTCCAGTACCACATAGCTACTATTTCTACAGATATCTATAGGAACCAAAAATAATTACATTCGCTAATCTATGGTTGTTTTTGGCTAAGAGGCTGAGTTGGGAAGACAGTGGAGTAAAAGATATTTTGTATATTCCCAAGATTTATTTAAAGATATGGCTCATAGAACTCATAACAAATAAGAGAAAAGAACTGGTGGGGGGTAGCTAACTGATAATACATACGGAGAAAATGAAGTGAACATCTCAATAAGCCAATGCTTATTATGCTCAGTACAGCAGAAGTAATTGAACATTTGAGCATTTTTATCTAAGAGGATAAAAGGTTATTTTTAAGGTCTATAATATTGACAACAGTGCTTTCACAGGAAGATTTGCTTTCTGTCCTTGTTACATTTAAGCTTTATTTACCTTTTCTTCTCTGTTTGGTTTCAATACCCACTTCAAGTTCCTTTATAGCATAGTTTTCTTTTTTTGTTTTTGAATGGCTAGTTCTGTTTAATCTCTAACCTTACAGAATAAAATATTCTTGTTCTGTCATATATATGAGGCTACCTCAAAAAGAGCCACATGTATGTGCTGAAGTGTTGCACTGTACCCTGTAGATATATATGAGCATTACCTGTTGATCAAAAAATTGATTTTTTTTATTTGACAGATAGAGTTAGACAGTGAAAGAGAGAGACAGAGAGAAAGGTCTTCCTTCCATTGGTTCAGCTCCCAAATGGACACTACGGCCGAAACTACGCCAATCTAAAGCCAGGGGTCAGGTGCTTCTTCCTGGTCTCCCACGCAGGTTTAGTGACCCAAGCACCTGGGCCGTTCTCCACTGCCTCCCCAGGCCACAGCGATAAAAAAAAATTAAAAATAACTTTAAAAGTTCATGAAAATGTAATTGATGAAAAACTATTGTATGAATTTCAATTTTTGACAACAAAGTAAACTTACCTCTTTATTTCATTTTCCATGAACTCTGGCTTACCCTCAAATTGGAGTAGTGCATAATGATTCCAGTAAACATAGTTTTCTGCATTGAGGTCATTGGACCATGATGATGACAAGGGAACATTTGGAAGATTGACACTACTTAGTGATGCGGGCTTTGGATAGAATCATACAATAATAGAACTCATGATTCAAAATCAGTCAGGATTTTGAGACATATCAAAATTGACCTGGAATGAAGTCAGTCCCCTCCAGTTTCAGCAGACCCCTATCCGATTGCCTCTCAGAGACCAGGGCTGCTGCTCCTCCAAACCGTGACTTTTCTCAAGCCCTCAGTCTCAGTCCTCACTCCTGCTCTCAGTGAATGGGCCTGGTCTTATTTCAGAGAAAGAAGCCGTGGAGATGGGTTTCTCTGTTTCTCTCTGTATCACTTTAAGACTTATATAATGTAATCCCTGTTCTTACCTTTTCCTTTCAGTCTTAAGTGGGAAAATACCCACCCTTTCCTTTCCCAGGAGCCTTGTTTTAGGTTAATTGTAGTCTATTTGTATTAGTCCTACTTTTTCCACTATCAGTGTCCTGCACATGCCCAATTCTTTGCCCACCACTGCCAACTTAAAAAAAAAAAAAACTTTTCTGAGTGGCATAACCTATGCTCCTCTTCTCACCATCACCCTCTCTTATGTCATATCCATAAGGTATACTGTCCTGGGGGCACATGAAAGGTTTAGAAGCAGACCAAGAATTCTTATCATTTGCCTTCTTCATATATGACCACACCCCACTTTGGCACTCAACTCTCTTTGAAGTTCAATTGCCTGATCTTCAAAATGGAAATTGCATATAACATTCAATAGCAACTTCTGCCAAGTGCATTAGAAAACATTTTACTTTCTTTCCAACATTTTAAATTGGTGGCAGATAATGGAATCAGAAATTAATATTGTCTTTTGTATTGTCAGCCTCCTATCTCTTCACTGTCAAATTCTTGAAAAAGTAACCATTGTCAATTTCTAATTCTTCAACCCCATACTCCCTCACTAGTTTAGTTCATTATACGTTGACTCCTGGCTTCGTCACTCAGCAGAAACGTGTCTGAGGTCATCAGAACTATCTGATGTATAAATCTCAAGGTCTCTTTAATGTTTCACTTATTTCTTCCTCAGATTTCAAAACCTCCCTGTTTTCTATCCTGTACGCTCTCACAATTTTATTTAGAAGATCTGAGATATGTCTTTAGCCCTAATAGTTTCAACTATATCTCTGTCTAAAACCCTGTCTCTATCGACCTGAAAATTCACATTACATATTTCCAACTAAATATCAAACACAATTTTAAGATATTACAGAGGGATTTCTCATATAAATATAGTTCTTCAAATTTCTGAAAGATTTGCTTACTCTTGCCCCACATCATTCTGTCTCCCTGCTTGTCACTTCCTTCTTGCAACTATGACTTGCTTGATGTGCTTGAAAGTCAGCTTCCAAAATGTAAATTATGTCAGCAAATTTAGTATAGTCTCTTAACTTAAAACTATCAAAGGCAGGAATTCGTCCTACCTAAACATGAAAGCTTAAAACAGCAGCCATGTATTATAACTAATGACTCTCTTGGTCAAAACTTGGTTACTGTTCAGCTGAGTTGCTCTTGTGTTCCATTTGGCTTTCTTCCCAGAGGTACTTCAGTAGTAACTAGTTGGTGGATGAGCTCGGTTGGAGCCCATAACACCTGCTCTGGCATGTCTGGCACTCTGGTGGGGATGATTGCAGTGATAGGCTCAGATGCAGCTGTCTGCACCAATGCCTCCTATGGCCTCTCCACTAATGTGCTGTCAGAGTAGCTGGACTTCTCTCACCTCAGTTCATCGTTCTGAGAGCAAGTTTTCCATCAAACAAGAAAGAAGTCACATGGCCCTTTACACCCTCCATTCAGAAGTCACACTGTATCATTCACACCATACTATATTGGTGGAAGCAGTCACAGCCCACCAGATGTAAGGGAAACTCCACACTCCACTGGTGTGATGAGAGTGGTGTCAAAGAAGGCACATCCTATTTTAAAACCACCACAGTGCAAACCCAATAAAACTGTATTTGCCATATGGAAAACATGTGGGGAGGCTTCTGCTGAGAGCTTCCCCTCATCAGGTTTGGTTGTGAGAAGCCTTGCTGGAGGGGAATAGGAAAACATGGACAATTCCCTTTGCAGAAAGGATGGAGGAGAAGCACATAGCAATACGAGTCATCCTGGAGCTGCTAATGCTAGCTTCTTAGTGAAGAAAGAACTGAAAAATAATTCTCACACTAAGAACTGTTGTAAACAAAATTTCTCCATCCCTTGTCCTTGTTAGTTCAGGAAGGATAAACATCCTCTCAGAAAAAAGAAGGGAGCAGAGAATGCATACCATGAGACCTATTGAATAAAGTACTAGAAAACACACTTCAGTACAGCAAAAGTATTTGATAGAAAATTATGAAAGGAGTGATATTGAATACTGAAACAATTTAACTCTAGATTAAGTTAATATAAATATTGTGACTATGATGATGGGACAGTATGTAAATGGTTAAATCCTGACAAGGTAGAAATGGAATTGGGAAGGAAAAAGCCAGAATGGTAGTAAAATGATAAGCACAAAGTGAAAATTCTGCTGTCCATGAGAAATTCAAACCAAAAACCAGAATATGTTTTATAGTAAAAGAAGACGGCAAAGAAAATCTATAACCTTAACTTAATATATTAATAAAATCTCAATAAACAAATTAAACATCTGAATAGCAGAACATGAATTTAAATCATGTCAAATTTAAATCAAGCAAATTTAAATAAAGGAGAAACTTGAAAAGCATAAAGTAATTAATTAGAAATATTCAAACATATAATTAATTTTAAAAGGAAACAATGTTTATTTACAGAATCACAAACCAATAATAATGTAAAAGAAAAAGTCCCCAATTCATTGTACAAAGGTGCTATAAGGGAAATATCATCAATGTGTGTCCAACTTGATTAATTCCATGTAAAAAAAACCATAAGTAGAATCTCAAGGAAATGATCCTATAGGAAAATATAAATTACTTGAAGTCACCACATAAAAACTGAAAAATATAAAAATATCAACTAATTTAGAAAAATACAGATGGTTTATCATCAAGTAGTACATCTATAGATGATTCCACAAAAGGATTGTTTTATAGGTGTTTTCCCCTAAACTTTTAAGCACAGATAATTTCAATGTTGTTCAAAGTAGTCTAGAAAGCAAGAAAGAACAGAAACTTCCAAGTCTTTTATTAAATGGGTATATCATTGATTAAAGACCCTTCTAAGGAATGCCAAAAAAAAAAAAAAACTAGCATTTGCAAAATTTAGTCAGCAAACCTCTTGGTCCTCTATGTCACATTCATAGAGTATGTATGATCAGCTTTAATAGTATGATGATGACTTCATTTGCTTTTTTGACTGTGTTCACACTGGCACTGCTGATGAACAAGCAATGGGGTAATATTATGCATAAAAGCAGAAGCAACAAGTTCTATTCTCCACTACTGTGCACTTGTGTTTGAAAAATAAGTCAGTTCTACTCAAGAATGTCCTTGGTGAAGCAGCAAGGCTTATTGATTTCATTAAGTCCTGACCCTTGAATCTGGTCTGTTCAATATTCTGTGTGAGGAAATGGGAAGTATGATGTGTGTATAAAGCACTCCTGCTGCAATCAAAGCACAGCTGTTGAAGGGCAAAGCACTTGCTTGATGGTTCGAATTGTAAGCTGAACTAGCTGCTTTTTTTCATGCATGTGTTTAATACCTGTGAATGCATGAAATGCCAAACAGTCTTGCCTTGATTTATTCCCCTGGAATATGAACTAAAAGCAGTAAAATAAGAAGAAGAATTTTGCAAGTATACATACTTACTGCATGCAACAGCTGGCTGTCTGTTTTCAAGAAGTTATTTTGCAAGGATTGAGAGCATTTCAGTAGAATTCTAAGTATATAGTATGTCTTAATTTTGTCTATAATATAAATATATATTTCAAGGTAGAATAAAGATATTTTAACAACTTTTAGTAATTTCCAGAAATTTTGTCCTGTATTTATACCATACCCATGCTGCCAGAAAAACTGGCTTCAACTACCTCTCTCTCTCTGTAACATTAACTTTCAAATAAATAAACAAAGCTTTGAAAAGATTTTTAAATATTTATTTATTTATTATTTGACAGATATAGTTAAAGAGAGAGAGAGGGAGAGAGACAGAAAGAAAGGTCTTCCAGCTGCTGGCTCACTCCACTAATGGCTGCAACAGCCAGAGCTAGGCTTATCTGAGGCCAGGAACCAGGAGCTTCTTCTAGGTCTCCCAAGCGGGGGCAGAGGCCCAAGCACTTGAGTCATCTACTGTTTTCCAAAGTCATAGCAGGGAGCTGCATTGGAAGAGGAGAAGCAGGGACATGAACCGGAGCCCATTTGGGATGTTGGCACCACAGGTGGAGGCTTAACCTACTGGGCCACAGCACTGGCCCCTAAAAATACTTATAAAAAAAATTATCAGGTAAGCTTATTCAGGTGCAAAAATTTTGAAATAATGCCTAATTTTGGTATATAATACATT
Source organism: Oryctolagus cuniculus (assembly GCF_964237555.1). Lineage (NCBI taxonomy): Eukaryota > Metazoa > Chordata > Mammalia > Lagomorpha > Leporidae > Oryctolagus > Oryctolagus cuniculus. Next base: position 58,856,327 of record NC_091436.1, read on the forward strand.
TTCCATGACATTTTTAAGAGTACCCCATACAAATGAGAATGTGGAGACTAGAGACTTCAAAAGACATTTTTTACATTACTGGGCAAGTAACTGGCTAAACAAAAACTACACTTGAGAATTTAGGTGTTTGGAGCAAACATCCATAACATCTGCACTATCCCTCCATCCCCCATATTGGCTAAACAAGCCACTATATTATTAGTACATCCATTTTGGGGGGAAATAATATGTACATAATGTTCGCATATAATAACCATTTTTACTGGGGAAGGTGGGTCTACATTAAAAACTTGAAGAGAATATAAATTTTGTGGAAAAGCACCTGTTTTTACTTAAGCATAAATAGTACAAGATAGCAAATGTGGCCAAAGGCCTGAACGTGGTGACTCATCACTAATTCAGAGCAAACTTGCTCAATGACATTACATAAACTGAAATCCATTATGGTCCTCCAGGTTTTGTCATGACTTTGAGTAAACAGAAGGGAAATGACCCTGTATATATATATATATATATATACACATATATATATGTATATATATAGTTCAAGAGCTGAGAAAGGCAGCATATGACGGTAGAAATGCAAGTGTTGCTTTGATTTTGGAAAGAGAAGCAAGAAAGAGTATTCCTGTGTCAAAGCCCAGTTCTACCTGGATGAGTTGATTTATTTTTGTGCAATAGAATGAACTTTGTGTGGGCACAGATTTATAGCAAATATACACCAACACCTGCACAGATCTCATTTGGGGGTGTAGAAGAACACCTTTGTCCTATGACAGAAATAATTATAGGTGAAATTACAGTAGTATTTTCAGTTAATGAAAATGTACTCTTTCAATCCTGTGAGCATAAAACACTTGCTAAAATAAATTAATTTATTTTCAATGAACTAGTCAATGAAAGAGGGAGATATATAAATGGCAAGTTATCACAATTTGACAGGCTTAAATTACAAGAATAAAACTCTGAGTAAGCTAATTTTAATGTAAAATAATAAAATGAAATAAAGTTAATAGTTCTAATTTCTCTCCAGATGTCTTCTATACTGCAATCACATTTTTAAAAAAATGTTTGTAAAGTTTTAGTAAAATTTGAAATGCATTCTCTGACACTCCCAACTATGCTGTCTAGATCATTATTCTTGATTAGAAACACTCTTTCCTCCTGGCTTCATGAGAAAGAGAGATACCATCACCAACACATGTGCACTCTACAAAATCTCTTGTTTAGTTACGCTTCATTTTAATTTTTAGAACTTTGCATATGAGCTATTAATATCACATGAATTACACACATGAGTGGGTTTAAAGAATCAGTTCTTCATTTTCATTGCTAGCCTGGAGAGGAGATGTCTTTCTACTACAGCCCAAAGAATGAGTGCCCAGTTCCACCAGTAAAGTTGTTGCTTCAGTGTCATGTACAAGAAATCAGCAAATGTATGTGTGGCTGAAAGCATGACATTAGCACTATTCTCATCTGTGGTGTCATGCTCTACAAATTCATTAGGGTCAGGCACAATCTGATCACAAGAATAAGCCACAGATCCCTAGGCCTTAGCAACCTGTAGAATAAAAGTATGGCACTGTATTATTCCATTTCTCATTACTGTAGTGAAATATCTGAGACTGAGTAACTGTATAAAGATACAAGTTTCTTTTGGCATGTAGTTGTAGTCCAAGGTCAAAGGTAACAGCACAAAGTGGCACAGGGCATCACATGGCACCACACAGGGAATGTGCCTGTGCTTCTTTTCTGATCTGTATCCCTCCTCTTAAAAAGCCACCAGTGTTCATTCAGTAACAGTGCTAAACTGATGACTCTACCTAATTCTAATAATCTCCAAAGGGACTCATCTACAAAAATCATGTTCAGTGTAAGTTTCAGTCTTCTTAGTACCTCACAATGGGGTTCCATTTCTTTTTTTAAAAGATGTAGGAGGTTCCAAGATGAAGGAGCAGGGAGGGAGTTTATTGCTCTGGTCTAGGAGAGGATAGCTTAAAAAAGTGGAGACAGGGGCCGGCACCATGGCTCACTTTGTTATTCCTTCACCTCCAGCACCAGCATCTCATATGGGTGCCAGGTTCTAGTCCCGGTTGTTCCTCCTCTTCTAGTCCAGATCTCTGCTGTGTCCCAGGAAAGCAGTAGAGGATGGTCCAACTGCTTGGGCACCTGCACCCGCATGGGAGACCAGAAGGAGGCACCTGGCTCCTGGCTTCGGATCAGCGTAGCTCCAGCCATACTGGCCATTTGGGTGGTGAACCAACGGAACGAAGGCCTCTCTTTCTGTCTCTCTCCCTCACTAACTCTATCTGTCAAACAAACAAAAAAAGTGGAGACTGCAATCTCAGGGAAGAGTTATGAAGAAAACAGCAGAAGAAATGTTATACAAGTTAGAGGGACACAGTGGACCTACGTGGAGGGCGTGGATGCCCAAGGCTCAGGACTCCAGCACCTGAGAATTTCCACACCAGTGTGGGAGAGGTAGGTTAGACCAGACTGCAGCAGCCCAAGCACTAGTGATAAAACTGCAGGAAGAGGCTAGAGGGTCCCTGGCTTGGAGCCCCATAGGGGATAGTGTACCTACCAAACTAGAGAAAAAAAAGGGGGGGATTTATGTTTCTCTCTCCCTGATCACCTTACAATGGTGTGCTATAACAAACAGATAAAGCAGGCGCCATTTTGGACATACTTAACAACTGCACCAGCTTGTGTCCACACCTAGCAATCAGCCGAGTGGAAACTCCTGACTCTGGTAGGGAAAACTAACAGGAGGCTGAGTGCTTGTGAAGTGGGAGGCTTGTATGTACGAACTGTAAAACACACACACACACACACACACACACACACACCTGAGGCTGTGTGGGAGGACTCACAGTGTGGCCGGGACTTTAGGCAGTCATTGTGGGAGATTCCACACTCTCATGGCTTCCTGGTTACGTGGTAAGGGACATTGTTGGGGAATTTGAGCTTACATTGAAGATGCACAGATCCTTTGTGTGGTACTTGGGACAGAATGGATGAATATTACAACCACTGGGGCTAGCGCTTAGGCACTGGTCTACCTTGAGGAGAGGAGCTCAGCTGAGCAGAATAAATCTCCCTTCTGATAAAAAAAAAAAAAAGAGAGAGAGATTGACCATGTCAAACATCGGTGTGTCACCTTAGGCATGCCCTTAACCCTGGAGAACTGAACAAAGCTCCCTGGCCACACCTACTACTAGATATTCAGGGAAAGCAGACACTCCACATATCTACACAGAGGCATAGTACAAAGATAAAAGCTGCCACAGCAGATTAAAAAAAAAAAAAAAGAAAACAGCACATATCTTCACAAATGCCAAATAAAAAATACATCAATTCAAGAAAAAAGAATAAGGAAGAGAACATGATGCCCCCAAAAGAACACAACACCTCAGTACTAGATTGGGAAGATGATGAGATTGAAGAAATGCCAGAAATGAAATTAAAAACATTAGTCACACAGATTACAGATCACACAGAGTAATCAGAAACAAATGTATGGGCTAGTGAGTTCTGTACATGAGATGAAAGAAAATTTCTCTCAGGAAACTGAGATCTTAAGGAAAAATAAAAATGAAATGAGGAATTCAATAGAACAACTAAAAAATGCAATGGAAAGACTAAACAACAGAATTGGTGAAGCAGAAGAAAGAATATCTTTCCCATAAGATAAAGCATGGGAAATTATACAGTCAAATCAAGAATAAGAAGAGGAAATTAGAAAACTAAAAAGCACTGTTGGGAGTATATAGTATAATATCAAATGACCCAACATACAAATTCTAGGAGTCCCTGAAGATGTAGAAAGAGAGAAAGGATTAGAAGGCCATTTTAGTGAAATAATAACAGAAAACTTACATAATTTAGAGAAAGAAAGGAGCATCCAAGTACAGGAATCACATAGGACTCCCAGTAGACATGACCAGAAAAGATATTCACCAAGACACAATGTAATAAAAACATCACAGCAAAACATAAAGAAAAGATTCAAAATGTGCATAAGAGAAACATCAGATTACTTTGAGAGGATCTCCAATTAGACACACAGCAGACTTCTCATCAGAAACCCTACAGGCTAGAAGAGAATGACTAGATATATTCCAAGTCTTAAGAGAAAAGAACTATCAACCAGAATACTGTGCCCTGCAAAGCTCTCGTTTATGAATGAAGGTGAAATAAAGACCGTCCATAACACAAAGAAATTGAAAGAATTGGTTACCACCCATTTGGCCCTACAGAAGACAGTTAAGGATGTGCTGCACACAGAAACATAGAAACATGGTTATCACTACAAAAGAATGTAAAGGAAGGAAATATCCTAGTGAAAGTTAAAAGAAAATTCAAAGTAAAAAATGGGAATATATTTGAAAAAATGGTGGGGTAAAATTATTACTTATCAATAGTCACCTTGAATGTAAATGGTCTCAACTTTCAGTTAAAATACACAGACTGGCTGAATGGATTAAAAACAAAACCCATCTATTTGCTGCCTACTAAAAGCACATTTCACCAACAAAGATGCATGCCGACTGAAAGGATGGAAAAAGATATTCCATGGCCACAGAAACCAAAAAAGAGTTGGGGTAGCCATCCTAATAGCAGATAAAATAGACTTCAACACAAAAACTGTAGAAAGAAACAAAGAAGGGCACTATGTAGTTATTAAAGGATCAATCCAACAGGAAGATGTAACTATTACATATATATATGCACCTAATTTCAGGGCCCCTGGCTATTTTGAAGAAATTTAAAGGGATCTAAAGGGAGACATAGACTCCAATATAATAGTAATGGGAGATATATATCAATACCCCCACTTTCAGCAATGAACAGATCAACCAGACAGAAAATCAGCAAGGAAACAACAGAATTAATTGACATTATAAACCAAATGGAACTAACTGATATCTACGGAACGTTTATATGCTACAGTTGCAGAATACACATTCTTCTCAGGGGTGCACAGAACTTTTTCTAGGATTGACAGCATTCTAGGCCATAAAGCAAGTCTCAGCAAATTCAAATTCAAAATCATATCTTCTCTAACCACAATGGAATGAAGCAGGAAATCAACAACTCAGGAATCTCTGGAACATATGCAAGCACATGGAGACTGAACAACATGCTCCTGAATGAACAGTGGTCATAGAGGAAATCAAAATAGAAATCAAAAAAAATTTCTGAAACCAATGAATGAAAAATGAAAATGAAAAAACAACATATCAAAACCTATGGGATACAGCAAAAGCAGTGCCAAATAAATGAGCTTTAAATGCATTTCAAGAATCAAAAAAAAAAAACACACAGAAAACCAAACCCAAAACTAGTAGGAGAAAAAAAATTCAAAATTAGAGAAGAAATAAAAAAGAATAAAAAATACAAAAGATCAGCAAAACAAAGAGCTGGTTTTTTGAGAAAATAAATAAAATTGATACATCATTGGCCCAACCAACCAAAAAAGGAGGGAGAAGACCCAAATGAAAAAAAAAATTAGGGATGAAAAAGAAAATGTGACAACAGACATCACAGAAATAAAAAGAATCATCAGAAATTACTAGAGAGCTGTATGCCAACAAACTTGGAAATCCAGAAGAAATGGATAGATTTCTGGACACATACAACTTACAAAAATTGAGCAATGAAGACATAGAAAACCTAAACATTCCCATAACCAAGACAGAATTGAATCAGTAATAAAGACCCTCCCAACAAAGTAAAGCACAGGAGCAAATTAACTCCAATTCTTCTCAAGTTATTCAAAACAATTGAAAGGGAGGGAATCCTCCCAAATTCTTTCTATGAAGCCAGCATCACCTTAATTCCTAAACCTGAAAAAAGATGCAACAGAGAAAGAGAATTACAGACCAAAATCCCTGATGAACATAGATGCAAAAATCCTCAACAAAATTCTAGCCAATCAAATCCAGCAACACATCAGAAAAATCATCCACCCAGGCTAAGTGGGTATGCAGGAATGGTTCTACATTCAAAAATCAATTAATGAGATACATTACATTAACAGATTGAAGAAAAAAAACCATATGATTATCTCATTAGATGAAGAGAAAGCATTTGATAAAATACAACACACTTTCATGATGAAAACTTTAAGCAAATTGTGTAGAGAGGGAACATTCCTCAACACAATCAAGGCAATTCATGACAAACCAGTGTCAAGTGTCCTATTGAATGGGGAAAAGTTGGAAGCATTCCCACTGAGATACAGTACTGGACAATGATGCTCACTCTCAGCATTGCTATTAAATATAGTCCTGGAGGGGCCAGCACTGTGGCGCAGTGGGTTAACACCCTGGTCTGAAGTGCCAGCATCCCATATGGACGCTGGTTCTAGACCCAGCTGCTCCACTTCCTGTCCAGCTCTCTGCTATGGCCTGGGAAAGCAGTAGAAGATGGCCCAAGTCCTTGGGCCCCTGCACCCACCTGGACACTGGGAAGAAGCTCCTGGCTCCTGGCTTTGGATCAGCACAGATCCAGCCATTGTGGCCATCTGGGGAGTGAACCATCAGATGGAAGACCTCTCTCTCTCTCTCTCTCTCTCCCTCCCTCCCCCTCCTCTCTCTGTGTAACTCTGACTTTCAAATAAATAAATCTTTAAATATATATATATATATATATATAGTCCTTAAAATTTTTAGCCAGAGCCATCAGGCAAGAAAAAAATATCAAAATGATACAAACTGGGAAGGAGGAATTCAAACTGTCCCTATTTGCAGATGCAGATGACATGATTCTATATATAGGGAATCAAAAAGACTCTAACAAGAGACTATTGGAACTCATAGACAAGTTTGTAAATTAGCAGAATACAAAATCAATTCACAAAAATTAACAGCCTTCGTATACACAGATAATGCCAATGATAGACTGAACTCCCAATATCAATCCCATTCACAATAGCTACAAAAAAATCAAATACCTTGGAATAAATTTAACCAAGGATGTCAAAGATCTCTATGATGAGAATTACAAATCATTAAGTAAAGAAACAGAAGATACAAAATAATGGAAGAATCTTCCATGTTCATGAATTAGAAAGATCAATATAATCAAAATGTCCATTCTTCCAAAAGCAATTTACAGATTCAATCTGATACCGATTAAAATATCAAAGGCACTCTGCTCAGATATAGAAAAAATCATGCTGAGGTTCATACGGAAGCATAAGAGAACTCAGATAGCTGAAGCAATCTTATAGAACAACAAAATGAAGCCAGAGGCATCAAAATACCAGATATCAAGACACACTACAAGACAGTTATAATCAAAACAGCCTGGTACTGGTACAAAAACAGATGGATAGACCAATGGAATAAAATAGAATCCCCAGAAATTAATCCAAGTATCCATAGCCAACCTATAGTTGACCTAGTAGTTAAAACCAATTCCTGGAGCAAGGACAGTCTGTTCAATAAATAATGCTGGGAAAACTGGATTTCTACAAGCAGAAGCATGAAGCAAGATCTCTACCTTACACCTTATGCAAAAATCCACTCAAAATAGATTAAAGATCTTAATCTATGGCATGACATCATCAAATTATTAGAGAACATTGGGGAAACACTGAAAGACTTGGCATAGGCAAAGACTTATTGGAAAATACCCCAGAGGCATAGGCAGTCAAAGCCAGAATTAACAAAAATGGGATTACATCAAATTAAGAAGTTTCTGTACTGCAAAAGAAACACTCTGGAAAGTGAAGAGGCATCCGACAGAATGGGAGAACTTATTTGCAAACTATGTAACTGACAAAGGATTAATAGCCAGAATATAGAGAGATCAAGAAACTCCACAACAAAACAAACAACCCAGTTAAGAGTTGAGCAAAGGACTTAAACAGACATATTTTAAAAGAGGAAATCCAAATGGCCAACAGACACATGAAAAAATGTTCAGGATAACTAGCTGTCAGGGAAATGCAAATCAAAAACACAATGAGTTTCACTTTACCCCAGTTAGAATGACTCTCATATGGAAATCAACAAACAATAAATGCTGGTGAGGATGTGGGGAAAAATGTACCCTAATCTACTGTTCATGGCATTGAGACTGGTAAAGCCACCATGGAGGACAGTACGGAAATACCTCAGAAATCTAAATATATGCCATGTGACCCAGCCTTCCCACTCCTGGGAATTTACCCAAGGTAAATGAAATCAGTAAATAGAAGAGTTATCTGCACCCTCTCTTTATTGCAGTTCAATTCACAAAAGCTAACACATGGAACCAACCTAAATGCCTGTCAAGCAAAGACTGGATAAAGAAATTATAGGATATGTACACTATGAAATATTACACAGCAGTAAAAACAAATGAAATCCAGTCCTTTACAACAAAATGGATGAATCTGGAAAACATCATGCTTAGTGAAATAAGCTAGTGCAAAGGAACAAATACCATATGTTCTCCCTGATTTGCAAGAACAAATACAGCACCTAAAATGAAATCTGCAGAAGTGAAATTGACACTTCAAGAAGGGACAATTTGAGCTGCCATAGTCTTGACTGTGGAGGAACATTTTTTTTTCCATTTTTTTTTCTCCTCATGCTATTTCTTGAACACTTTATATAGAGTTAACCATATGCATATAAAGTCAATTGAATATGGATCTCAGTAAGAAATAAGAGTGGGAATAAGAAAGGGAGGAGAAAGTTTGTAATTGTAAAGCTGTATGGTTCTGAATATATTGCTAAGGACTAACTTCTAAGGGTGCAGTTTAAAAACTTGTCACAGGACCCCAAATCCTATTGAGCTGGGTGATAAAAATGTCATCTTGAGTGTTAAAGTGATCACATTAAGTGTTAAAGTGTGAACATATAGGTAGGATTAAGTGTTAAAATGATCATATAGGTATGATCAAGTGTGGGGTAATTACAGTAGATAGAACTAAAAAGGAGAGAATGTTCCAACATGGGAAGCAGCCCATACAGCAGACTCATAGAATGACAATTGCTTTAAGTAACACTCTGACTTCAGAATCAGCCCTTAAGGCTTCCTGGTTGGCTGAAAAGCCCTTGAAAGAATTTCAGGCATGGAAAGCCAAGATACTGAGGTGAAAAAAAAAAATATTCTACATGAAGGATCTCTATGAGTGAGATTCCAACGGAAAGAAGTGGCCATCAAAGAAGGATGCACTTTTCTCTAAAGGGAATAGAGAACTTCCACTTTGCTAATGGCCTTGGCTGAATACTGACAGAGTTTGTAGATTCAAAAGGTTTCCATAGCCTAGGCAGCTCATGTCAAGAGCCTCAGGTGGTCACTGACGTCATACATGAGTGTTAATTGTTAAATTAACAACAAGAGTCACTAAGCACTAACTCCCCATGTAGAACCTCTGTCCTCAATGAGTTCTATTATGAGAGTTACCAGTAAAAATTATTCTGTTTGTGTATGTGTGCATGCGTGCAAATTGTTGAAATCTTTACCTAGTATAGAGTTGGTCTTCTGTGTACAACATTAATTGAAAATGAATCTTAATGGAGAATGGGACTTGGAAGGGGAGAGGGAAGAGGTGGAGAGGTGGGAGTGTGGGTGGGAGGCAGGTATGTTGGGAAAATAGCTATATTCCTAAATTTGTACATATGAAATCTGTATTCCTTAAAAAAATAAATCAATTAATTTAAAAAAGATTTATGTATTTATTTTAAATGAAAGGGAAAGAGAAGAGATGAGAGAGAGAGAAATTGAGGGAGGGAGGGAGAGGGAGAGAGAGAGAGAGAGAGAGAGAAATTGTTCACTCATTGGTATACTTCTCAAATGCTCACAAGAAGTAAGCCAGGGCCAGCCAAAGCCAGGAGCACAGTACTCCATCCAGGTCTTCCGAGTGGGTAGCAGGAACCCAAGTACTTGGACCATCTTCTGTTGTTTCCCAAGGATATTAGCATGGAGCTGGATTGGAAGTGCAAAGTAGTGGGGACTCATACAGGGGGTCCAACATGGGTTGGGGTGCTCCAAGCAGCAGCTTATATATATTACCTGCCCTGTTGATTAAATTTCAGCACATTGGGGCCAGAGCTGTGGCATAGAAGGCTAAGCTTCCATTTGCAACACTGGCATCCCTTATGGATGCCAATTCAAGCATTGGCTGCTCCACTTCCAATCCAGCTCCCTGTTAATGCACTTGGGAATCAGCAGAAGATGGCCCAAGTCATTGGGCCTCTGTACCCACAAGGGAGACCCAGAAGAAGCTTCTGGATCCCAGCTTTGGCTTGTCCCAATCCTGGGTGTTGTAGCCATTTGGGGAGTGAACCAGCAGAAGGAATACATCTCTGCCTTTCAAATAAATAAATCTTTCTAAAAATTTTCAACACATTAACCCTTGGGGGACACACTGAAATCTGCACCCCCAGAACAAGGCAGAGTCCTTGCCAAAGATGCTTCTAATGGCATAGTCTTCAAGATCCACAAAAGAGTGCATTCTATCAATTTTATTCCCATATTACATTCAGCATTGACCATGGTGTTTTTCCTAAATCACCTACATTTTTTGAAGTACTAAAAGCTCTCAGATGAATTTACTTCATCTTCCTCTAGAGCTTATGTGACACACTGAGAATCTACTTTCCATTAGAGTGGGAAAGATCATAATTCACTAGCCCTGTATAAACACAGTGATGCATAAAATCATTTTTAACAGAGTACTGGCACAGTAGTTTGGTATGGATGGTTTGCTCACTGCTCTCTCTTATGATCCATTGAACAAATATATGGATATTTCTAACCTTTTCTCACTTCCTTTGAATCATGTTTGGATCAGTTGCCTCTTTCACCCAACTTCTTGTTTGATTAACTAATTGGGAGCTTTCCTGCAAGACTTTTCATCTTAGATTTTACATTATCATGAAAGTCTTTCTATGCCCTTCCACTGTCCTCCCATAGCACTCTCTTTGGTAATTTTGTTATGTGTTTCAAAGACATTCAATATATCCCTATATTGCATTATGTATATCTACAGGCTGTATTACAGGTTACTCTCTTAACATTCATGAAACATTAAGTATCTGCTAGTTTCTCTTTAAGCTGTTAAGGCTACTGTAGTGAATTAGGAAATATTCTCTGTTCCCCCCACCCAAGAACATAGTCTAGTATCCAGGGTTCAAAGGAGGATCTTTGATTTGAAACAGTTGGGTCACCACTTGCATGTGTTAAGATATTACCAAAAAAATCTAATGAGTCATAAAGAACTATGTTGACTGAGCTATGTTCAATCAGAAAGCAGTTTATTATTTCCTCTTACAGGTAGATACAAAGTAGATTACACTCTTAATTAGTTTGTTAACACTTACTTAAGCAGTCATTTTAGCTTATTTTGTATCCTGGCTATTTCTATTGTGTCTGATGTGATTCAGTGGATGAGATTTTACCATACCTAGCCACAACAGCTTTCCTGGCATTTATTCTTTAAAGATGTACTTATTGGTCACAAGTTATGGACCCACATATAGTCAAGGTACTAGCAATATAATGACAAATGAGGTATTCTTGGAACTTATATTCATGTGAATGAAGGTAGACTGTAAACAATAAGAATATATCATGTAGTTTAAGTAATAATGTAAAAATATGTTAAGATGTTATGTTAGAGAGACACCAAGGGACTTCAGTTTAATAATCAAAGAGATTTCTCTAAACAAACGACATTTTAGTTGAGGCCCAAATGACAATAAGGAATCAGTATTAAGAAGGAAACTAGGGAGCAGTTTTCTAGGTGAGAAAACAACTCATGCATGCACCCAAAGGAAGGAATCCTCTTAGCGTGTTCACATAGATAAGATTGTCTTCCTTTCCCTCAATTCTCATGATGTTAAAGCATGATAGGCTTGTTCCTTTCATTTAACTATCTGCAGAAGAGAACAGAAATAGTACAGAAATGGTCTCATTTATAAAACAAAATTTCAGACTTGTTGATTTAAATTAAGAAGAATATAAAAATAGTTCTCAAGGAGAAATTTTTACAAAATTCTTGCCTTGTGTATCGCCTTTGGAGAATTTTTTTTTTTTACTTTACACTACAACATACACAACAATGAAGAGTTAACTGATCACTTTTAAAAATGCAGACCAAATACAAAATTATTTTGTTGCTTTCCTTTCATATATTTTGTATTGACCGACATAATTACATATGCTCCCACACGGTTGGCATCACCTCCTGACACTTGGCTGGTCTCTGAGTCAGGCTGCTTCTAGTCAATGCTTACTCTTCCTTCTTCTAAATATGACCTAAGGTTATCACTTGTCTTGTTCCCAAAAAATTCAAAGTATTCTTCCTTCAAAAAGTGTCCCCATTTTCCTGACAAGAAATTGTTAGTGATGTCCTCTACATGAATGTCATCTGTCAGAGAGACTTCATTTTGAACAGATTGTGAGACTGTGCTAAAAGACACAAGAACTTGCTTCTAGTGCCTCTATGATGCCTTTTGTGTGTGACCACCTCACTCAAAAGTTTCTTATAAGAGTTGAATACTGGGATGGCACTGTGGCTCATTGGCTAATTCTCTGACTGCGGCGCCAGCACCCCGGGTTCCAGTCCCAGTTGGGGCGCCAGGTACTAATCCCGGTTGCTCCTCTTCCAGTCCAGCTCTCTGCTGTGGCCAGGGACGCCAGTGGAGGATGACTCAAGTGTTTGGGTCCCTGCACCCACGTGGGAGACTGGTAGGAAGCACCCAGATCCTGGCCTTGGATCGGTGCAGCACCAGCTGTAGCGGCCATTAGGGGAACGAACCAACAGAAGGAGGACCTTTATCTCTGTCTCACTCTCTCACTGTCTGTAACTCTCTCTCTGTCTCTCTCTCTCACTGTCTAACTCTGCCTGGCAAAAAAAAAAAAAAAAAAGAGTTGAATACTGCCATTTGCTCCAACATGCATGAACTTGGAGGATGTTATGCTAAGTGAAATAAACCAGGAACAGAAAAACAAATACTGCATGGTCTCACATACATGTCAATCTAAAAAATTTGAGCTCATAGAAGCATGAAGTAGAATGGTGGTTGCTAAGGACTAAAGGTTGGGAGAAATAGGGAGTTGTTGGTCAAAAGGTACAAAATTTCAGTCACATGGGATGAGTAAGTTCTAGAGATCTAACATATACATAATGACGATTATTAATAACCCATTCATGTTTTGCTGAACAACAGGATACATTCTGAAAAATGTGTCATTAAGTGATGTTTGTCATTGCGCCAACATCACTGAGTATATTTCCATAAACCTAGATGGTGTACTCCACTAAATTCCTACATATGCAGACTCATCACTCCTTTTAACATAATATAATGATGATTTTTAAATCATTCAAACCACCCAGGGATGGCAGTAAATTCAACATGATAGTCAGGTCCAACTTTTTCTTTCATTGTAATAGATAAATTTTTGATTTGGCCATCCACAATTGTCATGGTGTAGACAAGAAAACACTTCATGTCTGTCTTAAATCCAGGCCTTTAGATTTCTCCAGATCTCATATAATCTCAAATTTTTGCTAATGGCATTGCTATCAATGAAGCAAATAATTTCACAGCTTTTTCTCACTTTGTTCTTATCAAGAAAAGAACCATGGTAGAAGGAGACATGTCTGACTCGTGAGTAAGAACCACTAATATTCCACCTTTGATATATTTAACTGCTTTTTTTTTCACTTTCAGGTAAATTAATTGGTATAGTATCTTAATTACAACATTAGCGGTGGCTTTTGCATGCTTAAGGGCAAGAATGAACAATAGAGAATGAGATTAAATCCAGCACAAGAAAATGATGCAATCAAATGATGCAGTAAACACAAAATATAAGTATAAAACATTTTGAAATTAATGCATATGAAAACAAATTTCAAAATTGCCATGGAAATGCATCTTATGCATTTTATGGAAAAGCTACATGTGGATTTCACGTTTTTTGCACCTTTTAAATAAATTTTTCCACAAACTGATCACATCACTCTTGTATGAGTATCCACCATCCACCCTAATGTATGCTGTCTACTGTTGACTGAAATAACATGATCATACAGTACTGTGCACTGAAATTTGCTTAGAGTATCAACAGTAACAACAAAAATAGTAATTCAGTGTGATTATGGATATGTTAATTAGCTTGACTTTGGTAATCCTTTCACAAACATATATAATATACAATCTTTATATTTTCCATGATAAATATACACAATTTTTATTTGTCAATTATACCTTAATAAAACAGAAAAAAATTAAATTTAAAAAAAATAGTGGAGAGAAAAAGTCTCCAATTTTGTATAAACATAAAATTAAGTGAAAATATAAATGAATATGAAGAGGCATATATTTAGCCTAGTGGCTAAAATACCAGTAAAGGTGTCTACATTCCCTATTGGAGTGCTTGGGTTGAATCCTTAACTCCAACTCCAGCCAGTGGTGATGGTTCAAGTAGTTGATTTCTTATCACACATATACAGACCTGGATTGCATTCATGGCTCATAGTTTTTGACTCCATCCATTGCGGGCATTTTGGGAGTTAACCAATGGATGGGATCTCTCTCTCTCTCTCTCTCTCTCTCTCTCCCCATCTCTATATCTCTGCCTCTCAAATAATTTTATCTCTCTATATCTCTGCCTCTCAAAAAAATCTTGGGAGTCACAATAGGGAATTTAAAAAAAGCTTAGGTAGCTAAATTTCCTCTTCTCCCTTTCTCACTTTTTAAAATTTCATTTATGTATTTGAGATACCAAGATTCAGAGGACAGATAGACAAACAGACAGACAGATCCAAATGCCTACAACATCAAGAACTGGGACTTGCTGAAGCCAGGAGCTGGAAACTCAAATCATGTTTCCCATGTGGGTGACAAGAACCCAATTACTTGAGCCATTTCTGCTGCTTTATAGGATTGCCATTAGCAGGAAGTCGGAATAAGGAGCCTAAGTGGGTGGAACTCAGGCCCTGTGACACCAGCATCTTACTCAGTATTGAACCACTAGGCTAAATGCTTATACCTTCTACCCTCTCTTCCTTTCCCTCTCTTGCTCTTCCTTTTCCTTCCCTTCACGTATTTTTCTTTACTTCTCCCTGCTTCCCTTCTCTCTATATATAATTTAGTCGAAAGCCTCTAAGTGGAATGGATCCAAGCAGATGTTGATTGAGGAGGGAGAAGGGCTCACATCAGAATATCATAGATTGGGGGAATACAGAGGCTCACATAGAGGAGTACCACAGCTCTAGTTGTCAGATATATCAGAGTAGGAGAGTGGCCCAATGTGAGGTGTCACGTTCTGAAGAGGGGAATGATACCATTTGTATGAAGGGAAGTGGACATGGCCAAAAGGTGTTTGGAGAAAAACTCAATGTTTTAAGTATAATGGGAGAAAACTTTATCACTGTCTGAGTTAGGAATTGAAATTATGAGAAAGAAGAAAACAAGAATAAATTGTGTGACTTTGGTTTGGTATTGGAAGTATTTGGTGTGAAGGTGAGGCTTACAATTTGTGTGGATGGGTATATAAAACAAATGTATATGTCTATGTGTAAACACATAGATCTATGAAAATACACACATTTTACATAACTACTTTCTAAAATTCACAATCAGTGAGTTAACACTGATAACATTACTACTATCTACTTGCCAAACTCCATTTAGATTTCAGCAGTTGTCCCAATGATATCATTTACAGCCCAAGGATCCAGTGTAGTATCACACTAGCTGCCACATCTCATTAGTCTTTTTTAACTTTTATTCTGTAAATATAAATTTCCAAAGTACAGTTAATGGATTACAATGCTTTCCTCCCCCATAACTTTCCTCCCACTTGCAACCCTCCCATCTCCCGCTCCCTCTCCCATTCCATTCACATTGATTCATTTTCAATTATCTTTATATAAAGAAGATCGATTTAGTATATATTAAGTAAAAATTTCAACAGTTTGCACCCACACAGAAACACAAAGTGTAAAATACTGTTTCAGTACTAATTATAGCATTACTTCACATTGGACAACGCATTAAGGACAGATCCCACATGAGAAGTAAGTACACAGTGACTCCTGTTGTTGACTTAACAATTTGACACTCTTATTTATGGCATCAGTAATCTCCCTAGACTCTAGTCATGAGTTTCCAAGGCTGTGGAAGCCTTGTGAGTTCGCCGACTTCGATCTTATTCAGACAGGGTCATAGTCAAAGTGGAAGTTCTCGCCTCCCTTCAGAGAAAGGTACCTCCTTCTTTGATGGCCCCGTTCTTTCCACTGGGATCTCACTCGCAGAGATCTTCCATTTAGGTCTTCTTTTTTGGTTTTTTATTTGTTTCTTTGTTTGTTTTTGCCAGAGTATCTTGGCTTTCCATGCCTAAAATACTCTCATGGGCTCTTCAGCCAGATCCGAATGCCTTAAGGGCTGATTCTGAGGCCAGAGTGCTGTTTAGGATATCTGCCATTCTATGAGTCTGCTGTGTGTCCCGCTTCCCATGTTGGATCGTTCTCTCCCTTTTTGATTCTATCAGTTAGTATTAGCAGACACTAGTCTTGTTTGTGTGATCTCTTTGACTCTTAGACCTATCATTATGATCAATTGTGAACTGAAATTGATCACTTTGACTGGTGAGATGGCATTGGTACATGCCACCTTGATGGGATTGTATTGGAATCCCCTGGCACATTTCTAACTCCACCATTTGGGGCAAGTCCGATTGAGCATGTCCCAAATTGTACATCTACTCCCTCTATTATTCCCACTCTTATATTTAACAGGGATCACTTTTCAGTTAAATTTAAACACCTAACAACAATTGTGTGTTAATTGCAGAGTTCAACCAATAGTACTAGAACAAAAAAAAATACTAAAATGGATAAAGTATTAAATTGTACATCAACAGTCAGGACAAGGGCTGATCAAGTCACTGTTTCTCACAGTGTCCATTTCACTTCAACAGGTTTCCCCTTTGGTGCTCAGTTAGTTGTCGCGAATCGCAGGAGCTGTCCAGGCTGAAGCCAGGAGCCTAGAACTCCATCCAGGTTTCCGATGTGGGTGGCAGGAGACCAAGTACATGAACCATTATCTGCTGCTTTATTGGGTTCTCTAGCATGGAGCTAGATCAGAAGAAAAACAGCAAGACTCAAGCCTGCACTCTGATATGGGATGCCAGTGTCACAAACAGTGGCTTAACTTGATTTATCATAACCCTGATCCCCATGGAGAAACTTGTTTCCAGGGATTGGGCAGGAAAAGTAAAAAGGATTCCAGAAAATCTGTTTCCTACAGAAAGTAGAGAAGTACTCAGATAATGATGGAGTCAAAGCAGTCATAGAAGTCAACCTAAAGGTTTTCCACTGGCCAAGTCCTGAACAATATGAACATCAACTAAATAATAAGAAATAATAATAGATTGCAATAATTAGATAAAATATATTTATATGGATGTAAATAAATGAAATCAATTGAAAATTTGAGAAAAATGGGGATTTACACATAACCTCAAAATACCTCCTCCCATATTTACTAATTATGGAAGAAAAGGAAGGTAACTTCATAGTGGAGTTTAGCAGATACAACCTTGATCAAACATAATGTTTCTAGAATCACTAGAATGGTACAAATCAAAGTAGGATATAATGAAAACACTTCCATGATATTTCTACACAAAATCATCACTCGAATCTAATCATGAAGAGGTTTCAGACCAAATCAAGCAGAAGGATGTGCTATACAATAACTGGCCTGTAAACTCAGAAGTGCCAACAGCATAAAAATCAAGGATGGAACACGGAACTACTCCACACCAAATGAAACTAATGAGTTGTAGCAACCAAAAGCTAGTTGTGCGACTGGACTAATCCTTCGATTATAAAGCATGTTTTTGGGACAACTGAGAAAACCTAAATGGAGTATGCCAACTAGATGATAGTGCTAGTTTCCTGATTATGATAGTTATAAATAGTGGTTATGTCTAACACGGTTTTGTAGCAAATACATACTAAAATATTCAGAGTTATTTAGACATCACACCAGCAACTCTCAACCAGGAGAGGGGAAAATGACTATATATACTATGCTAGCCATTATTATGTGGGCTTGAGATTCCTCCAAAATAAAAAAAGTAAATAAAAAGGGACTAGAATAACTACATGCTACATTTTTTTCACTGCCCTCTACTTTCTCCCTTCAACGGATAAGAATGCTTAGAATCAAAGCAATTGTTTTATGATTTTAAGACTGGATAGCAACCCACAGATCATAAAAATATATCTGTTATGCTGCTTGAGCTGCCATGCCAAGTTTTTTCTGTCACCTTTCACTGAGTTCTTCACTTGGGTGAAAATTAAGCCCATCTTATATTTGATTTTTTAAAAATAATTATGGGGGGCATGCTGTGGTAAAGTAAGTTAATCTTCCGCCTGCAGCGCTAGCATCCCAAATGAGCACTGGTTCTAGTCCCACTGCTCCTCTTCTGATCCAGCTCTCTGCTATGGCCTGGGAAAGCAGGGGAAGATGGCCCAAGCACTTGGACACCTATATCCATGCAGGAGTCCTGAAAGAAGATTCTGGCTCCTGACTCCTGGTTTTGATTAGCTCACCTCTGACCGTTGTGGACATTTGGGGAGTGAACCAGTAGATGGAAGTTCTTTCTCTGTCTCTCCCTCTTACTGTCTGTAATTCTACCTCTTAAGTAAATAAATAAAATCTTTAAAATAAATAAATAAAGGACAGGCATTTGGGGTAGCAGTTCTGATGCCACTTGGTGTGCCTCTATTTGTAGTGGGTTCAGGTCTCAGCTCAGTTCCTGATTCCTGTTTGCTGCTAATGTGCATCCTGGGATACAGCAAGTGATATTTCAAATGCTTGGCTCCCTTCTACCCATGTGGGAGACCATACTGAGTTCTGGACTTCTGGTTTCAGATTGGGCCAAGCCTGAATACAATGGAGATTTAGGGAGTGAACCAGGAGGTGAGAGATCTCTGTACATCTGTATGTCTCACCCTTTCAGATAAAGAAATAATTTGAAAAAAAAAAAACAATAACAAATAGCTAAATAACTAAATAAAACAGAAATCAGGGAGAAACACAAGTAAAAGCCAAGAGTTACTTACCTAGGCATGCAAGTCATCCTTTGCAATCTTCTCAACAACCCAGTTTCATAAGTATTATAATTACTAGATATTTTTATAAAGATTTATTGTATTTATTTGAAAGGCAGAGTTACAGAGAGAAAGCAAGAGAGGCCTTGCAACCATTTACTCATTCCCCAAATGGCTGCAACAACCAGGGCTGGGCTAGGCTGAAGCCAGGAGCTACAAGTTTCTTCCAGGTCTCCCACATAGATGCAGAGGCTCAAGCACTTGCACTGTCTTCTGCTGCTTTCACACACACATTAGCAGGAAGCTTAATATGAGGTTGAGTAGCCTGGTCTTGAACCGGCACCCATATGGGATGCTGGTGCCGCAGGCAGCAGCATAATCCACTTCACCGTAATGGCGGCCTCCAAAACTAGATCTTAAATGATAAAACTAAGGTTCAAATAAAGCTTTTGGGTAAAAATGATTCAAAATAATCTGGAAATCCAGCTGTCTCTCCCTTTGGCTTGGCAGAGCCAATTGATAGGTATGAAGTTCATATTCATGAGTGCAAACTTGCCTTCAAGGCAGTAGGAACCTACTGGGCCCTTAGAGAAGAAATTACTGCATAAGTGTGATCCGAGTCATCTGTCCTGCGGAAGAATGATCAGACCTTGATATTTTAATTGATATGCTATTACCATTGATTCAAGGAGAACAAAGGGAACACACAACAGAAGAAAATGCAACAAATTGAACAAATGCACTTGAAATATGCAAGGACTTCACACTGGCAAAAGATTTGCAAAATGAAACTTCTTGCCAAAAACATAGGTTATAGGTAAGACAAAAAGGAGAAATTGTTATTTTTTATTTATACAACAAAACCATAAACCAGTCAAAAAATTGTGTAATTTTAAGACTTCAAAACAAAATGATCTTTCATTTCAATAAATAAATTACAAAATTTTCATCTTTAACAGGGTTGGGAAGGTGTTTTGGTTTGAATATTTATACTTTTCAAAGTTCATGGTGCAGCGCGTTTGCCATTGTGGCAGTGTTGGGAGGTGGGCTCTTTGGAAGTTATTGGACCATGAGGGGTTATCCTGATGGTTGGTATTGAAACCTCCATAAAAGGGCAAGTTTACTCCCATTTTGTCCCTTGGTCTTTCTGTCACGTGGCATGTGATCCAGCCTCCCTGCTCTCTGGAGGACACAGCCACAGGTGCCATCTGGGAACCAGAGACTAAACCTACTAACACTTTGACCTTCAGTTCTCCAGCCTCCAGAACTATGAGCCAATACACTTTGGTGCTTTGTGAATCACCCTATCTGTGGTATTCTGTTTTAACTGCTAAAATGACTGAGGCAGGAGTCAAGGGCTGCATAGTAGAAAGGTTTGTGAGTTTTGAGAGTATTTTTGCACTGTGTATTCCCACTACGTTACTCAGAACGAGTGGAGTCTAAATAAACAGTTCATGAGTAAGCAAATGAATTGAACTCAGATGTCAGTCTGTTTTCAGCTACTGAACTGTACTGGTGGCAGGTGTCTCAGAATGAATGAATTCTGTGTCTATGTCTGTTATAAATATTCACATGTGTCTGTATCGTTTTGTATTTTGACAAAGAGCTTCACCTATATCTGTGACACAACATGTTCTACAAAGTGAGCAATGTGCTGCTTTGATTAGACACTGCTTGGAATCCCCACATCCCATATCGAGGGCATGGGTGCAAGTCTCAGCTCTACTCCTGATTCCAGCGTCCTGCTAATTCAGACCCTGGAGGGTAGGAGTTGATAGCTCAAGTACTTGTGTCCCTGTCACCCACATAGGAGATCTAGATTGAGTTTCTAGCTTCTGGCTTCAGGGTGGCTAAGTCACAGGTATTGCAGGATATTTGGGAAGTGAGCCAGTGGGTGGGAGATCTTTCTCTCCCCACTCCCGCCACCTGTCTTTCTCTCCTTCTCTCTATATTGTTCAGATAAATAAAATACATACATCAGAATTTTTTTAAAAGAGCAAAAGGATAAAGATTTGGAGAGGTATAAAGGAAATTCATCTATAGAAAAGTTTTTGCATGTTTTAGACTATTTTGAAATGTCGAATTTCTCTGCTTATATTTGTCTTTATAATACATTTTATAAATTTCAGTTTTAAAAGAAAGGTAAAAATCACATCTTGAGTTTAAAAAAGTGAATTTGAAATATATTTTGAGTAGATTTATCACTTAAAATTTTCACTAAACCAAAAAATACTGGTGGTTTGTGTTTTTTTATCACAGTTGCCATGGTAATCAAATAAGCAGCCCCAGGATCTCACAGTGTCACTGTCATTCAGATTACATTTTTCTCACCATAAGTTTTTAGCAATATATTTTAATGAAAGCAATATTATATTTCACTGCAAGTTAATAAAGACTTGAAGGCCATTAATTTCCCAAAGCATTTGTTTTTAATGGTTACGAAGTTCATGTCAGAATGTAAAATGTGAGGATATTATCCTCATTGAGCCTTTTTGGACCAAGCACTCACAGCTGCAGAGTAGTACATAATTACATTTCTTAACTGCGAAGTTCATAACTATTAACCTTTTGGCAAGAATCACCAAAGACACCGGGCTGTAAATCACCTCCTGACCTCCTTGTATCAGGAAAGTTTAAGAGAAGAGCTGCTTACGGTGGCATAAGCTAGCGTGAGCAACCCAGCCTAACCCAGCTGCTAGCACTGAACCAGCCCCACAACATGTGGCTTCCTCCTGGCTGACTCTTCCAACAAATTTTAAAATGAAGTGCTTGAAGATGTATAATTTGGGACATGCTCAAGCTGACTTGCCCCAAATGGTAGAGTTAGAAACATACCAGGGGATTCCAATTCAATCCCATCAAGGTGGCATGTACCAATGCCATCTCACTATTCCAAGTGATCAATTTCAGTTCACAGTTGATCATAATGAAAGGACTAAGAGTCAAAGGGAGCACATAAACAAGTCTAGTACCTGCTAACACTAACTGATAGAATAAATAAAGGGGAGAGTGATCCAACATGGAAAGTGAGATACTCAGCAGACTCATAGAATGGCAGATGTCCTAAATAGCACTCTGGCCTCAGAATCAGCCCTAAAGGCATTCGGATCTGGCTGAAAAGCCCATGAGAGTATTTCAGGCATGGAAAGCCAAGACACTCTGGCAAAAAGATCTCTGTGAGTGAGATTCCAGTGGAAAGAACAGGTCTTCAAAGAAGGAGGTACCTTTCTCTGAAGGGAGCAGAGAACCTCCACTTTGACTATGACCTTGTCTAAACAAGATAAGAGTCGGAGAACTCAGAGGGCTTCCATAGCCTTGGAAACTCATGACTGGAGCATAGGGAGATTACTGATGCCATAGACAGGAGTGTCAATTGGTAAAGTCAACAACAGGAGTCACTGTGCACTTACTACTCATGTAGGATCTCTGTCCTTAATGTGCTGTACACTGAGGCTTAATGCTATAACGAGTACTCAAACAATATATTTCACTTTGTGTTTCTATGGGGGCGCAAACTGTTGAAATCTTTACTTAATGCATACTAAACTGATCCTCTGTAAAAAAAAAAAAAAAAAAAAAAAAAAAAAAAGAAAGAAAGAAATTATCAATTCCCAACTTGACTCTCACTGGGATTAAACATGACAATAGGTCTGATCTGATTTCATCATCATTTAAAAAAAATCATCTATTATTTTTCACTTTATGTTTCTGTGTGGGAGCAAACTGTTGAAATCCTTACTTAATGTATACTAAGCTGATCTTCTGTATATTAAGATAATCGAAAATGAATCTTGATGTGAATGGAAGGGGAGAGGGAGTGGGAAAGGGGAGGGT
The DNA here is from genome assembly GCF_964237555.1 of Oryctolagus cuniculus. NCBI lineage: Eukaryota > Metazoa > Chordata > Mammalia > Lagomorpha > Leporidae > Oryctolagus > Oryctolagus cuniculus. Next base: position 58,879,242 of record NC_091436.1, read on the forward strand.
TGTGGGTGAGAGGGACGGTATGGGGGGGAAGCCATTGTAATCCATAAGTCGTACTTTGGAAATTTATATTCATTAAATAAAAGTTAAAAAAAAATGAAGTGCTTGAACTCCCTAATCAGCATCTCACCACTGCAGAGAAACTCTAAAAATTGTGTTTCCATGGTAACATCAGGAGACTTATTCACAAGTCCTCCTATTGCCTACACACTTATTTAATTACATCGGCACTATTAAGATGTGTGTGTATAAATGTGTGGACATGCATACATATATGTGTGCATGTGTGTTGTATATATGTTGGATTAAAAGTACATATATTTATATAGATACATATATTAGAGTTACCCTTCATGGAATTAATTATGAAGCTTCATTTATTTTAGTAGGATTTTAAAAATATAAATGCCTCTAAAAATCTTCAACATATATGGAAAAAGAAAATAAAATATGAAAATCCAAATTATTACTTTGTAACCTCATTTTAATTGATGTATAAACTCTGCATCAGCTAACACTTGTAACTCCTCATAAAAATCATTTGGGGCCGGTGTTGCGGCTCACTAGGCTAATCCTCCGCCTTGCAGCGCCGGCACACCAGGTTGTAGTCCCGGTCAGGGCGCCAGATTCTGTCCCGGTTGCCCCTCTTCCAGGCCAGCCCTCTGCTGTGGCCAGGGAGTGCAGTGGAGGATGGCCCAAGTCCTTGGGCCCTGCACCCCATGGGAGACCAGGATAAGTACCTGGCTCCTACCATCGGATCAGCGCGGTGCACCGGCCGCAGCGCGCCAGCAGCGGCGGCCATTGGAGGGTGAACCAACGGCAAAAGGAAGACCTCTCTGTCTCTCTCTCTCACTGTCCACTCTGCCTGTCAAAAAAAAAAAAAAAATCAGTTGGAATGTACTAAGATTTCTAGAAATACTAAGTTATTTAACTGAAATAGAAAGATCAAGTATGTTTCCTTTCATTTCACATGGGTTTAAGCACCAATATAAATATAAATAAGTACCTCAACTCTTCCACCCACTTAAATCTGATTTCTACCACCAATACACTGAAATAATGCACACAGGACACATATCTGATTCAATGTTGCTGAATCCAGGAGGTCCTCACATTGTAGGTGGATTTCTTCTTTTTTTAAGATGTATTTATTTACTTGAAAGTCAGAATTACAGAAAGGCAGAGGCAGAGAGAGAGAGAGGTCTTCCATCCACTGATTCGCTCCCCAAAATAACCTCAGTGGCTGGAGCTGAGCCAATCCAAAGCCAAAAGCCAGGAGCTTCTTCCAGGTCTCCCACAGAGGTACAGGAGCCCAAGGACTTGAGCCATCTTTTACTGCTTTCCCAGAACATAGCAGAGAGTGTGATCAGAAGTGGAGCAGCCAGGACTCAAACCCATGCCCGTATGGGATGCCAGCACTGCAGGCAGCGGCTGGCTTTACCTGCCATGCCATAGTGCAGGCCCAGGTGGATTTGTTTGACCACATTCACTTACTTGGAGCATCATCCACCTCCAGCATCCATGATGCTGCATTCTAAATTTCCTCCTCCTCATTGACCTCTTTTCTTAATCTCAGTCCCATATTACTTACTCCCTGAAGCATTCAGATTTCTTCAACTTACCATAAATTAACATATCAAAATCCTTTTTCACCATTTTTCCATCATCCAAATTTCTCCCAGTTTGGGGGAAAGGGAAAATTCTTCTTCAGTGCTCCCTATTTTGTGAGTGTTTCCACAATTAACCTTATTTTTTTAGCCCTATCATCTATGTTGTTTTCATTAACTGCTTCTTGTCCTTCAATTCTTTTATTCAATCAATGACCTTGTCTCTTAATTTTTGTGCCTTAAAAAACTCTCCATTATCATTGCCATGACTCTAATAGAAACCACTCTTTCTATTAAAATAATCCCTTAATTGCCTTTTTGATTTCATTTTTGTCACTCTCCAAATTGTATCCCAGAGAGTACTGTGGAACTCTTTTTTTTTAACACAAATCTGATTTTTTTTTCACTTTGCTACTTAAGCATTTCAATGATTTTTTTCTATTATAAAATTCAAAATTAGTAAAATAGTATCACCAACCTTGATTATCTTGCCCTTGCTGACATAGCTAACTTTGCCTGGCATCACTTTCTCCCTGAGATATTTATGCTTAAGTTTCAAAGACAAAGCACTTTCTACTGTTGACCACTGTCTTCTATATAGTCAAGAGAACAAATTGAAAAGCCAGGAGTTGAAGGTAGTATCATCTGTGTGGATACTATATTTACACAGGACAATAGCAGGAATTAGGATATAAAAAGCAATATTTTTGAGTGAATTATTTGTAGGTTTGGTTTTTTTGTTAAGGGTTTCAAGGAAGAATGGATGATAGAACAAAAAATTTTGTAAGTTAATATACCAAGTTTCTTTCAAGGAAAGGAGATAAAGGGTTAGTAAAAATAGTAGGAAGCTGAGACAGACCAGCATTAATTAACATTTTATATTTTAGGTACTCCAAAAGGCAACAGAATATTGCAGGAAAGGTTAAAAGTTCTGGGTTCAAGAATTGATTTTATACCTCACCTTTCTGTGGGGCAATGAAATAACTGAAACTCAACATTGTCTTCAATAAAATGGTAATTAGGCCAATGTCCCTGACAACCTTATAGAGCTGCAGTGAAGATTAAATAAGGGTACATAAATAAAATATGCATTCACTATAAACTCTATGCTCTTGGGAAATTTATTTTCCCTTTCATACTCGGATAAGATGGGCATATACTAGATAATTTCTAAGGTCTCATTATCTCTAAATAATCCATTTTTTATTTCCCACAAGTAAGTTAAGAGGTAGAAATTGGCTTGCAAATTATCAAATGTCTAAGAATCTATCATCATTTATTTATGCACACTAACAAAATGATCAGTGAAGGGCAAAATAGCCAATAATGCAGTGTGGGTGTAATTTGCTCTCCAGTGGACATCAAAGTGCATGCGTGCTGTTCCTCATGGGTGTGCTGTTTATCATCAGTAAGGTCATGCAGTCTATGTCCTCTCCTGTATCAATGAGAAGCGTAGTTTCCAATTTTCCATCACCTCCAACAAGAAAATAATAATCCCCCTGCTACTCAGCTGGCATTCTGGCCCAGCCAACGTGTAGCAGACAAATAAGGCTGCCCATTTGATACTTGGTACCCTACAATGTAAAATTCAGTACCCAAAGAAGGAGTAATAGCAAATTGTATCTGAAGAAAGATAATGAACAGTATGTTGTCTGAAAATAAAGACTAGCCATGCATTTAAAGAAGCTCCAGTTCTGATTTACAAAGTAGCTTGACAAGTTTTGTGTCTTTCAAACCCCAAAGCATTTGTCTAAACTCAAGCAAGGAGTTCCCATTTTAAGTACTTCAATCCATTTTCTATTTTGCATTCCCTTGGGTCAAGGAGAATACTTCACCAAACATAATTCTTAGATGTAGGCAGGTGTTGATTTAATGAATTGCTAAGATTATTTTTTTCAAAATCAATTTTCAGTTGGAACATGTCTTCAAATTTAATGTGTGTTGAAGTTTTCCTTATTCTAAGGTTTCTGTTTATATTGTTTCTAGCAATAGCACTCAACCCGTCACAATTGGCAAGCCACTTAATTTATCCAGCACAGCTGCAAAAAGCTAAATAATAATGCTATCTAAGTGGACTTCCACTGACATGCTGAAGTCATGCTAAAAAGGTTTCCAAATCAAGAGGCTACAAATGACTCATACAGACTTTACAAGTGAAGTTATTGTTCACTACATGTTATAGTTCATGTTCTGTTACATAAAATAAGTAGCAGTAACAATGAAGGATTTAACAATACTTTTCAGTAACAAAGTCACAGATTGTTCTTTCTTCCCAGGCTAGAGTATTATATTTTCAACATCTGTCTTTCCATGCACAGACTACACAGTGAAATCTCTGAGATACTGACATGCCCTGCTCAATGTAAGTTCTGGCAATTGGATGGGAGTAAAGTCACCTTAATTCTCTTTCTCATCACCTTGCTCAGGAGAAAAAGGTTATAGGATTAAAGTCAATGCTGTTACATAGGATTAACATATTCACATATAAATTAGATTCAGAAAATATACCTATCACATGCTCTAAGCTTAGAAAAAAAAGAAAAATATTCCCACTAGTTAGATAAGGGTACATTACACAAAACAGGTAATAGAGAACATACACGAAAAGAGGTGATTGTGACATACCTTAGTGGAAGAATAAGACTCCAGAAAAGCCATAGAAATGTCATTCTTTGGATAAAACCAGAAATATGTTGAATATTAAGCAATGGTTAATTTTCAGAAAGTAGAATAAAGCATTTATTTAAATCATTAATCCAATAAATATGCATGAAGTCTCTGCTCCATGTGGATGCTGTCCCAAGTCCTAGGGCATCAGCATGCAATCACTGAAAATTCTCCATCTTTGTGGAGTTTATACTATTTTGGAGAAATACAGATGATAAATAAATAAGAGAAAAAGCATGAAAATCTTCTGGACAACATGAAGCAACAGGAAATTGCTTTACTCTCCCTCCTGAAGCAATCATAAAACAGACAAAATTTATTAAACAACTGAATATAAGGCAATGAGGGACAATGATCCTGCTATCTAATGCATCCTCCCTCAGAGAATTTTTTCATTTAGCAGTTTGAAATATATGCAATTCAGTTTTTAGCTGTTTTCCTTCACTCATTCAACAAATATTTAATAAGTATCCACTAGAGCCTAACAATTTACTAGGAACTAGGACATAGCAACTGAGAGAGGAAAGACTTTGTAGGTAATAAATGGCTAAATAAGCAAAATAGTATATCAGAAATATACATTAAGGAAGGGAGTTGGCTTTTGTGGGGGAGAGAGCTTACTACTTAAGGCAAACAAAGAGAGCTTGGCTGAGAAGGTGACATTTGAGCAAAAATCTATAGATTTTCATGGAGAAAGCTATGCAGATATTTGAAGGAAAGCTGACACGCAACAGATGTAAGGAAAACAATACGTATGCATGTCATAAACAAGAATTTACTCACAAAATAGGATATATGGTTCAGTGTGGAAGGCATATCTAATTGACAAGTGTAATTAATTTACAATCCCTCAGAATGTGAAAAAGAAGATGTTCAGGAAACAAACGAAGGAATCTCAGAAGAATGCCCTATAAAACCCTTTATTTGGCAAGGTAGAGGCAAGCAGTGGGGCAGGTAGCCAAAATAAACAAATTTAATGCAACAGGGGATTCTTACAGGCTGTAACAAGTCAACAAACTGTGTGGTGTGGCTTACTTCCAGAGCAGATGTCCCCCACAGGCAACCAACACAAAACAAAGTCATAGAGGGAAAACCTATCCTACTGTGATTTTCTTGCAGCACAGGTGGCCAGAGACAGAAATCTAAGGGTCCAAATCCATCGAAATAAGCAACAGAGGAAAATAACTTTAAAAATAATGAGTTTTCTTATTGAGCAAGGGTTGGCTATTTTGTTGCAGATCAGGCTCTCCCACAATTCTAAGGATGAATAGGAAAGTATTTCACAATACTTGCAAACAAATGGGGGAAAAAACCTCATCTGAAGTTGGCAGAAAGCAACTAAATCATCTAAGAATTAAGAGGAGCAGGTGTCCCAGATCGAAGGGACACTAATTGAAGACAACTAAGATTATGCACTGTTTTATCTATGGCAATCTGTAAGTGCCTAGATAGACATAGAAGCTAATCCAAAAGTGGCAGCTAGGAGACTGAATTTAGCAATATGACTGTCAACTTTCTATGACTGAGAAGGCAAAAATTAGAGTTCAGGGTACACAAAAAAGGAAGGTGATTACCTCAGGCATTGCATTAGGAATTGGAGGAACTAGACTGCAAGAGTAGAGAAAACCTGAAAATGGACCAACCCTAATAAAAGACTGAAAACTAGTTTGCAGCCAACTGAAGTCTGATCTTCACTAAGGTAATCTTTTCCACTCTAACTGGCAGCCAAAGAAAATTCCTCTGTCAATGAAGATAATTTTAGCTAGAGCCCTAAAATATCTCTTTCAATCAATGCATCTGTTACTCACAGAAAAATTACCATGAATTAAGACAAAATAATAAAAGCAAAGACAAAAAACATAGTCCCACTGGGTATCTAAATATGGGCCTACAAAACAAACACAATTAATATGTCAACATGTAAATTATAAATTAGAGAATTTCACTAGAAACAAAAATTTTATAGAAGAGATTACATAGAAATTCTAGATATGGAAGGCATGAGAACCAAATTTCAGAACTTCATCTTTTAAGCAGATGAGACAGCAGAAAAGAATTTTAGTTGATTAGTATACTGAACAATAGGCCAACTAAAAACATTCAGACAGAAGGGTACAAAGGAAGATGGAAAACATACACAAGTAAGTATAACAGCCAAATAAAAAATGGGTAGCAAACTTTTACTTTGTGGGATGTGTGGTCTTTCTCATAACGATTCAGCTCTCCAGTTGTAGCACAAAATTAGCATAGGTAATATATAAATGAATGGAATGAGTGTATCCCAATAAACCATGGTGTCTTGCTGTAACATTATCAATTTTATCCACATCATCTGTTGATTGAGATAAAACTGTATTTCAGGCTTTCCAAGATAATTAGTCCAGATCACATTATATTAAGAATTGAAGATATCCTTAAGGGATCCAGTACCAGACTTTTAGTTACGGTCTAATAATTCTACTGGAATATCATGATTTACAGATTGAGAAGTGCTGGAGATTAATTACATGGTTCTAAGGCATAGTATTTTGAATTACATTAAGTTTAAAACTCCCCAAACATCTACCTCCAAGGCAGGAAACCTAACAGACTTCAAGGAAAGACCCAGGAAGGTATTCAGACTTTGAAGATTTTTACAGTAAGCCAAAGCTCTGTTAATAGCACTTAGAAAATCAAGAATGGCTGGAATCAAGTTGGTTTATAGCCAAGAGGGTACAACAAATTTATACTTCTTCCATATCTAAGTGAAGCTAATTCAATAAGAACTCAAGAATGACTGCCTTCAGGGAACAAGGATGACTATCACTATTAGAACAGAATCACTGGTGTAGGTAGGGAAACTGTAGGTGAAACAGGTTTAACTCAATATCCTCAAGTCAACTTCTTAAAACAAATTTCAAAGAAATAGGGGTGAAGATGTATTCCACCCCCCAACCAGAGATTCAACAAAACTAATTGGGTTTGTGTTGCCAATGCTGCCACCTCATTTCTAGATAGTGAGAGAACCCAAAGGGTCATTTCCACAAATTACATTTTCTGAACACAAGCATCTGGTAAAGAGGTTTAGTAATAAATCCAAGACCTTCAGAATTTCTTTGGGCTCACTATGGTTGTTTGGGTTAAACATGTTATAGTTGCAAATGTATGGTTTTTCTTTCTGCAAAAGAAAATTAATGTAAAGAGGGATTGAAACAGTAAAAGTTCCCACTTGCCACAATCCCTTTTGAATCTTGATGATAATGTACTGTTCCCCAATGGAATTACAATGGCTCCCTTTCTGGTATAAATACAATAAAATCTAATTTATTTAGAGCTTTTGGAGTGGGGATTTTGCCCTCACAGTGTGAAGTAAATATAGTGGAGAATTTGCCTATACAGAGCTCCATTAAGATAAACAGTGGGTCCTGATTATCTATTCCTGATTAACAAACCACCCAAACATGTAATGGCTTAAATTACAGCACTTATTTTGCTCATAAATATTCAATTTGAGCAAGAGTTGGTGGGAACTACCTATCACTGCTGTACTTGAATAGCTTGAAGGCTGGCAATCATAGTCACCTACGACTAACTTACATATGTGGCCATTGATGATGAATTCACCTGGGGTCCCCTGGAAGTCACCCATGATCAGTGGGTGTTGAAAGATCACAGTCCATATATCTCTTGTGTTTCTGCATGTTTTGTAAATAGAAGCACTGATTGCTTTTGGAATAGGCTGTATCTTTTAAGGAGGCTTATATAGTTAACAGTACTAGAAGATAGAGAGTGTTCCCTACTGAGAAATGGGTAAATGTGATTACTATGCAGTATAATAAAAAAAAAAAATGACTCACTCCAAAGGAAAAGAAGACAAGATTATTGGCTTTTGCAGATTTGGTTTCTCAAAGCTCAGATTTCTCTCCTGTGTATACAGCTGTCACCTGGCTTTCTCTCTTTGTGCATCCTTGGAGAAATCAAAATTTATGGAATTAGGAGACTGGAAAACACTAATCCTCTGGATGTTTCTATTGGTGTGAGTTTTAAAGAAAATCTCTTTACTTTTCCAGTAAACTTATTTCTTCTGCAAGCATCCCTGAAATTTTGGAAAATTAACTTATTAGTTTAAAAGTAAGCTCTTAGACCTTCTACAGATTTTCACATTAATATCACTCTACATTCATAAGAAGGCAATGTAAATCTCCCTTTCCATGAAAGGGTGTTAAAGAACATGAAAAATGTTTTCAAATCACCGTAGATCCATAACAGAACAGCAGAGTTTACATCTAGCAAATGGTGTTGGACCAATTTCAAAAATGACTGAGTTCATAATACCAAGGCAAACAAAGCTCAAGAAGACAGACTTTGAACAATTTAGTGTGCAAGCTATGAAACAGTTCTGAGAAAAATATTAGACTAAAAATATGATTAATTCAAGAATTAAAAAGTCCAACTTTCACTTTGTGCTTAGTATAAGAACAAAGGCAATAGAAAATATCTTTTCTTCCTTGAAAAGATAGCCGAGGCCAGTGGCACTCAGTACCTCTGTTTATAAGTCATTTGGGAAGAGATTCAGTTCACGTACGTCCATTTTCTAATCAGTAGAACTTCACCTCTTTATGGCCCAAAACTGTAGAGGAATTGAGCCATTAAAAATATTCTAAGCTATATCATGCCTTTGTATAGTTTTTAAATAACTCACCTTCCCATTGATGATTTTTTTTTCATCATTGTGACTGTCAATTTTACTTTGCTTTTCAGTTAGCACTTATGGTCAAGTTGTCACCTGCCATTTCTGAAGTCAGTAAGCTTGCTTCTCAGAGGTTCTTTTTTTTGGAATAACAGCTTTCAAAATTCTATTTCTCAAGAGATAGATAATACTGAACAATTTTAACTGCTTTAGAGATTTTAAAGCACATTGACATGAACTAATGCTTTGACTATCCACTAAATGCTACAACTGGAAGAAATTATTTACGTTAGAAAGGGAGGAAAAGAGAGTTTATGAAAGGTGAATGGCTTTTCCAAAATTAAATGACCAGTGAATAAAGGAACCAGACTTACAACTAGGAACATTTATTTCTTATTATTACACTTCTACTAAATCAGACTGCTCTTCTAGAGAGCTCCAAGTTGATGGAGCAAATACAATTGTAACATACAGGATGCTTCTCATACTTAAAAAAAAAAATTATCTGAGTGGCATACAGATAAATAGACAGAAATCCCATGTACTAGCTAATTCCTCAAATGCTTACAACATCCATGTCTAGGCTAGTCCACAGCTGGATGCAATAAGCCCAATCCAAGTCTCCCATGTGAGTGATTAGGACCGAACTGAACTACCTGAGCCATCAGCACCACCTCCTAGGAACTACATTAGCAGAAATTATAATCATGAACCATAGCTGAAAACTGAACCTAGTAACTCTGAAATTGGACTTGGGCTTCTTATCAACTAGGCTAAATACCTGTTTTCCTTAAAATTCTCTTCCTCTAATTTGAGAGACAAAGATACAGACAGAGGGAAAGATGAAGAGAGAGAGCTCCCATGAGCTGATTCACTCCCCAAATGCCTGCAATGGTGCAGACCTTGGCCGGGTTGATGTGGGGAGCCAGGAAGTCCATCTAGGTTCTCCGCATGAGTAGCGGGAACAAAACTACTTGAATCATCATAACCTGCTGCCTTCCACAATGAGCATCAACAGGAAGCTAGAGTCACCATGGATACAGAATTCAAACCCAGGCACTTCAATATGAGAGGTGGGCATTCCAACTGGTGGTAAAAATGCTAGGCCAAACACAAACCCTTCTTCTTTTTGTTGTTATTTTGCCTGGGTTGGCTTGGCTTGGCTTGGCTTTGCTTGCCTTGGCTTGGCTTGGCTTTGTTGTTGTTGTTGTTGCTGGGTGTGTGTGTGTGTTTAATCAGAGACAAAGAGAGAACACTCTCAGGCTTTTAGGAATAAAAGCCTGTATTTTCTTCATAATTCTCAACTGAGTTAAAAATGACTGAGTTCATAATACCAAAAATCCCAATTTTAATTTGTTCCCAGTATTGAATCAGACTGAATAATTAGAGCCATCATTCTGTAATATTCAGCAATCAGATTACTTTACATAGGAAAGATATGGGTATCCGTGTTTCTTTCTAACAGGAAGTAGATCCATAATTGACTCTTCCAGAGAGCCTCATCACCACTGTACACAGTAGGTGTCAGAAAAATGTCCAAACACTAAAGAACATTCCCCTTGTAGAGAGAATATCAAGGCCAAGCAACTACCTAGCATCTGCCCCTAAATAAAGCTTATGTGCTTCTCATTATAGCGTGAGTTATTTCTGCCCAACTAATCCATATACAAGAGGTACCAACATAGTTAAGACAACTGAATAGTTACAGAAATCTATTCCTCACTAAGCTTATTTTCCCCTCCTGAGGCCTTGTTGAGGATATAATTAAAGTTTATATTAGAATCCCTCTGTATATTAATTATAATACTGTATCTACCAATCTATCTTACTTGTATCATTGTATATTGATCATAATTCCATATCTCCCCAACCTCCTTTCTAAACACACACATACATGGGAAAACATCTAGTATGATTTTCTAAGTCTCAATTAAACTTCATGAATCTCTGAATTTAAAAAAATCATTAAATACTATTATAAAAATCCTGAATGGATACATATTTATAACACTATTGAAATGAAAGTTCTGGTATTTACAGTGGCAAAATCACACAAACCTTACTCTGAACATTTCTGCTTTAGGTAAAATCAGCTCCTCCTGGTCTTGCTCCTCAAAAATTTGTAACTACACATACCAAAAGCCAACATTTAATCTCATGGGTATTAGTGACATAAGTGTTAAGTGTTACTTAGCTTGTTAAAAACAAATTTGGTTTTATTGACCTTAGAGACTACAATTTCAATTTTGTAGGCAGACACTCTTTGTCCTTCACACATCCACTCTTCTATCCACATCAAACACTGATCAGCAACATGAGTATAGTTGAGGTAGTTTTTAATATCTATATGGAACAGCATTGTTCAACTCTTCAGACAACCTCCATCAGGATACTATATAAGAGTAGATGGTACCTAATTAAAAGAAGAACTTTATTATGTTTTGTCACAAAAGTCCTCATGACAACAGCTACAAAATTCACTTTCTTTACACTTCAGAAGTGTCAAGAGACCAAGGCCTTACCTGCCATGATCCCAAAGTGTCCACCATGACTTTCATCATTCCATCCTCACAAGACAATGTGCAAATGCAACAAGGACGAAGGGGAGCTTTTTCTATTTGTTTCTCTTAAGGAATTAAAACCATCCCAGAGGGGCCGGCGCTGTGACCCAGTGGGTTAAGGTCCTGGCCTGAAGTGCCAGCATGCCATATGGGCACCAGTTCTAGTCCCAGCTGCTCCACTTCTGATCCAGCTCTCTGCTATGGCCAGAGAAAACAGTAAGATGGCCCAAGTCCTTGGGGCCCTGCACCCATGTGGCAGACCAGGAAGAAGCTCTTGGCTCCTGGCTTCAGATCAGCACAGCTCCGGCTGTTGTTGCCAATTGGGGAGTGAACTATAGGATGGAAGACCTCTCTCTCTCTCTCTCTCTCTCTCTCTCTCTCTCTGCTTCTCCTCTCTCTGTGTAACTCTTTCAAATAAATAAATAATTTTTTTAAAAAAATCCCAGAGACTCATAGCATTTCTCCTATTCCTTTGGTCATAGACAGGTCTACATGCCAAAGATACTAGCAAGTGGACATCTGGAATTTTTCTGCCTCTATCAAGGAAGATAGGTTTGGTAGTAGGGAAAAAGTCGGAGAAATGGCTACTACATACACAAACATCAATGTCTGCCCTACAGGCAACCAACTCCTTATCAGGTCATATTCATTCTCATAGATGGTATTTCAAGTTTTCATGCTAGATTTTATCTTAAAAATGAATAGTTTTTAAATGCATTATTTCTTCCCAATAAATTTGAAAAACTTATTTAAAGAAGCAAAAAGTTTGTTTTAGTATTAACATCAAATTACTTTTGTACCTTAAATATTTTAATGTATTTTCAAACTAAATTAACTCAGTCTTTAGTCACTATACAGAGTATATCTGCTTCAAAATAGAACAAAAACAGCTAAATTCATAAAACACAAATTTAAAAATTAAAAAAGTATCACCTTTTGAGCAAGTTGATATTTTAAATGGCAAATGTCATTAGATTAGTGCTATTATTCACTCGCAAGAAAAATTCTAACTCCACAGCTTAATTTGAAGTACTTTTAAGTTTTGACATGTACCACAAATGTCACATAGCAGCCTGAAAACAGGCAAAAGATTGAAAAAAAAGTAATGGCAATATAATTCAGTAGAAAAATATTATTAATAATTGAAAATAAAGCTCACTGTTAAAAAAGATGATGCATTTTGCTTCTTTTCTGATGTAACTAGTGGAAATTGTGCTTAATAATTTCTGTGATGTCACTTTTTCATATTGGATTGTCGCTCCCCCTCTTCACAGAGGAACGACACTAAACCCTGCCTAGGCTTCATATCCGAGTCACGGCACCATTATGTCGCTCCCCCTCTTCGTGGAGGAACGACACAGGACCCTGCGCTGTTCTTTTGTCTGCTCGGCCCTCCCCGGGTTTGCTGCTGGTTCTTCCCGGGTTGGCTACCGTCCCTTCCACCTCTGTGGAAGGGCAGTTCCCCCTGCCACTTTCCCCACTTCCGCGGGGGAGCGGCACACCGCCGGCCGGCTCTCTTGGGGGCTGCACAGGTGTTCCTCTTAGATGTTCCTGGTGCATGTTGTCTCTCTCCTCCTTTATAGTCCTCTTCCACCAATCCCAACTCTGCTACCCACACACCGAGTACGCTGCTCTCCTGCAATCAGGAGCAGGTCCTACAGTTTATTGGTTGAACTGGAGGCAGCTGTGTAGAAGCTGTTTCCTCCTCTCCCAGCGCCATATTGTGGGAGAGCAGATGCATAGAATAAGTCTTAATTCCAGTAACAGTCTAGTCCGAGTTGCTCCCAGTTGCTCCCCACTTTGGATTGCCTGCCTTAGTTACTGAAAAAGTAGGAGGATACAGTGAAAGAGAATTTGAAGTTGGGCTTCATTTCATTTATATCTCAGTATCTTGATTTATATTTTTTCTATTTCAATTTGTCATCGCAAATCACAATGATAGAAATTCTGAATTAAGTACCACTAGTGAAATGCCATTGCCAGAGAGGCACTAAAAACAGTAAATACTAGGATGATAAAGTTGTGATTTTGCTTTCCTAATAAAATATTTGAGGTGAGAGAAATTGAAGGCTTCTTGTCAAAATGATTCTATAGGTACACTTTGTTTTAATTCATGTTGTTGTTTTCATAGTTATGCCAGATTAAAAAAATTAGAAATCTGGACTCAAAACATCTCTGGTGTCCAGAATAGAACAGAAACCTAAAATGATGAGTAGAACAGAAGGCAGAAGCTAATTTGGCCCTCATCCAAGAAGCGGCATTTGGGCTCCTATTAGAGATCAAAGGTGTTCTGAGTGGGTGAGATATTGATGAGTTGGAAAACCAGAGCTAAAATTCTCTGCTTAAACCTAAGACATTGAAGGTCACTGGAAAATAATGTGTTGTTATACGTAGAAGGAGGTAGACCTGAGGAAATAACACTAAATTTAGGAACTGAAGCAAGTTGCCCTTTTTTGAATAAAGTATTGCCATGGTCTCACTACTCTTGATAGTAGATTATCTGACAAGTCCAATGTGAACCAGGAACCTGGCAAGCTGGATAGATACAACCACAAAACTTATAGCCAAAGGATGGTTAGCAGAGAGTAAGAATGATCAAAGGAAATTAAAAACAGAAGAGGGAAAAAATATACTCTTTGAAATGGGCATTTGGCATAGCAGTTAAGGTGCTGGTTAGGACACCCATGCACCTTTTTGGTGTCCCTGAATTCAAACCACTCACTCATGTTCCTAATTCCAGCTTTCTGCTAATGCAAATCTGGGGAAGTTGCAACAATGGCACAGGTAATCAGTTTCCTGCCACTCACATGGGAGATCTGATTTGTGTTCATAGCTTCCAGCTTTAGCCCTGCCTCAGGTCCTGTTCATTAAGGAGATTTAGAGGGATGAGCCATGGGGTAGGATCTCTCTCTCTCTCTCTCTCTCCCCCCCCTTCTCTTTTTCCCTCTCCTCTATCCCTTGCAAATAAATAGTTTTTTAAAAAGCAAACAACTGAAAAACTTTCTACTCAAAGTAGGTCTGCAGATGTACAATAGCAAAAACAATAACTTATTTTATAATACCTATTACTAAATTATTAAACTTCTCATGATAATCAGTGGAATCTTGTTTTTGTCTTCAGCCTTACCTGTAATTGAAAAATATGTTCTGTTTCCTCCTTGACATGGAAGTATTGAACTCATTAAAAGTACTTAATTATCAGACAGTTAAACAGGACTAATTATCCAATACACATGTTTAAAAATTGAAGCCAAACAGGCTTCTAATCTTTCAGAAGCACTAAGAGCTTTTGCTGTATCCCCAACATTTTTCACAGAACACTTCCCCTGGAAAGCAGTCATCATCATCAATTACCTTTAGCCTTTACCTAAAAAAAAATTCTATACTGTTAAGCATGTGGTTCTGTGACATTTGCTCTAAGTAAGAATTCAAAAATAAGATGAGAAAAAAACACTTTTATCTTAAAAATTGTGTGATTGGGGCTGGCATTGTGGTGGAGCAGGTGAAGTCTCTGCTTGTGACGCTGGCATCCCATATGGGCGCCAGTTCAAGACCCAGCTCCTCCACATCCCATCTAACTCCCTGCTAATGAGCCTGGGAAAGCAGTGGAAGACAGCCCAAGTGCTTAAGCACCTGAATCCACTTGGGAGACCTGGAAGAAGTTCTGGGATCTCAGCTGTGGCCTGGCCTAGCAGCATCGCCATTTGCAGAATGACCAGAAGATGCAAAACTTTCTCTCTCTCTCTCTCTCTCTCTCCAACTCCGAATTTCAAAATAAATAAATAAATCTTTTTAAAAATTTGTAAAAACTATTGATTATAGCATATTATATATTTTTAGTTCTATGTCACAAGATTTACTTCTTCCTAAATTTTAAAGCCAATGCAATTTAAGTAAAAATCCACAGTATTTTTTAACTTTAGCTTTGTATAAAAACTCCAAAATTAAGATGGGAAATAAATGGCTAGTAATATATAGTTCAATTTTGAAGAAATACCAGGTAAGAGGTTTGGCCTACCAGATATTGCTTGTTGGCATAAGGACAAAATAAAATACAAACAGACCAGAATGATGTGGCATGTGATGTGAACTATGAGATCCTCTTTCTTCCAGAAGGATGTGCTACTTCAATGTTGTGTGCCTCTAGTACATCAGGCAGAGAGTAACTGTCCCCACAGCGTAACCTTCCACAATGGCCCACACTTGATGACTATGAAAGGAATAAAAAAGGCCAAGACTCTCCAGGTCACCTTAGGATAATTCTAAGGGCTGGTTATATTCCAAACTCCCTAATAAATACCTTGCATACCCAATTCTACCACAGTGTTGCTCCTAGACCCCCTAAGCTTCAGAATCAAGAACCACACACAACCCACCCAGAATTCTGATAAGTGACAAGGATCATATTGCAAACCAATGGAAAAATAACCTTTTCATTATCAGTGCTGGGACATTGATGGCATGAAAAGTAATAATTATATCTCTTAGTGAAAACGTTGTATAAAAATCCTTCCCTTGACTCATGAACTAAAAATCAAACCTATAAATATGACAAGACTTCATATGCAGAATATTTTTAAAGCTTCAGACCAAACTTCTGTATGGCAAAAGGCACCATAAATAAAGCTAAAAGATCCCAAGTTGAGAGGATAGTTTAATGTACATATAATTGAGAAATCCACATACCTGAAGTTTATAAATAGGTGTTATGAATCATTAAGAAAAAGTAGTAAAATAAACAAACCACTAAAAGCTTTGAAGAGTCAGTTCACAGTGGAAGAAAATCAAATTGCCAATGACCATAAAAAAGATGCTCAGATTCATTAGCAATCAAGAAAAGAAAATTAAAACTAAATAAGATGCAGTTTCTCTCTTACTACTTTGAATTTTTTTTAAAATATGACAACATCTAATATGAGAGCAACTGGATTTTATATACACTTCTAGTGGGGGTGTCATTATTAACCTTTGGAAAATTATTTACTAATAACTTCCCATCAATGTACCCTATTAATACTCTGTCATGTTTTCATTCATGAAGAAGACTCATACTAGACTATTTGATATTTAGAAAGAGAGGGAAAGGATAGAAGGAAGAAAAAGAAAAAAAGAAGAATGGGAAAGAGATAGAGATAGATGAGACAGAAATGGAGATAGATATAGAGATGGAGATAGAATGAGAATGAGAGGGAAGAAGGCATTGAAGGAAGAAAGGAAAGAGTGAAGGAAGAAAGGAAGGCTTGATTAGAAACAATCTATGTGTTAATCAACATGGGCAATGGATAACTATTTTTGGCATGTTCACCAAGAAATACTTTATGGTAATGAACACAGATGATTAATAAGAACAGATATATTATCAAGAAAAAGATCATGAAATAATATGGAGAAAAAATTGTAGAAGGGACTGCACAATATATTAATAATTACATTGTAAATGAATCAGCAAAAATACATATTATTTATGGATAAATATAAAGGTATTTCAATAAGTGCATGGAAAAACAAAATTAAAAATAAACTTATTTTTGCATAAGAATGCTTTGAAATCCATGCATTTTTTTTTTACTTTTTAAAAAATATTTATTTATTGGCCAGCACCACGGCTCACTAGGCTAATCCTCCACCTGCAGCACCAGCACACCGGGTTCTAGTCCAGGTTGGGGCATTGGATTCTATCCCAGTTGCTCCTCTTCCAAGTCCAGCTCTCTGCTGTGGCCCGGGAAGGCAGTGAAGGATGGCCGGAGTACTTGGGCACTGCACCTGCATGGGAGACCAGGAGGAAGCACCTGGCTCCTGGCTTCGGATCAGCGCAGCGCGCCGGCCGTAGCAGCCATTTGGGGGGTGAACCAACGGAAAAAAGACCTTTCTCTCTGTCTCTCTCTCTCTCTCTCTCTCTAACTCTGACTGTCAAAAAAATATATATTTATTGATTGATTTATTTTTTTTTTCAAAAGTCAGAGTTACAGAGAGAGAGGGAGAGACAGAAAGATATTCCATCTGCTGGTTCACTCCCCTGATGGCTGCAATCACTGGGGCTGGGCCAGGCTGAAGCTAGGAGCCAGGAGCTTCATCATGGTCTCCCTCATGGGTAGCAGAGACCCAAACACTTAGACCATTCTCTGCCACTTTTCTCAGGTCATTAATGGGAAGCTGGAGATGAATTAGAGCAGCTGGGACACAAGTGCCCTTGTGGGACCTTAAAAAATTTTTTCACAATATGCATTTTCATAAAATTTTTGGAGAACTCGAATGTGTGTGTGTGTGAGTGAGTGTGTGTGGGGGTGGAGTATATAGACATAAGGTGAATAACACACATTAAGTTCAAGGGGAGGTTACTTCTGGGCAGAAAGAGGAGCTAGCAGGATGAAGGAAAGCTATGGGGTAGCTTCAACTGTATCATAATGATGTATTATTACTCTTAAATCCAAAGTAGATTCCATTTCTTTTCTTCTATGCTAAGAATATTGCTGGAATATGCTTTTTAATCGGAAGCTTATATGTTCAAAAATTAAGCTTTGATAAATCTAGCTAAGGAATAAATGTTATATTATTTCCGAAAGTTTTCTCTTTCTCAAATTCAATAAAATAGGTATAATAGTTATGAGTTAGTTTAAAATTTATTAAAATATTCTTACCTGTTTTGAGGCAAGTTTATTATGCATCATGGGTTATCTTTGACTTAAAATTTGGGGTTTTGGATTTCTGCCAGTCACAAAGCACACCCCCAGAACTCCTCCCATGACACTGAACACTTCATGATCTCCATTCACACACCAGCCTTTCAAATTCTGAGGTAAGATGCAGAATAGAAAATTCTCACGATGACCTCCACATGGCTTGTGGTTCCTCTCTGCTTTGTCTCAAAGTCCTGGTACCAGATACCACAACTCCTACAGACTCATGCCTCTCTGGACTCTGTGTCTGGTCAACAGTGGTTGTGGGTGATGACTCAACCTCCTGTTTCCCTTCTTCCAGCTAAGCCCTGGACTCCAGTGATTGTGTGGGTGACGACCCCCCACCCTTTGTTCTCATATCAACTCATCAGATGGCCGTAATCTCAGGGACACTCAATATCCACCAATCTGACTCTACCAGTCACCATGGGAGCTTCTTCCTGCATTCTGTCCAACCCTGCTCTCTATTATCTCCTACCTCTACAACTCAGTCCAGATGACTGCCTAATGATATGTTTAACCCCAACATTATTGGAATCTCTGGAAGATTTCCTATGTCTAAGCTTTCTCCTATCTCAGCTCTAAATTTTCTCTGGCTCAAACTCTCTTAACGTTCAAAGCTTTCACCAAAAAAGCCAAAACCCCTTTCTTCTACATTAATGGGCCCAGCTCTCACTGTCTTGGCTCACTATACCTCCTTCTCCTGCCCAGGAATTCTGATCTTATCTCAGAACCAGGCCTTGTCCAAAGTCTACTCCCCTTCCTGTTTCAATTTCACCATAAGAATAGCAAGGAGTGATGATTCCATCCTTCATAGATCCCTGTTTACTTCAAAACAAATTAGGTATCCCACCCTTTTGATGGCTCTTTTGTTTTATCAGGAGCAAGCCAGACAGGAAAATCAAGTCTTCTGAATACCAAGCTGACCTGCCAGGTATCCTCAATTCCTAAAGACTCAATTCCCTGGTCCCATTAGTGAACATTTCCTAGATATTTCATCATTAGCAGTGTTCACATTACCCTGAGAGATATCTCTCCCAAACTATGTGAAATAATGATCAAGACTACTGGCCCTTCAAATCAGCAGGCCTACCAGGTTAGCAATATTTTCAGATATATCTCCTTTTCCCTAATTGCCCCTTACTCTGTCACCTATCAGAAAATCTCTCTCTCCAACCATCTACTCTGATGAATGCTCTCCCCCATTAAACTTAATATAATGGCGAATAATCACCAGTGGACTTCTTGTCCCTGGTACATTGGCCCCCAGCCCACAATCACCTTTGGAACCTGTCTGGCGGATGCCTAAATTTTGTTTCAGAGGCAGTACCAAGTGGTTGACTGTTGACCAGGGCATCATTGGCCTAAGGTGTTCTTAGGGTAAAAAGAAACTGTAACTAGACCTTGGGTTTGAAGAAATTTCTCTCTTCAAATCTAGGAAGATCACTGCCTTTAAAAATATTGCTTTGCAACTTGCCAAACTTATTTTGCAATTTGTTTTAACAGGTTTCCAATGATATAGAAATGAGTAATCAGTACACAATGAAACAGCAATGGATAATCAGTACTCATTATAGGCCCTAAGGTAGATTTTGTAATCTTTAGTGTCATTGATTTTATAAAAGGAGTAGAATTCCATATGAATACAATTTTGACCTTAATTCAGATAAAGGTATAATATAATATCAGCATCTTAAGTCATTTAGGTGTAACTACTAAATGTAAATTAAGTAAAGGTAAATGGGATAAATGTGTCTAAATGTAAACTTTGGTACTCTTAGCAACTTATATTCTATAAAAAAACTATTTGGCTTTATTAACAAATACATTTTAATAAACTGTGAAAAATAGTTCAATACTGCCATAAGTAACTAAGGCTGAAATTTGATGTGTTACCTTATTTCGAAAATGTTATCTTAATTTGGAAATTTTTAACAGGTTATTTAAAAATGTAAATCAAGGAAATCAGCAGATGGAAAACGTTAAGTTCTTGGTAAGGAAGGTTAAGAAGGAAAGAGAAACTCATGACTAGAGCATAGGGAGATTACTGATGCCATAGACAGGAGTGTCAATTGGTAAAGTCAACAACAGGAGTCACTGTGCACTTACTCCTCATGTAGGATCTCTATCATTAATGTGCTGTACATCGAGATTTAATGCTATAACGAGTACTCAAACAATATATTTATATTTCACTTTGTGTTTCTATGGGGGTGCAAACTGTTGAAATCCTTACTTAATGCATACTAAACTGATCCTCTGTAAAAAAAAAAAAAAAAAAAAAAAAAAAAAAAAAAAAAAGAAATTATCAATTCCCAACTTGACTCTCACTGGGATTAAACATGACAATAGGTCTGATCTGATTTCATCATCATTTAAAAAAATCATCTATTATTTTTCACTTTATGTTTCTGTGTGGGAGCAAACTGTTGAAATCCATACTTAATGTATACTAAGCTGATCTTCTGTATATTAAGATAATCGAGAATGAATCTTGATGTGAATGGAAGGGGAGAGGGAGTGGGAAAGGGGAGGGTTGTGGGTGGGAGGGACGGTATGGGGGGGAAGCCATTGTAATCCATAAGTCGTACTTTGGAAAATTATATGCATTAAATAAAAGTTTAAAAAAAAAAAAAGAATTTTCATGGGGAAGTAGAATTAAAGACAATATACATTTTCAATAAACTTTTTGGAGATTTCTCATAAAAAAAAAAAAAGAAGGAAAGAGTTTTCTGAATAAAGAAAAGGACATGGTTTGTAAGAATTACTTTATCCTGGTGGCTAGTTTACTCTAGACTGGAATGGAAATGATGGAAAGTTTCCAGTAAGTTGAAGAAGGTATGTGGAAGTCACAGAAGGTTATGAAAGAAATTTTTGGATACAAAAGCTATTGATCTATTTTTCTTTGACATAGAATTAAAATCTGATCCTCAAAGCAATGAGTTAGAGTAATTATTATATTCTCTTAATGTCTCTGCTAGGTTCTAATGTTTAAAAACAACTGAGTTTTAAAGGAGTTATGATTCATTTGAATATATACTCATTCTAAAACATTTCAGTAATCACCTTGTATCAATGATCAAATCTGGTCTATATTACGTCATGATGTTAAGGGATCTTATTTCAACCAGATATTTTAAGCTTTCTTGGCATCTTTGACAGGCATTCACACACAAAAAAAATCAAAATTCCAAAGATATTTATTTGATATTTACAGTTAGGCCCCTGGAATATCAAAGGATATGTCTCTCATCTTGTAGAGACACCAACTAATGAGGCTATTTAGATTATATTACAGGTACTGTCAAGATGGGAAGTGGTGCTAAATTTTAAGTTATGATAATGTAAAATGATACTGATAAAAATATCCAAAAGTTAAAAAGTCTAATGATATTTTCATAACAGGCATGATGGTTATCTTAATGGAAAAGGTCTACAGGCCTAAAAAGGATATCTTATAAAATCCTATAGGTGCTTTTGAAAATATTATGTGGAGTAATCAAGTGCATCTTATTGGCTAATGAGTTTATAATTTTTAAAGTGTGGCTCTTTAAAGTCTTTTGTCATCCACAGGTTTGTATATCAGATTTGCTGCTCATAAAACTAAACATTGTTGGTTCTGTGTTTAGCTGTCCTCCTATAGATTCCAATGGACTTTTTTTGAGCCATTTCTGTTGTATTCAGTACTTTGGGATGGCTCTTTAAACAGATAAAGCCAATAATGCATTACAGGCTCCAACTGAGAGCGAGTATGGTTAATTGAGGCTAACTAAGAGCAGAAAGTAATTTGAATCAGTTGGTAATTTAAAAAAACAGTTAAAGATTTTAAGAGGCTATTACTGAAACTGCTTTATTGTTCTATCTTGTATGTTATATTATATGTATATACATATTATATGACTACATGGGAAAATTTATTAAGAATTCTGTTTCAATTGGCTTATAGATAAAAATTGCTCATAAATTTAAACTGTTAAAATTAACGGAAGATACATTTTGATTCATGTGACCTGAATCTCTAATTCAGATGTTGTAAATTTGTTAGTACAAAGATACTAAAAATGTTTTTTCATGTTTGTGCTTGAGTTTTCTGGTCAAACAAGCTACACTGTGTTATATATTTAAGAAATGTTTCCAAATACATGCTTTCTTAAGATTTATAGAAGGCATTGGACCTTCCAGTAAATGTTTTCATAAGTTGTTATTTAATGGATGAAATTGCTTGCTAAGTTTTTATTTGATGTTGTTATTGTCAGTAAGTGATCTGGGAAGCCAGACTTTCTCACTCATTTCTCTATTCTCTTTAAGATGGGAAACTGGCCGGCGCCACGGCTCACTAGGCTAATCCTCCGCCTAGCGGCGCCAGCACACCGGGTTCTAGTCCCGGTCGGGGCGCCAGATTCTGTCCCGGTTGCCCCTCTTCCACGCCAGCCCTCTGCTGTGGCCAGGGAGTGCAGTGGAGGATGGCCCAGGTGTTTGGGCCCTGCACCCCACGGGAGACCAGGAAAAGCACCTGGCTCCTGGCTCCTGCCATCGGATCAGCGCAGTGTGCCGGCCGCAGCGCGCCGGCCGCGGCAGCCATTGGAGGGTGAACCAACGGCACAAAAGGAAGACCTTTCTCTCTGTCTCTCTCTCTCACTGTCCACTCTGCCTGTCCAAAAATAAAAAAAAAAAAGATGGGAAACTGACTCTATACTGAAGGACTTTCTAGGATGTACAGTTTGATTTTTAGATCTTATAAAAGGGATGGCTAACATTTTCTGTAATAAAAGTGTAGCCAAAATGAGAGCTTAAATTACGATTTTACAGCTAGATTTACTTTGCCATGGGCACAGTAAACAGGCAAAACATCCCTTTCGGACAAAACAAAGAAAGAGAAAGTTTTAAGGTGAGAACATAGCCTTCTTCATAAGCACTGTCTACCTCACAAAAAAACACTATCAGAACATGCCTGTGACTATAGACTTCCACTTTAGGCCACCGAAGATTAGAGATGGGATTGAGCACTCCCTTGACTTGTGTCCTCTGGTCTGCTTTAACAAAAACCAGGAGGAAAAGAAAGCCAGGCTCAGAAACAATGTAAAGATAAGTGGCAGACCTATTAAAGGCTGCTCTACACAGTGATCTGCCCTCAAGGAAACCCAATAGGCCAGTCCACTGCAGTGGCTTTCAATGTGGAAAGCCAGGACTTCAGCAGAAGTCAGCATATGAAGAGCCCTGGCAGCTCTGCCAGCCAAGAGTTGCATCACTGGAAATGGAACTGCCCTGAATTCAAAGGATGACCAGGTCAGAGCCACAGATCTTGTTTGTTCTAAACTGAAAAGACTTTCACTTGGCCCAGCTTCCAAAGAAACCACCGCTGCTGAGGGGACAGCCAATCAGGGTTGATAACATCACAGGCAGAACTGTAAATTTCCTGTTAAAATGCCACCTGCCTTTACCTGGCCAGCTCCCCCTCCCAGACCAGCTAGGTAATGGAAGTGAACAGGGTGCCTTCCCCCAAAGAGGTGCACACCTCCCTTAGGATGTACCCCATGTGAAGAGATAGGTCTGGGCCTTATAACTGACAAGGCATTAAAGTTCACCTGATTATTATCTGGCCCCTTCTGTCACTTTCTATTTGCCTCTCATTCAGAAAATTTATTCATGGCTTAGACAGCACCTTTCTTAGGTCCTCCAATAATGGCTCTGTCCTCTGCTCTAGACCTTGTCTAGCCCACTTGGGTCCTCATTCTTTTGTAATCATAACCTCTACTCTAACATCAATGGCTCTACTCCCACCTGTGTGTACTGATTGGTCCTCTCCCTGACTTAATGTTGTATGATTGTTCAAATTTCTCTACAAAGAAACCCCTCTACCCACAGAAGGTGAGTGGCCTTTCTGCCAGTCTTGGTTGAGATCAGCTTCAAATCATGTCCATCAAACAGTCTTCACAAGGGTACAGAGACCCCTCACCCCCATTTCCTCTCCTCTATGAAATCCTCTTATTACTTGGTTAATGCCATTCTTAGGATCATTGTTGCTACTCTCACCCTATCTTTTATACTACTGTGTCTGTTTAAGTGTTTACAGGAGGTGATAATGGAAGGAACCAAAGCCTTCACCAACCAGGCAGTCAACCAAATGCTGCTACAGGTAAATATTCCACTCCCCACCCAGGCGACAGTGGCTTGAGACATCACCCTATGTCAGCAGGAAGTAGCTCTAAAGACAGATCATCATCCCTTCATCCCTCCTGGAATTTGGGGCCTATGTAATCCCGTAAAACACCTGATTTATGAAAAAAAGGGGGGAATGTCAGTGAAATGGTGCAGTCTTATCTGTGGCACCATCTATGCCTCAGATGCCATCTTAGGCCCTGGCCCCCATCACCATGTTGCACAATAGGATTTGGTCCTAAGCCCCATGACCCAACTACCTGTGTCAGCTCCACCCCCACCTTAATGGGATTTGCTACTCCTACTTCCCTGCCCACCCCCCCAGCAAAGGTTTAATAGAACCTGTTCCAGAACATGTGCTCTCATGATCTCTCTCTCTTATGCTCTCCTCCTCCTTTCTCTTACCCTCTCATCCTCTCTCCCTGGCCCATCAGGCTTCCCCCACCCAACAATAAACATTTCCTCTAAAAAAAAAAACAAACTTAACAAGATATAACGTTGAGTATGTTTATAATTCTTTAATTAATTCCATAACTACATTCAATATTGCAAATATATTTTCACTTGTTGATAAGTTGTTCAATGAATAAGAATCCTTAGGATACATTTTCAAATTATATTTTTTAAATAATATGAAACACTTCTGCTGTTTTGATTACATTCCAGAAAAACATAGCAAACATTTACTCAAGAAAATCTTTTTACTTTATTTATTTTGAACTACATATTCATCCTTTCATTCCATGTAAAAAAAAGAATAGAAATAACATATAATATACTCATTTATAATTATTCTACCACAGCAAATCAAACTGCTTCGGTTTTCCATCCAGCACAGGCTGAATATCCATCATCTGAAATGCTTAAGATAAGAAGAGGAGAGAAAAGAGAGTGCTCTCATCTAGTTCATTCTCCAAATGCCTTCAACAGCTGGGACTGGGCCAGGCCAAAGCTAGGAGCCAGAAAATCAGTCTAGGTCTCCAACATGAGTGGCAGAGACTCAACTACTTGAGCCATCATCACTGCCTTACAGAGTCAGTAGTGGGACCAGGCATTGGACCCAGGAATTCTTATATGGGATGCTCATATCTTAACTGTTAAGCTGAATGCCTGCTCCCAGATATTGTATCTTAATGACTCTACTAAACTATAAAATTTACATTATTAGTAATTCACATACTTAAGTTGATAACTCCTATTATTTATATTCCATTTACATACACATTATACATATTTTGATTATCTATTGCTCTACCACAAACTCCATACTAGTACCATGAAACAAGTTGTTTATTATTATTATTATTATCTCTCACACACCCTCTCTCCCTGTCTCTCTTGGTATCTCAGCGAGGCAACTTTTTCTCTCTTTTTATTCATGCAATGGTTGGGGCTGAAATCTTTGGGAATCTTCTCCACTCACATGTCTGATGCCTGTGCTTCTGACTCAGGTGGATCCTGGAATACGTGGAGCTTCTTGAGGATGTCTCTCCACCTGTATGTAGTCTCTCCACAAGTTCTCCCCATCATGAGGGTTTCAAGAGAGCAACTCAGAGCTGCTAAAACATGTCTCAAGAGTTAGTGGCAGAAGAAATTTGCATCATCTTTTATGACCTCACCTCAAATGTCACTCATTGTTTTTTCTACTGTATTCTCTTTGTCCTAATCCAAGAAATCTTCCACCTTTTGATAAAGCAATAACAAGTTTCTTGAAGAATATGTTGGAATGGAAATTTAGTCAGTCTTAATAGACAGGGTTATCTCTCTATATAAAGAGATTTATTGCAAAGAATTGAATAATACAATAATAGAGACTAAGTCTCAAAATATGCTTTGGCAAGTTAAGATCCAAGATCTGCAGTCAGCAAGCTGGAAGCCTAAGTCAACTGATGGTATAATTTCCAGTATGGATCTAAGACTGGAAAACCAGGAGAGCAGAAGGTATTGTCCTAGTCTCAAAACAGCAGTGTGGGGAACCAAGAAGAGCCAGTGTTTCAGTTTGAGTCCAAAGGCGGAAAAAGACTGCTGCTCCAGTTGAAGTCAGTCAGGCCAAAGGCATTCTCTCTTGCCCAGTCTTTTCTGTTCAATTCAAATCTTCAATAGATTGAATGAGCCCCATCCACATTAGGTAGGGCAATATGACTGACCAGGTCTATCAATTCATAAGTTAATCTTACCAAGAAACACTCTAACAGGTGCACTGAAAAAATTTTTTGACCAAATTTCTGGGCAGTCCATGACCCATCATAGAGTCTGTCTTAAACATAAATCAAATCCACCATAATATCCAAACTACAGATGAAAGAGAATATACATCCAATGTTACAATGTAATCTCTTCTCCATGTGAAAACACTTTGCTAGGAATACAGAGGGACACATCTCTGCACTAGTCCTACCTGTATTCCCATTGCTGATTCTGTTCCTATGTTGTACATTTATCCCCTTTCCTGTTCCATGTCTCAAACACCTGTGTATACTGTTTAATATCCTCCTAGGTCAGTCTGTGGTTTTTCAGTGTTCAGACTTTGAGCACAAATCCTTCATCAGTTATTTTTCTTCAGTGCTCACAAGTCCTGCTCTTCATTTGTGTTGCACAAATATTTGCAGCCCTAGAATTTAGGAGAAGCTTGTTGCTGTTACTAAGTTCTTAAAACTGCCCATAGCAGCTTCCACTTGCCAACAGCTGCTGTTCTGTCCGTTATAATGACTAACAAAATAGGTTTGGAATCCCTTGGTCTTGGCTCCAAACACTGGCTCTACCACTTACAATTTGCATCACTTTGGGAAATAAAATTAATCACATGGAGTTTTAGTTTTCTCACCTAGAAATGGACTAGTTATGGCTTTCTAAATTTGTTGTGACAGTAAAGTAAGGTAATGAAAATTAGACATTTAGCAGTAGTTGGCCCAGAGGAAAATCTCAAGTGCTGTCACAGATTTTTGTTGTTTTGGTGGGTGTTGCTGTTATTATGCCTTTGTTGGACCAGCTCTAGGAGAATGTTTATAAAAGCCACTCTAGCTTTGGCAAGAAGCAAAGGGCTCCTGGCCAGTCTACTCACTAAGCCCCACAGCTTGCCTGACTCCGTGAGATGCCCTGGCATAAGCAAGATCCAGCAAGTAATTCCCTGATCTGCAAGACAGGCCGAAAGCTTACTCTTTAATAATTACTCACATGTTAAGGAAAATAACATTAATTATAACTGAATTTGTGCCTGCCACACTGTTAGGAACTTAATTTGTTAAATTAACCCATCTGAGCTTCAGTTTCCTTATCTCTAAATTTGAGACAGAGTAATACAGAGTGTTTCTGTAAGAATTAAATTGGATAATGAATACAAAAGTACATTACTTGGTTAAATAATTACCATAGATTATGAAATACGATTATGGTACATTATTTTATATTTTTTATATATAGCATATTTTTCACAAGATTTTTTTTCATGCTTTGGCAAAATTAAAAGAAGTAAAAATTCATTTGTCTAGTTTTAATGGGTTTGAGGAAATAATCAAAACAGTAGGTATGTTTTTCAAGGTCAATCTTTTTCTGGGTTATAGAGCTTTATGTACTCATTGAACTCTTCCTTTGCTTTTGCTTTTCTGTATTATTTGAAATATTAAAATAAAAAGATAAAATAGTAAAAGCATTACTGTGTTTTTTTCAATAAATTGATTCTCTTCATACATCCACATATGAGGTAGTTATCCACAAATTTTAAATGAATTTTGCATCAGTTAGTGGAGACCAACAGTTCAAAACATTTTTGTCTCAGGCCTCAATAATTATGGATCAGCTAGTACCCAAATCTTGGTTCCTAATATATTTATCCAAGAAAAGGAAACAGAGTTCCTTGGAGAAGTTCTTGATTCTAGAACTACAGCTATATATATATATATATATATATATATATATACACACACACACAAGAAAGACTGGAACATCCTGTAGTGCCAGAAAATGAGGAGCTTCTCCTCTCTCCCTCTCCAAAACAGTCAACCCATTGTATCTTGGTATAACACAGACATAAGCCAGCTAAAAGATCACCCAAAAGCCAAAGTTAGCTCAATTTGGGCAAGAAAATAAGCAAAGTAGTAAGAAATTACAATCCATCATATAAAATAGATATTTATGGCCCATATTGATCTGAACAAACAATTGAATATACAGATGACAGATAGGTATGTAGGTTGGTAGATACATAGAGGCAAAGTGACAAATCTACCCTGCAAAAAGAATTACATTTATGTTAGATACACCACCTTCAAGGAGGAGGAACCTTCAACAGTGGGCTGCATTTAATGACTTTTAGCCTTAGAAGACATATTAAGAAAATGAGGGGACTGTGAGGGGGAACAACATTACACTGGAGAAACCTGAAGGATACTATCCCAGTCAGAGGATTGAAGTCAACATTACAAATGACAAATCATGCTGTTAGTAGTGATATGATGCGATGAAGGTAGAACTTTGCTTCTTTGCTGTTCATCCCCAGAACATGCAACTTCAATCTAATCAATATAAAAATATTAGACAATGTACGATAGAAAGGCATTCTACAAAAATCATTATCAGTATTCATCAAAACTGTCATGGTCATTAAAAAGCAAGAAAATCTAAGAAAATGTTGATTACTATTCCAAAATATTATGGCATTTCACACTTACATCAGTCTTTAAAAGTATGTCCCCACAATATTAATAACAAGAATGTTGTGTTTTTTAATCTTAATAAATAAAAATATCAGAACCTTTAGTTTTGATACAAATCCTGTTACAAACTATGAAATAGAAATCAAAAGTGTGAATTAGATATAAACTAAGAATCCAATACAATCAAAACATTAATTCTACTTGACAGATGATATTGATGTGTTAAAACAAATAGCAGGCCGGTGCTGTGGCTCACTAGGCTAATCCTCCGCTAGCGGCGCCGGCACACCGGGTTCTAGTCCTGGTTGGGGCACCGGATTCTGTCCCGGTTGCCCCTCTTCCAGGCCAGCTCTCTGCTGTGGCCAGGGAGTGCAGTGGAAGATGGCCCAGGTGCTTGGGCCCTGCACCCCATGGGAGACCAGGAAAAGCACCTGGCTCCTGGCTCCTGCCATCGGATCAGCGCGGTGCGCCAGCCACAGCACACCGGCCACGGCGGCCATTGGAGGGTGAACCAACGGCAAAGGAAGACCTTTCTCTCTGTCTCTCTCTCTCACTGTCCACTCTGCCTGTCAAAAAAAAAAAAAAAAAAAACAAATAGCAGAAGTAGAATAAGCATTAGAGAAATGTAGCCTTAGGTCTACATTTAATCTGTTTCCTTATTTTCACTTTCATTCTACTAACATCTCTTCACATTAGCATGCTTTGCAAAATGACATTAATGACATTGCTGCTTCATGCTAATCATGCTCTACACTTAACTAAAATTCTGCCAGTAAGCCATCCACAAAAGTGATTGTTTCTTGTAGTGCCACATCATCACTATTTAAAGCTCTCACATGATTTCAGGGTTGTCACGTGACTCCTTCAAAATCTGAACTATTACTAACTTGTGTTTCTTGGTTATATACCTTTATTTTCTTATTTACTTGATGTATACTTCCTGATTCTTTTTTTTTTCACTCTTTCTGCAGAATGGAAACTCCAAGTTTACTTCTGTGTCCTTCTCCCACCACCCCTTAATCCTACCCCTAGCTGTGGCTCATCTTGTGAGGGCCACTTGGTCGGGATGGTGAGGCAATGGCACTCCTCCACAAGAAGCACTGGAGACAGTTTTGGTGAACATGTCTGTTTATTAGCAGTTAATCACAAGCTTTTACAGGGCAGGCAAAGGGGAGTAGCTAGTTCAGGGTAGCAACACTAATTCTATAGGATAAAGCTGATACTGGTGCTGCTATGCTTCTCCAATCAGCTTGAAGGTCACATAGCCCACGTAGCCTTCCAGGTGGTCTTATGTGTTTGGGCCACATCCGGGAGCTGCTTACTTAGCTGACAATTACAAGGTCCATCAACAGGAAGTGGGGTGGGGGAAATGTGCTTGGGGTTCCTGCCACCTGCCAGCAGTCAAGTCATATGTGGAGGTCTCAGTGTGGTGAGCCCTCGACTAGGGTTTTTCCTGGGGGATCTGGTGTGCCATGCCCTCTTAATCTCCTCCATGAGCTAGGCAGACAGTCTCCCAGCCAGGCACAGGATCACCCACACCTGGCCAAATAAGTATGTGAATGAAATAATATGAAACTTAATCATTTCTGAAATCAGGTACAGAAACGACTTCATTGTTTATTCATTGCCACTTTTAGAGGTAATGTGCTATATAGGTGATATGGACACAAACAAGGGCCACCTAATGCATAGCTTCATAATATGACAATAATACTGACAACTTCAGTGTCTAAAGCAAATGTTGCTTGACACACAGGGAAAAAGAAATTGATAATACTGCTCCATTTTAAGGTGATGATTTAAACGATTGAGAATTAACTTAATTAGTTTTAGATGAGCATTAAAATGAAAGCCAGAGAAAAATTCTCATAGACAGTATATTTAAGAATTTCCTGAGAGAGGGAGCACACCGATAGTCCAGGAAGGGAAGGTTCAAAGAGGGGTGAGAATTTGTAGTTTCAGGAAAGGGAAGCTCTTCCAAAACTGGGGAGACAGGGTGGACCTGCGAGGAGGACACGGATGCCTGAAGTGCAAGACACCAGCAGAAGTGTGAATGCACCAGCGCTGGAAGCCGAGTTGAGATAGGGTGCTCACCCAGCACCGCTGCAACAGCCGCTGCCGCCGCCCCTTCCCCAACCCACCCTGGGATGGACACTGAGACACGCACAACTGAGTGGGGGAGGAAATAGAAAACGGAACAGAGTGAGTAGCGCCTGTGGAAAGAGTGCGCGATTCAAGGGGACTAATTGAGGGACTAAACCAGCCAGGATCCCCTGCTGCCTCCACCCTCCCCCAAATCAGAGCTGCAGTGGGCGGGAAGCAGCCATCTTGTTTGTTTACATTCGGGCTTAAAGGAGAACTGCCTCTGCCTCCACACTAACCTTTGGAGGCAGAGCCCAAAGGTGGAGTGGAGCGACACAACACTCCTTGTGCAGGGGCAGGCAGTGAGGGAGGGCAGCTCAAAGCCCTGACACCAGTCTACTCAAGTTACCAGAAAAAAAAATTGAATAGCGCCAGTGGGAAGAGGGCAGGATCCAGGGGGACGAACTGAGGGATCAAAAATGCCAGGATCCTTAGGAGCTGCCCAACCCACAATCAGAGCTGCAGCAGGCAGAGTGCAGCCATCCTGTTTGTTTACATTCAGGCATAAAGGAGGCTGGCCTCTTCTCCGAAGGAGGAAGCAGCAGGGGCGGAGTCCAAAGGTGGTCTGGAGCTACTTGACACTCCTCACGCAGGAGGTGCAGTGAGAAAGAGCGGCTGACCAACGAACCCCAGACACAGACACGTAAGGGCGAACATAGGAACAAGGAAACCAACCCCCAAGGGGTGGAGATTGGCATCTCAAAGCCCCGACACAAGTCCACTCAAGTTACAAAAGAAATTATGGGACATGTACTCTATAGAATACTATACAGCAGTCAAAAACAATGAAACTCAGTCATTTGCAACAAGATGGAGGAATTTGGAAAACATAATGCTGAGTGAATTAAGCCAGTCCCAAAGGGACAAATATCATCTGTTCTCCCTGATCAGCGACAACTAACTGAGCACCAAAGGGGAAACTTGTTGAAGTAAAATGGACACTATGAGAAATAGTGACTTGATCAGCTCTTGTCCTGACGGTTGATGTACAATGTAATGCTATATCCATTTTAGTTTTTTTTTTGTTCTAGTACCATTAGTTGAACTCTGTAATTAACAAATAAATAAATAAATAAATAAGTAAAAAATAAATAAACAAGCTCTAGAAGGCAGAGCAGCCTGCTTACACTGGATATTGGTACAGACTTACAGCAGCCTATAGCAGAGGGAAATCAACCTGAAAAACCACCCAGACGGAATGCCAAAAAACAAAACAAAAACCCACAATAAGAATTTAGAAGAACATATAAACTCGCCAATGGAGCAAGCTAAACCAACCATAACAGAGGCTGAAGAAGAAGAAGAATTTGAAACCATGCCAGAAAAAGAATTCCGAAAATTAATAATCAGATTATTTAGAAATAATGAGAAACAGTGTCGAGAGCTGAACGAAAAACAAGCCTAAGGATTAGAGATCCTAAAGAGAAGCCAGAATGAAACACTGGAAATGGAAAACTCAATTGACCATATAAAAAACATCGTGGAATCCCTTGGAAATCGAACAGATGAAATAGAAGACCAAATATCAGAATTCGAAGACAAACTTCCAGAAATAATGCAGTCAGTTCAAACACAGGAAGAAGAAATTAAAAATTTTTTAAAATAAAAAAATATAGTCAGAGACCTACAAGATTCAATCAAATGGTGTAATGTTCAGATAATAGGAGTCCCTGGTGGGGTGGAAAGAGAGAATGGATTGGAAGGTGTTTTCAATGAAATAATATCAGAAAACTTCAAACAAAGGCAGCTGGATAACAACAGGCAAATTCAACAGATAGCCAGGACTCCAAACAGGGTAGACCAGAAGAGAAATTCACCATGACACATTGTGGCAACACTCAGCTCAGTGACACACAAAGAACAAATCCTCAAATGTGCCAGAGAAAAACGACAAATCACATTCAGGGGTAAGTTAATCAGACTTACCCCAGACTTCTCATTGCAAACACTACAGGCAAGGAGACAATGGCTTGATATATTCCAAGTTTTAAAAGACAAACAATGCCAACCTAGAATACTATACCCTGCAAAGCTATCGTTTATTAATGAAGGGGAGATAAAGATCTTCCAAGACAAACAGAAACTGAAAGAATTTGTATCCACGCATCCAACCCTACAACACTTGCTCAAAGACGTGCTGCACACAGAAATACAAAAACAAGAACTTCACTACAAAAAAAAATCGAATGTAGAGTAACCTACAAACAAAGTTCAAAATACATAAACAGCTCATTTCAGGAAACATGAATGGGAAAAGACAGTACTTAACAATAATCACACTGAATGTGAATGGTCTTAATTCTACTACCAAGAGACATAGACTAGCTGATTGGATCAAGAAAGAGAATCCATCTTAAATGCTGCCTTCAGGAGACATACCTTATCAGCAAAGATGCATGAGACTGAAAGTGAAAGGATGGAAAAAGATACTCCAAGCTAACAGAAATCAAAAAAGAGCTGGTGTGGCCATCCTAATATCAGACAAAATAGACTTTAACATAAAAACTATTAAAAGAGACAGAGAAGGGCACCATATAATGATTAAAGGATCTATCCAACAGGAAGACATTACTATTATAAATGTATATGCACCTAATTACAGGGCGCCTGGCTACCTGAAAGAATTACTAAAGGATTTAAAGGGAGATATGGACTCAAATACAATAGCAACAGGGGACTTCAACACCCCACTTTCACCAATGGACAGATCAACCAGACAGAAATTCAACAAGGAAACAACAGGATTTAGAAAAACAGCAGCAAATCAAGCCCAAATCCAGAAGGAGGAAAGAAATACTAAAGATCAGAGAAGAAATAATCAGAATTGAAACCAAAAAAAAAAAAAATACAAAAGATCAACAAAACCAGGAGCTGGTTCTTTGAAAAAATAAACAAAATCGACACACCATTGGCCCAAATAACCAAAAAAAGTAGAGAGAAGACCCAAATCTGTAAAATCAAAGATAGTAATGGAAATGTAACAACAGACACAACAGAAATAAAAAAAATCATCAGAAACCACTACAAAGAGATGTATACTAACAAATTGGGGAACCAGGAAGAAATGGATAGATTCCTGGACAAATACAACCTTCCTAAACTGAGCCGTGAAGATATAGAAAATCTAAACAGACCCATAACCATGGAAGAAATTGAATCAATAATAAACGCACTACTGAAAAAGAAGAGCCCAGGACCGGATGGCTTCACCGCTGAATTTTACCAGACATTTAGAGAACAACTAACCCCAGTTCTTCTCAAATTATTCAAAACGATTGAAAGCGAGGGAATCCTCCCAAATTCTTTCTACAAAGCCAATATCACCTTAATTCCTAAGCCCGGAAAAGACACAACAGAGAAAGAAAACTACAGACCTATCTCCCTGATGAACATAGATGCAAAAATACTCAACAAAATTCTGGCAAACCGAATCCAGCTGCACATCAGAAAGATCATTCACCCGGACCAATCAGGATTTATCCCTGGTAGGCAGGGATGGTTCAATATTCGAAAGTCAATCAATGTAATACATCACATTAATAAATTGAGAAACAAAAATCATATGATTATCTCAACAGATGCAGAGAAAGCATTTGACAAAATACAACATCCTTTCATGATGAAAACCCTAAGCAAATTGGGGTTAGAAGGAACATTCCTCAACACAATTAAGGCAGTCTATGATAAACCAATGGCCAGCATCATATTGAATGGGGAAAAGTTGGAGGCATTTCCATTGAAAACTGGCACCAGACAGAGATGCCCACTCTCACCATTGCTATTCAATATTGTCCTAGAAGGTTTAGCCAGGGCCATCAGGCAAGAAAAAGAAATTAAAGGGATACAAATGGGAAAGGAGGAAGTTAAACTATCCCTATTTGCTGATGACATGATACTATATATAGGGGACCCGATAAACTCTTATAAGAGACTACTGGAACTCTTAGAAGAGTTTGGTAAAGTAGCAGGATACAAAGTCAGCGCTCAGAAATCAACAGCCTTTGTATACACAGATAATGCCAGGGCCGAGGAAGAACTTCTAAGAACAATCCCATTCACGATAGCCACAGAAACAATAAAGTACCTTGGAATAAATTTAACCAAGGATGTCAAAGACCTCTATGATGAAAATTACAAAACACTAAAGAAAGAATTAGAAGACGACACAAAAAAATGGAAAAACCTGCCATGCTCATGGATTGGAAGAATCAATATCATCAAAATGTCCATTCTCCCAAAAGCAATTTACAAGTTCAATGCAATACCAATCAAAATACCAAAGTCATTCTTCAAAGACCTAGAAAAAATGATGCTGAAATTCATATGGAGAAACAGGAGACTGAAAATAGTTAAAGCAATCCTTTACAATAAAAACAAGGCTGGAGGCATCACAATTCCAGACTTCAAGACATACTACAGGGCAGTTATAACCAAAACAGCCTGGTACTGGTACAAAAACAGATGGATAGACCAATGGAACAGAATAGAAACACTGGAGATCAATCCAAACATCTATAACCAACTCATATTCGACAAAGGACCTAAAACCAACCCCTGGAACAAGGACAGCCTCTTCAACAAATGGTGCTGGGAAAACTGGATGTCCACATGTCGAACTATGAAACAAGACCCCTACCTTATACCTTATACAAAAATCCACTCAACATGGATCAAAGAACTAGAGATGCGCCACAACACCATGAAACTAATTGAGAGCATAGGGGAAACCCTTCAAGATATCGGAAAAGGCGAAGAATTCCTGGAGAAGACCCCAGAGGCACGGGTAATCAAAGATAAAATAAACAAATGGGATTACCTCAAATTGAAGAGTTTCTTTACAGCAAAGGAAACAGTCAGGAAAGTGAAGAGGCAACCAACAGAATGGGAGACGTTATTCGCAAATTACACAACAGATAAAGGATTAACAACTAGAATCTATAAAATGATCAAAAAACACCACAGAATCAAAACAAACAACCCAATAAAAAAATGGGCCAAGGACCTTAACAGACATTTTTCAAAAGAGGAAATCCAAATGGCCAACAGACACATGAAAAAATGCTTAGGATCCCTAGCCGTCAGGGAAATGCAGATCAAAACCACAATGAGGTTTCACCTCACTCCAGTTAGATTGGCTTACATACAGAAATCAACCAACAACAGATGCTGGCGAGGATGTGGGGAAAAGGGGACACTAATCCACTGTTGGTGGGAATGCAAACTGGTAAAGCCACTATGGAAGACAGTTTGGAGAGTCCTCAGAAACCTGAATATAGCACTACCACAGGACCCAGCCATCCCACTCCTTGGAATATACCCAAATGGAATTAAACGGGAGAAAATAAGAGCCATTTGCACCTCAATATTTGTTGCAGCTCAATTCACAATAGCTAAGACATGGAATCAACCTAAATGTCCATCAACAGATGACTGGATAAAGAAACTATGGGATATGTACTCTATGGAACACTATACAGCAGTAAAAAAAAAACAATGAAATCCGGGCATTTACAACAAAATGGAGGAAGCTGGAAAACATCATGCTGAGTGAAATAAGCCAGTCCAAAAGGGACAAATATCATATGTTCTCCCTGATTGATGGCAACTAAACGAGCATCTAAAATGATACCCATTGAAGTGAAATGGACACTATGAGAGACAATGACATGATCAGCCCTTGTCTAGACTGTTAAGGAACAACTTACTATTTTATTCCTTTTAGTATTTTTGTTGTTGTTGTTGCTCTGTTTGTTCTACATAAGACCACTGGTTGAACTCTGTAATCAATGCACAATCATTCTTAGGTGTTTAAAATTAACAGAAAAGTGATCTCTGTTAAACATAGGAATGGGAATAAGAGAGGGAGGAGATATATAGGTCGGCACATGCTCACTCGGACTTACCTCCAAAGGTAGAACTAGAAATGTGCCAGGGGATTTCAGCTCAGTCTTACCAAGGAGGCGGGTACCAATGCCAGTGCACTTGGTAAAGTGATAAGTATAAATATACAACCGATCAAAAAGATAGGGTAAGTGTTGAAGAGATTTCACAAATAAGACCAGTGTAAGCAAATAATGAAGGATAGAATTAAAAGGGAGAGAATGATCCTGCGGGGGAAGCAAGACACACAGCAGACTCATAGAATGGCAAATGCCCAAAACAGCACTCCTGCCTCAGAATCAACCCTTGGGATATTCAGATCTGGCTAAAAGGTTCATGAGAGTCTCACAGGCATGGGAAGCCATGACACAGTGGCAAAAAACAATCTAAATGAAAGATCCTGGTGAACAAGACCCCAGCGGAAGGAGCAGGCCATCAAGGAGGGAGGCGCCTTTCTCTGAAGGGAGGAAGGAACCTCCACTGTGATATGGCCTTGACTAAACAAGTTCAGAGATGGTGAACTCAGGGGGCTTCCATAGCCTAGACAGCTCACAGCAAGAGTCTCGGGTGATTGCTGATGTCATAAATAAGAGTGCCAATTGTTAAATCAACAACGGGAGTCACTGGGTACAGGCTCCCCACGTAGGATCTCTGTCCTTAATGTGTTTTACTATGAAACTTGAAAACAACACTACTAGTCGAACTATGCCCTATACCTTGTGCGGTTGTGTGAGTGCAGCCTGTTGAAATCCTTGCTTAGTGTATACTAAGTTGATCTTCTATATATGAAGGTGATTAAATATGAAACTCGATGAAGGGCGGGAT
Organism: Oryctolagus cuniculus; assembly: GCF_964237555.1. Lineage (NCBI taxonomy): Eukaryota > Metazoa > Chordata > Mammalia > Lagomorpha > Leporidae > Oryctolagus > Oryctolagus cuniculus. The sequence continues at coordinate 58,917,078 of NC_091436.1, forward strand.
GGGAGAGGGAGTGGGAGAGGGGAGGGCTGCAGGAGGGAGGGAGGTTGGGGGGGGAGCCATAACAATACAAAAGCTGCACTTTGTAAATTCACATTTATTAAATAAAAAATAAAAAATAAGAATTTCCTGGCAGATCTTTAGGAGATATTAGTATATAATGTATATGCATAATGTCCTTTGGTCTTTGTTGGAAAAACTTTTTTTTCCTACAGATAATGTGTAGGGCTGCATATTCAGAAGCAGATGCATTGGGTCTATGGACTGAATTCTGGGATTAAAATAAGCCCCAAAATTATAGATGGTACAACTCTGATAGACAAAAGGGACAATGATTTCAATTTGAGAGTTCATAGTTTCACATGTAAGCCCAGGGTCAGTTCAACCCAACATACCTGCTACTGGGAATCAAAATCTTAAAGGAATATTTTTAGATCTAAGGATTAAAGGTAAGGCTTCTTGACAATGTCTTTCTCTTTCCTTTCATATCTGTGACAATTTGTTTTCTTAACCTGAAAATGTGTTTGGGATTGATAAACCCTGAAGTCTAGCCTTTTCTGTAGAGCTGATACCAAGCTCTGAATGTATTTATAAATTCTAAAGATGGCCAATTTTCCAATTCTAGTTTATTTTACTACTCACAACATAGCTTATGGGTCAGAAAGCTAAAAACTGCTTATTTTGTATTCACTTATTTGGGTGGTTACAGAGAGTATATTTCTTATATGTTTTACAAATTAAGAAAAGTTACCATAGCTTTTTTAATAGTCCTAAATAGATCTTTAAAAACAGTTAGTCTTCTGAAAGCTTACAATACTTTTATGTTTAACCAATGTAGACTGTTGAATTTACGTTTTAATTCATTTTAATAAAGTTGTTTAAAAGTTCCTATATATACTGAAAAAAGTGAATGACCTTACTAAAACCTTTTAAAAATGTCTTTTCTGAATCCAATAAGCAGGCTCTTATTTATAAAATATTCTAGCATCAATTTTATGGTGCTTTAATTAAATATAAATCTACCCCTATTATCAACAAACTAAATAAAACTATAAGCTATCCAGTGACTATTAGTTAAGGAATATGTATTTCAAATTACTGTTTGCCCTTTGGTACAGACATATTCAACTGTAATTTTGCCTTTTCTTCTTCAAATGTCTCTAGGAAAATAGTATCCATGTCAAAAATTAGACTACATGATTCAAAATGAATATTTGCATATCTTAAGTTTATGAAGGAAAGTCCTAGAGTATACTGACATGCAACAATTTCTAAGACATTTTAATATCTTAAAATTAGTACAATAAAATAAGTTCATGGCATGTTTATTACTGTTCTCAATGTACAGGAACTTCAAAAAGTTCATGAAAAATTAAATTAAAATATAACTTCCTTCTTTAAAAGTGTATTTACTTATCTGAAAGGCAAAATAACAGAGACAGAGATCTTTCTCCAGTGGTTCACTCCTCAAATGTCCACAACAGCCAGCATTGGGTCAAGTCAGAACCAAAAGCCCAGAACTCCATCAGGGTGTCCCACATGGGCGTTGGTTCCCAAGTACCTTAGCCATCATATGCTTCCTTCCAAGGTTCACATTAGCAGGACATTGGATATGAAGCAGGGGCAGGACTCAATCCCAAGCACCAGATAAAGAATAAAGGCATTCCAAATGGAAACCTAACTCTCTGCACCACAATGTTTGTCCCAATAATTTTATTTTGGAACAAAAAAATGTTTGAAATCCACGGAGAGATTTTCCATAACATACATTTTCTAGGAACTGTTGAGAGACCCTTTACATATGTTGTAGGTTCTCATTCTATTTTAAAGCACAAACTGGTAAATTAATGAATGATGATGACAAGAAAAAGGAGAAAATACCAAGACCTAGGAAATACCTGACCTCCAGGAGTTATCTCTGGAGTGCTAAGATGCAAATTTAATTAATCTGAAGGGCAAACTAGTGCCCCGTGAGCAACCCACTGTAAATGATGCGTGGGAAAGAAAACACAGATGTCCAGTCTGGCTCCTCAGAAACTTCCAACCTGCACCTGCACCTGCACCTGCACATCTGCAACCCTGAATCAATCCTTTACAGATCAACCACAGTGCTCTGAGAACAAGGTAGAAGTGATAACAGTGGCTGATTGAAGAGGAGAAAGTAAATGCAGGGAAAGTAGAGGAGAAAAACATGTTTGGAAAACATCAACATGCTCCGTTGCCTTCCAGCCATCCCTAACTCTGGCCACTGGGGAGTCCAGGGAGTGGGAAAGGGTGACAGAGAGTGAGGTTGGAGCATTATTTTCCTTGGTGCCTTCCCTGCAAGGTCTCCTACAGCTGTCAGCATCCCTTGACCAATGCTCCCTCCTGTTCTCAAGACAATCTCCACACAATGCTCCCTTTCCCAATGTTCCTGGAGCCTGACTGTGGTTCTTCCTCAACTAAGTTTACAAATGGAAACTTTGTTTAAAAAAATAATAAAATTAAAAAAAAACTTTCCTCAAATTATCCTATTCCAAGTGGACCTTTGTTTCTCTGTTGGCACCAGATTCACAGAGCCACACGTGCTTTGTTCTGACTCTAGCCTTTTGTTTCAACCTGCACACTTCTGTTTCCTCTCTGTCCTCCATCTAACTTCTAAGAGAAGACCCACAAAGTCCTTATGTATCCATCCCACTGAGAGTCTCAAAATAGGAGCTGACACATGGCTCATCAATTACTAACATGAATTACAGTGAGGTCAGAAAGCTTAGGATTCAACAATATCTGGGTTGAGAAACTAAAACATCCGATGAGAAAGTCCATTTTATTTTCAAAAATACAGTGTTTTTAATTGACATGAAATCTGTCTCTTAGTAGGATATATATATTGTTTTTTGACCTAATCCTTGGGGACTACAGAGAATACACATACTGACTTCTTATACCCTCTTAATTATAGAGACATAATCACATTTATTGAAGGTCTACCAAGTGCCATAAACTGAGCAGGCGCTTGCTCCCCATTTACCGTGGATCCTGGGAGCACTGTTGAGGAAATATTCATTAGGTGGCAAATGAGTATCAGGTCAAAGATCTGGAAGCAATTTTTTCTCTTCCTTTAAAATTTTTTTCTTCCCTTCCTAAAGTCAGACTATTTCCATCCAAATATCTGAAAATCATTATCATACTTTCCACCTTTTCTTTTTCTTTGAGTTAAAAGCATACAGTTGCTTAATCATTCAGTGTATTGTAGAGCTTTTTTATTGCTTCCTTATTTGGCCACTAAATGCTCGAGATGATTGTTTACAAATAATAGTAAAAATAATAACCATTCTGATTTTTGGTTTGGAACCACTCATTTGTCTGACTTGCACACCTGTTTTTTAAACACACATCAACACATTTAACTCATGCATTAATTAAAACTTCTAATTATTTTCTATATGTATTTTAAATTATATTTTTTGCAGTTGGCTTTTGAATCTGAATGCCAAAGACTGTGATATTTGTCCTGTTAATGCTTCCCTTGTCATCCTATAACCTGAAGTGCTAACCTCTTGAGACCTCTCTACATTCTTGAATCTATATACATGTTAATTTCACAAAGCCAACCAGTTTTCTTGCCATCTGGAGATATGATAAAATTCAAAAAATACCAGTGTAACCCTAGAAGTTCAAAAGAAATGCAGCATAGAAGATCATTTCCTTAAAATGATTACTACAAATATCTCCCTTTCCTCAAAATGTTATACTCAAAGCAAATACTTACAACCTCACTCCATATCCCTTAAAAATTCTCTTCTGGCCCATGGAACTCTCTGATTCACTTAATGCAATATCTCCTCTTCTCCCATCACTCTCCACAAAGTTTGAAACCCACTGAAATCCCTCCGAAGTCTATCACTTACTGTATGATTTTGGTTTATTCCACTCCAACTGCTTTCATCATGATACTATTTCCCTGGAATTCTGAGGGATTAATTCACTACCCACCAAGCATCACTCCAAATACTATGATGATTATGACCAGCCTTAGCTTATATATGCTTATATGCATATATATGATAATATATATGCTTATATATGAAGAACTTTGTTTTGTCAAAGTCAGAGATAAAAATCTTGGTCCAGTTATTTAAATTCTGTCACTCCAAAAAAGTTTAAGCATTTAGCCTTACAATATCTATCCATTTGTTATAAGCATCTAAAATAAGTCAAGCCTCTACAAAGGAGCAATTAGAGTGTATGTAATTATAGTCTGTGAATGTTACATGTGGTGCAAAGCATTCTGCCAGCAAGAGCAAACAAGCGAATGATTCTGAATACTATAATTTCCAATATCTGCCAAAAGAAAACACACCGATTCTTTAGGAGAAATAAGCATTTCCTCACACTGTGAGGCTTAATATAATGTATTGTTTGTGACAGCAAAATGGATTTTCAACTTCTTAAAAAGAGGAATTATTTTTAGCATTCTCTCTACTGTGTTTAAAGTGAGAGCATCTTGGTGATATGTGCTTTTTGGCTTTGCTGTGCCCCCACAGGAAGAGAAGAATCAAATACAGTTAGAGGTAACCCTTCAAAGAACATCAGGCACATGATTTTTTTTACCATGTGTGCTGCACACATGAGAAGTGGTAGTTATGGTTTACAGATCTGGAAGTTATGAAAAAAGGGAGCATGCTAAGTAGATCTTTAAGATACTCTGGAGAAGCCAAATTGATAGGAGAAAAATATCAGAGAAATAGGAAAAGAAAGGGAGGGAGTAAGTTATGAGAGCACAAGGATAGAGTGATCACAGAAGGAAAAACAGATGATGTCAAGTTTGTTGAAGAGGAGAAGCTACACAGGGCAGAGGCAAGTTAAACTGTAAAGACTCAAACAATATGCACAGTCACCATCCATTCATTTGTGGGTAGCTCCTGTTTAAAGAGTTAATTTGACCCAGTTACCATGGTACTCGACTTTGTCCATCTTCCCACACCAAGCTGAAATTCTTTTCTTCCTAAAAGCTATGATGTTGGACTAAACAACACATCCTTGTAGGGTACTCATTGGATTTTAATGAGCATCTGGGCAGACCCTGGGAGAGAGCTGTGTTCTCACAGCGCAAGGGCAGGCTCGATGCTTTCAGCTGTTGGCACAGTTCACAGTAGATAGTGTTCTCAGGAGAAAGAGTGTTAGTAAACCTTCATTTGTGTGTGAGTGAGTGTGTGTGTGTGTGTGTGTGTGTGTGTGGTTGAAGAGAATTGGCCGCAAAAGAGAAGTTCAATTCTCTTGTTTCTGAAAGCAGTAAAGAAGTTTCCAAATGACTTACTTTAATGCATTTGGTACTATGTCCACAAAGATTGCTTAAGCATTGCAAAAGACATGCTTTAAAAATTCACTATGATATGTCATTGAAACTAATCTATTTAATATTTTCTGAGGAAGAGTTTATCAATGAATGTCACCACAGCCCACATCAGTGAATAATACAATACTCCTAAGAAATCCTGGGAGAAGAGATGAGGAATGGAAAGCTTAAATGGGAGTTGAAGTAATCTGCAATAGAAGAACTTTCTAGAACAATTCTTCAAGAACTCAAGCAGGAGCTGTGGAGATGCTGGCTCTACTGTGCTTGCCTAGGAAGAGAAGAATCAAATATAGCTAGGGGTAACCCTTCAATTCCCTGCAATGGTCCTAGATCCAAGGCTAAACCTAGACAGCTTGGAACTCAATTCAGTTCTCCCATGTGGGTGGGAAGAACCCAACAAGTTAAGCCATCACATCAGCCTCCCAGGGTCTACATCAACAAGCAGCAGGAGTCAGGAGCGTAGCTGGATGTAGAACCACTATCCAAATGTTCACCCATTCTAGTAAATCTTTGAGTGGAAGTTACAGTAGACGTTAAGTCCTACTATCAAGATCTAGAAGAGAATATGTTTTGGTGACACATAAGACTTAGTACAAGAATGGCAGAATCAAGTTTTTCCCACGATGCCTGGGCAAAGCTTTACAGTGGAGGTAAAAATTGAGCTGGATTTTGAAGGGTGAGCAATGTTTTCCTTTAAAAAAAGTGAGTAAGTTAAGAAGGTAAAGGTATTCTAGGTGAAGGGAACAGTATAGGTGAAATTATAGAATCAAACTAAACATGAACTCCAGATGGGAGCTCTCTGTGTCAACACACACAAACACACACATACACACAATGTATCAGATCATGAACTATTTTAGGCCTATTACCCACTGCACCCTCATTCTCAGTGCAGTGCCTAATACTGCTGAATGAATGGAGTAAAACAAACCAGAACAAAGCAGGGCAAGGCAAATAAAGCTGAAGAGACTTGGACAAAAAGGGAAGGAAGAACAAATAGGGCAGGCTAACAATGAAAGACTTTCAGATACCAAAAACTGGCAGAGGTTTGTTACCCATAGAGAACCACAGTGGGTCCAAAAACAAACAACCGAACAAAAAAAGACTGAAAATAGAAGGATTATGTTAAAGGAAAGTCTATACCATAAGCAAAATGAAGAACAATAACTATAGCAAAATTTTCTGAATGCCTAGAAACAGAGAGGCACTGGGCTATGACAAGATAGAATCGAAAATGTCAGAAGATCTTCCAGAGAGCCATATTGGCGACCCAGCTAGTTAGGTCCTAAACTGTTGCCTTTCTCCAGGAGCTCGATTGATGGAGACCTTAGCAGAGGTATTACGATGGCTAGAGCAGTTAAACTAGACCTTTAAAGGAAATTGAGACCTATATTATATAATAATGCTGTTACTTCAATACAAGATGAGATATATGTAAAACTTTTATTCAGAGCCTATGCTACTGTAAGTTAGGAATTAGAGTGGCGCCAGTGCCGTGGCTCAATAGGCTAATCCTCCACCTGCACACCGGGTTCTAGTCCCAGCAGGAGTGCCAGATTCTGTCCCAGTTGCCCCTCTTCCAGTCCAGCTCTCTGCTGTGGCCCAGGAGTGCAGTGGAGGATGGCCCAAGTGCTTGGGCCCTGCACCGCATTGGAGACCAGAAGAAGCACCTGGCTCCTGGCTCCTGCCATCGGATCAGTGCAGTGCACTGGCCATAGCGCGCTGGCCGCAGCGGCCATTGGAGGGTGAACCAATGGTAAAGGAAGATCTTTCTCTCTCTCTCTCTCTCTCTCTCTCTCACTGTCCACTCTGCCTGTCAAAAAATAAAAATAAAAAAAAAGAATTAGAGTGGCCAATGAGAGGGTTGTATAGTTCATAGTTATTGTCCTGCACATGGATGTCTGGCCAGCTCTGAGAATCTGGCTTTGTACATGTTGCCAATAGCTCAAGCAATGCTTCACATGGAGTCTTCCTTCTCTAAATTACTGTGACAAAGTATTGTTATCTCATATGTGGCTTGGTTCTATGCCAGAATTTTCATTTCTTTAGGAAAGGGACTATGGATGTTCTTCTGGAATCAGACTTGGCATGAAACGGATAAACTTCACTCAGAAACTGGTTGGTTCATTGACCCTCAATGCCTAGATTTCAGTGCTTTGATATACTTCTTTCCCATACTGTTTAGCCTCCTTCCCTGATATTTCCATTCTCCGATTTGGTGGTGCTAAGATGGGACAGGAGGGTCCTAAAATTTTATGCCTGCAGTATATTTCTAATTTTTTCCTGAGCTGTCTATCCTACTGCCAATTTTGTGGTGCTCCAATTTTTTCCTCAGAAACTTCCCTCTGCAGCTTCCAGTCTGCTTCAGTCCTGAGTGACATCCTTAAAGCTGCCACATATGAGGTCACTGGTCATTCTTCCCCTTCATTGCTCTGTGTTACATGGATGTTTTCTTCATAGTTGGCATTGCATGATTATTTTGTTAATTGGTATCCTCTTGAGACTGTAAAAGAAAGGGCATTTGCCATATCCATTTTCTTTTCTAAAAATTAATTTGAAAGGCAAAGAGATGGAGAGAGAGAGAGAGAGAAACTTTCCCTATGTACTAGTTCACTCCTCAAATGTCACCACCAGTTGAGCTTAGCAGGCCAAATCCAAGAGCCTGGAGCTCTATCTGAGCCTCCCACGTGGATGTTGGGGACACATACATTTGAATCATCACTTGCTGCCTCCCAAGGTGTGCCTTGCCAGGAAGCTGGAATCTGGAATATTGATGGGACTCAAATACAGGCACTCTGGTATGAGACTTGGGAGTCTTAATCCCTGAGCCTGATGCCCATCCTGGCATATTAATTTTCTTAATTTGATTAGAACAAATTTCTTTTTTTTTTTTTTTAAACTTTTATTTAATGCATATAAATTTCCAAAGTACGACTTATGGATTACAATGGCTTTCCCCCCATACCGTCCCTCCCACCCACAACCCTCCCCTTTCCCACTCCCTCTCCCCTTCCATTCACATCAAGATTCATTTTCGATTATCTTAATATACAGAAGATCAGCTTAGTATACATTAAGTATGGATTTCAACAGTTTGCTCCCACACAGAAACATAAAGTGAAAAATAATAGATGATTTTTTTAAATGATGATGAAATCAGAGCAGACCTATTGTCATGTTTAATCCCAGTGAGAGTCAAGTTGGGAATTGATAATTTCTTTTTTTTTTTTTTTTTTTTTTTTTTTTTTTACAGAGGATCAGTTTAGTATGCATTAAGTAAGGATTTCAACAGTTTGCACCCCCATAGAAACACAAAGTGAAATATATTGTTTGAGTACACGTTATAGCATTAAATCTCAATGTACAACACATTAAGGACAGAGATCCTACATGAGGAGTAAGTGCACAGTGACTCCTGTTGTTGACTTTACCAATTGACACTCCTGTCTATGGCATCAGTAATCTCCCTATGCTCCAGTCATGAGTTTCCAAGGCTATGGAAGCCCTCTGAGTTCTCCAACTCTTATCTTGTTTAGACAAGGTCATAGTCAAAGTGGAGGTTCTCTCCTCCCTTCAGAGAAAGGTACCTCCTTCTTTGATGGCCTGTTCTTTCCACTGGGATCTCACTCGCAGAGATCTTTTGCCAGAGTGTCTTGGCTTTCCATGCCTGAAATACTCTCATGAGCTTTTCAGCCAGCTCCGAATGCCTTTAGGGCTGATTCTGAGGCCAGAGTGCTATTTAGGACATCTGCCATTCTATGAGTCTGCTGAGTATCTCACTTCCCATGTTGGATCACTCTCCCCTTTATTTACTCCATCAGTTAGCGTTAGCAGGTACTAGACTTGTCTATGTGCTCCCTTTGACTCCCAGTCCCTTCACCATGACCAACTGTGAACTGAAACTGATCACCTGGAACAGTGAGATGGCATTGGTACATGCCACCTCGATGGGATTGAATTGGAATCCCCTGGTATGCTTCCAACTCCACCACTTGGGGCAAGTCAGCCTGAGCATGTCCCAAATTATACATCTCTTCCCTCTCCCATTCCCACCACCATGTTCAACAGGGATCACATTTCAGTTAATTTTCAACACTTAAGAATAACTGTGCATCAATTACAGATCTAAACCAGTCATATTAAGTAGAACAGATAAAAAAACTACTAAGAGGGATAATGTATTTAGTTGTTCATTAACAGTCAGGGCTATGCTGATCAAGCCACCATTTCCCATAGTGTCCACCTCACTCCAACAGGTTTCCCTCTTGGTGTTCAGTCAGTCGTCACCGATCAGGGAGAACATATGGTATTTGTCCCTTTGGGACTGGCTTAATTCACTCAGCATGATGTGTTCCAGATTCCTCCATTTTGTTGCAAATGACTGGATTTCGTTGTTTCTTACTGCGGTATAGTATTCTAAAGAGTACATATCCCATAATTTCTTTATCCAGTCTATCGTTGATGGGCATTTAGGTTGGTTCCAGGTCTTAGCTATTGTGAATTGAGCTGCAATAAACATTAGGGTGCAGACCTCTTTTTTGTTTGCCAATTTAAATTCCTTTGGGTAAATTCCAAGGAGTGCGATGGCTGGGTCGAATGGTAGGGTTATCTTCAGGCTTCTGAGGAATCTCCAGACTGACTTCCATAGTGGCTTGACCAGTTTGCATTCCCACCAACAGTGGGTTAGTGTCCCTTTTTCCCCACATCCTCGCCAGCATCTGTTGTTGGTAGATTTCTGCATGTGAGCCATTCTAACCGGGGTGAGGTGAAACCTCATTGTGGTTTTGATTTGCATTTCCCTGATTGCCAATGACCTTGAACATTTTTTCATGTGCCTGTTGGCCATTTGGATTTCCTCTTTTGAAAAATGTCTATTGAGGTCCTTGGCCCATCTCTTAAGTGGGTTGTTGGTTTTGTTTTTGTGGAGTTTCTTGATCTCTTTGTAGATTCTGGTTATTAACCCTTTGTCTGTTGCATAGTTTGCAAATATTTTTTCCCATTCTGTCGGTTGTCTTTTCACTCTCCTGACTGTTTCTTTTGCAGTACAGAAACTTCTCAATTTGATGCAATCCCAATAGTTGATTTTGGCTTTGACTGCCTGTGCCTCCCGGGTCTTTTCCAGAAATTCTTTGCCTGTGCCAATATCTTGAAGGGTTTCTCCAATGTTCTCTAGTAACTTGATGGTGTCAGGTCGTAGATTTAGGTCTTTAATCCATGTGGAGTGGATTTTTGTGTAAGGTGTAAGGTAGGGGTCTTGCTTCATGATTCTGCACGTGGAAATCCAATTTTCCCAGCACCATTTATTGAATAGACTGTCCTTGCTCCAGGAATTAGTTTTAGATCCTTGATCAAATATAAGTTGGCTGTAGATGTTTGGGTTGATTTCTGGTGTTTCAATTCTGTTCCATTGGTCTATCCATCTGTTTCTGTACCAGTACCATGTTGTTTTAATTACAACTGCCCTGTAGTATGTCCTGAAATCTGGTATTGTGATGCCTCCGGCTTTGTTTTTTTTGTACAAGATTGCTTTAGCTATTCGAGGTCTCTTGTGCCTCCATATAAATTTCAGCACCATTTTTTCCAGATCTGAGAAGAAGGTCTTCGGTATCTTGATTGGTATTGCATTGAATCTGTAAATTGCTTTTGGGAGAATGGACATTTTGATGATATTGATTCTTCCAATCCATGAGCATGGAAGATTTTTCCATTTCTTGGTATCCTCTTCTATTTCTTTCTTTAAGGTTTTGTAATTTTCATCGTAGAGATCTTTAACGTCTTTGGTTAAGTTTATTCCAAGGTATTTGATTGTTTTTGTAGCTATTGTGAATGGGATTGATCTTAGAAGTTCTTCCTCAGCCATGGCATTGTCTGTGTATACAAAGGCTGTTGATTTTTGTGCATTGATTTTATACCCTGCTACTTTGCCAAACTCTTCTATGAGTTCCAATAGTCTCTTAGTAGAGTTCTTTGGGTCCCCTAAATATAGAATCATGTCATCTGCAAAGAGGGATAGTTTGAGTTCTTCCTTCCCAATTTGTATCCCTTTAATTTCTTTTTCTTGCCTAATAGCTCTGGCTAGAACCTCCAGAACTATATTGAATAGCAGTGGTGAGAGTGGGCATCCCTGTCTGGTTCCAGATCTCAGGGGGAATGCTTCCAACTTTTCCCCATTCAATAGGATGTTGGCTGTGGGTTTTTCATAGATTGCTTTGATTGTATTGAGGAATGTTCCTTCCAAACCCAGTTTGCTTAGAGTTTTCATCATGAACGGGTGTTGTATTTTATCAAATGCTTTCTCGGCATCTATTGAGAGAATCATATGGTTTTTCTTCTGCAGTCTGTTAATGTGGTGTATCACATTGATTGTCTTGCGCACATTAAACCATCCCTGCATACCAGGGATAAATCCCACTTGGTCTGGGTGGATGATCTTTCTGATGTGTTGTTGCATTCTATTGGCGAGAATTTTATTGAGGATTTTTGCATCTATGTTCATCAGGGATATTGGTCTGTAATTCTCTTTCAGTGCTGCATCTTTTTCCGGCTTAGGAATTAAGGTGATGCTGGCTTCATAGAAAGAATTTGGGAGGACTCCCTCTTCTTCGATTGTAGAACAAATTTCTGATGTCACATTTGAATGGCATGCTGGCTATGCTTAGGATTCTAGAACAAAAATGTTTTTTCTTTACTCATTAAAACATCATTCCATTGGATTTTACTACCCTATGATGTAGGCCATTTTAATTATGTCATTCCTTTATGATTTCCCCTTTAAAAATTTTCAGCTATTTTATTTTATCCTTGGTATTCTGAAATTTCACACCAACAAGTCATGGTATGAATATTTCTCTGTGCATCATAATTATACCTCTTTGCACTCTGAAATTTTCACTGGTTCCTTTTCTCAATTTTCTTTATTCTTCTTTTATTTTACTCATACCTATGATACATTGGATCCTGGACTGAGTTTTTATACTTTTTTATTTTCTTTTATATTATACTTTATGCTCATTGGTTTTCCTAATGTCCTTTTCCAAAACTTTCTCTTCTTCAAATTTTGGCTAGCAAATATTTGCTTAAATAACAAATAGCTCATTTTGTTTTCTAAAAATTCTTTTACATAGTACCACATTCCTTTTTCATTCCTTAAATCTTTCTGATTCAACTCATCAGCATGTGTTTATGTTTTTTTGTTTTTTAAGTTCTTTTCTAATGATTGACTTGTCCATTTCATCTAAAACTCAACATTTTTTTCAGATCATTTAGCGTCATCTTCCTTTTTTATATCTAGCAATTTCTATGAAGAACAAATGAACTTCATTTTCATATATATGTCTATATATATATATACACACACACACATACATGTTATACAAGTGTGTGTGTGTGTGTGATGAATGCCCAGAAAGTCTTTTTGTACTAGAAGAATTTGTTGATGGGGGAGACTTTGTGTTAAAATAAATTGATAGAAAGTTTGATTGTATGCTGCAGGGATCCTAATTGTCATAATGAAAAGGACTTTATCCTGGCTTACATCACTCTTAGTTTCAAATAGATAAATATTTTTTTAAAAAACAGTGGACCAGTGTTGGGGCATAGTAGGTTTAGCAGCCTCCTACAACTCTGGCATCTCTGGCTACTCCACTTCCAATCCAATTCCCTGCTAATACAACAGCAAGAGACAGTCTAAGTACTTGGGTCCTTGCCTCCTTGCCACCCGCATGGGAGACCTGAATGGAATTCCAGGTTACTGGTTTCAGCCTGGTTCAGCCATGGATGTTACGGCCATTTGGGGAGTGAGCCAGTGATTAAAAGATTCTCTCTCTCTCTCTCCCTCTCTCCACCCCCCCTCCCTCTCTGTCCTTCTCTCTTCCTCTTTCTCCCTCTCTTATAAAGAAGTAATAATTCTTGGAATATTGAATTTTTATCTATTCCTACATTTGTAATTTGGAGTGTGACCCTGTCTCGCCGTGCTAAGCAGTGGCAGTGAGCTGTATCTCCCAGTCAGCCACATGACCAGGAGGTAAACAAACAACATTTTCGAAGCTAGGATGCTTGGTAGGTTGGATGAATTAAATGCATTCATAATTTATGATATTTTCAATTACAATGTGTTATTGGGAGGTAACCCCCTCATATGTCAGGGAGCATCTTTGAGTGAAGTTTAAGGAAGGAAAAACAATGAGCACTTGTTTACTGTACCACTGCAACTGGAAGTTGTTATCTTAGTACAGTCTGTTCAACAATATCCCTTTTCTGTAGCATTATCCATGTCTTCTGGGATCTTTATTTTCTCCATCCATCAAGTGCTCTTACAGAAGCAGGGGCTGAGAAATTAATTGTATCATTCAACTAAATTTATTTATTTGAGATTTATAATATGATTAACAGCAGTCTAAATGCTTAGAATGAATTAATAGAGAAAACCTACCTCCAGGAAAGTTACTTTCTAGTGAGAGGAGACAAGCAATGAACACAATGATAAGTAACATACAGGATACAAAGGGCAATTCGTTCTATGTTGAATATTATTTCTGGGTAAGGATAAGAGACTGGCTGAGACAAGTAAATGGCTATGTGAGAGAATAGTGTCCCCAGCAGAGGAAAAGCACATTGTAAATCATTGCAAAGCCTTGGTCTTTATTCTTTGATGGGAAGTCTATTGAGTTTTTAAAGAGAGATAAGACCAGATGCATGCCTTAAAGAGAATAATATGATGTCACTGTTAAGAATAAATTATAGCCAGCGCCATGGCTCAATAGGCTAATCCTCCACATTGCGGCGCTGGCACACCCAGATCTAGTCCCGGTCGGGGCACCGGATTCTGTCCCAGTTGCCCCTCTTCCAGGCCAGCCCTCTGCTATGGCCAGGGAGTGCAGTGGAGGATGGCCCAAGTCCTTGGGCCCTGCACCCCAAGGGAGACCAGGAGAAGCACCTGGCTCCTGGCTTCGAATCAGCGCGAAGTGCCGGCCGCAGCGCGCTAGCCACGGCGGCCATTGGAGGGTGAACCAACGGCAAAGGAAGACCTTTCTCTCTGTCTCTCTCTCTCACTGTCCACTCTGCCTGTCAAAAAAAAAAAAAAAGAGTAAATTATAAAGGGCCAACATTGTGGCATAGCAGGTTAGGCCACCGCCTATAACAGCGGCATCCCATATGGTCACTGGTTTGTGTCTCTACCGGTCCACTTCTGATTTAGCTTCCTGTTAATGCACCTGAGATGTCAGTGGCATTCTTTGGCCCCTGCCACTCATGTAGGAGATGTGGAAGAAGCTCTGGGTTCCTGTTTTTGCTTTGGACAGGCTTGGCCATTGTGGCCATTTCAGGAGTGAACTAGCAGATGGAAGATCTCTCTCTCTCTCTCTCTCCTGTAATTCTTCCTTTGAAACAAACAAATAAATCTTGTTTTAAAGCAGTAAACCATAAGTAGACAAGGACTAAATAAAAAAGACCATTTATGAGAATATTAAAATTATCTTAATGAATGACAGTTTCTTTCAGATTACAATAGTATCGATGGAGAGCATAATAAGGAATTGGATTCTTATATTTTGAAGAATTACTTTCGAATTTCATCAGAGATGTGAGAAGAAAAAAAGAAAAACAAGGGTGAATCTAAGTTTTTTTTATCCTAAAGAACTAAAGAATGGGGTGGCCTTAGTTTAATTGAGATGGAAAATACTAGAGAAAGAATATGAAGCAAAGGAAGAGATGATTGAAAATTTCTGATTTAGATATACTGAGTTGGAAATATGTTCAACTGAAAACAGCAAATTGGAGAAGTAGAAGGAAGAAAGAGATGGGGGGAGGAAAAAAAATTTGAAAATAGAACATGCCAAAAGTAGGCTGATAATCAGAGCATCCTGGATGAGATCATCATGAAAGTGAATGCAAGTAGTGCTGAGAAGAGCACTGGGCCTGGGCACTGCAGTACAAATAAATCAGAGAAATATGGAGAAACGCAGACTGAGCACAATGTACAAAAAACCAAGGGGGAAAGAAAGAAAGAATGATGTGCAAAAAGCTAAATGAAGGATGAACATTTTGAAAAGGAGGAAAACCTTGCTGCCTCCCAGCCAGTACTCACTGTTCTAGGTGTGGTATCTGACCCAAACTAGGTCAATGCCGGGGCTCTCCCCATTCTTTTTGATTTTGTTTGTTTGCTTGTTTTAGATTAAGGGGGTGCAGCAGTTAGCTCAATATCTCTCAGTCTTCAGCCCCAAAAGGTAGAGTCCAGATGCTGTCATTACCCATGTTTTCACCACTTGAGTAAAGTTGATCTGTCTTGAGAGAGAAATTTGAAGCCAAAGAATAAAAAAAGAAAGAAAGAAAGAAAGAAAGAAAGAAAGAAAGAAAGAAAGAAAGAAAGAAAGAAAGATGAAAAGGAATATAGGCATTGTCTCAGATCCTCATTAGATTTGCTCTTCTCATCTTACCACATTTTTACCTTTGCGTTCCATGAGGTACTCAAGTTGACTTATAGTTCATTTCCCTTTGCTTCCTCCAGCTTGAATTTTATTTGTGTCATTTGCAACTAAAATAGCCCTAATTAAAAGAACCATGTTTAAGCTATTAGTGTCTCAAATTTGCAACTAAAATAGCCGTAATTAAGATAATAGTGTTTCACTCTCAGTGTTTCAATTTTAGAATTTGCTAATATTCTAGAGAATCTTTTTAAAAAATAGTTAAGTGAAAATGAAAGAAATTTGAAAATTTCATAGAAACTATACATGCCATTTCTGGAAACATGAAACATAAAGATTGCCATAAGAAATGATAAGTTCTGTGTAATATGCTGGTTAATTTTATCTGTCAACTTGACTGGATTAGTGAGTGCCCAGATATCTAGTATTTCTGAATACTTCTGTAGGAGTATTTCCAAGGAGAACAGCATGTAAGTCAATGAACTAATTAGGACAGATCCAATCTCAGTGTGACTGGGCACCATCCAACCAGAGAGCAACCCCGGCAGGAAAAAAAAAAAGTCAGACAAAAAGCAAATTCACTCTTCTCTTGATCTGGCACACCCTTTTATCATATCTTTGCAGATCAGACCTGCAGGATCTCTGGCCTTTGGACTCCAGGAACTGCACCAGCAGTCTCCAGGAGCTCAAGTGTTTGGTGTCAGACAGAAAGTTACTCCACAGGTTTTCTTGGGTCCAGAGTTTTCAGACCTAGACTCCCATTGTTGGCTTCCCTGTTTTTTTGCCTTGCAGATGGCCAATCATGTGACTTTTCAGATTCCACAGTCAATGAGCCAATTTCCCTAAAAATGTCTTCTCATATTCCTTATCATATAATACATATCATATCAATATAATATGCAATACATGTTACCTAGAATTAAATACTCATTACCATTACATAGAAAGATAGATAATAAATAAATAGATGTGTCTTACTGATTATCCCTCTGGAAAACCCTGACAAATTGGGTTACTACATATGGCTTACTTCTGGGTTAATTAAAAGATCTAATTTGTTTATATCCATTACTATGTGAACATGATGTTTAAAATGGACAGACTTTTACTAGTAAAAAAATAAGGTTTATTCACTGAATCTTCTTTTTTAAAGATTTATTTATTTTACTTGAAAGTCAGAGTTACACAGAGGGAGAAGGAGAGGCAGAGAGAAAGAGAGAGAGAAGTCTTCCATCCGCTGGTTCACTCCCCAACTGGCTGCAACGGCCAGAGCTGCGCCAATCAAAGCCAGGAGCCAGGAGCTTCCTCTAGGTATCTCATGTGGGTGCAGGGTCCCAAAAACTTGGGCCATCTTCTACTGCTTTCCCAGGCCATAGCAGAGAGATGGATCAGAAGTGGAGCAGCCTGGACTCAAACCGGAGCCCAGTGGGATGCTGGCACTGCAGAAGGTGGCTTTACCCATTACCCCACAGCACCAGTCCCTCATTGAGTCTTAAGAAACGTGTGAATGGCCACTTTGTTTTTAAAATGTGATTCATTGTCTTTTTTTAAAAAAAATATTTGTATGATAACTGCAAGAGCAAAGAAATAGAATTCTTTAGTTGCTGTGGCAACAGTAAAATGAGTAAAGCACATGAAAATTAAATGCTTAAGCTTCAACAGGAGCTCCACAAGTAGGGTAGGGGGAAGGGTGTTTCATTTATATTCTGATGCACATTCTATTTGTGATTTCTGCTGATGTTTTTGTTCCTTCACTCTCTGCCCACTTATGAAATTCATCAGCTTTTATAGAAAAACCCTAAAAGACATAATCGTAAGTCTTGTTTATTAGATAAAATAAAATTATATCTACACCTACATCTCTATGTCTCTAAATTGCTATCCATGTTCATACTGGAAATGACATAAATATTACCATAAATATCTATATATTAACAATCTCTCTGAGTCTTCATTTCCTCAGATGTAAACTAAAGATAATATACCTACTGCATAGAGTGCCTGTAAAGATTAAAATAGGGGTGGGCTGGTTAAAATGCCCACCTTCCCTATCAAAGTGGTGGAGTGTGATCCAGCGGTCCTGGCTCTGCTTTGGATTACAGCTTCCTGTTCATTTGGACCCCAGGGGAGAGTGGGTGATGGCTCTAGTAGTTAGAACAGTCCTACCCACGTAGGAGACTTGGACTGAGTTCCCAGCACCTTGTTTTGGCTTCGTCCAGACCCAGCCATTGACTGGGGGCATTTGAGGAGTGAAGCAGCAAATGGATGCCACTCATTCTAATTCTCTCTTCCTCTCTCTCCTCCCCTCCCTCATTCTCTGTACCTCTCTATTTCTCATATGTAAATAAATAAGCTCAAAGATGTACAGCTTCAAAAATCATAAATGTGCCAAAGTAACTGCTTAATTAAGATTCATTTTTTATCAACAGCAATCAAACCATGGACATTCGCAATGTCAACCTTATGGACTTATTTAAAAGTCTACAGATTATCATCAAATATTCTTCATTTGTGCAGTTATCTGAATAGGGAAGTGGTAGAAGGGTTATTACTGAAAAG
This sequence comes from Oryctolagus cuniculus, assembly GCF_964237555.1. Classification (NCBI taxonomy): domain Eukaryota; kingdom Metazoa; phylum Chordata; class Mammalia; order Lagomorpha; family Leporidae; genus Oryctolagus; species Oryctolagus cuniculus. The sequence goes on from NC_091436.1 coordinate 58,935,393, forward strand.
GAAGAGAAGAAATGTTATGATGTGCCTTTGAGTTTGTTCCTACTTCAAACTCAGAAACAAAGAACCTCACTGAAACCCCTTTGAAACTGAGCAAATGTTTGATTTCAGAGGTGAGTCTGGATGTCAAAGCTCTTGGCTTCAATTCTTGGTTGAGTCCAAAACACAAGCATACTGGCAATTGATGATCGCAATTAGCCTAAGTATTGCCTCCCTCTTCTGCACTCTATGGGGAAAGACTGCTAAGTACAGTATTCCACTCACTTTCAATTATCCTAACATTTTGACTTTGGTTGATATTTGACTCATTATCCCACTCTAAAGCCTTTCAAAATACTGAAGTTTTGCAGCTAATCTTTGATTTTTCTAGTTCTTTCATGAAGAAGTTAATATACAGATGCAAATATATTATATTAGATTTTAAATATATAATTTTAAGTAAGATTTGTTTAACTCAAATTCACTAGCATTTATTGAAGTGTATCCTAACATATGTTAACCTTTGTTGTTCTCACTACAAATATCTTGAAAATAATAATCAATATACCCATTTTACAAATGGAAACACGGAGGCTCATAGAGTCTAAGCAATTTGCCAAGATAAATATGACTGTTTTGTGCCATGCTGAGATCTGCCTGAACCCAAAGTTCCTTCTCTTCCTTCTCAACTGCCTCTCCACTTAAATCTGGAGGCCAGAATATACTGTATTCATGAATTATAAATCTACACCGATGTTTTCCCCACTTCAGCTGCCAAATTTCTTTTTTTTTTTAAGATTTAGTTATTTATTTGAAAATAAGAGTTACAGAGAGAGAGAGACATCTTCCATCCACTGGTTCACTCCCCAGATGATGGCAACAGCCAAGGTTGGGCCAGGCTGAAGTCAGGGCCCAGGAGCTTCTTCCTGGTCTCCCGCATCAATGGCAGAGCCCAAACATTTAGACCATCTTCTGTTGCTTGTTCCAGTTCCATTAGCAGGGAGAAGGATCAGAAATGGAGCAGTCAGGACATGAATCAGTGTCCATATGGAAAGCCAGTGTCACAGGCCGCCACCTTACCTGCCTAATCACAACTTTAGCCCCTCGGATATCACGTTTCTATCTTCACAATTTTTGTCATATCAGCACTTTAGTACTAGCTGCTTACATTAATTTTCTTCAACACATTTCTTTTTGTTAAGAAACTTTTGCTTTGTAACAAAAAATCACTATCATTCATTGTAAGTAGAAAACAATTATAAAAATAAAATAATAAAGTTATCAAAGGAAGCACACTACAATATAAACACAAGACATAATATTGAATCTAATTAATTTTAAAATGCAAAGCTAAAAATAAGCTCCCCAATAATAAGAATAAACAACTGAAGTCACTAATTAAAGGATATTCAGCTAGATATTATTCAGTTTAAAATAACAGTTTTATATTAATATAAAAATCCATTTTTAAACCTTTTCTTAAATTTCATTTCCTCTCCTATGTGTACATTGTAAAATGACAGGTCATTTAGACTGACTTTTCTGATACAGTTGGACACAGAGAAATCAGTGCTAACCAACATGGTGTTACTGTTATTCAACAAACTGAAAATGATCTCCTGAAGCTCTTCTTATGCCTGTGTCTAGCTTTAATTTTTAAAAAATGGTGAAAACAAAAAGTACTTTATAGCCACTTGTGGATATAGTCTCATTAGGAAAAGTGCTTAGAAAGTTTTTTTTGTCAAGTGTGTTTTATTTCTTAGAAATGTTTAAAAGATGCTTAGTGCTTTCTCCAGATAACTTCATAACCCAGTTGCTCAGAAATAACCACAGGTTGAAGGTGGTGGGAAGAGATGTTGATGCACCAGTTAAGACATCACTTAGGATTCATGCATCCCATATCACAATGCCTAGGTTCAAATCCCGACTTCGCTTCCAATTCCAGCTTCCTGTCAATGCACAGCAGCAGGCTGTAGTTCAATACTTGCGTTTCTACCACCTACATGGGAGACCTTGGATCCTCACTTCAAGCTGGCCAACTCAAAGCTGTTGTGCCCATTTGGAGGGTGTATCAAAGGATGGAAGATCTCTCTCTCTCTCTCTGTCTCTACTTCTTTCTCTCTTTCAAATTAATCTTTAAAAACAAATCACAGCATCCAGCTCACTTTGATCAAAGCAGTATTCACCAATTCAGCTTTATGGTTATTGCAATCACATCCTCCACAACAGATATGACTTCATCTTTTGAAAAGAACATATTTGGTTGTCCAAATAAATTTCAAGATATAATAAATTGCAAAGCAAGACACTAATATCCTAAAATTTCACATAAGTTTTCTTTCAGAAACATTTGAAGTCCCTCAGACAACTTGCATGAATGAGAGAGGACTTGCTGAAAAAAACGTTAATCATAGCCATTTTGAGAAAAAAGTCAAAGATACAGAAAGTGGCCTTTGCCATGACAGATAAGTTTAACAGAATCGCTAATGCTCTTCTTACCAGTGAACCTAATTCACTCACACTATGTTGTCTATGTTGTAGCTCACCACAAATTTGATCATGAGTTTAAAACTGTCTTCTTCAGTTGCATGAATGATCAAGTGTGTGAAAACAAATGTTTTGATGGATACCTTTATATTCAGCTTGTATTTGAGAAAAAAATATTGTTATAATGATGAGTATAGAACATTAGTGGATCCATCTAGCTACAGTGATTTTATGGCATAGAAGTTAATAAATATTCTTTTATTATTTTTTAAAGAGGAAATCAAAATGGCCAACAGACACATGAAAAAATTCTCAGGATCATTAGCTCTCAGGGAAATGCAAATCAAAAACACAATGAGATTTCACCTCACTCCCATTAGAATGGCTTTCATACAGAAATCAACAAACAACAAATGTTGGTGTGGATGTGGTGAAAAATGTACCCTAATCCACTGTTGGAAATGTAAATCGGTGAAGTTACTATTGAAGATAGTATGGAGATACTTCAGAAACCTGAATATAAACCTACAATATGATGCAGCCATCCCACTCCTGGGAATTTGCTCAAGGGAAATGAAATCAGCATATTAAAGGGTTATCTGTACCCCCATGTTTATTGCAGCTCAATTCACAGTAGCTAACATATGGAATCAACCCAAATGCCCATCAGTTGAAGACCAGATAAACAAATTAAGGGATATGTACATCATGGAATGCTACACAACGGTAAAAAAAAAAAAATGAAATCTGATCATTTGCAACAAAATGGATGAAGCTGGAAAACATCCTACTTAGTATAATAAGCCAGTCCCAAAAGGACAAATACCATATGTTCTCCCCGACATGTGGTAATTAACAGAATACCTAAAAGGTAATCTATAGAAGTGAAATTGACACTTCAAGAAGCAATGACGTTCAACGCCCTTGTTGAGGAACAGTTTATTTTTCTATAATAATTGTTGAACTCTTAACAGAGTTAACAACATGTGTATAAAGTTAACTGAAAATAGATCTTAGTAAAAAATAAGAATGGGAATAGGAGAGGGAAGAGGAGGAAGGGTGGGAAAGTAGGTGGGAGTGTGGTTTTGGTGGGAAGAATCACCATGTTCCTAAAGTTGTAATTATGAACTAAATGAAGTTTGTATTCCTTAAATAAAACGTTTCTGGGAAAAATGTAGATGAAACATCAGTTTTAAACAATAACATTTAAAGATTATGCTAGTTTTTAATAATCAAAAGCACCACCCTGCCTCCTAAGAAAGAAAAAAGAAGGCCTATGGACAAGACAGAGATTATTTCTCTAATTTTCATTGAACTTACGTCCTCCTCAGAGTTAACAGCTCTGGCCTTTACTTTAAGGGGACTCCAGAAATGGGGCTACTGTGTATTTTACATTTTCATCCTGGTTATACTGCACATTCCTGACCAAGAGGCTTGACTCGCTATCCTTTTACTTTATTAAGAAAAATTCCATAGTTTTTCCTGATATTTACCATGTGTTTAAAATTGCACTCAAGTCTAGATGGATTTATATAATTTGAGAGTGTCAGCAAACATAAGAGAATACAACCATTCACTTTTTGAACAATTTTCATCTTATTTGTCAGAATTTTTACTTTTCACTTTGTGTTTTACAACAAAAGTAAGATTGAAGCCAGTTCATTCATTCTGTCCTCACATATATCTGAAGGCACAGGTGACTGGTTTCATCACATTCACCACTAGTTCTAAAATTTTCATCACAAGTTTCACTTTTTCTACACTTAAAAATGTTCTTTCCATAATGGATAATAAAAACCTACCATGGAACTCTAATTTAAAATTTTGTGCATTAACACATTCTTCCCACACCTAATAATTTTCAACTTGTGAAAATAACATTTTAATGAGTTAGCAGAGATGTAAAACTGTATGTGGCTAGCCATGGACACATAAAAAAGCACTGAGAGCCATTCTGCAGGGAAAAATGGATAAAGAATTAGTTTTACCAAGAAAAATATAGGCAAGTGACCATATGATCACAAAAGTGAAGAGTCATGCCTTCAAGACCAAAAACCCATAAAGTTTCCAGCCAGGTCATTCCTGGTGCTGAACAGTACTGCCTGTCCACGGGTTCCAAGAGGTAATCGAATATATTTGTTTCAATTAGTTCAAATGGATCACTCTTACTCATAGTCAAATATGCATTTTCTAAGATAATTTTTGATGACTCAGCTGTGTGTTTGTTTAGGTTTAACTGAATGATCATAAATAACCAATCCAGGATAAAGGTGTTTTGCATACTCAAGGCAGGAAACTTTTCAAGAATTGTTGGCATGAAGTCACATTACTTTCAGTAATTCACTTAGGGACAGGCAGTAGCTCCTTTCCCATTCCCTCAAACTGAACCAGTCCCTCCCTACCCAGGGAAAAAATAATCATAAAACATATTTTCAATGTTTTATTGTATTTAATCCTCAGTCAGAATTGGGAAAATTGACACGTAAAATCAATGTGGCCAATCTACAAGGCTACTGAAGTCTCTATTGAGAGAAGGATTTTCAAGAAACCTCTGATAATTTTTGATTGATGTAGATTTACTGCATAAAAATCCTAAATTCAAAGGAAAATTGAAAGCCAAAGACCAAGTCTTATAATCAACGCAATATTTCACCACAAATTTCATTGGGTCCTGCCAGACTGCTTGTGGCCATGCCTTCCTCTGACTGTCCAGGAGACAGGATAGATGGGCACCATATGCAGTTCATTACAAAATCAGACCGAGATGTCTTTTTTGGATGTATATCACTAACCACTGGATGCATTTTTTTAAAGTCACAGCACATGTCCTAATATGAGGAAAGGATCCTAAAACATACAATGAATTTATTTAATTTCAACAAAACCAAAGAAAATATAACTAGCATATAGGTTAATCTTATTAATATTTAAGTGCAGAAATCAGTGTCCACTTTCATTCTCTGAAACAATAATGATGTAACATAAAACCCTGCATTAAATAATGTGTTCTCAGATTACCTGCACATGTTAGACTCAAATAAACATTATTTTCTTTGCTGTAATCTTTGGATGAAAGATTAACAAAGCTCTTTAGAGGATACAGATTAGAGGCTGCATTTACTCAATATAAAAAAATAAACTTGGATGGTGAAAGAACTAGAAAAAAACAAATAAATGAAAAGCCAAATGTGAAAGACTGACTTTGTAATTAAATCCTTTCTTTAAAATATTCAGACTGCCTTAATCTTATACTCTGATATTTAGACTTAACTGATTTTCATCTTTATGGAATCTGAAATAACCTCCAAAACTTCAAGTTACTACATGAATTTTTTTATTTTGTTTCCTAATGATGCTAATTCCTTATCCTTAGTAGTCATCTCTAATTCTAGTTGGAGGAACCTCTCCAAAATAGATAACCTTAGGTATTGCCTAAGGGAGAACCTTGCAGACCACACTGTCTTTCAGTCTGAAATGGAGCCCTAACAGCAGGAAGGGTGACTGCCTAACACAGTGGGAAAAAAAGCACATTTCCTTCTCCCGATCCCCCAACAAGGGCACCCAGCAACCAGCAGAAAGTGCCATTTTGACACCAATAAAGGCTGCATCAGCTCTTGTATGCACATATGATCCAGGGATTTTACTACAGGAAAAGATCCATGTTCCCCACTGACTTTGAGTCTGGTCGGGAGAGTTGACAAGGGGCTGTGCACCCACATAAGACTGGGACATGCCCCAAGGCTGTCAACACATCACAGCCTCCAGGACTCAAACTTTCAAGGTGGATCACCCACAGGCAACTGGCTCTGGGAGTCTCAGCTCTCTCTCTCTCCATAGTCAGGATAGGCTAAGGGGTAGAGCAGATCCTCTGCACCCCAAGACTGTGGGAGGTTTGTGTGCTGAGAATGTGGGAACTCCGTGACTTTATGATAGGGAACATGATGTAGCTGGGTCTCCAGGCATTCGCTGTGTCCAGCATCAGAGGCTCAGAACTCCCTGATTGCCTAGGGTAAGTCATTACAGTGGGATTCACGTTAACACTAATTCATGCTAACACTAACACTAAATGCACGAATCATTTTTGCAGTTCATACTGTACTGCAGCTGAGTGTTGCACCCACAGTGGGCTAACACGGGGCATTGGTTACCTTGGGAGAGAGGAGGTGAGGGTGTGATTATGCCAACAGAAGTGATCATATCCTCCCCCTGATGACAATGCAGATCTACCACAACCAACCTGGATGTCACCCTAGATACTTGCCCCACCTTTAGGCATTGACCAGAGCTCTCTGGCCACACCCAGCACACACCTCTGAGTATTCACTGAAAAAGATTGATCACAGGATTACTCAGAAGTAAGTAGAAGCAAATTCATGAATTAAAAAAATTCATATATGATATGAAGGAAAAATTTCCCATGAGATTGAGATTTTGAAGAGAAATCAAACAGAAATATCAGCAATGAAGAACTCAATATTTCCAATTAAAAAAATATAATGGAAAACCTTAACAACATATTTGATGAGGCAGAAGAAAGAATATCCAAGCTAGAAGACAAATCTTTAGAAATATCTCAGTCAGACAAACAAAAGGAGAAATTAGAAAAACTAAAAACAATTATTGAGATTTATGGGATACTATCAAAGGATCCAACAAATAGGTGTTAGAACTTCCTAAAGGGATGGAAAGAGAGAATGGATTATAAAGCTTATTCAGTGAAATAATTACAGAAAAATTTTCTGATTTGGAGAAAGAGACATCCAAGTATATGAGGCATATAGGACTCCTAACAGACATGACCAGAAAAGATCTTCACCATGACACATTGTAGTCAAACTTTTAACATTTAAGCATAAATAAAAAGACTCTAAAATGTGCATGAGAGAAACACCAAATGTCTTTCAGAGCATCTCCAATTAGATTGATAGCTGATTTCTCATCAGAAATCCTATAGGCTAAGAGAGAATGGGTAAACAGCCCAGATCTTAAAGAAAAAAACTGTCAACCCAGAATACTGTACCCTGAAAAACTCTCATTTATGAATAAAGTTGCAATAAAGAACTTCCATAGCAAACGTAATGGATAGGAGTGAAACTGATATTTTGAGATTTGATGATTGTTTTCAGTCCTTCTCTCCTTCTCTCTACTGTTGAGTAAAAGTGTTTTTGTTTTCTTCTTACTATTTGTTGAACTCTTTTCTAAATGTAGGTTAATCTTACGAGTATAAACTAAACTGAAAGTAGAACATTGTAAAATTAAGAGAGGGAATAAGAAAGAAAGGAGAAAGAAATGTGGGGGCCGGTGCCGCAGCTCAATAGACTAATCCTCCGCCTGCGGCACCGGCACCCCAGGTTCTAGTCCCGGTTAGGGTGCCGGATTCTGTCCCAGTTGCCCCTCTTCCAGTCCAGCTCTCTGCTGTGGCCCAGGAAGGCAGTGGAGGATGGCCCAAGTGCTTGGGCCCTGCACCCACATGGAGGACCAGGAGGAAGCACCTGGCCCCTGGCTTCAGATCAGCACAGCGCGCTGGCCACAACGGCCATTGGAGGGTGAACCAACGGCAAAGGAAGACCTTTCTCTCTCTGTCTCTCTCTCACTGTCCATTCTGCCTTTCAATCAATCAATCAATGAAATGTGGATGTGTGGGCAAGAGGGAATATAGGGTGGGGAATATCACTATGTTCCTAAATCTCTAGATATAAATTACGTGAAATTTATTTAAAATAAACCTTTAGAAAAAGAATTACCAAGAATTTAAAGACAATATTTTTTATAAAAAAGGCCCACCTGAAAATCTACTACTCAAGAACATTTGATCATTAGAATAGTGCCAGTCCAAGGGATGCCATGGCTCCAGGTTTCAATACATTCTTTGCATTGGAAGGAGATGGGATAGAGCTTAGGAATTTGTTGAATGCAATTTCCTGAATCTCTGCTAAATAACAACAAAAGTTCCTAGCACTGACACCCTTCTTGAGCTGGCCCTCTGCAGTCAGTTTTGGCCTTTACTCTGTGGTCCTGATTCTGGGTGAGATGTCAGAACATTCTAGAATTCCTATGTACCAGAGCAACAAAGAATTTCTTGGACATGCTAGTTCTTATATATACATTATCCAAAAACAAATCTTATACTAATCTAAGACTTCTAAAAATGTCCTGAAAACTGAAGCAGAAACTAACATATTATTTCAATAACCTTGCTTAACCATTTGTTTATAAAAATAGGTAGCAAATATAGTATTGTGTTCATTTTTACAAATGGAGACACTCAGAGACACAAATTCAGAAAGTTGACTGTTTTTGTCATCTAAATTATATTAGAACAAGTTCTAACATTCTTTCTCAAAATCATGTTGCTTCCCAAAGGAAGCTTTCATTTGGTATAATTCAGAACACATTATTTGTAGTTGAAAGCATACTTCACATTGCTTAGTATGTGTGTCTCCACAAAGGAAGGCCTGTTTTTATGAAATGCAATTTAAACAATGACCCAAATTACACCCTCCCATGCCCTCCAAGATGTGTAGTGAGACTTTCGGCTGTCCAGAGTACTTGTCCTGTTGAGAATTAAATAAAACAAAATAAAACCTGTTCCATTTGCATTATTTCATATACTTTTAAGAAAAGCTTATTCTATGAAAGTCAACATTTTGTTAAACAAGCTTGTTCATTTTCAAACATGCGCTTTTGTCTATGAGAATAAAATCGTAATTTGAGGCTGACAGCAGTGATATTCTTTGGAACTCGGATATTAAGAAACAAGGACCTAAATGTCCTTATTAATTCAGGCAAGTAATATGGGGCCTTCAAAAAGTCCATGGAAAGGGGCCGACACTGTGGTGTAATGGGCTGTCTCCCCCTGTGGCACTGGCATCCCGTATGGGCACTGATTTGATCCTGGCTGTTCCACTTCCGATCCAGCTCTCTGCTATGGCCTGGGAAAGCAGTTTGGGTCCTTGCACCTGCCTGGGAGACCCAGAGGAATCTACTGTCTCCTGGCTTTGGATTTGCCCAGATCTGGCTACTGCATCCATTTGGGGGCTGAACCGTGGATGGAAGATCTTTCTGTCTCTCCCTCTGCCTCTCAAAAAATAAATAAAATCTTCAAAAAAAAAAAAAGATCCCCGGAAAATTGAAATTAAAACATAGGCAAATTTTCCTTGAATTTTTTGGAAATCCCCTCATATTATTGGAGTCATTTTTTCTATAATTTATTATTAAGTGCTTCCTGTTGGGGTAAGTTCATGGACTGGGTGATTTCACATCATTTCTCAAAGAAGGTGAACCATACTCATTTAGAATGATAATGATGTTCAGAACAGATTAGCTCTGAATAATTGAAAGCACCAATTTTATGATGAATGCTATAAAAAAAATTTAATGATTTGAAGTTGAACCTATTCCAGCATTTATTTGGCCAAATATTGAGACTCTTTCCTTGAGAGCTAAATTTGTTAGTATTCCACACTTACTCTACTTGACTTCTTCAGAGATGCATATTTGTAGAAATTAATTATACAGGTAGAAAGGCAACCTGGGTTGAGACAAGTTAGTGATTCTCAAATTTGAGCATTCATCAGAAATACCCGCAGGGTTTGTTAAAACAAATACTGTAAAATCAAAAAGTTTTGCAATAAGTCTGAGGTGAAAAATGAGGACTGCATTTCTAATAAGATAAGTTCCCAGGTAGCACACTGTCAGATTCATTGAGCTAGAGGGCACTAACCATCATTATCTTTGAAGAGAGGAATCCAACAGAAAAATTAAAGCAGATTTTTCAGAATCACATTTAGCTAACCTGCCTAAAATTTAGGGTTGCTAGATAAAATCCAGGACTGCTACTTAAATTTGAATTTCAGATAAATTTTCAGTACTTGAATGCCCCAGCATGGGATATACTTACATTAATTTCTGCTCCTTATCTGGAACTTAAATTTAACTGAGTCTTCTGTATACCTTTTTTTTCCTGATAAATCTGGAAATCAAAAGTCAAATGAGGTTATTGGCAATTTATCCTTCGGTCATGAAAATATTCCCCCTCCAAACCATTAAGACTTATACCACCTTTCTCCATCACTTTAGGGCACCCCTTATTTTATTCTTGCTTTTCCATAGAACTCAACAGATAAGCCTGTGACATTTCAAAGAGACAAAAGTATTTAACTTCCACTGCCAAGTGAGGCTTGGAGAAAAGGACTTAACTACTTTTTGAGTGTGGGTATCCATATATTCACTGGAAAATGCTCATGGACAAACACTGGTTCTTCATAAGTGATGGCATACAGAAGAAACAAAAACTTATAGACACTTGGAAAATTTCTCTCACCAAAATTCTCCATAAGAATTTCATGCAACACACCCGAAAAGAAAACATTCTACTTTTCCACAAATCTAAGCTTTAGGAGGCATGGGGCTACAGGGTCCCTCCAGCTCGACAAGGGTCCCAGACATAGCTAGACATTTGGAAGAGGGGGAAAGAGGACAGAAATAATGGAACAGCATACCTAAATGAGAGAGAGAGAGATTTTTGTGAATTTGAAACTTTGGAAATGAAGAACATCTACAAAAACATTCCAAGTAACTTTCTGAAAGGTATATCAGGTAAAACTACAGACAACCCCTTTGAAGAGAAGTAGTTGAAATAATAAACATACTTTCTTTCTGCAATGATTTTCTTCTTTGAATACGATTTCAGCCAGAGTCAGTACTAGATTTATTCTAGAATTGAATGTATGTATGTGTCACATTTCTGTAGGATTATCTCACCAGCCTTAAAGGAGGACATGGCCACAAGTTCAGGGGCTAGAATTCACATCCTTATGGAGCTGGTGCAAAAAATGTATATATATATATATACACATATACACATATATACATACATACACACACACACACACACACACACACATATATATATATATATATACTCAAACTTCACGTTCCGAATGAAAGAAGCATTCCAGCAGTCTCTTTACTGCAAGGCAGTGGAAAGAAACTTGGAGGCACAGAAGCTGAGTTCACAAAAGGGTGATTCAAAGACATAAACTGTCAAACAATTGCATGTTCACCCTAAAGAAGCTCCCTAGGGCAAAGCAAATTAAGAGAGGAAAAAAAGATGAATTGGCAAATGGAAATCGGGCTTGGGATATTACAGTGTCTTTTGAGGGGGAAAAAAGGCTATGCAAATATGTGCCCTAGACACAAAAGCCCAATAAGCAGGCCCCAATGCATGGGGTTAAGAAGTACACCCATCTTGGTTGAAGACTTCTCAGAGATATGCTTCTAATATATACGGCATAGTGGTGCATAAGTCTGATCACTGCACATTTGTCCTTTCAGCCCCTGGAATTGTTCAAACCCTGAATGGGTCAAAATCTGGACTTCCTAGAGCTTTACTTTGATTGTGACAAAGAGGTAAATTCAGTGTCTGATCCAAAGCACCTTTCCCTACTATAACCAAAGACAATAGCTTTGAGATACAAGAGCTTAAATCTCCAAGCTTTCCTCATTCTACTCAGAATTTCACAGGGAATACTAACCCTAGAACTATCTCCATAGTCACAAGAAGAATTTTTTTCACCCTAGAGAAAGGAACCATAGTAAGGGAGGGGAGTAGAGGGTATGTGAAAGGAGCTCCTAGGTAACCCAAATACTTAACATTTCTATTGATGTGGAAAATCTCAGTTATGTAAATAATGAAATATTAAAAGGGGACATACAATTATAACCACCATAAATGCTTCATGAGAATTTCATATGATAAAGTATTCAGCATAAGCAACAATCTCTATTTCATTGAACATGGAGTCACCTGGTATTCTAGCCATCTGAGAAAGTCTATGTGCCAGCATGTCGGGAGCATGAATGCCAATGGCTGCAGAGAATTCTAACTGTGGTCACTGATATGGAACTTTGTGAAAAGGCTATGATTTCAGGAAAGTTTTCTGTATGACACTTTGTGTAAAGCGTCAGGGCTAGTTCCTTTTATAAAAAAGATGAGTTACAAAACCAATGTTACTCTTTTAGCTTGCTGGGTTATGTTCACGCAGAGGTAATCTGTATATTCATTCATTTGTTGTTTGTTGTACATACACTAAAAAATAATTTTAAGTTCCTACTGTGTACTAGGCACTGCTTAAGGATACCATATGTTATTTTTCTACAGAGAATGAGGTAAATGGGTGCCAACGATTTATTTGGATCATGCAATAGGAAACTAGATCAGCTTGGCTTTTATACTCTCTGCAAACTCACTGAGGACAGTCTTTCTTTCTGTCATTTATAACAGTTGCTGAAAATAACCAAGACCTGTACATGAATTCTTCAGTTTTCAGTACCACTTGAGAAAAAAATTGTGAGGCTTCTATACTATTACCGATTTACTTTTTTTTTTTTTTAATTTATTTTTGACAGGCAGAGTGGACAGTGAGAGAGAGAGAGACAGAGAGAAAGGTCTTCCTTTACTGTTGGTTCACCCTCCAATGGCCGCTGCAGCCAGTGCGCTGCGGCAGGCGCACTGCGCTGATCCAAAACCAGGAGCCAGGTGCTTATCCTGGTCTCCCATGCAGGTGCAAGGCCCAAACACTTGGGCCATTCTCCACTGCACTCCCAGGCGACAGCAGAGAGCTGGCCTGGAAGAGGGGCAACCGGGACAGAATCCAGCGCCCCGACCAGGACTAGAACCCAGTGTGCCAGCACCTCAGGTGGAGGATTAGCCTATTGAGCCGCAGCGCTGGCCACCGATTTGCATTTACGCTGCTCTTTAGAGAAAACATGATAGTACCTCTGAAGGTGGCTCTGAATAAAATACTATGCCACTTTGGTGGGGTGGGGTGGGGTGGGGAAGAAAGTTCCATAATATTTAAGAAAGTTATCACCTACAAATGATATTGAAACTAGCTCATATTGGGTTATAAGTAGGGAACTTGTTGACTCATGTAACTAGAAGTCTAGAGAAAGGGAAGCTTCAAGGGCTGGTGTAAGTTAGAGGTTTCCACTCAATTTTTTTGTATTCTCACAACTGAGCATTTGTTTGTATGCTGATTCATCCCCAGACAGACATCTCTCAGCGTGGAGAAACTGGCATAGTGTTCCAGGTCTTATTTTTACAGACAATGGCAGTCAATGGAAAAAAAAATATTACCCCTCGCCTAGCAGCTTTCCCTTAAGGATGAGGCTTTTTTTTTTTCTAAGAAACCCTCCTTTTCTTTCCCATTTGCTTGAATTGGGTCTTCTGTCCCATCATGTGTCAGTTCATCTGGCCAGGGAAAATGTCATTTGCTAAATGGCCAATGTTTGACTTGATCACTAAGGAAAATATTTCCTTTCAACTGACTGGATCCACCCATTAGGCTAGAAATAGCCAGAAGATCTGCTCCGTGTCTTGCATGGTCAAACACTATATGTACTCCTGAATTAACTCTCAATATGGAAATTAAGGGCAGAGACAGAGTGAACAATTCACAGACAAAATCCCCTACAAGAAATCTGTCCATCCATAGAAACAACTCCTAATATTTTCCACCAAAAAAGAAGAATGGAGCCATTCAGCATCCTGGCAATTCATATGGTCTCATGAATGTCCCCTATCATTTGATAAAAGTGCCTGGATGATAATTTCACACTCATGGGTTTCATGTTTCTGTGCATTCCAAAGTAACTGTATGAATCCCATGCAATCAAGATGCAATGATTCAGTTTGCTACCTGCCTTTCTCCTTGGTGAATGAGGAATGGGAATTTTTTGGAAGACAATTTCTACTTTCCTAAGGTTATTTGTGTAACATAAGCTTTAATCATAACATTAAAATATTCCTTGATTATGGTGACACTGTTAGCATACACAGGGACTATACTATCTGAAGGATGCAGGAAAAGTTTGGGAAGTTCACTGCAGACCAATATATGGCAACCTCATTCAGCAAGAGCTTTCTAGTGAGTTGTCTGTGGCACTAAACATTTACTATTAATTTAAAATGTATTTACTGTTACAGTTTGCAGGAAAAGCATTCATTAAATTAACAAAATTGTTCTGCCATCTATGTTCATGGATGCTATAACGCCATAATATTTTAGAATAAAATAGTAACAAGATTCATTGACAATTTATAGTTTATGGATACCTAAAATATGTGTTTGTTTTATCATAGATATTTTGCATAGGATTAGTCATTTTGTCCTTGCAGTGAATATTGTTATAAGAACTATTCCATGGTCTCAATGATTAAGTGTCCTACAGGCATTAATAAGTAAATGATAATTTTTTTACTTGTTAACTTTGCACAAAACAAGAATACATATTTTTGTCAATACAACTAATAAAAATATTATTCAATAATTCCAACAAGTAAATTCCATAGACTGGCAAGTAGAAACAAATTAGGGAAAATCAAGTAGCTATTGATTATCTGTTTTTTTAACTGATTCTTAATTGTAAACATCATTGCTTACTTTTAAGGTTGTTTGCCTTATGTTGGAGAGACTTAAACTTTCTCAGAGTAGTTCTCCTTCTATTCAAGGATCCTTTGAAGAATATACACAAATTACGTATATTATTCTCCTTAAATATATGTTCCTTTGGCCTTATCTTGGGATCTTTTTACTTAGAGATTGTTGTTCATGATAATGTTTAACTAATTGGCCATTTTCTTTCTGTACTTTAGCAGTAGGGAGACATAATCTTTCAAGCCATGTAGCTAATAAAAGAAAAAACTCTAATAAATGTCTACATTGGCCTTAGGCATCAAGTAGGCTTGAATCCCAACCACATGATTTTGTGGGTGAAGAGTAGAAGCCAAGAATAGGATCATTAGAACTATGGAGACTGATCATTTTAAGAATAGCATTTGTTAAAAAGCATTATGGTGCAGACATGTGATGTTATGAGAGGCACTAAAACAATGATGCGTAGATAACTATTAATCTACAGAAAATCCAGGGCTTAACTAATAAAAATAGCAAATTACATAGAAGCATATAAAATATTACACTATTATTATATAAGCACATGTATATATTTAATATATATAAACTCACATATAGACTTATGAATATTTTGTTAGCATTTATCCTAAGATTAAAGGTGATTTTTGCTTTTTTCTTTATAGTTCTCTATGTGTTATGATTTTTTAAATACAGTGTGTTTTAATTTTCATCCCAAAAAACATGGTAATTCTGTTTTCTAAGTACAGTTGAAACTTCTAAACAGGAGATATAGAATGGCTTAAACAGATCAAGTATTTATAAGCTCAATTACATGCTGCTTATCTACCTCCTAATCTAATTGCCACTCTCTTGATTAACAGTTGAGATAGCTGTATTTTTGCACAGTAGCAAAGGATAATCACATTTCTAGGCAGCGATCCTGGGTCATCCAGCAATATATGTGTAATCCCTTTTTTTCTTGCATTAAATCATACTTGGTTAGCCTCATGCTTCTTTTTACATGAGAAGACGTGTTCCTTACCTAATGTGTGCACTGTTATTTTCCAGCAGGCTAACTTGACTGATGGATCTGCTGACTCTGCTTTTTCCTAGCTGCACTTAGTCTCTTTCTTACAGATAGATTACATTTGCCTCAACATACAAAAGAAGTATTAGGAAAAAAAAAATTTCAGTTTCCTCTGCCTGAGCTCCTCAAATTGTAGATTCTCCAGAGGTTCTCGGCTTTCAGTTCTATCCTTTCATAATTATTTTTCTTGATAGGAATTCCAGGTTTGTGAATACAGGTGAACCTTCAGCATCTGATACCTGTTTATAAATTCTAAAATGACCATGCCAAATCATAATCCTGGTGCTATTGCTAGTAAAAATAAAACTGAATATTTTAAATGTATTTTTAATATATATTTTCTACTTGTATATTGTATTTACTTTTCAGCATTTCATTTCTTTTCTTTCATTTACATTTTTAATAGGTAGAATGCAACTTAGGACATCATGTTGAGTGTGATAAGCCAATCACACAAAGAAATACCACATGTTCTCCTTTACGTAAAATTTAAAAAGAAAAAATAATTTAAAAAATAGAAAGAAAGAAATGCCTGTGTGTATCAGTATTGCTGCAAATCTATTTTTGTCAATCTTTGGTTCATACCTTTGTCAAGCCAATGGTTAAGAATGTTATACCAGGGCCAGTGTTGTGGTATGGCAGGTAAAGCCCTCCACCTGAGCCGCTGGCATCCAATACAAGCACCAGTTCGCATCCTAGCTCCTCCACTTCTGATCCAGCTCCCTGCTAATGGGCCTGGAAAAGCAGCAGAAGATGGCCTAGGTGCTTAGGCCACTGTACCCAGAAAAAGCTCCTTGTTCCTGGATTTGGACTAATCCAGTTCTGGCAGTTGCAGCCATTTGGGGAGTGAACCAGCAAATGGAAGATCTCGGTCTCTCTCTCTTTCTCTCTCTCTCTCAAGTCTACCTTTCAAATAAATAAATAAACATTTTTAAAAAGAATATTATACCACTATAGTTTTGATGATCTCTGATTACCTTAAAATTTGCTATCAGTGAAATGGCCATAATTCCATTCGATTATTGTTTAGAGCCCTTGCCTATATTTCCACTAAACTAGGATCTTTTTGCTTTTTACAATTTAAATTTTTTAACTTTTATTTAATAAATATAAATTTCCAAAGTACAGCTTTTGGATTACAGTGACCCCTCCCCCATAACCTCCATCCACTCACAACGCAGTACCTCTTGGTACTCTGTTCTGTAATTTAACTCAAGCACGTTATAATAAAGAATTTGGCTGATCTCCATTTTTAATTCCTTAGAGAAAGTCCCCCATCCTGGGAATTTCCTTAGGTAAAGTGATAAGAATGCCTGTTTTCCATGATGCCCCCTAGAAGATTGCCTGAGTTTATCCTAATGAAATGATTCATGGTGAACCTTGATAGTTTCACACTGGGACTAGCAATGTTGGAAAAATCAACCACATTTTTAGAGGGTTGGAACCTTGATCCAACCCAACCTCAAGAAGGGGAGAGGTGTTCAATGATTCAATCATTCACATGTATGTAGCAGAACTCCACTTGAAACTCTGCACACCCAAAAATTCATGAATCTCTGAGTTGTTGATATACATCAGTACATATCAGGAAGGTGGCATATACCAAGGACACAAAAGCCTGATATTAAGAGTTGTATAGAACTAAATATAAAGGATTTTTATCCTTTATAATAAAATGTTATGGTAAAGTGCTTTCCTGCATTCTTAGAGTCATTCTGTTAAATAATCAAATCTGAGAGTGTAGTGGGAACTGCCAATATTGTATTCAATTGATCAGAAGTCAGATGGTCTGAGACCTCTGGGGCTTGCAGCTAGTGTCTAAAGTGAATGTAGCTGTGTAGAGACTTTACTTATGAATTCTGACCTAATTCCCAGTAGAGTCAAATCGTGCTGCACTGAGAAACTTACAGTTACTCCTGAATGGCCTTGAGATTATGCTCTAAGAACTAGAGCTGCAAGTGCTTAGGTGTTGAAACATTGTTAGGTATTTTCATTAGCCAGATTTCGAAGTGTCCAACTTCTACAAAAGCATTCACAAGTGGAATTTGCTCTCCCTCTAAAGTGATTGACCTAAGTCCTTTGCAGACTAACAAATAACTCATCCAGAGCACCCTACTCATCTACGTCCACCTCTTCCCCTCCCTCATTTATGATCAAATAGTTCCCAAAGAACAGCTATCCTTTGTACTCACTTGGGCCCCTGTGCTCATGATGTCAATGCAGAGAAAGAGATTAAAGGATCATCCTCATTTTCAAAGTCCTACTTGTGTCAACCAGCTCAGTAAAGACAGGTAAAAATGACCCAAGACTGCAAAGGAACACTTATCTTTAGACATTCTCACCTACTCGTGAGGCCTGTGAGTTGTGGTAAATATTTCCTGGCTTTGCCTGTTCAGTCAACTCTTTGCCTTCACAGGACCTGTATCAGGCAGGCATGTAGGGGTCTGTCTTACCCTAGCTTATCCACTTTCCTTCTTATTATCTTCTCAGTCTATTTCTATCACCCTTTCAAATTCCATGGAGGGAGAAGAACATCAGATCCATGAGTCTTCTATTCTACTGGAGATGGCTTTAGGTCCTTCAGTTTCTTCGGGGATAAATACCAGCACCTACAAAAGCTACACACCTGTCTTGATCACCAAAAACCTTTCAATAGCATAACAAGTCATTCAGTGAACAAAGTTACTGTATCTTCTTCTCTTTCAATGTACAATATCCTCCAAGCAAAGGAAAGAAATGTATGTAAGTAAGAAAACTTTGTAGAATGACCAAACTGTAGTCCTAAAAAATAAACAGACATAATTTTCACTGCTTCTGAAGTTGACCTTATCATAAGCACTATGCACCAATAACTGAAATAACTCTCCTAGGCTATTACAGTGTAATAAGTCATATTCAGAAATCTTTTTCTTCTCATATTTAAGTACCTTCGCTTTGTAACAGAAAGGAACAAGTAGTAATTGTATAGGCATAGGCAAAGCATGTAACTTTACAAATCTTAGTTTCAGGATTGTTGTATGGACTACAGGATACAGGTACAAAGTTTATGGCTCATAATAGGCTTACAAAGATAGTAGTTTTTTTTTTGTTTGTTTGTTTTTGTTTTTTTTTTTTTTTTTTTTTTTTTGACAGGCAGAGTGGACAGTGAGAGAGAGAGACAGAGAGAAAGGTCTTCCTTTGCCGTTGGTTCACCCTCCAATGGCCGCCGCGGCCAGCGCGCTGCGGCCGGCACACCGCGCCGATCCGATGGCAGGAGCCAGGAGCCAGGCGCCCCTCCTGGTCTCCCATGGGGTGCAGGGCCCAAGCACCTGGGCCATCCTCCACTGCACTCCCTGGCCACAGCAGAGAGCTGGCCTGGAAGAGGGGCAACCGGGACAGAATCCGGCGCCCCGACCGGGACTAGAACCCGGTGTGCCGGCGCCGCAAGGCGGAGGATTAGCCTAGTGAGCCGCGGCGCCGGCCAGTAGTTTTATTGCTATCATTCTTTCCTTTTGACAGACAAGGTGTTACATGGCAATAAACTACCATTTCAGCATCTGGGAACACAGATCAGAAGCCTGTCTTTCCCATTTACTAGATATGTGACCTTGGGAACTTGCTAAGCTTCTCTGAACTTGGATTTCCTTATCCATAATAAAGGAGTAATAAATACTGCCTACTTTATAATGGTGTTTAAGCATTAGATGAAATTATGAATATGAAATGGTCACCACAGTACAGGAAAATTCTGAGAATTCAGTCAATGTTAGCTACTATTAATGGTAGTTGTGATGTAGAATGGATTTTCAGATATAAATTCCTTTTGTGCAAGAACTCATGAATTCTGCACATAGGGCCATTCAGTTGATAATTGTGATGATGGTAGGTGCTATCTGAACATGTCACTCATTTAACAGAGGAGAAGAAAGTCTGAGTCTCTTACCTCATATTAAAATAAAATATTTTTCCTTCCAATTTATGAAAGCTACTTTTCCCATTAATTTATAGTCAGATTCCTTCCAAAATGAGATTATATGAGTTCTCATAGGGCTTATTTATCCTCCACCTATGTACAATTTGTGCTAAGAAGTTGTGTACAAAAGTCACATCTAATGACAGCAACTGGATGACATGTATTCTACCCCTGGACCCAGGCAGAACAGATTCAAACCTGGCTTAACAACTTATCTCTCATGGCCTTGGGCAAGTAACTTAAATCTCAAAACATCATTTTTCTTTCTGGCAGAATGTTAGTACAGATTGCAGCCCTTATCCAAAACCCTTGGGGTAAAATGTGTTCTGAGACTTAGGTTTTCTCGGGTTTCAAAAACTAAAAAGGCACACATAACGGTATATTATGTAACACTGCAGCCAGAGTCTTCAGTAGTTCCTTGTAATCAAACATGCTAATATTTCAACAGATAAATGTAGGATTACCCAAAAAAATAAACACTTAAGCAGCTGGCCACCACTTGAGTTCAGATGAGGTCACAGACTGCTACCAAATGACTTAAAGGGAATGAAGATTCCATTTTTAAACTGCTTTTTGATTTTCAGTACTGTGAACCTGGGATGTTAGTTCCTGCCTACATAAAGTTTTGTTATCCATTAAATTAATTTGAATAAAATAAAATAATCCTAAAATTGAGGTCTATATATAGCCCCAGAGCCGTCAACACCCTGGAAATAAATGTAGTACATCTTCCTATAACAAATTCCCATGCGATTATCTACCCATACTCTCCCATCCTCCACTGCACTTCCAGGCCACAGCAGAGAGCTGGACTGGAAGAAGAGCAACTGGGACAGAATCTGGCACCCTGACCGGACTAGAACCCGCGGTGCCAGCGCCGCAGGCAGAGGATTAGTCAAGTGAGCCGCAGAGCTGGCCGAGACTTTTAAAGTAACTAGATAACCACAGTGATGAGAGATTGCTCTAATTTATGAAATATTTAAGCTAATAAATGTAGCAGGGATTGTAGGATTCTGAAAACATCATTTCCCAAAAACCTTAATGAAATATTCTATCCAGGAGCGTGTTATCAAGTCATGTTAAAACCATTAAGAGAAAGTCAATCAGAAACCAAACTTGACACAAATTATTTCCTAAGCCCTTGGGGCAGAGTCTGTCAGTGCAGTAGAAGGACCTGACTGTCATCATCCAGACCCAGTGGCCCACCTGTGCAGTACTACTCGTGAGTCACTGGATATCCTGTGCCTGACAGGACTCAACAAGAAACCCACCGAGCCACCTGTGTCGCATCCTAACCACAAATGTTCAACCTGAATCCCTCAAACCTTCAGAAGCTGATTCATCTTTTCAAGATTCATAGAGAATAAAGGCTTATAGGGAGGGAGGGAGGAGAGAGGAGAGAGGAGGGAGGAAGGGAGGAAGGGAGGAGAGAGGAAGGAGGGAAGAAGGAGGGAGGGAGGAGAGAGAAGGGAGGGAACAGGGAGGGAGGGAGGAGAGAGAAGGGAGGGAACAGGGAGGGAGGGAGGAGAGAGAAGGGAGGGAAGAGGGAGGGAGGAGAGAGGAGGGAGGGAAAAAGAAAGGGAAGGAGGGAGAGAAGATAAAGTCAGAGTAAAACATTCTTCAAGGAAAGGAAACTGGCTAAATTTCTATAATGTATATGTATTATGAAATAGAAGTTGTGCTTGATCAAAAGAGGACTGTAGTGACTAGATGCAATGTGAAAAATATTTGACAATCAGATGGGGAGGTTTCAATATTATCTGAAAACGAGACACAATAAAAATTTACTAAAATGAAAAAGTGGCATTTATCAAAAAATAGTTACAAAATAATATGCACCACAATGCTTCATTTAGCTTAAAATATGATGTGGGTGTAGATGTGGCTATATAGACAGACAGACGTAGCTTAAAGGATAATATGAGGTGGTTTCTTGAATACGGTCTTAATTTTTTTAAATGCTTGCTTGTATTTACTAACTTTCCCCCCAATGAATTTGACTTCTGTAATAAACACTATATAAATGAAATTAAAAAAAGGAGTCAGTTTCCAAAAATCAATCAATAAACAATGTTTTAAGACAATAGTTGAGAATATCTTATTTTTTAAAAAAAGATTTATTTATTTATTTTAAAGTCAGACACAGAGAGAGGAGAGGCAGAGAGAGAAAGAGAGAGAGAGAGAGGTCTTCTATCTGATGGTTCACTCCCCAATTGGCCGCAACAGCCGGAAATGCACCGATCCGAAGCCAGGAGCCAGAAACTTTTTCTGGGTCTCCCACATCAGTGCAGGGGTCCAAGGACTTGGGCCATCTTCTACTGCTATCCCAGGCCATAGCAGAGAGCTGGATCAGAAGTGGAGCAGCCAGGACTCAAAACGGCGCCCATATGGAATGCTGGCACTGCAGGCCAGGGCGTTAACCCACTGCACCACAGTGCCAGCCCTGAGAATATCTTATTTAATAAGAGTGAAGTAATTTTTTTTAAAGCATATGTCTCTCAAGATTGGTCTCCGTCTATGGCACCTTTATGGGTGCTGGTTCATGTCCTTGCTGCTCCTTTTCCTATCCAGCTCTCCGCTTATGGCCTGGGAAAACAGGGAAAGATGGTCCAAGTGCTTGGGCCCCTTCACCCTTGTGGAGATGAAATCTGACCAGCTCCGGCCACTGCAGCCACTTGGGGAGTGGACCAGTAGATGGAAGACCTCTGTGTTTCTCCCTCTCTCTTTCTGTTGCTTTGCCTCTCAAATACATAAATAAATCTTTAAAAATGAACTAAAAATGTACATATCTCAAAATATGAGCCTGAAAAGTGAGAAAAGTGTGAGGTAAGCTATCTCCAGATATTACAGATATTTTTAAATTGAGAATAGAGAGAAAGAAGATCATGACTTATTTAATAAGTGAGAAAAGGTAGAAAACACTACTTTAAAACACATTTAGGTAGCCATAGCTAACAAGGCACGTCTTCTAGAAAAAACTGTGAATTTATCCAGACTCCTAATTGGCCAGTATGGAAGATGGATTAAAAAGCTGGACTATAAACTGGAGTTTATTAGAAAATTTGGAACCAGATAATACTAAGAAAAATAGAATTCTGTCTTATTTCAAAACGGCTCATTCATGAGGTCAGTATTTTAGTGCAGGGTCAAGCAACCTTTTGAGACACACACGCCCCATATTAGATTGCTGATCCAACATTCTGCTCCTGTGCACCCTGGAGGCAACAGGTTATACCGCAAGTCCTTGGGTCCCTGCTGTTCACGTGGGGATTGAAATAGTTTCATGCTCCTGGCTTTGGCCTGGCCAAGCCTCAGCTAGGGTGAGCATGTAGGGAGTGAATCAAGAGACAGATGATCAATCTCTCTCTCAAAGAGTCTGCCTGCATTTCAAATAATTCAAAATAAATAAATAAACTTTAAAAATAGAACATTCTGTTGAGGGTCTGCCTGAAGGAGAAACTACTCATGTTTAACCAGAGCCTACTATACTGGGATTGTTACCTGGAGAAGGAAAATACCCAGTTCCATTCTGGCCGCTACACCCCAGCTAAGGAGAAGGACCAGTTAGGAAGCTTGCGCAGTACACGGTCCAGCGACAAAGGCTGAGACCTAATCTCAGGGTCCTCCCTGCATAGCAGCTCGACATTTCTAAAGTCCTATCTACAACAATTCCTTTCAGTTATTATGTTGTGCGTGGGCATCAGGGGAAAAAAATACAAAAAAAAAAAAAACAGTTTGAAGAGATGAAGCAATCATCAGTAGTAGACTTGAATATGGCAGGTATATTTGAATTATCAGGCTGAGAATTCAAAACAACCATAACTAAAATGTTAAGGATGGGGTAGGAATTTGATTTTGTGATTAAGATGCCAGGTAGAATGCCAGCATCTCCTATCTGAGTGTGTGGATTCTAGTCCTGCTCTGCTTCTGATTCCAGCTACCTGGTAAGATGAACGAAGTAGATGATTGCTCAAGTGGTTGGGCCTCTGGCAGGTGGAAGACCTGGGTTCAGTTCCCAGCTCCTGACTTTGCCCACAGCCATTGCAGGCATTTAGGGAGTGAATCATCATATGGGAGTTCTCTCTGTCTTTCTGCTGTTTCTCTATGTCTTTCTATGTCTCAAGTAAATAAAGGTAAGTAAATTAAGCTTTTTAAAATGTTAAGTGTTCTCACAAATGATGTAGACAGCAAGGAAGAACAGATGGGCAATGTAAGCAAGGACATGGAAATTCTAAGAAGGAACCAAAAAATTGCTAGACATAGAGACCCTGAAATAGAGATGAGTATACCATTAGCGAGTTTATTGTTTGACTGGACATTAAGGAGGAAAGAATCTGAGTTTGAGAATATCTCCATTGCAACCTTCAAAAACAAAAGGGGGAGAGAAAAAAAAAAAAACACTTAAAAAAGAAATGCAATAAGTTGAGGCAAGCTACTAGAAGTACAAAAAAGAGAAAAAGGAACAGAAGAAATATTTGAAACAATGATAACTGAGTATTTCCTCCCAATTATTTTCCCCATCAGAAACAGATCCAGGAAGCTTATGAGGACACCAGCAGGATTAATGTCAAGATTAACTGCACATAGATATATTATATTCAAACTACAGAAAATAAAAGAAAAATTACCAAAAGAAACCAAAAGGGAAAAACCCCTGACCGGCTGAGGAACAAAGATAAGAATAGCATCCAATTTCTCCTCAGAAAGTTTACAGGCAAGAAAAAGTGGAATGAAATATTAAACTCAGAGAAGACAAAAAAATCACCAGCTCAGAATCCTATACTATGCAAAACTATACTTCACAGGTAGAGGAAAAATAAAGACCTTCCCTGACAAACAAAAATTCAGGGGATTTGTTGCTACCAGACCTGCTTTGCAACTATTGAAGCATTTTAGAGGAGTACAATGTAGGTCAGAAATGTGGAGTCACAGAAAGTAAGAGTGCCAGAGAAGATATAAGTGAAAGTAAAATAAAACATTTTTTATTGTCTTCTTTAAAAAAGAAATATTTTATTTATTTATTTGAGAGGTAGAGTTACAGACAGAGAGAGGGAGAGACAGAAAGAGAGAAGTCTCCCATCTGATGGTTCACTCCCCGAAGCCAGGAGCAGGAGCTTCTTCCTGGTCTCCCACGTGGATGCAGGGGCCCAAGGACTTGGGCCATCTTCTACTGCTTTCCCAGGCCATAATCAGAGAGATGGATTGGAAGCAGAGCAACCAGGACACAAACCAGTGCCTATATGGGGATGCTGGCGCTACAGGCAGAGGCTTAGACCACTACACCACAGCAGCAACTTCTTATCATCTTAATTAACCTGATAGCAGTTTTTTCAAAAAAATAATAATAATGTAGTCAACTACATGTGCATATTACATATATATATATGTAAATACTATATATGCTTCCATGTAAGTGAAATAAATAGCAATGATGCAAGAGATGGGAGGGAAGAATTCGATTTATGTTGTTATTATAATGTTGTCGCCTACCTATGAAGTGGCATAGTGCCATATGGAAGTAGATTTTGATTAATATTAAATATATTTGGGGCAGAAAACAAAATTAAAGAAGTATAATGTATATGCTAAAGAGAGAATCATAAAATGCTCCATTAAAACTACAAAGGACAAAAAAAGAGTGGGAAACAAAGGAAAAACAAGGGTAACAAGCAGCAAACAGTAAGAAATATGGTAGACAAGACTCAACTGCATCAATAATCATTTTGAGCATCAATATCTGATTGGTAGGTAGGTGTACAGAGGTGAGATCAGGTAGGGGCAGGGGTGCATGGTCTCCAGCTCACAAATCTAATCAATCATATCCTATCTTCCTGGCTGGGCCACATATCACATGCACATGAGAGACCCAGAAGAAGTTCCTGGCTCCTGGCTTTGGATCAGCTCAGCTCTGGCCATTGCAGCTATTCAGGGAGTGAACCAGCAGATGGAAGACTTTTCTTTCTCTGTCTCTACATCTTTCGGTAACTCTTTCTTTCAAATAAATAAAATAAATCTTTTAAAAAAATTTTTGAACTAAATGAAAATGAAAATAAGTCAACTTTTTTTAAGTTTTTTTTTTTTTTTTTTTTTTTGAGAGGTAGAGCTACAGACAGTGAGAGGGAAAGACAGAGAGAAAGATCTTCCTTCTGCTGGTTCACTCCCCAGATGGCCGCAACAGCCAGAGCTGCCCCAATCTGAAGCCAGGAGCCAGGTGCTTCTTCCTTGTCTCCCACGTGGGTGCAGGGGCCCACACATGTGAGCCATCTTCTACTGCTTTCTCAGGCCACAGCAGAGAGCAGAATTGGAAGAGGAGCAGTCAGGACCAGAACCAGCACCCACATGGGACACTGGCGCCGCAGGAAGAGGACTAACCTACTGTGCCATAACGCCAACTCCAGTCAACTTTTAAAACAAGAATTTTTATACTAAAGGAAGCAATGAAATAACCTTCAAAAATAATTTGAAACAAAAGCATTAAAATGTAGGAATATCCCATACAATCTTTTAAATAAAACTACACAAAATATAATATCCAGAGTTCTGGTTCCATAAAAATGTGCCCAAGAACCAAGAGAGACACTCTCTGGTTTGAGAAGTCTAAATATGCTATAAAAAGCTCACCATTTTCCCCCCAAAGAATTAAAAATTAACTCCATTATGCCCTCAACTCAAAATTATTATGGAAACACCATAGTGTAATGGGGCCAACGCCATGGAGTAGCAGATAAAGCCACTGCCTGCAGTGCTGGTATCTCATATGGGCGCCAGTTTGAGTCCCAGGTGCTCCACTTCCCACCCAGCTCTCTTCTACGGCCTGGGAAAGCAGTGGAAAATGGCCCAAGTCCCTGCACTCCTGCACCCACCTGGGAGACTCAGAAGAAGCTTCTGGCTCCTGGTTTCTGATCAGCCCACCTCTGGCTACTGTGGCCATTTGGGGAATGAACCAGCAGATGGAAGACTTTCTCCATCTCTCTCTGCCTCTGCCTCTCTGTAACTCTGGCTTTCAAATTAATAAAGCTTTAAAAAAAAAAAAGAATGAACTTTAAACACGGAAGACCAAAGCTCTTGCCCACGTTTTCTCAGTCATTTTATGTTAGGAAATTAACCAAAATTCTGACTCTCCAAAAATATTCCTAATTTATTGTTTGATCTTCCTTTGATCTTTTACTGAGAGATTTTCTTCCTTTACCTTCTTTCATAGCAATGATCATGTTTCTGTGTGCAGCACATCGTTAAGCATCTTTTGCAGGGCTGGACGGGTGATGAAAAATTCTTTCAATTTCTGTTTGTTATGGAAGGTCTTTATTTCAGCTTCATTCACAAATGAGAGCTTTGCAGGGTATAATATTCTGGGATGACAGACTTTTCTCTTAAGACTTGGACTATATCTCGCTGTTCTCTCCTAGCCTGTAGGGTTTCTGATGAGAAGTCTGCTGTGAGTCTAATTGGAGATCCCTCTCTTGTACATTTTAGAATCCTCGCTTTATGTTTCACTGTGGTGAGGTTGATTACAATGTGTTGTGGCGAGGATCTTTTCTGGTCATGTCTACTGGGAGTTCTGCGTGCTTCCTGTACATGGATGTTCCTTTCTTTCTCCAAACCTGAGAATTTTTCTGCTATTATTTCACTAGAAAGGCCTTCTAATCCTTTCTCTCTCTCCATGCCTTCAGGAACTCCTAGAACCTGAATGTTGGGTTCACTTCACATATTTATCTAGTATCTATTAGATGTAGTGCCTTCTTAATGATCTTTATTACTTTTATTTTTCATTCAGGAATTGGGCAATACTTCAGTCCATAAAATAGAAAAGAAAAAAAAAAGCCAGCAGGCTTACTTCTCTCTTAAATCTGATATAAGGAAATCAAGATAAAATTTTAATGAAAGCTCTCTTAAGCTGTTAAAAAACATGTGTGCAAATAAAATATTCTTAAATTTAAATTACACATTTTAAGCTAATTATAGAGGTTTTTTTTAAAGATGTATTTATTTACTTTCAGAGCAGTTACAGAGAGAGAAAATGTCTTCCATCTGCTGGTTCTCTCCCCAAACGACTGAGACTGGATCAGTTGACACTAGGAGCCAAGAACTCCATCTGGGTCTCCCACATGGGTGCAGGGGCCCAAGTACTTGGGCCATCCTCTGCTGCTCGCTGAGGCACACCAGCATGGAGCTGGATTGGAAGCGGGGCTGCCCAGACTTGAACCATCACCCATATGGAATGCCAGTGCCACAGGTGACAGGTTAACATGCTGTGCCACAACGCTGGCCACATGATTATTGGTTTCACAAAACTTGTGCCATGCTATCTATCCCCTTAGGAATATCTTCAGTAAGAATATATATTTCTGGCCGGCGCCGCAGCTCACTAGGCTAATCCTCTGCCTGCGGCACTGGCATCCTTGGTTCTAGTCCCGGTCGGGGTGCCAGATTCTGTCCCAGTTGCTCCTCTTCCAGTCCAGCTCTCTGGTGTGGCCCGAGAAGGCAGTGGAGGATGGCCCAAGTGCTTGTGCCCTGCACCCGCATGGAAGACCAGGAGGAAGCACCTGGCTCCTGGCTTCAGATTGGTGCAGCACGCCAGTCTTAGTGGCCATTTGGGGGGGTGAACCAACGGAAAAAGAAAGACTTTTATCTCTGTCTCTCTCTCTCTCACTGTCTAACTCTGCCTGTCAAAAAAAAAAAAGAATATATATTTCTACAAATACTTCTATAGATATTAGAGGACTTTAAGTTTTTTAAATAGAAATAACATGAATTTTTCATTTCAACCTAGTTTAAGAACTTTCTTAAGTAAATCATGGTATAAATTAATAATTATGATAAATACAGAAATGCTGCCACCACATTAATGTTAAAAAGAGTTCTAAATTGTTGGTTCAGCATAGATATCCAAAGGCAAATTGTCTTTGAGAAATAATTAAGAGATTGGGAGATTCTATTACCTTGCAATTCATCTCACAAATGAGTATCTTATTTCCAATGCTGTTCTGAGAGTGAAGATTATAGAAAGAATTTATTTTTATTTCCATATTAAATTATATCTAAAATATAATATAGTTTTTTGGTTCATGAAGCATAGAGGTTCCATTTGGTTTACAATGCTTAAGTAATTTTCAGTCATTTTGTTTTGTTTGGTTTTCTTATGGGCTTTTTTTTTTTTTCTTTTTAACCAAGAGAGCTTGTGTTCCCCTTCCTCTTATTTTTGAACAATAGATCTTTTAAAGACAGGAATCCAATGACCTTCTTTAAGGGTCATTTGGAACCTTGGGCAAACTGTAATACTTCTTACTGATGGATTTCCACACACAGCCCCTGGAGACGCTGAGTCTCTGGTAAACAGAGTCCAGGGAAACTCAAACCTGGATCTGTCTGCCAACTCGTTATTAATACATCTGAATGGCCTGAACCCCTGACCTATGCAGTGCATCTCTAAGTACAGCCTCCCTCCTTCCTCCCTCTTCTCTTGGCACTGTGGTGCTTGCTGGCTTTGCTTGCTTGCTTTCATACTTTGCATTC
The DNA here is from genome assembly GCF_964237555.1 of Oryctolagus cuniculus. Classification (NCBI taxonomy): domain Eukaryota; kingdom Metazoa; phylum Chordata; class Mammalia; order Lagomorpha; family Leporidae; genus Oryctolagus; species Oryctolagus cuniculus. The sequence goes on from NC_091436.1 coordinate 58,964,827, forward strand.
ATGTAACCCCTGTTCCAATATGAAGGCAGATTTATTTTGTTTTCCACATCTGTTCTCCTCAGTCCCGTTGATACCACTTCACGGCAAGATGAACTAGAGAAAGAAAATAAGCAGAGCATGTGGGGCTGCTGGAAATGGACAGAGAGCTTTCTTCCTTTGATGTCCAAAGTCATGTTTCTCCTACAGAGCTTCCTCTACACATTGAGGAAAACGTTGTGAAGTTTGGTTAGAGAAAAAGAGAAAGAACAGACAGCTAGACACTGAAATTTAAAGGTATTCTTTACATAGTCATTAAATATTAACCTAAGTACTGAAAAACAAACCTGAGGTGAACTTCCTCAAATTGCATATGCAAGTGCATGTATAAATAAAATTATTTGACATATTTAACACAAGATCTAAAGTGAAAGCATTCTTCAAATGAGAATCTGACAGTAAAAAGAAATGTTTTATCACAACCAGGACCATGGTAATCTTGCTACAAAACATGAACTCTTCTGAATTTTCCTGCTAATATAGCTGTATTAAAGCTTGAATAGCTTAATTTCAATGATCTTTCATTTCCACATACTCAATTACTAAATAATTATTGGTACTAATACATGTAAATGTGTATTTAAGCATATATATTCATCATATATATGTATGTATACACTCATTGTCCAATTAATTCACTGACCTTTGTCCAAACTGTGAGTCTAAAATCTAGCCTATTTTTCTTTTTCTAAAAGAATTAAACAAAATCTCTTCTGGGCATTGAAATCTATGCCTAACCACAATTTTAATTTTGCATCCATTTCTTAGTATGTATTTTTCTTCAGGTAAAAAGAAATAATCAAACGGTAGTTCCAGTTTAGCCCAATTAATTTGGCCCCAAAGAGCTTATAGAGACTCTTAAAATTTTTAATTGTATCATTGTTAGGCAAGAACAGTACCATTCCTCCCCTACTGCTTCACACAAAATAAAACTCCAGATATGCGTTCATGGCTGTGAATGTGGAAGACATTGTGCATAGTGCCTAAAAGTCTTAAATCTGAGCTGAGAGAAAATTAGTCCTATTGCAAGCATTGAAAAGCCAGGGAATCATTTCATTGTCAGGACCCAGTAACCAACAGATGCCTAGAATTCCATGTATTTTAAGGGCAAACCATTCAATGACTCCTTTGACACCCAAAGTATGCCAATAATTCAATGTATTAGTTGGATGCAAATTTTATACAATAAGGTATGGAAGGCAAACTGTAATTGGGAGTGCCAGAGTGAATGGAGCTCTATCCCTTGACAGGGCCCATTGTTGAACTCCAGCCTGAACCTCCAACCCTTTACTTTGCAGGCATACAATAGCCTTTGATATGAGATGGTGGGAAACGGACTTGGAGGCTCATTTCACATTCAGTTGCAATTCATCAGTTTGGCGGGGACTTTTAGCAGCTTTAATGACCACAGCAATTGATGGTTAAATCAATTTGTGCCGGTGACAGCATGGCTGGCCTCTAGACTGTAACAATCCAGGATTGCACCAGGCAGAAAAGACTCTGTTATTCAGATGTGCACAGTTCCTACCCAGCTCAGAATGAGAACAACAGAGAGAGAGTCTCTCACAAGGCAGACCCTGGAGAATGCACACAATCACTCCATTTGGCTGCACAATGCCGGGGCTTCTTTGTAAACTGGTTCAGTAGATTTTTTTAAAAGCATTGTTGCAAGTAAAAATATACAGTAGAGGACAAAGATTTCTAATATTTAACTATATCCTAAGAGAAAGTATCAAACCAGAAAGAATTTAACCTTTGTTTCCTTGATCGAAATGGGTGGTCTTGCTCCAGACACCCCTCCTCCCAGAAAAAATAGAAAGGAAAGAAAATCAGCAGTAGAGATTATGAGAGAGCAGGTTTACATTTAGAAAAAAAAACAGAGTGAAAAGAGAACTAAAACAACAACCCCGCATTGTTAAAAATGAGGAAAAATTGCTCCCTCTTCTGTTGATTAGAGGTATTTTTTTTCCAAATAAGAGATCTTTAAATTTTTAAATATAAATGTTTACAAGGAAAAATATAGCAATGTCAGCATATATGGGAGAGCCAGGATGGTTATACAGTTTATTTCTAAAAAAATTTTAAATAAATAAATACTTTGCTAAGCCTATTCTTCAATGTTTTAAAAATTTATAAGCAAAATTGACATTTTAAAATGGGGAAAAGGACAGAAATTCATTTCATATTCATAACTTTTTGTGCCAGCATAAAATATTGCAATGACTAATTAAATCATAAATGATACTTTGCAAGTCTTCATAAAATGTACTACCTAATTCCTCTGTAATAGTGGGAGATTCCAATAGATTATATGAACATCTGAATCATGCTGACTGGAATAACTTAAGGTTTATAGATATGTTTTAACAGACTTTTAAGATATGAGAACTAATTTAAATAACTGTTAGGACATTTTTGCAACAAGTTTTAATGCTGTCATTTTTGAAAAACAGAAATGCCCAGAAATTAGGTATACAAATTTTTTAATTAAGGACTTGATGAAACTGATGATAAGGATGTAATCTCTGTGATCCTGAATTACCTTTTATACCCTATTAAATATCAAACCAAAAAATACAATTTTTTTAAGCTATGATGAAGAAAGAGGGATAGAACGTGGGTAGATCCATGGAGATGGTTAGCACAAAACTGCAGCTATAGCACTGTGAAAAAAAACAATGTAAAGAACATTTTCCAACAGATTTGTCTAAACATTGAAAGAATATTGAGGCTGTACAGAGGAGGTCTTGGCACTGAGTCCAGAAGCTGTACTTGGTAACTGAGGAGGGGGAAGAAAAGGAGGCAAGTTTCCATGGCAATGCTGGTGCTGAGCACAAATGGAGCAGCATGCATCTTCCCAAGGGAGGATGGGAGCATGAAAAGTGAAAATGGAGGGGGAAGGGCAGAGCAGCTTCTACAGGGCCAGTTTATGCTGAATAACTGTTTGTTATGGAGCTGTGACGTGATCCAAAGCGGCACGTATATTCCGAAAAATCTGACGTCCTCTTGTAGTAACTTTTCAGAGCATTAAAGATCACTTTGGGAATATATATTTATCTTATTATTTCCATTTTAAATATGTAAGTATATTGAATTCTTCTTGTTGTATACATTGTCTTCTACCTTTAGAATAAAATACTATGAGATGACTACAATAGAACTTTGTATAGATTACTTCCTTATCGTTATGCATGTAAGTCAAGTTCATATGAGGGAAAAAAAGCTTTTATTTATTTCTCTTAGTTTCAAAGACAGATAGATGTCTTGAATGTGAAACTGTTATTCACAATCCTAACAATAATATTTCTTCTCTCACAAAGCAGTACATTATACCTAAGGAATAAGACTATACAAAAGCTACATTATTTATCTAATTGAAACTATCATTATTATGACTCGATATAAAGAGTAATGACACTAAGAAGAGGCAACAAATAAGGGCTAATTTTTCTTCAATTTTCTAGAAGTAAACACATTACTACCGAAGAAAAACCCTTTTATTGGAGATCAGATTTTAACACAAATTAGCATTCAGTAGAAGAATCCTGAAAAAATATAGACTTGATTTCACAGGAGTGAAACTGAAAACACTGCCTGATGATTTTAGTAGTAAAAAACATGGATCATAACGTACACTAGTCTATAACTCAAGGGTGGTGGCTCTATTTGCCTTTTCCACATAATATTCCCAGCACCCACCATAGAGCCTATACACAGCAGATTCTCACTCCATATTTGTTGACTACTGAAAGAATAAGATGAACCATTTGGCAAAATTGTGAGACACAACTGGTAAATGCACAGGAAAGAAAGGCACCTCTACTTGCTGTGTTGAATATAATAGGCAGCATGCTCATGTTATCCAACTTAATGCCCACAGATTCCTAGAAAGTTCATTGCTACCATCCTCACTTTACAATTAAGAAAAGAGAGTCTCTAAAGGATGTTATATTTCCCAGGTTTATACCACTAAAAAAGCTAAAATTCAACTCCAATCCTATCTAAAAACACAGCTCATTATCTTTCATTTTCTAGATGCTTCTTACTTTAGGTCAGGTAGCACTGACTACCTCCCAATCTATTCTAAACAGAAGAACTAAAATACAAAGGATTGTGAATTCTTGTTAGTCTCCCTGGGACCCCTTGGAAAGTTCAGAAAATCATGCTTCCAATCAGTCCTGTTCCTTTCTAGCCAATAGATGCCAGAAACTGAAACTCAAAATTGAATTAACCAAGTATAACTCTAAACCCTTTATATATACTTAAATGAAAACTCTCTAAATGTAAAAAAAAGAAAGAATATTTGTTTTTCTTAGTCCTTTTGGAATCCTGATGCTAATCACATTTCCATTAAGTACTGCTTTCCACAGTCTATGATTGTCTCAAAAAAGAGAATGCCCTTTTAGACTGACAAAGCTTTACCCAAATCTGTCTCAATTCCTTCCTTTCCTCAACCTCCTTGAATTTACTCCCTTTGAAAAATCAATTCTAATGACTCCAATGGAATTTCCATTCAGTCATCAATATATCTTAATATAGACAATATTTTCATGGGATAATCTCTCCACTATGTTTTTCTGGTCTTCTCTTTCCTCTGAAATATAGGCTATTTGATTTTCTTCTGTACATCAAGGGTCATAACATGTTCAAGTTCCAATCAACATTTTCAGACCACTGTTCTTTCTTTAAAGGTAGGATGCACCATTATTAATATATGGGCAGATAACATGATAGACATTGTCTTAGGACATTGTTTTATGTCCCATGATTCTCACATAAACTCCAGGAAGTAATAGCTTTACACATAAAACATTCTAAGAAAGTAAGTTTCAAATGGATTCAGAAACACCTAATTTTGAAGTGGAACGAGAATTTGAGTGCCCAAATCAAATTATCTTCATAGCATCATGTTTCCTCCCTACCTGACCAAACTAGCCTCTTCCACCTTCATTTCTGCCATCTAGCACCCTCCATATAACTCCTCAGAATCATTGAAGACTCCTACCCTTAATTAATAACATTTCTCTCCACTGGCAACTTGAGCACACATCTTAGTACAGCACTAACATCTTCCTCAATAATCTTTTCCTACAGAGATCATTTTTAAGTAAATAATAAGTAAATCTATAAGCAAATGACTTATGGATGAAAGATAGATACAAGAGTACTTCCAAAGCTCTCTGGAAAAATCTAATTAAAAGATATGTTTATTTTAGTGAAAAAAGAAATGTATTCATTGGTTTTCATAGGATGCATTCCCATAAACTTTTTGAAGATCCCTTTATTGGACTACAATTTTTGAGGCAAAATAAATTTATCAATCACATTTTTGAAGTGCCCTCATAGAGATAGAGAGATAGATAGATAGATAGATAGATAATAGACAGATAGATAGATAGAGCAAGACAGAATAGTCAAAAGTATGGTGCATTAAGAAATAAAATCCAGTATGATTGAGAGAGTTGAGGATGAATATAGAGATAAGGATTAAAGTATAGGTGAGAGCTAGTGTAGAAGTGAGGGTGAGGGTTTGTGGGCAAGGAAGAGGTAGAAAAATGGTACGGGAGAAGGCCCTTAAGAAAGATGAGTCAAGTTCTGAAGAATGAGAGATATCAAAAATTCTATCATGTTCTGATTGCCATATGCTTAAAAGGTGTATATGTTCAACAACAATTAAAACAGTCAATGTTCTTATCTAATATTCAAGTTTGGAGTCATCTGAGCTTATATACTGTTTCAGAATTTATCAATTTTATTTTCAACTATCATTCTACACATTGTAAATTCAGAAAAAATGGATCAATGACTCAAAAGTTATTTATCAAAGCAAAATAATGAAGAAATTATTACAACTAAGAAAGTCATAAATTATGAAAAAACAGGATAGCATGTGTTGTGATTCTCTCTGTCCAACACAACTGAATCTGCAGTTGTCATTACTTACATAAATTGAAGATGAAAAAACAAGAGTAGGCTTCCTAATGACGAGTATCTGGAAAATGAATTTTAGTGAACCAATGGTCACTTTGTCTCACTGTATTATCTGTTAAGATGTATTGAATAATAGTATACAAACATTAAAGTTTCTACATGGTTTTCAAAAAAGCACAGAACCTCACCAGTAAGCCAACATTTTCCAGAATAAGGACCAAATGATGCTTTCTAGGTTGATTAATTTGCCTGGCAGGGAAGAAACTAAAATTGAGGCACTATTTAAAGTAATTTGTTTCATAGCATAAACAGGTATGACATCTGTACATACCAGCTTATTTTGCATAATGTCAATTGTGTATAATTTAGAAGAATGGTTGCTGTTGTTTGTGTATGATAACATAATTTTTTTTTACAGTTCTACAGATTTCACTAATATGTGGAGCATAAATTAGGTCCTAGTGTGTGAGATACATTGGGAACATAGAATTAAGTGATTATTTGTTCTCTTTATCTCTGAAAATTTTCACTGAGGTAGATGTGATTTGGAGACACAATGATACTTTCAAGTAAGGTAATTACTTGTCAGGGCTCATTTACATAGATACTGACAAATTTTCAACTATGAATACAACAAAATATGCTGCTACCCAGGTAAAGCTAATTGCACCTGAATATAAACCAATAAACATCTTCACTCAAACAGAACTACAGCAAACAAGCACCATCTCCAGATGCAGAGTTAGTATTGAAAGAAACATGGAGCTTTATGGTCATAATTAAATGGGATCACTGAGCGTAAGATTTATTTAGTTTATTTTTTATGTATTATAGAGGCAGAGAGTAGGGGAAGCAGGGAGATGGGGAGAGAAAGAATTCCCATGCATTGGTTCACTACCCCAATGACCGAAATTGCCCAAGACTGAGGCCAGGGACTGAGAATACAGCTCAGGTCGCCCACACTGGGTGTCAGGTACCCAATTACTTGAACCATCACTGCTACTTTTTTAAAAAAAATAGGTTATCTTTTTTTTAACTTTTATTTAATGAATATAAATTTCCAAAGTACAGCTTATGGATTACAATGGCTTCCCCGCCCCCCCGTAACTTCTCTCCCACCGGCAACCCTCCCCTTTCCCTCTCCCTCCCCCCTTCCATTCACATCAAGATTCATTTTCAGTTCTCTTTATATACAGAAGATAAGTTTAGCATATGTTAAGTAAAGATTTCAACAGTTTGCACTCACATAGAAACACAAAGTGAAAAATATTGTTTGAGTACTAGTTATAGCATTAAATCAAATGTACAGCACATTAAGGACAAAGATCCTACATGAGGAGTAAGTGCACAGTGACTCCTGTTGTTGACTTAACAAATTGACACTCTTGTTTATGGCATCAGTAATCACCCTAGGCTCTTGTCATGAGTCGCCAAGGCTTTGGAAGCCTTTTGAGTTCACCAACTCTGATCATATGTAGACAAGGTTGTAGTCAAAGTGGAAGTTCTCTCCTCCCTTCAGAGAAAGGTACCTCCTTCTTTGATGACCTGTTTTCACTGGGATCTCACTCACGGAGATCTTTCATGTAGGGTTTGTTTTGTTTTGTTTTGTTTTGTTTTGTTTTGCCAGAGTGTTTTGGCTTTCCATGCCTGAAATACTCTCATGGGCTTTTCAGCCAGATCCGAATGCCTTTAGGGCTGATTCTGAGGCCAGAGTGCTGTTTAGGACATCTGCCATTCTATGAGTCTGCTGTGTATCTCACTTCCTATGTTGGATCGTTCTCTCCCTTTTTTATTCTATCAGCTAGTATTTGCAGACACTAGTCTCGTTTATGTGCTCCCTTTGGCTCTTAGTCCTATCATTATGATCAATTGTGAACAGAAATTGATCACCGGGACTAGTGAGATGGCATTGGTACATGCCACCTTAATGGGATTGAATTGGAATCCCCTGGTATGTTTCTAACTCTACCGTTTGGGGCAAGTCAGCTTGAGCATGTCCCGAATTGCACATCTCTTCCCTCTCTTATTCCCACTCTTATATTTAACAGCAATCACTTTTCAGTTAAGTTTCAACAATTGAGAATAACTGTGTATTGATTACAGTAATGAACCAAAAGTATTAAGTAGAACAAACAAAAAAATACTAAGAGGGATAACATAGTAAGTTGTTCATCAACAGTCAGGGCAAGGGCTGCTCAAGTCACCATTTCTCATAGTGTTCATTTCACTTTAACAGGTTTCCTTTTTGGTGCTCAGTTAGTTGTCACCGATCAGGGAGAACATATGGTATTTGTCCCTTTGGGACTGGCTTATTTCACTCAGCATAATGCTTTCCAAATTCTTAACAGGCATCACTTTTCAGTTAAAATGTAAACACCTAAGAATAATTGTGTGTTAATTACAGAGTTCAACCAATAGTACTAGAACCAAAAAAAAAATACTAAAATGGATAAAGTATTACATTGTACATCAACAGTCAGGACAAGAGCTGATCAAGTCACTGTTTCTCATAGTGTCAATTTCACTTCAACAGGTTTCCCCTTTGGTGCTCAGTTAGTTGTCACCGATCAGAGAGAACATATGATATTTGTCCCTTTGGGACTGGCTTAATTCACTCAGCATGATGTTTTCCAAATTCCTCCATATTGCTGCAAATGACCAGGTTTCATTGTTTTTGACTGCTGAATAGTATTCTATAGAGTACATGTCCCATAATTTCTTTATCCAGTCTACTGTTGATGGGCATTTGGGTTGGTTCCAGGTCTTAGCTATTGTGAATTCATCTATAACTAGTACTCAAACAGTATTTTTCACTTTGTGTTTCTGTGTGGGTGCAAACTGATGAAATCTTTACTTAATATATACTAAATCAATCTTCTGTATATAAAGATAATTGAAAATTAATCTTGATGTGAAAGGAATGGGAGAGGGAGCGGGAGATGGGAGGGGTACACGTGGGAGGGAAATTATGGGGGGGAGCCATTGTAATCCATAAACTCTACCTTGTAAATTTATATTTACTAAATAAAAAAAAGAAATTCAAAAAAAATTTCACTTTGGTATTTACATTTTCCTTACTCAGCAATCAACATTTGTGTTAATTCTATCTCCTTACTACTATCAATAATACTGCAATGAACTTGAGTATGTAGATATGTCAGGACCCTGTCTTCAAGTATTTTTGTACATGCACCTAAAAGTAGGGTGTCTGGATCATATGTTAATTCTATTTTTAATTGCATTTATTTGAGAAGCAGAAAGAAATAGACAAACAAACAGAGCTCCAAATTACTGCTTCGATTCCCCCAAATGCCTAAAACAACCAAAGCTGGGGTGGGCTAGGTTGAAGCCAGGAGCTGAGGACTCAACCCAGGTCTTTGATTTATAGTAGGAATCCAACTAGTTGACCAACCATTGCTATCTCCCAAGATCCACATTAGCAGGAATTTAGAGTCAGGACCAGAGAGGGATCAAATACGGGTACTCTGATATAGGACATGAGTATTCTAGCATCTTAACCATTAAGTTCAACACCCAACCCAATTGTATATACTTTGAACAAACACCATGCTGCTTTCCATGGTGGATGCACAATTTACATTCACACTAACACTGTGAGAGGACTCAAATTTCTCCACTAACTCACTAGCACTTGCTAGTTTCTGGTTTTTTGATAGTAGATATTATGAAGGAAGTTAAGTGAAATCTCATTGTGATTTTGATGTGCATTTCTCGAAAGTTTTGGGATGCTGAGTATCTTTTCATTTGTTTTCTAGAAGTTTGTATATTTTCCTGGTGAAAATCTATTCAAGTCCTTTGCTCATTTTTAAAATCTTGGTTGTTATTTTGTTGTTGATTTATAGAAGTTCTGTGTATATTCTAGATATGAACCTCATAGCACATACATGTTTTGCAAGTATTTTCTCCCATTCAATTGATTATGTTTTTACTCTGCTAGTTATTTCCAATAGCATCCAGAAGACTTCAAGTTTGATGTAGTCCCATCTGTATTTTTTTAGTCTTCTAACCTGTGCTTTCAGTGCCATAGCTAGTAAATTATTCCCAAACCCAATGTCTTTTCCTTTATGATTTCTTCTTGTTCTATCATCTTTAATACATTTGAATTGAGTTTTACATGTGGTGTAGGTTAAGGTTCCAACTTCATTCTTTTTCATGTATATATTATTCCAACATTTTATTGAAGAGACTATACTTTCCCCATGGAGAAATCTTCGCACCCTTGTCAAAGGTCATTTGACCATATACACAAGGGTTTAATTATTAAGCCATATTCATTCACTTTCAGAGATAAGTATAACTAAGAAATAAATTAGAAATCCAATTGCATTTACTTCTTAATATCTACTTTAAGTGAGAAATGCTTGCTAACTTCAATGGAAGTAGTTTCAGTGAGAAATCACTCCAGGTTTGTGGGCACATACTTTATCTGAATATACAGTGCTATTTGAGAGCCACAAAGCAATTATTCCCATATTGCCAATCCATAACTCTGAGTATAGAACTAATTAAATACAAATAAAAGACTAAAAACATCAAACTATTGAGTGTGTTTCCTAATCTATGTATTAAGCTATCCACAAATAAGTTGGGTATTGAATCTTTAAAGAAAAACCAGGAAAACTCTTCTCACCTAAATTAAGCAATGTTAACCATTTTTAATGTTAATTTATTTTATCTACCTTAAAGGCAGAGTTATGGAGAGCGAGAGAGAGAGAGAGAGAGAGAGAAAGAGAGAGAACTATCCCATCCTCTGTTTCACTCCCCAAATGCCCCTAATAGCCAAGATTGGACCAGGTAGAAACCAGGAACCCAGAACTTATAAGCATCTCCCACACATGTGGCAAGGACCCAAGCACTTGATCTATCATCTACTGGCTCTCAGAACACATTAGCAGTAAAATGGATCAGAAGCAGAGTAGGGGGGCAGCACTGTGGAATAGCTGGTAAAGCTGCCGCCTGCAGTGCCAACATCCCATATGGGCTCCAGTTCGAGACCCGGCTCTGCTCCACTTCTGATACAGCTCTCTGCTATGGCCTGGGAAAGCAGTAGAAGATGACCCAAGTCCTTGGGCCCCTGAACCCATATGGGAGACCTGGAAGAGACTCCTGGCTCCTGGCTTTGGAATGACACAGCGCTAGCTGTTGCAGCCAATTGGGGAGTGAACCAATGGATGGAAGACTTCTCTCTCTCTCCCTCCCTCTCTCTCTCTCTCTCTCTCTCTCTCCCTCTCCCTCTCTCTGTGTAACTCTGACTTTCAAAATAAATAAATAAATCTTAAAAAAAAAAGGAAGCAGAGTAGGTGGGACTCAAACCAGGCACTCCCACATCAGCAACAACTCAACCTACTGCACCACAATGCCCACCCCAATGATCACTATCATTAACACATATTAAAATTGACATATTGCTTACCCTTTATTTTTATACTGTGGCTTTTTCTAATGATTGCAAAATACTGATCTATTATGCACCATATATCCTTTAAATGGTCAAAAACTGTCTGGAATTTATAACTACACAACTCCTAAAACACTGTAGCCAATATAAATAAAATGTAAGCCATATGTATAATTTTCACTTTTATAATAGCCATATATTAAAAATAACAGGACAAATTAATTGTAAAGGTATATTTTCTTTAACCAAATATAACCCAAATATTATCATTTCAATATGGGATACATATTTAAACTATTGACATACTATGCATTCTTTTTTCATTCTAAGCCTTCAAAATATGGTTTGCATTTTATTTTGTTTATTTTAATTTTATTTGAAAGGCAGAGAGACAGAGAGATAGTGATAGAGAAACAGACAGAGGGAGATCAGTACCTGTTTATTCACTCCCCAAATGCCCACAACAGCTGAGGGGCTGGGTCAGGCAAAGCCAAGAGCCAAAACTCCATGTGAGTCTGCAATGTAGATAAGTGGCAGGGACCCAAGAACTTGAGCCATTGTCTGCTGTCTCCCCAGGTGCACCTTAGCAGGAAGCTGAATCAGAAGTAAATAGCCAGGGCTCAAGCCAGGTACTCCAACAGGGAAAGCAACAACTTCACTACTGAGCCAAATAGCAACCCTTGGTTTTCATTTTACATATATAGCACAATTCAATTTTCGGCAGCTATGTATGATTAGCAGTTACTATTTTGAACACAGTCCTGAAAACTAACACTTATAAATTGTGTTTTCTAATATTAACTTGATTCATTCATTGCTTCCAATATTTTTATATTTTTATTTAAATATTTTTATTTCATTCAATCTAAATTTGACCCTATCTTTCCCTTTTGATGCTATCTTTTTCTTAGTCCATGAATTTCCTCAGACTCATGTTAGGAAAGTTCTCAGTTTGATTGCTCTCATCAGCCTGCCTCACCTGACCGGTGATACTAGAACAGTCTACGAACTCACTTTTCTGCTTCTTCTCCAGAGCTAAAGAAACCACATGACCCTGCTAACTGGCACCATCTCACATTTACACCATTCACACTTTGCTGGAATGAGTGAGTCTTCAGTGCTCCGTTGCATATTCAATCCTAGTCACATTCATGCTCCATTCCCTCAGCAGATGGTCCTAACTTGTATCGGGCTCTCAGGCTCCATCTCTTTTCATCCTCCTCAATTTAGGTAGATAGTCCAGCTCCCTACTTCCAGGACAGTAAAAGTGAATGAGCACAACAACAGATGCATTCTTGGTTCTTCAGGGTGAATCCTTTCCATCCGAGCTCTTCATTCTGTCCCCACCAGGGATTCTTCATAGATCTTGTACAGAGAACAAGAGAGCAGACAACATACAGGTTAAACAATGGCATTATCCAATTTCTTAAATTGTGGTTCCCTTTCTGGTCAAAATATATGACTTTAAGCAAGCATTTCCAAGCCCCATATGTTGTGTCTTTAAAGTTAGATCGGGTTAATTCTGCTGTCTCTTAGCTCCAGAGTTTTAAACTCTACAGTGCCAACATAATATAAAGCAAAGTAAGTGCTGAGTGAAGAGGAAAGGAGATGTGTATGTAGAGAACCAGATGGCCTCTGTTCCCTTCTTGCTCTGCAATCTCAGACACAGATCAGAACTTCCTCATCTACAAAGTTGAGATAATAATAAACATTTCACATTCTTGCTGTGAAATTAAAAAAAAAAAATTGAAGGCAAAGCACCTGATGGAGAAGCTTCTCCTAGACTAGTGCATGTGCCACAGCAGGAACTTGATTTCCTTGGTGTTTCAGACATGGGTGGGGCACTGCCATGATCATTTCCTGTCTGCACACAGATCTATCCGTGTCCTGTTTCTCCGAACAGTGTTGTTCAGGTTTCCTTGCCAACTGCCTTTCTAGCACGTTTGGCCGGATGGAGACATTAGTGGAAGACTAAGAATGGAAGCTCGAGAGAAATAGAAAGTCGTCCCATCTTTTCCTATTCATCAGGCACTATTCTACATGATTCTAACTTCTTTCCAGATAACCCTTACCTTAATGGTCCTGGGTCATTGATCACAACAGACGCTTCTGGATCTGAGTTCTGCTGATATCACCCCCTCTCCGTGGCCCTTGGATTGCTCTCTTGTGTTTCCTGCATCTGTTCATGATAGTCAGTGATTCCTCCTTCCTGGGTGCAACCTGAACAGCAACCTTAGATATAAGTGAAGATTGTAGTCTGAAAGGGATGAATAAACCAGGAGTCTATTCAGTTTCAATGATCTAATTCTTATACTTGTGAAATGTTTTTTATATTAATTTCATGGCCCAATGCTTAGTTTCAAGGTTTCTCAAGGAAGTACTGAGTTTATAAAATGAGCAAAATTAAAGGATATAAAATTTGATTAGCCTGGTGCACCACAGCTGGTCTTAATAGCAAAGCCATAGGGTGGAAATGGAGTGTTTTTCTGATCATACACTGTACCAGAGCAACTGCATTTTAGGATCCCAGGTCTAGTTTTCCCACAGCACATCATTGCACAGCAATGGTTTACATTATCTGAAACTCCTCCCTCATTCCCGCAAGCCCTGTTGTATTGGAATGTTGAGGCTTCTGATGCTAATCTTAACCACATTCTCCCCCTCGCTGCGTTGTTCTGGAATGGTTCAAAGCAGTTGCACATGTGAAAAATAACATTTTTAAGATTCAAAACCCAAAATTTTTCTTGGGCCTATAAATTGAATAAAAGTTTATTTTTTGTACACTATATTATTTATCAGAAATTCTCTCTGTCTTAAGCGATTGGTGAACTGCCTTGTCGAAAGTTCAGGTATCCCAGAATGGTCTCATTAACTGTCTCCCCTGATCTCCTAAGCTATCTGCTCCTGTGCTCTCCTGAGGCAATGTTAAACCTCTCACCACGGAGTCCAGTTGCTCCTCCATTGACCAAAATTTGCCCAAGATTCTGCATAAGTGACAATTAAATGGCTTTTCATGTGGTTTCTCACAAACAGAATAATATTGTACTTCATTTTAATATTCTCTACATAACCATTTCCACTGCAAAAATAATTTTCTTTTTTTTAACTTTTATTTAGCAAATATAAATTTCCAAAGCACAGCTTATGGATTACAATGGCTTTCTCCCCCATAACTTCCCTCCCACCCGCAACCCTCCCAACTCCCACTCCCTCTCCCATCCCATTCACATAGACCGTTATGAAATCTGGCAGTTTTCTAAACACCATATTCACAACCATACTGCACTATAGGATGTAGTATTTTTTCCATTTTACAGATGAGGAAACTAAAGCTCCTAGAAAACTAATGTGAAATCTGTACCATTAGCCCTCAATGGAACAGGAATTCAGACCCTGGGATTCTGATATCACAACCTACATTCTTAATCACTACCCATATAGGTTCACTATTAAATATAGTTGTAACATTTGTTATCCACAATGTAGGTTTATCATTCAACTTTTAACTAAACAATTTCATATGTTAAAAAGTTACAAAATATGGGGCCGACGCCATGGCTCACTTGGCTAATCCTCAGCCTGCGGCACTGGAATCCCATATGGGCCCCAGGTTCTAGTACTAGTTGCTCCTCTTCCAGTCCAGCTCCCTGCTGTGTCTCGGGTGTGCAGTGGAGGATGGCCCAAGTGCTTGGGTGCCTGCACCTGCATGGGAGACCAGGAGGAAGCAACTGGCTCCTGGCTTCAGATCTGCGTAGCTCCGGCCGTAGCGGCCATTTGTGGGGTGAACCAACAGAAGGAAGACCTTTCTCTCTGTCTCTCTCTCTCTCACTGTCTGTAACTCTACCTGTCAAATAAATAAATAAATCTTTTTTAAAAAGTTACAAAATAGTTCAAATAATTTCTATATTCCTTTCTCCCAGGCTCCTCAGCAGACAATGCTCAAAATCAGAACAGGAACATTGGCACAGTGTTATCACCATTTGGTTCTCACGTCCCTTTATTCTCCTTAACCTGGAAGTTATTCAGCCCTGTGTTTCAATACCTGGATTCTTTGATCATGCTATTTTGTTGACTGTCTGAGTGTCTTAAATAATCTGGAGGCTAAGGAAGCTGGACACTCATCAAAGGGAAGTCCTCTCTAAATTACATACACATCCAGGTGTATATTTCTTCTGTATCTGATGGGACACAGTACCCAACTGCTCAAGGAGAATCCATGGATAGCTGCTTCCTGGTGAGGGGAGCGGTTGGTGTTCTCTCCACACTGTTCACTTCCCCCACAGGCGCCATCTGTCAGAGGACCATTGCTTTGTACTGAATAAGAAAAGTATTTTATTCTGATGAGGAATCAGCATGAATGTGATCTCTCAAGCATTCTGCCCTGAAACAATCATGTTGAGAGTCATATAAGGGAATTTCGTTGAATGCCTATGTATGTTCCTCCTGAGCATTTCTAGCTAATTAGCTACAGATGTAGTGTTTTTCATGGGTATGAACCATAAACACCTTTTTTCTATTGGGATATGGGTGTACGCAATGTCTCTATATTTTATAGTCCAAATTAAATACAGGAATTTGCCAATCTCATGTTATTACTTACTTTTATTCACTACATGATCAAGGTAAAATGTGCAGCAGTTGGTGTTGACTGCTACAGTGTTGATGGTAATTCCTGTGTCAACTATGATTAACAAAGCAGAATTTTTTCCAGTGGACATTCTGAAAACTGCACATAACATCATGAAGAAAGGGAAAAGGAAGAGCCCTTCTTACATGTTACTTACTTATGCACTGTTAAACAAGTATGCTTAAAATCAGTAGGTCCTGGGGAGTGAGAACATTGTCACAGAGTTCATAGCAATGGCTTGCTTCTATGGCTATGACTGCTCACAGCTGACACTACCCCTTCTCAAATGTGATTGTGGGAGTTATCATTCATCCTCAAAGAGCCCAACTCCATATTTCTACATAGGACTAAATTAGTACTCTGTCAAACACCTGAACCCCATATATTCTTAAAAATCACTGACAATTCCAAAGAGCTTATATTTAAGTGGATCATATCTAGCATACTTTGCCATATTTGAAATTGAAATTGAGAATATTTGAAAGTATTTTTCAAGTCTCTTTTTCAAGAAGAAAAAAACACCGTTCCTCAACAGTTGAGACAAGAGCTGTAAACAATAATCAAATTTCAAAATGTCAATTTTACTCATATACATTACATTTTTTAACCCATAAAGATAACACCTTTGTATCATGAAAATGATTTTGACCTCATAGATCCCCTGAAATGATTTCTTTCTTTTTTTTCAGAAAAATGAGATATTGCATGCTTTTCAAAGAAAATATATCAACTGTGTATAGTTTTTCCTATTATAAAATACTGACTTGGAAATTATCATATATATATGATAATTAAGATAATAAATCTTGTATTAATCACTCAATTCCATCAACTTTTCTTCTTTAAATAACTAATGTCTTTTTTTGCTCACCATTCCATGAACACTCCCCTAGCGTAATCCCTTGATATTCAGTCCATTCACACTCTCCCGGACAGCTAATGCATTCAGTCTTTCCCATTCGATTCCCTAACGTGTCACTTTCATCCTGGGACTCATTAATAGCTCTTTCTGATGACTGTCGCAGTTCTTGAATTTTTTCTACCTTAGAAAGCCTCTCCCTCATTCAACACTCATTTGCAGCCTGAGTCTTCCTTCTTTAATTATGTTGGTCAAGTTCCAATTCCCTGTGAAACCTTTCTCATTTAGTCAGTTACTGGTTTATCTCTCCTTCTGCCATCATATATAATTGGTGGCACACTACCTAAATCTTTTTGTTGTAATTATTGTGTGTGAAACCAGCTGCCTGAGAAAAGGTGCCATGATTTCCCCATTTCTGTGTTTCCTACAATAGTTCACCTTTCCAAAGCTGTTCAATCACTTATTGAGTTTACTGTCACCATACTTTCCTTAGGTTTTGTATATCTTATATATCTCATTGATATTGCTCATATTCCTGTCTTGCTATTTCAATGAAATATTCAGTAATCAATACAATGCCTCAGTATTCCTTCCACCGTTGAACACTATTTCTTTGTAAGGCTTAAAATGCTATACTTTTCATTACCTTTTTCATTTTCTGGATTGTATATAACTATGTGTTACCAAAAGCACATTACAGAGACTTCAATCCTAATTTACTGAGCAAGCAAAAATAATGTTCAATAGGGGGATAATTTTAGGGAGAAAGACATGGAAATATGTGATATTGGAATCTTATTATATAGATCTGAATTTAATTCAGACCTAAGACTACAAAGAGAAATTGGGTAATCACTAAATGTAAAATATTTCTGTTGTGGAAGAAGATAAGAAGGGACATGCAGGAAAAAAACTTTTAAGACTTATTCATTTGAGAAGCAGAGTTACAGACAGAGGGAGAGACAAAAAGAGAAGTCTTCAACTTGCTGGTTCACTCCCCAGATGGTTGCAACAGCTGGAGCTGGGCCAGTCTAAAGCCAGGAGTCAGGTCTCGGTCTCCCAGGTGGGTGCAGGCACCCAAGCACTTGGGCCATCCTCCACTGCTTTTCCAGGCCATCATCAGAGAGCTGGAGCAGAAGAGAAGCAGCTGAGATACAAACTGACACCCATTTGGGATGCCAGTGCCATGGACAGAGGCTTAACCTACTACGCCACAGTGCTAAACCCTGAAGACAAAATTTCTTTTAAAGTTTTTAAAAAGTAATTATCCATCACTCTTTCTTCAGTCCTTGGGTGTACCTGCATTGAGTTGTGAAACTTGTTTCTTCCTTCTTTGAGCACTCTCTCACCTCAACGCAGTTTCTGGACACTGCATTTGACACAAGAGCCAAACAGTCAAAGTGCACGTGGGCGCGGGCGTTGGAGTCCTTGTGTACAACACCGGATGCTTATTGCTGTTTAGTGACTAGTCTGCCGATGGCACAGCTGTCACTGGAAAGCTGGTCAGATGAGTCCAGGTTCATGTCCTGATGTGCATGGCAATTTACAAGACGGGACACAATGGGGAGAGTAGAAAAAGTGAAGTTTTATTTAAGTAAGAAAGAGAGATTCCAGACAAATAGATGGACTGATAGAAAAAGTGACCAAGCCACTGAGCTCTCGAAATCTAGGGGTATTTGCATGTCTTTAGCATGTTATTTCCAAGGAGCAAGTGTGGTGGTCATACACTAGCTACTATGAAGGTGGAGGCAGTCTTAATGGAGCCTTTTTTTAACTTGTTTCTATCAAAACCTAAATCTTGTTCTTTGGCCAATATTTGTTTCAAGGGAATTCCGTCCTGATACGTTTAGTGTATACGTGCTGGGAAGGAGCTGCTGTTTGTATGTGCTGGCAAGGAGCTGTGGGATGGTGTTAGTCTGGCCTGCCTCTAGTCCTGAGCTCCCACACAGCCTCATCATTTCCCAGTGTTTTTTATTCTTATCTCTGTAAAGTGATGTGTGCATGCCAACGTGTCTCCCCTTAAGATACGTGTGAACAAAGTACATGTTGGACCCTCACTTGGGCAAGAAAATTAGGTGTTCCTTCAGTTCCTTCTCAGCCACCACTCCAAGCCAAATCTACAGATGTTCAGGAAGGAAAAATTAGTGACTTTGTTGTCTGAAAAGGTTTTTCAATAGCTATTTCCCCTGTCATTTAGGAAACAAGGACAATTTGTTGTGTTGGCGAGTTGGTGGTGTTCTTCCCTTTTTTGAGCTACTCCCTGCCCCCCCCCAAAAAAAAAAACACACTCCAACACATGTGGAATTTTAATATGACATTATTCAGAGCCATAATACCATTTGGATCACTTAAGTCTAGTACCTGCCCAGGACTTGCCTCTGATAATAATTTCTGCTCTGTAGTGAATTCTGTTGGATGGATAAGAAAAATCCATTGCATCCATTATTTCAAATAGCTCTCATTGTTGTGAATAAATTTGAGAAGTCGATAAAAGAAATTTGCTCATAAAAATATCTTAAGGGACAACATACTCTGCTAGTTTAGAATGCCTTGGTCTATAATGTGATTATAGATTTATGAAATTTGTAATTACAGTGGTGATGATATGAAGACACTCTTGGTATAATAGTGTTGGGGGCCTTTAAAAACATTTTTTTAATTGTAGTATAGATCTTACTGCTACATTTGACTACCCTGCTTCCAGTGGAAGGAAAAATAAAAAGGAAAAAAATGCCTGATATTCGTTGCTATGGCAGCAAGTGCAAAGAGTGAGTCTGAATTCTGTGTCAAGGTAATGAATTTAGCATCTACAGGAAAAGAAATGGATTTCCTGTCACACACTGTAAATCCGCCACAGGAAATGAACACATTGTAGACATTTTAGGCTGTTTAAAACCCATTTAAGATGTGCAGAAGTGGTAGAAAGAGTGCATCAGATTACCTCAAGGGGTTCAGCCCATCTCCATCAGTGTGTGTTTTCATCCATATCGAAGATAGGGAGGGAGGGAAGAATCCTCACTGTGAAGCTCACAGTTTGTACTCGCAGGCTCCAAGCTGAGGATGACATGGCCATGAGTTTCCTCTGGTCCTCACGGTTGCCCTCACCTGCTGAAAGCTTCCTAAGGGAACGCTCTTTGAGAGGTCATTTCACTTCCTTGACCCTTGATGATTCTCAAGTTCTTACCTCTGCCCACTTACACAGTCTTCCTTTAATGGGGCTTTCTGAAGCTACTCCCAGGCTCGCTCTCCTCACTGGTTGTACTTTTTTTTTTTATCACTGAGCTATGCTTGGAGCTGAACAAGCCATTTTCCTAAATATGACTATAAATGCTGTATCTATTGAGCTGAGGACTAGACATACCATATTTAATTAAGATAGTGCCAAAGATTCATAGATAATTCTCTTTAAGCAATGTTCATTTTCAGAGGTACATTGGTAACTATCTAACTAGGAGTATGTATGGCTTGCATAAGTTGTTTAGTAAATGGTATTGGAATAATTTAATGTAGTCCTGCAATGTCTAAATATCACAAATTTAACACTAAAAAAAATATTTCTTACCTGCAAGACTGAACGAGAAGGGAAAAAGAGAGGAGACTGAAGAAATCAACTTGGAAGTGGCATTCTTTATTTCCAACTTCATCTCAGTGGCCAGAAACCTATCATAAGGCAAGGAATTTCAAAAAAATTACGAAACAGAGAGGTGAACATGAACATTTTCTACAAACCATAGTTTCCTAAAATGAAGACTTGGGTGGACAATAAGCCATGTTTAGAAAATTGGAGTGACCGTTGTTGTTGTTTGAAAAACATAAACCAAAGTTGGATAAGATGATAGAGTGACTCCAAAATCTACATGAGAAGTGACCTCTGCTTCTGGATACACTGATACGCTTTATCTCAACATTGTTTCTTCCCTGTGATTTCTTTATGCCTCATCTGTTTTCTCAGAAATGGAAGGGCATAGGAAATGACCTCTAGCCTTTATGAGAGAATATTCTGAGCTCTCATCAAAATATTTCATTGAGGAATAAGAAATAAGAATAATGATAATTATAGTCTTTCAGCATATATTCAGACAAAAAGTAAAAGCCCTTTCATTCCTAGGAGCCAATTTCCACCTTTCAAGCATCCTTAGACCTAGTGTTCAAAGAAATTCACATAAAAAACACTTTTTCCACAAAGTATCTTCACAGCACTTAGCAGGCCAGTAACAGCATCCTGAAGTCAGTAAAACTGTAATGGAATGCCTTCTCTCCATTATTATTTCTATCATCTCTGGGGAACACTAGCATACTCAGAGCATCAAATCAAACGCTATGTTAATTGTTTATCTTTCCTTATTTAACCCTAAGTAAAGACTAAAACAAAGCAGAAAGTATGCATTGTCTCAGTCATTTAGAAAGAAGGCAAAAAAAGAGAATTCCCAAGGATAAACTTGGCTGAACCCTTTTGGAAGCCTAACTTGCCCATTGCTTTAGAAATTAATGGACTGCAGATGTTACTATATTTTAATAGCATATTGTACCCAGATCAGAGACTATGCATGGTCCCAGTAGGACAGATGTTTTGTGCAGACAGTGGAAAATTCGATCAAATAAGCTGTAATTGCAAAAGTAATTAAAGTTCATTACTTACAGTAAATAAACTTCAAAACTTCACTAGCTAAGGAAAAGCAACTTTTTTCTTTTACCATCACATCAGAGAAATTTAGAAGTGAAAGAATCTGATCACTAGGGAAAGGCAAAGGGTTCTTAGCTCAGAGATAAGTAAATATTTGCAAAGAAGTGGTAAAACTAAAAATTTTAGGGATGCTTCTTAAATACTTGAGTTAACAAACTTACCGGTGCAGAATATTTCCAAATACAACTGATGACAGATTTGGACATATAATAAGCTTCAAGAGTTCTATATTTTCAAAATTGGACCATTGGGAATACTACAAAAGAGGTTAAAAATAGGGTAGATGTTGCAAGTTTCCGACACGCTCAATATCTGATCTTTAGAATAGCTGTAAGGAATGTACAGGATATCTTTGTTCTTGAAAGTTCAAAGTGTCACCAAATATGCATTTTATGGTATAGAATAATAACTTGCATTTTTCAGTACTTCATATGTGTCTAACGCTGCTAAAAATTTCAGGACCACCCAGTGAGAGACAGTCTGGCATACTTCCCTGCTAGAGATTAAAATGAGACTTAGTAAAATTAAATAACACTCAAATATCACACGTTAAGTGGAGACACTGTATTGACAAACCAGGCAGTGGTACTCTGAGTCCACCCTCTTCAATTCTACATGAATTGTTCAGAAAGTCAGGATTCTTTCTTTTTTAAAAATAAAGTCAGGATTCGTATTTATTTAAAGATGATCAATTTCCCAGAGCTACTTGAAATGAGTACATTGTTTTAAAAAATCACAGTTTATCCATAAATATCTTCAAAACTTTCTTGAGCAAATTTATATTTTCTACTGATAGTGCTTGTTAAGTAAACTATTCTTTTTTAATACTACTACTTCAATCTCAAGATTGAGACAGCACTTTTTTATTTCTAAGTATTTAAATGAATGAGAATCCTCACATTTTTCTTGAATTTGAAAATTTTATGTAAGCCTTCCTTCGTTCCTGTGTTCCTTTTTATTTTTTAAGAGTTTTTTTTTTTTTAAGATTATTTATTTGAAAGAGCAGAGTAACAGAGAGGCAGAACAGAGAGAGGTCTTCCATCTGCTGGTCCACTCCCCAAGTGGCTGCAAGAGCCGTATCTGGACCCATCTAAAGCCAAGATCCAGGTGCTAACTCCAGGTCTCCCACACAGGTGCAGGGGCCCAGGGAACCCCTTTACCCACTTTATCAAACTGTTGTTCTCCAAGTTATTCTCTGTAATCATACAGTCCCTTTCTGTCTTAAGACATGGCGAATCAAAATTACAAAACGTTCTTTAACTTTAAATAAGGCTAAGTTGATGTTTTCAATTTTATTTCTCTCTTGTTACTCCTTTTAATCACAATAACACATTAGGGTGAGAAATTTAAGAAACAATTACTTCTGCCTAGAAATTTTCCTTGGCCTACAGTTCATAATATACTCATTTCCAATTATTTTTTGCATTATTAAGCATCTCGTATTTACCAACATAAAAATTTTAAATTTTTGAATACTGTTATCCTGAGGATTTCTTAAATTTATTTGTTTATTTGAAAGTTGGAGTTACACAGAGAAAGAAGGAGTGGCAGAGAGAGAGAGAGAGAGAGAGAGAGGTCTTTCATCCACTGGTTGGTTCACTCCCTAATTGGCCACAAGAGCCGGAACTTAGCTGATCAGAAGCCAGGAGCCAGAAGTTCTTCCAGGTCTCCCACGTGGGTGTAGGAGCCCCTCGTCTTCGGCCATCTTGTATTGCTTTCCCAGGCCATAGCAGAGAGCTGGATCGGAAGAGGGGCAGCTAGGACTCAAACTGGCGCCCATATGGGATGCTGGCATTGCAAGCGGCGGCCTTACGGCCTTACCTGCTATGCCCCAGTGCCGGTCCCCTGAGGTTTTCTTTCTCTTTTTTTTTTTTTTAAACACAGAAACCTTTTATTTAAGGTATACAAATTTCATGTATTTCTTTTTTTTTTAAAGATTGATTTATTTATTTGAAAATCAGAGTTACACAGAGAGAGGAGAGAGAGAGAGAGAGAGAGGTCTTCCATCTGCTGGTTCACTCCCCAATTGGCCGCAACGGGTGGAGCTATACCAATCCAAAGCCAAGAGCCAGGAGCTTCTTCCGGGTCTCCCACATGGGTTTAGGGGCCCAAGGACTTGGGCCATCCTCCACTTCTTTCCCAGGCCATAGCAGAGAGCTGGACTGGAAGTGGAGCAGCCAGGACTCGAACTGGCTCCCACATGGGATGCCAGCACTTCAGTCCAGGGCGTTAACCCACTGTGCCACAGTGCCGGCCCCATGTATTTCATAACTACAACATTAGGAACATACTGATTCTTCCCACCCTACCCTGAGTTTTTAAAATCATCAATAGTAGTGGTTTCTTATAGTGGAAAAAAATATTTGGGGGGGTTTCTTTTACAGTATGAACTTATACTTTCTAACATTTTAAATTTATGTATCTATTTTATTATTTGAAAGAGACAGAGAGATCCTATCTGCTGATTCAGCCTCCCAAACACCCACAAAAGAAAGCACTGTGCCAGCGCTGTGGCACAGCGGGTAAAGCCACCACCTGCAGTGCCGGCATCCCATATGGGCACAGGTTCAAGTCCTGGCTGCTCCACTTCCGATCCAGCTCTCTGCTAAGGCCTGAGAAAGCAGTAGAAGATGGCCCAAGTCCTTGGGCCCCTGCACCACAAGGGAGACCCAGAAGAAGCTCCTGGCTCCTGGCTCCGGATTGGTGCAGCTCCAGTTGTTGCGGCCATCTGGGGAGTGAACCAACAGATGAAAGACCTCTGTGTGTGTGTGTGTGTGTGTGTGTAACTCTTTCAAATAAATAAATAATTCTTTAAAAAAAAGAAAAAACTAGATAGCACTGGGCCAGGGCGAAGCCAGGAGACTAGAATTTACCCAAGCCTCTGGCATATGTGGCAGAGATCCAACTATTCGAGCCATCACTCGCTCTCTGTCAGGGTGCACGTTAGCAAAATGCTGGATTGAAGAGCAGACCCAGGCACTCTGATATTGGATGTGGCTTCTGAGGCAACATCTTACCGCTCTGCCAAACACTCATGACTTGCCTTTGATATCATCGATTCTTCTACTACTTCTACTTCTGTACATGGTCACTTAGTGGACACTGAGATTGAAATATCTGATTTCAATTACATTTTGCTAGAAATAATTTACCCTTGCTGGGGGCAATTTATAAATACTACAAAGGGAGAAGGGTGCAAATTAAGAAAACTACCCTGAAAAGTGAGCTTCCAAAGCTAATCATATTTAAAGGTCTTGTTAAGACACTGTTTCATAATTCATGAATCTGGAAGCATTAGTTCTACAACATTAACCCAAATGGGTCTATTATTTAGGAAAACAGTAATTTAACAAATTAAACAAGTTTTTAGACCCAGATCTCAGTTCTTAAGTTATACTAAGAAATTCTCTTGAATTTGCAAAAGAAAAAGCCATGAGATAAGCTATTTTCCACATCACCTAAGGCCTTGGTATCATGGAATTTCTCTCAGTTCTAATGCAGTATGGAAGGAAGACTAAGAGGTGTGGAGGTAATCAGTATGTTCCATAAGTGATAGCTATAAACTAGGGTACAAATTGGAAGGCTGTTACTGTATGTATGTGTATCTGTGATCAGCACAGAATCAGCAAAGGATGGAAACTACTGAAGAGAGAGAATGGAGGGTGACATGCAACTCATGCTATTTATTGTCAATGTAACTTCAATACTCAGGTAGTTGAATTTATTAACTTTCCTCTTGTTTTCATTTTTACTTCACAGAATAAGCATTTAAAATTATCAAAGCTTTTTTACTAACAAGATTTAACTACTTCCACTGTGCCATTATGTATGTTAATACATACATTAATAATATGATAAAAGTTTACCTATTTTATTAAAAGTATTTACATTATGAAATTAAAGCACAATGCTTAATATTATCTTTAACACAAAGAAAAATTGTGTTTATCTCTTCTTGTTCTAAATTTAAAGCATTAACTACTATTGGTCATAGTATTAAGGAACTCAGGAAATATTAATTATTAAAGATTATTGTTTAAATGTTAATACTGCTAGCACACTTTTTTCATAATATTATTATGAGTTCTGCAAGGCAAAGTTAGCTTCTATCAATGTCTGAAATTCCTTGGATAAATTTACTGAAACTTCTTTAAAGACATTTTAGGCCTAAAAGAGAGGAGATCTACCCAGAGTTGAGGTGGGATTTGAGCAGTTTCTGAACCAAGCCAGTCACACTAAATTTGACCCTGTTGTCTATCCCTCTACTGTTCTTAATAGTATTATCCCTTTGGGTACTGAAGAAGCAGGTGCTACCAGAAATGCAAATCCCTCATGATAGAATTGGTGTCAAACCACGAAAACCAACTAACAGCAAAACTCTGCTTAGAAAGGCTGAGAAGACACAGGAGAGAAAGGAGAAGCGATAGACAAGTGGGAAGTACTGTGCAGAGTTTCACCTCCTTAGCACACACCGCCCCAGAGGGCACAGGAATTTTCCAGCTATGAACACGAATGTCAAATAAGATTTCAGGAAGACACTAGAGAGACATGCTATGGGAACAAGAAGACTGGGGAAGTGCGGGAGGTTTACACGTAAAAGAAAAGAATGGAACACTCTGCACAGCGAAGAAAATTGTTTTAATGAAACACAATTGAAGGGCAATCAGCGTTGATAATAGACTTAACACTGTTATAAAAACAAAATATGGTCATCCTCTACACGCACAGCAGTATTAAGGGTTTCGTATCGGTGTTCATATCAATGATTCATATCAGTGATGTGAGATTCCATA
Source organism: Oryctolagus cuniculus (assembly GCF_964237555.1). Lineage (NCBI taxonomy): Eukaryota > Metazoa > Chordata > Mammalia > Lagomorpha > Leporidae > Oryctolagus > Oryctolagus cuniculus. The sequence goes on from NC_091436.1 coordinate 58,991,176, forward strand.
TCAGTGTTCTCAGCTGGTCTCATGAAAGGGGGAGGTGACTCAATTATCCATCTGTGTCTCATCTTCACGCACAGCTAGCAAAAAACCTTCACAGAGTGAAACAATGTGTTTAGTTTGCCCTGATTCACATTTGGCCATTTTGTCAGTTCCTTCATGAAGCCATTAGATAAGAAATTGCTCCATCATCTTACTTGGAGTTTAATTACATATCCTGAAAAACTCACCAGACTTCAATATGTGGTCAATTTCTTCCTAAAAAATTTCTTTTTTTAAGATATTTTTAAGTTTTAATTGATATCAAGAGAACAGATTTTATTTATATAAGATACAATTCTTTTTTTTTTTTTTTTTTTTTTTTTTTTTGACAGGCAGAGTGGACAGTGAGAGAGAGAGAGAGAGAGAAAGGTCTTCCTTTGCCATTGCTTCACCCTCCAATGGCCGCCGCGGCCGGTGCGCTGCGGCCAGCGCACCGCGCTGATCCGATGGCAGGAGCCAGGAGCCAGGTGCTTTTCCTGGTCTCCCATGGGGTGCAGGGCCCAAGCACCTGGGCCATCCTCCACTGCACTCCCTGGTCACAGCAGAGGGCTGGCCTGGAAGAAGGGCAACCGGGACAGAATCCGGCGCCCGACCGGGACTAGAACCTGGTGTGCCGGCGCCGCAAGGCGGAGGATTAGCCTAGTGAGCCGGGGCGCCGGCCTATAAGATACAATTCTAATAACAATATTTCCCTCCCTCCTCCCTCTTTTCTTTTTTTTTCTTTTAATTTTTTCAATAAAATATTTTTAATTTGCTTTTTAATCACAGGCTTAATGCATCACTACATATAGTGTTCAACAAGTAAAAAGTAGAAAGATTACTCTTCCACACAAATTCCTGTTCCAATGAGTATTTAAGGACAATGGGATTCATCCTTTTTCATTTTTTCAAAGGATTTGTTTATTTGAAAGGCAGAGTTATGGGGGGGGGGGGTTCATCTGCAGGTTCACTCCCCAACTGCCCACAACAGCATGGAACAGGGCCTGATCAAAGCCAGGAGCCTGGAACTCAGTCCTGCTCTTCCAGATGGGTGGCAGGGGCTCAAGCACTTGGGCCACCTTCTGCAGCTTTCCCAGGTGCATTAGCAGGGAGCTGGATCAGAAGTGGAGCTTGAACTGGCGCTCCTATGAGGATGCCAGTGTTGCAGACTGCAACTTAACCTCCTGCATCACAACACTGCTCCCAATTCATCCTTTTCTAATGACTATTTTAGTTTTAGGCAGTTTTAGGTTCACAGTAAAATTGAAGCAAGGGTGCAAGTATACCCCACGAACTTTCTGCACATGTACCCCTGCATACATCCACCTGTGTGCACACCCAAAGTAGGGGGACACAGTATACATGAGATTATCCTTTGCTTGAAAATGAAATTTAAACATTACTAATTTGTTTTGCAACAGAACTATATGCCTCCAATGGTTTAATCTTAATTTTTTCCATACTTTTCAAATGCCTTTTAATTTAAAATTTCAAGAGTAGCAAAAAATATCCTTTAAATCAGTTCATTCCAGTTAAATGTTAGAGTAAAATCTCTTTGTTAAAATGCTTCTTTAGAATTTGTGCATTCTCAATCTATGAATAAAAACACTGGAAGGACAGTGCAGGGTTCTTGCACTCAGATCCCCAATAACTGAGAGAGGATTCTGATGCCCACACACTAGCAGGTTGAGATTTGACTCATTTTTGCATCTTTACATTTGGTTAATCCTCCAGTTAAAGTCACAGAGATTGCAGTCTCTCTTCAGTTAGTCTGTGATTACTGTTAACCGCTAACTCATCTTTAATTCATTCTCAACCCGTACACATTAAACATAAGTTCCACAAGGGCAGAAATGTTTATCTGTTTTCCTTTTATAATGAATTTGAGCACGGAGGTCTGTGCCTGGGACATGATAAGAACATAACCCCAGAGGCCGGCATTGTGGCACAGTAGGTTAATCCTCCACCTGCAGCATTGGCATACCCTGTGGGTGCTGGTTCTAGTCCTGGCTGCTCTGCTTATGATCCAGCTCTCTGCTATGGCCTGGGAAAGAAGTAGAGGGTGGCCCGGGTCCTTGGGCCCCTGCACCCGCATGGGAGACTCAGAGGAAGCTCCTGGCTCCTGTCTTTGGATCAATGCAGCTCCAGCCATTGCAGCCATTTGTGGAGTGAACCAGCAGATGGAAGGCCTTTCTCTCAGGCTCTCCCTCTCTCTGCCTGTAACTCAACCTCCCAAATAAACAAATAAAATCTTTATTTAAAAAAATGAACATAACCCCTCCAACACTGCCTGCCTGTCCAAGCTTCCTAACTTGTCTTCCTTTCTTGTGCCTTTCCCCATCTCCTCTCCTCCTACCACAAAGTGTGCCAAAAATTAGCAAACAGAACAATTCAGTTTAGATGCAATCCTGATCACTTTGCTGCTCTTTGAAGATCTCCAGTGGTCCCCCATCCCTCACAGAGTAAAAGTCATCAAGTCCCACCATGACCCTCAGTGCCCAACAGACTTCCCTTATGCAGAGGGATGAGGTATTCTTCCAGAAGCTCTAAAAAGAGATGATAAAACAGGTCCCTTCTTGCTAAAGAAATGGGAAGAGTGAGCTCAGAAATTTGCACGTAGCACTTATTTCACCAAGGGAGTCAAGCAGTGTCTTTCCTTCGGGTAGGTTCAGAAATATTCACAAGGAATCATGGAATGTCTTCTCCCTTCTCCTCCTCCCAGTTTTGCTGCTGCTGGTCAGGCAAGTCATGTAACAGGAGTCTCAACAGCATTTCACAGTCTCACCCGGGAGTCTTGCCTGACTTCTTGATGCTTCAGGATAGCAGAATTTCGACCAATGGTGCTTAGTGCCTCCATGATCTCAAGCTTCCTAAAGGTGCATGTACACTGATTTCTGACATGTAGGGTGGGATTTGGAACTGGGAGTGGGGAGAATCTTAAAGTGATTGTAAGTTATATCATCACAAGAACCATTATGCACAACCCTATCTAAACCAACTCTGATTCAAGAACATAATGTCAGATAAGAACAATAAGATAGAAAAGTAGAAATGTTTGGAAAATGGTTCTGTTTTCCCTTTTGAATTCACCTCTGTTTAATATTTACATACTATATATAATTAATATAGGCTTTCAGAACCAGATTTCTGCAAATCCTAATTTATTAATATCTCACACCAGCTGTTGATTTTGAGATGTTCGTAACCATTTTTTTAAGATTGACTTATTTGAAAGTCAAAGTTACGGGGAGGAGAGAGAGAGAGAGAGAAACTTCCATCTGTTGGTCCATTCCCCACATGGCCACAATGGCCAGGGATGAGCCAGGCAGAAACCAGGAGCCAGGAGCTTCTTCCAGGTCTCCCATAAGGATAGCAGAGGCCCAAGCACATAGACCACCTTCTGCTGCTTTTTCCAGGCCATTAGCAAGGAGCTGTTCAACAGAGCAGCTGGGGCACCAACCGATACCCTTATGGGATGCCAGTATTGCATGTTGTGGCTTTACCCACTGTGCCACAAGGCCAGCCCTGCATAACCTAAGTAGTAATAAAATGATAAGCTTTGCAAATTGCTTACCTTGTATAAAATAGAATTTTAAAAGGCATTTCTATTCATATTCTAAAACACCTTCTCAAACAAGTATGTCCTTACATTTGTCTGTAGGGAGGAGGCAGGCATGTGAATAGCATACATTTATTTGTCACTGAAAAAGACTAAGAACTGCTACTGTGCAGAACAGCACTGTTTAAGATGCTTGAACATGTGGATGTCCATCACTCTTATCAACATAGGCTGATGATAGGAGGATGGATTAGGAAAGTTTTGGAGCAGCAGAAATTCAAAGAACTTCATATTCTAGCTATGCTAAGCTGCTTGAAGCTTTTCCCAATTTAGTCCTGCTTACATAGTTTTATATCTTTGTTAAATATACCACATTCAGCTGAAGTGCACCTCCTCTGTCGCCCCTGGTCAGTTGTTACTTTTTCTGGTTACATAACTGAAGCACTGGCTTCCTCCTAGGACATCTTCCTTGACACAGTTTGATTTGGGTGTTCTCACTGAACTGTATAAGTATCTCTCTCACTGCTCTTTTCACAGTGAGCTGCAATTACTCATTTACTTACATATGTCACCCATTACAATAGACCCTGTGAAAACAGAGATACAGGCACATTCATTTTTTTGTAAAACAAACAAAAAAATGCCTGATAACACCTAGGGATGCTTAGTAAATACCTTTTATAGAGGGAAGCATGTGGTGAGGCAGTTAAGATGACACTTAGAACATCATCATCTTGTAACAAAGTACCTGGTTCAAGTCCTGGCTCTGCCTCCAATCCATCCAGCTTCCTGATAGAGCACAGGTGATGGCTCAGAAGGTTGGGTAACTGCCACTGACAAGGATTGAGTTCCTAGCTCCTGGTTTCAACCTGGCTTCAACCAACCCTGGCTGCTGTGGGCATTTGGGGAATGAACCAGTGATGGAAGATCTCACTTTCTCTGCCTCTGTGTCTGTCTATGTCTCTTCCTTTCAAATAAAATGAAAATACATGAATTAAAATTTTAACACTATGCATCTGCTAAAAAGTAATCAAAAGTAAAGGAAGGCAGAAAGGAAAGAAAGGAAGAGAGAGGAAAGAAGGCAGCATCATTATATTCATAGAATTTTAAGAACTACACTGAATTTATTCTCTTGGTATAAATATCACATTAACATGAGAATTGAAGAGAATTGTGTCATAGTAATTATTGTGCATTTGTTGTGACATGAGAATTTAATGTATTAATTAAAATGTTATCAAAACTTACTAATTGGCCGGCGCCGCGGCTCACTAGGCTAATCCTCCGCCTTGTGACGCTGGCACACCGGGTTCTAGTCCCAGTTGGGGCGCCGGATTCTGTCCCGGTTGCCCTTCTTCCAGGCCAGCTCTCTGCTATGGCCAGGGAGTGCAGTGGAGGATGGCCCAAGTCCTTGGGCCCTGCACCCCATGGGAGACCAGGATAAGTACCTGGCTCCTGCCATCAGATCAGCGCGGTGCGCTGGCCGCAGCGGCCATTGGAGGGTGAAGCAATGGCAAAGGAAGACCTTTCTCTCTGTCTCTCTCTCACTGTCCACTCTGCCTGTCAAAAAAATTAAAAAAAAAAAACTTACTAATGACTTGAGGTTTTAAATTTATTATTTAATATGATTTGGTTTACCTCATCAAAATTAACTTTTAGAAATAAAGATATATATTTTGGCTAAACCTAACCAGAAGGAAATGAAGAATGTCATTAAAACATTTTCTTCTCTTAGTATTATCTTTATGGGATAAATCACAAGAAAAAGTATCCCCTCTCATATAATAAGCAACTATAATTTAGCTTTTCTTTAAGGCATAATGATGGGTGAAGAAATCCTCAATATGAGAATTTTGAAGAACACAATCAAGCTTTAGATTGAGGTTTAAAGAGAATTCATTACAAAGGAGAAAGGTTAAGGGGCTGATGCTGTGGCACAGCTGGTTAAGCCATCTGCAGCACCAGCAACCCATATGGGCCCAGTTTGGGTCCCCCTGCTCCACTTCAACCCAGCTCTCTGCTAATGTACCTGGGAAAGCAACAGAAAGCCCAAGTGCTTAGGCCCCTACAATCATATGGGGGACCTGGTTAAGCTCCTGGCTCTTGGTTTCAACCTGACCCAACCCTGTCTATTGTGATCATTTGGAGACTGAACCAATGGATGGAAGATCTCTCTCCTCTCTCTCTCTCTTTACAGAGTTATAACTGTCATTAAATGAATAAATCTTTTTTAAAAAGAACATCATATTGAAAGTCCTTTGAATTGCACCAAGAAATACTATGCGAATTCATTGCTGATTGCCAGGAGGTATGGTTAAATAATCTTTAAAACATTTCAACATTTTGCGCTTGCAAAAACAAGTATTGTAGAATATAGGTGATGCGTAGTTCAAACATAAAGCTTATCACTTGACCTGTTAATGTCAGTTTCACTATCTGTAAAATGATGAGTCCCTAGTACCTGTCAGTGGTGTATTGAGGCCTAACAGTAGCTTAAACACATGAATCACTTACTGTTGAGTATTTTCATATACCAGTGTGTTTAGTAGTAAGCAGGCCAGGTCTAAGGCAGCTCCCAGATTACATTTAGGGCTTAAGTCCTGCTGTTCTTTTGCTGAGCTGTTGTTAATGTGCAGTCTTCCCTCTGTCATTTAGAAGATGGCTACCTTATTTAGGAGCACAGCATTTGCAATCCAGTAGGAGGGAAGGGAAAAGAGGGGGAGTAAAAGGGAAGAAAAGGGAAGAAAAAAAGAAAAGAAAAGAAAAAGAAAAAAAAGAAAAGAAAAGAAAAAAAAGAAAAGAAAAGAAAAGGGGAAAGAAAATTTGTCCATTAAGGTTCCCTCTCAAAAAGTTCTTTAGATCCCTTATTCAATGACTCCCAATTAATTTTAATGTCTAATACTAAGTCAAATGTCCAGCAAAAACTAAAAGGAGGAAAAAGTGAACTTTTAGGCTGGGTATTACTGTCCTACAAAAGTCACTGATCTATTGACTAGAAGTGAAGTATAGATATTGGACAAACAACTAGCAATGTCTTCTACACAGTTAGAACTCTCTCCATCTTCATGTATAATACTTCCTCCTCTTAAATCTGTGCTCTGGTGTTCAGGTGGGTCACAATGCAGGTAAATACAACTAGGACACAAGTTAAAAGGAACAACAGCCAATAAAAAAACTGACCTCTGAGTGTGCAAAGTACTTAGTAGTTAAGTATAAATGGAAAAGGGTTGTGGGTGACAAGGGGTTGGGAAAAGAAAGAAAGTTGAGTCAAAATGTGTGAAGTTTCCATTAGAGAGGTGAACTTTCAGTGTTCTATCACACAGCATAGGAACCACAGTTAATAATAAAGTATTATGTATTGCAACATTTCTGAAAAGCAGGTTTTTTAAAGTTCTCACTGTGAAAAAATAAGTAGGTGAGGTGACATATGTTAATTGGCTTGATTTAATCATTCCACTATGTATATGTATAGCAAAGCTTCATATTGCACCTCATTAGCATGTATAATCATTATTTGTCAATTAAAGAGAAAATATTTTCTAAATGAAATGACCAGGAGAGGCAGAATTAGACCAATCCTCACTCTTGTCACAAAGATTTGAACAAAGACCTTTCTCTCTAAGTTTATCTCAGATTGCACAAATGCACAGATGCTGAGTAAAATGAAATAAAATATGAAAATAAGAATGCATTATCAATATCCTTGGGAGTGAAGAAATCAGACAAAACACCTCTGAGTTAATGCTTCAATATTGAACACCAAGAGAGAATATTAAAAATGTTTTCTACCACAATATTAAATATTAGTATAATCATTGGGCTTCATAGTGAGCAGTGTAATAAAGACCTTTATAGAAAATATTGAAAGTCCATAACTTATTTGGTTTACCAGCAGAATATTTAAAAATGAGTTTAATAACTCCTTTTTGTCATGTATGCTATAAACCTCTAAACTTTATTGCCATCTGTTTTCTCAATACACAAGTATGAGTAGTTATAAAGGATAAAATTCCCTTTTTCTTGTTAATTTGGAAAAAATATATTCTGAAATAGAAAATAATAACAAGCATTGTCCATGAAACCATGAAAGTACTATGCCACATTTGGTTCGTATCTTTTCTTCTTCACTAAAGAAATAAACTGTTGGAAACAAATGCATTGCTTAGAAATGTGCCAGGGGATTCCAATACAATCCCATCAAGGTTTCATGTACCAATACCATCTCACTAGTCCAAGTGATCAATTTCAGTTAACAATTGATCATACTGATAGGTCTATGAGTCAAAAGGATCACACAAACAAGACTAGTGTCTGCGAATACTAACTGATAGAATAAAAAAGGGAGAGAACGATCCAACATGGGAAGTGGGATACACAGCTGACTCATAGAATGGCGGATTTCCTAAACAGCACTCTGGCCTCAGAATCAGCCCTTAAGGCATGCGGATCTGGATGAAGAGCCCATGAGAGTATTTCAGGCATGGAAAGCCAAGACACTCTGGCAAAAAAAAAAAAAAAAAAAAAAAAAAAAAAAAAAAAAAAAAAAAAAAAAAACTAAATGAAAGATCTCTGCGAGTGAGATCCCAGTGGAAAGAACGGGCCATCAAAAAAGGAGGTACCTTTCTCTGAAGAGAGGGGAGAACTTCCACTTTGACTATGACTTTGTCCAAATAAGATCGAGGTCAGCGAACTCAAAGGCTTCCATAGCCTTGGCAACTCATGACTAGAGCCTAGGGAGATTACTGACACCATAAACAAGAGTGTCAAATTCTTAAGTCAACAACACGAGTCACTGTGTACTTACTCCTCATGTAGGATCCCTGTCCTTAATGTGTTGTCCAATGTGAATTAATGCTATAACTAGTACTGAAACAGTATTCTACACTTTATGTTCTGTGTGGGTACAAACTGATGAAATCTTCACATAATATATACTAAATCAATCTTCTGTATATAAAAATAATTGAAAATCAATCTTGATGTGAATGGAATGGGAGAGGGAGCAGGAGATGGGAGGGGTGCAGGTGGGAGGGAAGTTATGGGTGGGGGAAAGCCATTGTAATCCATAAACTGTACTTTGGAAACTTATATTTACTAAATAAAAGTTTAAAAAAAAACAAATTCATCTTTCTCTAGTTATATTCACTATCGCCCTAGCCCTTAGAAAACAATTAATCGGAATTTAGTGTGTGTATCTGTATAACTGTGTATATTAAAACTCTTAGCATAAATATGTTTACATATATATAATATTTGGTATTACTTTAATTTTGCATAAAGAAATCATTACTAAGTATTTTTGGGCAACTTATATTTCTTACTCAATTCAATTTTTATATACTCTACCCAAGTTAATACATAGACCTGTTTTATTCATTTTATTTGCAGTTATATATTCGAAATTTATTCTCAATGTATTTCTTAAAAGAATATTATTTTTTACAAGTTTTCATATAATGGCTTATTTTCTGCTTCTCTGTCTCCCTCCTTTCCCGGCCTTTCACATACACACAATCTTTACCTTAAAAGCTGAAGTTCTATTTATGGGTATCCTCAAACATCAAATTCTTATTGTGAATGTTCTGAAATCAAGTTTTCTGTCTCTCAGTATAAAACTGGATGTGATGCCGTATAGGCTAGAAACACCTGCACTTTTGGCAGGTCCCTTGTGGGCACATTAATTACACATAGCTTAGAAATGTTTTATAACTGAGTATGAATGTATGAAAATTGGAGGCTGTATCTACAGTGTCACGTTAATCTTCCCAAAGTCATCACTGTTGAAGCAGCATCTTAGAAACAAAAATGAAGAGATAGGGTATGTGAATCACCGACTTCACAGAGTATTTCCACAGCCAATGCTTTCCAGTTATGCAATTTGGAAAAGAAAACAAAAGTGAAAGCCGAACTTACCAGTTCAGAGAACTGAACTCTCTCATAAAGGTTTGGTGTTGGAATCGGGTTTGCTATGCCTGAAAACCATGCTGCAGCCTCCCTCTCCATAGTTCCTATCCTCCCATTTTTGGATGCAATTAATTTTACAGTTCTTTTCTTTCAATACACACACATGCACACACATACACACAGTATATAGCTAGAAGGTCAAGCATAAATATTCAAAATAATTTAAATTTTAGCAGCAAGATTATATTTTTTCCAAATATTTGACAAATTCATTACTTCCACTTCATTTATCCCTCAGAACTGAATGTCCATTAACTTAAAATAATTACGTGCATGGAAAAAGTGAAGCTCAAGCTAATTTTGACCTGCTGCCCCCCAAAATACCATGACATACCTTATAAATACTCACAGATTAATGACTATGTTTGCATGACTAACAAATTTATGTATTATTATATATTTTCATATACATAAATTTGTATATACTACTTACATATAAGTTGCATTTAGATCATATATGTAATTATATATGACATACGTAATTGTACAATGATTTTATATTGCACAACTGAGATGAGCAAAATGGTGCCATGAATGCTATAAAATGAAAAAAAAAAACAGCAAGAGCAAAATAATTCATGCTCTAGGAGTTTATATGCCTTTACTTTTTTCTTTTAATTTTTTTTATTTCAGAATACTTTTAAATTTCCAAAAACGTTGTGTAGTACAAAGAATTTTCATATACCCGATACCCAGCTTCCTCTACTATTAACATTTCATATTAGTGCCATTTATTTGTCCCAGTTAAGGAACAACATCCAGTTTCTCCTATTTTTTTTTAACCCAAACTCCTTCTATCTCTCCAACGTCTTATAGCTTGTGATAATCAACATTCTCTGTTGAGGTTGAGGTGGTTTTTGTTAGTGGGTTGGTTGATTTCTTTAGCTCCCAAAGATGAGGGAGAACATTAAATATGTGTCTTTCTGAGTCAGTAAATTTATATTCTAATAGACGAAATGACACAGAAGAAATAAAAGTGGAACCAGCTATGAGTAAGAACAAGTGGAAGTTTTACCCAAGAGGAAAGAAATGCCGCTGGGAGCTAAAGCAGAGCGGCATCAGCCATGCTCATCTGGAACAGATGCACTTGGCCACTGGTAAGTGGCACTTCACTCTAGAGAATGGAGCATGGAGCAAATTTGTGTTCAAAAACCTACCCCAAACTGAAGCCAGTTGATGTCTCATCTTCAAAATCCCAGCACAATGGCTTTAAGCAGGAAGATTTAAGGACTAGATTTGGAAAAGCTGTGAAGTTTTCTGTTATTTTAAATCCCCTTTGCTAGGCATAATGGAGGAGCCACGTGGACATTTTTTAATTTCCACATTCTGTAGTAGCCTAAGGAAGGATGGCCAGATCTGGAAATAAAGCACAGGACCATAATAACTGTGGTCAAGAGTTAACAAGAACCTTGCTCTCAAAATTTGGAATCTGAATCACACTCTCAGAGTTATAATCCAAGAATAAGCATTCTGAGCATATGGCATTGACCAAACCTTCTATACAAAACCTCAAGACAAGCATTGTGTAAATACATACATCAGTGTACTATATTTCAAATGCTAATCTTTTCATGATGCTCTCATTCTACAGTATTTCAGGGATGGTGTGCAGAGAAGAAATGTGACTAAACTAAAAGGGAAGATGAAGAAAACTGTCCTCAGAAAAGTACAAAAAAGAAAACAAATGAAAGACAAGTCATTAAGTAAAATAAAGGACAATTTATGGTACTCAACTCATTTTGGAATAGTTGAGAGGCTGCTGAAGAGAGCATTTTACTACTCACAGATTTCGTTCTTTAAATAAAGATTGTAAACTTAATAATAGTAATCTCCCACATAGAAATCAATTTGGCTCTAACTACACGATATTCTTTTCAAAGAAACCAATAAAACAGGATTACAGCAGAAATAAAAGCAATCAATGAGATCTTAAAAATATCCATGAGTCATTCCCTACCAAACTAGTCAGATCCTTTTCAATCTCTTTTTTGAATTTCCTTTGTCATCTGTAAAACATCAGCATGCTTCTAATACACCTGGTACTGTGACACTTTGCACAGTGACCAACATAGTTTTCGTTTCCTTCTATTTGTGTTCATCTTTCTTTTTTATTGTGGAATCTCCCCAAATTCATGTATTCGAGGAGTCAAAAAACAAGGCAGGTTGAATATGAAAGATGATTGTGAAGAGTAAATAGAAGTGGTTTTAAAGGAGCTATCTTGTCAAAAAAACTATACAGGAAGTGTTCAATAAGTTCATGGAAATATATTATTTGAAAAAATTATGCATGGATTTCAAATTATTTGGCATCAAAATAAACTTACCAGGTAAATCCATTTTCCATGAAATTTTGAAGTACCTTTGTATAGACATTGTTTTTCTAGAAATATTTTATTTCTTTTAAACATTGCCTTATCTACCTTTCTATGAATCTTTCCTCCCTTAGATATCCTTGGCTTTCACATTCCTTTCTTCTTCCTCTACTGTTTTTCCTTTTCTCCTAATCTTTTTGGAGACTACTGCTTTAAAGTAATTTTCTCTTTTTCCTATCAACCTCCTCTCCCTCAAGATCTTTCATGGGAATTCTATTTGTGGATGAACCTTTATATGTTTAGATTTAAGTAAATGAATAGAGCACCAAATCCTCACCACAGTGTAATTTAGAAACCACATGATAAAATGAATCACTTTAACCCAAAAGGCATTTTGCCATATAACCATACACTGCTTGGAGTTTTCATTCCAAACCTAGGAGTCAACCTGAGCCAACAACATCTTCAAAGTAAAACCATGAGTGTATACTACTAAGAAAGAAAGTTGTGATCTACATCCTAAAAAATAGATTTAAATGTATGAGTTATTAAGTACATTATTGATTCCTATTACTTACAGAACCTCCAGACAAAAATAAAGGACTCTCTTTATTCTGCTCTCAGTCTAATGTGCTAAGTATAAGAGTGTAATCGTTTAAGAATTATTAACACAGCGTTTTTGGACTGAAAGCAAGCAGTGCTCATCTAATTCAATTATGTTTTCATTTTTCTTTATTTTACTAGTGAAGAAGTGGATTCTATTTTCCATCTTTGTATAGACAGGAAATTAGAGAAACTGTTTATATGTGTCAAGTCTCTAAAAACTAAATCATAGGGTTTTTTCAGCCTATTCCTAAAAATAACAGTTTCTTTAACCATATTGCATAGGTTAAACTGTAATAACTATTACCTGAGTCTCCTATAGGGCCAGACTGTATATTAGTCCCTGAAACAAAACCACAGTCAAATCAAGCATATTGCTAAATTCCCAGAGTATATAGCTAAGTGTTCGCAGTACTTAGTTCTATTACTGAGATTACTTTTCACATCCTGTTTACCTATAATGCCTTACCCAGAGACATGACTTAAATTTTAGGACTCAAGAGTTAAGAGTTGGGACTCTGGTATAACAGGTTAAACTGCCACCTACAGCACTGGCATCTCATATGGGTGCCGGTTCGAGTCTCAGCTGCCCCACTTTCAATCTAACTCCCTAATAATGTTCCTGTGAAAGCGGTGGAAGATGATTAATGTGCTTGGGCCCACATACCCACGTGCAAGACCCAGATGAAATTCCTGGCTTCTGGGTTCTGTCTGACCCAGCCCTGGACATTGCAGTTATTTGGGAAGTGAGCCAGCAGGTGGAAGTTTCTCTAGTTGTAAAGCTGCCTTTCAAATAAAATGAATAATTTAAAAAAAAAAAAAAAGGTTAAGAGTTTGTTGTCTTTTGAATAACACTACAGATGAAGGACACATGATATACACTGAGTTAAGGGCTTTTCAAACCAAGTCACTTAGCAATTATCAAAGTTTTGACATTACTTACTGAAGTGAAAGTGTCTGTTCATATCAAAACAACCAACTACAAATGTTTGGAGAAGCAAAGCCGCACATAAATACATGCAAAATTTCCCAAGTGTGAACAACCACAATTTTGTCCACAAGATGAGCACTAGTTGTCTTCAAACTGACCTGTCTATGTAAGTATCATCTTCTGATAATCTATGGTATGACAAAGGGAATCATATATGTGTGTTTGCGTGTGCACATATATACACACTACATATATAAATGTGCATTTTAATACCTATATTTTTGTTCTTTGAGTCTTAAAACCATGCAAGTAGCATTTCATATACTAATAAGAAACCTTTGTGGACAAGTAAGGTAAAAATTGTATTTCCCAAAAAGATCGAACTTGCTATGCTTATATAAATTAAATGTAACACCTTATGAGGTGGCATCTGGTAAAATGCGCTGTAGATAGTCAATAAATGAGTTTTGCTACCAACTGTGCAAAAGTCTTCCTATAAAACTATGCAGTGTCCATTCTCGGAAGTCTTCAAAGGTATTTTTGATAGCACACCACTTGTTCCTCCTATTTTTTCCAAAAGGCAAGAAATAGATGGATTTTGTCCCTATTTTCAGGAGACTCAAGACCTTGCAGTCATGGCATTTGTCAGGATATATTACTCAGTTGGCCTACTAAGATCTCAAATAATAGAGCAAGCACGCAGGACAAGAATAACAATAAACCTCTTCATTAAATTATATAGCAGCAGGATGGCAACAAATAAAAAATGAAAAATGTAATTAGAAAATTTCCAATAGATACTAAAACTAGATAATGAACATCTAAATATTTCCTCACATCATCAATACTGGGACAGACCTACCAGCCTATGTCTTCTGATAAGATGCAGTGAGAAAGACACAACACCATTCAGTGATATCCCTATCTAAACACTGTTGGAGCTGCATCTAATCATGAAGGAACTGGATCAACCCAAATTGAGAGATATTCTACACAATAACTTTTAGAAATGCTAAGGAAAGGAACACAGAGATTATATGCAAGTTGTTCCATAAGACCAACAAGATATAACAATTGAGTGAAATACATGAACTTGGATTAGATTCTAGACTCTGGAAAAAAAAAACTCTAAAGGATATTGCTAAGATACTTCATAAAATTTAAATATCGAGTGAATTACATAGACAGTTCTATAAATACAAATTTCCTTATTTTTATAACTATACTGAATATACAGTGGTTATGAAAGAGATTACACTTGTTCTTAAGAAATAATCACTGAACTTTTAGTTGTAAAGGAGACATATTTACAAGATAGTGGAATAGGTAGGGAGCTTACTGCTCTAGTCCAGGGGAAGATAGTTCTCAAAAAAAAAAAAAAAAATGGAGAGTGTGCAATCTCAAGAAAGTGTCCAGGAGAAAACTACAGAGGAAACTCCACAAAAATTAGGGGGACACTGTGAATACATACAACTCAGGACCCCATCAGCTGAGAACCCCAGCATCAACTTTGGAGAGTGAGGTGAGACCAGATTGCAGCTGCCCAAGCCACTGGTGATGAAGCTGTTATAAGAGCCTGGCATGAATCCAGCTTGGAGCCCTGTGGGGGTCAGTATACCTACCAACCTAGAGAGGAAAGAAGAGGGTACATTTCTCTCTCCGCAACCACCTAGTACTGACATCCTATAATAGCTAAGAGAGGGCAGGTGCTATTTTTGGACATAGGTAACAATTGTGCCAGCTTGTGTCCATGCATCCAGCAATCAGCTGGGAGGAGATGCTTGATTCTGGCTGGGAGGATTGACAGGGGGCTGGGTGCTTGTGAATGTAGGAGCCTTGTGTGCTGGGACTGTGAAAACATTGTGGTTGTGTGGGAGGGCACAGGGTGTGGCTAGGTTTTGGGCAGTCACTGTGGGTGGCTCAAGAAACTCAACAACAACAAACGAAATTATCCAGTTAATAAGTTGACAAAAGACTTAAGCCAGCTTTTTTCAAAAGAGGAAATTCAAATGGCCAACAGACACATGAAAAAATGCTCAGATTTACTAGCCATCATGGAAATAAATATGAAAACCACAATGAGGTTTCACCTTACCACCATTAGAATGGTTTTCATACAGAAATCAACAAACAACAAATACTGGCAATGATGTAGGGAAAAAGGTCCCCTAATCCACTGTTGTGGGAATGTAAGTTGATATAGCTACTGTGGAAGACAATATGGAAATACCCTAGAAATCTGAATAAAACCTACCATATGATCCAGCCATCTCATTCTTGGAGATTACCAAAGAAAATGAAATCAAAATATGAAAGAGTTATCTGTACCTCTATGTTTATTACAGCTCAGTTCCCAATAGATAAGATGTGGAACCAACCCAAATGCCCATCAACTTAAAAATGGATAAATAAATTAGGGGATATGTTTATCGTACAACATTACACAGCAGTTTAAAAAAATGAAATCCTGTCATTTGCAAAAATAAACAAAATGGTTGCAACTGTAAAACATCATGCTTAGTAAAAGAAGCCAGTCCCAAAAGGACAAATACCATATGTTCTCCCTGATCTGTGATAACTAATGGAGAACCTAAAAGGTAATGTATGAAAGTGAAATTGATATTTTGGGAGTCAATGACTTTGAAAACCCCTTGTCTCAACTTTTGAGAAGCAGTTTTTTTTATATTATTTGTTGAACTCTTCACTTAGCATAGAGTTAATCATATGTCTATATAAAGCTAATTGAAAATGGATCTTAGTAAAAAATAAGAATGGTAATATGAGAGGGAGGAGGAAGAAGGGTAAGATTGTGGGTGGGAGGACAGTACAATGGCAAGAATCATTATGTTCATAAAGTTGTATTGATGAAATGCATGAAGTTTGTATTCCCTAAATAAAATGTTTCTGGGGAAAAAGAGAAGTAAAGGAGAATGATGCCTCTCATTTTTTCTTAAGTGGTAAATGGTTCATTACAAATGTGTAAATAAGAGGGTCAGAGTTGTGGCTTACTGGATTAATCTGCCACTTGTGACGCTAGCATCTCATATAGGCACTGGCTGCTCCACTTCTGATCCAGCCGCCTGATAATGAGCCTGGGAAAGCAGAGGAAGATGATCTAATTGTTTGAGTTCTGTATGCATGTGGGAGACCCAGAAGAAGCTCCAGGCTCCTGGCTTCGTCCTGTCACAGTGCTGGCCATTGCCGCCATTTGGGAAGTAAACCAGCAAATGGAAGCTTATTCTATTCTCTGTCTCTCCTTCTTTCTCTCTCTCTCTCTCTAACTCCTTCTGTCAATATAAATTTAAAAAAAAATATTTGGGGAGCCAGGGCTGTGGCATAGCAGGTAAAGCTGCTGCTTGCTGTGCCAGCATCCCATGTGGATGCCGGTTCTAGTCTCGGCTGCTCCACTTCTTTTTTTTTACCCTTATTTAATGAATATAAATTTCCAAAGTACAGCCCATGGACCACAATGGCCCTTTCCCCCCCACAACCTCCCTCACACCCACAACCCTCCCCTCTCCCGCTCCCTCTCCCGTTCCATTCACATCAAGATTCATTTTCAACCATCTTTATATACAGAAGATCAATTTAGCATATATTAAGTAAAGCTTTCAATAATCTGCACCCACACAGAAACAGAAAGTGTAAAGTTATAGCATTAAATCACAATGTATAGCACATTTAGGACAGAGATCCTACATGAGGAGTAAGTGCACAGTGACTCCTGTTAACAAATTGACACTCTTGCTTATGGCATCAGTAATCACCTTAGGCTCTTGTCATGAGTTGCCAAGGATATGGAGGCCTTTTGAGTTCTCCGACTCTGATCATATTTAGACAAGGTCATAGTCAAAGTGGAAGTTCTCTCCTCCCTTCAGAGAAAGGTACCTCCTTCTTTGATGACCTGTTCTTTCTACTGGGATCTCACTCGCAGAGATCTTCCATTTAGGTATTTTTTTTTTGGGGGGGGGGGGGCAGCGTGTCTTGGCTTTCCATGCCTGAAATACTCTCATGGGCTTTTCAGCTGGATCCGAATGCCCTAAGGGCTGACTCTGAGGCCAGAGTGCTGTTTAGGACATCTGCCATTCTATGAGTCTGCTGTGTATCCTGCTTCCCATGTTGGATGGTTCTCTCCCTTTTTTATTCTATCAGTTAGTATTTGGCTGCTGCACTTCTGATCCAGCTCTTTGCTATAGCTTTGGAAAGCAGTGGAAGATATCCCAAGTCCTTGGGCTTCTGCACCCACTTGGGAGACCAGGAAGAAGCTTCTGGTTCCTGGCTTTAGATCTGCTCAGCTCCGGCCATTGTGGCCATTTGAGGAGTGAACCAGCAGATGGAAGACCTTTCTCTGTCTGTCTGTCTGTCTCTCTCTCTCTCTCTCTTTCTACCTCTGCCTCTCTGTAACTCTGACTTTCAAGTAAATAAATAAAATCATTAAAAATAAATAAATAAATCTTTTTAAGTGTGTAAATACATATATATATACACATGTCTGTGTGTATATGAATGCCTGTATTTATAGAAAAAATATTAAAACAAATGGAGAAAATTAAATAATTACTAATATACTATTCTCAAATTACCAGTAATCCACTTTACCCAGGGCTAAGGAATTTCTCTTGGCTCAAATTTTCATCACCAGGAATTTAAAAGTCCCAGGAAAACAAGAACAAATTGATCACCCTACTTCCCATCAGAAGGTGAGAATTTAGTTTGGACATAAAAGAGAGGGATTCCCTTGCCACTTTCTTTGACTGACAAGACATATTTAAGTATTTATGGAAGCAAGAAATCAGTGTAAGAGAATAGTGCCATTAGAATGAGAAAAGAAAAAATGGATTGTGTTATTACAGTGTCTGGCATACTGGAGTAGTAACTTGTCAGAGGAAATTATGAAAATAGATACTTACAATGCACTCTTTTTGAGAATACCATTTAGCCTATAAACATGTAAGTTCATCATCAGAAAGTACAATCAATATGCAAAATTCTTTACTTGCATAAAAAGAGATTGCCTCCTTATGTGGAAGATTAAAGGAAACCAATTTCTCTCATGCTGCTGTTCAATATCTAATGAGGGACTTCAATTTACTTCAACTGAGATTTCATCTTAGCATCACATCCAAGGCACAGTACAATAGCTGGCAAGCATTCTACACTGGTTCTAAAGGGAAAACAGATGAATAGTGTAATTGTATTTTCAAAACACTTTAAAGAGCTTTGATGCTTGGAAAGCCACTTCACTTTTTGCCAACAAATAATGCCAATGCTCCTTTGATCCTAAAAAAAAATGCAGGTTTAAAGCAAGATTCTCAGAGATCAGTATATTTTTCAGTTGAGAAATATTTTAGAAAATAAAGGTTAAAATATCTGTCTATTACTACCATGAGTTTAACATGAACTCTCTTAAAAACACATATTAGGCTAAAAATAAAGGAGGCATTCTGAAGGATTATTCTGCAAGCAGGTCTCAAGTATCTGTCCTGAAAATCTCTTTCAAAGAAAGTCAGAAAATACCCTGTTGAGTGTTGCAAGTGTCTTCATACAAACAATTTCTCCCTACTGCCCTGAGAGTTTTTAATAACAATTTCAGCTTCCTGTACTATTTTCTATCTTTTTATTTTTGTAACCTAGAAATCTTTTATTTAAAGTATACAACCTTCATGCATTTTATATATGCAAATTTAGGAACATAGTGATCTTTCTCACCCATCCTCTCTCCCACCTGCAATCACACCCTTCTTCCTCCACCCTCTCCTATTCCCATTCTTATTAGGTACTAAGATCTATTTTCAATTAACTTTATACACATAAGATTAACCCTACACTAACTAAAATAATAGTAGGAAAAATAAAACCATCCCTCAACAGTAGAGACAAGGACTATTCAAAGCCATTGCATCTCAATGAGTTAATTTCACTTCCCTAGATTATGTTTTCGATACTCTATTAGTTACCATAGATCAGGGAGAAGGTATGCTATTTGTCTTTTGGTTCTGGCTTATTTCACTAAGTAGAATGTTTTTTAGTTGCATCTATTGGTTTTTTTGTTTTGTTTTGTTTTGTTTTGTTTTGTTTTGCAAACAGCAGAACTTCATATTTTTTAAACACCATGTAGTATTCCATGGTGTAAATATCCCATAATATCTTTATCCAGTCTTCAACTGATGGACATCTGGGTCGATTCCGTATCTTACCTATTGCAAATTGAGCTGCAATAAACATGAGGTAGAAATGACTCTTTCATATGCTGATTTCATTTCATTAAATTCCAAGAATGGCAAGACTGGGTCATATGGTAGGTCTGTATTCAGATTTCTAGGGTATCTCCATATTGTCTTCCAAAGTGGCTGTACTAGTTTACATTCCCACCGACAGTGGATTAGGCAACCTTTTTCCCCACATCACTGCCTGTATTTGTTGTTTGTTGATTTTTGTATGAAAGCCATTCTAATGTGATGAGTTGAAACTTCATTGAGATTTTCATTTGCATTTCCATGATGGCTAATAATCCTGAGCATTTTTCATGTATCTATTGGCCATTTAGATTTCTTCTTTAAAAAATCCATGTTCTAGTCCTTTGCCCATGTATTAATTGGATTGTTTGTTTTATTGTTTTTGAGTTTCTCTCTCTCTTTTTTTTTTTTTTTTTTTTTTTTTGACAGGCAGAGTGGACAGTGAGAGAGAGAGAAAGAGAGAAAGGTCTTCCTTTTCTGTTGGTTCACCTCTCAATGGCCCCTGCGGCTTGCACGCTGCGGCCGGCGCACTGCGTTGATCCGAAACCAGGAGCCGGGTGCTTCTCCTGGTCTCCCATGCAGGTGCAGGGCCCAAGGACTTGCACCATCTTCCACTGCATTCCCAGGCCATAGCAGAGAGCTGGACTGGAAGAGGAGCAACTGGGACAGAATCCGGCGCCCAGACTGGGACTAGAACCCAGTGTGCCGGTGCCTCAGGCAGAGGATTAGCCTATTGAGCCATGGTGCGGGCCTGTTGTTTAGTTTCTTGATCTCTTTGTAGATTCTGGATATTAATCTTTTATAAGTTGCATAGTTTGCAAATCATTTCTCCCATTCTTTCAGCTGCCTTTTCACTGCTGAGTGTTTCTTTTGCAGTACAGAAGCTTCTCAGTTAGAGGTAATCTCATTTGTCAATCTTAGCTTTGATTGCCTATGCTCCTGGGGTCTTTTTCAAGTAGTCATTGCCGGTGCCAATGTTTTGCAGGGTCTCCCCACTGTTCTTTAAAAATTTGATAGTATCAGGTGGTAGATTTAGGTCTTTGATCCATTTTGAGTAGATTCTTGTGTAAGGTGTAAGGTTGGGGTCTTGATTCACACTTCTGCATACAGAGATCCAGTTTCCCCAGCACCATTTGTTGAATAGACTGTACCTGCTCCAGGGACTGCTTTTGGCTCCTTTGTCAAAGATAAGTTGAATGTAGATGTGTGGGTTGATTTTGGTGCTTCTATTCTGTTCTATTGGTCTATCCATCTGTTTTTGTGCCAGTCCTGGCAGGTTTGATTTTAACTATCAAGTAGTATGTCTTGAAATCTGGTATTGTGATGTCTCCAGCTTTGTATTTGTTGTTTAAAAATGCTTTAGCTATTTGGGATCTTCTGTGTTTCCATATGACTTTCAGCATCATTTTTTCTAGATCTTAGAAGAATGTCCTTGGTATTTTGTTTGGGATTGCAATGAATCTGTAAATTGCTTTCCATAGTATGGACATTTTGATGATATTGATTCTTCAAATCTGTGAAAGTGGAAGATTTTTCCATTTTTTTGTGTGTCTTCTATTTCTTTAATGTTTTGTAATTTTCATCATAGAAAACTTTGACATCATTGCTTAAATTGATCCCAACACATTTGATTTTTTTGTAGCTATTTTAAGTTGGATTGATTTTAGAAGTTCTTTCTCAGCAATGGTATTGTCTGTGTATACAAAGGCTATTGGTTTTTGTGTGTGTGTGTTTTTAGATCCTGCCACTCTTTGAAACTCCTCTATAAGTTCAAATAGTCACTTGGTGGAGTCATTTGGATCCCCTATATATAGAATTATGTCATCTGCAAATAGGGTTAGTTTGACTTTCCCTTCTCAATTTATATCACTTTGGTTTATTTTTCTTGCTTAACGGCTCTGGCTAAAACTTCCAGGACTATATAGAATTATATTGATGAGAGTCAGCATCCTTGTCTGGTTCTGGATCTTAGTGGAAATTCTTCCAACTTTTCCCCATTCAATAGGATTCTGGCCATGGCTTTGTCATAAATTGCCTTGATTGTGTTGCAGAATGTTCCTTCAATACCCAATTTGCTTAATGTTTTCCTTATGAAGCAATACTGTATTTTATCAAATGCTGTCTTTGTCTCTATTGAGATAATCATATGTTTTTTTGTCCTTCAGTTTGTTAATTTAATTTATCACATCAATTGTTTTGTGAATGTTGAACCACCCCTGCAAACCAAATATTAATCCCACTTGGTCCAGGTGAATGATCTTTCAGATGTATTATTTGATTATTTAGTATTTTGTTGAGGATCTTTGCATCTATGTTCATCAAGGAATTGGGTTTGTAGTTCTCTTTCTCTGTTATATCTTTTTCAGGTTTAGGAATCAAGGTGATGCTGGCTTCATAGAAAGAGTTTGAGAGGAGTCCCTCCCTTTCAATTGTATTGAATAGATTGAAAAGAATTGGATTTAGCTCTTCTTTAAATGTATGGTAGAATTCAGCAGTGAATACATCCAGTCCTGGGCTTTTCTTTGTGGGGAGGGCCTTTATTACTTATTCAATGTCTGTCATGGTTATTGGTCCATTTAAGTTTTCTATGTCTTCATGGCTTAATTTAAGTAGATTATATGTTTCCAGAGATCTATCCATTTTCTAGGTTATCCATATGACATACAGCTCTTTGTAGTAATTCCAAGTGACTCTTTTTATTTCTGTGGTATCTGTTACATTTCCTTTTCATCTCTGATTCTATTGATTTGCATCTTCTCTGACTTTTTTGGTTATTTGGGCCAATCATGTATCAATTTTGGTCATTTTTTCAAAAAAAACTCCTAATTTCACTGATCTTTTGTGTTTTTTTTTTATTTTTTGCTTTCAATTTTATTCATTTCTTCTCTAATTTTAATTATATTTCCTTCTACCAATTTGAGGTTTAGTTTGTTGTTGCTTTTCTCCATCCTTGACATGCATTGGTGGCTCATGTGTTTGATGCCTTTCAAATTTCTTAATGTAGGCACCAATTGCTATAAACTTTACTCTTAACACTGCTTTTGCTGTATCCCATAAGTTTTGATATATTGTATTGTCATCCTCATTCATTGTCATAAATTTTTAGATTTCTCTTTTGATTTCTTCTGTGACACACTGTTCATTCAGGAGCATGTTGTTCATTCTCCATATGTTTGCATATGTTCTAGAGATTCTTGAGTTGTTGATGTGCAGCTTCATTCCACTGAAGTCTGAGAAGATGCACGGTATGATTTTGATTGTTTTGATTTTGCTGAGACTTGCTTTATGACCTAGCATGTGGAATATCATTCTATGCACTGGTGAAAAAATGGTGTATTCTTCAAATGATGTATGAAAAGTTCTGTAGATATATTAGGTCCATTTGATCTATAGTGTCGATTAATTCTACTCTTTCATTGCTAATTTTCTGTTTGGTTCATCTGTCCATTGCTGAAAGTGGAATATTGAAGTCACTCATAATTATTTTATTGGAGTCTATGACTCCCTTTAGATCTATTAACATTTCTTTCAAATAACCAGATTCCCAGTAATTGGGTGCAAATACATTTATTATAGTGACATCTTCCTGTTGAATTGATCCTTTAATCATTACATAGTGCCCTTCTTTCTCTTTTTTAACAATTTTTGTGTTAAACTCTATTTTGTCTGATATTAGGATGGCTACGCCAGCTCTTTTTTGGTTTCTGTTAGCATGGAATATATTTTTCCATTCTCTCACTTGCACTCTGCATGTATCTTTGTTGCTGAAATATGTTTCTTGTAGGTAGCAAATGAATGTTTCTTGTAGGTAGCAAATGAATGTGGTTTTTTTTTTTTCATTTAGCCATCTGTATCTTTTAACTGGAGAGTTGAGGCCATTTACATTAAAGGTTACTATTGATAAGTAATGACTTACCACTGCCATTTTCCCATAAGTATTCCTATTATTTACATTGGATTCCTTTGTACTTTTACTAGGAGAATTTCTGTCTTCACAATATTTCATAGTGATGTCCATGTTACTTTGTTTCTGTGTGTAGCACATCCATAAGCAAGTGGTAAAAAATTCTTACAATTTCTGTTTATTTTGGAAGGTCTTTATTTCACCTTCATTCATAAATGAGAGTTTTGTAGGCTAAGTATTCTGGGTTTGCAGGGTTTTTTTTTTTTCTTTTTTTAAAAGATAGCATTTATTTATTTATTTATTTGAGAGGTAGAGTTATAGACAGTGAGAGGAAGAGACAGAAAAGTCTTCATCCAAAGGCTGCAAGTGTTGGAGCTAGGCCAGTCTGAAGCCAGAAGCCAGGACCTTCTTCTAAGTCTCCCACATGGGTGTAGGGGCCCCAGTGCATGGGTCATCTTCTCCTGCTTTCCCAGGCCATAACAGAGAACTGGATCAGAAAAGGTTCAGCCAGGACTAGAACTGGTGCCTATATGGGATGCTGGTGCCACAGTACTGGCCCCAGTATTTTTTTCTTAAGACTTGAACTATATGTGGTCATTCTCTCCTGGCCTATAGGGTTTCTGATGAGAAGTCAACTATAAGTCTAATTGGAGATCCTCTGAAAGTAATCTGGTTTTTCTCTGTGCACATTTTGGAACCTTTTCTTATGTTTTATTTTGGATAGGATGACTACAATGTGTCATGGTGAAGATGTTTTCTGGTCGTGTCTACTAGGAATTCTATGTTCTTCCTGTACTTGAACATCCCTTTCTTTCTCCAAATTTGGAAAGTTTTCTGTAAGTATTTCATTTAAAAATGTTGTCTAATCCATTCTCTCTTTCCATGGCTTCAGGAACTTCTAAGTCCCATGTGTTGAGTCATTTCAGAGTTCCCATAAGTCTCCAATATTTTTAAATATTCTAATTTCTTCCTTTTTTTGGTCTGATTGTAAAATTTCTAGAGATTTGTCTTTTACCTTGGATATTGTTTCTTCTGCCTCACCAATTCTGTTGATCTTTCCACCACATTTTTTTGATGTATTAAATTCTTCATTTCTAATATTTCATTTTGATTTCTCTTTAAAATCTCAATATCATGGGAAAATTTTCATTTATGTCACATATGATTTCTTTAATTCATGGATTTGCTTCTGAATACTTCTGAGTAATCCTGTGATTGACTTTTTGAATTCCATTTCCAGCATTTTATTAATCTCTTTACCTTCACATTCTAGTACTGAAGTGTTGCTGTGTTCCTTTGGTGGTGTCATATTGTTTTCCTTATACCTGTTTCTTGAATTTCTGAACTTATTTTTAAGCATTTGTGGAGATACTTTTTGGGTTTTTTGTTTTGTTTTGTTTTTAACCTCTGATGTTTATATTTGGACTATACCTCTGTGGTTTAATGGAGTGCCAGCTCTTTCAGTGGATACCCAGAGTTGTGTGCTAGGTGTGACCAGGTTGTGAGCTCTGTTCAGTGCTCCAGGGTGAGGGAGTATCCAAGGTGACACCAAAGTTGTGCATGGTAGCTCTCCCTCTTTTTTATCAGAGTGGAGAATTTGATGAGCTCTGTTGCCAGTTTCACCCTCACCACCTCTCCTCCATGGTGCTAGGTGCTTGCTCCAGTGCTAGCTCATCCACACTGCTATAAGAACCACACAAAGAATCCATGCAGTCCTCCATGTGAGCACAGATGCTATAGCAATGACCTACTCCAGGCAATCAGGGTGCCCAGAGTGTGTTTCATTTGCCCTTGCTGCCCCCAGCAATTGCCCAGAGACCCAGCCACACCCTGCACCCTCCCATGCAGCCACTGTGCTTCCACAGTGCCAACACACAAAGTTCCCACAGTCACATGATGCTGAGGATCCGCTCTGTCCTGCCAGAGAAACAGAGACACTCACAGAACCAGCTGCCTGTGGGTATTCTGCTCAGGCAGCCTAAGCCCAGAGCCTGTGATATGTTAGTTGACTAGAGGCACATCACAGTTTTACATGGGTGTCCAGTCCCTTGTCAATCCTCCTATCCAGACTCAAGCATCTCCTCTAGGCTGGTTGTTAGGGGCACAGGTATAAGCTGATGCAGCTGTTAAGTATGTCCAGAATGGTACCCACCCTCTCAGCTATTTGCAGGGGGTTCAAGGGGAGAGAAACATGCCCCTTTTTTTCTGCTAGGTTGGCAGGTATACTCTCCCCTATAGAGATCCAGGCCCTACTCATGCCAGGATAGCACTGGAGAACACAGTGGTATGCTCCTGGCTTTATTAAGACAGATCCCAGTGGCAAAATCTTCCAATAGGGCAGCTCTGGTTCTATTGGTTCAGCACAACATGATTGCTCTTATTGGATCCACTCCTAGAAAAGACCATCTAAATTCCCTTTTTTGATCCCTGGAGGTCCCAACAACTGCCCTGAAGAATTACCCTGGTTAGGTCAGCATCTGCCTCATATTCTCCCAAGAGTTGCTCTGTTTCTTGGCAATTCGAAGTTCAGTGTTGCTATCTCAGTACCATCTGTTCAACAAATGGTTACCAGATTCCTGCGATTTTCCCAACCCTGTGTTCAGTGCTAGAGATAAAAATATGAAAAACAGTGTGGCTATCCATGAGAAACTTTTAGAAGGTTACATAACCATAGAATCATAAATAGAAGAGTGTGGTTAAGTACTCTGCAACTGTCTCTCCAGGTGTCAGGGGAGCATGGAGAGATACCTAAAGCATCTAACCTTCAGTGAGTTGATTTATAACTTGGTCCCCTCTCAGCACTCCAAGCCAAGTGTTTTCAAGGAAATAGATGAAGATTTCTATACCTTGAATCCACAGACATAATCTCTGATATCAAGACAGCTCTGGGAAAATACTTTATATGTGTGTGTGTTTATTTCAGTGAGAATTTTCATCATTTAAATCAAGAGTCAGTTAAAAAAAATAGAAAAGGAGTGGGCCACATCTCCTATCCCTGGCAAGCACTAGCTGAAAGAGTGGTGTGGTATACACAATTATATTTCCTTTTTAGGGTTATGAAAGGCTTACACCTTGTAGCCTCTTTCAGTGAGGTGGGCCATCTGGCTACTGATAGCCAATAAAATGCGATTGAATTTATATGTGTTACTTCTTGTCTACTGCAGTAAGAAGCCTCTGGATGACTCCTCATTCTCCCTCATTCTTCCCTCTCCAGGTAAGGAAGGTAGCATCCCAAGAGCAAAGTGGCTCAGTTATCACAGGGGAAAGGTACAACCTTGGAGCAGTCTCTGATCCTGAGAAGACTTAGTATAAACTTAAAAAAAATCAAGACCTGTTTTTAGCTTGTCTGTTATCAAGAATAATCTGGTCAGGGCCAGCGCTGTGGCGCAGCAGATTAACACCCTGGCCTGAAGCACCGGCATCCCATATAGGTGCCGGTTCGAGTACCGGCTGCTCTACTTCCTATCCAGCTCTCTGTTATGGCCTGGGATAGCAGTAGAAGATGGTCCAAGTCCTTGGGCCCCTGCACCCACATGGTAGACCAGGAAGAAGCTCCTGGTTCCTGGCTTCAGATCGGCACAGCTCCAGCCATTGTGGTCGATTGGGGAGTGAACCATCGAATGGAAGACCTCTCTCTCTCTCTCCCTCTCTCTCTCTCTCTTTCTCTCTGCCTCTCCTCTTTCTGTGTAACTCTGACTTTCAAATAAATAAAATACATCTTTAAAAAAAAGAATAACCTGGTCTATACTGATTACTATAAGGAGAGAAGATTTAATCCACAGTAAATTTGGGGTATTTATTACTACATTGTATTGAACATACCAGTTATTGGACTGAAACTGTTGTAGGGGTTGGGAAGCCTGGAAGACTTCTATCATCTACAGAGTTCCTTTGAGATTTCTTCCAAAAGCAGGGAAAGAACAAGTTACGTAAGATGGGCAGTAGCAGTTTAGGAAATAATTGATGTTGCTTTATTATTTTGGTTTCAAAACATGCTGTTTTATTTTTTGCTGACTGTGGAGAGTTTATGCATATTCTTAGTAGTCCAGGGTAATCTATTTAAGATAAGATCACTTCATAAAATGAGGAAATAAATGGCAGCATAGACCAAAAAAATAAATAAAAAACTCAATTGCTTTTCAGTTATAGGTGTGAATGGAGGTGATTCACAAAGGAATGGAAAGAACTGCCCTCTCTGGAAGCTATCATTTTATGTTTTGGGAAGGTTTTATAGTTTGAATTGACTGTAATGTTATCAACTAATTAGGAAATAGATTTTCATTTTCTTGGGTTGATATTGGTTACTGCCGTACAGTCAGGATAAAGCCTCATCTTTGCCTAAGAAATATAATTATGTTACTTGAGTGGTCTTATGGATTATTTCACTTTGGTAGATTATAAAAATGGTCATGGTGCTATGCCCTTTCCCCAGCAAGAGACAACATACTTCTCTGTCCCTTCAGTCTGGCCTAGACTTTTGAACTTCTTTGGCCAACAAATTGAGGTGCAAGGGGCAGAAAGTTAGTTCTGAATCTGGGTTGGTCCAGATCGTTGGAATACTGGCACTGCATAATGAACCAGGCTACCCTGTGACACAGTGGGGGACATGCAGCTCAATCACCTTTGTTGCCCCTACTGATAACTGGGTCCTTCCAGACTTGCCAAGCTACCTTCAGGTGACCACCAATCTATGAGGGAGCCCACCAAATACCCTAAGAACTTCCCCCACTGAGATCAACATGGTGACCTACAGAACTCAAAGATAAATAAATGAATGTTTTTCTAATTACCAAAATTTGGTACTTGTTAGCTAAATGGAAAAAGCTAATTAATGAACTAGAGGCAAAATAACAAGTATTATTTGTAAGGAATTATGCTAATGATTTTTGCTGATGTGGAAGAAAAGACTATTACTATGAAACAAACACTAGGTTTCATTAATATTGCATTTACACAGATATTTGGACATTTTAGTTCTGCATTTTTGGCTCTTGTATTAGTCATCTCAGATTTCCATAACAAAATACCACAAGCTGGGTGATTAAATAAGAGAAACTTATTTTCTCACAGTCATGGATGTGGGGAGCAACCCGGACTGGACTGAGTTACTGGAGTTAAGGCTTATTCTATGCATCTGCTCTCCCACAATATGGCGCTGAGAAGGGAGTAACAGCTTCTACGCAGCTGCCTCCAGTTCAACCAAGAAACTGTAGGACTTGCTCCTGATTGGAGGAGAGCAGCGTACTCGGCGTGTGGGTAGCAGAGTTGGGATTTGTGGAAGAGGACTATAAAGGAGGAGAGAGACAACATGCACCAGGAACATCTAAGGGGAACATCTATCTGAAGGAACACCTGTGCAGCCCCCGAGAGAGCCGGCCGGCGGTGTGCCGCTCCCCCGCGGAAGTGGGGAATGTGGCAGGGGGAACCGCCCTTCCACGGAGGTGTAAGGGACGGTAGCCAACCCGGGAAGAACCAGCAGCAAACCCGGGGAGGGCCGAGCAGACGAAAGAACAGCGCAGGGTCCTGTGTCGTTCCTCCACGAAGACGGGGAACGACAATGGAGGCTCAGAAGTCCAGGATCTAGGAGCCAGCCAGTTCATTTCCTGGTGAGGGCTCTATTCCTGGCTTGCAGACAGCAATCTTCTCACTGTAGCTTAATATGGTAGAGGGAGAAAGAGAATCTGGTTCCTCTTCCTCATAACACCAGCCTATTGGACCAGGGCTCCATCTTTATGTCCTCATTTAACATTTATCACACTTCATAGGCCTTCTCTCCAAATATAGCTGCACTGATGGATAGAGTTTCTACATGTGAATTTGGAGGAGACACAAACATTCAGTTCATAACAGCTCTAAAAAAATATTGGTGCTGAAATTTCTGTAGTGAAATTCATTTTATTCTTGGAAAATAGAAACTGTCTAGTTCTTATCTGTTCCATCCTGATAAATAATAGATTTTGGTAAGTTTAGTAGCAATACAATTCTTGCGTTATTAAGCTGAGTATGCTATAAAAATAATTCTCTCTAAAATTTTTGCTACAATAATCTATATTATATGAAGAAATAGCATTATGCTTGAGGAAAATAATGAACTTCAGTAGCTTTCAGAAGTAAAGATAGTCATTTTTAATAACTATTTATATAAGGCGAACAAATTTCATGTATTTCACATATACAGATTAGGAGCACAGTGATACTTTCCACCTACTCCCTCACCTCCTCCTTTCTTATTCTTTCTTTTAATTTTTATAATAACACATTTTCAGGGTTTTTTTAAAAGATTTATTTTATTTATTTGAAAGACAGAGTTACAGAGGGAGGTAGAGAAAGAGAGAGAGGTCTTCCATTTGCTGGTTCATTCCCCAAATGGCCACAACAGCTGGAGCTGCGCTGATTCGAACCCAGGAGCTAGGAGCTTCCTCCTGGTCTCCCACATGGGTGCAGGGGCCCAAGGACTTGGGACATCTTCTACTGCTATCCCAGGCCATAGCAGAGAACTGGATCAGAAGAGGAGCAGCCAGGACTAGAACTGGAGCCCATATTGGATGCCAGTGCTTCAGGCCAGGACTTTAACCTGCTGTGTCACAGCGCTAGCCCCAAGATTTTTTTTAATAATCACAAGCTTAACCCTCCATTAACTAAAGAATTCATCATATAGTAAGAAGGGAAGAAAACAAACAAAAAACACTGCTCCTCAACAGTAGAGACAAAGGCTGTAAACAATAATCAAATCTCAAAATGGCAATTTGGCTCATATACATTACATTTTTTGTACTCTATTAGTTACCACAAATCAGGAAAAACATATAATAGTCATCTATTTAGCACTGGTTTATTTCACTAAGCATAATGGTTTCCAGTTGCATCCATTTGGTTGCAAATGACAGAATTTTATAAAAGAATAAAATAAATAAAAATAAAAATATTATGGCTGAGTAGTATTCCATAGCATGTATATACTTATATTTGTGCATGCGTCTCTTTGTGTAGTCTATTGGTTCCCTTATATATCGGATCCAGTAATCTACAACTAAGGATGATTTGACTTCCACCTTTCCAGTTTGTATTCCATTATTTCTTTTTCCTGCCTAATGACTCTAGCTAATACTTCCAAAACTATATTGAATAGCAATGGTAAAAGTTGGCATCCTTGTGTAGTTCCAGATCTTAATGGAAATACTTCTAGCTTTTCCCCATTCAATAAGATGCTAGTTGTGAGTTTGTCATATGTTGCCTTGATTGTGTTGTGGAATGTTCCTTCTATACTCAAATTGTTTAAGGTTTTTATCATGAAAGGATGTTGTATTTTATCACATACTTTCTCTGCATCCATTGAGATAATCATATGATTTTTACTCAACTTGTTAATGTGATGTATCACATTTATTAATTTTCATATGATGGTTTATTGAACCTTCCCTGCATACCAGGGATAAATCCCACTTGGTCTGGGAGAATGACATTTCTGATGTATTGTTGGATTCAATTAGCTAGTATTGCTAGTAATTTTTTGAGGATTATTGCATCTGTCCTTCTTTGTTGTATCTATTTCTGATTTTGGATTTAGGTGATGCTAACCTCATAAATAGAATTTAGGATAATCCCCTCCATTTCAATTGTTTTTAATAGTTTTAGAAGAATTGGAGCTAGTTCTTTTTTAAAAGTTTGGTAGAATTCAGCACTGAAGTCATCTGGTCCGGGGTTTTTCTTTGCTGGAAGTCTGTATTATTGATTCAATCTCCTTTTGGTTATTGGCCTTTGTATGCTTTCTATATCTTCATGATTCAATTTTGGTGGATTCATGGAAATTAATGAAGATGACAACACAGCATAATCAAAACCACCGGGATACAATAAAAACAGTGTTAAGAGGGAAGCTTAGCAATCAGTGCCGACATCAAGAAAGTAGTAAGGTATAAAATAAATGATCTAACAATGCATCTGAAGGACCTAGAAAAACAATGACAAACCAAACCCAAATTAGTAGAATGAAAGAAATAATTAAAATTAGAGAAAAATAATAAAGTTGTGACCAAAAAATACAGAAAAATCAGTGAAATGAAGAGCTACTTTTGTGAAAAAATAAACAAAATTTATTTACCATTGTCCAACTAATCAAAAAAAGGGAGGGAGGGAGGGACAGAAGGCCAAAATTAATAAAACCAGAAATGAAAAAGGAGATGTTACAATGGATATCACAGAAATAAAAAGTCATCATGAATTACTACAAACAACTATATGCCAACCTAGAAGCTAGTTGGTAAATGAGGTGAATCATATTTAATGTTTTACTCCTCAGAAAAGTAATTTTCAAAGGTTCACAACATGGGACAGGTGTTGTAGCACAGTGGGTTAAATTGCTTCTTGGAATCCCCACATCCCATATCAGAGTGCCTGAGTTGGAGTTTTTTACCAATGTGCAGCCCAACAGACAGCAAATGATGGCTCAAGTACTTGGATTCCCATGGGTGACTCCTATGGGTAACCCAGATAAAGTTTCTATCTCCTAGCTTTGGCCTAGCCCCAGCCCTGACCAGCTATTGCAGGCATTTGGAGAGTGTACCAACTGAGAAAATCTCTCTCTCTCTCTCTCTCTCTCTCTCTCTCTCTCTTCCTCTCTCTCTCTCTGCCTGTCTCTCTCTTTCTCACTGTCACTCTGCATTTCAAATAAATAAACTTACTTTTTTCCTACTGTTATCACATATTTTTTTAACATTTTAGAAATAAAATGTCAACCTGTGATATTCTTTGAATAAGAAAATAGAAACTGTTATATTAAATAAAAGACAAAGAATGCTTAAAGTCTATCTGGTGTTTCTATGCTATAAGTGTACCACATCATATGTAAAAACATTTTTGCAAATTTTGTATTTCTCACTGAACAATGCTTTGAAAATATCTGCAGTACTATTTTACATATGAAGTGTTTTTAATTTTAAGGAAAAAATGTTAATTTATACAACTTAGCAGCTACTTCTAAAAATATAAAAGAATGACGTGTTCAATTCAATGAACATTACCAGAGATCTATTACATCTTTTTATTAATTTATACTTCAAATTGAACCCAACAAATATATATTATTCCCTATGGTGATATCATGAAAATATTTTCTTGATTGTCTCCTAAAACCTAGACAACTTTGCCTTACACATTTAGATTTTTAACCAACCCAGACTTCATTTCAGTTTATTCTCACAAGGACACTTGAGAAGAGTATTTATAGAGATACCGTCCACCCTCCACCAATCTGTCACAAATGTCTATCCAGCTGTGTGTTTCCTTTTGGGCTCCCAATCTTGTCTACTAGCTTGTCTTTTCTGTGTCCACTCTACATAATCTTAATTATAATGGCATTAGAGTAAATCTGGATACTTAGAGCAGCAAGCCTTTGTTAATTCTTCTATTTTATTTCTTGTATCCTTAGTCACATGTACCCTCTTGAATTTACATATAGATTGCCAATTTCTATAAAAAGCCTATGCCTTTACTTTGACTAGGATTGTATGAAATGTATAAACTATTTAGGGGTAAAAGCATATATAATAATGTATCTAGATGTACTTATATATTATTTAATGTCTTTCAATATTATTTAAAGTTCCTCATTGATATCTTCAATATTTTAGAAATGTGTCTACATAGTTTAGTATATTTGGACTTTTATAAGTGATACCTTTAAATTTTTTGGTTTGTTCTTACTATTTATTGCTGTTATGTAGGTACATAGTTATTTTACTAACTATACTTTTATTCAGCAATTTTTCTTTTTTAAGATTATTTATGTTGAAAATCAGAGTCACAGAGAGAGGGGGAGAGACAGAGAGAGAGAGAGCTTCCATTTGTTGGTTCATTCCCCAGGTGGCTGCAATTGCCAGCACTCAGTCCTGCTAAAGCCAGGAACCAACAGTTTCATTAAGGTCTCACTTATGGGGGTCAGGGATGCAAGTCCTTAGGCCAGCTTCCACTGCTTCTCCCAGGCCATTAACAGGGAGTAGGATTGGAAGCAGAACAGCCAGCAGTCGAACAGGCGCCCACATGGGATGTCAGCATCACAGGCAGTGCAGTTTTGCAATCTGGGGGTAAGTATATGATTTCCTTTATATTATGAAAAATTGTATTAATTTATATTGTATATTACTATAACCTTATCTGAAATAAATCTTACTTTGCCATGGCATTTATTAGCATCATTTTTATGTGTTCTAAATTCTTCTTGCCAGCATATCATTTATAATTTTTGCATCTATACTTCATAAACAAAATTTGCTCATGTTTTCTTTTCTTGTTATAATCTTCTATATTCAGTATTAAAATTATATTAGTCTCATAACAAATTTTACTACACTGGAAAGTATGATTAAGATTGGAACCATTTTTTTCTTTTTTAGTTTGAATTTAATGAAGAAGCTGTTCTTAAAATTTTCTTAGTGGGAATATCTTTTACTAATGACTCAATGTTTTTGGTAATTACAGGGTAATTCAGATATTTCAAGTCTACTTCAGGCAGATTTACTAATGTATTTTTTCTAGGAATGTATCAATTTAGTTAATATTTTAGGTTTATTGCATAAAATTTTCATAAAACTATCATAAATGTTAAAAACTCAAAGAAATGAAAAGAATTAAAAACATATATCTGCCGGCGCCGCGGCTCAATAGGCTAATCCTCCGCCTAGTGGCACTGGCACACCGGGTTCTAGTCCCGGTCAGGGTTCCAGATTCTTTCCCGGTTGCCCCTCTTCCAGGCCAGCTCTCTGCTGTGGCCAGGGAAGGCAGTGGAGGATGGCCCAAGTGCTTGGGCCCTGCACCCCGTGGGAGACCAGGAGAAGCACCTGGCTCCTGCCTTCGGATCAGCGCGGTGCGCAGGCCACAGCACATCAGCCGTGGCGGCCTTTGGAGGGTGAACCAACGGCAAAAGGAAGACCTTTCTCTCTCTCTCTCTGTCTCTCACTATCCACTCTGCCTGTCCAACAAAAAAAAAATATATATATATATATCCACATAAAAACCTGCTCACAAATGTATACACAGCTTTATTCATAATTGTCAAAACTTTGAAGCAACCAAAATATCCTTCAGGAGGTGAATGGATAAGATGCATTACATTCATACACAGAACATTATCCAGTGATAAATATTATCAAACCACAAAGATGTGGAATAACCCTAAATGCACAAAGACGTGGAATAACCCTAAATGCGTATTGTGAAGTGAAACAATTCAATGTGAAAAGGCTACATGTTATATAATCTCAACCATATGACATTGGAAAAGGTGAAGCCATGGAAACAGTACAAAGATCAGTGGCTTCCAGGGATTGTGGAGGAGGGATAGAGGGATAGACAGGTGAGAAATTGAGTGCAGTGAACCTACTGCAGGTGATACTGTAAGGGCAGATCTAGGGCATTTTACATCTGTCAAAATCCATGGGATATACAATATAAGAGAAAACTGATGTTAACTTGACTCTTAAAATAATGTATCAATATCAGTTCATCAATTGTAAACAACGTACCACACTAATACAAGATGGTGACACTAGCGGTAAAGATATGCAGACACTAAGGGAAGAGTGAGAATTCTCTGTATTTTCTGCTCAATTTTGTGTAAACATAAAATTTCTCTTTCAAAGCCTATTAATTTTAAAAATAAATAAAAATAAGCATTGTATTACTTTACATCTTCTCATATGTGATGTTTGCTAGTTTTGTTATAATTGCATTTCCCTTAACATATTTTTCCAATACTACATTACATTTTTATAATGATTGATTCCAAAACTGACAAAGTCCTGGACCTAGTTTCTTCTTTTCCAACTCTTCACGTACCATTAATGCACATTTTTTCCTAGCTCATTTATTTTTGTGGCTAATATCATTTTTATTGACAGTTTTGAGAAATCGTCTCATTCATGTAGGTTACCTTCCTAAAAACCATGTTTTATTAGAAGTTCATTATGGCTAGCAAATTATGATTTTTTCAGGGTAAATAACATTTATTAAGCACCAGCTACATCGAATGAGAGAGATATTTCTTAGCTCACCTTAGTGCACATGTCCTATAATAATCAATTTTATATATTTATTTGTTTACTTTAATATAGTGGCCATATAAGTCCACCAGAGTAGATATTTCACAACTTTAGGTAAGTTCCATAACCCTGACTGGTTGACCATATTTTTCACATGATTTTGAGAAACAGAAAAAGAATCAATTCAGGCAATTAAATGAAGACACGTCTCAGGACACACCAACATTCCCACACTCCTTCCTGTTGAATGCAGCCCATCTGGGCAAAGACAAAGCTTTATGCATGTAATTCTATGATTGCCTAGAAATCTGTTCATGTTCTCCTTGGGATGGTAAGTTACTATGATTTTCCTAAACTTCAGAACTCAACATAGCTTTTTCTCCTTAGGACAGCTATTTCTCCCTTCATTTACCAATGATTGATCTATAATACTGAAAAAGTTGTAAGTTTGATTCTTTTACATTGTGTTAAACAGTAACTGGGAAATATTTGAATTATTTTATGAAGTTCCCTATGATTAAGCAGAATATGTATTTGTTGTTAGTAATCTTTATTCAGTTGTTTGATTAATATCCTTATCCAGTCAGACCGCTAACAAGACACCACAGACAGGGTGCCTATAAACAGCATTGAAACAAACAGGAATGCTCACATTGTTAGTGATTACAGTAGGTTTCATATGAAAGAACTGAAGTCTCAGGCATCTTTTAAAAAATCTACTAATGAAACTGTTATCAACTGTCTTACAAAAGCAACCACTTACTTAGTGCTTTGTATGTGTCATGCCCTGTGCTATCCATGCATTTTCTTATTTAATCCTCTAAAGAACTGTGTGGAGTAGATAGCATCACTTTCATTTTCATTTTCCAGATGAAAGGGTGAAGACAAGAAGAAGCTAAACAAATATCTGAGTTCACAGTAGTTGTTAAGAGAAGTGTTTCCAATCAAATCCAGTGTGGCTGGTCTCTGAGCTCTGTCGTGATCACCATTCCTTTCTGCCCCAGTCATTGCTGGCTGAATGAGGTTTTCTTTTTTTTTAAGATTTATTTTATTTATTTGAAAGACAGAGTTACAGAAAAAGGTAGAGACAGAGAGAGAGGTCTTCCATCTGCTGGTTCACTCCCCAGATGCCCATAACAGCCAGAGCTGAGATTATCTGAAGCCAGGAATTTCTTCTGGGTCTCCTACATAGGTGCAAGAGCCCAAGCACTTGGGCCATCCTCCATTGCTTTCCCAGGCATATTAGCAAGGAACTGGATCAGAAGTGGAGCAGCCAGGAATCAAACTGGTACCCATACGGGATGCTGGTGCTGCAGGACAGGGCTTTGACCTGCTGTGCCAAAGCACTGGCGCCTGTATGAGGTTTCATAATGTGTTCTTCATAATCACCTTTTTGGAAGAAATAGATGGCTGTCTCCCATTTCCACAAGCCTGACTCAAAATAATGATAGTCACAATTAAATAGGTGTTTTATTTCCAGCCCACACACAATGATCAATGATGTTTTAAAAGCTATAGGTACATTTTTAATCATCTCTTTAATCATCTGTAACTATTCTGTTCTTCTCTAGTTGGCTAAGTGGATAGCCATTTATAGATACTGTGATGGATAGGGACAACATGAATTATGCTATTTTGACTTTAGACTAAATTAGATGTTTGGTTGAATATTTAATCCTAAATGACTTAATTTATTTTTATTATTCTTTCATGTTGGACACATTATACTCTCTGTGTGTGTGTGTGTGTGAGAGATTAGGAGAGAGTGTCATAGCATGCTATTCCCGAACTCTTTCTCAAAATTGCATAAGTCAGTGGTATTCTAGAGCTTCTTTCTAAAACAGGTATCAACATATAACAGCAAAATCAGCTCAAACTGATTCCTCTCTGTCAATCACAGGTAAAACTACACATTTTAGGGCACACCAATTCTGAATCTAGAGAGCACCACAGATTAAAACCTCAGTCACTGTGGACTGGAAACATCTGGGCAGAGAGGCAAGTATTTGAGGCATGTTTAATTGTTGGCAAAGATCCTAACACAGATGATTGGTCTCTTGCCAACAGAACCTGGACATGTGCAGAGAATGAAGCCATTAATCTTAAATAACCAACGTTTCCTGCCAGCTGAACCCAGGAGAACAGAGAATGCCTGGAACCCAACTGCTGACCAGGAAGATCCAGTGCTAAAGCCCTCCAATTAGGACTTGTCCTGTCAATGCTTCCACATACTTGCCTGTCCTCCTTAACTCATAAAACCTGCCCTGGACCCCAGATTAGGAAACCACACTTGAGCCTGGTCTCCAGTCTTCTTGCTGGTCAACCTCACAATAAAGCCTTTCTTTTCTCAGAAGCTAGTGTGATGGTATTGTCTTCTATGTACATGAGCCAGAGAGCCTTTGTTCAGGAATGAGTATACAGAATAATAAAACATAATCTGTATACTAGTGAAATTTAATCTTTGGATATTCCTATGAGAATGCTACCCAGACTTCTATGGATATGTTTCTCTAGGAAACAAACATCAGAAACAAAAATAGTGAAGAGTGGAGTTTCATCCTTTGGTTGCATCCATAGGGCATGATGAAAATACATGTTCCATTGCATTGGAGCCAGCCCAGCTAGCACTGGGTGAAGAACAGCAGTCAGAGACTCGGGCATCCCTTCTGAGCTTCTTGTGTACTTTGCAACCTTGGACATGCACTTAGCCTCTCTTGATGGCTGCTTCTCTGTCATGCGGGGTGATTACTTTCTGCATTTCTAGCCTAAAACACATGGGACTGTAGAGTGAGATGGTTGATAGTAAAGAACTGTGCAAAATGAAAGATGCTCTACACATTTATCAAAAATATTCTGAGTTCTTATATGCTGCTCAGAAATACAAACACACTGCAAATATTTTCACACCTAAGCACAAAACACACACACACACACACACACACACACACACAGAAGCCTGGGAACTGTCCTGCCATGTATGTGATGCAAGTTTTTATGTCAGCATGCATGGGTCGTGAGAGGTGTTGGAAGTGTCAAAAAAATCACAAGGAGTAGAACTGAATTCACTATTTTAAAAAGTGTATTTCTCTATTCAAGAGAATCCTTCTGCCAGAAAATGGAGAAATGGGAATATTTCAGTTTGAGACTTTAGCCCTGACATTCTAGTTTCTTTGTTAACCAAAAGAAAAAGTTTAAGGGGCAGGTGTTTAGCCTAATTTGTAACACGTTGGTTAAGATGACTGTGTACCACTTTGGAGTGCTTGAGTTCAATTCCTGGACCCCATATCCTGACTTCAGCTTCTTCATAATGTGTACAGTGGAAGGCAGTGATGATGGCTCAAGTAATTGGGTTACTGAGATGTGTGGGAAACCTGGCCATTGGTTTTGGCCTGGTCTGGGGCCAGGGCCAGACATTTGGAGAGTGAACCAGCAGATAAGAGTTTCTCTCTCCCTCTCTTCTCCCTTCTCTTAAATAAATAAATAAATACATAAGTACATAAATAAATGTTTTAGCAACCTTGTAATTGAATTATTGACTCTTTTCTGTAGTTAGTGCCAAACAACTTTTTCATTGCTGATGTTGCATGTTTCCTAAGTTTTCTTTCTTTTTGAATATACCAGAGATTAATGTTCCCAATTGTCTTTATTTCAAAAATCACTGTGCTTTAAGGAAAATTGCAGCTCACTAATTTCTGTATTGGTCTCTCTCTATACACACACACATGCACACACACACACATACATAAATGCATATATACATTTATTTGAAAGAGTTAGAGAGAGAGAGAGAGGTAGAAACAGAGAGAGAGAGAGAGAGACATCAATCTTCAATCTGCTGATTCACCCCCCAAATGGCCACAATGGCCAGGGTTGGACCAAGCCAAAGCCAGGAGCCTGGAACTCCATCCAGGTCTTCAATATGGGTGGCAGGGCCCCAAGCATTGGGACCATCTTTCACTTCTTTCCTGGGTACATCAGCCAGGAGTTGGATGGGAAGTAGAATAACTGGGACTCAAACCAGAATTCATAGAGGTTGTCAGCATCCCAAGCAGAGGCCTAACCCCACAATGCTAGCATCTTAACACACAATCCCTATAAGGTAGGTGTTATCATCTTTAGGAACTTACATCTGAGGAAACTAAGGCATAGAGTGCCTTATTATCTGTAATCACACAGTTTATGAGTAGAGAAACTAGAATTGGAATTTCAACATTCTAAATCTACAGTCTCAGTGTACCATAAAAATAGAAGTTTTTTTTGTTCAAAAAATAAATAAAAACACATTATAAAGTTAAAGACAAAATATGACAAATGAGAAGCCTCACAAAAATAAATTGCAACAGGAAAAAAAAAAGAATAGCAATAGGAAACTCACACAGAAATAGATAAATATATACAACAGAGGGGCCAGCACTGTGGCATAGTGGGTAAAGCCACTACCTGCAGTGCCAGCATCCCATATGGGTGCCAATTCAAGTCCCAGCTGTTCCACTTCTGATCCAGCTCTCTGCTATGGCCTGGGAAAGCAGTAGAAGATAGCCCAAGTCTTTGGACCCCTGCATCCATGTGGAAGATGTAGAAGAAGCTCATGGCTCCTGGCTTTGGATCAGCTCATGCCCAGCCATTGCAGCCATTTGGTGAGCAACTTAGCAGATGGAAGATATCTCTCTCTCACTCTCGCTCTCGCTCTCGCTCTGTCTCTCTGTAGCTCTGTCTTTAATAAATAAATAAATCTTTTAAAAATATATACATACAACAGATATCAGAAAACATGATCACCAGTACTAGTAATCATATAAATGGAAACAAAATAATAATAAATTATTAATGCCAATTATTTGCTGGGAAACTTAATGGTTATGAATAATATCTGGTGCTTGTGAAATAGATACTGTTGAAGAAAGGGGTATAAATTGAAGGATGATTTGAAAAAATATTCCCAAAGCCAAAATGACCATATGTTGAAAACTAGTAACATTTCCTATAGGAATTTCTCCTAAAGATTTACCTATATGAAAATGTAAATGTACTTGCATAACATTGTTGTTTATAAGCTAAAGTGGGAGAGAGGGAGATACTGAGATCTTAAAAACAGGAATGGGTAATGAATTTTAAAGTGACCATGTCATCCTCAGCAGGCATCAAAATGGATGCTATAAATTCATTCTAGTGACATTGAAATGTTTATCCACAATATTTTGAATAGATAAAGCAGGTTGTAAAATATTCTGCCATGCGTGGTCCTGTTAACACAAAAGTTTATGGTAATACATTGGGAGAGTTTGAAAGCATATTTGCACTGAGATTGAGTGGGCATAGCCAGAGATACTACCATATTTGTGTTTTAAATAGTTACATACAAGCAAGAGAATAAATCCAGGAGGCTTCACCAAAACATTGACAGTTACCATTCTGGGTAGTGAAATTTTTGTGTGATTTTTACTTTTTTGTCTTTGTAATTTTCTGGTTGATTCTCTTTTTTAAGATAAAAACTATATTTATTTTTTAAATAGCACTTGAAAATGGGTGTTGAGAACAGAAGAATGACTTTTGTTCTTTATTCTTCTATGTGTTATTGCAGTTTTTTTTTTTTAAATATTCTCTTTGTAAAACAGAAACTTTGGCTTTCTAGATATGGTGAAGATCCTGGCAAATCCTCTTCCAAAAATAACAAGTATAAATTGGACAAAATTGTTATAAACAAACATTTCAAGACTTCAAAATGTTGACCAATGACAAACAACAAATTGAGAGAAATTTATTCATAAAAATGAACAGTGTTTCCTGTGAAAACAGAGAGAGTCCCCTGCAATCTCCTTTACCTAGTTTGCTTCACACACACACAATCCTGGCATGTGACTGGTGTGGTATTTTACAGGGGTGTGGCAGACATCAGCTTCCCTGACAGCATAAGAGAGCTTGATTTGAAACAGAAGGCTCGGGCCCTCATGGAAGGCAATATTGTCAGCTAAAACATCCAACTAGGTTGGAAATAAATGGGGAAATTTTATGCTCAACTAGCCTGTGCTTGAAATCCTACTTGAGAATCCTACAATGAGAAAGAAATTAGAATCTAGAACCCTAGATGAGAAAGCCTTAAGATTACATTAGGTAAAAATCGTAGCTCTATCTTGTTCTATAATGGTACAAAGTAGGGAGCAATGGTGTTATATTTTACTAGAATTTAATCAGTATTAACCAGGCCTAGATTGTGAGAGTTAAGATGTACAGTATGTCCCTAGAGCAATCACTAAGAAAATAACTCAAGCATATAGAGCTAAAAAATAAATGAAAGTAGAGGCATCATCCAGAAATATATAAAAAGGAATGCAAGACTTACTATCCCAAACAATTGGTGCAACATATCATAACAATAGACTAAAAAACAAACCACTAAGCAATAGGCTAAAGAAGCTTGGTGCTTAAATAATCCTTATCATATTTTTCGAACAACTCATTTTTATTACATTTTAAGAAGACATTGGTTTGTGAAAGATTGGAAAGTTTATTTAGAAAAACTTTCTTTGCTAAAGTTGAAGAAGTCCTCTCTTTAGATAAATAGGCATGCATTTGTCTCAAAAATATAATTGCAACTAAA
Source organism: Oryctolagus cuniculus (assembly GCF_964237555.1). Lineage (NCBI taxonomy): Eukaryota > Metazoa > Chordata > Mammalia > Lagomorpha > Leporidae > Oryctolagus > Oryctolagus cuniculus. Next base: position 59,033,333 of record NC_091436.1, read on the forward strand.
AACAGAAAATTTGAAAATCATATGGCCAGGGTATTGCCAATAATTTTATAGATAAATATGCATAGAGTCATACATGCAGTACTTACATAGCAAAATAAAATAGTAAAAGTTTTGTTGTACACTGATACACTAAAAAGTGTAAGTATGTGTTGATGAGCCATGCATGAGAATGAACTAAACTCAGTTCTGAACAGTGGCACCCCTGAGGAAGGGTGGAGGGAAGAACAGACTCTTGGAGCAGCAGAGGCTTCAACCGTGTCTGCAGTGCTTTTTCTCCTTTTTAAAAAGACATCTAAAACAAAGATGGAACAAATTAACTTTTGTTTAAAGCTTGCTTGTAGGTATGTGGTGTTCATTATATCATTGTGTATCTTCTTTTATGTTTAAATATTTCATAATAAAGTACATAAAAGTAAATCAAAGTTTTTCCAAATACAATATAAATTACAGATTTGGAGGAAATTTCCATAAGAAAAAAATGGAAAGAGATCTAAGAGAAGATCAAAGCTTTTCTAAATTATCTGATAAACTTAAACAGATTAGGTATCTTTCAAAAATCACTTCCTGAATGCCAACTATGTACAAAGAATTTGCAAGGTACCAGGGACAGGGAAAACTATTTATTGAGGATATAGACAGACCGTTTGTAAGAAACTTAAGACTAAACGGAGGGTCTATTAGGCCAGATGTCTTGATACGAATCCAAAACACAACTGGATCTCCACATCATATGGACAGGATTTCTCCTTGAAAGAGGCAAGATTCCCTTTGTTAGTGCTTCGTTTCTTCACATTGTCATTTTCCCACCTTATCTTGCTCTTTGCAATATCACCTGGTGAACTGATATTTCTAGAAAGAAATAGCCTGAGAATCATAAAAAATATAAGATTTCTAACAGATGCAGAGCAGATGCTTCCCCTTCTTCCTCTCTTTTTCTTTTTCTTTCTTTTTAACTCAGAAGTTGGGCAAGCATGATCTCTATGCTGCTGTCCAACTCTGCAGCCCAGCTGCCTCTGCAGTAGCCTCAGAATAAGTGAATTTCCTTTATGTCTAAAATCACCCAACACTGGTGTCAGCTTGGAGGTTTCCATCGCTCAGGAGTGCTGGGCTGCCATATTACCCAGCACTGGGGATGATGCTTGTTTTGGAAACAGTGATTTCCAGTCTTCTGTCATTAAATTAAATGTGAAGCAAAAGGGAATTTGACCTCCTTGAAGGATGCTTTCTTTGACCTATGAGAAGTTTGTCATCACAAAATGGAAACGCAATCATTGCATAATGTAAATGATGCTGCTAAGCTGGGCAGCTTGTAAGTCATTTAACGATGTACATATGATTTAATAGAAATAGAGTGAAGGTTTCCAGAGAAAATGATTTGATGCTGATTAGGAGACAGTCAAAAGTAGAGATGCTTCTGTGTGTCACTAAACACTCAGGATATAGGAATGGCAATGCGTAGTCTTCATTGTGAACTTCCCCCTCTGGGCTCTGGTCACTTCAGATATCCTTCAATGGAAGTTTGAGCAATTAAGATGGTTGATTTCCCAGGGATAGAGCTTTGTGTTAGCCAAGCATGACAGAGCACAAAAGCCTAGAAGACTTTTAAAACAGCAAATCCTGGCAACGAGTCTGAGACTCTTGTCTTAATTTGCAGCCCAAATTAAAATTGACTGTTTAGCAGAACCAGGTACCCAACTGTTAAATTAGTCTGGGGGAAAAAAATGAAGATATTTTCCTGGGTTGTTTGCATATTTTTAGAAATCTGCCTTGCAGAATTTTGTAGAGGTCATGTAGAGTGGCTTTTCTGATCTGGAGAAAAACTCAGGACTTTTTATGCAGAAAAGGAAAATGAAATCTGCTTCAGGTAAATGTTTTTGGCTATTTATGAAATTCTTTTTTCTCTCCTTCTTTGTCATATTTAAGGAATAAAAACTGAGGCAAAAACCCAGCCTGATAGATCCATTGAGATCAATGTTCCCTAATCGGTTTTTCAGCACCACAGCCAAGTCTCCAGAAGAACCTAAAGATTTCCTAATTATCCTCCCCCACCCCATCTCCGCTTAACTCTTTACTTTAAGACATAAATACAGGAGTAGATGGGGTTTTAGGAAATCGCAGTTCTGCACACAACCACTTCTTGTCCTGTCACCCTCCCAGTGGGCACTCCTTGGCAGTTGAGTGCAGTATTTGCAATGAGATTAAAATTCTGCTTCTGCTGGGGCTGGAATTGTGACATAGCAGGTAAAGCTGCCTCTTTCAGCTCCAGCATCCCATGTGAGCGCCAGTTCTAGTCCTGGCTGCTCCACTTCTAATCCAGCTCCCTGTTAAGGCACTAGAGAAAGCAGCAGAAGATGGCCCAAGTCCTTGGGCCCCTACACCCATGTAGGAGACCTGGAAGAAGTTCCCGGCTCATTGTTTGTGCGTGGACCAGCCCTGGTTCTTGCAGCCATTTGTGGAGAGAGTTGGTAAAAAGAAGACCTCTCTCTCCCCTCTCTCTCTCTCTCTCTCTTTCCCTCACTTTCTCTCTTTGCCTTTTACCTGGCTCCTAGCTTCTGCCTGGTCCCTGGCCATTGCAGCCATTTGGGGAGTGACCTTTCTGTCTGTCTCTCCATCTCTCTTCTCTCTCTGTAACTCTGCCTTTCAAATAAATAAAATAAATCTTTTTTTAAAAAAATTTGCTTCTGCTACACAGTAGTTATAAAATTATTCAAACTCCTTGTTCCTCATCAATAAAATGGAAAGTAGTATAGTACCTACATCACTGTTCTGACAAATCAATGCTTCAACATGTGTCAGCATATAAATATTAGCAACATATAAATGTTAGCTACTCTATAATTCAATTTAATTGGGTCATTGCTCCTGTTAAAACAGTAATTTACAGCAGTGGATTCACATACAGAAACTTTGGGCTCAAAATCTTGCAAATATCTATATACATTTCTATTCTGAGATATAGATAAATTAATTTAAAAGTAAGGCAAATTTTACAAAATATTAAGTGATTATTGATGGATATGGTGACAATATCTTCTTTCTGATTTTTTCTATTTTCCAGTTTTGACTATTTTTATTTTCTCAACTTTTATAATAATAGAATAGAATTTTATAGCAAAATAAAATATAGTAAGTTAAAATTCTAGAATTTGGTACTTTATCCCTTAAGAGCTCTTCATTCCATGCCTCTTTAACAGGCTGCATCCATCTTTGCTATTCACTAATTAAAGGACAAATTTAAATTTCTGTATCTGAATTTGATTGCTCTCAGAAGAATTTCCAGCTACTTCTAAAACCTGCTGTAGTGCTACTTTCATCCTTGTTAATTAGAAGTACCTACAAATATAACTCCAAATCAAATACTATGTGTCAGTCTTAAAGCAGCCCATCTTAGAACTTGGTATGCAAGCAGAGTAGTCCTTCTATCTAAAAGGAGCTAAAGTACCAAAAAAGTGATCAGGTGTTCTATATGATCTGGAATTCAATTTATCCCACCTAGCAATCTTTTATAAAGCATGGCTTCCTGGGACACACACAAATCCTTCTGAATCAGAAACTCTTAGTAAGATGGTGTGAATGAAAGGCGGATGGGCTTTATCTCTATTTATTTAAAGATTTTTTTATTTATTTATTTGAGAGGCAGAGTTACAGAGAGAAGGAGAGACAGAAAAAGATCTTCCATCCACTGGTTCACTCTCCAAATGGCCACAATGGCCAGAACTGGGCCTATTCAAAGCCAGGAGCCAAGAGCTTTTTCTGGGTCTCCCACCTGGGTTCAGGGGCCCAAGCACCGCATTCTCAGGCCATAGCAGAGAATGGGATTGTGAGAGGAGCAGCCAGGACTGGAACCGGTGCCCATATGGGATGCCAGCACTGCCATAGCCTACTATGCCACAATGCCAACCCAAGGACTTTATTTTTAAATACCACCTAAGTGATGCTAGTAACTGGGAGGTTTTGTAAAGAGTTAATTGGCCAGTTTACAATCAATTAATATTTGGAGAATGTATTGATCTGAGATTTAATAATAGTATGTAGCTCTATTCTGTATCATTTCGATTACATGCTACATTACAGGTGTTACTACAACTATAAATTTTTCTACATATTTGATACATTATCAGCCCTCCATCACTTTGTATAACCCAGAATGTTCACAATGACTGATAAGCAAAATATCAAGGCACATTCAAAAATGTTTGTTTTAATTTATTTAGTCTAATATTGGAGTGATAAGTCCTTTATAATTTCCATTAGAAGACTTATTTAAGTGTGTTGGTTTCTGGTTACAGAAATACAAAGAGATTTCTCTGGCAGCACATTCTGTACTTTTGTCTACTTGCATTGGACCAATTCTGAAGTTGAAAGGTGTTTGGGAAATGATTTGTAGGAAATGGCAAGTGACTCTCTTATAAGGCATAAGCTTCAGGTTGGTGTGAACAGCAAGAGAATGGTCAATTAATCAATTATTTGTATGTCAACTGTTTGGCCAACCTTTCAGTCCAACTATAACATCAAAGTCCTATAAAAATACACCTGGATCCAACTTCACTTCAATTCTGGCTGTCAAGTTTCCCTTCAATGAAGTTACAGACATCACTATTATTCAAAGGGTAGGTAATACAACAGTGGAAATTCCAAAATATTTTTCAAATCTTTTTGCAAACGATAAACCTTCTGATTTTTCCACTTTAGCTACGTGAATATATTTGTAACTTGGAGAATAAACATAAAATAAAAACGAAAGCAATGTTTTTCCACTGCAGGAGAGAGCTGTGGAAGTTTCCTACACTGGATTTACCCTAGGGATGATCAGGCAGGTGGAACTGCATCACTCCACAACTGGAACATAGACATCATCAACTCTAGTGATTCAAGTGATGGGTATTTGTTTCCAATCTTAACAATGAAAAATGTAGATTCATTAAACTTGAGACTGAGAGATTTTATCACCCTCCAAAAAAAAATTCTTGACAACATCATCACTTACAGGTTGAAAAATCCCTTTTTTGTATTTTATTATGTATTTATTTATAAGTAGAGCAGAGATAAACAGACAGAGCTCCCTTCTACTGGTCCACTCCCCAGATTCCCTCAATGGCCAAGACTAGACCAGGCCAAAGCCAGGAACCAGGAACATAACCCAGATCCCCAACGTGGCTGGCAGTATCCCAGTGATTTGAATCCTCACCTACTGCCTCCTGGGGTCTGCATTAGCAAGAAGCTGGAATCAGGAGCTGGAGCTGGGCATCTGACCCAGGCATACAGGACATAGGCAGCTCAGCTGATGACTCAATCACAAGTCCAAAATCCTGTCCCAAGACTGCCCTCTAACTAAGCCAAAATATTTCCAAAGTTTAAGTTTTAATTTTTCAACTAACCAGTCCTTCCTCACTCCAGTGCCAACATTCTCAAAGTTAAAGTGCCAAGACTTTAAATGACAGTTCATGGTGTTCTGCTGTGCCTGTTTTGACTGCAGAATCTCAAAAATGCTTCTGAGGAAAAAAAAAATTATTTTTTAACCACAAGGATAATTTTCATGACATGAAAGAGAAGACACATCCCTGGAACACTCCAGATTTGGAAATTTCATTACAATAATAGAAAAATTCTAAGTGTAACTCCCAAGGTATTCGGAATTAAAAGGAGACTCACTGCTTTGCTGGATCTTATTGAGAATTGGGTTTTAGAGTCATGGGAGAAGACAGCAATCTGAAGAGTAATTCCTTTGTCAGATCACTTTCCCAGGGATGTTGGGACCACATGTCTGGGAGAGATCCTGAAAGGAACCCTAGCAGCTTCGAGGCCAAGGAGGAAAAGAGTAGATCAGAGGAAGTAACGTCTTTCTTCCCTTGTAGTAAAGCTTCCACTTCACAAAGTTACCTCAAACTAAAGAACTCTAATTTAATTTATTTAGCATTCTTTCTAATACCATGGATTCAGTCAGTTCTTTCTCAGGGAAATTCGGGGGGGGGGGGGGGAGCGGATCATATTTAATTAACCAGCCAAATGAATGAAAATTTCATTTGAAGTAAAATATTTTTGAAATGTTTGATTTAGCCCCATAATGCAATACCCGAAGTGCCTTCAGATTTTTATTCCTAAGTGGGTTTTCATATTCAATTAAATTCTCTGGCTTCAAAGCTACTTAAGAAACATTCTGGGCCAAAGATATTTCAGTTACCTTTAAATCCTCTGGGGAACGCCCCTCCAAAAAAATCAGGTCATTTATTCTTGAAGCTCATAAATGTCAATGCAAACATACCCTGAAGGTTCATTTATCACACAGAGGTTGAGTGAACTCATGATTGGAAGTAGAATGAATAGTAATAACTTGTGAATGTTCCATATTTTTGCATGCTCTGTAGTCTCCAGTATCAGTTTTCTTTTGCTACTTCAGAGCTGGAATTTATTAAGATAGGACTGAGATTCATATTTCAAATATTTCTGCCAGTCTCCCATGCAAAAGCAAAGAAATAAGTGCTCATTGATACTGATAATTCCCACCCCTGTTGACGAGTTTCACCAGTTTTGTTTTCCTTCTTTTTTTTCTTCTCTTTCCCAGCTGAGAAAATATTTGCTGTTGGACATCTGGCTAAGGAATGTTGCAAGTCCACAAACGTCTTATGTATCATTTGAAGTAGACTTTTTAAAGAAAAGTAACATGGAGCAAGAAGCATTTCCCAGAACTGCATTTTCATTGTAGCTCTGTGAAAGCCAGAACATCCTAAAAATGGAAGGGTGACATAAAAACCTTTTATCTGTACCGTGGAGTTTATTGTTATGTGGACATTGAAATGTGCCGTCATCCAAGATTTCACGTAGAGCCATAGGAAACACTGCCAGCCACATTGACAGATACAGACGGTCACCATGCAGGGCTGGTACTGACAATAGTGCTGTCAGCTCACAGCTCTGCCTGGCAGGGGACAAAGAAAGCTCTGATCTACCTGGGTCAGTGCTTCATTTGAGGACCAAAAGGAAAGCACATAAAATTTGTCTTACTGAATCATCTGATCAGGCAATTGACCATCCGCGGTTGATTGAGCTCAACAGATTTTGCTGCAGAAAATTTGTGTGTGGCTGGAAGGAATGCTGTGAATATGATTCAGCACTTGGAGACCCAGCACCAAATTAGAGTGAATATGTGTGCAAATATCTATAACAAATCTCCACAAGACCATGGGCTGTGGAGCTAATGCAAAAACTAACTGTAGCCCAACCTGAAAACAAGCTGAAGGAACACTTAGAAACTCCATCCTCCAAAAAAAAAAAAAAAAAAAAAAATACCCTTGGTCACATGGATCTGTATCTACCTATATTTCCCTGGAAAGCTTTTATATTTCTTGCATTCATGTTTCAGAAACAGATATCAAAAACATTATTCACTTTGCACATTACACAAAGATGAGAGCCTCACATAGTATAATGTGATCCCTGCAAAGTGATGGGTCTTATTCTGTTCATCTTGGGCTCCCCACAACCTGGCAATAATAATATTTACTAATTGGATTTAAACACATCCACCTAAGGCATTGAATGTTAGATTTTAAAAAAGAGAGAGAATCCAGTCCAAACTTCTCATCTGGCAGAATAAGAAACTGTGAACTGTGATAGGAAGTGGGATATTTTCCTAAAATTACACAACTAATAAATAGCAGACTCGGAGACCTTACCTCTTTCTACCACACTATAAGGTTTCTTTCAGAATCATTTCCTTCATGACATTTCTTGCCTTGTGGTTAGGGAATGGTTTTATTGGGGGTTTTCCATTAATTTCTGAAATTGTTTTAAAACTTCACAAGGCATTTTGTGGGACATTTTTTTTAAGTCTTGAAATGCTAACATGGAAATCATGAAATGGAAGCTAAAAAACTGAGACCAAAATAAAAAAGATGTTGTAGATTACTGGTGTGATACAATAGGGACAGCCCCAACCTGATCTCACCAGACTAAGCTCATAAATTTGTTCTCCCTGTTTTCCCCTTTCTTAGTTTTTCTTCCTTCCTTTCTTAGTTTTTCTTTGTAATCATTTGACAAATACATTATTATTACCATGACCAAGGAAAATAATTTTTCCAGAAATGTGCAACCTGGTGCTCATTAATTTAAAAGTGAGAATTTTAACACTTGTTGAAAAATCACCATTTCTATCAGAACAGTAATAATTTTCCCATTTAGTTACTGATAAATGATATGTGAGAGTATATTTTTCTTACCTTCCAAAACCAGTAAATAATAATTCTCATTTAGTGGTTTGGCTTTTGGTTGATCCTTCCCAGGGATCATAGGGGCACAAGTGACAGCTTTTGAAGCCCAGTTTTGGTTTTCCTTCCCTCACAGAATCCATAGATTCATGGCTGAGCCGCAGAACAGTAGTGAGTGGATCCATTTCCTGTTTTATAGATAGTTTTTAACTTCTAAATCAAATTTTCCCTGGTGAATCCTGTTTCAAACCAGCATTCTCACACATTTTCTCATTTTTCAAAATGAACAAAGAATGGGCTATTATTAACAGAACCAAAGAACTGAGAACAATGTTAGCCTCCGTCATATAACAAAACCAAAACAAATAAACAGAGGTCCCAGTCTGGCAAAGAGGGTTATTGACACTCCACTAGACAGCTGACTTCTATTCCTTGGTGTCTCCTATTATTCCAAGAAGTCCTTGCACTATAATAAATTAGTTTGACAAATCATTCCTCTCAGCAGATGTACTCACGATCAACCTTTCTGAGAGGGGTTTTTAGCAAAGGAAGCTTTGTCTGCAAGTGACACGTTGAAGGCATCTGTTTAACAGATTCATTTCTTTAAGGGTCTGTGAAGGTTGCTTTCATCAGAGTGGAGTGTGGGATTTACGGGCGCCTCATTCCCTCAGAGTTCACACCTCATTTGTCACTGTCAATCTTTCTGTTGCATCTCTGACCTGTCCTTCCACTACCCTCTGGAGTCCCCACCTCTGCTCTCAGAGGGACGTCTTGGCTTGCATTGTACCGTGTTTTGCCAACGCAGTAGTTCATGGACACATTTTCTTCTTTTATGTTGGGAAAACTTATTTCCTAAAAATCATAAAACAAAAGGCAATACCTTTGAATCAATAAATGTGTTACCTTCTTCCTGCTTTCCCCTCAACACAATCATTAAGATTTATCATCCACCGTACAAGTAATGAGCATCGAGCACACCCATTTAACAAATTCTCTGAGAAGGCATTGCCACAAATACTAGAAAAAGTAAAAGGACTGGCCTCTCTATTTCCAGCTTGGGTCTCTGTAATCCATTCTTCACACTGCAGCTGGAATCAGCTTTCAAAAATGTGAGTCCTGACACATAGTAGACCCTTACTAAATCCCTGGATAATTCATGACTTTTCTCATAATAATCCCAAATTCCTTAGCACAATATACAACCCCCTTATGATCTGGCTTCTGCCTCCATTAAGACCAACATCATCTTTAAAAACACTCCAGTCTCCCTTGATTTCTGTACACCAACCAAAATGCCTTCAGTTCATCTAATGGGTACCCTGTATAATAGCACACCCCATCTCTTTCTCACCTCTGGGTCTGCATACATGTATCTCCTCTGCTTCCAATATTTTCTGCCTTGACTCTCCTCCTTTGAAAGATGCCTGTTTTTCATATCTCATCTTATCTGGAAATGGCTTGCAAAATTAAGCTAACTACCCAGTATCCTGATATTTCTTCTGTCATAACACAAATCAATTCAACTGCAATGGCCTTTTATCAAAGGGAAAAATCTGCATCCCTACTGACTTTATGTCTGGCTGGGAGAGTTGACATGGAGCTTGGCACCCATGTAGGACTGTGAAGGTGCCCCCAATCACCTCAACATATCACAGGCTCTGGGGCTCGAGCTGCCAATGTGGAGCACCCACAGGCAGTGGGCTCCAAGAACATCTCTGCTCTATATGTGTGTGGGACAGACTAGCAGGATGCAGCAGATCCCTTGCATTTCATGACTGTAGGAGCCTTAAAACTATGACTGTGGGACTCCTCTGACTGCACAATAGGGTGTGGGATGTAGCTGGGCCTTTGGAAAACCACTGTGTCTGGTTCAGAGGCTCTGCGCTCCCTGACTACACTGGATGGGTCATGGCTGAGGGATCCAAACTCAGACTGAGAACTACACAAATCCTTGGTGAAGTTCATGCAGCAGCATGCGTGAGTGTTGCATTCACTGTGGGTTAACTCCTGGCATTGATCACTTTGGAAGAGAGGAGGTGAGGGTGTAATTACACCAACAGAGATGATCATTCCCTACTAACAATATAAGAAATCTATGGTGCTCAATTTGGGCATCACCCCAATTCAGTATTCACTGAAACAGCAGACACCCCACTAAGCCACAAAGGCATAGTTCAAAGAAAAAAGCCATCAGAGGAAAGAAAATCAGTGTTTCCGCAAACTAAAAATAAACACAGAAATTCAAGAAACAAGAATAAAGATGACTACATGACTCCCCCAAAGGAACACAACCACACTTCAGTATTAGAATATGAAGATGGAGAGACTGATGAAATGCCTGAAAAGGAATTCAAAGGAATGACCATAGGGTTAGTCAAAAAGCAATGAGAAGCAAATTCATGACTTAAAGAAATCTACACAAGACAAAGAGGAAAAATTTTCACATGAGATTAAGACTTTGAAGAGAAATCAGATTGACATATTAGAAATGAAGAATTCAACATGTCAAATAAAAAAAAAAAAAACTGTGGAAAGCTTTAACAGGCTTTGTGAGGCAGAAGGAAGAATACCCAAGCTGGAAGACAAAACTTTAGACATTTTTCAGTCAGATCAAAAAAAAAATAGAAAAAATAAAAACAATATTTAAGATTTACTGGGTAGCATCAAATGATGCAACATATGGGCCATAGGAGTTCCAGAAGGTAACGTAAAGAGACAATGGGGGCCAGCATTGTGATGTAGTGAGTAAAGCCGCCGCCTAGTGGCTGGCATCCCATATTGGTACCAATTCAAGTCCTGCTGCTCCACTTCTGATCCAGATCCCTGCCCATGCACCTGAAAAAGCAGCAGAGGATTGTTCAAGTCCTTGGACCCCTGCACCCATGTGGGAGACCCAGGTGAAACTCCTGGCTCCTGGCTTTAGCCTGGCCCATCCTGGCTATTGCTGCCATTTGGGGGGTGAAGCAGTAGATGGAAGATCTCTCTTTCTCCCATTCTCTACCTCTCCTTCTCTATAACTCTGATTTCAAAACAAATAAATAAATATTTCAAAAAAAATAAAATTTAGGGACCAGTGCTATGGTGTAGTAGGCTAGGCCTTTACCTGTGGTGCAGGCATCCCACACTGGCACTAGTTCAAGTCTTGGCTGCTCCTCTTCCAATACAGCTCCCTGCTGTGACCTGAGAAAGCAGTAGGAGATGGAAAGTACTTGGGCCCTTGTAGCTATGTGGGAGATCCAGAAGAAGCTCCAGCCATTGTGGCAATTTTGGGAGTGAACCAGTGGATGGAAGACCTTTCTCTATGTCTCTCCCTCTTTCTGCCTCTCAAATAGGTAAATAAATCTTTAAATATATATAATAAAAATTTAAAAAATAAATAGAATTTTTTTGACAGGCAGAGTAGACAGTGAGAGAGAGAGACAGAGAGAAAGGTTTTCCTTTTGCCATTGGTTCACCCTCCAATGGCCGCCACAGCCGGCGCATTGCCGCCTGCACACTGCACTGATCCGATGGCAGGAGCCAGGTACTTATCCTGGTCTCCCATGGGGTGCAGGGCCCAAGTACTTGGGCCATCCTCCACTGCACTCCCTGGCCACAGCAGAGAGCTGGCCTGAAGAGGGGCAACTGGGACAGAATCCGGTGCCCCAACCAAATAAAGATAAAATTTTAAAAAGAGAGAGAATGAATTAGAAGGCCTATTCGGTGAAATAATTATAGAAAACTTCCTTAATTTGGATAAAGAAAGGGACATCCAAATACACGAAGTACATGGAACTCCTTATAGCCAAGACAACAAAAGATCATCACAATGATGTGATAGTCAAACTTTCAACAGTAAAACACAAAGAAAATATTCTAAAATGTTCACGAGAGAAATGCCAGATCATTTTCAGAGAATCACCAATTAGTATCACAGCTGAATTCTCTTCAGAAGCCCTACAGGCTACAAGTTAATAGAGAGAAATAATTCAAGTCTTAAGAGAAAAAAAATTTTCAACCCAGAACACTGTATCCTGCAAAGCTCTCATTTATGAATGAAGGTGAAATAAAGACTTTCAATAACAAACAGTAATTGAAATGATTTGTCAGTACTCATCCAGCCTTACAAATGATGCTTAAGTATGTTACACACAGAAACACAGAGCATAATCATCACTAGGAAATAATGTGAAGGCAGAAAATCTCCCAGTAAAAGTGCAAAGGAAATCCAAAGCAAACAATAGGAATATTTATGGGAAAATGGCAGGGCCAAGTCATTACATATGAATAGTAACCTTGAATGTAAATGGTTTAAATTCTTTAATTAAAAGATACAGACTGGTTGAATGGGGTGAAAAACAAAATCCATCTATTTGCTGCCTACAAGAAACACATCTCACCAACAAAGATGCACCCAGACTGAAAGGGAAAGGATTGGAAAAAATATCCCATGCTAATGGAAAGCAAAAAAGAGCTGGAGTAGCCATCCTACTATCAGAAAAAAATAGACTTTAACAGATGAAAACTGTTAAAAAGAGACAAAGAAGGCTATTATATGATGATTAAGCAATCAATTCAACAATAAGCTGTGACTAAAATAAATATTTGTGCACCTAATGCTACAGTACCTGGCTATTTAAAACAAATGTTAGTGAATCTAAAGGGAGACACAGATTCCAGTAAAGGGGGACTTCAACATTCCATTTTCATCTATGGAAAGACCACCTAGACAGAAAATTAATCAATAAACAAGAGAGTTAATCTACATTGTGGACCAAATGGACCTAACTGATATCTACAGGACATTTCACCTCACAGCGATAGAATACACATTCTTTTCATCAGTGCATGGAACTTTCTCTAGAATAGATCATATGCTAGACCATAAAAAAGTCAGCAACTTCAGAAAAAGAAATCATACTGTGCTTCTTTTCTGACCACAATAGAATGAAGCTGGAAATTTACAACTCAAGAATCTCTAGAAAATGTATAAACACATGAAGACTGAACAATGCGTTCCTGAATGAGCAGTGTGTCATAGAAGAAAACAAAAAGAAAATAAAAAAATTTCTGTAGACGAATAAAGATGAAAAAACAACATATCAAAACTAAGGTGACACAGCAAAAGGAGTGCTAGGAGGGAAGTTTATACAATTCGTGCCTTCATCAAGAAATTGGAAAGGCATAAAATAAGTGGGCTATCAGTACATCTCAAGGACCTAGAAAAACAAGAACAAACCAAACCCCAAATTAATAGGAGGAAAGAAATAATTAAAATTAGAGAAGAAATAAATAAAATTAACCCCCACCAAAAAAAAAAACATAAAGATCAGTGAAATGAAGAGCTGGCATTTTGAAAAAAATGGTACAATATTGGCCCAACTAACCAAGAGAGAGAGAAAGAGAGAGGGAGAGAAAGTCCCAAACTAATAAAATCAGAGATGAAAAGGGAGATATAACAAAGTATAGCACAGAAATAAAAGAATTAACAGGAATTACTACAAAGAGCTGTATGCCAACAAATTGGAAGATTTACAAGAAATGGATAGATTCCTGGACACATACAATATACCAAAGTTGTGTCATAGAAATCTAAACAGACCAATAATCAAGATGAATCAGTAATAAGGAACCTTCCAACAAAGATAACCCAGGACTGGATGGTGTCACTGCTAAATTCTTCCAGACATTTAAAGAATGAATTCCAATTGTTATCAAGCTATTCAAAATAATTGTAAGGGAGGAAATCTTCCAAACTCCTTCTAAGGGCCAGCATCACCTTAATTACAAAGCCAGAAAAAGATACAGCAAAGTAAGAGAACTATAGACCAACATCCCTGATGAACATAAAACCAAAAAAAAAAAAAAAAAAAAACTCAATAAAATGCTAGCTAATTGAATCCAAAACCCATCAGAAAAGATTATTTACCTGGACTTAATGTCATTTATCCCTGTTATTCAGGAATGGTTCAACATTTACAAATCAATAAATGTGATACATCACATTAGCAAACTGAAGAATAAACCCCATATGATCATGTCAATAGATGCAGAGAAAGCATTTGATAAAATACAACATCCTTTCATGATGGAAACCTTAGACAAATTATGGCTAGAAGTAACATTTCTCAACAGAATCAAGGCATTTTATAGCAAACCCACAGCCAGTATCTTATTGAATGGAGTAGAGTTGGAAGTATTTCCACTAAGACCTGGAACCAGACAAGAATGTCCAGTTTCACTATTGCTATTCAATATAGTCCTGAAAGATTTAGCCAGAGCCATTAGGCAAGAAAAAGAAATCAATGGGATAACAAATTGGAAAGGAGGAAGTCGAACTACCCCAATTTGCAGACGACATGATTCTAACCAAAATATTTCAGTAATGAGATTGTTGGAACTCATAAAAGAGTTTGGTAAAATTTCAGGATGTAATATTGACACACAAAAATCATTAGCCTTTGTATACACAAACAATGCTATGGCTGAGAAAGAACTTCTAAGAGCAATCCAATTCACAACAAAAATTAATACCTTGGATTAAATTTAAACAAGGAGGTGAAAGATCTCTACAATGAAAATTACATAACATTAAAGAAAGAAATAGAAGAAGAAAAAAATGGAAAAATCTTAGATGTTCATGGATTGGAAGAATTAATATCATCAAAACATCCATATTACTGAAAGCAATTTATAGATTCAATGTGATTAAAACAATAACAATGACATTCTCCTCAAGTCTAGAAAAAACAATGCTAAAATTCATACGAAGGGGCCGGCGTTGTGGCATAGTGGGAAAAGCCACTGCCTGCAGTGTCGGCAACCCATATGGGCACCAGTTCGAGTCCTGGCTGCTCCACTTCCTATCCAGCTATCTTCTATGGCCTATCCAGCTATCTTCTATGGGAAAGCAAGTCCTTGGGCTCCTGCACCTGTGTGGGAGACCCAGAAGAATTTCCTGACTCCTAGCTTTGCAAGGGCACAGCTCCAGCTGTTGTGGCCATCTGGGGCGTGAACCAGCAGATGGGAGACCTTTCTCTCTCTCCCTCTGCCTCTCTGTAACTCTGCCTCTCAAATAAATAAATAAATCTTTTTAAAAAAATTAATGTGGAAAGAGAAGAGAGCTTGAATAGTTAAGCAATCTTAAGCAACAAAAACAAAGCCAGAGGTAACACAATACCAGATTTCAAGAAATACTGTAATGCAGTTAATATCAAAACATCCTAGTGATGGCACTAAAATAGACACATAAGCCAATGAAACTGAATAGAAACCCTAAAAAACAATCCATGCATCCACAACCAACTAATCTTTGACAAACGAGCTGAAAATCAATCCCTGGAGAAAGAACAGTCTCTTCAACAAACGTTGCTGGAAAATTGCATCTCTGCATGGGGAAGTATGAAGCAAGAACTCTAACTTACACCTTAGACAAAAATCCACTCAAAATAGATCAAGGATCTAAACCTATGACCTGATACTAGAGGAGAACATTGAGGAAACTTTGCAAGACATTGGCATAGGCAAAGACATCTTGGAAAAGACCCCAGAACCACAGGAAATCAAACCCAAAATAGACAAATGAGATTACCTCAAACTGAGAAATTTCTGTAGTGCAAAGGAAACATTCATCAGAGTAAAGAGGCAACAGACAAGATGGGAGAAAATATTTGCAAACTATGCAATTGATTAAGGACTAATATCCAAAACCCATAAAGAGCTCAAGAAACTCAGCAAAAATAAAACTAACAATCCATCCAGTTAAGAAATGGGCAAAGGACTTGAGCAGGCAGTTTTCAAAGAGGAAATTCAAATGTCCAACAGATACATGAAAAAATGCTCAGCATTGCTAGCCATCAGGGAAATACAAATCAAAACCACAATGAGGTTTCACATCACTTCAGTTAGAATGGCTCTCATACAGAAATAAACAAACAACAAATGCTGGCGAGCATGTGAGGAAAAAGCTACCCTAATTCACTTTTGGTGGGAATGTAAACTGGTACAGCCACTGTAGAAGACAGTATGGAGATATCTCGAAATCTGAATATAGACTTACTATATGACTCAGCCATCCCACTCCTGGGAACTTATCCAAACAAAATGAAATCAGCATACGAAAGAGTGATCTGTACTCCCATGTTTACCGCAGCTCAATTCACAACAGCTAAGATATGGAATCAACCCAAATGTCCAACAACTGATGACTGAATAAAGAAATTGTGTTATTTACATAGTATGGAATACTATTTAACCATAAATTTATAAAATCCTGTCACTTGTTACAAAATGGATACAACTGGGAGACATTATATTTAGTGAAGTAGGCTAGTCCCAAAAAGACAAATTTCATGTTTTCCCTGACCTGTGGTAATTAAAAGAGTACCAAAAAAAAAGCAATGAAGTATCACTATGTTCCTAATTCTGTATATAGGAAATACAAAAAAATGTATTCACCTTAAAAACTTTTTAAATAAATAAACTAAAAAAAGAATGTAAAACACCTTTGATAAGCAAATTTCTATTAAATGAAAAAAAAAAATTCTGAATTGAGTCCAAAATTTTTGCAACAAAATAAATGTAACATTTAATTTTTCTATGAACTTCTTGAAGTACACTTGTACATGTTCAGTAAACAAGCATGAAGTTGTTACATCAGGAAAAAAAAGGAAAGGAAATGTTGTGTGTCAAATGTGTTCATTCCAACAGCATAGATGGAGCCCTGGTGGAGATAGCTCAGTGAACCAAAGTCCCTGAACACCGCCCTTATGGAGTTTATATTCCAGTAAAAGGAAAATATAACATATACAGACCCACAACCACTTGCCAACAAAATCAAAGTCCAGTAAGTCTAAAAATTGGAATTTTTGGTAATCACCAGCAAGCCTGACTTGAAGTGCAACTTAGTTTTTATTCCAGTTAATATATATATTTCTATGTTTTGCTTCAGAAATATTACGTTTGAACACAAAACTCATTGAATAATATATTGTATACACATTGAATTCTTTACAAAAGTCTGAAAAGGACTAAATTAAAAAATATATTTTTTTAACTTTTATTTAATGAATATAAGTTTCCAAAGTACAGCTTATGGATTACAATGGCTCCCCCCCCATAACTTCCCTCCCACCCGCAACCCTCCCCTTTCTCTCTCCCTCCCCCCTTCCATTCACATCAAGATTCATTTTCAATTCTCTTTATATACAGAAGATCAGTTTTATGCTGAGTGAAAAATATATCTTGTTCTAAGGGTTTGGGGTTGGGATGGACCTAAAGTGTTGTTAAGAACAGTGCCATGGGGAAAATAAAAACTGGAACAGGGTCAGGGAATCTGGAGAACAGGGAAGAAGGAAGGGGAGCAGCTGTAGAATTTAAGTGGGTTGGTCAGTGTGGTCTCCCTGGAAGGTAGTATTCAAGCCCCCTTGCTTAAGAGGTGGGAGAGCAAGCCAAGCAGACAATCAAGGTAAAAGTGTTTCTGTTTCAGGCAGCAGGAACAAGAGGGCAAAGGCCATTGAAGCAGTAGAGAAATGAACAATGAGAAAGTAGGAAAGTTTAGGGAAGTTAAAGCAAGCTCATGCAGATATCTTTGGCCATGTAGACTGGTGATGTGATATGACTTGTATTTTTAGAACACCATTCCAATTTCTGGGTTTAAAATAGGAGCACAGGGGTAGTATCACAAAGACCACTTGGGAGGACTTTGCAATATTCTGTATAAGAGGATAGTGGCTGAACCAGGGTGTAGGAAATAAAAATGGTAAAAAAAAAAAAAAAAGTAGTAATATTCTGAATAGCTTTTGATAACAGGTGATAGGGTTTCTTGACATATGAACATAGATATGAGAAAAAATAAAAATATAACAACATGTGACTACAAGATCTGAGGACAGAACTATTGGAAAGATGGTGATGCCATGTCTGAAATAGGGGTGTCTAAAGGCACAGAAGAATTGGAGGGGATGACAGGGAATGAAATTGCTTATATTACACTGGAGACCTCTTTCCAACTTCCAAGAGGTGATGTGGAGTAGACAGCTGGACTGTAATCCAACTTTGATATAAATTTAGGGATTATCAGCATAGTATTTCCATTTAAAGCCAAGTGAATGGCTTACAACTAAGAAAGTAGACATGGATTGAGAAGAAAGAAAAACCCAAGTTTGAATCATGAAACAGAAAGAAGTTAAACACAGCGGGGGGCGGGGGGAAGGGGTTAGAAATACTGAAGAAGGTACAAGTTGTATTCTAGAAATAAGTACCCACCCCGCAATGACCACCCCTCCCAAATAGTACAGAATGCAAGATAGTAGGAAGGATTCCAGTAATCCCTAGAAATGGGTCAAATAATATAAATCACACAGCTTAGAACGTGAATATGTTTTTCCTGATCCTTAAGGCTTTGGCTCGGACTGGAAAAGAGAATTTACAGAGTAATGTAGCTCCCTAATGCCTTTTATGTTCATGGCAGGATTCAAATAAACCCTGAAAGCATGCCATTCAGACCTAAAGTTTATTCCCATGGAGCTAGAAGAAATGTAATAAATGCTTTCTGTTACCATCATAACAAGCACTTATTATGGTAACAATGGTGTTTCCTCCTGTGGATAGGCAGCCTGTAAAAAGTGCCAAGCAGAGTTCTAAGTGCTTTATGTTTGTTAACACATTACCTGTCACAAAAATCCATATATTTCTGTGAAATTAATACCATTATTAGCAAAGAGACTAAGAATGTCACCCACGGTTGTGGGTTTGGATTTGAGCTGCAGCATTTTGATTCCAAAGTCTATGCACTGTACCATCATACTATACTTCTGAGCATAGCCAGGCTTTACTTGGTATCATGTTGCAATAAATTCTGAATATGAATCCATTTGTCTTGCATGATAAAATGCTAAACCAAACAGAAGAAAACCTGGGGTGAGTGTCAGAGACACTCGTTTATGCTCTTCCTCCCCCTAGTACGTTCTCCAGAACAAACACTTGAACTTGATTTCTTCTACACAAATAAGGATGATAATGGCACTTATTTCAACTTAGTTTTGAGAAACTAGGAAAAGTAAATATGAAAACAGTGCTCTGTAAGTTATAAGGCACAAATTTAAGTGGTTTCTAGCATGTGGCATGTAGGAAGAAATTCTCTGAAAAGGAAATGTCTCTTGTTATGACAACACCAGCCCCATTTTGTCTGCATAATGGCAAGCTGCCATGCCCAGTGCTAGCCTGAGGGGGCCTCACCTGGCTACAGTGTCCCCCAGAACCCAGACCTGCTCCCTTGCTCACACAGCCTCCCTCTCCCCCTGACTTCTTTCACAATACGCTCCAATTATTTATTATGATTCTGACCTGAAATCGCATCCAAGGGCCAACTGTCCCCAAATGTCTCCTTATGCCTTCTCCTTGAAGCTCAGAAGACGGCCATGATGACACGTCTCTGAGTTAGAATGTGTGGAAGGCTCCAAGCTTAAACCACTTGTGTGTATTACAGTTTAAAGCCTTCCTGGCCAGCAGGAACACAATTATTCTTGATAAGTGGACCTAGGACAAAGAGCTTTTTGAATTATCAGTAATCTATAAAGGGCTGTTTTTTCCATCAAGGAATTTCCTCTTCTTTAATAATTCCATATGAAAGCACTTCCATACGGTCACACCGTTGCTGAGGAGTCTATATACATTGCTTCAAAGTGTGAGCTGGGAGCAATAATTTTCTCTCATTGAGAGTCAAGTTGTATAATGAGGAACCTGAGGAAGCCGCTCTGCTAACTTAAAAGCTATGAAACTGATTTAGGTTGATAACCAGTGAATAAACTCTCCCTTACTGCTTGAATGAAAGTCAATTTGCTTTTTAACAACATTAGGAAAAGGTGAAATCTTCTGAGATAAATGTGGAAAGCAACCAACAATTGCTTAGCTAGTACATTTATCAACTCTACAACCCGTGTAAATAGTGTTGCTTGCTCCAGGTTATACCCTGAACCTGAATTCTGCATGGTGTTTCTATGGGGAGCCATTAGAGAAACTCTCCGATACAGAAATGAAGATACAGAATCACTGCTACTGAGGCTTTGGGTGTTTTCCAATGCCGTATCCCACATGGTATGAATTATCCCCTTTGCCATGAGTATCTGTTTTCTCATTGCTACCACTATACTTGGAATTAATCCATGCATTTCTGAAAAACAGACCACAGGAATAGGAGAAATAACATATGGAAAAATAGATATTGTTCTCTTGAAGATGTAATAAAAATTCAATCCTACAAAGAAGAATGTGGGCTGCTAAAACCTCACAAGTTCCTTTTCTGTGTTTATGAAAATCAAAGGAATCGAGTCATAATCTTTAAGATCTTCAGAGATCCAATTGCCAATCTCAGCACTCGCCACCAAGTATGCCCTTCCTCAAATAAAAATTATAATGTGCTTTTAGTTACCCAATAGCAAGCAGAACACTCTCAGGACTTACCCAACGGTCTATCAGTAAGTGTAAAACAAAAATACAATTGTAATAAAATAATTGGTGTGTTTAATATTCACTCAGTCCCTTCTTTGCCTCATCCCCCCATATGCAGACTTGGATCCCTTAAAGACTGAAAAAATATTCTTTGGCTGCTCACCCCCATCTCTCACTCTGATGTTATATTTATAAATTTACAGAGAAACACAGTGACCCACCTGTCTACCAAAAGAATAATAAGGGTCCTCTTAAATTCTGCTCTATTTTACTTGTTTACAGTTTACATAAAATCAACTGCACATAAAGTGTACAATTTGATAAGTATTCAAAAGTGTTGTGAATAAAATAACCACCAAAATCAAGATAATGAAATGTGTCATCACCCCAAAATGACCTCATGCGTTTTTCTGTTACTACGTTTCACCTCTCTATGCCCCACTCCAGCTCCAAGCAACTGCTAATCTGTTTTCCTTTATAATGGATTAGCTGTAATTTCTGGAATTTTTTGGAAATGCAATCATATTGTACACCATACACTTTTATCAGACTTTTTCACATGCCACAATTATTTTGAGATTAACTCATATTGCATAGTACATTCCTTTTTATTGTTGACTAGTATTCTACTGTGTGGATATACCATAATTTGCTTATCCATCCACTGGAAATTTTAGATTTTTCAGTTTTTGACTAAAGTAAAATGATGTGAATATTTGTGTACAGGTCTTGGTATGGATGTTGGCTTTGATTTCTTTGGATAAATATATAAGATTAGAATGGTTGAGTCACATGAAAGGCATTTGATTAGATTTTAATAGACAGCCGTGCTACTTACCAGTGATTGTACTATTTTGTTTCCCCACCAATAGTGTATGATAGTTGTAGTTGCTCCACATTCTCATCGACACTCTTATGATGAGTATTTTCAATTACAACAATTCTTCTAAGTGTATCCTGGCAACCTGTGACTACTGGACTTCACCAGATGTATATTTGTGCAATCATCAAGCTGGGAAACACCTTCCTTGCAAGAACCGTGAGAATGAATTTAGCTCCCTTTGATTACCTAGTTCTTAGGGGAACTTTGTCCCACTGCTGCATGCCCACACTACAGGCTTATGACATCCTCACAAATGCTCACCCCTGCCTCAGCTTTTGCTCCATTGACGCTACCATCTGTCCTGTTTCCAAAAGGGAAACTGCTACCCTTACTGTCCTGCTCTTTAACTTATCTTGGACACAATATCATATCAGCACCTATATATCCACCTCTTGTTTTTAAAGAGCCACATCATATTTCACTCCGGAAAGGATGGTCGTCTAATGCATATATCCCCTCTGTATTGATGAGCATTTTAACAATCCCATGTTTTTCCTATCATGTAAATCTTCTTGACTTTTTACATTAGTGTAAATTCCCATCAGGAAAGCACTGCTTTCTCAGTTTTTTTAGTGCTTTCTCAGTCTCTCATTTTTTGTATGTTCCCCAATATAAAAAAGTACCAGTGGTCGGCACTGTGGCTTAGCAGGTAAAGCCATCACCTGCAGTGCCAGCATCTCGTATGGACGCCAGTTCCGAGTCCCAGCTGCTCCACTTCCAATCCAGCTCTCTGCTATAGCCTGGGAAAGCAGTGGAAGATGGCCCAAGTCCTTGGGCCCCTGCACCCATGTGGGAGACCCAGAAGAAGCTCCAGGTTCCTGGCTTCAGATAGGCGCAGCTCCAGCCATTTCAGGCTTTTGTGGAGTGAACTAGAGGATGGAAGACCCCCCCCTTCTCTCTCTCTCTCTCTCTCTCTCTCTGCCTGTGCCTCTCTGTAACTCGGCCTTTCAAATAAATAAATCTTTAGAAAAAAAAAAAAAAACACCAGTTAATTCCTCACAATTGGTTACTAACATGATACTTAGGGTGGAGAAGAACCAGCCACCCAAGGGAAACGATTGGTCTCCAGGATGCCCTAGCTTCCTGCTGCCCTTTCATTGCTTCCTGGAAAGGCAACGTGGTGTGATGGGAAATGCTTGCAGTCGGATCTGGACTTCGAATTCAGCTCAGCCTGTAATTATATTTGCCTCTATCGTCTTCCACAATGTCGAATGGGATTCCTGGGACAACATTCAGTGAATAGACATCCAGCATTGCCCGATACAGAACCATCACAGAGATGTTAGCCTGGTGCTGGCATGAGTACCAGAGGCTCCTGCTGAGCCATATATTTATTTTCCCTTTAATTGCCAGATTTGGGGAAGTTGGGGAAAGGTCCAAGAAAGGGTATCTGAGGATTCTGGATGGAAAGAGACCACTCAGGAGGATCAGGGCAACAGTTATATCCAACTGGTCCAGAATAACCACCAGCACAGTCTGACGCGACATCCACCTGTAGGCAAACATCAGTATAAAAGATTGTACCTAAAACTGGGTAGGAGCTTCATAAACATTTACCTCTTTCCTTATTTATGATAAAATTCATTTCTTCTGTACTTCTTTCATTAGTTTTTCTGTACCCTAGATGCAAAAATTTTTGGTTTGTCATACCTGCAATTTAGGAAAACAGTGTCTTCATGGAAAGAATTTTAATATCTTTCTGATGGAAATGTCACTGCCAGTGTCAATTTTTATAGAAAACCAATATATTATTCATAAGAAAGAAATAATATTTGAGCCATTATCTTTGTTTCTGTCTTCAGTGCTAACCAATAGTTATTTTAGGATTTTGCACTATGCTGGTTAAGAGGAGAAAAAATAGGAAAACACTTTTACACTTTCAGTTCAGCTGAGAAAGAAGCAGTCTATGGTCCCGTGTGAGTGAGGAGCAGTAGCTACGACAGGAGCATGGCTGGTCACACAGTGAAGACAGTCCTTGGACTTGGTTGGTTAGAATGAAGACTTATTCATCTCCGCAGCTCTCGGCACTGTGCTGGCAGACGGGTCTGTGATTGAATCCCGGCACATCAAAGTTACTAACTGGGATGCCACCTCATATTCCTGCTTCTCCTCTCTGTTATATGAAGGGGCCAAGAGAAACTGGAAAGGAAGAAAAGCAGAAAAGAGCGATAATGAGGAACTCAGGGATGAACTCACAAAACACAAACTGGAAAATCATCATGTTGCACTGGACACGGCAGCCTTTGAACATAGATGTCCAGTTTACAACCTACTGGCACCAACAGACTTGTGAATGTACTTCCTCTTACTCATTGCCTGTATCTTCTTAAAGTTAAGCCCTACACATGACCCTGAAACCCAGGAGGGGGCTTCTTCACTCATTGTCATAGTTGCAGGGACAGAGACAATAGCAAAGTCGCCAGTACAGACACCAATGGGGTGGTTTCCCTTCTTTTCTCTTATGATCACTTTACCCCGGCAGGGTATCTTGCTATCATTCCAGTGACAGGTACACTGCTTCTAATAGCTCTTGGTTCTTCCGTTAGACATGTCTTGTACTCCAGTGCGAATACTGGTTTCCCATGGTTTTTAATATTTTAAATTCTCACTTAGATCAGCTTTTCTTGGCCTTGTTCTGCTCAAATTAATCTATCCTAGTGACGTGTTTGCTATTGTAGGGAAGGCTTCAGCAAGACCTCGGTCAACACAGAGACGAGCCAGCCCCAGGATGTGACCTCTGGCCCAAGGAGTCCAGGTGCTTTCAATTAGAAGTGGACTAAATGATCCATCTACATAATGGGATGCCCACATCAAAATGAACTTTGGCTAATGATGTGAAAAATGACTGTATCCAGGAAGGTAACTGAGCAGTTTTGGCTGCTGAAATGGTGGTGGCTGGCTAAAGAGGCCCTTGGTATCACACATCTAAATAATCTAATGCCTTCTAGTCACTGTGAACGGAGTCTCCAGGCTTCCTTTCCTACTTCTCAACTCACATGACCTAAAGTATGGGAACATAATAGAAAGTTGGCTGTTCTCTAGGTAGTCCAGTGACAGATAAATGGTTTCAGTGCACTTTAGAGGTAGAAACAAATGTCAATTCAAAAGATCTTCAGTGATAAGAATGTATTCAAAAAGAAAATATATGTTATCTAAAGAATGTTATGATGCCTATTTCAAAGCAAAGAAAATAGATTCAAGGGATTAAGTGATGTCCCCAAAGTTGACACTGTTGGGTAATGACCCAGCTTAAAATCAAATATGGGATTCTGAGCAGCAAGATTTTATTCGGTCCATTTATTTCCCTTTCCATCACTTTTTAAAAACTTCTTCAGGTAGCATATTTAACCTAGTAGTTAAAATGCTAGTTAAGACGTCCAGGTCCCATATGGGAGTACCTGGGTTTGAAGCCCAGATTCAGCTCCTGATTGCATCTTCTTACTAATGCAGACCCTGGGAGGCAGCAGTAATGGCTCACTCACTGGGCTCCTGCCATCCATGTGGGAGACCTGGATTGAGTTCCAGTTCTCAGTTTTTCCCCAGCCCAACCCCAACCATTACAGGCATTTGAAGAGTAAACCTGCAAATGGGAGCACTCTCTCTCTCTCTCTAATAAAAAAAATAAGATTTTTGAAAAAAGCCCTTCTAATTTCTCTTTTATCCTCAAAACAGTAGACTATGAAACTTACAGATTTAAAGTCATCCCATTTTTTTATAACATTCTATAATCTTTTTCTAAAAGGTTCTTATTTGCAAAGAAAAGATTGGCATGTCAATGGTAAGAATGAACCACACCAGAACATACATAAGCAGTGGAGTGCCTTTAACCTAGGTCATATAATTATGAGAGTGATTGAAGATCTACTATGTGGCCACCCTAAGGGGTTACACTAACTGATTCACTCTTCATCCAACCCCTTTTAGAAGGTCTTATTATTATCCTGATTTTTATATTATGCTGCTAATGAGTAAAAGAATTGGGATTTGAACTCAAGCCAAGGCCCAAGTTTGCAGACTAAGTGTTCTATTTCATTCAGGTTCTTATTGTTTGATAAAGTAAAATAGGTTTCAATATCCTTTGCCAAGAAAAACAAGCATCTTTTTCAATTTAAAGTCAATCAAAAAAAGCTGCTAAGATAAAATTATAAAATATGATATATGAAATTCTTTCTGAATACTAACTACTCAAGTTCTTTCTACAAGTTACCTAACAGAAGCATTCAGGATGTATATATAAGTGAATACTTCATCTTGAACAATGGCTGGAGTCAGCCTTAGCTAAAATTCCTAAATACTCCGGAGCTAAATTGGTGAATGAAATAGAAGAGATAACAGAGATGTCAGTAGTTCTAAGTTGTTAGCATTTTGTGAACATTTTCAAAAGTCATTCTCATCCTTCATTAAACTGGTTGTCAGTCATTTTGTTGAATGACATTTATAACATTAGTTTGGTTGACATTTTATCTATAAGATAATTTGTTTTTACACTTGGAACCGTACTGTGTCTATGTCCTATCACTGTCTGTATTAACCAATTCACTAAGAAGGATGAATAATGAATTATAAATTTGGGGAATTTACCCAAATATTAAAAGATATGGCATTCCCTTGAGAACTTAAGTGATTCACTTAGGGAATTTCCAACAAAACCATCCTCCTTGTCGCTCCCCCTCTCGCGGAGGAACGACACTAGACCCTGCGCTGTTCTTTTGTCTGCTCCTCCCTTCCCGGGTTTGCTGCAGGTCCTTCCCGGGTTGGCTGCCGATCCCTCCACCTCCGTGGAGGGGTGGCTCCCCCTGCCACTTTTCCCCACTTCCACGGGGGAGTGGCACACTGCCGGCCGGCTCTCTCGGGGGCTGCTCAGATGTTATCTGGATGTTCCTGGTGCATGTTGTCTCTCTCCTCCTTTATAGTCCTCTTCCACTAATCCCAACTCTGCTACCCACATGCCGAGCACGCTGCTCTCCTCCAATCAGGAGCAGGATCAGCTCCTGCAGCTCATCAGTCAAATTGGCGAGAGGCAGCTGTGTAGAAGTTGTTTACTCCGCTCCCAGTGCCATATTGTGGGAGAGCAGATGCATAGAATAAGTCTTAATTCCAGTAACTTAGTCTAGTCCGAGTTGCTCCCCACACTCCTTACCCTCAATCACTAATTAATTAAAACAAAACTGATAATACCCCAGAAAATCTGAATCATAATTATATTCTCATGTTTCCTGACTGTGACTTTTATGGTATTTAAGGAAAATCTCTCTATATCTGATAGGAACTATAAAAATGAGATTCATTTTTCAACTTTTCCTGCCAATAGCATTTCATTTCAATTTTCCTATATAATTATCCATGCTCATAATTAAGGGGAAAAAACTGAATTGTAATTGAATTCATTTTCAAAAAGTTATTTTTATTTTCAGCAATTTGAAACCATTTTGAAAGATACAAAAATAGATCTATTATTGGTTGGACTCAACAATATAATGATAATCACCTTCTGAGAGAGTAACTGATTTGCAACCCTAATGTGAAGGTTACTGATGGGATGTGAATTCAAAAGGACTGAATATGTGAATAAAAGAATTAAATAGTAGTTGTATTTGTCAATTATCTAAATTTATAATACTATGTCCACATACAATTCATTTGCTTCTTGCCTGTATAAGTTCACTGTCATACAAATGACAGCCTTTTTAAAAGATTTTTTTTATTTATTTGAAAGGCAAAGTTACAGTGGAGACAGGGAGAGACAGAGAGAAAAAGAGATCTTCCATCTCTGGATCTGCTGGTTCACTCCCCAAATGGCCACATTGGTCAGGCCTGGGTCAGGCTGAAATCAGGAGCCTGGAATTACATCCGGGTTTTCCACATGGGATACTGGGGCCCAATCACTTGGGCCATCCCAGGCACATAAGCAGAGAGCAAGATTGGAAGAGGAGCAGCCAGGAGTTGAACAGAGCAGTTGGTAACTTAACCTTCTGTGCCACAACACCAGCCACAATTGTCTTTTTCTTTATATTCTTTTTGAGACATTTTTATTATTAAACAAGCGGATGATCCATATAGACATGTTAAGACTCTGTCTTAGTTATATTGTAAAATATGATGATTAGAGATGGCATTACAAATACAATCACACCCCTCATCTCCAATGATAGGCACTATCACTGGAAAAAATAAACCTTTGGGAGTCCTATTTGAGTTCTAGTCTAGGTTTGCAGCTCCCTAGCTCTGTGACTCTGACAAGGGGCCTAACCTCCACGAGCTCCAGTTCCCATGCTGGATACCTTCTGCTGGTCTCTGAGATACACTACCTACTTTTCTCCACCCTGTTCTCCGTCACAGGAGACCGACCTGAAGGCCATCATCAGATGTCCTCGCTCACTAGCTTCCCTAAGGTTTAACTACAAAGAACCCAGCAAGAGAACAGAGGCAGGGGAGGGAGCTCTGTGTTGACTTCCTGCTAAAAAGTCACTGGCTGGTGCTATTTCTAGAGCAAAGGTCACAACCTCTTCCAAGGCATTACTAGTGCCCCAAGTCCACTATTCCCCCTCTCTCCATTTCTTTTGTTAACAAGTGAAACAACAGTGTATTGCCATTTACATGCTGTGATTCAATGAAACAATATTTTTAACCAATATTTATAACCAAATATATATATATATATCAAACTATGTGAAATCCCCACAATTTTTAGCCTCTCTCTATATTAGCTATCACAAATAAGTGAAAACACATGATTTTTTTTTTCTTTTTGGGTCTGGCTTATTTAACTTAGCCTAATGATCAGACTCTGAAGTTTAAAAATTGGTGTGAGGTCTCTGTCACAAAGACTTGAACAGTAAAGTGTCAGAGGTTCAAGGGGAGTCCCACATTACCACCAATCAGATGTTTTCTTTCCTAGTCACACAACACCCTGATGCATAGATTATATGTGAATATATATTCTCGCTCACATAGGCAGTCTAAAGATGGGAAAACTAGACTAAAAGAGGTATCCAGACACCAATATCATCTTACTGAAGATAATAAATTAAATAAAAATCTTTGACTTTCATTTTACCAAGAAATATTATGTGAGTAGTTTAAAGATAATATTCTGGCATTGGAATCCAATTACAGCAGCCGTATTTCATTTCAAGTAAAGTTAAATACATGTATACATGATTTACCACTTTATAGAAGTTTCCCTGTGTATATAGTATTTCTTTAAATGGTTTGGGTTTTGCGAATACTGCTACTCATTTTTATTCTTTTTCATTGAGCCTACATATATACACAATACTTTTTATGCATTTAGAATTCACCAGCATATTTTGTAGATAATCATTTCCATTTCTTTACAAATGATTGAACTCTTAAAAATTCACCAGGGAAAATGCCTCAGAGCTGCAAAGCGAGCTCCAGGCGAGCAAAGGTGGCGTCGCTGAGATTGGAACAGGAGTCGCTGCCGAAGCTGGGGCCTGCCTCGAAGCATCTGCAAGTATAGACAAGCGGTTCATCATGGACAGCTTTTTCTCAAGTATTTTTTCCAGTCTCTTTGGGGCCCGGGAAGTGAGGGTTTTAATTTTGGGACTAGATAGAGCAGGAAAAATCACAATTTTGTACAGATTACAGGTTGGAGAAGTTGTTTGCCACTATTCCTACCATCGGATTTAATGTAGAGACAGTGACATACAAAAACCTTAAAGTCCAAGTCTGGGATTTAGGAGGACAGACAAGTATCAGATTGTACTGGAGAGGTTACTATTCAAACACAGGTGCAGTCATTTAGGTAGTGGGCAGCTTACTCACTGTCTTTCCCTCTGACTGTAATTTTGCCTTTCAAATATTTTTTATTTTTGAATGAGGCCTTCTACTAGGCTGTGAGTTTAAAAAACAATTTATGTGTCAAGGAACTTTCCAAACTACCAAGAACACTCCATTGCAGGATCAGCTACAGTGTGGCCAGAGAAAACACAGTTCTGAGTAATTACTGAAGTTAGGGAAGGTGTGTTTTTTTGTTTTGTTTCGTTTTGTTTTTTTTGTTGTTGTTGTTTTTGTTTTTCATTTTGAACAACCAGCATTCCAAAAATTAATACTGGTAAAGAGAATGTAATCACATTGTGCCCCACAAGTCTCAGGAACCCGAGTGATTAATTTCCTAGCTCTCACTGTCCTTAGAGGTGGGATCATTCTCTCTGCTCAAGTGAAAGCAGCTTTCTCTTTTCATCTGTGGGATTCTAAGAAAACTCTCTTTGCCTGCTTCCCACCACCCATTCCTGAGTTGGTCTCTCTTTTTTTGAAAAGCTGCTTCCTCTGGGCACTAGAATTCCCAGTACAACTACTCCTCTTGATTTCAGAGACTTTTTCACATTATGTCATCAGTATCCAGAATAGTATAGTGCCTGGCACATGAGGGCATTTCAGGATGTGCTCACAATTGACAGGATAGGCATTTGTAAGCTAGAAAGATAGTACCCCTGCAATTCATACTTGCCTTCCTTCGGGTCAATGGCACAGGCTAGGACAGGCTACATCAAGAAAACAAGCCCCTCCTCCCCCATGAGCAACAAAGTAGCTACTGCCTAGCAATTCAGGAACACTGAAAAATCACAAGTATAGGGCAGTAAGGACTTGGCAGGCAGATGCTCTTCTGGCAGGCACATGGTCCTTGCTTTCTTGAATTGTGGGGGCATGTAGCTGTCCCAGAGGTCAGGACTTCAGTGATCCTGATCCCTCTGGTTTGTCACAAAGCCTTGGAAGGGATAGTGTGTACAGTTATTTAATGGGGTTTAAATTATAAGGCCTTTGTCTAGCAGAAAACAGCTGCATAGGTAGGCTACCAGGATTTGAGTGCTGACATTTAACAAAAGCAAAACAAAAAGGAAATCTGAATATTGTTTTGTGAGAAGACTGAAAATGGGAAATGTGCCAAACGATGTTAGAACATGAATTCTGGGTTCAAATGCTCACCACTTCAGCTTCTTTCTGTGAAATAAGACCTGGATGTATGCTACCAAAGGTTTTGTTGAACTCTAACATTTTATAACTCTGGTTGGTAGCCATATTGTGTCATGTTGTTATGCTGTAAAAGGGTGAGGGGTCAGTTGAAAGTGGTAGAATTGTTATCTGAATACCTGATACTTTGTGGAAATGTAAACAGTGAGGACAGGGACCGTCTTATTTACTGTTAGTGTTTCTGGCACAAAGTAAATCAATAAATATGGACTAAAAAACAAAAGAAAATTCACCAAACATAACATGGTTACATTCATACAAGAAACCTGCTTACCTCAATCAGGGGGCTGATTATTGCAATGAATTATGTTTAAATAGGCAAGATATTTGAAAAACTCTGAACTGCTGCATGTTCTCTGAGCTGAAAATGAATATTTTAAAATGAAATTACAAAAGAGAGGTGAACATCTATTCTCTTTCTAGGTCAATAGGAAAGTATGCTGCTTTACACCACACTGATACAGTAATAACCAAATATTCATCAAGCCATTTTGCTAAAAGTGGTATTACGTATTTTATATTTATTATCAAATTCCATTGGTGAACGTACTTCTCAAAGATGGACTAGGTGTGGTGGTATGAAATGTGCCAACTTCCAAGGTGGCTTTACAGTATCTTTTTACCTCTTCACCTTTCTGGCACATCTGTTTTCTCCCAAACAAGGTTTTGAAACTTGGTTGGATTGAAGCAGCATGTCATTGTATTTTATTGGCATAACTCAATCCACTCTTAGACTGAAAAAAATTGTGTTCTTAAACTTAGTTTACAAACAAAGACACCAAGATTTGGCAACAGCATGAAGCAGAATCATGCCTCAGGGTAAGTGAGAGGAAGCATTTGCAACTGTCCCTAATGTCAAATATATCAAACAGTTGTGATTAATCCAGGCTTTGAAGAATTAAATTTAAATTAAAGATCTCTATCAAAATATCTTGTTGTGTATTGCAAATACATAACCTTTTTATTTGTCAAATATGCCTTACAAATTTGAAACAGTTTTAAATAAAAAATAATAAATAGAGACCTTCCTTAATACTTATCCTCATTTGGCTGTACTATCTGGCCTAATTCCAGAAATGACTTGAGAATGGTTTCAATGAAAGACGCACATAAAATAGGACTCTTAAAGATGAAAGCAAGATGCATATACTGAAAATGAGGAGGAGTCGGGCATAGCTTTTATGACTATAGATTAGAAACTTGGTAGCATCTGTTGGAGTGCAGGGTCTTAGTCCACCCGAACAAGGATGGACTGGGTCCGAGGAAAGGTAAGTGCACCACTCGCCTGTTCCCCAGCCTCCTGATCCTGGAGACAATCAGACATAGCGGGGAGTCAAGTCAAGCAGGAACTCCTTTATTGCACATGTAGCAAAGCCTTTTAAAGCACAAAACTTTAGAGTCATTGGGATAGGGCATAAGGACCAACCAATTACTTAAAAGGTCATTCTATGGGGTGATTTTTTATAGGACTAGCCATATGTCTGTACACTCATCATTAGTTGTTGTCACCTCCCCTGATGCTGTGTGGCCAATCAGCTTTGGTGGTAAACAACGTTGGGTTCTACCCACCTTACTTCCTTTGGGTGCCATCTTTGAATTACCTTCTATGTCTAATTTCCCCGCAGGATGGGTTTAAATAAGTAACAAGCTGCTGCTTGGTACCCATGCATTCTGTATTGGAAAGCCTGGGTTCAAGTCTCAGCTCTGCTGTCCGTTTCAGGCTCCTGCTAATGTGCACCCTGGGAGGCACTTAGTAATGGCTCCAATACTTAGGTCCTTGCATCTCTGTGGGAGACCAGATGGAGTTCTGGGCTCCTGACTTAGCCTGTACTAGCCCAGACTACTGCATGCATGTAGGGAATGACCCAGTGAATGGAAGTACTCTCTCTCTTTCTGTCTCTCTTTCTCCATGCCTTTCATATAAATAAATAATTTTTACAAGATAAGTTTATTTTTAAAGAAATACCGACAGATAATTGTTTCCATTGGTGAACATATCTCTTAAAGATAAACTGTGATTGGATGAAATGGGCCTTCTTTTAAATTCCCATAAATTTGTCAAATACTCCAGTTCCAGGTAAAATGGGGTTGTCTGATATCATGTTATTTTTCTATTTAAGCTTCATAATCTTATCAAGAGCACAATACCTGAGCACATAGTCATAAGAACTCAGATGGAAGCTAGATCCTAACAGAAAATGATGGAACATTTGGACAATATCTAACAAATAAAGATAATGAATTCAAAGTCTCTTCAGAAAGAATTATTCACATTAGGAAGTAGATAAGGATAGACAGGTGTTATTAAAAAAAAAGAGAGAGAAAGAGGACAAATTTTCCTACTAAGAAAAGGAGAAGGAGTTTGCTATTTAAACCTAAGAATTGCACCTGCAATCCTTCAAAGAAGAAGTTTAGGAAAGAGATAACACAGTGATTAAGAAGAGAATGCATGTCATCACATAAGGGTCCAGAAAAATCAATGTTGAGCACATAAATAGAAAGTGGAAGAGTAAATACAAACCGAGGTAAGAAAAGTATAAGGAGGAGTGGAGTTGAGATGAAGAAGAAAAACAAGTTGTTAATAATAATCCATTAGAGCCACATAATGGTGGGCTTGAAGAAATTGTAATGTCAATAGAAGAACACAGAATACCAGAACTCTTAGAGAAGAACAAAAACAAAATAAAACCAAAGGTGACTTTGTAGTTCAAAGTCTGGAAAATTTGGGAGAACCATGTGATCATGGTTTCATAGTCACATATAAGGAAGACTATGTAAATAAAAGATCCAAGTGAACAGAGCAATATTTGTGAAGACATCCATCTAGAAAGCACTATAACTGTCGCTCCCCCTCTTCGTGGAGGAACGACACAGGACCCTGCGCTGTTCTTTCGTCTGCTCGGCCCTCCCCGGGTTTGCTGCTGGTTCTTCCCGGGTTGGCTGCCGTCCCTCCACCTCCATGGAGGGGCGGGCCCCCCTGCCACTTTCCCCACTTCCGCAGGGGAGCGGCACACCTCCGGCCGGCTCTCTCGGGGGCTGCTCAGGTGTTCCTCAGGTGTTCCTTCAGATAGATGTTCCTGGTGCATGTTGTCCTCTCCTCCTTTATAGTCCTCTTCCACCAATCCCAACTCTGCTACCCACACGCCGAGTACGCTGCTCTCCTCCAATCAGGAGCAGGATCAGCTCCTGTAGGTTACTGGTCGAACTGGAGGCAGCTGTGTAAAAGTTGTTTACTCCTCTCCCAGCGCCATATTGTGGGAGAGCAGATGCATAGAATAAGTCTTAATTTCAGTAACTTAGTCTAGTCCGAGTTGCTCCCCACAATAACCACTTAGGGCTTACTAAGTTGTTCACATCTCTGTACTAGCACTGCATTGTGAAAGGAGCACATTTGTTTTCCTAAATTGTCAGAAAAAACTAATTGTCCCCCTACATCCAGACTCCTTGAATTTTTGCTGAATAATGCTCCCCCAGATAAGATTCCATTTTCCTTCATCTCCCACACACTTCGATACAGCATGTAAATTTTAGCTGATCGGGATATGAGTAAAAACAATGCGTGCAACTTCCAGTTCTTGCCTTTTTAAGGAATTTCTTACTCTCCATTTCCTCTTCATTACTGGACATAGATGCATGAACATGGACGTGAACTGTCTGCTTGTAAAGAACAAGGGCCAAGCCATCGGAGATGATAGAGTAACAGGATACAAAGGACTTGAATCCCTAGGTCACTCTGTGGAGTAGAAACTCCCTTGTTCATGCATATGAGAATGAAATGAACTCCTGTCTTATTTAATCACATCTTCCAAAACAGCCAAACAGTAAGTATTACCTCTCACTGTATCATTAAACATAATTTTGCTTTTTTTAAAATGGATGTAATGACATAAGAAAGCACAAATATATCTCCCTAACTTATTATATGGCAGATGTACTGCATGAGGGTACTTCAGAGTATGGAACATGAAATTAAAAGATTTTATTTTAATGCAATAAATTTTGAAATCTATACTAACAAGAGGTCTTCAAAAGATCATGGAAATGGGTATTTTGAAAAAATTATTCATATATTTTCAAAATTGTAGGCAAAAATGAGCTTATCTTTCTCTAAAAAAGGAAATAATGTGCTCATTGATTGAAATATTTTAATTATATCAAGATACAAATGAAAATCTGATGAGTTCACCATAATCAATAATGTAGCTTGTTTGTGGGGGGAGACTGCTTGAAGTGGAAAATAAAGAGGAATGATAGGGGAATTAAAACAAGTGCTATCAATGTATCAAAAATATGGAGGGCAAAAATGTGTATGCAGTTCATATGCAGCATATACTAATTAATTCAAATTTAGATGCATAAGAAAGGCAGATTTGCTTATTTATTTTGTAACTATACCTGATATTAAGATAGCCTGTACCAGGGTCTGGCGCTGTGGCGTAGCAGGTAAAGCTGCCATCTGCAGTGCCGGCATCCCATATGGGCGCCAGTACAAGTCCCAGCTGCTCCACTTCTGATCAAGCTCTCTGCTATGGCCTGGGAAAGCAGTGGAAGATGGCCCAAGTCCTTGGGCCCCTGCACCCGCATGGGAGACCAGGAAGAAACTCCTGGTTCCTGGCTTCGGATCGGCATAGCTCCAGTCATTGCAGCCAGTTGGGGATTGAACCAGTGAATGGAAGATCTCTCTCTCTCTCTCTCTCTCTCTGCCTCTTTCCTTCTTTCTCTGTGTAACTCTGACTTTCAAATAAATAAATAAATTTTTTTAAAAAGATGGCATGTACCAATGTAAGAATAACAGATATTAAATATTAGAATATTTCATTATTAGTTCAAGTGCATCTCTATCCACTGCCACTGCCATTATAGACCATTCTCCACAAACGCTTAGCCCTCTGAATGCTCCAACTACTTAAGAGATCATTTCAAGCACAGTAGGAAGCCTGCAGAGTTCTTCAGCCAATATCTGCCCTGGTTGGTTGGTAATACATTATTTAGCTACACAATATTTAATATTACCCTTGTATTCATTTAAATTTAACTTCAAACTTTAGTGCCCATTCTAAGTAACAAAAACAATATTATTTACTACAAGATTCCTTTACCCTTTGCCAGAGGTTGTACCTGAGCTCCAGAAAGTTTATGTAATATGAAAGCATTGAACAGGGGACAGTGAGGATGAGCATAGAAGATTCTTACCCTAGGTTTTATTTTCTGTCCATGTTGTAGCCACCAAGACTTTCTCAAAGTTGATTGGATCACTGGTTAATCATTATCAGTCCCGGCAGATCTCAGGTGCCTCCTCCTCACTCCTGAGTCTGCAGAACCCCAAGGCCTCAACAGATCTGCTCCTGGGAATATGAGAGGCCTCCTTCTGTACCCCATGAGGCAGGTGTGTTCAGGGCTCATGGAATTGTTTCATCCCACTGACCTACATCAGCTCTATGCGGTAGAAATATGAGACAATCCTCCTTGGCAAGCCACAAACAATATTCAAACTTTATGAAGTACCTGAAATCTGTTCTTTTATATTAATAAAATTGTTAAACATTATCTATATGTATATTTAAAAATAAAATAGAAGTGGGCATTTGGCCTAGAAGTTAAGATGCTGATTAAGACACCATGTTCTGAGAGATCCAAGATGACTGAAAAGGGTGAAGCCCCACTAACTTCAGCTGCTCTGGGATATGAAAAGAACAAAGGAAGGGCCACGTTTCCAGGGACCTGCCTGACAGAAATTTTCAGCCAAGAACTGAAGAAAATGAAGACTTCGTGGGACAAGAGGAGAAAAAACAAGATGGCTGCAGCCAGCCATCATGTCACAACAAAGTAGGAAGAAATAGCTGTGTGCCCCACTGCAACCCACTGACTTTTTTTTTTTTTTTTTTTTTGGACAGGCAGAGTGGACAGTGAGAGAGAGAGACAGAGAGAAAGGTCTTCCTTTTGCCGTTGGTTCACCCTCCAATGGCCGCCACTGCAGCCGGCACACCACGCTGATCCGATGGCAGGAGCCAGGATCCAGGTGCTTTTCCTGGTCTCCCATGGGGTGCAGGGCCCAAGCACCTGGGCCATCCTCCACTGCACTCCCTGGCCATAGCAGAGAGCTGGCCTGGAAGAGGGGCAACCGGGACAGAACCCGGCGCCCCGACCGGGACTAGAACCCGGTGTGCCGGCGCCGCAAGGTGGAGGATTAGCCTATTGAGCCACGGCGCCGGCCCAACCCACTGACTTTTGCTTCAGCCTGGAGAGCTGGCTTGGGTCTAAGCAACTGCCAGGCTTGGAGCAGTGAAGCTCCCCTACTCCTGCAGAGCCCCATACGCAGCAACGAAAAGTCAAGCAGTGTTCCATTGCTCTGCTCTTACCAGTATCAGAATAACCAGCAATAGGAGATGCCGTCTTCTTAAAGAGAAAAGACCAAAGATTGTGGTAGCCAGTGTCACTGGTGATAATGCCTGAGGGAGAATCCCACAGACCATATGAACTTTGAGTTCAGCCTGGAGCATTAACAATGAGCAAGTGCCTACCTAGCCCATGAAGTGAGAACACATTGCCTGCTTCCCATCCACCCTACAAGGGCTCCCGGCAAACAGCAGGGAGGAAGCACATCTTAAAAGGACAGAACAGGCTGTTGCAGCTCAAATGCATATGACTGGGGACTTTATCTGAGAGATGAATTCATGAGTCTAGCCTGGAGGGTTAGCAAGGGGCAGGGTGTCCACTTAAGCCTGTGAGGCATTCCCCTCTCCTCTATATCACAGGTGCATGCACTCAAACTGCCAAGGCAGAACTCCAACAAGCAGCTGGATCTGGGAATGCCTCAGCTATCTCTGTGGATGAAGAGCTTCATGGGGCTGAAAGTAGAACCCCTGCTCCCTGTGACTCTGGGAGCCCTGCATGCTATGACTGTGGGAATTCTGCAACTGCATGTTAGAGTGGGAAGTGTAGCTGGGTCTCTGGATGATTATTGTGTCTGCTGTCAGAGGTTCAGATTTTCCTAACTGCACGAGCTGAGTCATTGCAGAGGGCTCAGTATTCATACTGAGGACAGCACAGATATTTTCTGTGGTTCTTGAGAAGATATGGGTGTGGTGTGTAGCCACTATGGGTTCACCTGGGGCATTGGTCACCTTGACAAAGAGAAGGTGAGGCAGTAATCACATCAATCAACATGATCATACCCTCCCTTCTGCTGACAAAAGAGATCTACCATACCCAACATGGGTGTCAGCCTGGACTGTTATACACACACAACCAAACACTGACCAGAGCCCCCTGGCCCTGCACAGCACATGCCTCCAAATACCTGCTAAAGGAGAAGACACTCCACTAACCCACAGAAGCATATTTCAAAGACAAAAGCCATCAGAGGAAAAAACCAAATGATTCCACAAGTGCCTGAAAATAAATGTGGAATCATGAGAAACACAAACAAGGAAGATCAAATGACTCCAACAAAGGAACACAGCAATATTTCAATATTAGAATGTGAAAACAAAGAAATTAATGAAATGCCTGCAACTGAATTCAAAAGGATGATCATGATTACTCAAAAGCAATGAGAAGCAAATCCATGACTAAAAGAAATCCATACATGAAATGATCAAAAAATTTTCCCATGAGATAAAGATGTTGAACACAAATCAAGCTGAAATATTATAATTGAAGAATTTAGTATGTCAAACAAAAAATACAGTTGAAAGCCTTAACAACAGACTTGGTAAGGAAAAAGAAATAATAGCCAGGCTCAAAAACAAATCTTGGGAAATATCTCAGTCAGACCGAAAAAAAAAAAAAAAAAAAAAAAAAAAAGAAAAGAAAAGAAAAGAAAAATTGAAAAAAAAATAGAAAATAGTGTTCAAGATTTGTGGAATCTATCAAATGATCCAACATATGTGTCTTAGGAATTCCTGAAGGCATGGAAAGAGAGAATGGATTAGAAGGTATATTCAGTGAAACAATAACAGAAAACTTCCCAAATTTGGAGAAAGAAAGGGACATCCGAGTACAGGAATCACACAGAACTCCTAAGATGCATGATCAGAAAAGATCTCCACCATGATTCATTATAGTCAAACTTTCACCAGTAAAATGTAAAGATTCTTAAATATCCATGAGAGAAACACCAGATTACCTTCAGAGGATCACCGATAAGACTTACAGCTGATTTCTCATCAGAAATCCTACAAGCTAAAAGAGAATAGAGATACATGGTCCAAGTCATTAAAAAAAAAAAAAAAAAAACTGTCAGCCCAGAACATTGTACCCTACAAAGCTCTCATTTATAAATGAAAGTGAAATAAAGACCTTCCATAACAAACAGAAATTGAGAGAATTTGTCACCGCTCCTCCAGTCTTACAAATAATGTTTACACACAGAAACACAGATAGTCATCATTAAGAAAGAATGTGAATGCAGAAAATCTCCTAGTAAAAGCTCCAAAGAAAACAATAGGAATATTTATGGAAAAATAGTAGGACCAAGTTGTTACTCATCAGTAATAACCTTGAATGTAAATGGCCAAAATTATCCAATTAAAAGATACAAACTGGCTGAATGAATTAAAAAGCAAGACCCATCTATTTCCTACCTAAATGAAACACACCTCACCAACAAAGATATACATGGATTGAAAGTGAAAAAATGTAAAAAAGATATTCCATGCTAATGGAAAGCAAAAAAGAATAGGAATAGCCATTTTAATATCAGACAAAATAGACTTTACCACAAAAACGGTTTCAAGAGACAAAGAAGGGCATTATGTAATAATTATAGGATCAATTCAACAGTAAGGTGTTACTATAGTAAATGTATATGCACCCATTGCCTGGGCACCTGGCTATTTAAAAGCAATGTTAATGGATCTAGAGGAAGATATACACTCCAACACAACAATAGTAGGAAGATTCAACACCCCACTTTCATCAATGAACAAATCAACTAGACAAAAAATCAACAAAGAAATAGCAGAGCTAATGTATGCTATAGGCCAAATGGACCTAGCTGATATCTGTAGAATATTTAATCCCACAGCTGCAGAATAAAATTCTATTCATCAATGCATGGAAATTTCTCTAGCATAGACTGCAGGCTAGCCACAAAGCTAACCTCAGCAAATTCATATATCTTTTCTATGAGGCTGGAAATTAACAATTTAAGAAACTCCAGCACAGCTGGAGTTTGGCACAGCAGCATGCCAAGCTCCAGCTCCTGACTTCAGCTTCCTGCCAATGTGAACCTTGAGTTCATGCCACCCATGTGGAAGACCTGGATTGTATTTCAGCTTCAGCTAAGCCCAGTGCAGCTTGTGTACAGTTAGGGAGTAAGCTAGCAGATGGGAGAGCTCTCTTTTCCTCTCTCTCTCTCTCTCTCTCTCTCTCTCTCCTTGTCCCTTTCAAATAAATAAATGAAACAGGGCAAAAACCTGTTTAATTTTTAATTTTTTAATGTTTTTTAATTTTTGCAAAATATTTATTTTATTTAGCTTCTACTCTTATCAGAATCTATTTAAATACATCATAGCCTCTGTACCAAAGAAAATTATTGTGACCATAACTGAACATCCTAGTTTGCTTAGGAAAGTCCAAATTTGTCTCTCTGTTTTTTAAAAAAAAGATTTCTTTATTTACCTGAAAGGTAGAGTTAAAGAGAAGAAGAGGCAGAGGCAGAGAGAGAGACAAAAAGAGAGAAAGAGATCTTCCATCTTCTGGTTTATTCCCCAAATGGCCGCAATGGCTGGAGCTGGGCCAGTCCAAAGACAGGAGCCAGGAGCTCCTTCCAGGTCTCCCACATTGGTACAGGGGGCCATGGACTTGGGCCATCTTCTGTTCCTTTCCCAGGCACATTAGCAGGGAATTGAATCAGAAATGGAGCAGCCAGGACTTGAACCAGTGCCAATATGGGATGCCAGCACTGCAGGCAGCGGCTTAACCCTCTATGTTACAGCACCACTCCCCAGATTTGTATCCATTTTTTGGCATAATTATTAATGGCTCTCTCTTTTTTACTTTTAAAACTATGTTAGTTAAATAAATAAAAGTCATCTAATTGAAGTCTAGTATTACATCATTGTTCATAAAACCTATGAACTAAATAATATGATCCAAGTTTATAATAAGAAAGCTGAGCATCAGGATGAATTACATTGCATACTTGCCTACAGTCACTAGGTCAATCCAGGGCCAAAACTCATTTGCCCATCCCATCATTAAAACCTGTGTTCTTTCTTTCCCATCACAATATAGCAGTAGGTCATCCTGGGCCCTGTAGGATTGGAAAAATGTTCCTTAGAGTCTTCTACTTTATCTCCAATTTCACAGAAAACTCAGCCCCTAAAATGTTAAAAGCATGTCTACTCTGTCCTAAAAAAGGTCTCATAGGCCAAAGAAACATAGTCTAATAGTTTACAAAACAACCATTAATAACCCTAAACTTTCAAGTGCAAGGTTTACTCAAGGAGAAAATTAAGAGATTTTTGATGACTTCATGTCATTGGTCACCTAGGTTTGAAACTCAATGATGGCAAACTGAAAACCAAGCAAGCCCCTTGTATAAGGGAGCAATAAATAAACTACCTGGCACCCAACCTGAGACCTGTGTGGAGTTCCTTGAGATGTGGACATGGCCATCCCGAGGTAGAGGCAGACAGCACCACAGAACCAGTGGATCACATGGTACTCGGCTACTCGCGTAGACAGGCAGCAATGTTCCAGAATAAGGAGCACTGTGGAACAAAAATCCCTTTGCAGCTGGAGAGGTATGGCAATAAGAAGACAGGGAAGAAGTAGAGAAAGGAAAATTATCTAAAGAAAAATGCAACTGAAATGTCTGCCTAATTGGAGCTTTCATAAAAATACCAAAGAAAGAAATATTAAAGACTAAATGTAACCTATACTTGAGGGAGTTAAAATACAGCATCAGTGGTTTCAGTAATGAAATAATGAGCGTACTTATCAGTGGTTTCCCAGCCCTAATGGAAAGCAAGAGAGAAGGAATGAGATTCAGTTCAAGCAACAGTGATCAGGTAGGGCATAAGAAATACATTCTCCTTAAAAAGGACCATATTAGATTTTAAATACCTCATAACCCTTGAGAGTGCTGTGGTTACAGCTCAGAAAACAAACAGGAGGGAGAACGACTAGGGTGCTGCTTGGGCACTCAGAGCACTGTTATTCACTGCAGGGATCTGGCTAGCTAAAAAGATAGTATTTATAAATACTGTTACTACATGTCTGCACCATTTCTCTCTATTCTATTAAAGCCAGCTGCTATCAAGGAACAAACATTCTGGTCGCTTTGGGGCTGTGATTTTCAATTCCAGAATGCACCAATAAATATGACATTTAAACAGTGCTTTCAAAGCCTCAAATAAAGCGTTTAAATTAGGAGAGGGTTTATTCTCCCATGTTTTCCTTCTCATTCCAGCATCACCTTTGACTCTGGTTGTGTTCCCTGAGGACAGGACATAAGACCCTGAATTATGTGTCGGCTCTCTCCCCACCCCAACCCTATACTTGGCCCTCCCCACACCCCCAGTAGCGTCCCACGGGTCTGCTAGAATGAGATTTGCTTGCTGTGATGTGCTAGTAAATCAAGTGGGCACCAGGGAGCTCTGGTTTGGAGCATTTGCTGGTTTTCATAGGATAAATACTACCCCCATGTTCAATTTCAAGGATGGCTATGTTTAACAAATGGCTTGCAAAATTCCTGAAAGCATAACAATGGGCCCTCAGAAGCTGATGTGGGAAGACCCATTATACCCTTGATGGTGGGGAGGGGTCTCATAAATCTAATTCTCTGCACCACACAAAGAATTATTCTGATCTCAGAGCAGTCCATACAAAACAGCAATAAAAGTAACAGTGGTCCCTTGGTAATCACTCTTTGTGTGCCAAACTTTGACAACCTCTAGACTGCCATTATTGATCCCACAAGAACCCTATGAAGCCATTTTCATAATGTCCTGAAACAAAAGTTTAGGAGATTAATAATCTGAGCAAGGCCACAAACAGCAGAAAGTACTGACGCAGAATTCAAACACAGGTCTATCTGACCCTCAAACCATGGCTTAGCCTCGACCCTATCCTGATTACTTAACAGTGAATCCAGTTATCCAGGACTTTTGAAAACCTCATTTGCCTCTCTTTAGTATATTCCTGCAACTGTTCCTTTGCCTTAGTTGTGATTCCAGTCAAATTCTGTCTTATTACATGTCATTAAGACAATTTTGGAGGGCTGATGCGGTGGTGCAGCAGGTTAAGCAGCTGCTTGCAACCCTGGCATCCCATTTGAGAGCCAATTCAAGTCCCGGCTGCTCCACTTCTGATCCAGCTCTCTGCTAATGCACCTAGGAAAGCAACGGAGGATGGGCCAAGTCCTTGGGCCCCTGCACCCATGTGGGAGACCTGGAAGAAGCTCCTGGCTTCTGGCTTCAGCTTGACCCAGCTCCAGCCAGTGTGGCCATTTGGGGAATGAACCAGTGAATGAAAGATCTCTCTGTCTCTCTCCCGCCCTCACCGTGTTTCTACCTTTTAAATAATCTATTTAAAGAAAACTTTTGTCACAAAGGGCAGAACTATGTTCTAGGCATCTTTATATAGCAACAGCACCCTGTAAGTGTTCTATTAATGTTGTTGGATAGATGGATGGATGGATGGATGGATGGGTGGATGGATGGACAGATGGATTGATCCAAACAGAATTCATGAGTCATCTTCATTTTTGTTATTCAGAATGCTCAGTAGGTCACATTCCTTGGCCATTATACACAAGCAGAAGCCAAATTCTAAGGACAGGGCTGGAAGTAAAATGTTGAAGTGGAGCATTAAGTTGAAGTTTGATTACAAGACACTAATACCACCTCTACTGGTTTTAGGTTTTTTGAAAAGATAAGGAGAGATGAAATACCCAAAGCAGTATTCCTAGTTCATAGGTGACCCGGGTCTCATACATTCATTAAAATGCAAAACTTTCAAACTACCATTTTATTGCTTTCCTGCCCCATAAATGATTAAGTATCACCTCTCCAGACTTGAAGCTATAACTAGTCACTCTGACTCCTAACTCTTGACCTATAAAATAGGCTCATAAAAATTATAGCCTGGAAAGCAACATCTGGAGCAACCCAAGGACAAGGCTGATAAATCATTTTATAAATTCATAAAAACTTAACAGGGTTTTCAATTGAATAATAATAATCACACTTCAAAAGAATCTCAGCAAGTACTTTTAATAATGAGGCACATTGGAGTCTTTAAGCAGTAGTGTCAAATAGGGTATTTCTATGTGTTTGGCTTCCTTTATGAATTAGTTAGGCAAATTAACCTGCCCTTTTAAGTCCTGTGACACAAGTAAAATCAAGAGATGTTAAGTTCAAGTTGGTTAGAATGCAGAAATTTGACTCATATCACTTCTTGATAGATGCTTGTTGATCATCTCCTCTGTAGTGTAACTTTCATTTCTCTTTTTTGCTGATCCCAATGAATTTTATGAATATCTAAAATTGATATTTTTGTGGCATGTCTGGGAATAGCTATTAAGTAAACCAGGGGCTATTCTACCCACACATACCATTCTTTCAAATATATGGCACAGAACTGTTGCAAGTATCTAAACGACTCTCTTTAATTTGCTTCCCTGATTTAATCACGGTGCCTTACACATGGAAAGCCCTCAGCAATATTGTCTGATTGACTTATTAGTTCTGGTTGGATAGCTGA
This sequence comes from Oryctolagus cuniculus, assembly GCF_964237555.1. Taxonomy (NCBI): domain Eukaryota; kingdom Metazoa; phylum Chordata; class Mammalia; order Lagomorpha; family Leporidae; genus Oryctolagus; species Oryctolagus cuniculus. Next base: position 59,077,556 of record NC_091436.1, read on the forward strand.
AGTTTGGGCGGAGGCAAGAGTTCAATTTTCATTAGCTTAGAATTCCTTTCCTGCCAGGGGTGAGTTGGCTACATCAACTTTAAAGACAAAGGACAGTCCATTATTCTGTAGCATAAAACTTGTGCCCTAATTTAGCAGGTGTTTCAATATTTCTTTTATTGTCATACATACAAAAGCAGAATTCTTCCCTTTATGGTAATTTGTGAAATTATAGCTTTCAGAGATAAGTACTCTTAGGCAACATACATCATGTGTCTCACTTCAAATGGCTCATAATTTACAACTCTACACAGCTTTCCAGTCTTAAAGTGGAGGATAATTTTGAAGGTATGATGATAAACTACTGGTGATGAGAATGCTAGATCCATTCCTTCTGCCTATCCACATTATAGTCAAGTTTCAAGTTTTCAAGTATGAGGAGCATTTACAGAAGGAGAAAGAAACATCTTAGGTGTACTTTGTGTCCTTCCTATAGCATTATTCATGAAGCATTTAATGTTCTCAAAACTGAGGGGCTGGAGTTCTCCATCCCTCAACTGGATACGGTCTATTTTCAATGTAGCAAGCTCAGATTTTACAAAGATTGCAAGTACCATTTATGGTATCCACAAAATTAGATTCATATTCATGTCAATGAAATAGCATGAGACCAATTTCTCCATTTTGAGAATTTTTTTCTCTATATAGGAGAAGAGATATTGATTGAGCAAGTAGCAGGGAGGAACAACTTTGCCATCTGGCAAGGATGAAATTAGCTATCAGGTTGGTACCTGTGGTGTGGAAAATAATGATCCCCCAAACATGTTCACATCCTCAGCACTGGGGTCCATGAGTAAGTTAGGTTACATAGCAAAGGGCAAACTAGGGACGGAATTAATGAGGCTAATCAGCTGGTCTCAAAATAGAGAAATGGTCCTGGATTATCTGGGGGCCCCAATGCTATCACAAGTATCCTTAAAAATTAAAAAGGGGAGCCCTGGGAAGAGGAGAGTCAGAGAAACTTGATGAGGAAAATGGAGTCAAGGAGCTGTTGTATCGCTGGCTTTGAAGAGAGAAGAAGGAGGCCACGAGTCAAGGACTGTGGGTGACTTCTCAAAACTGGAAAAGGCAAGGAAACAAATCTCTTTTGGAGTTTTCAAAATGAACACAGCCTTGGTAATACCTTCATTCTAGCCCCAAGACAATAAATTTTTTGTTGTTGTATTAAGTCACTGAAATTTAAATATTTTCTTAAGTAGTCATAGACAATGACTAGAGTGCTAAATGAATGGAAAAAACCCACTCACCGGGGCACCAAGGAGAATCTAATGACAGTAGGGGTTGCCCTTGCTGAAAGGATAACCACAGTTGTTTACAGCAAGTGCTAAGTCTCCTGAAAGGAGCTGGTGCTGGTGGGGTTGGTTACACAACCACGGGATGCACTCAACACTGCTGAACTGGATATTTTAAGTGGTCGGAATGGCAAATGTTACATGGATATTTTACCACGCTTAGAAAAAAAAGTTCAGAAAAGCTTCATGTGCCCCTGGGTACCCCTAGTCTAGAGCTGTTTTTGCACAGTGGTCGAGAGACTAAATTGTGCTAATAGAAGAAATAGCCTCTCCTCCTGTAAGACCAGTCACTTAGAGGAAAAACAAAGGCATTCTTCTATTTGGTGACACGTGCTTTCTTTTTAGAGGAGGAGAGAATCACCTGTGACCCCTGCTAGTACAGACTGCGGAGCCTACAGCTTTACATTCACTGCTCCTTTGCCTTGAGCATCAACAGACACAAAACGCAGACTCTTCTAGTCTTCGCTTCACATGACCAGACCAAAGGGTCACTCCAACTCCTCCCATGAAGACATGCAGAATTTAAAAAAGGATAAGGGAAGAGAATTGAGAGGGAGGAGTGCAAGGAGACAGTGTCTTCAGGGACTACGTCCTTTCAAGTTCCTAACAGCGAACAAGGGAGTGTCATTTGCATGCTTCCACTCACATCTTCTATGCTCTATTGAAATCTCGTACTTGTCAGAAAGAATGCGGATGTTACAGTCAGGGTTCTCCAGAAAAACAGAACCAATCGAATGGTTACATATCCCCAGAAGTGAGAACGTATTGCAGGATTGACTCACAGGTCACAGAGTCTGGAAAGTTAACCATCTGCAAGCTGGAAAACGAAAGAGGGCAGTAACAGCTGCAGTCCAAGAAACCCAGAGTCAGAACCAGAGAGGGTGACAGCACCGTCTCCAGGCAGAGGCTAGAGACCTCAGATACCCGCGAAGGCCACTGGCCAAGAGCCAGAGTCCAAACGCTGAAGAATCTGGAGCCTGACGCCCAAGGGCGGCAGAGGAGGAAAACGCCCTGTTCCGGAAGGAAGCGGCCAAGAGAGAATTTCTGTTTTCTTCTGCTTTCCTTTTCCATCTGAGCCCACCCACTTTGAGGTTCTGCCCCACTCAGTTCTCTGACCCACATGCCTGTCTTCTCTGGAAACACTCTCAGTAATGCTTTAACAGTTCTCGAGGCATCTCCGCAATGCAGGCAAGTTGAAGTCCAAAGTTGATACCACAGTGGCAGAGCTCCAATTAAATGCATGCACTCTTCTCCAGGGAACAAGCTCCTCAGGGAGCAGGAAGGACCTTGGGTAAAGAATAGTAACTTCTCTCCATTCAAGGCATGGGCCCCAAGACAGAGGAGCTTAGAGGGGTATTTTTGCAGGGGTCTCCTTATTTACACATGCATATTTTATATATACAAAGAGAATATATTATATATATTTATGTAAATATGACATATATGAGAATACTTAAAAGTTTGTAGAAAAATGGAATTAGAAGATGTCTGGTACAAAAGCAATCATGAACTCCATATATTCAATGAGGTCTTCAAAAAGTTCATGGAAAACACATGTTATGAACAACCCATGCATGAGTTGCAAAATTTTTTCATAAAATTTGTTTATCTTTTCATTTCATTTTCCCTTTTTTCTTTTTAAACATGTTTATCTGTTTTCATTTACTTAAAAGGGAGAGAGAGAGAGCAAGCATCCATCTGCTGGCTCACGCCCCAAAATGCTTTCAATAGGCAATGCTTTACCAGACATAAGCCAGAAGCCAGAACCCCATTCCAAACTCCCATATGGATGTTACAAGTCCAAGAACTTGAACCATCATCTACTTCCTTCCAGTATGCATTAGCACAAAGCTGGATCTGAAGCAGAGTAGCTGAGACTGCAATCATCATTCAGACATGAAATGCAGGCAGCCCAAGACAGGGCTTAACCCATTGAACTGCAATACCTGCCCCTTCATTTCATTTTCCAAAAATGTTTTGGAAGTACCCTCGTGTGTGTGTATGTGTGTATGCTTGTGTACCCACACATGCACATGTGGAGAGAGTCTCAAGAGAGATTTAGATTTTAAAGAATTGATTCCTGTAACTATGAGAGCTGACAAGTTTGCTGTGCAGGCTGGTAGGCTGGAAACAGAGGTGGAATTTATCTGAGAAATCTTGATCTTTTTAATTGACTGAATGAGGTTCACTCACATTATGGAGGGTAATCTCTTATCACATTAGACAAAGTACTTTCCCAGTTAACAAGTAGATTAGTATTTGAGGAAACAACTGGGCAACATATTTTAGGCAAGTTGACACATACAATTAACAGCACAAGACGGCCTCGGTTCCCTGCACCTTCTTTCCCACCTTGGGGATTATGAGGCAGGATTGCAACAGCAGAGGCACTCACCAGCTGCAACGGGCCTGTAAGCTAAAGAGCAGGTAGGAGTATTTACAGGATTGCTCTTCACCTCCCCAACCCCACTATTTGTCAGAAGGAGTACATTTTATTTTCAATTTTATTTTTATTTAAGTGTTTTTACTTATTTGAAAGGCAGAGGCACAGAGAAAGAGAGGACAGAGAGAGAGAGAGTTATTCCATCCTCCGGTTTGCTCCCCAAATGTCCTGAACAGCCAGGGCTGGGCCAGATCAAAGCCAGGAGTCAGGAACTATTTAGGGCCTCCCACTTCAGTCATCATCCACTGCCTCCCAGGGTGCAAATTAGCAGGAAGCTGGATCAGAAACAGAGGTAGGAATCGAATATAGAATGCAGGCTTCCTAAGCAACATTTTAATCACTACACCAAACACTCACCCAGTGGAGCACATTTTAACACAGAGAGCTTGTATGTTCCTGGTTCCACTTACAAATCTGACTTTTCAATGGGTGTGTAGCATTTTGCCGAAGAAATTAAGATGCATTGATTTTCAATTTTCCCATAATAAAATGAATGTGGTTCTTTCCATCATACATTTTGATCTTTTCTTATAGTAAAAGTAGTATGTGATCACAGAATATTTGGAAGCTTCAGAAAAGTAGAAAGAAAATAAAAATCACCCTCCTAATCCTGTTACCCAGAGACAACTTCTAACATTTAATGTGTTTTCTTCATCTCAGATAATTGTCCTTAATTATATTTATTAACATAGTCACAGTATTTCTCCTAAGAAAAAATATTTTCACCAGAGAACTAAGATGAAAGATTACCAATTGCCTATTAAATGCATCCCAGCTTCATCTCAGTTGTTTTCCTCTTCAGAGTTCTGGTTGAGATGTTTCAAAGCAGTGGTTTTCTTTTGCATTTTCAATTTCATTTTATGTGCTTTTATGCACAACCAAGCAACTAGCTGTAATCACCATGGGCATAGTCTCAGAGCATATTTGGTACAGCACTAATTGGCTCCATACGTTTTGATTTCTCTAGCGATCTCAAGGAATTACCAAGTGGAAGTGAAACATGTAGCCCTTCCTTCTCTTCTGATTAGATTGACAAAATATTAAATAGTCTATTTATGAAAAAATGTGAATGCCTACATCAGACCTTGTTTTCTTGCTCCCTCTCCTCTTCTATTTTGTAAGTGTTTATTTGCTGATTTTCATTTTATTTGAAAAGCAAAGAGACAAAGATCTTCTATCCACTGGTTCACTTCCCAAAATGCTTGTAACAGCCAAGTCTGGGCCAGGCTGAAACCAGGAGCCCAGAATTCCATTCCTTTCTCCCAAGTACTTGATCCATCAGCTGCCATCCCAGTATGTGCATTATCAGAAAGCTGTATAGGAAACAGAGTAGCCAGGCTCCAGCCAGGCACTGATATGGGATGCAGGTTCCAAGTGGCAACTTAAACCACTGAGCCAAACATCAGCCCATATTCTGATTTTGGAAATATATTTAAAAATTATCTTTTTTGTTCATCTAAATGTTAATACTCCTTGTGGGGGAATTATTATGCAATTTATCCATGTAGTGTTTATGTTTATAAACTTGTATTTTTTTTTTTTTTTTTTTTTTGTCTCTCACTTTCCAGAACCTCTGTTTTCAGTGTCACACTGATAACAGAAAACATGAGTCCAAATGTCCAGGAACAATAGAATTCAAAGCGGCTTTCTTGTGTAGGGCTTTCTAACTCACAAAACTGACATTTTAGGCCGGCGCCGCGGCTCACTAGGCTAATCCTCCACCTAGCGGCGCCGGCACACCGGGTTCTAGTCCCGGTCGGGGCACCGGATTCTGTCCCGGTTGCCCCTCTTCCAGGCCAGCCCTCTGCTGTGGCCAGGGAGTGCAGTGGAGGATGGCCCAGGTGCTTGGGCCCTGCACCCCATGGGAGACCAGGAAAAGCACCTGGCTCCTGGCTCCTGCCATCGGATCAGCGCGGTGCGCCGGCCGCAGCGCGCCGGCCGCGGCGGCCATTGGAGGGTGAACCAACGGCAAAGGAAGACCTTTCTCTCTGTCTCTCTCTCTCACTGTCCACTCTGTCAAAAAATTAAAAAAAAAAAAAAACTGACATTTTGGACAAGGAACTCTTTATCTTCTCCTCCAGCTCCTCTTCCTATGTTCCCTTTTTTAATTTAAGACATAACTACCAAGTATTCTTTTTTTTTTAAAGATTTATTTATTTGAAAGGCAGCATTACAGAGAGGCAGAGAGAGAGGTTTTCCATCCGCTGGTTCACTCCCCAGATGACTACAATAACTGGAGCTGTGCCCATCCAAAGCCAGGAGCTTTTTCTGGGTCTTCCACGTAGGTGAGGGGCCCAAGGACTTGGGCCATCTTCCACTGCTTTCCCAGGCCATAGCCGAGAGCTGGGTCGAAAGTGGAGCAGCCGGTACTCAAACTGGCGCTCATATGGGATGCCGGCACTGCAGATGGCAGCTTTACCCACTACACCACAATGCCAGCCCAAACTACCACGTATTCTAAGAACACAGACCTTGAACAGCTTCTTTACCACAAGGAAGGATCACAAGGCTCCTGGATCCATGCCCTGGTGTTTCAAGGAATCTCTTTGGGCTACCTAATTCCCAATCCAAACCCATCTTCTCTAACTCAAGTCTCAGGTTCCTCCTTCTACAATCACTTCTATGGTTTGAAGCTTTAGGTACTTTTTGTTTATTTTAATTCTGGCTTTAACCCTGGGTACTTTCTTTTGTTTTCCAAAGGTCAAGCTCCATATACTAAGAGGCAATGCCACTCCTAGCCAGACTCAGAAAAGCACAGCCCCGGAGTGTACTCAGGCTTCACATATGCCTAGAAAAACAGGACCATCTATTTACCTAAATCATAAACCACAAAATGATCCTAGACTACACCCTCTCGTGCATTGCTTGTTAAGCCTCACACTGCCTATCCCCCCAACACACACACACACACACACACACACTCAAATGTCAAGTTCTGCTGACTCTACCTCTCACAGGCTCCTGGAATTTATTCTGTCTTTTACATCCTTAGATACTGGTCATTGTGTTTAGGCCTTCATCATTTCTTAACTGCAATTTTGTAATTGTTTTCCTATCTTCAGTCAGGTTGCCTGGAAATAATCTCTAAAACAGAGATTTCTGTGCAGGAAGTGTATTTAAAAATACACTCAGAGGGCCGGCGCCGCGGCTCACTAGGCTAATCCTCCACCTAGCAGCGCCGGCACACTAGGTTCTAGTCCTGGTCGGGGCACCGGATTCTGTCCCAGTTGCCCCTCTTCCAGGCCAGCTCTCTGCTGTGGCCAGGGAGTGCAGTGGAGGATGGCCCAAGTGCTTGGGCTCTGCACCCCATGGGAGACCAGGATAAGTACCTGGCTCCTGCCATCGGATCAGCGCGGTGCGCCGGCTGCGGCGCGCCGGCTGCGGCGGCTATTGGAGGGTGAACCAACGGCAAAGGAAGACCTTTCTCTCTGTCTCTCTCTCTCACTGTCCACTCTGCCTGTCAAAAAATAAAAAAACAAAAAAAAAAGAAGTTTATGGAAACTCTAAAAAAAAAAATACACTCAGAACAACATCAGAAAGGACGTTAGGGAAAGAGAACTGGACGGGAGAAGCTGGGCAGGGTCACAGACACAAGAGAAGCTCAGCTTATCCCACAGAGAGCTCTGATGCCAATACAGCTCTTTTGAGTTGTCATGGACTAGGGGAAAACGGCTGGCCACCACACAGGGACCAGTCGCTGAATCTGGGCTGCCATGAGGCAGGAGCCTTGCCCTGAAGGGACAATCGTGGCAGCACATCACAATATCCACTATAATTTCCTTTCTTGAAAAGTGGTCACCTGCTGTCTGAATGTCCAGTCTCCAAATTGGCACCATAGTAATATTTTTTAAACCTCAGTATGAAGACAGATATTAACCACTGTAAAAATGTTTCAATTCTTGGCTGTACTTTTCAGAGAAATCCCAGCTTGTCGGCATGCCTCACAAATCCAATGAGATCCATCCTAACATGTCTCTTGGGAAGTTAATCATATCAATATGCAAAATGTGCTTTACCTCCATTTATTCACTCCTTCTCTTCCATCTGTCTAGATGAACACTCTCAACTTTTAACCTGCTGAGACACATTTTCAAACTGTAGAACTATTATTCTTTTTATTTGTCTTTTTCTATATAAAACTATAGGCAATCCAACAGTGGGCCTGGGGGAAAAATTGTCAACTAGATTTGTTGTGTTTATTAACCAATAGGAAAGAATGAATGGTAATTTAAAAAGAAAATGTTAATGACTAGAAAATGTCTAAGTTTCTATAGAAACTATGGTTATAAAGTGAAACCTTCAATAATTATAGCAAAAACAACAACGTTAGACCATCTTAACCAGCCAGGGCCTGCCAGGTTTCTACCATGTATCATTGCTCACTGTCACAAAACTAAATGCTTGAACCATACCAGCCATTTGTCAGGGGGAGAAACTAAGCTTCAAAGAAGTTCAATAGGGGCCAGCTCTGTGGTGTAGTAGCCTAAGCCTCTGCCTGCGGCACTGGCATCCCATGTGGGCACCAGGTTCAGTCCCAGCTACTCTACTTCCTATCCAGCTCTCTGCTAATGACCCAGGAAAGTAGTGGAAGATGGTCCAAGTCCTTGGGCCCCTGCACCCACATGTGATACCCAAAAGAATCTCCTGGCTTTGGCTTGGCCCAGCTCTGGCCATTGTGACCATTTGGGGAGTAACCATGGATGTAAGATCTCTATCTCTCCCTCACAGACCTCATTGCTGCAGGTCTGTGCTCACACTCTGCCTCTCAAATAAAATATAAATCTCAAAGAAGTTCAATAATTATATCATTATAGATGGACAAAACAGATTTTAATCCAAAGTTGACTAATTCTAGAGCCCATCCTCTTAAGATTTATTTTATCTAATTCTTTGGCAATGGGAATTTTCCCAAGGCGGATAGGAAGGGAATAGGCAATTCTAATTTGGTTTAAACTATGTCAAGAAATATTTTTGTCAAATTTGAAAATGTTATGCTTATTCAATTATGACAGATCAGAGAGTTTGCTCTTCTAATGATCACTCACCATGAAGCAGCACCACATAGTCACTTAGCATGAAGAAGCAAAGGTCAAGGAAAGAAAATGTATTACTTTCTGGGGTCAAAAGTCATAGTTCAGTGAAGGAAATAAAAAGTTGTAGCTGTATTCATAGCACTTATAGTTTATGTTTATTAAAAGCCATAAATCAATCAGGAAAATATATAGCCTCACATGAATTATATATGTGTGTTATACCATACATCTGTAAAGCTGAGTGCTGAGCTAAAAGCCTTTAAAAACAACGATACCTTCATACAAAAGTAGCTGACACTACTTTTTTTATGGTCTATGAAAACATGCCTAAAACTATGTAGGCAAGTGCAATAAAATGAAGAGAAATATGAGGAATCTAAATTCTTTTAATTAGCAATAGAAAATCAATGAGGCAATAAAATCCTTTCCTTACAATGAATGAGATAAAAATGAACTTTTTTGAACATATAAACTTTACTGCATTTTGCCTGCCCAGTTCCTCTTCATTCTATGGACTCTACTGAGAGCATCACCCCCCCCCCAAAAAAAAAAAAAAAGATGGGATTTGTTCATTGATTCACGTATTTATGTAAGCTTTATTGAATGCCTACTATAAGAAGGTACCATAACAATCACTGGGATTGCTGTGATAAATACAAAAAAGCCCCTGATATCATATAGGTTATATTTTAGTGAAGGAAACAGAAAATAAACAAATAAATAAATAATGTTGATATGAACTAAAATAATAAAGAATAATGGGGTTGAGATAAGACAAGTTTATACAAGGTGATTGGGGAAGGCTTCCTTAAGGAATGGTAATTGAACAGAGGTCTGAATCATAAAAAGAAACTGAGAAGAGGTGGGAGAAAAATGCTCCCAGAAAAAGAGAATAGAAAAAGTAAATTGTAGATGTAGGAAAACTTGTATGGCTTTAGTAAATTCCAGAGCAGTGTGCCTGGGTAGGAAGGACTGAAAATGAAATTGGGAGAGGCACTAAGATGGTGAAATGGGGAGGGATCTTACTGCTCTAGTCTAGGGAAGATTGTTTAAAAAGGTGAGAGAGTGCAATCTTAGGGAAGAGTTAGGGAGAAAATGGCAGAAGAAACTCCATGGAAATTAGAGGGACACTGTGGACCTATGTGGAGAGTGTGGATGTACACAACTCAGGACTCAGCAGCCAAGAGCCTCAGCACCAGCTTTGAAGAATGAAGTGAGACCAGACTGCAGCAGCCCAAGCCACTGGCAATAAAGCTGCAGGAAGAGCCTGGTGTGAGCCTGGCTTGGATCCCTGAGGGAGACAGTATACCTGCCAACCTAGAGGGAAAAGGGGGGGGGGGGCATGTTTTCATCTCCCCAACCACCTGGCATCGGCAGACTGTAACTAGCCAAGAGTGGCCGGGTGCCATTTTAGACATATGTTAACAGCTGCACCAGCTAATGTCTGCATGCCTGCAGCAAACTAAGAGGAGTTGCCTGAGTCTGGCTGAGAGAACTGACAGGGGGCTGGGTGATGGTAACCATGGGAGCCTTATGTGCTGGGACTGTAAAAACACTGGCTGTGTGGGAGGGAGCAGGGTGTGGCTAGGTCTCTGGGCAGTCACTGTGGGGGCTCCACATGCTCGGGGACTCCCTGATTCCCTGGTGAGGGTCATTGCTGCAGGTCTGTGCTCACACTGAGGACAGCATGGATCCTCTATGTGGTTCTTGTGGCAGCATGGATGAATACTGTAGCCACTGGGGCTAGCACCCAGGCTTTAGTCTCCTTGGAGGAGAGGTGGTGATCCTGAGACTATGCCAATAGAGCTGAACAAACCTCCCCTCTTATTTAAAAGGAGAAGAAGAAGGGGGTGGGGGGAGGGGAGGAGAAGGAAGAAGAGGAGAAGAAGATATTTACCATGACTAATTTGGGTGTCACCTTGGGCACTCCCCTCATCCTAGAGCACTGAACAGAGCTCCCTGGCCACACCCAGCACACACCTCAAGGTACTTACTGAAAGAGCAGACACTCCACTAATCCACAGAGGCATGGTACAAAGATAAAAGCCATCACAGGGGAAAAAAATAAACCAACAAATATCTCCACAAATACCTAAAAAAATGCAGCAATTTAGAAAAAGTTCCATGAACTGGTGAGAAGAATGTGTATTCTGCAACTGTAGGAACAAGAATAAGGAAGACAACATGACACCTCTAAAGGAACACAACAACACTTCAATATGACAATGTGAAAATGCAGGGATTGAAGAAATTCCAGAAACAGAATTCAAAAAATTGATCGTAGGATTACTTAGAAGTAATCAGAAGCAAATCCATAAACTAAAGAAATTCATACATGACATGAAAAAAATTCTCATGAAATTGAGATTTTAAAAGAGAAATCAAAATGAAATATTGGAAATGAAGAATTCAATAGATCAAAAAAATGCAATGGAAAGCCTTAACAACAGAATCAGTGAGGCAGAAGAAAGACTATCCGATTTGGAAGAAAAATCTCTGGAAATTTTAATTAGACCAGAAATAAGAGGAAATTAGAAAACAAAACAAAACAAAAAGTATTAGAGATCTGTGCAGTACTAACAAATGATGCAACATACATGTCTCAGGAGTTCCTGAAGGTATGAAAAGAGAATGGATTAGAAGGCCTCTTTATTGAAATAAGTATAGAAAACTTCCCCAATTTGGAGAAAAAAAGGGATGTCCAAGTACAAGAAGCACATGGAACTCCTAATAGACATGATCAGAAAAGATATTCACCATAGCACAATGTAGTCAAACTCTCACAGTAAAACACAAAGAAAAAAATTCTACAATGTGCACAACAGAAATGCCTGATAACTTTCAGAGGATCGCCAATTAGATTCACAGTTAACTTCTCATCAGAAAACCTACAGGATAGGAGAGAATGGCAAAATATATTACAAGTCTTAAGAGAAAAAAAAACTGCCAACCCAGAATTCTGTATCCTATAAAGCTCTTATTTTTGAATGAGGGTGAAGTAAAGACCTTTGATAACAAACAGAAAGAATTTTTCACCACTCATCCAGCCTGACAAAAGATGCTTAAGGATGTGCTTCACAGAGAAACACAGAAACATGGTCAACACTATGAAAGAAGGTGAAGGCAGAAAATCTCCCAGTAAAAGTACAAAGGAAATACAAAGTAAATAATAGGAATATTTATGGAAAAATGGCAGGGCCAAGTCATCACTTACCATTCACCACCTTCAATGTAAATGGCCTCAACTGTCCAGTTAAAAGATAAAGAAACAAAATACATCTATTTGCTGCATACAAAAAACATATCTCACCAACAGAGATACCTGCAAACTGAAAGTAAAAGGGTGGAAAAAGATATTCCATGTTTACAGAAACCAAAAAAAAAAAGAGATGGTATAGCCATCCTAATAGACTAACACAAAAACTGCTAAAAGAGACAAAAAAGGGCACTATGTAATGATTAAGGGATCAATTTCAACATGAAGATGTGACTATAATAAATGCGTATGTACCCAATTAAAGGGCACCCAGCTATTTAAGAGAAATATCAATAGATCTAAAGGGAGACATGGACTCCAATACAATGGTAACAAGGGACTTAAATACTACACTTTGAGCAATGGACAGATCAACCAAACAGAAAATCAGCAAGGAAACAACAGTTAATTGACACTATCGATCAAATGGACCTAACAGATATCTACAGAACTTTTCATCCTACAGTTGCAGAATACACATTCTTCTCACCAGTGCATGGAACTTTCTCTAGGATTGACCACATACTAGGCCATAAAGCAAGTCTCAGCAACTTCATAAAAATCAAAATCATATCATACATTTTCTCAGATCACAATGGAATGAAACTGAAAATCAACAACCAAAGAATCTCTAGAACATATATGCAAACACATGGAAACTGAACAACATGCTCCTGAATGAACAGTGGGTCATAGGAGAAATCAAAAGAGAAATCAAAAACCTGTTGAGGAAAGAACAGCGCTTGTCTAGACTGATGAGGAACGATTCTCCTAGATTTTTTATTCCATTCTTTAATTTCTTTCTTTCTTTCTTTCTGTTTCTTTTTCTTTCTCAGATCAAACAGGAGAGGGAGGAGGAAGAAGGGGAATGAGTGGGAGAGTGGGTGTGGTGGGAATAATTACTATGTTCCTCATGTATTTATGAGATACAAATAAACTGTTTAGAAATAGGTTTTTTTTTCATACTATTTGAATTCTTTACCTAGTATAGAGTTAATTATGTATAAAGTTAATAGAAAATGGATCTTAGTTAAAAATAAGAATGAGGATAGGAGAGGGAGGAGGAAGAAGGGTAGGAATGGGGTGGGAGGGTGGATATAGTGGGAAGAATCACTATAACTATGTTTCCAAAGTTGTATTTGTAAAATGCAAGAAGTTTATATACCTTAAATAAAAGATTTCTGGGGGAAAAAAAAAAGAAATTGAACATCACATCGTGGAAGACTCTGGAACCTAATCAGGGCTTTGTTTGATTTTGGAGTTTTCAGCAGGATAGTGATAGAATATGGCTGTTAAAGAAAAAACTGTGGAGCAAGAGTGATGGCTTGAACCAAAGTGGAAGCAGTGGAGGGGGTAACAGATGGTCAAATTCAAAGAAAATATTCAGCATAGAACTATTGCTGATTATGTGGCTATATGGTACCAAGGGAAAATTAAGGCTAACTTCTGGGTTTTTTAATTTAAACAATTAGGCAGAAGACAATGCCATTAACATGGGAGTAGCTGTGGGAGGAACAGAGCAGGGAGAGAGAAAAGCAGGTAGAATGTAGAACAGTTTTTCAGCTTTGAACATGTTAAGGTTCCAAGGCTTCCAACAGGGGAGTCTAAATAAATAATTAGATATATGAATCTGAACCACAGAAAGGAAGTTAGGGCTAGAGATAAGAACTTCAAGAAACCTTGGCATGAGAAAGACTAGAAGTGATTCCTTAGATTGGGTAGGCAGAAAAGAAAGGCCAATCAAATACAAAACCCTGGAACACTAACACTTAGTAAAAAATTAATGCATATTTATTAAATCCTACTATTCACTGGAAACTTTTCTAAAGACTTGACCTAATCAGCTTACTTAATCTTCACAACAAAAATACTAAGACATAAAAACTATTATCTTTATTTTATAATTGAGGAAAGTGAGGCATTATTAATATGCTAAGAAACTAGCTAGTACATAATAGATTTGGGCTTTTAACACAGGCAGTGTTGCTCTTTGAAGCAGAGAAGGAGTCTTCAGAAAAAGAGGAAGAAAGAGCAGTCAGTAAAGTATAAAAAGATAAAGGAGTTAAGTTAGACAAAAAATCAGACTGAAATATATTCAAGGGCTGAAAGTCATTGGTGGTCTTCACATTAGCTCATAAGAGGACCAAAATCCAGAATGACAATTGATTAAAGACAGAATATGCGGCGAGGATGTGGAAACACCAAGGAAACATGGCTTTTGAGAAATACTCCAAAAGTGCTCATCATATAGAATGTCATATGGAATGTGTTCCCTATGCAGCATGTTCAGCATAGTAGTAGAGTTCAAGCCACATATGTTTCAAAATTTAGGGGTAAAAATATGCAGGGTCCTCCTCTAACTGCTTTCACTTTCTTAGTAGAATGAGAAGCAAGCTCAATCTAATGGAAAGAGAATGTTTTGAAAACAGAACAGAATATGTGAAACAGCCCAAGGGTTATTATCCAGATTTTATAAACAGTAAGAAATGAAAAGTTTATAAATGGCACATAGCTTTGACCAAAGAGAGATAAATGTGTACATAATTCATAAAAATGTATACACATGCTTTTAATTTTTTTCCTTTTTCTTTAAAACTATTATTATATTCTGCTGTATGAATGCTTTTTATAGAAATAAAGCAATTACTAGAGAATAATGCCAGTTGACATGCCTTGGAAACATTAACATTGAACATGATACTCCAGAAAACCATCATTGAACAGCCGTCAACCAAAACCTGTGCAAGTCTTGCTTTAGAAAACTGATAGAAACCTGCTCATTCTACTTTGCAACTTCATGGTTGCAATGAGTGACCTCAAGGATGAAGAAAAGGTGCCACAGTATCTACCATGACCAAGCAATTTAAAAATTATATAGAATATAAATAAGGTAAATCTAAATAAAAATCCAAGGAGGAAGGAGGGAGACAGGACGGAGTAAGGGAAGAAATATGCTGTGAACCAAAATAATTATTAAATCAAAGAAGTATTTAACCAGTGTATTGGGGAGGGGGGTACATCTGATACTGTCCATATGGGGATTTTTGTTGTAAGGAAGTTGTACAAATTTCTAGGCACAATCTGACTTCTGTGAATACAGACAGATTAGTGATAGTACCTATGATGCTGTTACGGGTGAAACAATGGCAGAGAAAATATTATTACCTCAGTTCTTTGTCTCACATGGAAGAAGAATTTCCAAGCAGACAAGCAGAGAGATTTAAAACCAAGATTTATTAGAGTCAAAGACTCTAATAAAAAATGACATTCAGTTACAAGATAGGAACAAAACTCATCAAAAGACCTGATTTGCCATCTTTTATCCCATCTGGCTTGCTCAAAGAACCATCAGAAGGCTGGGATAGGTAACTTGTTTACAGTAAACTGTGAGCTCAGAAGGATGAAATCACCACTCCCTTGCTATTCTTATGGTAAAATTGGAAGTGTTCAAGGAGTGGCCAGCCAGGCCCTTTTGACCTCGCTAAAGACAAGCCATGGGGGAAACCAAGCACTCTGCACCCCAGTTCCCACTGACTGCCCTTAACCCATCTGACTTCTCAATGCCAACAGTTGTCTGACAAAGGAAGCCACTAAGCATCAGCCCTGCTGAGGCAGCAGACGTGGGGTTTCTTTCCCTACTCTTGAAGAAATCCTGTACATCAGCAACAGCTGAAGCAAAATCGGCACCTCGCTCTACTGATTCAGAAGCCCTGCCCAACAAGAATCATAGTGATTGTCTAGTCCAATCAAAGCATCTTTCTCAGGAATTTTAAAGTGGTAGGAGTTTTAGTGTGAAATACAGAAACAGCTGTAATTAGTAGCAGGAGTAGAAGATTAAAAACATCAAAGCAGACATAAAGCAATAGAACCATAAAGGAGCTAAATTACAAATATGCAGAAACTTTGAATAAGCAAAACGTATATCATGGGGTAAAGTCATGCATAGAGAATGGTAGTTAAGCATAAGTGGCAAAATCAGAGGGAAGCAGAGAATGAAAGAGGGCCCCAGGAAATACTGTTCCCCAGAGCAGCCTTGAAACCTGTGAAATCGGAGAAGACCCCCTAAAATTCACACTAAAATGTGGCCCCTTAAAGTTCTCTAGAAATGCTATCCGGGGTGCCACATGTGCTACTAGAATTTGGGGTGCCTTACAATTTCACCACAGGCTTATTACTAAATCCCCAATATTAATAAGCCCGAGAGGGTTCTTGCCTAGTATTTAGAGAAGAATTCTAAATACTGGCACAAATAGACGAGGTAGCATGGTATGTTTTAAGCTTTTATGTAGTGAGAAAGATGCATAGGAGAGTGAGAGCTTTATTTAAGAGAGAGAAGTGAATGGGGGTTCATACCGAGCACCAGGAACCAGTCACCGGATGAGCATCTAGGCCAGGAAGCCTAAAGCACATGGCCCGAAGGCCATGCGCCCTGGAGGCGCGGGGCTACAGCAAGCCCCTTCCTGGCAAGAGGCCAGGGAAAAAGAGCAGGCTGGGCCACACCATGTCCCGGCTTTTAACCCACTCCAAAGGGGAGTGGTTAATTAACCTGATTGGCTGGTGGGCACCCAGCTGTGGCTAGGTAGGGGAATGAGGCCACTCAGGGGCATGGCAAAGGCATCAGGTAGGGGCATGAAGTCACACAGGGGCGTGGCAAAAGCGTGGTCTTCCAGTTCACAAATTTAACAACTTTAACCTGTATGCCTGCCTGTGGGAAGCAGGGCCCGTCTCCCACAACATGGCGCCGAGAGGCAGTACAAGAATGCGGAATTGAAAGTTACAGAACATGGCTGCTAGAAGTTGCAGGAGCTGATCCAACCTCTGATTGGAAGAGGACGAGGACGGCGCGCTTAGCGCGTGGACAGAGAGTTGTTTTAATGAAGAACACCTGATTGGTGTGATGACTGCAGGAACGCCAGCAGGGCACGGATTGGTGGGAGAGGACTATAAAGGGGGGACAGAGACAGGACGGTTCGTTCGTTCGCTCCCAACAGCGTCCGGTATCGTTCATCCGCGGGCGGAGGAGTGACACCTGCCTACTTCACCTGGCTGATCCTCACTTCTAGCACAGCCTGTGGAAGTTGTGGCTGAAGCATGGCTCCCATTTCTTTTGTGCGACCCAGATATTCTTAGTCTTTGTTAATCCCATTTCCCTTACTGCCATATTAGTAGCATTGTAATAAATTGCCACTTTTTGAGATAGCCTGATGGCCTGAAAAACACATATTCTAACTATGCACTCACTCAATTTTTGAATGGTTCCCATCTTTCCCTCAATAGCTATTTAAAATTGCAAATATATGACAATATTCTACTTTGTGAAGCAGGCAGTGCAGAAATGGAGGAAAAGATGAGAAAAGAGAGAATCATGGTAGGCAGCATAAAAAAAATGGGACATTGGGGTTTGAGTTCACAGAGGACCGGCAGGTTTGATAACAGGTTTATGGAATTATATTGTCTCATATTGCCATTAGGCATCTTTTATTTTCACAACTAATTAACCTCTAGCTATGGGTACAAATTGCCCCAAGTAGAGAGAGGTTAGTTGTTTTAAATTAATCTTATGTTTCTGAATTAGGGTTATTAATGAGGCATAAGCAATCTTCCTAATTCCTTTCAGCCCTGCGTGTTTTCCTGCCATCTCGGCTCAAATAAGTCACTGATTATTTTCTCAACCTATTTCCACCCGCCTCATGACACACGTTCACCACAGATTTGTTCTTCAGAGATTATAGCAGTAAATTGATCGACAGATTTAGTTTTCTGTTTGATGAAACTCAGTATTTCATGAGAATATGATTTTATTGGTGACAGCACTGTGGAACAGTAGGTTAAGCCTCCACCTGCAGTACTGGCTTCCCATATGGGCACTGGTTTGTGTCCCAGCCACTCCTCTTCTGATCCAGCTCTCTGTTATGGCCTGGAAAACCCATGTGGGAGATCCAGAAAAAGCTCCTGGCTCTGATATAGGCAGGCAGATAGCATTAAATCAATTAGATTTGTGAGCTGGGAGACCATGCCCCATGTGTGATCTCAGGCCTCTACCTGACCTCACCAGAATGCTACCTGCCAATCAGATATGTAACCACACCCCTTTGAGAGTAAATAAAAGGCCTGGAGCATGGTAGGTCCCTCCCTTTTTATCCCAGGCCTCCGGGCACTCTGCTTCTGGCTCCTGCTCTCTGCTTTACCGCCCGCACACTTGCTCCATGTGGCTCCAGCCTGCTCTCTGCCTGGTTTCTTAGACTTAGTTTCTAGACTTCTTTTTCCCCTAAATAAAGCCCTCACTTTATTGTGCATTTCTTTCACTGAATAAAACGTTAGAAAGTTACCATGTCATCTGGTTTATTTTTGAGCCGATATTCAGAATTCTTATCTGAATAGATGGCGAGAACCCACCAAAATTGTTAATAAGGCTGACTGTTTCTTTTCTTTTTATTCCTTCCTCTCTTCCTTCTTCCTTTCCATTCTTTCTTTGATTTGGGTGGAATGGGATGGGTTAGAGGTAGTGAGAAAAGTGGTCTTAAATCACTCTTATTAATCAGTGTAAATACTAACCCCTTGTTCAGTTGGAGGAACCCTGGGCTACCTCATTTACAGTACTGGCAGCACCTGAGGCACACTCAGCACAGTCAACGGGAAGTGGATGAGGCCAGCTGGCACTCTGGTGCACTGTATTAAGCTGCCACTTGCTGGCATGCCATATTATAGTGTCAGTTTAAGTCTTGGCTGCTCCACTTCCAATCTAGTTCCATGTTCAAAGAGCCTGGGAAGGCAGCAGAAGATGGCCCAAGTACTCAAGCCCCTACCATCCACGTGGGAGACCTGAATGAGGTTGCTGGCTACTGTCTTTGGTCTAGACAAGCCCTGGTTATTGCTGCCAGTTGGGGAGTGAACCAACAGAGGGAAGATATCTCTCTCTCTTTCTCTCTCTCTTTCAAATAAATGAATCTTTAAAAAAAAAAAAAGGCCGGCGCCGCGGCTCACTAGGCTAATCCTCCGCCTTGCGGCGCTGGCACACCGGGTTCTAGTCCCGGTCGGGGCGCCGGATTCTGTCCCGGTTGCCCCTCTTCCAGGCCAGCTCTCTGCTGTGGCCAGGGAGTGCAGTGGAGGATGGCCCAGGTGCTTGGGCCCTGCACCCCATGGGAGACCAGGATAAGTACCTGGCTCCTGCCATCGGATCAGCGCGGTGCGCCGGCCGCAGCGCGCCGGCCGCGGCGGCCATTGGAGGGTGAACCAACGGCAAAGGAAGACCTTTCTCTCTGTCTCTCTGTCTCACTGTCCACTCTGCCTGTCAAAAAAAAAAAAAAAAAAAAAGGAAGTGAAGAAGATGAGAAGGGAAGCAAGATGTGAAGGCACTACAGAATATTCCTAAATCCATGAAGGAGTGGAGAGGGGCTATCCCAGGAAGTGTTTTTGCTAAACATCTGAGGAAACCAGCAGCATTCTGCAAATGAAGATTCATGGCTACCGGCCTTTCAGCTGGAGGTGTGTGACAGCCAGGGGACACCTCTAAGGGAAAGTGTCAAGGTGCCTGTTTTTTTCCCCAGGGGAGTGTCTGACTCACCATAGTATTCTGTTGTTGAGGACCTTGAGCCGGGGGAAAGCGGGACCTTCACCTTTTCCAGTGTTCACTGATGTCCGGGGCCCCAGCCCTTCAGCAGGGACCCTAGCCCAAACCTGGTAACATTGAGATAAATCAGAAAAAAAAAAAAAAAAAAAAACCTGGGAATTTTTACATATTCATTTGCAAACCACCTGTATTATCTAATAAAATCTAAAAAGGGTAGAACCCCCTGAACTTGGTAGAACAAAGCCAGTAGGGAGGACAAAGATCTTTAAAGGAGTGCTTAGCACTCCTGATATTCATCTCACATATTTCACTGACACTGAACATTTATCCTTTTAAAAAGGTCTTGCTTGGGCTCCTGCAAAGCCATGCCAAGTACTCATATCTGTCAAAGCTCACTATTCTTTCCATGCCTTTTATATCCCAGTCAATCCTTCTGTCATACCCAAAGTTGAGACAGAGGAAATATTTACAGGCACCCTGTCAACTACTTCCATGTAGATCAAATATCTGACAATGCCAACTCCTAAACGTTGATTCTGAGAACCACACCCTCTCCAATATATGGTTAAGAGAATCCCACACTCAGAAGTCAATGACACATCTTCATGTATTTACAACCAGCTTCACTTGGCCTAGCGTCTTCCACTCCATCACAAGCAGACATTCATAGACAAACAACACATCTTAGTCCATTTTGTGCTGCTAAAACAGAGTACCTGAGACTGGGTAACTGATAAAATACAGCGTTTAATTATTATGGTTCTAGAGGTTGGGAAGTTCAAGACTGAGGGGCTACATGTGGTAAAAGCCTTTCTGCTTTCTGCAGAAGACATCATATGGCTGGTGAGCATGCAAGCAAGAGAAGGAAGGTGACTGAACTCACCTTTTTATCAGGAACCCATTCCCACAATAACTACCCATCCTCCACAATAGCGGTGTAAATCCATCCATGTGAGCAAAGCCCTCATGATGTAGCTACCTCTTTAAGACCCACCTCAAACACCAATGTGTTTGAGGATTAAGTTTCCAACACATGAACTCTGGGGTACTTCAAACTATAGCACAATGATAAATGCTTCTTTAATATAGACTGTCAAATTATTTATCTCATTTGTCTGGAATATTCTCTTCACTGTCTGGTGTATTGTGACTTTGACATCTCTCAGCTTTAACACAGTACTCAAAGAAACAAAGGACATTACTTATAGCTCACAGCATCTCTTATAAATTTTTCCCCTATCCTGGACACCAAGAAGCTACTAAAGCTAAAGCTGCATCAGATATGGGAAAAGGTGGGGCCAGCACCATGGCTCACTTGGTTAATCCTCCACCTGCTGCGCCAGCATCCCACATGGGCACCGGTTTCTAGTCCCAGCTGTTCCTCTTCCAGTCCAGCTCTTTGCTGTGGCCCGGGAAGGCAGTGGAGGATAGCCCAAGTGCTTGGGCTCTGCACCTGCATGGGAGACCAGGAGGAAGCACCTGGCTCTTGGTTTCAGATCGGCACTTCCTTCTTCTACCATAAAATCTTCACAGCTGGCATCGCGGCTCACTAGGCTAATCCTTTGTTCTAGTCCCGGTTGCTCCTCTTCCAGTCCAGCTCTCTGCTGTGGCCTGGGAGGTCAGAGGAGGATGGCCCAAGTGCTTGGGCCCTGCACCCGCATGGGAGACCAGAAAGAAGCACTCTGGCTCCTGGCTTCGGATCAGCATAGCTCCGGCCTTCGCGGCCATTTGGGAGGTGAACCAACAGAAGGAAAACCTTTCTCTCTGTCTCTCTCTCTATCTATAACTCTACCTGTCAAATAAAGAAAAATGGGAAAAGGTACACTCTCATACACTTCTATTCTCATACCCTACTCCTATCTCATCCCTGAATGTTTTAAATTTCAATTATTTTGATGTGAGTTGAAATGAATGAAACTCTAATGACTCCATCATCTACATTTATATTAGACAAGTATGCAATCCAATCTACCTAAATATGCATGCATTCTTAAAAAGGTATTACTAATGCACCATGCAAAAGAGAACATCTCAGAATAGGAGACTTAGAGTGATGTACCTAAATCTGTAACTATTTACAACACTTAACAAACAGGTGAACTTACCTGGAATCATCAGGCAGTCCATTTGAGATCAGAGAGTCTCTAAAATTTTGAAGCAGAGAACACTATAATAGTAGGGATGCTTCTGACTATTCCCCATTAGTGTTTTCAGGAACTTGCATTTATAGACCTAATGCTTTCTTGCTTTACAAAATAAGGCGATAATTCTCAGGAAGCTTCCAACTACTAGTAGGATTTAGGTATTCAGATCAGGTCTACGCCGCCTGCATAGATACACAAAGCAAAAAATTCAATCTCCTTATACTCTAATTGCATGGAATTATAATTCAGTCTTGAAGTTTTAATGAAAAGAAGCTCTTATAGTCGATTAAACTCATATTTTTTTTTTTAAACTGTAGGCAGCCCTTGGACAAATCAAGCCCAGTCTTGGCTTGTGGAGTTCTTGGGATAAGAAAGTCACATACTCCCATCCTGAAGGATGATAATCAAGAACGCTCTGTTAAAATTATCTGTGCCACCGGAGGCCCCGATAAGTTGCTTATGTATGTTGTTATCTTTTGTGCTTCTTTGTGCTGGTTATGTATAAACACCACCTAGACATTGGAATAAACGAGCCTTGATCAGCCCTGTTGTCTTGGCTCCATTCTCTGTGATCTCTTGTCCCTCTTTTCAGTCCCTCTCCCTCCCTTAGGTTCCGTTTGACTGGTGCGGCTGGCCCACACATTAAACAATCATAATGTAAAAGTTTCTAAGTCACAACTAAACAACCTGAAGAGATCCAATACAAATATTTTTCAATTCTTTTGAAAGATATCAATGATTAGCTCTGATAAACTGAATATCCTGAGGCAAAATGTCAATATTCCCTTATCAACTTATGTGATTTTGTTAAACAATTCATAAACACATATGTCCCAATCAGAAAGCCAACTTCAGCAACTTATTTGATGGATACCTATTAAGTTTTGAAGCTATTTTGGGTTGGACATTTCACTATCACCAATATTCAAAATATTTATTTTGCTCTATTGAGGCTGTAGTATTTTCTATTCCAACATCCTTGACAGTTTTGATCCTAATTCTGTCTGTCCAAGTGAGTTTTCCAGTTGAAAGCATTAAATTCAGTTAAGTGCTGTCAGATTTCTATTCTTAAAGTGAGCTACCAACCTTGTTGTTATAAGCTGGTTATTTCAGAGTAAAAAGGAGTGAAACAGCAATGGAAAGTGTGATTCTCTCTGCCTGTAATAGCCACAGTTTAAACTGAGGTGTATGAAGAACATAGTATTATATATATTTTGAACTAAGAAAAGAAATTGCTCCGAAACTTTTTCCAATGATATATCACTGTTACTAAGACTACTGCATCAAAATAGCTCCCTTGTGAGTTGACATTTCCCATCCATGGCCCAATTGGTTGACCCAGGAGGACTAAAACCTTTCCCTGGAATATTCTTGGACTGACACTTTAAAAGTAGGTCAATCTTTGGTGACAATATGATACAGAAAACTCACAAATTATTGGTGGCTTATATTTAACTCTTTATGGAGCAAACTAAAAATGATGATGGTGACATTCACAGCATCAAAGCTGAGATAAGTTGTAGGTCAGTAGCAATAAAGTCCCTGATCACAGTTACTTTTGAGAATCAACTGCCTCTCTGAATGTTGGTTATTCAATTCTTCCATGGATTCAAAGAGTTAACTTTGAGTTTGATTTTGGTCATTTACAATACAAGGAATCCTGCCTGGTGTTTAAAACTTATTTCTATAAAAAAGGTTCCTACAAAAATAGTCACTAAAACTTTGATATGGCTGGATCTAAGTAGGATAAGAATTAGTGTCTCCTTTTCTGAAGGCTGAGGCTTTGGAATCCAATGGTTTATTATATATTTGTACATTTTCATCAACATTTACATTTTTGAAGGGATTGGACTACCACTTTTTAGCTCTTGGGTTCAGATCAAGTGATCACAGAGCCATATAGAAACTATAGAAATACATAGAGCTCAATAGAAAATTCTATCGTACCTATCATATAGTGTTGGCTAATTCCTTCAGTATTCGTGATCATGAAAGAAATAAATCAACCACTGAAATTTGACAAGGAACAACAAGACAAGTGGTATAGATTAAAAAAAAGAAGAAGAACAAAAAAGTAAGGGGCCAGAGCTGTGGCTAAGTGGGTAAAGCTGTCAGCTGCAGTGCCAGCATCCCATATGGGTGCCAATTCAAATCCCGGCTGCTCCACTTCCAATCCAGCTCTCTGCTATAGCCTGGGAAAGCAGTAGAAGATGACCCAAATCCTTGGGCCCCTGCACCCTTATGGGAGACCCAGAAGAAGCTCCTGGCTCCTCGCTTCAGATCAACTCAGCTCTGGCTGTTGCGGCCATCTGGGGAGTGAACCAGTGGATGGAAGACCTCTCTCTTTCCCTCTGTGCCTTTGCTTCTCTGTAATTCTACCTTTAAAATGAATAAATAAATCTTTAAAAAAAAAAAGTAAAGTCATAATGTGAGACTTCTGAAGATCAGATCATAATATAATTTGATGAAATACAGCAAACTGTCTCATCCTGAATTAGTGGTCTGAAAAGCAAACTATTGGCTTCCAGAAGCTGAAATGACTTTTTTCCACAGGATCTAGAGTTATTAAGAATAACTAA
The DNA here is from genome assembly GCF_964237555.1 of Oryctolagus cuniculus. Classification (NCBI taxonomy): domain Eukaryota; kingdom Metazoa; phylum Chordata; class Mammalia; order Lagomorpha; family Leporidae; genus Oryctolagus; species Oryctolagus cuniculus. The sequence continues at coordinate 59,101,912 of NC_091436.1, forward strand.
TTCCTTGGTACTTCATGTGTACCTACAGGGAAAAAAGGTGATAAACTCTCCCATTAAGTAAATTGATTTGAATTCCAATTAAACACGGCAAATTAACCTTAGGCCCCTCTACCTCCTTGAACCCCATTTAAGTGATAGTTAAGGGGGAATAAAAAGATACAAAACTAAAAGGTAAATGGAAAGTTTCAATAAAATTTTTGAGGGTGGAAAGAGGAACATGAACAGAGACCTCGTAACTATCTTAGAAGCCTAGAGAATTTTAAGTGCTTGCTGAGGGGTTACTCAGAGAAAATGAGCCTTCACTACCCCCAGTGCCTATAAAAGGGTCAAGGCTTGAAGATTCCAGGTAAGTAACTATTAGGTGTGAAATTGAACATTGGTTCATTGATAGTCTAAATAGAAAGTTGGATGACTCCGCTGTCCTCCTCAATCAAATAGCAAAAGTAATCATCCCTTCAGTGATTTCCCAAAAGAAAATGAAAGATGTGCTCTTTGAGGAAACCCAATCAGAGAAGGCCCAGACTGAAGAATTCAGGATCACAGCAAAGTTTAAGATTAAAATGGGAATTAATGGAAGCACATAATGAACTGCTGGACTGGAAGGCTTTATTCTGTCCCTAGAATTCTTCTCTGGAGACATTGAACAGCTCTAGATAAAAGATACTCACAAGCTGATTATGAGGTCCTCAAAAAAAAAAAAAAAAGAAAGAAAGAAAGGAAGGAAAGGAAAGGAGATAAATTATAAGCACATCCTACAGTGAATTCCATAAAGACAAACACCTTGATGTATATGTACAAATTCCAGTCAACTTTTTAATGATTCATTCTAAATTATGCATAGACAGCCAAGGATCGCCAGATGTTTGAAGAAATCTTACAACATCAAGATGCAAACCAAATCACATAAAAGACATGCAGAAAAAGAGAGAGAGTGAAATCAGAAACAAGTAACTTAGTCCTATGATTAATAAGCTCTGAGAGATCAGGAGAATGGCAAATGCTCATGGAGTTCTTGCTATGGGTCACAGAGTGTTCTAAGTAAATTGGATCATTGAATTTCAATTCTGTGATGAAAGTCTTACCCTGTTTTGCAGTTGAGGAAATTTAGTAACTTGTCCAACTTAATGCAACCAGAACAGGGCACAGCTGTGATCTGAATGCAGATGAGCTGACTGAAGGTCTACCTCTTAACCACACTGTACAACACAACAATGTAAGAAACTACTCTTCTGTCAATGAAACACGTTTCATCAGTTTGAGAACAAGATAGAGCTCTTATAAATGAAAATATGATAATCATAATTAAGGTTCCCCCAAAGAGTTGAAAGAAAACACAAACAGGTAAACTGAAAAAGATAATAAAATTAGGACTCAGTACATAAAGCACAGACGATCTTAAACGCCCTCAGAGAGCAAAAGGGAACCCATATAGAGAGGAATAGGAATCCACATTGCATTGTTTTTCAAGAGAAGCACTGAGTTGCAATCAAGTCAAATATTTTGTACAAAGACTTTAAAAACTGGGAGGCCGAATTCTCTGGAAAAATAGACAAAAAAAGAAAATAATATCAGCCCTTTATTCCCTCTGTTCCGTGTGCTCTGCTCTACCACAGGCCAGATAACGTCTCCACCATGGGGGTGAAGGAGCCAGGGATAAACACAGTGTTCAGGTTTCCCCTGTGGCCATTCTTGACTGAACTCCGTCCTCTGGAAGGCCTGAAACTCCGGAGAAATCGTGTGAATCTCTAAGTCCTCTCTGAACAAGGTGTCTGTTCCATGGAGGGCTGGCTTGGTGAACTATACAATTGTACAGTGAGCCACGCTCATGACAGCCCTGCATGTGGTTTCATGCACTGCTGCCATCATCTTTAAATTCTTAACAATATTATGTTACACCTTCTGTTTTGTAAGTGGACTCTAACAGGACGTGACCATGAAATTCAAGTGCTCCAGCAATGAGTTAGTTTCACAAAGCTCAAAGGACAGGATAAGGGTGTTGTATTCATGACTGAGTAAACAAGATCCTTGGCAGTCCCAAAAGTCCACTTTACATTCAACCCAAAACTCAGAAAAAATGCAACAGTATTGGAGGAGCATGCATGGCTAAGGACCCCATCCTATCCTTTCTTTCTCATGTGACATCCTTGTGATATCCAAGCACTTAGACTGAAAGTGATAATACATAAGGAAAGGAAAAAGGAAAGGGTAGCCAATATTTTTCACATAACAAGAATAAGATAAAAACATCCAAATTATTTTGAGTAAATTTTCCACTATTCTGATAAGACCAAAACACATTTGCATGTATAAAATACAAATTGTGCAATTTCAGTGACTGCATGCAGTCTTTACATTACAAAATGGTATTGTGCATCTTAAAGATGACTGGTAAAAAATCATGCTTTAATTTAATTTTTAACTCACAGCAGCATTAGCAAATAAAAAAAACAGTATGACAAGTTGAGAAAGAGACTATGGAATAAAAGAAAAAACTATATTTTAGGATATTAATGATATTCTTTTCCTGTTTTTTTTTAAATATTATTTATTTAAAAAATCAGAGTTACAGAGAGAAAAAGAGAAATATTGCAGCTGCTGGTTCATTTCCCAGATGGCTGGAATGGCAAGGGCTGGGCCAGGTCAAAGCCAGGAGCCCAGAAACTTCATCCAGGTCTCCCACATGGGTGGCAGGGGCTCAAGCACTTAAGCCATCTTCTGCTACCTTTCTCAGGCCATTAGCAGGGAGCTGGACCCAAAGTGGAACAGCCAGAACACAAACCAGTGCTCGTATGTGATGTCAACGTCACTGACAGCCCTTTTGGCTGAGCCACAACACTGGCCCCTTTTCCTGCTTTTTAAATAAGAGGCCTCACATCTTCTTTATCCATCAAGCACCAGCAATTACAAGAGCAGTAGGCTAACGGCAATTTTGTTTCTCATGACCAAGACTCAAAAGAATGCCCAACTCTCACGTCACCTGTCCTTTAGAGAGAGGTGTGCTTTGTTCAGTGCCCCCCCACACACTAAGATTGCTTAGAATAGAGGCAGAAATTACTCTTCCTTGGCTTACCTACTCTTCCAAGAAGTAACATTCTTATTATCACAAGTTCAATTGCGTTGCCTCACTTAGAGAAATGCAGATTAAATTTTAGTTTTGTGCTAGAATTGAAAATATTTAAGGAACTCAATAACGTTAATCAGTTCAGGATTAGCTGTTTACAGCCCTTGTCTCTATTCTTGAGGAACAGTGTTTTTTCTTCATACTATTTGTTGAACTCTTTACTTAGTGTGGAGTTAATCTTATGAGTATAAATCAAACTGAAAATAGGTATCTGTAAAAATTAAGAGTGGCAATAGGAGAGGAAGGAAGAAGAAGGGTAGGAGTATGGGTGGGAGGAAGGTTATGGTAAGAAGCATCACTATGTTGCTAAATCTGTTTATATGAAATGCATGATATTTGCAGACCTTAAACAAAATTTTAATAAAGAAAATCATAAACCAAAATATACTCAATGTCCAAACCCAGATGAATTTATTTGACTGTGATTTTACCATTTCTTAAAACTGAAAATTATATTTAGGCCTTATAATACTGTCCTTTATTGTATATTGTATATTATTATTGTAAAATATATGCTTTAAATGTCTTTCCAGTATAGACAGGAAGGGAAAGGAATTAAAATTGCAGCAATCAGAAGCAGCTGTTTAGCTTAGCAGTTAAGGTATCCACATCCCATATTGGAGTGCATGGGTTTGATTCTCAGATCCAGCTCCTGACTCCAGCTTCCTGCCAATGCAGACCCTATGAGGTAGCAGTGATGGCTCAAGTAATCAGTCTCTTGCCACACCCATGGGAGAATTGGACTGAGTTCCTAGCTTCCAGATTTGGCCTAGTAATCCTTATAATAGACTACACATGTGATAAATTTATGTAATACAGGATCTGTAACTAAATTACATAAAGAACTACACATCAATAAGAAAAAGACACGGGCCAGCGCCATGGCTCACTTGGTTAATCCTCCACCTGTGGCACTAGCATCCCATATGGGTGCCAGGTTCTAGTCCCAGCTGCTCCTCTTCCAGTCCAGCTCTCTGCTGTGGCCCGGCAAGGCAGTTGAGGATGGCCCAAGTGCTTGGGTCCTGCACCTGCATGGGAGACCAGGAGGAAGCACCTGGCTCCTGGCTTCGGATTGGTGCAGTGCGCTGGCCAAAGCAGCCATCTGGGAGGTGAACCAACGGAAGGAAGACCTTTCTCTCTGTCTTTCTCTCTCTGACTGTCAAATAAAAAAAAAAGACAACCCAATCAGAAATGGGAGAAATGACTTAAGTAAGCCCTTAAGATTCACAACAAGAATCATGATTGAGTAAATTAAAAGCATAATGCAGTACCACTAACGTATCCCCAAAGGAAGAAAATATCGTGTGTGTAAGATTGGAGAGCAACCAAAATTCTCATACACTCACTGATGATGGGAGCAGTAAATTGACACAAACGTGTTGGAAAACTGTCAGTCTTTTAGGACCCTCTGCACATAAAATATGTATGTGCATATGTTCACCAAAGGGCATGACAAAGAATGCACTTTTCATAATAACCCTAAACTGGGAGATACCCAAATGCCCATCAAAAAGCAAGTGAAAAGTAGATGGTGGTGTATCCGCATAATGGAATACTCATATTTAGTTATGGTCCTCAGTGTTACTCTTCAGAAGGAATAGGCACAGCTATTCAACAGCACAGGAAACCTTCATAAACATAATACTGAGCAAAGGAAGCCAAATCAGAAGAGTAGATACTGGTTTCATTTATCTCAGCTTCTTGATTGTTTCTTGGTGTGGGTGTTCACATGGGCAGGTTCATTTCTTTTTAAATTGTTAAACTTTACACTTATAATTTATATACTTCTCCATATGTGTGTTAGACTCAATTTAAACATTTAAAAATCTGCAATGCAGACAGTGTCTCTATTCTTAGGAGAATATTATAATACTTTGCTTGATTTTTATATATCATGGCCTCTATGCAAAAGAAGAGACAGGAGAGAGGCCTTGGTGCAGAGCCAGTGCCTTGTTGGATGCATTCCCACCATTTTAGGTATAAACACTGATGAACGTCCTATGGATGGTGAAGCAAACTGTATAAGAAGTGGTCGAGATTCAGCCACTGTACTGGTTCCTCCAAGAGAGCCTTCCCTGAGAGAGGCAACCTTGCAGCAAGAAGATGTCTGGGTGACTTTGTCTTAGGGGACAGGGATGAGCATCAAGCAGGCCTTGTAGATGACACCTTCCAAGGCCTCAGGAGGGGAGATGCCCTCCAAACAGCCAAACATGCAACCCCTCCGTGGCCCCGGGTAGTCTGTTGCTCTGTATGGCCTGTATGGACTCTCTGATGAGCAATGGGAGAATGAAGCCCGTGGATTTGTGGAAAATATCCCTCCTTCCTCCTCCTGCTCCTCTCAGCACCAAGGAAGTGACAGCAGGAAAGGAGCTGGGGTGACATGACAGCCATCCCATTCCCAAGTTCTGAGTTGCAAAAGCTAAAAGTTCATTTGCTACTGACAGAGAGGAGCAGACAAATAGTTAAGCCGCAAAATTCGAAATCCAACTGCTATAATAACTACAAGTGAGAAAAAATTTCAGAATATCTTCAGATTCCATTAAGGGAGTCAAAGACCTAAGGGTAAACAAGTTTTGACAGAACAAAACAGTAGCAGTCAATAGGAAAATAAATAATGTTAATAAATGATGTTTCATCATTGATGTCATCATTCTCTAACTCCTAGTCACCACTTCGGTAGATACAGTCTATTGTTTCTAGGTTGATGCAAACAAGACACAGCTGTGAGACAGAATCTTATGATGTTTTTATATAATGTGGTGAACTCCACACCATGGCGTTATAATATTCAACGCAAACTTGACCCATAATAGTTATGTGACACTCCCTTCCAATTCCTCCCATCCCTGTGCACTCTCAGACCTATTCCACCCCTTCTCTAAGCTACTGTCTAGTGAACAGGAAGGACCTTTGCAAATTCCTTGCACCATTGTCTTCCAGTTCAGTGGGTGGGAACAATAGAAAGGAGAAGTCAGGACAGTTCTTATATAGCTGTTGTGAGGGCAGCCCTGGAAGTGGTTAATCTCCAGGGACTCTGTCTTCCTCTGGACAGCACTGCCTCTGTGGTCCCAGCCCCCAAGGCTCTAGCAGTACTTACCTGCTCCTTCCCTTTCTCCTCCTACAGCTGGTAGGAAAATCCCGCTGTAGCTAATAATTCCTGCTAGCGTTCTTTTCTCCCTTTCTAACATCTCAGCTCACCCATCATTTCTGTGTCTAGTTCTCCTACTGGGTCCCTTTTATTGATCTACTTGGCATAAGCTGTTTTCCTGGTTGAATATTAACAAATATATGACAGTACTTCAAAGTCTCTTGGAAAATGGAATTGAAAGATAGGTTGTTTTAAATGCAAAAAAGTTTTGAAATCCATGCTATGAGTGGTCTTCAAAAAGTTCATTAAAATGAGTGTTATGAAAAATCTGCATGAATTTCCACATTTATGCACAAAATAAAGCTAAACTTGGTTAATTGTTCTACTATTCACAAACTTTTGGAAGTATCCTCATACTCTCTTAATACCATCCTTCCTCCACCACTGTGTGTAGATGATAAAACTAATGGCAATCTCCCACCACACACATACACACACACAAACACACGTATGCACGCACACACACATACCATTTGAGATATTCCTTATACATTCATTAACCTCTAACCCAGCTGAAGGAATACACTGGTACCCAGTGTCCATCACTCTTCTTAAATTTACAAAGGAACAGCAATGGCCATTAGAATGCCAGGGAGCATCAGATCAATTTCCTTAGGGATTGAGACAAAGGGGAACAACTCTGCATATATTCAGGTAGTCAGTAAATTCTTTCAACATTCAGTCTGATCCCTAGACAATAGATGACAAAACCAGTTACATTTTGATTAGAAGTTTCGTTGGAGTTCTTTTGGAAGGTAAACTCAAAGGATGAATTTATTCACTAGTCAACAAATACTCCTCAACCGCCTAATTGTGGGTCCTAGAAATTCAGTTCTCAAGAAAGCACACAAGAATCCCTGCCTTCTTGGTGCTTATGGTCTCAAGACAGGGACACTGGAAAAATAGACAGTCATATTCCAGCACATTGTAAGAGTGTCATGAAGGGGGCCGGTGCCATGGCTCACTTGGTTAATCCTCTGCCTGCAGCGCCGGCATCCCATATGGGCACCAGGTTCTAGTCCCAGCTGCTCCTCTTTCAGTCCAGCTCTCTGCTGTGGCCCGGGAGGGCCGGGAGGATGGCCCAAATACTTGGGCCCCTGCACTGGCATGGGAAACCAGGAGGATGCACCGGGCTCCTGGCTTCAGATCGGCATAGCTCCAGTCGTAGCGGCCATTTTGGGGGTGAACCAATGGAAAGAAGACCTTTCTCTCTCTCTCTCTCTCTCTCTCTCTCTATTTGTCAAATGAAAAAAAAGTGCCATGAAGGAAATCGAAGCAGGGAAAAGAGGTCCCTGGTGACAGGGGAAGGGAAAGCCCTTGTGGAAGTGGCAGGTAGTAAATTCTGACTGAGGAGAGGAGGTCAGGAGGATAGGGAAAGACATTACTAGCAGATGCAAGAACAAGGATGAAAGCCCTGATGGGAGAATGCAGAGCAGGTGTGAGGAATTCCACCCTGGCCCCAGCAGGATGCCCTGGGAGAACCTGCCATTTACAGTGCATTCAGATTTTCTAACAGCAGGGAAATTGTATTTCAGCCATCTTTGATCCACCTACCAGTCTTCCAAAAATAAACACAGAGACACATGTACACACACAGACACACACACTCCACAATTAAACATATATTACTTTTCTCAGTAAATTCATTTATAAGTCTTTATAAACCTCAACATTATTTGCCTCAACTTGGCTGATGATGCTCTGAATGATAACCCCTGGACCACCTGCTTCAGGGTCACGGGGGCTTCTTGTTGAAGATGCCTCACTCTCACCTCCCTCCCAAACACAGAACTCCAGCATCAGAAGCCCTGGGCTTGAGGTGCACACACTTGGGACAGATGATCTTTCCATGTAACATTCATGTACATCAAGACAGAGAATCCCTGGGCAATCCCTCCAGGCTCACAGGTCACAGAACTAAGCATTTTTTGCTTGGTGAAGCTGGAGCCCACCAGCAAGTATATAATAATACAGTAATTTTCAGTAATATTCAAATTCACCCTCCCCAAAAAGGTCCACTTATAAGTGAAAAGCAATCAGTTCATATTGAAATATCCAACCAAAACCAAAATTTATAATTCTGATTTCAAAGGGCTAACGTTTAAAATCTTTTTTGGAATGTTATCAGCATGACTAGCTAAACTTCTGGGTGTATTTCTCCCTCTCAACCAAGAAAGAGAAGATTTGGGCCAACTTTGTGTTCATGATTGATTGATGTGAAAGGCAGAGAGAAAGTAAGAAAGAGAGAAGGGGTGGTGGGGGAGAATAATAATCTTCCATCTACTGGTTCATTCACCAAATTACCACAATAATTAGGTCTGGGATGGGCCAGGCCAAAGCCACCAGCCAGAAATTCCATCAGGATCTCCCACGTGAGTGCCAAGGGCCCAAGTACTTGGCCCATATTCTACTGTTTTCCCAGGCACATTAGCAGGGAGCTGGATCAGAAGAGGCGCCAAAGGACTCTAAGGAGCACTTCAATAAGACATGGTAGCATCTCAAGCAGTGACTTAACCCGCTGTGCCACAATACCAGGCCATGGGTCAACATTCAGTCTCATATCACAAGATTTTTAACTGCTCTCTGTGTCTGTGGGGCTGCTGTTGAACTTCTGTGTACCTTTTGTTAAAAAACAAACAAACAAAAAACTCCAGTGAGTTGGGAATTTAGCCTAGCAGTTAAGAAACTGGATACAAATTCAGTGTCCCACATGAAAGTGCCTGGGTTCAATTCCCAGTTCCAGCTCCCAACTCCAACTTCCACCACTGCAGACCCTAGGAGGCAACACATGACAGCTCAGGTAATTGGGTCTCTGCCACTTACATGGGAGACCTGGATTGAGTCCTTTGCTCTTGGCTCCAGCCAGCCCAGTACAGCCCTTAGCCTTGCTGGCATTCTGGGGAGTGAGCCAGAGATTGCATCTCTGTGTCATTCTCTCCTTTTCTTTCTCCACTTCCCCACTGCTCCCTCAAATAATAAGTAAATAAATAATTTTTTGAAAAAAAAAAAGGAAACTGTGGTTTTCCCAATTTTTGGCCACACTGCCTCTACCATGCCCCTTCCCAATGTATAGCTTAGCAAAATCACAGAAAATCACTCTCTGACTGAAGCTTCTTTTAAAATTATGATATCTGATTTATCTAAAGAACCTGGTAATTTAAAAATTCTATATAATTATGATATGTTTAACTTTACAGCATAGAATTCTGTTTCATCTTGATTTTTCTCTAAGAATAAATAAAATAGGAGCAAGCAAAGCTGCCATCCGCAGCATCAGCATCCCATATGGGCGCTGGTTCATGTCCCAGCTGTTCCACTTCCCATCCAACTCCCTGTTAGCAGCTTGGGAAAAGCAGCAAAAGATGGTCTGCATACTTAGGCCCCTGACCCGCATGTGGGAGACCTGGATGAAGCCCCTGGCTCCTGGCATTGGCCTGGCCTAGTGCTGGCTGGTTGTGACCATGTGGGGAGCGAACCAGCAGATGGAAGATTGATCTCTGCCTCTCTCCCTCCTTCTGTAACTCTGGCTTTCAAATAAATAAATCATTTTTAAAAGAATAAATAAAACAAATTATGAAGCATAGAAAAAAATTTTCCCAATAAGCCAAATTCACATAGATTTTTGTTTGGAGTCTTGGAGCAGATAATTTAATTTCAAAAATAACACATTGCTTGAGGTCTGTTAGAAATATTACACATGTCCCCAATTTCAAAATATGAATAAACACTCAAAAACAAGCATTTTGTTATGTATGTTTTAATTACTATTTCTAAAATCTGATAGTAGCTTTATTATCTTTGGAACACTTTTTCACCCAAGTGATTTTAATTAATCCACACATATAACACCTTCCATATGAGGAAAAAATAAATTTTATCTTTACATATATTTCTTTTTTTTTTTTACAGGCAGAGTGGACAGTGAGAGAGAGAGACAGAGAGAAAGGTCTTCCTTTGCCATTGGTTCACCCTCCAATGGCCACCGCGGCCAGCGCGCTGCAGCCGGCGCACCGCGCTGATCCGAAGGCAGGAGCCAGGTGCTTCTCCTGGTCTCCCATGGGGTGCAGGGCCCAAGGACTTGGGCCATCCTCCACTGTACTCCTGGGCCACAGCAGAGAGCTGGCCTGGAAGAGGGGCAACCGGGACAGAATCTGGCACCCCGACCAGGACTAGAACCCAGTGTGCCAGCGCCACTAGGCAGAGGATTAGCCTATTGAGCCACGGCACCGGCCCTGATCTTTACATATTTTTCAAAAGAAATCTCACTTTCTATGCCATCATACCCAAATACTTGACTCTTCTTTCTGTGAAAACAATGTCTCATCCAACATTTTACAAAGGGCAGTGGAGTGAAGCAGGCAGGCTCCACCACACCCTGCACACATCCCTCTTACATCATCGCCCTCTTCCACTCACAGGTGCCAAGGGAAGGCGATGTTGCCACCATTAACTTTGCCAGTCTCAACCTGTTTTGCTCAAGTCTATGCCAGTCTTTAAAATATCTACTAGGTACACACTATTTCTTTCTAGAGTATTGGGAATAACTCTTAAATTACATGGTGATGTTTAAACAGTGTATTCCAACATCCTATCCATCCAAATGCTCCATCTAAATTAAGCACTCAATATCAGAGATCTCAAAAAATAAACACCAGAAGATTCATATTTAATGATGCTTGGGGGCAGACAAGAAAGTAGCAAGTACTATTTACCTTTAATCCAATAGCTGTATAATTTCTTTCTTTCTTTCTTTCTTTCTTTCTTTCTTTCTTTCTTTCTTTCTTTCTTTCTTTCGACAGGCAGAGTGAGACAGTGAGAGAGAGAAAGACAGAGGGAAAGGTCTTCCTTCCATTGGCTCACTCCTCAAATGGCCGCTACGACCAGCGCACTGCACCAATCCAAAGCCAGGAGCCAGGGGCTTCCTTCTGGTCTCCCATGCGGGTGCAGAGCCCAAGCACTTGGGCCATCCTCCACTGCCTTGACAGGCCACAGCAGAGAACTGGACTGGAAGAGGAGCAACCGGGGCAGAATCCGGTGCCCCGACCGGGATTAGAACCGGGGTGCCAGCGTCGCAGGCAGAGGACTAACCAAGTGAGCCGCGGCGCTGGCCACGATAATTTCTTAATCTAGAAATCTTGAACTTCAGGATGCCTATGCACCACATAAACTGAGATTTGTCTGTGCACTCTACTCTCTCTCTCTCTTTCTCTCATACACACACACACACACACACAAATACATGCACACATCCCACTTCTGGCAAGATTCCTTAGGAAAGATGGAGAGAAGAGTTGAATCTCGGAACTTAACCCAATACACTAGTTATGACAGGTGCAAAGCCCTGTCTGACCACAGGGGCACAGCCCTTTTGTAGCGGCCCTTGTCTCTATGCTGCTATGTATCATAGAAGCGTTGTTTCCATGAGCTTATTAACTCAAAAGCAGGCCTACTATATGCCAATGATGAAGTAGAAGGGAAAGCTATTAATTAATTGTCACATTATGGCCAACAATTGAGGGGTCTCCAAAAATTCATAAAAATATGCATTTTGAAAAAACTATGAATATGTTTCAAAAATGTGCTGGCACAAAAATAAACTTCCATTTTCTACTAACTTCTTGAAGCACCCTCATTACAAACAAGGCTTTCATATCAGGAGAAGGCACGGCGGGGAAAATGGCAGACTAGAAAATGGAGAAGAGAAGCCTGGTGAAGGATAAAGTTCCAGTCGCAGCGCTGAGAAGTGATCCGCTAAAGAAGCAGCCACAGACCCTCCCCACCACACACACACACACATAACAAAACCTACAAAGGTCTCCAAGCTTGGATTTGCCACAGGTAGTTAGACATCAAAGCAAGCAGCAGCCAGATCCATCAAACTTGGAGCAAGTAAACCTGTTCCGACTCGTGCTCCAAAAACCCTTTCAGTAGCAGGGGCTTTAATGGAGATGACGATGGCGAACCAGAGGAAATGCCTCCAGAAGCAAAGACGAAGCTGAGGACTGGAAGGGATACACCAACACCAGCCCAACCAGATCCCTTCAGTGAAGGAAAGCATGGGATTTCTGACAACCAGAAGCTATGGAAGTGAAATAGTAAATCTCATCTTGGAAATTCCCATGACCAAGACAATTAAATAAAGTGTTTTGAAATTGGGGTGTGGGGTGGTGTGAAGTTAAAGGGAATAATTTCGGGCCAGCCACTGCCTGCAGTGCCAGCATCCCATATGGGCGCCAGTTGGAGTCCTGGCTGCTCCACTTCTGATCCAGCTCTTTGCTATGGCCTGGGAAAGCAGTGGAAGATGGCCCAAGTCCTTGGGACCCTGCACCTGCGTGGGAGACCCAGAAGAAGCTCCTGGCTCCTGGCTTCAGATTGGTGCAGCTCCAGCCATTGCGGCCAGCTGGGGAGTGAACCAGCGGATGGAAGACCTCTCTCTCTCTCCCTCTCTCTCTCTTTCTCTCTCTACGCCTCTCCTTCTCTCTCTGTGTAACTCTGACTTTCAAATAAATAAATAAATCTTTTTTTTTTTTTTAAAAAAAGGAACAGTTTCCTTTTTTAAAGAATGGTATAAGGCTATCTTTGGAGCCACTTTGTCCTTTTACTTTTTCTTTTTCTTTCTTTCTTTCTTTCTTTCTTTCTTTCTTTCTTTCTTTCTTTCTTTTCTTTTCTTTTCTTTTCTTTTCTTTTCTTTTTTTTTTTTTTTTTAAGATTGAGTACACACAAACTGGCCCTGTGGCGTCGTGGGCAAAGCTGGCACCTGCAAAGCCAGAATCCCATATGGGTGCCGGTTCCCATGCCCTCTGCTCTTCTTCCATTCAGGCTCCCTGTTAATGCTATTGGGAAAGCAGTAGACAATGGTCCAAGTACTTGGGGCTCTGCACCCACGTGGAAGACCCAGATGAAGTTCCTGGCTCCTGGTTGGCCCAGTGCTGGCCGTTTGCAGTCCTCTGAGGGATGAACCAGTAGATGGAAGATCAATCTCTCTCTCCCATCTCTTCCTCTCTCTGTAATTATTTCAAATAAATAAATTTCTAAAAAATAGATTGGTACACTAATAAAAGTTTGAAATTAGAGATAAATTATGTTTTATACACAGATTTCAGATATTTGGTCATTTTGTGATTCATGAGATGAGTTTCCAAAGGTTTCAGATAATAAAGAAATCAGAAACGGTACCTTTTAAGAATTATGTTTTTTTAGACACAACTATTAGCACATTAAGATGGAAGCAAAACTTTACTGTTTGTTTAAAACTGTGAGCAGTTGCTCTCTTAACTCTCTCATTACCTAAACTGTCAGGCTCCCAGAAACAGCCTTATAGAGAGAAGGGAGTATTGTATTGAGAAAAAAAAATGTTACTGAACTATTGACTGAAGGTAAATTTAGATAAAATTAGCAGCATTATTTTCTTTATGGGCATTTGTTTTGTTTTAAGTCATCATAAAACTAGGTATTGCATTGCTGTCAGTTAATACCAGAGCTTAGCTCTTTTTTTTTTTTTTTTAAGATTTGTTTAGTTGAAACTCAGAGTTACACAGAGAGAGGAGAGGCAGGGAGAAAGAGAGAGAGAGAGAGAGAGAGAGAGAGAGAGAGAGAGAGAGGTCTTCCATCCAATGGTTCACTCCCCAGTTAGCCACAGTGGCCAGAGCTGTGTCAATCCAAAGCCAGGAGTCAGGAGCTTCTTCCAGGTCTCCCACATGGGTGCAGGAGCCCAAGTTACTTGGGCCATCCTCTACTGCTTTCCCAGGCCATAGCAGAGAACTGGATTGGAAGAAAGAACAGCCAGGACTCAAACCGACACCCATATGCGATGCTGGCACTGCAAGCAGCAGTTTTACCAGCTACACCAAAGCGCTGGCCCCAGGGCTTAGCTCTTTTTTTTCTTTTTGATTTGTCAGGCAGAGTTAGACAGTGAGAGAGAGACAGAGAGACAGAGAGACAGAGAGAAAGGTCTTCCTTCCGTTGGTTCACCCCCAAAATGGCCGCTACAGCCGGAGCTACGCCGATCCGAAGCCAGGAGCCAGGTGCCTCCTCCTGGTCTCCCATGCGGGTGCAAGGGCCCAAACACCTGGGCCATCCTCCATTGCCTTCCCAGGCCACGGCAGAGAGCTGGACTGGAAGAGGAACAACCAGGACCAGAACCCAGCGCCCATATGGGATGCCGGCGCCACAGGTGGAGGATTAACCAAGTGAGCCCAGCGCTGGCCCTGGCCTTAGCTCTTAAAAAAAATTAACTGGGGGCTGACACTGTGGCTCAGTGGGTTAATGCCCTGGTCTGAAGCACCGGCATCCCATATGGGCGCTGGTTCTAGTCCTGGCTGCTCCTCTTCCAATCCAGCTCTGCTATGGCCTGGGATAACAGTAGAAGATAGCCCAAGTCTTTGGGCCCTGCACCCACATGGGAGACCTGGAAGAAGCTCCTGGCTCCTGGCTTGGGATCGGCGCAATTCCGGCCATTTGTGGCCAACTGGGGAGTGAACCATCGAATGGAAGACCTCTCTCTCTCTCTCTCTCTGCCTCTCCTCTCTCTGTGTAACTCTGACTTTCAAGTAAATAAATAAATATTTTTAAAAAATTAACTTTCTATGTAAACTATCAAATGTTTGAAACAACCTACTTCACCTTAATGGGTCTTGTTTACTTTATTAGTCTTCAAAGATCAACCATTTGCTACCAAACTAAATCAGTATTTTGAATGTGCTTCCCTTGGTTTTTGGTTATTAGCTGATTCCTGTATGCATTTCCACCAGAACTTGAGGCAAATCAGAAGAATGTTGTTTCTTTTAAAATGCATACCAGCACCAAAAATTTAAATGTATGCATTGCTTAAGTATTTTGCTGCTTTTTATTTTTAAAAGAAATAAACACCAAAAAAATTAATGTTGTGTATATGTAAAGATAGAAAATGAAAAAAAATGTGCTTTCTGTACCTTTGCTCATTTAAGTTACTGACTTGTAAAATCATATTTGAATTAAACTCACTACTGTATTTCTCATTAGTACAATTATATAATTTAGTTTAAGAATGTACATATTGGCCAGTGGCCTCTCCAAAGCACATTTTAGGAATTGAAATAGAGAGAAAATATATCTTCAAACATATTTGATGGAGTCTTTCACCACATATACTCTGTTAGATTTATGTGTTGTAGAGTGTTGTTTTGTATTTTTGTATTGTATATGACCTTTTTCTTAATTTGACATCTTTTAAAACATAGTCACAAATTAAAAAAAATAGCACAATGCCGGCGCCACGGCTCACTAGGCTAATCCTCCGCCTAGCGGCGCCGGCACACCGGGTTCTAGTCCCGGTCGGGGCGCCGGATTCTGTCCCGGTTGCCCCTCTTCCAGGCCAGCCCTCTGCTGTGGCCAGGGAGTGCAGTGGAGGATGGCCCAGGTCCTTGGGCCCTGCACCCCATGGGAGACCAGGAAAAGCACCTAGCTCCTGGCTCCTGCCATCGGATCAGCGCGGTGCGCCGGCCGCAGCGCGCCGGCCGCGGCAGCCATTGGAGGGTGAACCAACGGCAAAGGAAGACCTTTCTCTCTGTCTCTCTCTCTCACTGTCCACTCTGCCTGTCAAAAAAAAAATAAATAAATTAAAAAAAATAAAAAAATAAAAAAATAGCACAACGGTTTCCGTGAGAACTTCTCTGATGCAGACTTTTATTGATGGTCACCACTCCAAGAGCTCTTCTAAGCAGCCTGTGGATATTCCTAACACATAGTTTACTTACACTGAAATTTGGAATAAGCCCCAAGTAAGATGATGGAAATTTACATAGAACTACCAGTCCGTACATGATTTTAATATATCCAGATACATTAATTTCACTTACTCTGATGTAGGCCAAGCATTCGTTTTTGTCCACTTAACTGTTGCTCAAATAACATCCCTCTCCTAGACATTCATTTCTTGACTCAAATGAAAATACCTGACCTAAGGACAACATGAGAAAGAGATGGCTGAGATGAATGTCTTTAACACAACATCAATAAAATTTCTCAAAAACTCAAGCAAGTATATATCAGGAGATAAGAGAGCGTATTGTTCCACGCAAATCTCCACAAAGAGAGTTAGGGAGGAGCAAACTTGAATGTGGGAGAGCTGAGATTGTTTATACTCATTTCCAAGGAAACACAACAGAACTTTTGTCAATAAAATTTTAGGATAACAATATCATTCATTCAGTTTCTTATCTTTTCCTCAAGTAAAATTTCACTTGTTTAATACAATTCTCTCTCCATAATCAGAGTGCACTTCATGTCATTTTGTTTAACATTATTATGAAACGTGGGGTGGTGGATGGGGCCACCACCTGCCACATCAACATCCCATTTGGGCATCTGGTCAAGTCCCACTGCTCCACTTCCAATCCAGCTCCCTGCTAATATACCTGGGAAAGCAGTGGAAGATGGCCCAAATACTTGGGCCCCTGCACCCATATGGGAGATCTGGATTGAGTTCCAGACACCTAGCTTCAGCCTGGACATTTGGGGGTGAACCAGCAGATGGAAGATCTCTCTCTCTCTCTCTCTCTCTGTATGTGTCTCAATCTGTATCTCCCTATGTATAACTCTATCTTTCAAATAAATGAATAAATCTTTAAAATATTATTATTGTAACCAAGGCTCCTGTACAAAGCCATTATTTGTGAATAATTGACTGTGTCACTACTTACTCCCTTTTATAAGGCCCATCTGCTTTTTCTCTCTTAGTACTACCCCAGAAATTCTTAACATGTTAGTCCTTATCAACTAAGATGTTCCCAACCTACCTTGCTTTTCCTGCCTCAAGTTTAGCAGTAGGTTCCCTCCAAAGACAGCTGGCTAATTTTTGGAAAAGAGGGTACAATGTCCTGAAATTTAGATCTTTGTTTGCATTTTCTATCCTTGCACGCTAGCATTGCCAACAAACTGCCTGATGTTAGAAGCTATGCAGGTAATTTCAGAGACAGGAGTAGACTTTCAAAGTCGGTACTTCAGTGATGTCTATGAAGGAACTGGTATTCACTAGTATTTCTATAACAGGCACATGTGTTGATTTCTACAGCATTTTGTCATCACAGCTCTCCTGGGTGGTTAAAATTAAAAAAAAAAAAAAGGGCTGGTGTTGTGACACAGTGGGTTAAGCTGCTGCCTACAACTGCATCAAGACTCAACTGCTCCTCTTCCCATCCAGCTTCCTGCTACTGGCTTGGGAAAAGCAGTAGAAGATGGCCCAAATATGGCTCTTACACCCATGTGGGAGATCTGGAAGAGGCTCCTGGCTCCTGGCTTCAGCCTGGCTTCAGCCTGGCTCAGCCCTGGCTGCTCCAACCATTTGGGAAATGAACCAGTGGATGGAAAATCCCTCTTTCTCTCTCTCTCTCTCTCTGTCTTTTCCCTCTTTTGCTGTAACTCTGCCTTCCAAATAAATAAAGAAATAAATCTTTTTTAAAAACTCCAAAAAGTAAATTGTTCCCCCAAAATGACAAAATCCCATCACATGTCTAAATTGGTGAAAAGTCAAATTCATGTCCCCTTTTGTTTTTGTTTTTTTCTTCATTATCAAAAATAACATAGAAAACTTTGTTAATGCACTCTGGCAAAATATCTGTGATAAAAAACAACCCAGTGGGGCCAGCACAGTGGCCCAGCAGGTTAAAACCACAGCCTGCAGAGCCAGCATCCCATATAGGCCCAGGGTTAGAATCCAGGCTGCTCCACTTCCAATCCATCTCCCTGCTAATGCTCCTGGTAAAGCAGCAGAAGATGGCCCAAGTGTTTGGGTCCCCACATCCATGTGGGAGACCTGAAAGAAGCTGCCAGCTACTGGCTTCGGCCTAGCCCAGTCCGGGCTGTTGTTGCCATTTAGGAGTGAATAAGCAGATGGAAGATCTCTCTCTCTCTCTCTCTCTCTCTCTCTCTGTGTGTGTGTGTGTGTGTGTGTGTGTATGTGTGTGTGTGTCCTTCTTTCTATAACTCTGCCTTTCAAATAAATAAATCAATCTTGGAAAAATAAAAAGAAATGAAACCTTTAAAAAAGAAAAGTAAGGTGAAAGTGCATTAGTATCACTGTTCTTGCTAGCACTGGCCTTTGGGATATAATATGAATTCTGTACCAAGTGACCAGTGTATGGAGGGGTCCTGTTTTTCCTTCATTTTTTGTCTTTGCCCTAAATGCAAAAGTGGATGGCAGCTTTCTTATGCCTACCACCTGTATTCCATACTAGTTATGAATGTAGTATTGCCACATATTTCATCCATTAAGTTACAGACAAGCCCTTTTCCTTTTAAAAGAATACATTTTATTAAGATTTGTTTATTTTGTTCAAAAGGGAATTACAGTGAGAGGAGAGAGAGAGAGAGAGAGAGATCTTCCATCTGTTGATTCACTCCCCAAATGACCGCAGAAGCCACGGCTGGACCAAGCTGAAGCCAGGAGCCAGGAGCTTCCTCCAGGTCTCCCATGTGGGTGCATGGGCCCAGGGGCCCAAGCACTTGGGCCATCTCCTGCTGCTTTCCCAGCGGCATTAGCAGAAAGCTGGATCGGAAGTGGAGCACCTATCACCCATATGGGGTGCCGGCATCACAGGCGGCAGCTTCACCTATACCACAGTGCCGATCCCAAAGAATACCATTTTTTCTTAATTAAGATGTTTCAATTGGTTTCTGTTACTTCAGGATCTTCATGTTTAAAAGATGTCCTCAGTTATTAGCTGTTCTAAAGTAGAACATCTTCAGTGTTTTAATCAAGCAAGGTCATGCCCGGAAAAGCAGCTCCTTTTAACAAGAGCCTGCAGGAGTCAGAATTCATCGGCACATTTTCAGTGGAGTAAATTGAAACCTTTGATCAAAGACCATTCCCAAACAGTAGACAAGTCAAAGGCAAAAAGAGGTTTGCACCTGCTGTGCTCCTAACTGAAGTCCTAAAAAGCTTTCTTTATGGACTTTGCTTTGAATCATTTCCCTTTATTTATCTGGCTCTTCTGAGGGAATCCAGCACAGGCCCGACAGGAACATGAACCTGAGTGCTCATAAAACCTTCTGGATGCTTTGTCTTTCGGATTCAAAGCCCTGGCAACTCAACAGCACCACAACAGCTGTCAGCATAAACCAACTCACCTTGGGTTCGTGAAGTTGGTCGGTGCCCATGAGGTCTGTGCCCAGGACTCCCATCTGGAACAACCAGTGAGCAGTGAATCTCTTTCACTGACTGGTGAATGACAGTAGGGGAGATGAGCTGTGGGGCACTGCCTCCTTCTGATCCCACCATACCATGTCTGATGTCGAATCTTCCTACTTCTCTGGAAAAGCGAGGGTGTAACAGCTTATTCACAGTAAGAATGTCAGCTGAGCAGAGAACTGATCCTGCTATCAACTCCTGAAACATTGTCTTCAGTGGTTTCTTCTTTTATTTTGTTGACTTGTATCCCCTCCATCCTGTACAGCCCAGTGTCTGCCCCTCTCCACAGGCTACCAATCTGAACTCTTTAATATTAGCAACTTCAACTTGCCTCCAATACATATGTTTATGTCTATATGTGCATATATATTTAATTGACATTAATAGTGTTAGACTCGGCCGGCGCCGCGGCTCACTAAGCTAATCCTCCACCTAGCGGCGCTGGCACACCGGGTTCTAGTCCCAGTCGGGGCGCCGGATTCTAGTCCCAGTTGCCCCTCTTCCAGGCCAGCTCTCTGCTGTGGCCAGGGAGTGCAGTGGAGGATGGCCCAAGTGCTTGGGCCCTGCACCCCATGGGAGACCAGGATAAGTACCTGGCTTCTGCCATCGGCAGTGGCAGCATGGTGCGCCGGCTGCAGTGCGCCAACCGCGGCGGCCATTGGAGGGTGAACCAGCGGCAAAGGAAGACCTTTCTCTCTGTCTCTCTCTCTCACTGTCCACTCTGCCTGTCAAAAAATTTAAAAAAAAATAGTGTTAGACTCAAAAATCATGTTTCAGCAATCTAGCTGTGCAGCTGAATGTATACCTTGGCTGTCCTTCATAACTCTTGTACATAATCATTTGCTGGTTATCACAAATAACGTGATAAACATTCTCTTAAATCTCGCCTACTGCACTTGGTGTTTTTGCACAGCTCAGGTGGTAGTTTCACTAAATTCAGCTTTATAGCTTTACAAAGTGACTGTACTAGTCTGCATCCCCACCCGCAGTGCTTGAGAGTTACCTCCCCACAGTCTCACCCCCTCACCAGCACCTGATAGACCACTTTATTTTTTTGGGGTGGGGGGCGGTAAGGTGGGGGAGGTGAGGCAAGAGACATAGAAAAAGAGAGTCAGATACTGAGCTCTCATCTTCTACTGAATTACTCCCCAAATGCCCACAGCAGCTGGGTCACAGGCGGGAACCAGGAACTCACTCCAGGTCTGCCATACGGGTGGCAGTTCTGGGGGTCAGCACTGCCGCCTCCCAGGGTCTGTCTTAGTAGGAGGCTATGACCAGAAGCAGAGAGGGAAGTTAAACCTAGGCACTCTGATGTGGAATTCAGGGGTCTTAACTGTAGACCAGATACTCATCTCAAACCCTCTGATTCTTGCATTTCAGCCATAAGTAACTCAAAGTTTCATTTTGTATGTTGCTGATTGCTGTGAAATTAAGTATCTCATTTCTATATGTTTTTATAGTAATTATGCTATGCCTTAATCATAATCCTTCCCATTTTTGGTTGTGCTTATCTTGCTTATTTATAAAAATTTATTTTGTTATTTCAAATATTAATTTTTACTGGTACTAAGTATTTTCTAGAACTTCTTTTGAACTATCATTTGTGCCTAAGTTTCATCAATGTATCCTTCATTGTCCTTTTCTGAGCACTAACTGGAAAACTAAAATGCAGACCTGCTCGGATTCTATTGCAGTGGCCAGGTAACAACAGTCTGGATATAATCAAATGAATAATTTTTCCCTTTGTAATTTATGCTTGAAAGATTTATTTTAAATCTTTCTATATCACAAAGAATCTCCCTGTATTTTCTTTTATTCTTTTTAGTTTTACCTCTCATACTTAATTTTTTAATCTATTTATCTTAATTTTCCTGCCTAGTCTATGCTTATATTCATAAAATTTCTACCTATTTTGTACTTATTCCTATAGTTTATATCCTATCTTTGTCTTCCAATTCTACTTAAATAATTCACTTATTTTCCAAGGTCAAATACCAAGTTTATTAATATGTGTGTTTTAGTTTCTATTGCTTTGAGGAAGGTTTTGCGTTGGGTAAAATTTTTTCCCCTTACTACTACTCTTTTTCTAAATTAGTTTGCCTATTGTTTAAAAACTATATAAATTTGAGACTAAGAGAGATGCATATACAAAACAAATTCATTTTAATTTAATTATCCTTGAATATCTAAATGTTAATTTAATTACCTTTGAATATTTAAACTATTAAGTTATCCTATTGATGAACATAAGTTAACTCCAGTTTTTTTTTTTTTTGAAGTTTCTTTAATATACCTTACTCATAAGGGTATGATACCTTTAAGTTAATTAATAGATATGCTATAAGTTTTGTTATTGAGGACATTTGGATTAATATTCAAAAACATTTTAAACCACTTTTTCCCCTTGCCTTTGCCATAGACACATGGAAGCAAAAATGTTCAACTTCTGGACTCTACCACACTGTGGAGACCTACCCAGCTCTGGCCAAAGAGAGTCTCTAGGGAAGTGTTTGCTTCTCCCACCCACCTGCTCAAGGGCACAGCCTCTGCCTGTGCCCAGCATCCTGTATGGCATTGGTTCGTGTCCCGGATGCTCCTCTTCAATCCAGCTCTCCAGGTATGGGCTTTGAGCAGGGGAGTTGGGAGAAGAGGACAAGGAACCAAACCAAAATCCACCTGATGTGAAAGTCCTCTTTTAGTGACCTCGATAACTTTACTTAAGACACTGGTACCATAGCAATGCACTCAGCAAAACTCCAAAATGGATTTTTTTTTATCAACCCAGTTTCTTTATAAAAGAGTCTCAAAGGAAAGAAGAGAAACTTCGTAGATGTATCAGCCAATGGCAATATTCGAACCATATTTGGATTTCAATTTGAACATGCACACTGGAAAAACAATGTGTGAGGGGCCGGCTCTGTGGCGCAGCAGGTTAAAACCCTGGCCTGAAGTGCTGGCACCCATATGGGCGCCAGATCTAGTTCTGGCTGCTCCTCTTCCAATCCAATTCTCTTCTATGGCCTGAGAAAGCAGTAGAAGGTGGCCCAAGTCCTTGGGCCTCTGCACCCATGTGGGAGACCTGGAAGAAGCCCCTGGCTCCTGGCTCCTAGCTTTGGGTCGGCTCAGCTCCAGCCATTGTGGCCATCTGGGGAGTGAACCAGCGGATGGAAGACCTCTCTCTCTGTCTCTACCTCTCTCTGTAACTCTGTCTTTCAAATAGATAAAATAAATATTTTAAAAAAGAAAAACAATGTGTGAAACCATCAAGGAAATGTGAAAACTGGCTATTTAACATCACTAAGGAACTTTTCTTTTAGGTGAGATGGTGTTATAGTCATTCCTAAGGACTCTTCTCTGATTATTTTACATTGTTGATTTTTTTTAATTACTTCTGTCTATTCAAGGATCAGTTTTTTGTTTGGTAATCTTGAGTCTTCTTTTCCAAGATATTAACCTTTCTCAAAAATATCTGGTGACTTTTGGTTTTCTGTTCATCTTACAAAGAACTGAACAAACTGATAACTACAGGGCTATGATATGAATTTCCTCTGCTATTGGCACATTTGTTTATTCCATTGTTAGAAAGCAGAGCTAAAGGATCCATGTCAGGGCTGGGGGTGTGGCAGCAAGTTAAGCCACCCCACCAAGATTGGCATCCCACATGGGTGCGAGTTTGAGTCCTGGCTGTTCTGCTTCCAATCCAGCTCCCTGCTCATGCACCTGGGAAGGCAGGGAAGAGTGTCTAAATGCTGGGGCCCCTGACAACCACATGTGAGTCCCTGCAGGGGGCACTTCCCTTCCATCTGGGTGGTTCCCCACCCACCCACCCATTGCCTGGTGAGTACAGCTGACAAGGTGGAGACCTTCCCTGCCAACTGTGCTCTAACTGTGGTGGCTGTCCCCACTGGGTGGAACGTGTCCCCATTAATTGCTGGGTACACACACAAGAGCTGGAGTAGCTGCTGCCTGCCTCTGTCCAAAAATGGCACCAGAGCACTCACAGCTGGCCGCAGGTCACTGTTGGGAAAGAGGGAAGGGAGATGGGGAGAGAGAGATGCACTGCTTTTGCTTTTTTTTTTTTTTTTTTTTTTTTTTGCCCCTCTGGGCAAGCAGTCGCCCAGTTCTGGGCCATTCTCAAAGACGCTGTAGTCCACTAGGCTCTCGATCCAGCTGTATCAACAGAGGCACAAGCCAGTTCAGTCTGACCTCAAGCCATCTTAATTAGAGTTTTCATGCTTTCCGATTTGATTTTAAAAGCCCAGAATGTCTTTTTGTCTGCTCCCTGGGATGCCAAGAAAAACGATTGCAAATTGTATGAACTGATTTGCCCTCACTCAGGAAATTTCCCACGATTTTATCCTACAACCCCTACACTGATCAGCTCACGACTCTGGATGAACTAGGTAGCTGCATACTTGCGCATCTTTTTCTGATATTCATGAAACCTCCCGCTTACCAAAGGCACGTGACTCTCATTGACTGGTTCTGTGCTTGCCCACAAGGTGTGGGATGATGAACACGCAAATCAGGGGCGCCTGTCCCCGCAGATGCACGGTAGATGGCGCTGTGCCCCAGACTCCCAAGCCCCTCCACCTTGCAGGGGCAGCCGACCAAAAAGATTCCAGGGCAAGGATGCTGCTTTTCCCAGCCCATGTGAGGAACAGCTTGTCCTCCTAGGAAGCGATTTCCCTACGTAAAATTGGTTTTGCTGAATCAGTAAGCCGCAATAACTTGAATTTCTCTGATGCCAAAGAACGTTAAGCTTCTCTAATGTAAGACTGAAAAAAACAATCTGTGTTTTGTAACTCTTCTTCATGAATTAGCATAATCTTTCAGGTATATGGTGTGCTGCCTTCCCCATGCCCTGTATTTTAATGTTTAAAAACATGACGGGAAACCTCTGAATAAGCAGTCTGAACATTTGATAAGCAAATGCTGGATGTGTTGGGATTTTATATCAGGATTTTGTGGTGTGACAGTTTAGCATCATGGCTGAGCTGACTCGATGAACAGTGTGTATTCTCAGAGGTAACATTTAATTAGGTGACTGCGTCCTTTGGTTCTTTTAAAGCATTTTTGTATTTTAATAGTATTTCCTCAAAATTTCAGTAATAATTTCTCAATAGCATTAAAAGGTCCTTAATAGAGTGAATATTTGTTGTTACAGAGTAGACAGATATCAGGAGTATCTTTGCTGAAAAATTTAATACTGTGATTATTTCCTTACAAAGCACAGAATTTATTTCTAATGTGATGCTCATTATTAAACATGCAAAGAAGAGAGCTTACTCAGCAGCAGTAACACATGTTCTAAAGGGAGAACTTCCCTAGGATAAGTTAGAGAAAAGGCGAGAAGGGTGCAGGTAAGTAGCATAGGCCACGCCCACACTCACACTCTCCCAAGCCTTCCCTCCTCTCTGAATTTGGGTCCTTGGATGAGGGCATTGCTCTGACCTCTGTTTTGCGTCCCTCTGCCTTTCCCACCTGGACTAACATGCCGCGTCCTTGTTGCTTTTCCAGGCCTTCTTGTCCTTGTAGACTGTAGAGCTCTTCCAGTGCCACAATCTCCTGCAACGCCCAGGTTTGACTTCTGTTCTGGTTCACAGTGCTAATATCCAGGTTAACCACTTAGCTGAGACCACCGGGCAGTTTCTGTTGCTCTTGAGGTCTTGAGATTCCACAGGTGGGTGGCTGTTTGCAGGGGTCTCTCTTCAGAGTCTGATACACTGCCTTTTCGGGGTTTGCTCCTTCCGGTAAGTGCTGGTGTTTTGGGGGCGCTAACCTAAATCCTTCTTTCTCACTCTGTAGCATTCATAGTAATCTCAGCCATGTCCCTGGTTCCCGGTTGCTGTTTACTATTCTTCTAAGAAGAAGATTTATTTATTTGAAAGGCAGAAGGAGACAGAGAGGAGTGATAAAAAAAATTATCTTCATCTGCTTCTTCTCTTCCCAAATGCCCACAAGAGCTAGGGCTGGACCAGGCCCAAACCAGGAGTCCATGTGGCTGGCAGGGGCCCAAGCACTTGGGCCATGATGACAATGCTGCCTTCTCAGCCCATCCAGGGAGCTGGATCTGAAACGGAGCAGCGGGGCCTCAAACTGGCCCTCATATGGGATGCAGGCGTTGTAGGGGTGGCTTAACCCACTGCGCCACAACGCCAGCTGAGCCGTTTACTCTCATATGCTAACCATTTTGAGGTTCCACAGGATCCCTATCAGGAGGAAGTGGAGTTAGGAGCTGGAGACAGGTGCTGAACCCACACATTCTGATATGGGGATGTCCCAACCACCAGGCCAAGTGCCTTCCACTTAGTGAATATCTTAATTTTTTTTAATTAATTTTATCTATTAGATCAGCAGAGAGACAGACAGACAGGAAGAGTGACATCTCCAATCCACTTGTTCACTCTCTCAATGCCCACAGCTGCCAGCACTGGGTCAAACCCAAGCTAGTAGCTGGGAGCTCAGTCCAGGTCTCCCATGTGGCTGGCAGGAACTCTAAGACTTGAGCCATTAACTTCAGCTCCCCAAGGTGCCCATCAGCATAACGTCCAGGTCAGGAGCCCAGCTGGGACTCTGACGCAGGCACTGGGATGAGGAATGTAGGCAACAGAGGAGTTGCTCTATTCTGCCAGGCCAGAGGCCTCCCGCTTTTCACATATTTGATGCCATTCGCCTTCATTATACTGTAACGTAAAAGTCTTCAACTGTGTCACTCATACACTAACTGTTTTGTTTTGTTTTTGAAGGGCTTCCCTAGTATTTAACAGAGTACTTCAATGATAATCGCACTTTTTGGGCAAAACTTGGGGTATTGCTAGTTTTTCTGGCAACTTGTGGAGGGGAATGGGGATTGGATTGGGCTGTTTTGACTGGCCGCATGCCCATGGGCAGCAGGCTGCTAAGCTGCTCTGCTGTGTCTGGGTGATTGGTGATTGAAAGATTTAACTGCATAAGGCGTTCTCTGCTGCACTCACAGGACTGTGCTGCCTCTGCTGATCAGTCCTTGCTCTCCTTGTCTGCAACATCGCCATGCTAAGGAAGTCACTTATAGAATTTTTACAAAACCTGGGAGAGTGATGCCCAGGCAGGCAAGTACTGGCAAAGATGTTTAGAAGTCTAGCACGTCCAGTGCGCCAACTCCAGGTCTTCAGTGAGGACATGAAAAACAGAGAAGCAGATGAAGCGGCAACCTGCATTTCCAGGTTCCTGAACGAGGGGTGTAGAGAGAAGATGATCGCCAAAGCAGCATGGATCCATATTTCCAAGAAGCTGTGGGAATTAGATTGGCATGCATTTTAATGGGCTCTTCCTTGGCTTGAACACAAAAACCAGAACTATGGTAAAATGCACTTATTTGAGCAGGATGGATGTCTATTTCTGTGCCACGGGAAAGATGACCAAATGTAGGCAACAGAGAGGGCTTACTAAGCACACAGCTTGCGGTGGTGGGTGGGCTGGAATTCACGACTGGAGATGAAGATGGAAAAGGTGCTTCCTTCCCCTCAGCAAGTAAGTGCTCAGGAGGGTCTAGTTATTTACTTATTCAAGATTTTATTTATTTACTTGATGGGTACAGTTACAGATGAAAATACCTTCCATCTGCTGGTTCATTCCCCAGATAGCCATATCAGCCAGAACTGAGGCGATCCAAAGCCAGAAGCCAGGAGCTTCTTCTGGGTCTCTCATATAGGTCAGGGCCCAAGCACTTTGGCCGTCTTCTACTGTTTTTCCAGGCCATAGCAGGGAGCTGGACAGAAAAAACTCATCGTGGTGTCCATATGGGATGCTGGCACCATAGCACTGGCCTTGGTTTTATTTACTAACGTGAAGGAATTACCTACTGAATATGGGATCACATTAATAACTCTATAACTGCTATTGTAACTATCACAGAGGAATGAGACAGCTTCTGTGAGAAGATAGTGGGGGTTATGACATAGTTGGAGACCACTAAGTGCTCTGTCTTGAGAAGCAGGCGGCCCAGTTCTACCTGAAGGGTGGCCAGCGTCAGCCAAGGGCCTGAGACTGGCCAAAACCGGAGAGGACCAACCCACCCTGAATGGGGAGGGAGCATCGGAAAGAACTGTTAGGGACTTGAGTCTGGATTCCAGCGGATGCAGATAGAGAAGGCAGAGCTAGGATAACCCACTAAGGATTCTTGTCTTCACCTGGGGAGCGATGAGCAACCACCAATAGGAGTGAGTGGCTAAAAGGGGGAGTGACCGTGGCTGGATCCTGCTGCTCCCTGGTTCTAGTCTGGCACTTTCTAATCCCTGCACAGCTATTGAACCCACCTGGGACCGCCTGCAGGCTGCTTGCCTCTGGGCACTTGAGTTCTGGAGCAGCAGCAATGGTGTACCAGGTCATTTTGAGAGATTCATAGCGTGTATTTGATAATACAGTGAATGCCAGATAATTAGGTGAAAAAAGGAAATTCATTTTGACACAGCCTTCCCCACCAACACAAAATAGTTTGAAAACCCTAGACCATAGGAGAGAAGATAAGGATTATCTGAAAATACTCACCTTTAGCTCTTTTTTTTTTTAAGATTTTATTTATTTATTTGAGAGGTAGAGTTACAGACAGTGAGAGGGAAAGACAGAGAGAAAGGTCTTCCTTCCATTGGTTCACTCCCCAAATGGTTGCAATGGCTGGAGCAGCATCAATCCAAAGCCAAGAGCCAGGTGCCTCCTCCTGGTCTCCCATGCGGGTGCAGGGACCCAAGCACCTAGGCCATCTTCTACTGCTTTCCAAGGCCACAGCAGAGAGCTGGATTAGAGAGGAGCAGCCGGGACTGGAACCAGCACCCATATGGGATGCCAGCACCACAGGTAGTGGATTAACCTACTGCACCATGGCGCCGGCCCCTCACCTTTAGCTCTTAAACCACAGAGATTAAGAGCCCCAGGGGAAGGGGAGGCTATCAAGTGTGTCCTAGTTGCTGACAGACTCACCCGAGTGGATTTACACCGTGCCTTCGGGCCTCTGCCCAGGGTTGGAAAAGGATGAACCCCTTGAGGTGACTAAGGCTAGCTAATTACTTGATGGTGGCCCAAGGTCAAGGAAACTGACACAGGGACTCAGGCTAGAGCCTGTCATTTTTACATGTGGAAGACAAGGAAATGTGTTTGCAGATCCTACACACATTGGAGCACACCTTGTACATAAAGCACACAGACATAGTCAATATTTTTCCTTAACAGTTTTTAAAAAGTCTTATTTATTTGAAAGTCAGAGTGACTGGGAAGGAGAGACAGGGAAAGAGAGATTGTCCGTTCTCTGGTTCATTCCCCAAATGACCACAATGGATGGAGCAGGGCCTGGATGAAGCCAGGAGACTGGAGCTGCATCTGGGTCTCCCTCAGGGGAGGCAGGGGCCCAAGCACTGGTGTCAGCTTCCATTGCTTCCCAGGCGCATTCTCAGGGGGCTGGGTCAGAAGTGGAGCAGCTGGGACTCAAACCGGTGCTCAGAGCGGGATGCCTGTGGCTTCTTCACCCACTGCACCCTAACAGCAGCGCTTCCTAAGGACAGCGAGGGAGGGCATCAGCAGGCGTTTGGTGCTAGTAACTCAGAGGTGCCCTCTGTCTTCTGTCTTGGTTGTGTGATGGGCAGCAGAGGGGAGGTGAGGACTCAGCCTGGAGGCACAGGAAGTCGCGTGCCCTTGGCTGCCCCACATCGGGGATGGAAGCTGCTTGTGACAAGCCGCCCCCAACAGCGGCTGCCTTGTGTGAACTGGGTTTTGCAGGGATGTCATTCCTTTCAGGATCCCAGTCTCCTGCCCATGATGATTAGTCCTCGCCTCACGGCCATCGACCCCAGCCGCACCTTGCCTAACTGATATACGTGCAAGCTGCTTTCTAGTTTAATGAAGAATCTCTGGAGACAAATTTCATTTGATTTTTAACCTTATCTCATGTAACCACTAATGATAATTAAAAATTATTCTAATTTTTAAAAATCATGCTTTTTTAATATGTTGTTATGAGGATATCAGTGTATCACAGATAAGTGGCTCCAAGTATTTCCAAAACATGAACATAATAAAATGATTTTCTCCCTAAATTCAGTGTTACTGAATATTAAATAATATAATTAAAATTAATTAAATTAATTAATTAAAAATTATTCTAAAGTTTAAAAAAGATAATGCATTTTTGATATGCTATTCTAAGGCTATAAAGTTATCAAAGATAAGTGTCTCCATATATTTCCAAAATGTGAACATAATAATGAGATTTCTCCCTAAATTCAGTGTTACTGCAGTAATGAGGAATTTGGAAATTAATGTGAATATTTCTGGAAAGATAATTCTCCTGGCAAACATAGGCTCCACAACAGCATGTGAAGGTACACACAGGCCACACCAAGAGCGGGCTGAAAATGTAAAACTCAAGGAGAACCATGGTTTTGCCATTGTTGACACTTTGAGGGCCTATTGTTATGCAATGGTTGAACACAATCTGATCTGAAATAATCTTGAAAACAAAATAAATGGAAACAGTGAAGATAATCTCATCTTATTTGAAAAAGGAAAAAAATAGTTTCCTATTAAGCCACACCATGTGCATTAGTTTTGAGATGGCAGAAGCCATACAAATGATGGCTGGCTTCATCCTTAGAGTCTCTGGTTGCCCAGAAA
This sequence comes from Oryctolagus cuniculus, assembly GCF_964237555.1. Lineage (NCBI taxonomy): Eukaryota > Metazoa > Chordata > Mammalia > Lagomorpha > Leporidae > Oryctolagus > Oryctolagus cuniculus. The sequence goes on from NC_091436.1 coordinate 59,131,990, forward strand.
CCAATACTTGCTGCTGCTTGGAGGAATTATGGAGCTTGGGACCCTCTGAGAGAAGATCTGCAAGGTCCTCCCTTTCCCCCCAAATGCAGGTGGCCAGTAAGCTTCTCTTCACTAAAGCCAATCCAAACACCATCTCAACAGATCCAGCCACAGAAAATGTAGGATTTCAGCCACCTTCTCGTATGTAGAAATCACAGGGTTTTTCAAAACAAAAATTATAAAAGATTGTGATGTTAGAGTCTGAAAAAGCCCACCACCTGAGGAATGACTCCAAGAGACTTTTCTCTCATGCAACCAGCAAAGAGTTAAAGATTTATTGATTATCCAGCATGCTGGGGCTGTCTGATCATACATGAGCAGAGCAGCCCTGAATAACCAAAGGTTAGGGTTTATAAAGGCAAAAACCGCAAAACCGGGAAGGGGGGAATACATGGTTGCTATGCACGGTTGCTATACACAGTTGCTAAAATCAAAAGAGAGTACATAAAATCAAAAGAGAGTATATGGTTACTGGGGTCAACATAACCTAAAACCTAAGTGAAATTAATACTTATCATAATCTTGACAATACCAGTTACAATCTTACAATTAGAATTAGGACTTGACATTAATGTAAGACACAGACAAATCACATCTTTATTATTAACCCATGTAACCCAGGTGCAACCTTTTTACTTTTAAGCTTGAGCAATCATGCTAGGGGTTCTTTGTGCTCTGCCAAGGGTGATGTAGTGCACTGCTATTGTCCAACTATTTGAGATCATAGTTTCAGACCAGAGTCTCATGGTGGGGGGGGGGGGCTTTCTCAGAATGGAGTCTCAAGTGCTCCAAAATGGAGTCCCTACTGTCAAGGTGCTACTTCACTCTGTCTTATTTTTACAGCTGTACCAGGAAGGTTTAAACCTGTAAGCTTAAGCTTAACTTTTTACACCCTCACATATACAATTTTAACTCTTAGGTGAGGAAAAAATAAAAACAATAATTTGAGACCTTCTGTAGATATTATTGTATGGAAATTCACCAGGTGGGAAAAATAAAAAAACAACGTTATTATGGAACCATCACAGTGGTTTAGCAGGATAAACTGCCGCCTGAGGCAAGGGCATTCCACACGGACACTGGTTCCTAATCCGACTGCCTCCCCTTCTGCTCTAGATCCCATCTAAGGCAACTGGGAAAGCAGCAGAAGATGGCCCAAGTCCTTGGGCCCCTTCTCCCAAGTAGGAGACCTGAAGAAGCTGCTGGCTCCTGGCTTCGTTCAGCCCTGCTCTAGCCATTGTGGCCATTTAAAGGATGAATTCATCTGGGGGGTGATTTTAGGCGTTTTCTAGTACATAGGAACCACAGAGTTTGCAAAAAACAATTACAAGTTTCTAAGGTTAAAATTTAAAAAAGAATAATTTGGGACCTTCTGTTCAAGGTATATAATGTAAGGAAATTCACCAGGCTAAAAAAACTTACTGTGGAACTGGTGATGTGTCATACCAGGATGAGCCACTGCCTTTGGTAATGGCTTCCAACATAGATGCTAGTTCAAGTCCTAGCTGCTCCACATATGACCCAGCTCCCTGCTAAATTCACCTGGGACAGCAGTGGAAAATGGCCCAAGTGCTTGGGTTTTTGCACCCAAGCGGCAGATGTGGAAGAAGCGCCTGGCTCCTGACCTCAATCTTGCCCAGCTCCAGCCTTTTCAGCCATTTCGTGAGTCAACCAGTGGATAGAAGATCTCTCTCTCTCTCTCTCTCTCTCTCTCTCTCCCCTTCTTTCTCTCCATCCCTCCCTCTGTAACTCCTAGTTCATAGAAAATAAATACATCTTTTAAAAGCATTGCTGTGTGTTTGGTGTCATAGAAAAAACAGGAACCCTAAGTCATTCAGGTTATTGGGACTGGTGCTGTGATATAGCAGGTAAAGCCTCTCCCTGAGGTGCAGGCATCCTATAGGGCACTGGCTCGAGTTAGGCTCACCCACTTCCATCCAGCTCCCTCCTGCTGGCCTGGAAAAACTGAAGAAGACCAAGTGGTTGGGCCCCTCACCCGAGTGCTGTCCTCAGAGAAGCTCCTGACTTGTGGCATGGGACCAGTGCACCTCCAGCCACTGTGGCCATTTGGGGAGTCAAGCAGCAGACGGAAGACCCCTCTCTCAGTCTCTCGCTCTCTCAGTAACTCTGACTCAAATATATAAATAAATACATCATTTAAAGAAAGAAATGAGGTTTTTGTGTGTATCGCTCAGAGCAGACGACATGTGATTTATTTGTTTCAACGAGCACCCTTTTCAGAGCACACACATGATGTGGCTGATGATTACAGCAGCACCGCAGCCTCACACGGATGCATCTTCCCTATCCAGCCCAGTAGCTTCCCCTGAGAGTGGACTTGCAGAATCCAAGAACAACTTGGTAAATCCTGTTTACTCAGGAATGCATCAGAGATGTTAATGCCTGTGATGACCTTGGCCAGGATCTGATTAGGATTAGGCACTGTTTTTTTTCTGTTTTTACTCTCCAATACATTTTGTTTTTAAGGTTGAGCTGAGAAACTGAGTGTCTAGTTTAAATGGCAGTAGGTTTGCTACTTCGAGTTACACAACTTTGAATTGTGTACTCAGAAATGTTAAGGGTGCTTAATGACAGAACATGAAAATAGGGATGATGAAGGTTCTGCTTGATTGGCTTAGGTGTAGGCAGCACATGCCTTAGGGTGGGGCCCTGTGGGTGGAGCCTGTGTCCTGAGCACTATAAAAGGCCAGAGACTCAGAGCTCCAAGTCCCTTCAGGGAGGAGCCCAGAGCAGGAGAGGTGAGGGATCTGGCAGGGGCCTCTCAGACCTCCAAGCAAGTCTCCAGCTCAAGGTGAGTTGTCTGTCTTCCGGGCCAGATCCACAGCCCATTTCTCTTTGGCGACCACTTGTTTTCCCAACTCTCTTGCCTTTGGATGTTAGGAAGGGAAGAGCCAGTCTGTCCTAGTTCACAGAGCTCTGCTCAGACAGGCAGTGTGGACAGTGAGAGAGAGACAGAGAGAAAGGTATTCCTTTTCTGTTGGTTCATCCCCCAAATGAAGCTAGGACCGGCTTGCTTCTGTTGCCACACCGAGCTGATCTGAAGGCTGGAGCCAGGTGCTTCTCCTGGTCTCCCATGCAGATGCAGGGCCCAAGCACTTGGGCCATCCTCCATTGCCTTCCCAGGCCACAGCAGAGATTGGACTGGGAGAGGAGCAACCAGGACAGAATCCGGTGCCCCAACCGGGACTAGAACCCAGGATGACCGCCCTGCAGGCAGAGGATTAGCCAAGTGAGCCATGGCGCCAGCCAACACTTTATTTTTTAAGTTTTAGTTATTTATTTGAGGGGTGGAGTTACAGACAGCGAGAGGGAGAGACAGCGAGACAGGTCTTCCTTCTGCTGGTTCACTCCCCAGTGGACGCAATGGCCGGAGCTATGGGGATCCAAAGCCAGGATCCAGGTGCTTCTTCCTGGTCTTCTGTGCGGGTATGGGGCCCAGGAACTTGGGCCATCTTCCACTGCATTCCCAGGCCCCAGCAGAGAGCTGAATTGGAAGAGGAGCATCCTGGACTAGAACCAGAGCCCATATAGGATGCAGGCAAGCAGGCAGAGGGTTAAGTTATTGACACATGATGCTGGCCCCATTCAGGTCACTTTTCATGTGGAAATGCATTTTTATTCAAGAGGAGGGGAGGATGAGGATAAGTGTGTGAAGCTTAAGTATGTGTGCAGCATGAATCCCATCTTCCTTTTCTAGCATCACTCATAAAAATTGTCCAGGTTTTCACTTAAAACCTAAAGTAAAGGCACGTACTATTTTTACTAACTTCATGATACCTAACTAAAACATTTTTCTGATGGATAATCAGATTCTGATCATAATACCATAAAACAACTGGCTATGCATGGTCAGGTTTCAACTCAGCTTTTTTGAATGTGTCCCATGATGAGTTAGGCAAGCTCTTTCAGACTGTGAAAATATACCATGATAAATTTGCCTTAAAAAGAAGGATGCAGTTGTGTGTGTCTGTGGGATTTTTGTTGTTGTTGCTGCTGTTGATTAAAATTATTTGCATTATTATAAAATTTAAAAACATTTCAAAGGTGTTTAAAACAGTGATTATGCACACTCTAGGATAGTGTGGCATTTTCAACACATTTGAAAGGAAAGAGTTATTTTTTTAAAGTTAGAGAAACCGTGAGGGATAGAGAGAGAAAGAGATCTCCCCTCAATGGGTTCAGTTCCCCCGATGACCTCAGCCCCTGGGCTTAGGCCAGGCTGAAGCCACGACCCAGGAACTCCATGCAGGTCTACCACCGGGGTGGCAGGAACCCAGGTATTTGAGCCATCTTCTGCTGCTTTCCTAGGCTCATTAGCAGGGAGCTGGATCAGAAGTGGAGCAGATAAGCCTCCAACGGCTGCTCCAATTAGGATGCCAATGACATGCAGGCCCCTTGCATCAGGTTTATACACAGTGTGCTGCTCAGGGGACAGTGCTGTGACATACTGGGGAACACTGCCGCCTGCAGTGCCAGCATCACATATGGGTGCCAGTTTGAGTCCCAGCCGCTCTTGTTCTAATCCAGCTCTCTGCTGTGGCCCAGGAAAGCAAATTCTTGGGACCCTGTACCATGGGGGAGACCCAAAAGAAGCTCCAGGTTCCTTTCTTTGGATTGGCCCAGCTCCAGTGGTTGTGGCTTTTGGGGAGTGAAACAATAGACTGAAGACCTTTCTTTCACTCTCTGTAGATAAATAAATATTTATTTGTATTGATCGATTCTTGATATTTAATGTTTCCCTTTCTTTGTCTTTACTTGGAATAAGATAATGCTATATAAGGAAGCTTACATGTTTTGTAACTTCCAATTCTCTATGTTCCCTGTCTGCATTTGCAGAGTTTAGTGGAATCAATGAGCATGGGAACCTCTGAAATGTGTCATTGGCTGGAGCTGAGAGAAGATGCTGAAGGCTCCCTGGTGGTTCTTGTCCTCCTTTTCAACAGTGTGGCCTTGGTTGCATCCATGGCTTAATCCTTGGACTGTGATAGTGACTGCTCTTTCTTGTGTGATTCGATTATCCAACCACAACAGAATGTGGGATTTGTGAAGTCTTGGTGGGAGCTCTGCCAGTTATTCATGCAGGTCCTTTTGCAGGGAGATCTTCAGGATTTGACGCTCACAGGGGCTGGGCAGACTTCAGTGCTGGTTCTGATCATGGGGCTTTCCCTCCTCCAGTCAGCCATGCCCAGCTGTCAGAGTTAATCCATCCAGAGAATGCTAACCATGGACAGAAGGCCAGGGAGGAGGCTCTAGGTGAACTGGAGGTTCTGAAACTGTGGGAGCAGCTGGAGGGACTGGGGGGCATCTTCTTGGTCAGGAGCATCTTCTTGGCTGGTGCTCAGCTTCTTCTTATAGAGGAGTTGATGACAATGATGATATTTTTATTCAAATTCACTCAAGGATTAGATTTTTTAGAATTTTTCAGCATTTCTTCTGATGCTGCTTTGTCAGTAGAATTAATTCAACCACGACATTCATCTTGCAGTGGATTTTGCTGTGAAGACGTTACATGATTTTCTGTACATTCTGGTTGCATTTCGATGAGGAAATTCTTTCTTCTGGACTGCAGGTGACCAGCGCCATACTGACTGGGGTGGAGACTGCATCCTATCAAGGTCTCATGGAACACCCACCTGGGCTCAGTTCCCACAGAGAGAAGCTCTAGTCAGAGCAGACAGCTCCTTCTGGGAGAGACCCCAAACAAGACCCCACACAAGGTAAGCTGCCTTGTGGCAATGACAATCTCTTCTGTCCTCTTTCTCTTGTCATCACTTGGACTTTGGGGCGTTTTTGAGTGTTTCCATTACAAGTGATTCCATTACTAGGACTCTCTGGACTGGATGTCACCTCCATATTTCTGCATCCATTTATGTTCTTTAATTTGCATTGATTTAGATACGTCCTGATCACTGCAGAGCAGACGGTGCACTGAGGGCTCCTGACCAACTCCAGAAGCTGCTAAAGGGAACTGCCACCAGGTCACTGCCAAGGCCTGCTCCCCCGCTCCCCTGGGACTATGGCTAAGAACCTGCTAACAGCGACCACCTGTCCAATTTGCCTGGGATATTTCTCATGTCCTGTCTCTCTCTCCTGTGGACATGTCTTCTGCTTAGATTGCCTTCACGTCTGGGGGTTAGGAAGAGAGGATTTCGTGCTGGTTTGCCCCACATGTCGCTCAGTCAGCGAGAGGGCACCTGTGGAAGAGTGGCACATCGGAAAGCTGACCAATCTAACCAGGCATCACGGTGGTCTCCTGGAGCAGAGTCTGCTCCTTACTGAGGAGGTTCTGAGGTTCCAGGAGGACGAGGTCCTGGACACCGCTACTGCCCTCTCCCTCGTTGAACTCTCCAGCAATCAGAGGAGTGTTGAATGTGGGAAGACCTGCCACAACCCGCTGGAAGACCCAATTAGGCTCAGTTCCCTGGTCTGTGTCCTGGGAAACACCTGCTTCTCCTGGGGCCGCCATTACTGGGAGGTTGAAGTAGGAGAAGCCAAAGAGTGGTCCCTGGGTGTCTGGCAAGAGTCAGACAACACAAAGAGAAATGGTGATTTAACCTCCGACCAAGGTTTCTGGATCATCTGCGTAGAGGCAGGACTCATTCACCCCAGCACCAACATAGAAGTAATGGTTCCTGCAAGCCCTAGTCTTCACCGCGTAGGAGTTTTTCTGGATGTGGATTTGGGAGAGATCAAGTTTTTTGATGTTGGAAATAAAGCTCTCATCTACATGCACAGGTTCCTCTCCATCGTGGAGCCTTTTCGTCCATTCTACTGTTTTGTACATTTTTGAATGTGCCACTGGTGCCCCACGGAGGATCTGCCTAGAACGTTCAGCCCATCTGCAAGATCTCAACTGAGAAAGACCTTTGGCCCTTGGTCAGGATGGCCAGGAAGACACAATGTTAGCAAATACTGTCAACATTTGGTAGACAGTTTATAAATTGTAGATTCTTGTGGAGCAATAATTGTATAGCATTTTTGAACTAGTCAGTAGATTTGCAACTAAATGACCTCTGTATTTTGAGTAGGTTTCCTCACTAACTAAGGAAATATTTGGGGACACTAGGCACTGAGACCTCTGTTTGCTCACCTCTGAATGGGAATGAAGATCTCTAAGAGCCAAAACGTTTTGACGATTGAGAGACAACACCATACGCTTTTTTCATAGTCGATAGAAACAAAGAATATTAGTTTTAAGTCAATTGTACATTTTATGGGTAGAAATGTTTTTTCATGAATGTATTCTCTTTTCTACATAATTCCCAATAATAATAGTTCTCAGGAGATAAAGTATGAAGCTTCCCATTTGTATATTCTCAAAACACAGCTGCACAGGAATTCCTGAAAGATGAAAACTGTTCTAAGTTATATTGCTGCTGCCTCATGCTTATTCTCCTGGAATTGCCCTGGGCCCCCTTCAAGGAGTAACTTAGTGTGTGGTTGTCAAAAGGGCACTGAAGGGGCCGGCTCTGAGGCACAGCATAGAAAGCCTCCGCCTGTAGTGCAGACATCCCATATGGGCACCAGTTCAAGTCCGGCTGCCAGGCCTTGGAAAGCAGAAGATGGCCCAATTCCTTGAGCCCCTTCACCCACGTGGGAAACCCGGAAGAAGCTCTTGGCTCATGGCTTCCGATCGGCTCAGTTCTGGCTTTAGCGTCCAATTGGGGAGAAAATCAGCGGATGGAAGACCTCCCTCTGCCTCTCTCATTCTCAGTCTCTCTGCCTCTCCTTCTCTCCCTGTGTAACCCTGAATTTCAAATAAATAAATAAATCTTTAAAAAATAAATGGCACTGTCATGTGACAGGTAATGTGGTGGCCGTGTGCTCATCAGAATGTCAAGGTGGGGAAATGGCAGAGCATTCTGGGCCTTCTGCCATTGTTGCACAGGGAGAAATGGGTGCTCTGACCTTGGATTCCTGAACCCCTGCCCATGGGTGTGCTTTCACCTGCAGAAATGCCTGCCCCCTCTGAGATCAAAGCGCATCTCCCAGCCAGTTCCAGCCTCAGGACACTGCTGCTCATGCTCCACTGTAAGAATTCTTGTCACTCATGTTAACTCTTTTGTTGTTGTTGTTGTTGACAGGCAGAGTTAGAGAGAGAGAGCGAATGTCAGAGAGAAAGGTCTTCCTTCCATTGGTTCACCCACCAGATTGCCGCTACAGCTCACATGCTGGGCCAATCCGAAGCCAAGAGCCAAGTGCTTCCTCCTGGCCTCCCATGTGGGTGCAGGGCCCATCCTCCATTGCCCTCGGGACCACAGCAGAGAGCTGGACTGGAAGAGGACAGAATCCAGTGCCCCGACCTGAACTAAACCCAGTTGTCCGCAGCACAGGTACAGGATTATCCTAGTGAGCCAAGGCGCCGGCCCTCGTGTTAACTCTTTAACATCTATACATCAAAAATGCTTTTTGAGGTTGCTTTTGCACTTATGGTTTACTACTATCATTTATAGAATTGAAGATTTTTGTTTGCAATAAAACATATAAAACGCCGGCTGTAGCGGCCATTTGGGGAGTGAACCATCAAATGGAAGATCTCCCTCTCTGTCTCTACCTCTCTCTGTAACTTGCTTTTCTAATAAATAAAATATATCTTTTAAAAGTTTTAAAAATTGGATATATGAGCATTAAAAATAAATCTTAAAAACAGTCTTATTTGAAAATCTCATGGTCTGCAGTCAACCTGTGTTTACTTTCAATCCAGCTCTCTGCTGTGCCCTGGGCAAGCACAGAAATGGCCCAAGTCCTTGGTCCCCTGCACTATGTGAGAGATACCGAAGAAGCTCCTGCCCCTGGCTTCAAATCAGCACAGCTCTGGCCGTTTTGGACAATTGGGGAGTGAACTCATGTGAACTCTTTGACATCTATACTCCAAAAATGGTTTTGGAGGTTGCTTTTGCACTTGTGATTTTATTTTCATTTGTACAATTGATGTTTTTGTTTGCAATAAAACATAGAAAACACCTGGTATTTTTATTGGTTATTCTATTTCATGTCCTTCAGCACCCAGTTTAAAGTTGTGGCCCCTGGTACCCTACATCACCTGCATTTCTAGCCTTAGACCCACGAAGCTCCCTATTGATCTGTCCAAGTCTTTTGTCCTGTGTTTTTCTGAATGATTCAACAACGTTTCAGTTGATAACTGCCCAAACTGGGCAGGTTTGCCGGCATGTTCTAGAATCTTTCATTGACTTCCTTCCCAAAGAGACTTAGAATTGCAGCTCAAGTAATTACATTCCTACCTGAAAAGAGATGCAGCCTTTGATCCTGACCCAGGGGAAAAACCAGTTGATGGGAGATTCTATTGCTCTCTCTCCAAATAAATTCACAAAGAATTTGTTAAAAGTAGAAAAAAGGGGCTGGTGCCATGGCTCACTTGGTTAATCCCCCGCCTGTTGTGCTGGCATCCCATATGGCCATCGGGTTCTAGTCCCGGCTGCTCCTCGTCCAGTCCAGCTCTCTGCTGTGGCCCAGGAGGGCAGTGGAGGAAGGCCCAAACTGCTTGCGCCCCTGCACCTGCATGTGAGTACAGGAGGAAGCACCTGGCACCTGGGAGTGAACCAATGGAAGGAACACCTTTCTCTGTCTCACTCTCTCACTGTCTAACTCTATCAGTCATAAAAAAAAAAAAAAAAAGTAAAATCAACCAGGGCTCTCCTCACCTGCAGCCCCTCTATTCTCTCCCTATACTCTGCCCCTATACTATGCTAAAATCTTGTGAAAAAGAAAAATCTTAGACTAATAAATTCAGCTTTCACTTTTACAATCACAAACAAGACAGAACGAAACAGAACCAAACAAAATGATTCTTGAATCTGGATGTCTACAGAGTGAAGCAACTTCACAAAACTTCCACCAAAACGTGTTCCGGCGGCACTTACAGGAAACTCACAGGTGGGTTAAAGACAGCATCGCTGCTAACAGCTTAACTGGCTAACTGGGTCCAAGCCTCCTGCAGTTAACGAAGGCGCAGCCACTGCAGCTCAGCTCCCCATGGGCTTGCAGTGTCTGAGTCCACATCAATGGCCTCCTGCCAATTTCCTCTCACGCCTGCCCGGGCCGGGAGTCCTCCGCACTGACTAGGGGGCCCATGTTCAGAGGCACTGATGGTCTCCACACTTCAGTTTGAGCCTCGGTCTAGCAGCAGGTTCTGCACATTCTGAGCAGCAGGGCAGTGTCCGGCCTCCTGGCTCAGCTCTGGCACAGCACTCCCTCAGAGGGCTTCTGTATCTTGATGAGTTTCCTCAGTCCCCAGGGAGTCTGCTCTGGGCTCCTGGTCAGTCTGCTCCTCTGCGGGCCTGTTGTCTCTCAGCGTGGGGAGATCATCAGGCTTGCTCCCACAAGGAGAGGAACCATCCTTTTCAGAAGGGGCTGCATTGTAGAGAACACAGACGTGTAGTAACTTTCCAAACCAATAGCAAAGTGAAAATGAATACATACTCCTTTGGAGAGCTGCTTAGTGTCAAAGGGGAAGTGAGCCCTTGGAAAACTCAGAATATTTGTTGCCCAGAGCATCCTGTGTATGGCCTTGCTGCCAAAGCTGACCAGAAATTAGAATGGGAGTTTTGTAATATCACGTTAGAAAAATCATTTGATTTCTCTGCTTGGGTGAAGAATCGTGCTTATTTGCTATGATTTCCCGATATTTGTTTTATGTATGCGGCGACTGCAAACACTGGGCAGAAATTGTATTTAAAAGATAAATTTATTTTGGTGAAGAAAAGTTGAAATCCATACATATGTGAGTTCTTAAAAACTCATGGAAAATAAATATGAAAAATCTGTGTTTGGATTCCAGTTTTTTGCATCAAAATAAGCACCTTTAAATAATATTTTCCATGACCTTTTGAAGTACCCTCATATAATGTGATATTACACTAATTGTAATTAATATGTACATTTTAAGGTGATGTCCCAAACAAAATTTTTTATCATTTTTTCTATGGAAAAAGTTTCTCATTAACACAAATTGTACTTTGATAAATATTTAGGATGGTTTCTGTAGTGTATACATAGTTTGAGTTGTTATGCCTTATTTAAGATTTATTCATATTGAAAGCCACAGTTACAGAGAGAGGGTGAGAGGAGAGGTACAGAAGGAGAGAGAGAGAAAGAAGCTTCTAACTTCTGGTTTTCACCCCAGATGGCCACAACCACCACTGGTTGGCCAGGGCAACTCCAAAAGCTTCATCCTGGCCTCTCACCTGGGTGGCAGGGTCCCAAACACTTGGGCCATTTTCTGCTGCTTTCTCAGGCTCATTAGCTGCAGCTGAATGGGAAGTGGAGCAGCTGGGACAGGATCCGGTGCCTATATGAGATGCCACCATCATAGGTGATAGCTCCAATACCTCACATTTTTATTTTATTTCTTTAATTTCTTCCTCCAAACAGCTTTAGTGGAGATACATAAATGGTAGTTGTATAGCTTCCCCATTTCGGATTTTATGTTTTGTTTATATAAAGGGAACACAATTCATAGGCTGTTTTAAGAGCATAACACCATTCCTCCCTCCTACCTTTCTTTTCTTTTCATTTTTCCAATGACATGCTTTCAATTTGTTTTATAATGACAAGCTTAACCATCACTTACATTTTTAAATGAGACAATACATGCACAGGATACATACTGAAGTTTTTCACTTGGGGCCCGCACTGTGGCACAGTGCATAAAGCCACCGCCTGTGTGCCAACATTCCATATAGGCACCGGTTCCAGTCCCGACTGCTCCACTTCCAATCGAGCTCCCTGCTACCGCCTGAATGCAGGAGAAGATGGCACAAATACTTGGGCCCTTGCACCGGTGTGAGAGACCCAGAAGAAGCTCCTGGTTCCTGGCTTCAGATTGGCACAGCTCTGCCTCTTGCTCCAATTGCGGAGTGAGCCAGCAGATGGAAGACCTCTCTACCTAATATCATATAAATATATAATATAAAATACATAATATAAATGAATATTACCAAGCGAAAAAAGCAAGGTAGAAAGCAATACCTGAACTAAATTAACATTTAGGTAACATACATACATAATCACATAGAACACCTCTCCATGAATCCCAAGCAATTGGTACCAGAACGAGGTGAATGCAGACAAGTCGCAGCTTCTTTTCCTTTCTTTACTTTTCTTCTCTTTTCTTTTCTTTTTTAAAGATGTATTTATTTACTTGAAAGTCAGAGTTTCACAGAAAGCGAAGCAGAGGCAGAGGGAGAGAGAGACACAGAGAGGTCTTCCATTCATTGGTTCACTACCAAATTGTCAAGAAGGGCTGGAGCTGTCCCGATTTGAAGCCCAGATCCAGGAGCTTCTTCCAGATCTCCCAAGTAGTGCAGGGGCCCAAGGACTTGGGCTATTTCTGTGCTTTCTCGGGCCTCAGCAGGGAGCTGGATGGGAATGGGAGCAGCCGGGACTGGAACCTGCACCCATATGGGATGCCGGCACTGCAGGCATTAACCTACTGCACCATGGTGCCGGCCCCTCACCTGTAGCTCTTAAACCACAGAGAATAAAGCCCCACAGGAGGCGGAGGGTATCAAGTGCGTCCTAGTTGCTGACAGACTCACCCAAGTGGATTTACACTGTGTCCTTGGGCCTCTGCCCAGGGCCTAGAAAAGGATGAACCCAATTACAGTGACTAAGGCTACCTGATTACTTGATGGTGGCAAACATAGGCTCAGCAACGGCATGTGAAGGTACACTCAGGCCACACCAAGAGCTGGCAAAAGATGTAAAACTCAAGAAGAACCATGGTTTTGCCGTTGTTAACACTTTGAGAGCCCATTAGTTATACTGTGGTTGAGAACACTCTGATTTGAAATAATTTTGCCAACAAAAAATTAAATGGAAACAGCGAAGATAATCTCACTTTATTTGGAAGAGGAAGAAGAATGTTTCATATTAAGCCACAGCATGTGCATTAGTTTTGAGATGGCAGAACCCATACAAATGATGGCTGGCTTCATCCTTAGAGTCTCTGGTTGCCCAGAAACCAAGACTTGCTGCTGCTGGGAGGAATTATGGAACTTGGTGTGGAGCAGGGGTCCTTGACAAGCAGTCAGAGGGACCCTGGGATGCAGAGACCCTCTGAGAGAAGATCTGCAAGGTCCTCCATTTTCCCCCTAAATGCCTGTGGCCAGTAAGCTTCTCTTCACTAAAGCCAATCCAAGCACCATCTCAACAGATCCAGCCACAGAAAATGTAGGATTTCAGTCATCTTATAACACACAGTAATCATAGATTTTTTTGTGATCACGTTTTCTATTGCATGATGATAGCCTGAAATCACAGAAGCTTGAGTGGTGCCTTAACAACACTACGTTTGTTGCCAAAGTCAGAAATCCTTTGAGTATGAAAGACAAGCAAGCAGTGCATAACAGAGACTTTTAGCCAATAATGGCATTAGAGGGGAGCCTAGATTGATCAGCACAGGCTTTGAGGATTCGCTCTAGATTCCGGGGCATGGGTTTATGAAACAGCCAGTATCTGCTGATAGACCACAGTGTCCAGCCTCAGATCCTGCTCCTAAGGTGCACCTGCTCCCGAATCTGAGAACTGGAGACTCACATTTACAGTGTAACAGGTAGAGCGGTGCAACCTTCCACAATTATATAGAAGCCAGAAAGAAAAACTAAGCGGTCACTCAGTGTCACTTTTGCTTTTTTAATAATGCCTAGTTTTCAGTCATAGATTAATTTTTCCAAGGTCCATGGAGCCAATCAAAGGCCTTTGGATGTCCTTCTTTTTAGCACTCTTCTTCTTCTTCTTCTTTTTTTTTTTGAGAAACTAGTTAACTTTAAAGAAGAACCCAAGAATGATAGATTTTTTGCGAGCACTTAGACATAACTATAAATTATGAGACATAAGAATATCTCCTACTTAATACACTAAAATGAAATAAAAGTTTGAGAACAAATTTTACTGTTACTCTCATAATACAACTCATTGAAGTCATAGGTCCTGCATTGGAAGTTAATGCACGGGGACTCCTGTTGTGTATCTAAAAATGCATTCCTGATTTCAAGATAACTTATGCAAGATCATGTGTCATGATATTGCATCAAAGGAGCTTTTGGGCCTGGTGTTGTGTAGACGGGAAGGCTGCCACCTGCAATGCTGGCATCCCAGATGGGTGCCAGTTTGTGTCCCGGGTGCTCCACTTCTGATCCAGCTCCCTGCTGATGGCCTGAGAAAAGCAGCCAAAGATGGCTCAAGCATTTGGGTCCTTGCCACACATGTGGGAGATCTGGAAGAAGCTCTTGGCTCTTGGCATTTGGTGTGAACCAACTGATGGAAGATCTGTCTCCCTCTCTCTGTATCTGACTTTCAATTAAATACATAAATATCTTTTAAAAAGGAAAAAAATAAGATCAGAGTGTTATTTAAAACAATTGTCATTCTATGAGCCACTGTATGGACTGGTTATCATGTTGGAGAAGTCGCTCCTTTTAAATATTATGTACTATTATTCTTACCAAACCTTACTCCTATTTATATGATCACTTCAACACTTAATTCTATCTATATGATTATATCTATATGATCATTTAATCCTATCCATAGGATTACTTTAACACTTAAAGTTCTATTTTTACCACCTAACTAAAGGGGTCTTGGGGTCCCATGGCAAGGTTTTAAACTGTACCCTTAGAAGTAATGACATTGGAATGTCTTCAGAACTATACAGTTTTACAGTTACAAACGTCATACATAATTACAACTTTAGAAACATGGTAGAAATCAGACCTTTGTCAAATAGAAATTATAAATGTTTTAGGGTTAAAATAAAATGATGAAACTTTCTGCTGTAGGTATTTAAGGTATAGAAACTCACCAAGTTAAAAAAAAATCATTGTGGGACCAGTGCTGTGTCATAGCAGGGAAAGCCGCTGCCTGTGGCAGTGGCATCTCATCTGGGCACTGGTTCATGTCCTGGCTGCTCCTCCTCTGATTCAGATCCCTGCTAATGCACCCTTCTAAGCAGCAGAAAAATATCCCACCTTCTTGGGGTTTTGCACACATGTGGGAAACCTGGAAGAAGTTCCTGGCTCCTAGCTTTGATCTGGCCAACTCTGGCCATTGTGGCCATTTAGGGGTGTGAACCAGCAGTTGCAAGATCTCTCTCCACTTCTCCCTCCCTCTCTTTCTCTGTCTAACTCTGCTGCC
The DNA here is from genome assembly GCF_964237555.1 of Oryctolagus cuniculus. Classification (NCBI taxonomy): domain Eukaryota; kingdom Metazoa; phylum Chordata; class Mammalia; order Lagomorpha; family Leporidae; genus Oryctolagus; species Oryctolagus cuniculus. The sequence continues at coordinate 59,147,206 of NC_091436.1, forward strand.
CAATAACATACATACATTTAACTGCATAAGGCATCCTCTGCTGCATTCACAGTTCTGTGCTGACTCTGCTAATTAGTCGTTAGCTATGGCTTTGCAATGATGCCACTCTAAGGAAAGCACTCTTAGATTTTTTACAAAACCAGGGAGAGACTGAAATTTCTTTTTAAGATTTATTGTATTTATTTGAAAGACAGAGTTACAGAGAAGTATAGACAGAAAGCAAGGTCTTGCATCAGCTGGTTCACAACCCAAATGATTACAACAGCTGGTGCTGGGCCAGGCTCAAGCCAGGGTCCAGGACCCTCTTCCCCTTGTCCCACATGGTGGTAGGGGCCCAAGGACATGGACCAGCCTCCGTTGCTTTCCCAGGCACATTAGCAGGTGGCAGGACTGGAAATGGAGCAGCCAGGACTCAAATAGGAACCCATATGTTATGCCGGCACCAGAGGCCTGTGCTTTAACCCACTGTGCCACTTTGCCCACACCTAGTGTCCCCAGATTATCTAAATGACATGTGTACTCTTTTTTAATCATGAAAGCAAGGAAACAAATTTCATTTGAGATTTAATCTTCATCATGGAACAATTAATGATAATTAAAAATTATTCTAAAGTTTAAAAAAGATAATGCATTTTGATACGCTGTTCTAAGGCTATTAAGGTATCAGAGATAAGTGGCTCCATATATTTCCAAAACGTTAACATAATAATGAGATTTCTCCCTAAATTCAGTGTTACTGCAGTAATGAGGAATTTGGAAATTAATGTGAATATTTCTGGAAAGATAATTCTCCTGGCAAACATAGGCTCCACAACAGCATGTGAAGGTACACACAGGCCACACCAAGAGCGGGCTGAAAATGTAAAACTCAAGGAGAACCATGGTTTTGCCATTGTTGACACTTTGAGGGCCTATTGTTATGCAATGGTTGAACACAATCTGATCTGAAATAATCTTGAAAACAAAATAAATGGAAACAGTGAAGATAATCTCACCTGATTTGGAAAAGGAAAAAAAAAGTTTCATATTAAGCCACATCATGTGCATTAGTTTTGAGATGGCAGAAGCCATAGAAATGATGGCTGGCTTCGTCCTTAGAGTCTCTGGTTGCCCAGAAACCAAGACTTGCTGCTGCTGGGAGGAATTATGGAACTTGGTGTGGAGCAGGGGTCCTTGACAAGCAATCAGAGGGACCCTGGGATGCAGAGACCCTCTGAGAGAAGATCTGCAAGGTCCTCCATTTTCCCCCTAAATGCCTGTGGCCAGTAAGCTTCTCTTCACTAAAGTCAATCCTAACACCATCTCAACAGATCCAGCTACAGAAAATGTATGATTTCAGACATCTTCTCGTATGCAGGAATTACAAGGTTTTGTAAAACAAAAATTATAAAGCATATTGAGGTTAAAATAAAAACAATAATTTGAGACATTCTGCGGTAGATATTAATGTATGGAAATTCACCAGGTTAAAAAAAAAAAAAAAAAACATTGCTGTGGGAACAGCACAGTGGTTTAGCAGGATAAACTGCCGCCTGAGGCAAGGGCATTCCATAGGGACACTGGTTCCTAATCCGACTGCCTCCCCTTCTGCTCTAGATCCCATCTAAGGCAACTGGGAAAGCAGCAGAAGATGGCCCAAGTCCTTGGGCCCCTTCTCCCAAGCAGGAGACCTGGAAGAAGCTGCTGGATCCTGGCTTTGGTCAGTCCTACTCCAGCCATTGTGGCCATTTAGGGGGTGACTTCATCTGGGGGGTGATTTCAGGCATTTTCTAGTACATAGGAATCACAGAGTTTGCAAAACAAAAATTATAAGTTTCTGAGGGTAAAATTTAAAAACAAACATTTGAGACTTTCTGTTGAAGGTATATAATGTAAGGAAATTCACCAGGCTAAAAACATTTGATGTGGGACTGGTGATGTGTCATACCAGGATGAGCCACTGCCTTTGGCAATGGCTTCCAACATAGATGCTGGCTCAAGTCCTAGCTGCTCCACTTCTGACCCAGCTCCCTGCTAAATTCACCTGGGACAGCAGTGGAAAATGGCCCAAGTGCTTGGGTTTTTGCACCCAAGTGGCAGATGTGGAAGAAGCTCCTGGCTCCTGGCCTTGCTCTTGCCCATCTCTGGCCTTTTCAGCCATTTGGTGAGTCAACCAGTGGATAGAAGATCTCTCTCTGTCTCTCTCTCTCTCTCTCTTTCCTTCTGTCTCTCTGTCCCTCTCTCTGTAACTCCTAGTTCATAGAAAATAAATACATCTTTTAAAAGCATTGCTGTGTGTTTGGTGTCATAGAAAAAACAGGAACCCTAAGTCATTCAGGTTATTGGAACCGGTGCTGTGATATAGCAGGTAAAGCCTCTGACTGAGGTGCAGGCATCCTATAGGGCACTGGCTCGAGTTAGGCCCCCCACTTCCATCCAGCTCCCTCCTGCTGGCCTGGAAAAACTGAAGAAGACCAAGTGGTTGGGCCCCTCACCCGAGTGCTGTCCTCAGAGAAGCTCCTGACTTGTGGCATGGGACCAGTGCACCTCCAGCCGTTGTGGCCATATGGGGAGTCAAGCAGCAGATGGAAGACCCGTCTCTCAGTCTCTCGCTCTCTCAGTAACTCTGACTCAAATAAATAAATAAATGCATCATTTAAAGAAAGAAATAAGGTTTTTGTGTGTATCGCTCAGAGCAGACGGCATGTGATTTATTTGTTTCAACAAGCACCCTTTTCAGAGCACACACATGATGTGGCTGATGATTACAGCAGCACCGCAGCCTCACACGGATGCATCTTCCCTATCCAGCCCAGTAGCTTCCCCTGAGAGTGGACTTGCAGAATCCAAGAACAACTTGGTAAATCCTGTTTACTCAGGAATGCATCAGAGATGTTAATGCCTATGATGACCTTGGCCAGGATCTGATTAGGATTAGGCACTGTTTTTTTTCTGTTTTTACTCTCTAATACATTTTGTTTTTAAGGTTGAGCTGAGAAACTGAGTGTCTAGTTTAAATGGCAGTAGGTTTGCTACTTCGAGTTACACAACTTTGAATTGTGTACTCAGAAATGTTAAGGGTGCTTAATGACAGAACATGAAAATAGGGATGATGAAGGTTCTGCTTGATTGGCTTAGGTGTAGGCAGCACATGCCTTAGGGTGGGGCCCTGTGGGTGGAGCCTGTGTCCTGAGCACTATAAAAGGCCAGAGACTCAGAGCTCCAAGTCCCTTCAGGGAGGAGCCCAGAGCAGGAGAGGTGAGGGATCTGGCAGGGGCCTCTCAGACCTCCAAGCAAGTCTCCAGCTCAAGGTGAGTTGTCTGTCTTCTGGGCCAGATCCGCAGCCCATTTCTCTTTGGCGACCACTTGTTTTCCCAACTCTCTTCCCTTTGGATGTTAGGAAGGGAAGAGCCAGTCTGTCCTAGTTCACAGAGCTCTGCTCAGACAGGCAGTGTGGACAGTGAGAGAGAGACAGAGAGAAAGGTATTCCTTTTCTGTTGGTTCATCCCCCAAATGAAGCTAGGACCGGCTTGCTTCTGTTGCCACACCGAGCTGATCTGAAGGCTGGAGCCAGGTTCTTCTCCTGGTCTCTCATGCGGGTGCAGGGCCCAAGCTCTTGGGCCATCCTCCATTGCCTTCCCAGGCCACAGCAGAGATTGGACTGGGAGAGGAGCAACCAGGACAGAATCCGGTGCCCCAACCGGGACTAGAACCCAGGATGACCGCCCTGCAGGCAGAGGATTAGCCAAGTGAGCCATGGCGCCAGCCAACACTTTATTTTTTTAAGTTTTAGTTATTTATTTGAGGGGTGGAGTTACAGACAGCGAGAGGGAGAGACAGCGAGACAGGTCTTCCTTCTGCTGGTTCACTCCCCAGTGGACGCAATGGCCGGAGCTGTGGGGATCCAAAGCCAGGATCCAGGTGCCTCTTCCTGGTCTTCTGTGCAGGTACGGGACCCAGGAACTTGGGCCATCTTCCACTGCATTCCCAGGCCCCGGCAGAGAGCTGAATTGGAAGAGGAGCATCCTGGACTAGAACCAGAGCCCATATGGGATGCAGGCAAGCAGGCAGAGGGTTATGTTTTTGACACATGATGCTGGCCCCATTCAGGTCACTTTTCATGTGGAAATGCATTTTTATTCAAGAGGAGGGGAGGATGAGGATAAGTGTGTGAAGCTTAAGTATGTGTGCAGCATGAATCCCATCTTCCTTTTCTAGCATCACTCATAAAAATTGTCCAGGTTTTCACTTAAAACCTAAAGTAAAGGCACGTACTATTTTTACTAACTTCATGATACCTAACTAAAACATTTTTCATTGATGGATAATTAGATTCTGATCATAACACCATAAAACAACTGGCTATGCATGGTCAGATTTCTACTCAGCTTTTTTGAAAGTGTCCCATGATGAGTTAGGCAAGCTCTTTCAGACTGTGAAAATATACCATGATAAATTTGCCTTAAAAAGAAGGATGCAGTTGTGTGTGTCTGTGGGATTTTTGTTGTTGTTGCTGCTGTTGATTAAAATTATTTGCATTATTATCATATTTTAAAAACACTTCAAAGGTGTTTAAAACAGTGATTATGCACACTCTAGGATAGTATGGCATTTTCAACACATTTGAAAGGAAAGAGTTATTTTTTTAAAGTCATAGAAACCGTGAGGGATAGAGAGAGAAAGAGATCTCCCCTCAATGGGTTCAGTTCCCCTGTTGACCTCAGCCCCTGGGCTTAGGCCAGGCTGAAGCCACGACCCAGGAACTCCATGCAGGTCATCCACCGGGGTGGCAGGAACCCAGGTGTTTGAGCCATCTTCTGCTGCTTCCTAGGCTCATTAGCAGGGAGCTGGATCAGAAGTGGAGCAGATAAGCCTCCAACGGCTGCTCCAATTAGGATGCCAATGACATGCAGCCCCCTTGCATCAGGTTTATACACAGTGTGCTGCTCAGGGGACAGTGCTGTGGCATACTGGGGAAAACTGCCGCCTGCAGTGCCAGCATCACATATGGGTGCCAGTTTGAGTCCCAGCCGCTCTTGTTCTAATCCAGCTCTCAGCTGTGGCCCAGGAAAGCAAATTCTTGGGACCCTGTACCATGGGGGAGACCAGAGGAAGCTCAAGGTTCCTTTTTTGGATTGGCCCAGCTCCAGTGGTTGAAGAATTTGGGGAGGGAAACAGTGGACTGAAGACTTTCTTTTTCTCTCTGTAGATAAATAAATATTTATTTGTACTGATCGATTCTGGATAATTAATGTTTCCCTTTCTGTGTCTTTACTTGGAATAAGATAATGCTATATAAGGAAGCTTACATGTTTTGTAACTTCCAATTCTCTATGTTCCCTGTCTGCATTTGCAGAGTTTAGTGGAATCAATGAGCATGGGAACCTCTGAAATGTGTCATTGGCTGGAGCTGAGAGAAGATGCTGAAGGCTCCCTGGTGGTTCTTGTCCTCCTTTTCAACAGTGTGGCCTTGGTTGCATCCATGGCTTAATCCTTGGACTATGATAGTGACTGCTCTTTCTTGTGTGATTCCATTATCCAACCACAACAGAATGTGGGATTTGTGAAGTCTTGGTGGGAGCTCTGCCAGTTATTCATGCAGGTCCTTTTGCAGGGAGATCTTCAGGATTTGACGCTCACAGGGGCTGGGCAGACTTCAGTGCTGGTTCTGATCATGGGGCTTTCCCTCCTCCAGTCAGCCATGCCCAGCTGTCAGAGTTAATCCATCCAGAGAATGCTAACCATGGACAGAAGGCCAGGGAGGAGGCTCTAGGTGAACTGGAGGTTCTGAAACTGTGGGAGCAGCTGGAGGGACAGGGGGGCATCTTCTTGGTCAGGAGCATCTTCTTGGCTTCTTTTTATAGAGGAGTTGATGGCAATGATGATATTTTTATTCAAATTCACTCAAGGATTAGATTTTTTAGAATTTTTCAGCATTTCTTCTGATGCTGCTTTGTCAGTAGAATTAATTCAACCAAGACATTCATCTTGCAGTGGATTTTGCTGTGAAGATGTTACATGATTTTCTGTACATTCTGGTTGCATTTCGATGAGGAAATTCTTTCTTCTGGACTGCAGGTGACCAGCGCCATACTGACTGCGGTGGAGACTGCATCCTATCAAGGTCTCATGGAACACCCAACTGGGCTCAGTTCCCACACAGAGAAGCTCTAGTCAGAGCAGACAGCTACTCCTGGGAGAGACCCCAAACAAGACCCCACACAAGGTAAGCTGCCTTGTGGCAATGACAATCTCTCCTGTCCTCATTCTCTTGTCATCACTTGGGCTTTGGGGCGTTTTTGAGTATTTCCATTACAAGGGATTCCATTACTAGGACTCTCTGGACTGGATGTCACCTCCATGTTTCTGCATCCATTTATGTTCTTTAATTTGCATTGATTTAGATACGTCCTGATCACTGCAGAGCAGACGGTGCACTGAGGGCTCCTGACCAACTCCAGAAGCTGCTAAAGGGAACTGCCACCAGGTCACTGCCAAGGCCTGCTCCCCCGCTCCCCTGGGACCATGGCTAAGAACCTGCTAGCAGCAATCACCTGTCCAATTTGCCTGGAATACTTCTCATGTCCTGTCTCTCTCTCCTGTGGACATGTCTTCTGCTTAGAATGCTTCGAAAACTACAATTCAGAAAGAGAGCAGGTCTGCCACATCTGTCGCTCAATCAACGGGAAGCCACTTGTGCAAGAGTGCAGAATCAAAGCTCTGACCAATAACTTCAGGCAGCATGGTCCTGTCCTGGAGCAGCATCTGCACCTCAGTGAAGAGCTGAGGTTCCAGGAGGACGTGACCCTGGACGCAGCTACCGCCCACTCCGATCTTGTGCTCTCCAGCGATCTGAGGAGCGTCCAGTGTGGGAAGACCCGCCACAACCAGCTGGAAGACACCAGGAGGTTCACTCACCTGGTCTGCGTCCTGGGCAACCCCTGCTTCTCCTGGGGCCGCCATTACTGGGAGGTTGAAGTAGGAGAAGCCAGGGAGTGGGCCCTGGGTGTCTGCCAGGAGTCAGTCGACAGGAAGTGGAAGGGTGATTTAACCTCCGACCACGGTTTCTGGATCATCTGCATGAAGGCAGGACTCATTCACCCCTGCTCTGTCCCAGATGTAATCGTTCCTGCAAGCCCTAGTCTTCACTGCGTAGGAGTTTTCCTGGATGTGGATTTGGGAGAGATCAAGTTTTTTGATGTTGGAAATAAAGCTCTCATCTACATGCACAGGTTCCTCCCCACCTTGGAGCCTTTGCGTCCGTTCTTCTGTCTGGAACTTCCAAGAGAAGGTGCCACTGGTGCCCCACTGAGCATCTGCCTAGAAGTTTCAGCCCTTCCGCAAGCTCTCAAGTGAAAAAGACCTTTGGCCCTTGGTCAGGATGGCCAGGAAGACACAATGTTAGCATATACTGTCAACATTTGGTGGACAGTTTATAGATTGTAGATTCTTGTGGTGCAACAATTGCATAGCATTTTTGAACAAGTCGGTAGTTTTGCAACTAAACGACCTCCGTATTTTGAGTAGATTTCCTCACTAAATAGCTATGTAGCCTATGGGGACACTAGGCACTGAGACCTCTGTTTGCTTGTCTCTGAACGGGAATCTAGATCTCTAAGAGCCAAAACTTTGTGATAATTGCAAGATGTGTGTTTCATAGTCGATAGCAAAGAGGGAATATTAGTTTTAAGTAGATTGCACATTTTGTGGGTAGAAATGTTTTTTCATGGATCTATTCTTCTTTCTACATAATTTCTGATAATGATAGTTCTCAAGAGATAAAGTATTAAGCTTCCCATTTGTATATTCTCAAAACACAGCTCCATAAAATTTCTTGAAAGATGAAAACCGTGACTGAGTTATATCAGTGCTGCCTCATGCTTATTCTCATGGAGTTGCCCTGGGCCCCCTTCAAGGAATAACTTAGTGTGTGGTTGTCAAAGTGGCACTGTCATGTGACAGGTAATGTGGTAGCCGTGTGCTCATCAGAATGTCAAGGTGGGGAAATGGCAGAGCATTCTGGGCCTTCTGCCATTGTTGCACAGGGAGAAATGGGTGCTCTGACCTTGGATCCCTGAACCCCTGCCCATGGGTGTGCTTTCACCTGCAGAAATGCCTGCCCCCTCTGAGATCAAAGAGCATCTCCCAGCCAGTTCCAGCCTCAGGACACTGCTGCTCATGCTCCACTATAAGAATTCTTGTCACTCATGTTAACTCTTAGACATGTATAAACAAAATGGTTTTTGAGGTTGATTTTGCATGTATGATTTTATTTCCATTTGTACAATTGACGTTTTAGTTTGCAATAAAACATAGAAAATGCCTGGTGTTTCTTGGTTATTCTATTTCATGTCCTTCCCACACCCAGTTTAAAGTTGGGCCCCTGGTACCCTACCTCACCTGCATTTTGAATCCTTAGACCCAATGAAGCCTCTCATTGATTTGTCCAAGTCTTCTGTCTTGTATTTTTCTGATCCTGAGTCAACCACTTCTCAGCTGATTTCTGCCTCAAAGTAAGCTGGTTTTTCAGTATGTTCTAGAATCTTTCTAGAAATCCTTCCCAAAAGACTTAGCATTGCAGCTCAAGTAATGATATTCCTACACCCGCAAGGGAGACCTGGATAGAATTCCAGCCTTTGATCCTGACCCAGGGGAATGAACCAGTTAATGGGAGATTCTATTGTTCTCTCTCCAAACAAATTCACAAAGAATTTATTAAAGGTGGAGAAAGAGGGGTCGGCACCGTGGCTCACTTGGTTATTGCTCCCCTTATTCCAGCGTCATCCCATATGGGCACCGGGTTCTAGCCCCGGCTACACCTCTTCCAGTCAAGCTCTCTGCTGTGGCCCAGGAGGACAGTGGAGGATGGTCCAAGTGCTTGGGAACCTACACTACGTGAAGATACCGAAGAAGCTCCTGTCCCCTGGCTTCAAATCAGCACAGCTCTGGCCATTTTGGACAATTGGGGAGTGAACTCATGTGAACTCTTTGACATCTATACTCCAAAAATGGTTTTGGAAGTTGCTTTTACACTTGTGATTTTATTTTCATTTGTACAATTGATGTTTTTCTTTGCAATAAAACGCCTGATGTTTTACTTTGTTATTCTATTTCTTGTCCTTCTGCACACAGTTTTAAGTTGTGGCCCCTGGTACCCTACCTACCTGGGATTTTCTATTGCTCTCTCTCCAAATAAATTCAGAAAGAATTTGTTAAAAGTAGAAAAACAGGGGCTGGTGCCATGGCTCACTTGGTTATTGCTCCCCTTATGCCAGCGTCATCCCATATGGGCGCCGGGGTCTAGCCCCAGCTGCTCCTCTTCCAGTCCAGCTCACTGCTGTGGCCCAGGGGGGCAGTGGAGGATGGTCCAAGAGCTTGGGAACCTGCACCTGCATGGGAGAACAGGAGGAAGCACCTGGCTCCTGGCTTCAAATCCAAACAGCACCGGCCGTAGCTTTCTTTTAGGGAGTGAACCAATGGAAGGAACACCTTTCTGTCTGTCTCACTCTCTCACTGTCTAACTCTTATCTGCAAAAAAAAAAAAAAAAAAAAAAAAAAGTAAAATCAACCAGGGCTCTCCTCACCTGCAGCCCCTCTATTCTCTCCCTACACTCTGCCCCTATACTATGCTAAAATCTTGTGAAAAAGAAAAATCTTAGACTAATAAATTCAGCTTTCACTTTTACAATCACAAACAAGACAGAACCAATCAGAACCAAACAAAATGATTCTTGAATCTGGATGTCCACAGAAGTGAAGCAGCTTCACAAAACTTCCACCAAAACGTGTTCCGGCAGCACTTACAGGAAACTCACATGTGGGTTAAAGACAGCATCGCTGCTAACAGCTTAACTGGCTAACTGGGTCCAAGCCTCCTGCAGTTAACGAAGGCGCAGCCACTGCAGCTCAGCTCCCCATGGGCTTGCAGTGTCTGAGTCCACATCAATGGCCTCCTGCCAATTTCCTCTCACGCCTGCCCGGGCCGGGAGTCCTCCGCACTGACTAGGGGGCCCATGTTCAGAGGCACTGATGGTCTCCAAGCTTCAGTCTGAGCCTCGGTCTAGCAGCAGGTTCTGCACATTCTGAGCAGCAGGGCAGTCCCCGGCCTCCTGGCTCGGCTCTGGCACAGCACTCCCTCAGAGGGCTTCTGTATCTTGATGAGTTTCCTCAGTCCCCAGGGAGTCTGCTCTGGGCTCCTGGTCAGTCTGCTCCTCTGCAGGCCTGTTGTCTCTCAGCGTGGGGAGATCATCGGGCTTGCTCCCACAAGGAGAGGAACCATCCTTTTCAGAAGGGGCTGCATTGTAGAGATCACAGATGTGTAGTAACTTTCCAAACCAATAGCAAGGTGAAAATGAATACATACTCCTTTGGAGAGCTGCTTAGTGTCAAAGGGGAAGTGAGCCCTTGGAAAACTCGGAATATTTGTTGCCCAGAGCATCCTGTGTATGGCCTTGCTGCCAAAGCTGACCAGAAATTAGAATGGGAGTTTTGTAATATCACGTTAGAAAAATCATTTGATCTATCTGCTTGGGTGAAGAAGCGTGCTTATTTGCTATGCTTACCTGATGTTTGTATTATGTATGCGGCTACTCCAAACACTGGGCAGAAATTGCATTTAAAAGATAAATTTATTTTGGTGAAGAAAAGTTGAAATCCATACATATATGAGTTCTTAAAAACTCATGGAAAATAAATATGAAAAATCTGTGTTTGGATTCCAGTTTTTTGCATCAAAATAAGCACCTTTAAATAATATTTTCCATGACCTTTTGAAGTACCCTCATATAATGTGATATTACACTAATTTTAATTACTATGTACATTTTCAAGGTGATGTCCCAAACAAAATTTTTTATCATTTTTTCTATGGAAAAAGTTTCTCTTTAACACAAATTGTACTTTGATACATATTTAGGATGGTTTCTGTAGTGTATACATAGTTTGAGTTGTTATGCCTTATTTAAGATTTATTCATATTGAAAGCCACAGTTACAGAGAGAGGGTGAGAGGAGAGGTACAGAAGGAGAGAGAGAGAAAGAAGCTTCTAACTTCTGGTTTTCACCCCAGATGGCCACAACCACCACTGGTTGGCCAGGGCAACTCCAAAAGCTTCATCCTGGCCTCTCACCTGGGTGGCAGGGTCCCAAACACTTGGGCCATTTTCTGCTGCTTTCTCAGGCTCATTAGCTGCAGCTGAATGGGAAGTGGAGCAGCTGGGACAGGATCCGGTGCCTATATGAGATGCCACCATCATAGGTGATAGCTCCAATACCTCACATTTTTATTTATTTCTTTAATTTCTTCCTCCAAACAGCTTTAGTGGAGATACATAAATGGTAGTTGTATAGCTTCCCCATTTCGGATTTTATGTTTTGTTTATATAAAGGGAACACATTTCATAGGCTGTTTTAAGAGCATAACACCATTCCTCCCTCTTACCTTTCTTTTCATTTTTACAATGACATGCTTTCAAATTGTTTTATAATGACAAGCTTAACCATCACTTACATTTTTAAATGAGACAATACATGCACAGGATACATACTGAAACAGTCATTTGGGACTGGCACTGTGGCGTAGTACATAAAGCCACTGCCTGCAGTGCCAACATCCCATATGGGCACCAGTTCAAGTCTCAACTGCTCCACTTCCAATCCAGCTCCCTCCTCCACCTGAAGGCAGGAGAAGATGGTACAAGTCCTTGGGACCCTGCACTAGCGTCTTCCGGATCTCCCACGTAGTGCAGGGGCCCAAGGACATGGACCATTTCTGTGCTTTCCCAGGCCACAGCAGAGAGCTGGAAGGGAAGTGGAGCAGCCAAGACTGGAACCCGTGCCCGCATGGGATGCCCAGATGCTGGCACTGCAAGTGGTGGTTTTACCCATGAGCCACTGTGCCGGCCCCATTTGGTAGTATTTAGAGACTGACTTTAAATGGCCTTTCCCTGCAACTTAAATAATTCAGATGTCCTTTACTGTTGTTTTGTCGTTCATCAGTTAATTGTGCAAAAAAACTCTCAATCACACTTATACATGTAAATTTTCTCTGAAGTTTTGCAAGGAAGTCATTAGCACCTCCCTGAAACTGTGTGACGCCATGACTGCCATCAAAGAACCCCTGGAAGTTCTACTGATTACAAAACAAAAGTAATCACAGGTTGACCACAGACCATGAGTCTTTCAAATAAGACTTTTCTTAAGATTTATTTTTAATGCTCATAAATCCAATCGCTTTAATTTCTTAAAGATTTATTGACTGATTGATTTTAAAAAACCAGAGTTGCACAGAGAAAGAAGGAGAGGCATAGAAAGAGAGAGTCATAGAGAGAAAGAGAGAGAGAGAGAGAGAGGGCTTCCATCCACTGGTTCTCTCCCCAATTGGATGCCAAAGCCAGAGCTGTGCTGATCCAAAGCCAGGAGGCAGAAGCTTCTTCCAGGTTTCCCACGTGGGTGAAGAAGACCAAGAAATTGGGCCATCTTCTACTGCTTTCCCAGGACTAGCAGCCAGGACTTGAACCAGCGCCCACATGGGATGTCTGCACTGCTCACGGAGGCTTTACATGCTGTGCCACAGAGCCGGCCACTTCAGTGCCCTTTGACAACAACACACTAAGTTAGTCCTTGAAGGGGGCCCAGGGCAACTCCAGGAGAATAAGCATGAGTCAGCACCAATATAACTTAGTCACAGTTTTCATCTTTCAGGAATCCTTGTGCAGCTGTGTTTTGAGAATTACAAATGGGAAGCTTCATACGTTATCTCCTGACAACTATCATTTTTGGGAATTGTGCAGAAAAGAGAATACATTCATGAAAAACATGTCTACCCATAAAATGTACAATCAACGTAAAACTAATATTCTCTGTCTCTATCTACTAAGAAACAAGTGTACGGTGTTGTCTCGCCATTGTCACAACGTTTTGGCTCTTAGAGATCCTTACTCCCATTCAGAGACGTGCAAACATAGGTCCCAGTGCCTAGTGTCCCCTAAGACTACAGAGCTATTTAGTGAGGAAATCTACTCAAAATACAGACGTCAGTTAGTTGCATATCTACCGCCTTGTTCAAAAATGCTATGCAATTATTCCACCACAAGAATCTACAATCTATAAACTGTCTATCAAATGTTGACAGTATATGCTAACATTGTGTCTTCCTGGTCATCCTGACCAAGGGCCAAAGGTCTTTTTCACTTGAGATCTTGCAAATGGGCTGAACGTTCTAGGCAGATGCTCAGGGGGGCACCAGTGGCACATTAAAAAGGTACAAAACAGAAGAACGGATGAAAAGGCTCCACGGTGGAGAGGAACCTGTGCATGTAGATGAGAGCTTTATTTCCAACATCAAAAAACTTGATCTCTCCCAAATCCACATCCAGGAAAACTCCTACGCGGTGAAGACTAGGGCTTGCAGGAACGATTACTTCTGTGTTGGTGCTGGGGTGAATGAGTCCTCCCTCTACGAAGATGATCCAGAAACCGTGGTCGGAGGTTAAATCACCATTTCTCTTTGTGTCAGCTGACACTTGCCAGACACCCAGGGACCACTCCTTGGCTTCTCCTACTTCAACCTCCCAGTAATGGCGGCCCCAGGAGAAGCAGGTGTTTCCCTGGATGCAGACCAGGTGAGGGAAACTACTGGGGTCTTCCAGCAGGTTGTGGCAGGTCTTCCCACATTCAACGCTCCTCAGGTCGCTGGAGAGCTCAAGGAGGGAGTGTGCGGTAGCTGTGTCCAGGACCTCGTCCTCCTGGAACCTCAGAACCTCCTCACTAAGGAGCAGACTCTGCTCCAGGAGACCAGCATGATGCCTGGTTAGCAAGGTCAGGTTTCTGATTTGCCACTCTTCCATAGGTACTCTCTCGCTGACTGAGCGACATGTGGGGCAAACCAGCACAAAATCCTCTCTTCCTGACACCCAGACTCGAAGGCAATCTAAGCAGAAGACATGTCCACAGGAGAGAGAGACGGGACATGAGAAATATCCCAGGCAAATTGGACAGGTGGTCGCTGCTAGCAGGTTCTTAGCCATGGTCCTGGAGGAGCGGAGGAGCAGGCCTTGGCAGTGACCTGGTGGCAGTTCCCTTTAGCAGCTTCTGGAGTTGGTCAGGAGCCCTCAGTGCACCGTCTGCTCTGCAGTGATCAGGACGTATCTAAATCAATGCAAATTAAAGAACATAAATGGATGCAGAAACATGGAGGTGACATCCAGTCCACAGAGAGTCCTAGTAATGGAATCACTTGTAATGCAAACAAAAATGCCCCAAAGCCCTAGTGATGACAAGAGAATGAGGACAGGAGAGATTGTCATTGGCACAAGGCAGCTTACCTTGTGTGGAGTCTTGTTTGGGGTCTCTCTCAGGAGTAGCTGTCTGCTCTGACTAGAGCTTCTCTGTGTGGGAACTGAGCCCAGGTGGGTGTTCCATGAGACCTTGATAGGATGCAGTCTCCACCCCAGTCAGTATGGCGCTGGTCACCTGCAGTCCAGAAGAAAGAATTTCCTCATCGAAATGCAACCAGAATGTACAGAAAATCATGTAACGTCTTCGCAGCAAAATCCACTGCAAGATGAATGTCTTGGTTGAATTAATTCTACTGACAAAGCAGCATCCGAAGAAATGCTGAAAAATTCTAAAAAATCTAATCCTTGAGTGAATTTGAATAAAAATATCATCATTGCCATCAACTCCTTTATAAAATAAGCTGAGCACCAACCAAGAAGACGCTCCTGACCAAGAAGATGCCCCCAGTCCCTCCAGCTGCTCCCACAGTTTCAGAACCTCCAGTTCACCTAGAGCCTCCTCCCTGGCCTTCTGTCCATGGTTAGCATTCTCTGGATGGATTAACTCTGACAGCTGGGCATGGCTGACTGGAGGAGGGAAAGCCCCATGATCAGAACCAGCACTGAAGTCTGCACAGCCTCTGTGAGCATCAAATCCTGAAGATCTCCCTGCAAAAGGACCTGCATGAATAACTGGCAGAGCTCCCACCAAGACTTCACAAATCCCACATTCTGTTGTGGTTGGATAATGGAATCACACAAGAAAGAGCAGTCACTATCATAGTCCAAGGATTAAGCCATGGATGCAACCAAGGCCACACTGTTGAAAAGGAGGACAAGAACCACCAGGGAGCCTTCTGCATCTTCTCTCAGCTCCAGCCAATGACACATTTCAGAGGTTCCCATGCTCATTGATTCCACTAAACTCTGTATATACAGACAGGTAAAATAATAGAATATGTTCCCACATGGAACTTAAAGACTTTGGAAGCTATAACACATATAAGTTTCCTGACATCGCATTATCCTATTCCAAGTAAAGACACAGAAAGGGAAACATTAATTATCCAGAATCGATCAGTACAAATAAATATTTATTTATCTACAAAGAGAGTGAAAGAAAGGTCTTCAGTCTATTGTTTCACTCCCCAAATGCCACAACCGCTGGAGCTGGGCCAATCCAAAGAAAGGAACCTGGAGCTTCCTCTGGTCTCCCACATGGTGCAGGGTCCCAAGAATTTGCTTTCCTGGGCCACAGCTGAGAGCTGGATAAGAAGAAGAGCAGCCGGGACTCAAACTGGCACCCATATGTGATGCTGGCACTGCAGGCGGCAGTTTTCCCCAGTAGGCCACAGCACTGTCCCCTGAGCAGCACACTGTGTATAAACCTGATGCAAGGGGGCTGCATGTCATTGGCATCCTAATTGGAGCAGCCATTGGAGGCTTATCTGCTCCACTTCTGATCCAGCTCCCTGCTAATGAGCCTAGGAAAGCAGCAGAAGATGGCTCAAATAACTGGGTTCCTGCCACCCCGGTGGATGACCTGCATGGAGTTCCTGGGTCGTGGCTTCAGCCTGGCCTAAGCCCAGGGGCTGAGGTCATCGGGGGAACTGAACCCATTGAGGGGAGATCTCTCTCTCTATCCCTCACGTTTTATCTGACTTTAAAAAATAACTCTTTCCTTTCAAATGTGTTAAAAAATGACACATTATCCAGAGAGTGCTTAATCACTGTTTTAAACACCTTTGAAGTGTTTTTTAAAATTTGATAAAAATGCAAATAATTTTAATCAACAACAACAACAAACCAACAGACACACACAACATGCATCCTTCTTTTTCAAACAAATTGACCACGGTGTTTTTTCAGTCTGAAAGAGCTTGCCTGTCTTACCATGGGATACATCCAAAAAACCTGAGAAAACTAACCATGCATAGCCAGTTGTTTTATGGTATTATGATCAGAATCTAATTATCCATCAATGAAGAAATGTTTTAGTTAGGTATCATGAAGTTAGTAAAAATAGTACATGCCTTTACTTTAGGATTTAAGTAAAAACCTAGAAAATTTTTATGATTTAATGCTAGAAAAGGAAGATGGGATTCATGCTGCACACATACTTATGCTGCACACACTTATCCTCCTCCTCCCCCTCCTCCTAAAGAAAAATGCATTCACATATGAAAAGTGAGCTGAATGGGGCCAGCATCATGGCCCAGTAATTCAATCCACTGCCTGCTTGCCTGCATCCTATTTGGGCTCTGGTTCTAGTCCAGGATGCTCCTCTTCCAATCCAGCTCTCTGCTGTGGCCGGGGAAAGGAGTGTTAGATGGTCCAAGTTCCTGAGCCCCTGCACCCGTACAAGAGTCCAGGAAGAGGTTCCTGGCTCCTGGCTTCAGATTGGCACAGCTGCGGCTGTTGAGCCCTTTTGGGGAGTGAAGTAGTAGAAGGAAGACCTTCCTCTCTGTCTCTCCCTCTCACTGTCTGTAACTCTACCTCTCAAATACATAAATAAAATATTTAAAAAAAAAAGTGACCTGAAGTGAAACTAAACTTTTAAATGATGTTGGAGTGGAAGCTGAGCAGAGCTCTGTGAACTAGGACAGACTGGCTCTTCCCTTCCTAACATCCAAAGGCAAGAGAGTTGGGAAAACAAGTGGTCGCCAAAGAGAAATGGGCTGCAGATCTGGCCCAGAAGACAGACAACTCACCTTGAGCTGGAGACTTGCTTGGAGGTCTGAGAGGCCCCTGCCAGATCCTTCACCTCTCCTGCTCTGGGCTCCTCCCTGAAGTGACCTGGAGCTCTGAGTCTCTGGCCTTTTATAGTGCTCAGGACACAGGCTCCACCCACAGGGCCCCACCCTAAGGCATGTGCTGCCTACACCTAAGCCAATCAAGCAGAACCTTCATCATCCCTATTTTCATGTTCTGTCATTAAGCACCCTTAACAAATTTTGAGTACACAATTCAAAATAGCAAACCTACTGCTATTTAAACTAGGCACTCTTGTTTCACAGCTCAACCTTTAAAACAAAATGTATTAGAACATAAACACACACACACACACACACACAAGTGCCTAAACATATCAGAAACAGGCCAAGGTCAACATAGGCATTAGCAACTCTGATGCATTCCTGAGTAAATAGGATTTACCAAGTTGTCCTTTGATTCTGCAAGTCCACTCTTCGGGGGAGCTAATGGGCTGGATAGGAAAGATGCATCCGGATGAGGCTGCTGTGTTGCTGTAATCATTAGCCACATCACGTTTGTGCTCACAAAAGGGTGCTTGTTGATACAAATAAATCACATGTGATCTGCTGTTAGCAATACCCTCAAAAACATCATTAAAGCACATGGTGTGGCTTACTATGAAACATTTCTCTTCCTCTTCCAAATAAAGTGAGAGTATCTTCACTGTTTCCATTTATTCGTTTTGTTGACACAATTATTTCAAATCAGAGTGTTCTCAACCACACTATAACTAATGGGCTCTCAACGTGTCAACAATGGCAAAGCCGTGGGTCTTCTTGAGTTTTACATTTTCAGCCCGCTCTTGGTGTGGCGTGAGTGTACCTACTCCGGCTGTTTCTGAGCCTATGTTTGCCAAGAGAAAGATGTTTCCAGAAATGTTCACTTTAATTCCCAAATCCCCATTACTGCAGTAACACTGAAGTTAGGGAGAAATCTCACTTTATTGTGTTCCTGTTTTGGAAATATGTGGAGCCACTGGTCTTGTCAGTGACACACTAATATCCTCATAACAACACATGAAAAAAAACATGATTTTTTAAATTAGAATAATTTTTAATTATCATTAGTGGTTACATGAATTAAGGTTAAAAATCAAATGAAATTTGTCTCCAGAGATTCTTCATTAAAGTAGAAAGCAGCTCCCAGGCACGTGGATTAGCAAAGGTTCAGCCAGTATTGAAGGCGGTGAGGCCAGGAAATAGAAGCATGGGTAGCAGGAGTCTGGGATCCTGAAAGGAATGATATGCCTGCAAAACCCAGTTCACACAAGGCAGCCGCTCCTGGGGGCGGCTTGTCACAAGCAGCTTCCATCCCCGATGTGGGTCAGCCACGGGCACGCGACCTCCTGTGCCTCCAGGCTGAGTCCTCACCTCCCCTCTGCTGCCCATCACACAATCAAGACAGAAGACAGAGGGCACCTCTGAGTTACTAGCACCAAACGCCTGCTGATGCCCTCCCTCGCTGTCCTTAGGAAGCGCTGCTGTTAGGGTGCAGTGGGTGAAGAAGCCACAGGCATCCCCCTCTGAGCACCAGTTTGAGTCCCAGCTGCTCCACTTCTCACCCAGCCCCCTG
This sequence comes from Oryctolagus cuniculus, assembly GCF_964237555.1. NCBI lineage: Eukaryota > Metazoa > Chordata > Mammalia > Lagomorpha > Leporidae > Oryctolagus > Oryctolagus cuniculus. The sequence goes on from NC_091436.1 coordinate 59,165,786, forward strand.
AGAATGCGCCTGGGAAGCAATGGAAGCTGACTCCAGTGCTTGGGGCCCTGCCTCCCGTGAGGGAGACCCAGATGCAGCTCCAGTCTCCTGGCTTCATCCAGGCCCTGCTCCATCCATTGTGGTCATTTGGAGAATGAACCAGAGAACGGACAATCTCTCTTTCCCTGTCTCTCCTTCCCAGTCACTCTGACTTTCAAATAAATAAGACTTTTTAAAAACTGTTAAGGAAAAATATTGACTATGTCTGTGTACTTTATGTACAAGGTGTGCTCCAATGTGTGTAGGATCTGCAAACACATTTCCTCGTCTTCCGCGTGTAAAAATGACAGGCTCTAGCCTGAGTCCCTGTGTCAGTTTCCTTGACCTTGGGCCACCATCAAGTAATCAGCTAGCCTTAGTCACCGCAGTTGGGTTCATCCTTTTCCAACCCTGGGCAGAGGCCTGAGGGCATGGTGTAAATCCACTCAGGTGTGTCTGATAGCAACTAGGACACAGAGGGAGACCCCCGCTCCCCAGCAGTCAGTTTACAGGAAGTGGAATGGTGATTTAACCATCCGACCACGGTTTCTGGATCATCTGCATAGAGGGAGGACTCATTCACCCCTGCTATGTTCCAGAGGTTATGGTTCCTGCAAGCCCTGGTCTTCACCGTGTAGGAGTTTTCCTGGATGTGGATTTGGGAGAGATCAAGTTTTTTGATGTTGGAAATAACGCTCTCATCTACATGCACAGGTTCCTCTCCACCTTGGAGCCTTTGTGTCCGTTCTTTGGTCCGGAACTTCCAAGAGAAGGTGCCAGTGGTGCCCCATTTTGCATCTGCCTAGAACGTTCAGCCCATCTGCAAGCTGTCAAGTGACAAAGACCTTTGGCCCTTGGTCAGGATGATCAGGAAGACACAATGTTAGCATATACTGTCAACATTTGGTAGACAGTTTATAAATTGTACATTCTTGTGGAGCAATAATTGTATAGCATTTTTGAGCAATCGGTAGATTTGCAACTGAATGACCTCTGTATTTTGAGTAGATTTCCTCACTAAATAAGGAAATATTTGGGGACACTAGGCACTGAGACCTCTGTTTGCTCACCTCGGAATGGGAATAATGATCTCTAAGAGCCAAAACGTTATGACGATTGCGAGACAACACCGTACATTTGTTTCATAGTCGATAGAAATACAGAATGTTAGTTTTAAATAGATTGTATATGTTGTTGGTAGAAATGTCTTTTCATGAATTTTTTCTCTTTTCTACATAATTCCCAATAATGATAGTTGTCAGGAGATAAAGAATTAAGCTTCCCATTTGTATTTTCTCAAAACACAGCTACATAAAGTTTCTTGAAAGACGAAAACTGACAAAGTTATGTTGGTGCTGCCTTATGCTTATTCTCATGGAATTCTCTGGGCCCCCTTCAAGGAGTAACTTAGTGTGTGGTTGTCAAAAGGGTACTGAAGGGGCCGGCTCTGTGGCACAGCGTGGAAAGCCTCCGCCTGCATTGCAGACATCCAATAGGGGCGCAAGTTTGAGTCCCAGCTGCTAGGCCTGGGAAAGCAGAAGATGACCCACTTCCTTGAGCCCCTTCACCCACGTGAGAAACATGGAGGAAGCTCTTGCTCTTTGATTCTGATCCACTCAGCTCTGGATTTGGCATCCAACTGGGGAGAAAACCAGCAGAGGGAAGACCTTCCTTTCTCTTTCTCTCACTCTCTCTCTCTCTCTCTCTCTCTCTCATTCTCACTCTCTCTGCCTCTCCTTCTCTCCCTGTGTAACCCTGAATTTCAAATAAATAAATAAACCTTTAAAAAATAAATGGCACTGTCATGTGACAGGTAATGTGGTGGCCGTGTGCTCATCAGAATGTCAAGGTGGGGAAATGGCAGAGCATTCTGGGCCTTCTGACACTGTTGCACAGGGAGAAATGGGTGCTCTGACCTTGGATTCCTGAACCCCTGCCCATGGGTGTGCTTTCACCTGCAGAAACGCCTGCCCCCTCTGAGATCAAAGAGCATCTCCCAGCCAGTTCCAGCCTCAGGACACTGCTGCTCATGATTCCACTGTAAGAATTCTTGTCACTCATGTTAACTCTTTGACATGAATAAACAAAATGGTTTTTGAGGTTGCCTTTGCACTTGTGATTTTATTTTCATTTATACAATTGACGTTTTTGTTTGCAATAAAACATAGAAAACACCTGGTGTTTTTCTTGGTTATTCTATTTCATGTCCTTCCCACACCCAGTTTAAAGTTGGGCCCCTGGTACCCTACCTCACCTGCATTTTGAATCCTTAGACCCAGTGAAGCCTCTCATTGATCTGTCCATCTTTTGTCTTGTGTTTTTCTGATCCTGAGTTAAATACTTCTCAGTTGATATCTGCCCCAAAGAAAATGGTTTAATGGGCATGTTCTAGAATCTTTCTAGAAACCCTTCCCAAAAGACTTAAAATTGCAGCTCAAGTAATGATATTCCCACACCCGCAAGGGAGACCTGGATAGAGCTCCATCCTTTGATCCTGACCCAGGTGAATGAACCAGTTGACGGGAGATTCCATTGCTGTCTCTCCAAATAAATTCAGAAAGAATATTTTTAAAGTAGAAAAACAGGGGCCAGCAACATGGCTTACTTCTTTAATACTCCACCTTTTGCGCCGGCATCCAATATGGCCATCAGGTTCCAGTCCCAGTTGCTCCTCTTCCAGCCCAGCTCTCTGCTGTGGCCCAGAGAGGCAGTGGAGGATGGCCCAAAATGCTTGGGCCCTGCACCCTCATAGGAGACCAGGAAGAAGCACCTGGTTCCTGGCTTCAGATCCAAACAGTGCCAGCCATAGCTGCCTGTTGCGGAATGAACCAACGGAAGGAAGACCTTTCTCTTTCTCTCTCTCTCTCTGTCTAACTCTATCTGTCAAATAAAAAAAAAAAAAGTAGAAAAACAACCAGGGCCCTCCAAACCTTCTATCCCTCTATTCTCTCCCTACACTCTGCTCCTATACAATGCTAACATCTTGTGAAAAAGAAAAATCTTAGACTAATTAAATTCAGCTTTCACTTTTACAATCACAAACAAGACAGAACGAAACAGAACCAAACAAACTAATTCTTGAATCTGGATGTCCACAGAAGTGAAGCAGCTTCACAAAACTTCCACCAAATCGTGTTCACATCAATGGCCTCCTGCCAATTTCCTCTCACGCCTGCCCGGGCCAGGAGTCCTCCGCACTGACTAGGGGGCCCATGTTCAGAGGCACTGATGGTCTCCAAGCTTCAATCTGAGCCTCGGTCTAGCAGCAGGTTCTGCACATTCTGAGCAGCAGGGCAGTCCCCGGCCTCCTGGCTCGGCTCTGGCACAGCACTCCCTCAGAGGGCTTCTGTATCTTGATGAGTTTCCTCAGTCTCCAGGGTGTCTGTTCTGGGCTCCTGGTCAGTCTGCTCCTCTGCAGGCCTGTTGTCTCTCAGCGTGGGGTGATCATTGGGCTTGCTCCCACAAGGAGATGAACCATCCTTTTCAGAAGGGGCTGCATTGTAGGGATCACAGATGTGTAGTAACTTTCCAAACCAATAGCAAGGTGAAAATGAATACATACTCCTTTGGAGAGCTGCTTAGTGTCAAAGGAGATGTGAGCCCTTGGAAAACTCGGAATATTTGTTGCCCAGAGCATCCTGTGTATGGCCTTGCTGCCAAAGCTGACCAGAAATTAGAATGGGAGTTTTGTAATATCACGTTAGAAAAATCATTTGATCTATCTGCTTGGGTGAAGAATCGTGCTTATTTGCTGTGATCACCTGATGTTTGTATTATGTATGCGGCGACTGCAAACACTGGGCAGAAATTGCATTTAAAAGATAAATTTATTTTGGTGAAGAAAAGTTGAAATCCATACATATGTGAGTTCTTAAAAACTCATGGAAAATAAATATGAAAAATCTGTGTTTGGATTCCAGTTTTTTGCATCAAAATAAGCACCTTTAAATAATATTTTCCATGACCTTTTGAAGTACCCTCATATAATGTGATATTACACTAATTTTAATTACTATGTACATTTTCAAGGTGATGTCCCAAACAAAATTTTTTATCATTTTTTCTATGGAAAAAGTTTCTCTTTAACACAAATTGTACTTTGATAAATATTTAGGATGGTTTCTGTAGTGTATACATAGTTTGAGTTGTTATGCCTTATTTAAGAATTATTTATATTGAAAGCCACAGTTACAGAGAGAGGGTGAGAGGGGAGATACAGAAGGAGAGAGAGAGAGAGAGAGAATCTTCCATCTTCTGGTTTTCTCCCCAGATGGCCACAACCACCACTGGTTGGCCAGGGCAACTCCAAAAGCTTCATCCTGGCCTCTCACCTGGGTGGCAGGGTCCCAAACACTTGGGCCATTTTCTGCTGCTTCCTCAGGCTCATTAGCTGCAGCTGAATGGGAAGTGGAGCAGCTGGGACAGGATCCGGTGCCTATATGAGAAGCCACCATCATAGGTGATAGCTCCAATACCTCACATTTTTATTTTATTTCTTTAATTTCTTCCTCCAAACAGCTTTAGTGGAGATACATAAATGTTAGTTGGATAGCATCCCCATTTCATATTTTTTTATTTATATAAAGGGAACACATTTCATAGGCTGTTTTAAGAGCCTAATACCCTTCCTCCCTCCTACCTTTCTTTTCTTTTCATTTTTACAATGACATGCTTTCAAATTGTTTTATAATGACAAGCTTAACCATCACTTACATTTTTAAATGAGACAATACATGCACAGGATACATACTGAAACAGTCATTTGGGACCGGCACTGTGGCACAGTACATAAAGCCACTGCCTGCAGTGCCAACATCCCATATGGGCACCAGTTCAAGTCCCAACTGCTCCACTTCCAATCCAGCTCCCTCCTCTACCTGAAGGCAGGAGAAGATGGCACAAGTCCTTGGGACCCTGCACTGGCATCTTCCGGATCTCCCAGGAGTGCAGGGGCCCAAGGACATGGGCCATTTCTGTGGCCATCTTTCCCAGGCCACAGCAGAGAGCTGGAAGGGAAGTGGAGCAGCCAAGACAGGAACCCGTGCCCGCATGGGATGCCCGGATGCCGGCACTGCAAGTGGTGGTTTTACCCATGAGCCACTGTGCCGGCCCCATTTGGTAGTATTTAGAGACTGACTTTAAATGGCCTTTCCCTGCAACTTAAATAGTTCAGATGTCCTATACTGTTGTTTTATCGTTAATCAGTGAATTTTGTACAGAACAACTAGCAATCACATGGATACATGTAAATTTCCTTTTAAGTTTTGCAAGGAAGTCATTAGCACCTCCCTGAAACTGTGTGATGCCATGACTGCCATCAACGAACCGCTGGAAGTTCTTTTTTTTTTTTTTTTTACTTTTATTTAATGAATATAGATTTCCAAAGTACAGCTTATGGATTACATTGGCTCCCTCCCCCCAATGACTTCCCTCCCACCCTCCCACCTGCAACCCTCCCCTTGGACGTTCTACTGATTACAAAACAAAAGTAAGCACAGGTTGACCACAGACCATGAGTCTTTCAAATAAGACTTTTCTTAAGATTTATTTTTAATGCTCATAAATCCAATCGCTTTAATTTCTTTAAGATTTATTTATTTGAAAACCAGAGTTGCACAGAGAAAGAAGGAGAGGCATAGAAAGAGAGAGTCATAGAGAGAAAGAGAGAGAGAGAGAGAGAGGGCTTCCATCCACTGGTTCTCTCCCCAATTGGATGCCAAAGCCAGAGCTGTGCTGATCCAAAGCCAGGAGGCAGAAGCTTCTTCCAGGTTTCCCACGTGGGTGAAGAAGACCAAGAAATTGGGCCATCTTCTACTGCTTTCCCAGGACTAGCAGCCAGGACTTGAACCAGCGCCCACATGGGATGTCTGCACTGCTCACGGAGGCTTTACATGCTGTGCCACAGAGCCGGCCACTTCAGTGCCCTTTGACAACAACACACTAAGTTAGTCCTTGAAGGGGGCCCAGGGCAACTCCAGGAGAATAAGCATGAGTCAGCACCAATATAACTTAGTCACAGTTTTCATCTTTCAGGAATCCTCGTGCAGCTGTGTTTTGAGAATTACAAATGGGAAGCTTAATACGTTATCTCCTGACAACTATCATTTTTGGGAATTGTGCAGAAAAGAGAATACATTCATGGAAAAACATGTCTACCCATAAATGTACAATCAACTTAAAACTAATATTCTCTGTCTCTATCTACTAAGAAACAAGTGTACAGTGTTGTCTTGCCATTGTCACAACGTTTTGGCTCTTAAAGATCCTTACTCCCATTCAGAGACGAGCAAACATAGGTCCCAGTGCCTAGTGTCCCCTAAGACTACATAGCCATTTTAGTGAGGAAATCTACTCAAAATACAGACGTCATTTAGTTGCATATCTATCACCTTGTTCAAAAATGCTATACAATTATTCCACCACAAGAATCTACAATCTATAAACTGTCTATCAAATGTTGACAGTATATGCTAACATTGTGTCTTTCTGGTCATCCTGACCAAGGGCCAAAGGTCTTTCTCAGTTGAGATCTTGCAGATGGGCTGAACGTTCTAGGCAGATGCTCAGTGGGGCACCAGTGGCACATTAAAAAGGTACAAAACAGAAGAACGGATGAAAAGGCTCCACGGTGGAGAGGAACCTGTGCATGTAGATGAGAGCTTTATTTCCAACATCAAAAAACTTGATCTCTCCCAAATCCACATCCAGGAAAACTCCTACGCGGTGAAGACTAGGGCTTGCAGGAACGATTACTTCTGTGTTGGTGCTGGGGTGAATGAGTCCTCCCTCTACGAAGATGATCCAGAAACCGTGGTCGGAGGTTAAATCACCATTTCTCTTTGTGTCAGCTGACACTTGCCAGACACCCAGGGACCACTCCTTGGCTTCTCCTACTTCAACCTCCCAGTAATGGCGGCCCCAGGAGAAGCAGGTGTTTCCCTGGATGCAGACCAGGTGAGGGAAACTACTGGGGTCTTCCAGCAGGTTGTGGCAGGTCTTCCCACATTCAACGCTCCTCAGGTCGCTGGAGAGCTCAAGGAGGGAGTGTGCGGTAGCTGTGTCCAGGACCTCGTCCTCCTGGAACCTCAGAACCTCCTCACTAAGGAGAAGACTCTGCTCCAGGAGACCAGCATGATGCCTGGTTAGCAAGGTCAGGTTTCTGATTTGCCACTCTTCCATAGGTACTCTCTCGCTGACTGAGCGACATGTGGGGCAAACCAGCACGAAATCCTCTCTTCCTGACACCCAGACTCGAAGGCAATCTAAGCAGAAGACATGTCCACAGGAGAGAGAGACAGGACATGAGAAGTATCCCAGGCAAATTGGACAGGTGGTCGCTGCTAGCAGGTTCTTAGCCATGGTCCCAGGGGAGTGGGGGAGCAGGCCTTGGTAGTGACCTGGTGGCAGTTCCCTTTAGCAGCTTCTGGAGTTGATCAGGAGCCCTCAGTGCACCGTCTGCTCTGCAGTGATCAGGACGTATCTAAATCAATGCAAATTAAAGAACATAAATGGATGCAGAAACATGGAGGTAACATCGAGTCCACAGAGATTCCAGTAATGGAATCACTTGTAATGGAAACACTCAAAAACGCCCCAAAGCCCAAGTGATGACAAGAGAATGAGGACAGGAGAGATTGTCATTGCCACAAGGCAGCTTACCTTGTGTGGGGTCTTGTTTGGGGTCTCTCCCAGGAGTAGCTGTCTGCTCTGACTAGAGCTTCTCTGTGTGGGAACTGAGCCCAGGTGGGTGTTCCATGAGACCTTGATAGGATGCAGTCTCCACCCCAGTCAGTATGGCGCTGGTCACCTGCAGTCCAGAAGAAAGAATTTCCTCATCGAAATGCAACCAGAATGTACAGAAAATCATGTAACATCTTCACAGCAAAATCCACTGCAAGATGAATGTCTTGGTTGAATTAATTCTACTGACAAAGCAGCATCAGAAGAAATGCTGAAAAATTCTAAAAAATCTAATCCTTGAGTGAATTTGAATAAAAATATCATCATTGCCATCAACTCCTCTATAAAACGAAGCTGAGCACGAGCCAAGAATACGCTCCTGACCCAGAAGATGCCCCCCAGTCCCTCCAGCTGCTCCCACAGTTTCAGAACCTCCAGTTCACCTAGAGCCTCCTCCCTGGCCTTCTGTCCATGGTTACCATTCTCTGGATGGATTAACTCTGACAGCTGGGCATGGCTGACTGGAGGAGGGAAAGCCCCATGATCAGAACCAGCACTGAAGTCTGCACAGCCTCTGTGAGCATCAAATCCTGAAGATCTCCCTGCAAAAGGACCTACAATGAATAACTGGCAGAACTCCCACCAAAACTACACAAATCCCACATTCTGTTGTGGTTGGATAATCGAATCACACAAGAAAGAGCAGTCACTATCACAGTCCAAGGATTAAGCCATGGATGCAACCAAGGCCAGACTGTTGAAAAGGAGGACAAGAACCACCAGGGAGCCTTCAGCATCTTCTCTCAGCTCCAGCCAATGACATATTTCAGAGGTTCCCATGATCATTGATTCCACTAAACTCTGTATATACAGACAGGTAAGAAAATAGAATATGTTCCCACATGGAACTTAAAGACTTTGGAAGCTATTACACATATAAGTTTCCTGACATCGCATTATCCTATTCCAAGTAAAGACACAGAAAGGGAAACATTAATTATCCAGAATCGATCAGTACAAATAAATATTTATTTATCTACAAAGAGAGTGAAAGAAAGGTCTTCAGTCTATTGTTTCACTCCCCAAATGCCACAACCGCTGGAGCTGGGCCAATCCAAAGAAAGGAACCTGGAGCTTCCTCTGGTCTCCCACGTGGTGCAGGGTCCCAAGAATTTGCTTTCCTGGGCCACAGCTGAGAGCTGGATAAGAAGAAGAGCAGCCGGGACTCAAACTGGCACCCATATGTGATGCTGGCACTGAAGGCGGCAGTTTTCCCCAGTAGGCCACAGCACTGTCCCCTGAGCAGCACACTGTGTATAAACCTGATGCAAGGGGGCTGCATGTCATTGGCATCCTAATTGGAGCAGCCATTGGAGGCTTATCTGCTCCACTTCTGATCCAGCTCCCTGCTAATGAGCCTAGGAAAGCAGCAGAAGATGGCTCAAATAACTGGGTTCCTGCCACCCCGGTGGATGACCTGCATGGAGTTCCTGGGTCGTGGCTTCAGCCTGGCCTAAGCCCAAGGGCAGAGGTCATCGGGGGAACTGAACCCATTGAGGGGAGATCTCTCTCTCTATCCCTCACGTTTTCTCTGACTTTAAAAAATAACTCTTTCCTTTCAAATGTGTTAAAAAATGACACATTATCCAGAGAGTGCTTAATCACTGTTTTAAACACCTTTGAAGTATTTTTTAAAATTTGATAAAAATGCAAATAATTTTAATCAACAACAAAAACAAACCAACAGACACACACAACATGCATCCTTCTTTTTCAAACAAATTGACCACGGTGTTTTTTCAGTCTGAAAGAGCTTGCCTGTCTTACCATGGGATACATCCAAAAAACCTGAGAAAACTAACCATGCATAGCCAGTTGTTTTATGGTATTATGATCAGAATCTAATTATCCATCAATGAAGAAATGTTTTAGTTAGGTATCATGAAGTTAGTAAAAATAGTACATGCCTTTACTTTAGGATTTAAGTAAAAACCTAGAAAATTTTTATGATTTAATGCTAGAAAAGGAAGATGGGATTCATGCTGCACACATACTTATGCTGCACACACTTATCCTCCTCCTCCCCCTCCTCCTAAAGAAAAATGCATTCACATATGAAAAGTGAGCTGAATGGGGCCAGCATCATGGCCCAGTAATTCAATCCACTGCCTGCTTGCCTGCATCCTATTTGGGCTCTGGTTCTAGTCCAGGATGCTCCTCTTCCAATCCAGCTCTCTGCTGTGGCCGGGGAAAGGAGTGTTAGATGGTCCAAGTTCCTGAGCCCCTGCACCCGTACAAGAGTCCAGGAAGAGGTTCCTGGCTCCTGGCTTCAGATTGGCACAGCTGCGGCTGTTGAGCCCTTTTGGGGAGTGAAGTAGTAGAAGGAAGACCTTCCTCTCTGTCTCTCCCTCTCACTGTCTGTAACTCTACCTCTCAAATACATAAATAAAATATTTTTAAAAAAAAGTGACCTGAAGTGAAACTAAACTTTTAAATGATGTTGGAGTGGAAGCTGAGCAGAGCTCTGTGAACTAGGACAGACTGGCTCTTCCCTTCCTAACATCCAAAGGCAAGAGAGTTGGGAAAACAAGTGGTCGCCAAAGAGAAATGGGCTGCAGATCTGGCCCAGAAGACAGACAACTCACCTTGAGCTGGAGACTTGCTTGGAGGTCTGAGAGGCCCCTGCCAGATCCCTCACCTCCCCTGCTCTGGGCTCCTCCCTGAAGGGACTTGGAGCTCTGAGTCTCTGGCCTTTTATAGTGCTCAGGACACAGGCTCCACCCACAGGGCCCCACCCTAAGGCATGTGCTGCCTACACCTAAGCCAATCAAGCAGAACCTTCATCATCCCTATTTTCATGTTCTGTCATTAAGCACCCTTAACAAATTTTGAGTACACAATTCAAAATAGCAAACCTACTGCCATTTAAACTAGGCACTCTTGTTTCACAGCTCAACCTTTAAAACAAAATATATAAGAACGTAAACACACACACACACACAAGTGCCTAAACATATCAGAAACAGGCCAAGGTCAACATAGGCATTAGCAACTCTGATGCATTCCTGAGGAAACAGGATTTACAAAGTTGTTCTTGGATTCTGCAAGTCCACTCTTCGGGGGAGCTACTGGGCTGGATAGGAAAGATGCATCCGGATGAGGCTGCTGTGTTGCTGTAATCATTAGCCACATCACGTTTGTGCTCACAAAAGGGTGCTTGTTGATACAAATAAATCACATGCCGTCTGCTCTTAGCAATACCCTCAAAAACATCATTAAAGCACATGGTGTGGCTTACTATGAAACATTTCTCTTCCTCTTCCAAATAAAGTGAGAGTATCTTCACTGTTTCCATTTATTCGTTTTGTTGACACAATTATTTCAAATCAGAGTGTTCTCAACCACACTATAACTAATGGGCTCTCAACGTGTCAACAATGGCAAAGCCGTGGGTCTTCTTGAGTTTTACATTTTCAGCCCGCTCTTGGTGTGGCTTGAGGGTACCTACTCCGGCTGTTTCTGAGCCTACGTTTGCCAAGAGAAAGATGTTTCCAGAAATGTTCACTTTAATTCCCAAATCCCCATTACTGCAGTAACACTGAAGCTAGGGAGAAATCTCATTTTATTATGTTCCTGCTTTGGAAATATGTGGAGCCACTGGTCTTGTCAGTGACACACTAATATCCTCATAACAACACATCAAAAAAGCATGATTTTTTAAAATTAGAATAATTTTTAATTATCATTAGTGGTTACATGAGATAAGGTTAAAAATCAGATGAAATTTGTCTCCAGAGATTCTTCATTAAACTAGAAAGCAGCTTGCACGTATATCAGTTAGGCAAGGTGCAGCTGGGGTTGATGGCGGTGAGGCGGAGACTAACCAGCGTGGCAGGAGTCTGGGATCCTGAAAGGAATGATATCCCTGCAAAACCCAGTTCACACAAGGCAGCCGCTCCTGGGGGCGGCTTGTCACAAGCAGCTTCCATCCCCACTGTGGGGCAGCCAAGGGCACGCGACCTCCTGTGCCTCCAGGCTGAGTCCTCACCTCCCCTCTGCTGCCCATCACACAATCAAGACAGAAGACAGAGGGCACCTCTGAGTTACTAGCACCAAACGCCTGCTGATGCCCTCCCTCGCTGTCCTTAGGAAGCGCTGCTGTTAGGGTGCAGTGGGTGAAGAAGCCACAGGCATCCCGCTCTGAGCACCGGTTTGAGTCCCAGCTGCTCCACTTCTCACCCAGCCCCCTGAGAATGCGCCTGGGAAGCAATGGAAGCTGACTCCAGTGCTTGGGCCCCTGCCTCCCATGAGGGAGACCCAGATGCAGCTCCAGTCTCCTGGCTTCATCCAGGCCCTGCTCCATCCATTGTGGTCATTTGGGGAATGAACCAGAGAACGGACAATCTCTCTTTCCCTGTCTCTCCTTCCCAGTCACTCTGACTTTCAAATAAATAAGACTTTTTAAAAACTGTTAAGGAAAAATATTGACTATGTCTGTGTGCTTTATGTACAAGGTGTGCTCCAATGTGTGTAGGATCTGCAAACACATTTCCTCGTCTTCCGCGTGTAAAAATGACAGGCTCGACGCCGCAGCTCACTAGGCTAATCCTGCGCCTAGCGGCACTGGCACACCGGGTTCTAGTCCCGGTTGGGGCGCCGGATTCTGTTCCGCTTGCCCCTCTTCCAGGCCAGCCCTCTGCTGCGGCCAGGGAGTGCAGTGGAGGATGGTAGGTGCTTGGGCCCTGCACCCCATGGGAGACCAGGAAAAAGCAGCCCGCCGGCCGCGGTGGCCACTGGAGGGTGAACCAACGGCAAAGGAAGACCTTTCTCTCTGTCTCTCTCTCTCACTGTCCACTCTGCCTGTCAAAAAAAAAAAAAAAATGACAGGCTCTAGCCTGAGTCCCTGTATCAGTTTCCTTGACCTTGGGCCACCATCAAGTAATCAGCTAGCCTGAGTCACCACAGTTGGGTTCATCCTTTTCCAACCCTGGGCAGAGGCCCGAGGGCATGGTGTAAATCCACTCGGGTGAGTCTGTCAGCAACTAGACACAGAGGGAGACCCCCGCTCCCCAGCAGTCAGTTTACAGGAAGTGGAAGGGTGATTTAACCTCCGACCACGGTTTCTGGATCATCTGCATGAAGGCAGGACTCATTCACCCCTGCTCCATCCCAGAGGTAATGGTTCCTGCAAGCCCTAGTCTTCACCGCGTAGGAGTTTTCCTGGATGTCGATTTGGGAGAGATCAAGTTTTTTGATGTTGGAAATAAAGCTCTCATCTACATGCACAGGTTCCTCCCCACCTTGGAGCCTTTGTGTCCGTTCTTCGGTCCGGAACTTCCAAGAGAAGGTGCCACTGGTGCCCCACTGAGCATCTGCCTAGAACGTTCAGCCCATCTGCAAGCTCTAAGTGAAAAAGACCTTTGGCCCTTGGTCAGGATGATCAGGAAGACACAATGTTAGCATATACTGTCAACATTTGGTAGACAGTTTATAAATTGTACATTCTTGTGGAGCAATAATTGTATAGCATTTTTGAGCAATCGGTAGATTTGCAACTGAATGACCTCTGTATTTTGAGTAGATTTCCTCACTAAATAAGGAAATATTTGGGGACACTAGGCACTGAGACCTCTGTTTGCTCACCTCGGAATGGGAATAATGATCTCTAAGAGCCAAAACGTTATGACGATTGCGAGACAACACCGTACATTTGTTTCATAGTCGATAGAAATACAGAATGTTAGTTTTAAATAGATTGTATATGTTGTTGGTAGAAATGTCTTTTCATGAATTTTTTCTCTTTTCTACATAATTCCCAATAATGATAGTTGTCAGGAGATAAAGAATTAAGATTCCCATTTGTATATTCTCTAAACACAGCTGCATAAAGTTTCTTGAAAGACAAAAACTGACAAAGTTATGTTGGTGCTGCCTCATGCTTATTCTCATGGAATTCTCTGGGCCCCCTTCAAAGAGTAACTTAGTGTGTGGTTGTCAAAAGGGTACTGAAGGGGCCGGCTCTGTGGCACAGCGTGGAAAGCCTCCGCCTGCATTGCAGACATCCCATATGGGCACAAGTTCGAGTCCCGGCTGCTAGGCCTGGGAAAGCAGAAGATGCCCCAGTTCCTTGAGCCCCTTCACCCACGTGAGAAACATGGAGGAAGCTCTTGGCTCATTGCTTCTGATCCACTCATCTCTGGATTTAGCGTCCAATTGGGGAGAAAACCAGCATATGGAAGACCTCCCTTTCTCTTTCTCTCACTCTCTCTCTCTCTCTCATTCTCACTCTCTCTGCCTCTCCTCTCTGTGTGTAACCCTGAATTTCAAATAAATAAATAAATCTTTAAAAAATAAATGGCACTGTCATGTGACAGGTAATGTGGTGGCCGTGTGCTCATCAGAATGTCAAGGTGGGGAAATGGCAGAGCATTCTGGGCCTTCTGACACTGTTGCACAGGGAGAAATGGGTGCCCTGACCTTGGATTCCTGAACCCCTGCCATGGGTGTGCTTTCACCTGCAGAAACGCCTGCCCCCTCTGAGATCAAAGAGCATCTCCCAGCCAGCTCCAGCCTCAGGACACTGCTGCTCATGCTTCCACTGTAAGAATTCTTGTCACTCATGTTAACTCTTTGACATGAATAAACAAAATGGTTTTTGAGGTTGCCTTTGCACTTGTGATTTTATTTTCATTTATACAATTGACGTTTTTGTTTGCAATAAAACATAGAAAACACCTGGTGTTTTTCTTGGTTATTCTATTTCATGTCCTTCCCACACCCAGTTTAAAGTTGGGCCCCTGGTACCCTACCTCACCTGCATTTTGAATCCTTAGACCCAGTGAAGCCTCTCATTGATCTGTCCATCTTTTGTCTTGTGTTTTTCTGATCCTGAGTTAAATACTTCTCAGTTGATATCTGCCCCAAAGAAAATGGTTTAATGGGCATGTTCTAGAATCTTTCTAGAAACCCTTCCCAAAAGACTTAAAATTGCAGCTCAAGTAATGATATTCCCACACCCGCAAGGGAGACCTGGATAGAGCTCCATCCTTTGATCTTACCCAGGTGAATGAACCAGTTGACGGGAGATTCCATTGCTGTCTCTCCAAATAAATTCAGAAAGAATATTTTTAAAGTAGAAAAACAGGGGCCAGCAACATGGCTTACTTCTTTAATACTCCGCCTTTTGTGCCAGCATCCAATATGGCCATCAGGTTCCAGTCCCAGTTGCTCCTCTTCCAGCCCAGCTCTCTGCTGTGGCCCAGAGAGGCAGTGGAGGATGGCCCAAAATGCTTGGGCCCTGCACCCTCATAGGAGACCAGGAAGAAGCACCTGGTTCCTGGCTTCAGATCCAAACAGCGCCAGCCATAGCTGCCTGTTGCGGAAGGAACCAACGGAAGGAAGACCTTTCTCTTTCTCTCTCTCTCTCTCTCTCTCTGTCTAACTCTGTCAAATAAAAAAAAAAAAAAGTAGAAAAACAACCAGGGCCCTCCAAACCTCCTATCCCTCTATTCTCTCCCTACACTCTGCTCCTATAATATGCTAACATCTTGTGAAAAAGAAAAATCTTAGACTAATTAAATTCAGCTTTCATTTTTACAATCACAAACAAGACAGAACAAAACAGAACCAAACAAAATGATTCTTGAATCTGGATGTCCACAGAAGTGAAGCAGCTTCACAAAACTTCCACCAAATTGTGTTCACATCAATGGCCTCCTGCCAATTTCCTCTCACGCCTGCCCGGGCCAGGAGTCCTCCGCACTGACTAGGGGGCCCATGTTCAGAGGCACTGATGGTCTCCAAGCTTCAGTCTGAGCCTCGGTCTAGCAGCAGGTTCTGCACGTTCTGAGCAGCAGGGCAGTCCCCGGCCTCCTGGCTCGGCTCTGGCACAGCACTCCCTCAGAGGGCTTCTGTATCTTGATGAGTTTCCTCAGTCCCCAGGGAGTCTGCTCTGGGCTCCTGGTCAGTCTGCTCCTCTGCGGGCCTGTTGTCTCTCAGCGTGGGGAGATCATCGGGCTTGCTCCCACAAGGAGAGGAACCATCCTTTTCAGAAGGGGCTGCATTGTAGAGAACACAGACGTGTAGTAACTTTCCAAACCAATAGCAAGGTGAAAATGAATACATACTCCTTTGGAGAGCTGCTTAGTGTCAAAGGGGAAGTGAGCCCTTGGAAAACTCGGAATATTTGTTGCCCAAGCATCCTGTGTATGGCCTTGCTGCCAAAGCTGACCAGAAATTAGAATGGGAGTTTTTATAAAATCACGTTAGAAAAATTATCTGATTTAAACTGTTTGAGTGAAGAAATTGTGCTTTTTTGCAATGATCACCTAATGTTTGTATTATGTATGCGGCTACTCCAAACACTGGGCAGAAATTGTATTTAAAAGATAAATTTATTTTGGTGAAAAAAAGTTGAAATCCATACATATGTGAGTTCTTAAAAACTCATGGAAAATAAATATGAAAAATCTGTGTTTGGATTCCAGTTTTTTGCATCAAAATAAGCACCTTTAAATAATATTTTCCATGACCTTTTGAAGTACCCTCATATAATGTGATATTACACTAATTTTAATTACTATGTACATTTTCAAGGTGATGTCCCAAACAAAATTTTTTATCATTTTTTCTATGGAAAAAGTTTCTCTTTAACACAAATTGTACTTTGATAAATATTTAGGATGGTTTCTGTAGTGTATACATAGTTTGAGTTGTTATGCCTTATTTAAGAATTATTTATATTGAAAGCCACAGTTACAGAGAGATGGCGAGAGGGGAGATACAGAAGGAGAGAGAGAGAGAGAGAGAGAATCTTCCATCTTCTGGTTTTCTCCCCAGATGGCCACAACCACCACTGGTTGGCCAGGGCAACTCCAAAAGCTTCATCCTGGCCTCTCACCTGGGTGGCAGGGTCCCAAACACTTGGGCCATTTTCTGCTGCTTCCTCAGGCTCATTAGCTGCAGCTGAATGGGAAGTGGAGCAGCTGGGACAGGATCCAGTGCCTATATGAGATGCCAACATCATAGGTGATAGCTCCAATACCTCACATTTTTATTTTATTTCTTTAATTTCTTCCTCCAAACAGCTTTAGTGGAGATACATAAATGGTAGTGTCGCTCCCCCTCTTCGTGGAGGAGCAACACAGGACCCTGCGCTGTTCTTTCGTCTGCTCGGCCCTCCCCGGGTTTGCTGCTGGTTCTTCCCGGGTTGGCTACTATCCCTTCCACCTCCGTGGAAGGGCAGTTCCCCCTGGCCACATTCCCCACTTCCGCAGGGGAGCGGCACACCGCCGGCCGGCTTTCTCGGGGGCTGCACGGGTTCCCTTTAGATGTTCCCCATAGATGTTCCTGGTGCATGCCGTTTCTCTCCTCCTTTATAGTCCTCCTCCGCCAATCCCAACTCGGCTGCCCACACGCCGAGCACGCTGCTCTCCTCCAATCAGGAGCAAGTCCTACAGTTTATTAGTTGAACTGGAGGCAGCTGTGCGGAAGCTGTTTACTTCTCTCCCAGCGCCATATTGTGGGAGAGCAGATGCATAGAATAAGTCCTAATTCCAGCAACTCAGTCTAGTCCGGTTTGCTCCCCACAGATCCCCCTTTCTTTTTATTTTTTAGCGTTGATACGCGCCTGTCTTCGGTGTCCCGCGGCACACACTCTGCTCTCCTTGCTAGAGTTGCCACAGGCTCTTACAAGTCCTATCAGGCAAACCGAATCCAGGTCCTCTCTTCGCCATGTTGTGAGGAGGTTTTTAGGCGCTGATGCGTGCCTGTGTTCGGTGCCCTGCAGCGCATGCCTGCTCTGCTAGAACTGCCTGCAGGTGCTTACAAAACCTATCAGGCAAACCGAATCCAAGCCTTCTCATTGCCGTATTGTGGGGGAGACTTATTAGTGTTGGTTTGTGCCTATCTTCGGTGACCTGCAGCTCATGCTTTGGTCGAGCTGCTTGCTGGTGCTTACCGCCTTAAATCAGGCAGACCGAATCCAAGCCTCCTAATTGTTGCATTGTGGGGAAGCTTTACTGATGTTAATTCGTGCCTGTCTTCGGTGACCTGCGGCGCATAAGCTGCTAGCCGCCGCAGGTGCTCATCGTGCTCATCGCCTCACTTAATCAGGCAGACCGAATCCAAGCTCTCACATTGCAGTGCTGTAGGGAGGCCTTTCTATTTCTCTATTTCTCTATCTCCGGGCATTCCTATTTCTCCCATTTTACTTCTATCTTCCAGCATTCCTATTTCTCTCACTTTGCTTCTAAACTTCTATTTCTCTTATCCCTGCAGCTTCCCGGCTGCGCCCGCCCCGAGGCTGCTTCTCGGCAGCTTCCCGGTTGAGCCGCTTCAGCCCGCGCCTCTTTCATCTGCGCAGCTTCCCGGCTTTGCGCGGCTTGGCTTCGCGCGCTCCGCGGTCTCCACGCCTTCGCGTCTGCACCACGGCCTCGCGCCAGCCCCGTTCCCTATCTATTCACGCCCCGTGCTCTCTCTGCACGCGGCGGCTTCCGCGAGTAACACAGCGTAGCTTACGTGTCCGCCACTAGCATTCAATCTAAGTTCCCCGGGCTAGCCTGGCGAATTCAACCCAGCGTACATCTCCGCCCCACGGTTTGGCTTCCCATCCTTTGCTCCCCGGGCTAATCAGACGGATCCCAACCAGGCTCACGTTTCAGCTTCTGGTTTCAACTTTTCGCCCCCTATTCCCGGGCTAACTTGAGAATCCCAAAGTGGCTTTCGTGTCCGCCTTGGCCTGCCCCCCACGGCTTCAATTTCCCTAACATTTTTCTCTACCCAGTATGTTTCCCCAAGCTTTCCTCCAACGATACTCCTCCCTCATTTCTCCTGGCCTCTCCCCACAGTCCGCATCCGAGTCTGTTTGTTCTAGCTTTCACTTTCGCTTTCGACCTTAGAGATTTCTCCCAGCTTCCCCCCGTAGTCCGTATCCGAGTCTATGCCTAGGCTTTCAATAGCTTCTTCCGGCACCCTTTTCGTCCGGCTTTTCCCTAGGCTGTTTGCTAGTCTCTCTCTCCGGTAATTTCCCTAGGCTCTTTGCTAGTTTCTCTCTCCGATATTTTCCCTAGGCTGTTTGCTAGTTTCTCTCTCCGATATTTTCCCAGTTCTTCCCGTTTCTTCCCTCCTAAGTTTCCTATCCGTCCTAGGTTTCCTAATCCGAGTCAGGTTTCCTATCCGAGCTAGGTTTCCTATCCGAGTCACGGCACCATTATGTCGCTCCCCCTCTTCATGGAGGAGCAACACAGGACCCTGCGCTGTTCTTTCGTCTGCTCGGCCCTCCCCGGGTTTGCTGCTGGTTCTTCCCGGGTTGGCTACTATCCCTTCCACCTCCGTGGAAGGGCAGTTCCCCCTGGCCACATTCCCCACTTCCGCAGGGGAGCGGCACACCGCCGGCCGGCTTTCTCGGGGGCTGCACGGGTTCCCTTTAGATGTTCCCCATAGATGTTCCTGGTGCATGCCGTTTCTCTCCTCCTTTATAGTCCTCCTCCGCCAATCCCAACTCGGCTGCCCACACGCCGAGCACGCTGCTCTCCTCCAATCAGGAGCAAGTCCTACAGTTTATTAGTTGAACTGGAGGCAGCTGTGCGGAAGCTGTTTACTTCTCTCCCAGCGCCATATTGTGGGAGAGCAGATGCATAGAATAAGTCCTAATTCCAGCAACTCAGTCTAGTCCGGTTTGCTCCCCACATGGTAGTTGTATAGCTTCACCATTTCGGAATTTATTTTTTATTTATATAAAGGGAACACATTTCATAGGCTGTTTTAAGAGCCTAATACCCTTCCTCCCTCCTACCTTTCTTTTCTTTTCATTTTTACAATGACATGCTTTCAAATTGTTTTATAATGACAAGCTTAACCATCACTTACATTTTTAAATGAGACAATACATGCACAGCATACACACTGAAATTTTCACTTGGGCCAATGCTGTGGTGTAGTGCATAAAGCCCGCCTGCAGTTCCAACATCCCATATGGGCACTAGTTCAAGTCCCGACTGCTCCACTTCCAAACTGGCTCCATGCTTGGCCAGGCAAATTAGTAGAAGATGGCCCAAGTCCTTGGGCCCCTGCACCAGCCTGTTTGATCCAGAGGAAGCTCCTGGTTCCTGGCTTCAGATTGGCACAGATCTGAACTTTGGGGCCAAATGGGGAGTGAACCAGCAGATGGAAGACCTCTCTACCTAATATCATATAAATATATGATATATAATATAAATAAATATTACCAAGTGAAAAAAGCAAGGTAGAAAGCAATACCTGTACTAAATTAATACTTAGGTAGCATACATACATATACACATAGAACATCTCTCCATGAAACCCAAGATTGTGGTTCCAGAACTAAGTAAATGCAGAAAGTGACAGCTTCTTTTCTTTTCTTTTTTTAAATATTTATTTATTTGCTTGAAAGTCAAGTTACACACAGAGAGAAGCAGAGGCAGAGGGAGAGAGAGACACACAGAGGTCTTCCATTTGTTGGTTCACACCCCAATTATCAAAAACAGCCCAAGATGCAAGCCCAGATCAAGGAGCTTCTTCCAGGACTCCCACGTAGTGCAGGGGCCCAAGGACATGGGCCATTTCTGTGGCCATCTTTCCCAGGCCACAGCAGAGAGCTGGAAGGGAAGTGGAGCAGCCAAGACTGGAACCCGTGCCCGCATGGGATGCCCGGATGCCGGCACTGCAAGTGGTGGTTTTACCCATGAGCCACTGTGCCGGCCCCATTTGGTAGTATTTAGAGACTGACTTTAAATGGCCTTTCCCTGCAACTTAAATAATGCAGATGTCCTATACTGTTGTTTTGTCATTAATCAGTTAATTTTGTGCAAAACAACTCTCAATCACACTTATACATGTAAATTTTCTCTTAAGTTTTGCAAGGAAGTCATTAACACCTCCCTGAAAATGTGGGATGCCATGACTGCCTTCAAAGAACCACTGGAAGTTCTACTGATTACAAAACAAAAGTAAGCACAGATTGACAACAGACCATGCGTATTTCAAATTAGACTTTTGTTAAGATTTATTTTTAATGGTCATAAATCCAATTTTTAAAAATTTTTTAAAAGATGTTTTTATTGATTGGAAAAGCTGAGTTGCAGAGAGAGGTAGAGACAGAGAGGGAGATCTTCCATTTGATGGTTCACTCCCCAAATGGACATACAGCCGGCGTTTGATGTTTTATTGCAAACTAATTGTACAAATGAAAATAATAAATCATAAGTGCAAAAGAAACCTCTAAAACTATTTTTGGTGTATAGATGTCAAAGAGTTAACATGAGTGACAAGAATTCTTACAGTGGATGCATGAGCAGCAGTGGCCTGAGGCTGGAACTGGCTGGGAGATGCGCTTTGATCTCAGAGGGGGCAGGCATTTCTGCAGGTGAAAGCACACCCATGGGCAGGGGTTCAGGAATCCAAGGTCAGAGCACCCATTTCTCCCTGTGCAACAATGGCAGAAGGCCCAGAATGCTCTGCCATTTCCCCACCTTGACATTCTGATGAGCACAAGGCCACCACATTACCTGTTACATGACAGTGCCATTTTGACAACCACACACTTAGTTACTCCTTGAAGGAAGCCCAGGGCTATTCCATGAGAAAAAGCATGAGTAGGCACCAATAATTTGGTCAGCTTTCATCTTTCAAGAAATTTTATGGAGCTGTGTTTTGAGAATTAAAAATGGGAAGCTTAATACTTTATCTCCTGGCAACTATCATTATCAGAAATTATGTAGAAAGGAGAATACATTCATGAAAAAATATTTCTACCCACATCATGTACAATCTGCTTAAAACTAATATTCTCTCTTTGCTATTGACTAAGAAATGTGCAATGTTGTGTAGCAATCATCACAATGTTTTGGCTCTTAGAGATCCAGATTCCCGTTCAGAGACAAGCAAACAGAGGTCTCAGTGCCTAGTGTCCCCATAGACTACATAGCTATTTAGTGAGGAAATCTACTCAAAATACAGAGCTCGTTTAGTTGCAAATCTACCGACTTGTTCAAAAATGCTATACAATTATTCCACCACAAGAATCTACAATCTATAAACTGTCTATCAAATGTTGACAGTATATGCTAACATTGTGTCTTCCTCGTCATCCTGACCAAGGGCCAAAGGTCTTTATCACTTGAGAGCTTGCGGAAGGGCTGAAACTTCTAGGCAGATGCTCAGTGGGGCACCAGTGGCACCTTCTCTTGGAAGTTCCGGACAGAAGAACGGAAGCAAAGTCTCCACGGTGGAGAGGAACCTGTGCACGTAGATGAGAGTATTATTTCCAACATCAAAAAACTTGATCTCTCCCAAATCGACATCCAGGAAAACTCCTACGCGGTGAAGACTAGGGCTTGCAGGAACGATTACTTCTGTGTTGGTGCTGGGGTGAATGAGTCCTGCCTTCATGCAGATGATCCAGAAACCGTGGTCGGAGGTTAAATCACCCTTCCACTTCCTGTCGACTGACTCCTGGCAGACACCCAGGGACCACTCCCTGGCTTCTCCTACTTCAACCTCCCAGTAATGGCGGCCCCAGGAGAAGCAGGTGTTTCCCAGGACGCAGACCAGGTGAGTGAACCTCTTGGGGTCTTCCAGCAGGTTGTGGGAGGTCTTCCCACACTGGACGCTCCTCAGATCGCTGGAGAGCACAAGGAGGGAGTGGGCGGTAGCTGCGTCCAGGGTCACGTCCTCCTGGAACCTCAGCTCTTCACTGAGGTGCAGACGCAGCCCCAGGACAGGACCCTGCTGCCTGAAGTAATGCGTGAAAGCTCTGATTTGCCACTCTTCCATAAGTGGTTTCTCATTGACTGAGCGACAGATGGGGCAGACCTCCTCTCTTTCTGAAGTCCAGCTTTGAATGCAATCAAAGCAGAAGACATGTCCACAGGAAAGCGAGACAGGATTTAGGAAATCTTCCAGGCAAATTGGACAGGTGGTATGTGTTAGCAGGATCTTAGCCATGGTCCCAGGGGAGCGGAGGAGCAGCCCTTGGCAGTGATCTGGTGGCAGTTCCCTTTAGCAGCTTCTGGAGTTGGTCAGGAGCCCTCAGTGCACCGTCTGCTCTGCAGTGATCAGGACGTATCTAAATCAATGCAAATTAAAGAACATAAATGGATGCAGAAACATGGAGGTGACATCCAGTCCACAGAGAGTCCTAGTAATGGAATCACTTGTAATGGAAACACTCAAAAACTCCCCGAAATCCAAGTGATGTCAAGAAAGAGGACAGGAGAGATTGTCATTGCCACAAGGCAGCTTACCTTGTGCGGGGTCTTGTTTGGGGTCTCTCCCAGGAGTAGCTGTCTGCTCTGACTAGAGCTTCTCTATGTGGGAACTGAGCCCAGGTGGGTGTTCCATGAGACCTTGATAGGATGCAGTCTCCACCCCAGTCAGTATGGCGCTGGTCACCTGCAGTCCAGAAGAAAGAATTTCCTCATCGAAATGCAACCAGAATGTACAGAAAATCATGTAACATCTTCACAGCAAAATCCACTGCAAGATGAATGTCTTGGTTGAATTAATTCTACTGACAAAGCAGCATCAGAAGAAATGCTGAAAAATTCTTAAAAAAAAATCTAATACTAGAGTGAATTTGAATAAAAATATCATCATTGTCATCAACTCCTCTATAAAAAGAAGCTGAGCACCAGCCAAGAATACGCTCCTGACCAAGAAGATGCCCCCCTGTCCCTCCAGCTGCTCCCACAGTTTCAGAACCTCCAGTTCACCTAGAGCCTCCTCCCTGGCCTTCTGTCCATGGTTAGCATTCTCTGGATGGATTAACTCTGACAGCTGGGCATGGCTGACTGGAGGAGGGAAAGCCCCATGATCAGAACCAGCACTGAAGTCTGCCCAGCCTCTGTGAGTGGCAAATCCTGAAGATCTCCCTGCAAAAGGACCTGCACTGAATAATTGGCAGAGCTCCCACCAGGACTTCACAAATCCCACATTCTTTTCCGGGATCACACAAGAAAGAGCAGTCACTATCATAGTCCAAGGATTAAGCCATGGATGCAGACTGTTAAAAAGGGGGACAAGAACCACCAGATAGCCCGCAGCCTCTCCTCGCAGCTCTAGCCAACGACAGATTTAGAGGTTCCCATGCTCTTGACTTGCATCAGACTATGCAAATGCAGGTGTGTAAGATAACAGAATATCTTTCCACATGGAACTTAAAAACTTGGAAGTTATAACCCTTGTAAGCTTCCTTACATTGTATTATCTTATTCCAAGTAAATACACAGAAAGGGAAACATTAAATATCCAGAATCTATCAGCAGTTTTTTTTTTTGTTGTTATTATAAAGATTTATTTATCTACAGAGTAAGAGTAAGAGAGGTCTTAGTCTACTGTTTCACTCCTGAAATGCTGAACTATTGGAGTTGGGCCAATCCAAATCCAGGAGCCAGGAGTTTCTTCTGGGTCTCAAATGTGGTGCAGGGACCCAAAAACTTGCTTTCCTGGGCCACAGCAGAGCAGAGAGCTGGATAAGAAGAAGAGCGGCCAGGTCTCAAACTGGTACCCATATGTGATGCTGGCACTGCAGGCGGCAGTTTTCCCCCAGTATGCCACAGCACTGTCGCCTGATCAGCACACTGTGTATAAACCTGATGCAATGGGGCCTGTGTGGTGAATGGTAGTCCATGACACCACTTGGACACTGGCATCCTATCATGGAGCAGCCATTGGAGGCTTATCTGCTCCACTCCTGATCCAGCTCCGTGCTAATGAGCCTGGGAAAGCAGCAGAAGATGGTGCAAATACCTGGGTTCCTGCCACCCCGGTGGTAGACCAGCATGGAGTTCCTGGGTTGGGGTTTCAGACTGGTCCAAGCCCA
This sequence comes from Oryctolagus cuniculus, assembly GCF_964237555.1. Classification (NCBI taxonomy): domain Eukaryota; kingdom Metazoa; phylum Chordata; class Mammalia; order Lagomorpha; family Leporidae; genus Oryctolagus; species Oryctolagus cuniculus. The sequence continues at coordinate 59,190,324 of NC_091436.1, forward strand.
GGGGCTGTGGTCATCTGGGGATGGAACCCATTGATGGGAGATCTCTTTCTCTCTCTATCTCTCAGGGTTTCTCTGCCTTTAAATAAAAAAATCTTACTTTTACAATGTGTTGAGAATTCCACATTATCGAGAGAGTACATAATCGCAGTTTTAAACACCTTTGAAGTGTTTTTTAAAATATGATAATAATGTAAATAATTTTAATCAACAGCAACAACATCAGAAAAGAAACCCCACAGAAACACACAACAGGCATCCTTCTTTTTAAGGCAAATTGATCATGGTGTTTTTCAGTCTGCAAGAGCTTGGCTAACACACCATGGGATACATCCAAAAAACCTGAGAAAGAAACCTGACCATGAATAGCAGTTGTATTATGGTATTATGATCAGAATCTAATTATCCATCAATGAAGAAATGTTTTAGTTAGGTATCATGAAATTAGTAAAAATAGTACATGCCTTTACTTTAGGATTTAAGTAAAAACCTAGAAAATTTTTATGATTTAATGCTAGAAAAGGAAGATGGGATTCATGCTGCACACATACTTATGCTGCACACACTTTTTCCTCCTCCTCCCCCTCCTCCTAAAGAAAAATGCATTCACATATGAAAAGTGACCTGAATGGGGCCAGCATCATGGCCCAGTAATTCAATCCTCTGCCTGCTTGCCTGCATCCTATTTGGGCTCTGGTTCTAGTCCAGGATGCTCCTCTTCCAATCCAGCTCTCTGCTGTGGCTCAGGAGAGGAGTGTTAGATGGTCCAAGTTCCTGAGCCCCTGCACCCGCACAGGAGTCCAGGAAGAGGTTCCTGGCTCCCAGCTTCAGATTGGCGCAGCTGCGGCTTTGCATCCTTTGGGGAGTGAAGCAGCGGAAGGAAGACCTTCCTCTCTGTCTCTCCCTCTCACTGTCTGTAACTCTACCTCTCAAATACATAAATAAAATGTTTGAAAAAAAGTGACCTGAAGTGAAACTAAACTTTTAAATGATGTTGGAGTGGAAGCTGAGCAGAGCTCTGTGAACTAGGACAGACTGGCTCTTCCCTTCCTAACATCCAAAGGCAAGAGAGTTGGGAAAACAAGTGGTCGCCAAAGAGAAATGGGCTGCAGATCTGGCCCAGAAGACAGACAACTCACCTTGAGCTGGAGACTTGCTTGGAGGTCTGAGAGGCCCCTGCCAGATCCTTCACCTCTCCTGCTCTGGGCTCCTCCCTGAAGGGACTTGGAGCTCTGAGTCTCTGGCCTTTTATAGTGCTCAGGACACAGGCTCCACCCACAGGGCCCCACCCTAAGGCATGTGCTGCCTACACCTAAGCCAATCAAGCAGAACCTTCATCATCCCTATTTTCATGTTCTGTCATTAGGCACCCTTAACAAATTTTGAGTACACAATTCAAAATTTCGTAACTCAAATAGCAAACCTACTGCCATTTAAACTAGACACTCTTGTTTCACAGCTCAACCTTAAAAACAAAATGTATTAGAATGTTAACACAAACACACACACACACAAGTGCCTAAACATATCAGAAACTGGCCCAGGTCATCACAGGCATTAACATCTCTGATGCATTCCTGAGTAAACAGGATTTACCAAGTTGTTCTTGGATTCTGCAAGTCCACTCTCAGGGGAAGCTACTGGGCTGGATAGGGAAGATGCATCCGTGTGAGGCTGCGGTGCTGCTGTAATCATCAGCCACATCATGTGTGTGCTCTGAAAAGGGTGCTTGTTGAAACAAATAAATCACATGCCGTCTGCTCGGAGCGATACACACAAAAACCTCATTTCTTTCTTTAAATGATGTATTTATTTATATATTTGAGTCAGAGTTACTGAGAGAGTGAGAGACTGAGAGACGGGTCTTCCATCTGCTGCTTGACTCCCCAAATGGCCACGTGGCTGGAGGTGCACTGGTCCCATGCCACAAGTCAGGAGCTTCTCTGAGGACAGCACTCGGGTGAGGGGCCCAACCACTTGGTCTTCTTCAGTTTTTCCAGGCCAGCAAGAGGGAGCTGGATGGAAGTGGGGAGCCTAACTCGAGCCAGTGCCCTATAGGATGCCTGCACCCCAGGCAGAGGCTTTACCTGCTATATCACAGCACCGGTTCCAATAACCTGAATTACTTAGGGTTCCTGTTTTTCTATGACACCAATGCTTTTAAAAGATGTATTTATTTTATTTAACAGAGGAGTTACACAGAGAGGGAAGCGGAGATAGAAGGAGAGAGATATAAAGAGAGAGAGAGAGAGAGAATCTTCTTTTCACTGGTTGACTCACCAAATGGCTGAAAAGGCCGGAGCTGGACAAGACTGAGGTCAGGAGCCAGGAGCTTCTTCCACATCTGCCACTTGGGTGCAAAAACCCAAGCACTTGGGCCATTTTCCACTGCTGTTCCAGGTGAATTTAGCAGGGAGCTGATTCAGAAGTGGAGCAGCTAGGACTTGAGCCAGCATCTATGTTGGAAGCCATTGCCAAAGGCAGTGGCTCATCCTGCTATGACACATCACCAGTCCCACAGCAAATGTTTTTAGCCTGGTGAATTTCCTTACATTATATACCTTCAACAGAAAGTCTCAAATGTTTGTTTTTAAATTTTACCCTCAGAAACTTATAATTGTTTTTTGCAAACTCTGTGGTTCCTATGTACTAGAAAATGCCTGAAATCACCCCCCAGATGAAGTCACCCCCTAAATGACCACAATGTCTGGAGCAGGACTGACCAAAGCCAGCAGCTTCTTCCAGGTCTCCTGCTTGGGAGAAGGGGCCCAAGGACTTGGGCCATCTTCTGCTGCTTTCCCAGTTGCCTTAGATGGGATCTAGAGCAGAAGGGGAGGCAGTCGGATTAGGAACCAGTGTCCGTGTGGAATGCCCTTGCCTCAGGCGGCAGTTTAGCCTGCTAAACCACTGTGCTGTTCCCACAGCCATGTGTTTTTTTTTTAACCTGGTGAATTTCCATACATTAATATCTACAGCAGAATGTCTCAAATTATTGTTTTTATTTTAACCTCAATATGCTTTATAATTTTTGTTTTACAAAACCTTGTAATTCCTGCGTACGAGAAGATGCCTGAAATCCTACATTTTCTGTGGCTGGATCTGTTGACACGGTGTTTGGATTGACTTTAGTGAAGAAAAGCTTACTGGCCACAGGCATTTAGGGGGAAAATGAAGGACCTTACAGATCTTCTCTCAGAGGGTCTCTGCATCCCAGGGTCCCTCTGACTGCTTGTCAAGGACCCCTGCTCCACACAAAGTTCCATAATTCCTCCCAGCAGCAGCAAGTCTTTGTATATTGGCAACCAAAGACTGTAAAGATGAATGCAGCCATCATTTCTATGCCTTCTGCCATCTTAAAACTAATGCACATACTATAGCTTAATATGAAACATTTTTCTTCCTCTTCCAAATAAAGTGAGAGTATCTTCACTGTTTCCATTTAATCTTTTTGTTGACACAATTATTTCAAATCAGAGTGTTCTCAACCACACTATAACTAATGGGCTCTCAACGTGTCAACAATGGCAAAGCCGTGGGTCTTCTTGAGTTTTACATTTTCAGCCCGCTCTTGGTGTGGCTTGAGGGTACCTACTCCGGCTGTTTCTGAGCCTATGTTTGCCAAGAGAAAGATGTTTCCAGAAATATTCACTTTGATTCCCAAATCCCCATTACTGCAGTAACACTGAAGTTAGGGAGAAATCTCATTTTATTATGTTCCTGCTTTAGAAATATTTGGAGCCACTGGTCTTGTCAGTGACACACTAATATCCTCAGAACAACACATGACAAAAAACATGATTTTTTAAATTAGAATAATTTTTAATTATCATTAGTGGTTTCATGAGATAAGGTTAAAAATCAAATGAAATTTGTCTCCAGAGATTCTTCATTAAACTAGAAAGCAGCTTGCACGTATATCAGTTAGGCAAGGTGCAGCTGGGGTCGATGGCCGTGAGGCGGGGACTAACCAGCGTGGCAGGAGTCTGGGATCCTGAAAGGAATGATATCCCTGCAAAACCCAGTTCACACAAGGCAGCCGCTCCTGGGGGCGGCTTGTCACAAGCAGCTTCCATCCCCATTGTGGGGCAGCCACGGGCACACGACCTCCTGTGCCTCCAGGCTGAGTCCTCACTTCCCCTCTGCTGCCCATCACACAATCAAGACAGAAGACAGAGGGCACCTCTGAGTTACTAGCACCAAATGCCTGCTGATGCCCTCCCTCGCTGTCCTTAGGAAGCACTGCAGTTAGGGTGCAGTGGGTGAAGAAGCCACAGGCATCCCGCTCTGAGCACCGGTTTGAGTCCCAGCTGCTCCACTTCTCACCCAGCCCCCTGAGAATGTGCCTGGGAAGCAATGGAAGCTGACGCCAGTGCTTGGGGCCCTGCCTCCCGTGAGGGAGACCCAGATGCAGCTCCAGTCTCCTGGCTTCATCCAGGCCCTGCTCCATCCACTGTGGTCATTTGGAGAATGAACCAGAGAACGGACAATCTCTCTTTCCCTGTCTCTCCTTCCCAGTCGCTCTGACTTTCAAATAAATAAGACTTTTTAAAAACTGTTAAGGAAAAATATTGACTATGTCTGTGTGCTTTATGTACAAGGTGTGCTCCAATGTGTATAGGATCTGCAAACACATTTCCTCATCTTCCGTGTATCATGTGTTGAAATGACAAGCTCTAGCCTGAGTCCCTGTGTCAGTTTCCTTAACCTTGGGCCACCATCAAGTAATCAGCTAGCCTGAGTCACCACAGTTGGGTTCATCCTTTTCCAACTCTGGGCAGAGGCCCGAGGGCATGGTGTAAATCCACTCAGGTGAGTCTGTCAGCAACTAGGACACAGAGTGAGACCCCCGCTCCCCAGCAGTCAGTTTACAGGAAGTGGAAAGGTGATTTAACCTCCGACCACAGTTTCTGGATCATCTCCATGAAGGCAGGACTCATTCACCCCTGCTCCATCCCAGAGGTAATGGTTCCTGCAAGCCCTAGTCTTCACCGCGTAGGAGTTTTCCTGGATGTGGATTTGGGAGAGATCAAGTTTTTTGATGTTGGAAATAACGCTCTCATCTACATGCACAGGTTCCTCTCCACCTTGGAGCCTTTGCTTCCGTTCTTCTGTTTTGTAACTTTTTAATGTGCCACTCCTGCCCCACTGAGCATCTGCCTAGAACGTTCAGCCCATCTGCAAGCTCTAAGTGAAAAAGACATTTGGCCCTTGGTCAGGATGGCCAGGAAGACACAATGTTAGCATATACTGTCAACATTTGGTAGACAGTTTATAGATTGTAGATTCTTGTGGAGCAATAATTGTATAGCATTTTTGAGCAATCGGTAGATTTGCAAATGAATGACCTCTGTATTTTGAGTAGATTTCCTCACTAAATAAGGAAATATTTGGGGACACTAGGCACTGAGACCTCTGTTTGCTCACCTCGGAATGGGAATAATGATCTCTAAGAGCCAAAACGTTATGACGATTGCGAGACAACACCGTACATTTGTTTCATAGTCGATAGAAATACAGAATGTTAGTTTTAAATAGATTGTATATGTTGTTGGTAGAAATGTCTTTTCATGAATTTTTTCTCTTTTCTACATAATTCCCAATAATGATAATTGTCAGGAGATAAAGAATTAAGCTTCCCATTTGTATTTTCTCAAAACACAGCTGCATAAAGTTTCTTGAAAGACAAAAACTGACTAAATTATGTTGGTGCTGCCTCATGCTTATTCTCATGGAATTCTCTGGGCCCCCTTCAAGGAGTAACTTAGTGTGTGGTTGTCAAAAGGGTACTGAAGGGGCCGGCTCTGTGGCACAGCGTGGAAAGCCTCCGCCTGCATTGCAGACATCCCATATGGGCGCAAGTTCGAGTCCCAGCTGCTAGGCCTGGGAAAGCAGAAGATGGCCCAGTTCCTTGAGCCCCTTCACCCACGTGAGAAACATGGAGGAAGCTCTTGCTCATTGCTTCTGATCCACTCAGCTCTGGATTTGACATCCAATTGGGGAGAAAACCAGCAGATGGAAGACCTCCCTTTCTCTTTCTCTGACTCTCTTTCTCTCTCTCTCTCTCTCTCTCTCTCTCTCATTCTCACTCTCTCTGCCTCTCCTTCTCTCCCTGTGTAACCCTGAATTTCAAATAAATAAATAAACCTTTAAAAAATAAATGCCACTGTCATGTGACTGGTAATGTGGTGGCCGAGTGCTCATCAGAATGTCAAGTTGGGGAATTGAAGAGCATTCTGGGCCTTCTGCCATTGTTGCACAGGGAGAAATGGGTGCTCTGACCTTGGATCCCTGAACCCCTGCCCATGGGTGTGCTTTCACCTGCAGAAACGCCTGCCCCCTCTGAGATCAAAGAGCATCTCCCAGCCAGCTCCAGCCTCAGGACACTGCTGCTCATGCTTCCACTGTAAGAATTCTTGTCACTCATGTTAACTCTTTGACATGAATAAACAAAATGGTTTTTGAGGTTGCCTTTGCACTTGTGATTTTATTTTCATTTATACAATTGACGTTTTTGTTTGCAATAAAACATAGAAAACACCTGGTGTGTTTCTTGGTTATTCTATTTCATGTCCTTCCCACACCCAGTTTAAAGTTGGGCCCCTGGTACCCTACCTCACCTGCATTTGGAATCCTTAGACCCAGTGAAGCCTCTCATTGATCTGTCCATCTTTTGTCTTGTGTTTTTCTGATCCTGAGTTCAATACTTCTCAGTTGATATCTGCCCCAAAGAAAATGGTTTTATGGGCATGTTCTAGAATCTTTCTAGAAACCCTTCCAAAAAGACTTAAAATTGCAGCTCAAGTAATGATATTCCCACACCCGCAAGGGAGACCTGGATAGAGTTCCATCCTGTGATCTTACCCAGGTGAATGAACCAGTTGACGGGAGATTCTATTGCTCTCTCTCCAAATAAATTCAGAAAGAATATTTTTAAAGTAGAAAAACAGGGGCCAGCACCATGGCTTACTTCTTTAATACTCCGCCTTTTGCGCCAGCATCCAATATGGCCATCAGGTTCCAGTCCCAGTTGCTCCTCTTCCAGCCCAGCTCTCTGCTGTGGCCCAGAGAGGCAGTGGAGGATGGCCCAAAATGCTTGGGCCCTGCACCCTCATAGGAGACCAGGAAGAAGCACCTGGTTCCTGGCTTCAGATCCAAACAGCGCCAGCCATAGCTGCCTTTTGTGGAATGAACCAACGGAAGGAAGACCTTTCTCTCTCTCTCTCTCTGTCTAACTCTATCTGTCAAATAAAAAAAAAAAAAGTAGAAAAACAACCAGGGCCCTCCAAACCTCCTATCCCTCTATTCTCTCCCTACACTCTGCTCCTATACTATGCTAACATCTTGTGAAAAAGAAAAATCTTAGACTAATTAAATTCAGCTTTCATTTTTATAATCACAAACAAGACAGAACAAAACAGAACCAAACAAACTAATTCTTGAATCTGGATGTCCACAGAAGTGAAGCAGCTTCACAAAACTTCCACCAAATCGTGTTCACATCAATGGCCTCCTGCCAATTTCCTCTCGCGCCTGCCCGGGCCAGGAGTCCTCCGCACTGACTAGGGGGCCCATGTTCAGAGGCAATGATGGTCTCCACACTTCAGTCTGAGCCTCGGTCTAGCAGTAGGTTCTGCACATTCTGAGCAGCAGGGCAGTGTCCGGCCTCCTGGCTCGGCTCTGGCACAGCACTCCCTCAGAGGGCTTCTGTATCTTGATGAGTTTCCTCAGTCCCGAGGGAGTCTGCTCTGGGCTTCTGGTCAGTCTGCTCCTCTGCGGGCCTGTTGTCTCTCAGCGTGGGGAGATCATCGGGCTTGCTCCCACAAGGAGAGGAGCCATCCTTTTCAGAAGGGGCTGCATTGTAGAGAACACAGATGTGTAGTAACTTTCCAAACCAATAACAAGGTGAAAATGAATACATACTCCTTTGGAGAGCTGCTTAGTGTCAAAGGGGAAGTGAGCCCTTGGAAAACTCGGAAGATTTGTTGCCCAGAGCATCCTGTGTATGGCCTTGCTGCCAAAGCTGACCAGAAATTAGAATGGGAGTTTTGTAATATCACGTTAGAAAAATCATTTGATCTATCTGCTTGGGTGAAGAATCGTGCTTATTTGCTATGATTACCTGATGTTTGTATTATGTATGCGGCTACTCCAAACACTGGGCAGAAAATGTACTTAAAAGATAAATTTATTTTGGTGAAGAAAAGTTGAAATCCATACATATGTGAGTTCTTAAAAACTCATGGAAAATAAATATGAAAAATCTGTGTTTGGATTCCAGTTTTTTGCATCAAAATAAGCACCTTTAAATAATATTTTCCATGACCTTTTGAAGTACCCTCATATAATGTGATATTACACTAATTGTAATTACTATGTACATTTTCAAGGTGATGTCCCAAACAAAATTTTTTATCATTTTTTCTATGGAAAAAGTTTCTCTTTAACACAAATTGTACTTTGATAAATATTTAGGATGGTTTCTGTAGTGTATACATAGTTTGAGTTGTTATGCCTTATTTAAGAATTATTTATATTGAAAGCCACAGTTACAGAGAGATGGCGAGAGGGGAGATACAGAAGGAGAGAGAGAGAGAGAGAGAATCTTCCATCTTCTGGTTTTCTCCCCAGATGGCCACAACCACCACTGGTTGGCCAGGGCAACTCCAAAAGCTTCATCCTGGCCTCTCACCTGGGTGGCAGGGTCCCAAACACTTGGGCCATTTTCTGCTGCTTTCTCAGGCTCATTAGCTGCAGCTGAATGGGAAGTGGAGCAGCTGGGACAGGATCCGGTGCCTATATGAGATGCCACCATCATAGGTGATAGCTCCAATACCTCACATTTTTATTTATTTCTTTAATTTCTTCCTCCAAACAGCTTTAGTGGAGATACATAAATGTTAGTTGGATAGCATCCCCATTTCATATTTTTTTTATTTATATAAAGGGAACACATTTCATAGGCTGTTTTAAGAGCATAATACCCTTCCTCCCTCCTACCTTTCTTTTCTTTTCGTTTTTACAATGACATGCTTTCAAATTGTTTTATAATGACAAGCTTAACCATCACTTACATTTTTAAATGAGACAATACATGCACAGGATACATAATGAAACAGTTATTTGGGACCGGCACTGTGGCACAGTACATAAAGCCACTGCCTGCAGTGCCAACATCCCATATGGGCACCAGTTCAAGTCCCAACTGCTCCACTTCCAATCCAGCTCCCTCCACCACCTGAAGGCAGGAGAAGATGGTACAAGTCCTTGAGCCCCTGCACTGGCATCTTCCGGATCTCCCAGGAGTGCAGGGGCCCAAGGACATGGGCCATTTCTGTGCTTTCCCAGGCCACAGCAGAGAGCTGGAAGGGAAGTGGAGCAGCCAAGACTGGAACCCGTGCCCACATGGGATGCCCGGATGCCGGCACTGCAAGTGGTGGTTTTACCCATGAGCCACTGTGCCAGCCCCATTTGGTAGTATTTACAGACTGACTTTAAATGGCCTTTCCCTGCAACTTAAATAATTCAGATGTCCTATACTGTTGTTTTATCGTTAATCAGTGAATTTTGTACAGAACAACTAGCAATCACATGGATACATGTAAATTTCTTGTTAAGTTTTGCAAGGAAGTCATTAGCACCTCCCTGAAACTGTGTGATGCCATGACTGCCATCAACGAACCGCTGGAAGTTCTTTTTTTTTTTTTTACTTTTATTTAATGAATATAGATTTCCAAAGTACAGCTTATGGATTACATTGGCTCCCTCCCCCCAATGACTTCCCTCCCACCCTCCCACCTGCAACCCTCCCCTTGGACGTTCTACTGATTACAAAACAAAAGTAAGCACAGGTTGACCACAGACCATGAGTCTTTCAAATAAGACTTTTCTTAAAGATTTATTTTTAATGCTCATAAATCCAATCGCTTTAATTTCTTAAAGATTTATTTATTTGAAAACCAGAGTTGCACAGAGAAAGAAGGAGAGGCATAGAAAGAGAGAGTCATAGAGAGAGAGAGATAGTGAGAGAGGGCTTCCATCTGCTGGTTCTCTCCCCAATTGGATGCCAAAGCCAGAGCTGTGCTGATCCAAAGCCAGGAGGCAGAAGCTTCTTCCAGGTATCCCACGTGGGTGAAGAAGACCAAGAAATTGGGCCATCTTCTACTGCTTTCCCAGGACTAGCAGGCAGGACTTGAACCAGCACCCACATGGGATGTCTGCACTGCTGATGGAGGCTTTACATGCTGTGCCACAGAGCCGGCCACTTCAGTGCCCTTTGACAACAACACACTAAGTTATTCATTGAAGGGGGCCCAGGGCAACTCCAGGAGAATAAGCATGAGTCAGCACCAATATAACTTAGTCACAGTTTTCATCTTTCAGGAATCCTTGTGCAGCTGTGTTTTGAGAATTACAAATGGGAAGCTTCATACGTTATCTCCTGACAACTATCATTTTTGGGAATTGTGCAGAAAAGAGAATACATTCATGAAAAACATGTCTACCCATAAATGTACAATCAACTTAAAACTAATATTCTCTGTCTCTATCTACTAAGAAACAAGTGTACGGTGTTGTCTCGCCATTGTCACAACGTTTTGGCTCTTAGAGATCCTTACTCCCATTCAGAGACGAGCAAACATAGGTCCCAGTGCCTAGTGTCCCCTAAGACTACATAGCCATTTTAGTGAGGAAATCTACTCAAAATACAGAATTCGTTTAGTTGAGTATCTATCACCTTGTTCAAAAATGCTATACAATTATTCCACCACAAGAATCTACAATCTATAAACTCTCTATCAAATGTTGACAGTTTTTGCTAACATTGTGTCTTTCTGGTCATCCTGACCAAGGGCCAAAGGTCTTTTTCACTTGAGAGCTTGCAGATGGGCTGAACGTTCTAGGCAGATGCTCAGGGGGGCACCAGTGGCACATTAAAAAGGTACAAAACAGAAGAACGGATGAAAAGGCTCCACGGTGGAGAGGAACCTGTGCATGTAGATGAGAGCTTTATTTCCAACATCAAAAAATTTGATCTCTCCCAAATCCACATCCAGGAAAACTCCTACACGGTGAAGACTAGGGCTTGCAGGAACGATTACTTCTGTGTTGGTGCTGGGGTGAATGAGTCCTCCCTCTACGAAGATGATCCAGAAACCGCGGTCGGAGGTTAAATCACCATTTCTCTTTGTGTCAGCTGACACTTGCCAGACACCCAGGGACCACTCCTTGGCTTCTCCTACTTCAACCTCCCAGTAATGGCGGCCCCAGGAGAAGCAGGTGTTTCCCTGGATGCAGACCAGGTGAGGGAAACTACTGGGGTCTTCCAGCAGGTTGTGGCAGGTTTTCCCACATTCAACGCTCCTCAGGTCGCTGGAGAGCTCAAGGAGGGAGTGTGCGGTAGCTGTGTCCAGGACCTCGTCCTCCTGGAACCTCAGAACCTCCTCACTAAGGAGCAGACTCTGCTCCAGGAGACCAGCATGATGCCTGGTTAGCAAGGTCAGGTTTCTGATTTGCCACTCTTCCATAGGTACTCTCTCACTGACTGAGCGACATGTGGGGCAAACCAGCACAAAATCCTCTCTTTCTGACACCCAGACTCGAAGGCAATCTAAGCAGAAGACATGTCCACAGGAGAGAGAGACGGGACATGAGAAATATCCCAGGCAAATTGGACAGGTGGTCGCTGCTAGCAGGTTCTTAGCCATGGTCCTGGAGGAGCGGAGGAGCAGCCCTTGGCAGTGACCTGGTGGCGGTTCCCTTTAGCAGCTTCTGGAGTTGGTCAGGAGCCCTCAGTGCACCGTCTGCTCTGCAGTGATCAGGACGTATCTAAATCAATGCAAATTAAAGAACATAAATGGATGCAGAAACATGGAGGTGACATCGAGTCCACAGAGATTCCTAGTAGTGGAATCACTTGTAATGGAAATACTCAAAAACGCCCCAAAACCCAAGTGATGACAAGAGAAAGAGGACAGGAGAGATTGTCATTGCCACAAGGCAGCTTACCTTGTGTGGGGTCTTGTTTGGGGTCTCTCCCAGGAGTAGCTGTCTGCTCTGACTAGAGCTTCTCTGTGTGGGAACTGAGCCCAGGTGGGTGTTCAATGAGACCTTGATAGGATGCAGACTCCACCGCAGTCAGCATGGCGCTGGTCACCTGCAGTCCAGAAGAAAGAATTTCCTCATCGAAATGCAACCAGAATGTACAGAAAATCATGTAACATCTTCACAGCAAAATCCACTGCAAGATGAATGTCTTGGTTGAATTAATTCTACTGACAAAGCAGCATCAGAAGAAATGCTGAAAAATTCTAAAAAAATCTAATCCTTGAGTGAATTTGAATAAAAATATCATCATTGCCATCAACTCCTCTATAAAAAGAAGTTGAGCACCAGCCAAGAATACGCTCCTGACCAAGAAGATGCCCCCCCAGTTCCCCCAGCTGCTCCCACAGTTTCAGAACCTCCAATTCACCTAGAGCCTCCTCCCTGGCCTTCTGTCCATGGTTAGCATTCTCTGGATGGATTAACTCTGACAGCTGGGCATGGCTGACTGGAGGAGGGAAAGCCCCATGATCAGAACCAGCACTGAAGTCTGCCCAGCCTCTGTGAGCATCAAATCCTGAAGATCTCCCTGCAAAAGGACCTGCATGAATAACTGGCAGAGCTCCCACCAAGACTTCACAAATCCCACATTCTCTTGTGGTTGGATAATCGAATCACACAAGAAAGAGCAGTCACTATCACAGTACAAGGATTAAGCCATGGATGCAACCAAGGCCAGACTGTTGAAAAGGAGGACAAGAACCACCAGGGAGCCTTCAGCATCTTCTCTCAGCTCCAGCCAATGACACATTTCAGAGGTTCCCATGATCATTGATTCCACTAAACTCTGTATATACAGACGGTTATGATAATAGAATATGTTCCCACATGGAACTTAAAGACTTTGGAAGCTATAACACATATAAGTTTCCTGACATCACATTATCCTATTCCAAGTAAAGACACAGAAAGGGAAACATTAATTATCCAGAATCGATCAGTACAAATAAATATTTATTTATCTACAGAGAGAGAAAAAAGTCTTCAGTCCACTGTTTCCCTCCCCAAATTCTGCAACCGCTGGAGCTGGGCCAATCCAAAGAAAGGAACCTGGAGCTTCTTCTGGTCTCCCACATGGTACAGGGTCCCAAGAATTTGCTTTCCTGGGCCACAGCAGAGAGCTGGATTAGAACAAGAGCCGCTGGGACTCAAACTGGCACCCATATGTGATGCTGGCACTGCAGGCGGCAGTTTTCCCCAGTATGCCACAGCACTGTCCCCTGAGCAGCACACTGTGTATAAACCTGATGCAAGGGGGCTGCATGTCATTGGCATCCTAATTGGAGCAGCCATTGGAGGCTTATCTGCTCCACTTCTGATCCAGCTCCCTGCTAATGAGCCTAGGAAAGCAGCAGAAGATGGCTCAAATACCTGGGTTCCTGCCACCCCGTGGAAGACCTGCATGGAGTTCCTGGGTCGTGGCTTCAGCCTGGCCTAAGCCCAGGGGCTGAGGTCATCGGGGGAACTGAACCCATTGAGGGGAGATCTCTTTCTCTCTCTATCCCTCACGGTTTCTCTGACTTTAAAAAATAACTCTTTCCTTTCAAATGTGTTAAAAATGCCACATTATCCAGAGAGTGCCTAATCACTGTTTTAAACACCTTTGAAGTGTTTTTTAAAATTTGATAAAAATGCAAATAAGTTTAATCAACAACAACAAAAAACAGACACACACAACATGCATCCTTCTTTTTCAAACAAATTGACCACAGTGTTTTTTCACAGTCTGAAAGAGCTTGCCTATCTCACCATGGGATACATCCAAAAAACCTGAGAAAACTAACCATGCATAGCCAGTTGTTTTATGGTATTATGATCAGAATCTAATTATCCATCAATGAAGAAATGTTTTAATTAGGTATCATGAAACTAGTAAAAATAGTACATGCATTTACTTTAGGATTTAAGTAAAAACCTAGAAAATTTTTATGAATTAATGCTAGAAAAGGAAGATGGGATTCATGCTGCACACATACTTATGCTGCACACATTTATCCTCCTCCTCCCCCTCCTCCTAAAGAAAAATGCATTCACATATGAAAAGTAACCTGAATGGGGCCAGCATCATGGCCCAGTAATTCAATCCTCTGCCTGCTTGCCTGCATCCTATTTGGGCTCTGGTTCTAGTCCAGGATGCTCCTCTTCCAATCCAGCTCTCTGCTGTGGCCAGGGAAAGGAGTGTTAGATGGTCCAAGTTCCTGAGCCCCTGCACCTGCAGAGGAGTCCAGGAAGAGGTTCCTGGCTCCTGGCTTCAGATTGGCGCAGCTGCGGCTGTTGCGTTCTTTTGGGGAGTGAAGCAGCGGAAGGAAGACCGTCCTCTCTGTCTCTCCCTCTCACTGTCTGTAAATCTACCTCTCAAATATATAAATAAAATATTTAAAAAAAAAGTGACCTGAAGTGAAACTAAACTTTTAAATGATGTTGGAGTGGAAGCTGAGCAGAGCTCTATGAACTCGGACAGACTGGCTCTTCCCTTCCTAACATCCAAAGGGAAGAGAGTTGGGAAAACAAGTGGTCGCCAAAGAGAAATGGGCTGTGGATCTGGCCCAGAAGACAGACAACTCACCTTGAGCTGGAGACTTGCTTGGAGGTCTGAGAGACCCCTGCCAGATCCTTCACCTCTCCTGCTCTGGGCTCCTCCCTGAAGGGACTTGGAGCTCTGAGTCTCTGGCCTTTTATAGTGCTCAGGACACAGGCTCCACCCACAGGGCCCCACCCTTCGGCATGTGCTGCCTACACCTAAGCCAATCAAGCAGAACCTTCATCATCCCTATTTTCATGTTCTGTCATTAAGCACCCTTAACAAATTTTGAGTACACAATTCAAAATAGCAAACCTACTGCCATTTAAACTAGGCACTCTTGTTTCACAGCTCAACCTTTAAAACAAAATGTATTAGAACATAAACACACACAAGTGCCTAAACATATCAGAAACAGGCCAAGGTCAACATAGGCATTAGCAACTCTGATGCATTCCTGAGGAAACAGGATTTACAAAGTTGTCCTTTGATTCTGCAAGTCCACTCTTCGGGGGAGCTACTGGGCTGGATAGGAAAGATGCATCCGGATGAGGCTGCTGTGTTGCTGTAATCATTAGCCACATCACGTTTGTGCTCACAAAAGGGTGCTTGTTGATACAAATAAATCACATGTGATCTGCTCTTAGCAATACCCTCAAAAACATCATTAAAGCACATGGTGTGGCTTACTATGAAGCATTTCTCTTCCTCTTCCAAATAAAGTGAGAGTATCTTCACTGTTTCCATTTAACTTTTTTGTTGACACAATTATTTCAAATCAGAGTGTTCTCAACCACACTATAACTAATGGGCTCTCAACGTGTCAACAATGGCAAAGCCGTGGGTCTTCTTGAGTTTTACATTTTCAGCCCGCTCTTGGTGTGGCTTGAGGGTACCTACTCGGGCTGTTTCTGAGCCTATGTTTGCCAAGAGAAAGATGTTTCCAGAAATGTTCACTTTAATTCCCAAATCCCCATTACTGCAGTAACGCTGAAGTTAGGGAGAAATCTCACTTTATTGTGTTCCTGTTTTGGAAATATGTGGAGCCACTTGTCTTGTCAGTGACACACTAATATCCTCATAACAACACATCAAAAAAGCATGATTTTTTAAATTAGAATATTTTTTAATTATCATTAGTGATTACATGAGATAAGGTTAAAAATCAAATGAAATTTGTCTCCAGAGATTCTTCATTAAACTAGAAAGCAGCTCGCAGGCACGCAGGTTAGGAAAGGTGCAACCAGGGTTGAAGGCGGTGAAGCTAGGACATAAAAGCGTGGGCAGGAGGAGTCTGGGATCCTGAAAGGAATGATATCCCTGCAAAACCCGGTTCACACAAGGCAGCCGCTCCTGGGGGCGGCTTGTCACAAGCAGCTTCCATCCCCATTGTGGGACAGCCAAGGGCACGCGACCTCCTGTGCCTCCAGGCTGAGTCCTCACCTCCCCTCTGCTGCCCATCACACAATCAAGACAGAAGACAGAGGGCACCTCTGAGTTACTAGCACCAAACGCCTGCTGATGCCCTCCCTCGCTGTCCTTAGGAAGCGCTGCTGTTAGGGTGCAGTGGGTGAAGAAGCCACAGGCATCCCGCTCTGAGCACCGGTTTGAGTCCCAGCTGCTCCACTTCTCACCCAGCCCCCTGAGAATGCGCCTGGGAAGCAATGGAAGCTGACTCCAGTGCTTGGGCCCCTGCCTCCCATGAGGGAGACCCAGATGCAGCTCCAGTCTCCTGGCTTCATCCAGGCCCTGCTCCATCCACTGTGGTCATTTGGAGAATGAACCAGAGAACGGACAATCTCTCTTTCCCTGTCTCTCCTTCCCAGTCACTCTGACTTTCAAATAAATAAGACTTTTTAAAAACTGTTAAGGAAAAATATTGACTATGTCTGTGTGCTTTATGTACAAGGTGTGCTCCAATGTGTATAGGATCTGCAAACACATTTCCTCGTCTTCCGCGTGTAAAATAACAGGCTCTAGCCGGCGCCGCAGCTCACTAGGCTAATCCTCCGCCTAGCGGCACCGGCACACCGGGTTCTAGTCCCGGTCGGGGCGCCGGATTCTGTCCCGCTTGCCCCTCTTCCAGGCCAGCCCTCTGCTGTGGCCAGGGAGTGCAGTGGAGGATGGCCTAGGTGCTTTGGCCCTGCACCCCATGGGAGACCAGGAAAAAGCACCTGGCCCATAGCTCCTGCCATAGGTTCAGCGCGGTGCGCCGGCCGCAGCACGCCGGCCGCGGCGGCCATTGGAGGGTGAACCAACGGCAAAGGAAGACCTTTCTCTCTGTATCTCTCTCTCACTGTCCACTCTGCCTGTCAAAAAAAAAAAAAAATGGCAGGCTCTAGCCTGAGTCCCTGTATCAGTTTCCTTGACCTTGTGCCAGCATCAAGTAATCAGCTAACCTGAGTCACCACAGTTGGGTTCATCCTTTTCCAACCCTGGGCAGAGGCCCGAGGGCATGGTGTAAATCCACTCGGGTGAGTCTGTCAGCAACTAGGACACAGAGGGAGACCCCCGCTCCCCAGCAGTCAGTTTACAGGAAGTGGAAGGGTGGTTTAACCCCCGACCACAGTTTCTGGATCATCTCCATGAAGGCAGGACTCATTCACCCCTGCTCCATCCCAGAGGTAATGGTTCCTGCAAGCCCTAGTCTTCACCGTGTAGCAGTTTTCCTGGATGTGGATTTGGGAAAGATCAAGTTTTTTGATGTTGGGAATAACACTCTCATCTACATGCACAGGTTCCTCTCCACCTTGGAGCCTTTGTGTCCGTTCTTCTGTCCGCAACTTCCAAGAGAAGGTGCCACTGGTGCCCCACTGACAATCTGCCTAGAACGTTCAGCCCATCTGCAAGCTCTAAGTGAAAAAGACCTTTGGCCCTTGGTCAGGATGATCAGGAAGACACAATATTAGTATATACTGTCAACATTTGGTAGACAGTTTATAGATTGTAGATTCTTGTGGAGCAATAATTGTATAGCATTTTTGAACTAGTCAGTAGATTTGCAACTGAATGACCTCTGTATTTTGAGTAGATTTCCTCACTAAATAAGGAAATATTTGGGGACACTAGGCACTGAGACCTCTGTTTGCTCACCTCGGAATGGGAATAATGATCTCTAAGAGCCAAAACGTTATGACGATTGCGAGACAACACCGTACATTTGTTTCATAGTCGATAGAAATACAGAATGTTAGTTTTAAGTAGATTGTATATGTTGTTGATAGAAATGTCTTTTCATGAATTTTTTCTCTTTTCTACATAATTCCCAATAATGATAATTGTCAGGAGATAAAGTATTAAGATTCCCATTTGTATATTCTCTAAACACAGCTGCATAAAGTTTCTTGAAAGACAAAAACTGACAAAGTTATGTTGGTGCTGCCTCATGCTTATTCTCATGATATTCTCTGGGCCCCCTTCAAAGAGTAACTTAGTGTGTGGTTGTCAAAAGGGTACTGAAGGGGCCGGCTCTGTGGCACAGCGTGGAAAGCCTCCGCCTGCATTGCAGACATCCCATATGGGCGCAAGTTCGAGTCCCAGCTGCTAGGCCTGGGAAAGCAGAAGATGGCCCAGTTCCTTGAGCCCCTTCACCCACGTGGGAAACATGGAGGAAGCTCTTGGCTCATCGCTTCTGATCCACTCAGCTCTGGATTTAGCGTCCAATTGGGGAGAAAACCAGCATATGGAAGACCTCCCTTTCTCTTTCTCTCACTCTCTCTCTCTCTCTCTCTCATTCTCACTCTCTCTGCCTCTCCTCTCTCTGTGTAACCCTGAATTTCAAATAAATAAATAAACCTTTAAAAAATAAATGCCACTGTCATGTGACAGATAATGTGGTGGCCGAGTGCTCATCAGAATGTCAAGGTGGGGAAATGGCAGAGCATTCTGGGCCTTCTGACACTGTTGCACAGAGAGAAATGGGTGCTCTGACCTTGGATCCCTGAACCCCTGCCCATGGGTGTGCTTTCACCTGCAGAAACGCCTGCCCCCTCTGAGATCAAAGAGCATCTCCCAGCCAGTTCCAGCCTCAGGACACTGCTGCTCATGCTTCCACTGTAAGAATTCTTGTCACTCATGGTAACACTTTGACGTGAATAAACAAAATGGTTTTTGAGGTTGCCTTTGCACTTGTGATTTTATTTTCATTTATACAATTGACGTTTTTGTTTGCAATAAAACATAGAAAACACCTGGTGTTTCTTGGTTATTCTATTTCATGTCCTTCCCACACCCAGTTTAAAGTTGGGCCCCTGGTACCCTACCTCACCTGCATTTGGAATCCTTAGACCCAGTGAAGCCTCTCATTGATCTGTCCATCTTTTGTCTTGTGTTTTTCTGATCCTGAGTTCAATACTTCTCAGTTGATATCTGCCCCAAAGAAAATGGTTTTATGGGCATGTTCTAGAATCTTTCTAGAAACCCTTCCCAAAAGACTTAAAATTGCAGCTCAAGTAATGATATTCCCACACCCGCAAGGGAGACCTGGATAGAGTTCCATCCTGTGATCTTACCCAGGTGAATGAACCAGTTGACGGGAGATTCTATTGCTCTCTCTCCAAATAAATTCAGAAAGAATATTTTTAAAGTAGAAAAACAGGGGCCAGCACCATGGCTTACTTCTTTAATACTCCGCCTTTTGCGCCAGCATCCAATATGGCCATCAGGTTCCAGTCCCAGTTGCTCCTCTTCCAGCCCAGCTCTCTGCTGTGGCCCAGAGAGGCAGTGGAGGATGGCCCAAAATGCTTGGGCCCTGCACCCTCATAGGAGACCAGGAAGAAGCACCTGGTTCCTGGCTGTGGGGAGCAATCCGGACTGGACTGAGTTACTGGAATTAGGACTTATTCTATGCATCTGCTCTCCCACAATATGGCGCTGGGAGAGAAGTAAACAGCTTCCGCACAGCTGCCTCCAGTTCAACCAATAAACTGTAGGACTTGCTCCTGATTGGAGAGCAGCGTACTCGGCGTGTGGGCAGCCGAGTTAGGATTGGCGGAGGAGGACTATAAAGGAGGAGAGAGACGGCATGCACCAGGAACATCTATGGGGAACATCTAAGGGGAACACCTGTGCAGCCCCCCAGAGAGCCGGCCGGCAGTGTGCCGCTCCCCTGCGGAAGTGGGGAATGTGGCCAGGGGGAACTGCCCTTCCACGGAGGTGGAAGGGATAGTAGCCAACCCGGGAAGAACCAGCAGCAAACCCGGGGAGGGCCGAGCAGACAAAAGAACAGTGCAGCGTCCTGTGTCGTTCCTCCACGAAGAGGGGGAGCGACATAATGGTGCCGTGACTCGGATATGAAGCCTAGGCAGGGTTTAGTGTCGTTCCTCCACGAAGAGGGGGAGCGACACTGGCTTCAGATCCAAACAGCGCCAGCCATAGCTGCCTTTTGCGGAATGAACCAACGGAAGGAAGACCTTTCTCTTTCTCTCTCTCTCTCTCTCTGTCTAACTCTATCTGTCAAATAAAAAAAAAAAAAGTAGAAAAACAACCAGGGCCCTCCAAACCTCCTATCCCTCTATTCTCTCCCTACACTCTGCTCCTATACAATGCTAACATCTTGTGAAAAAGAAAAATCTTAGACTAATTAAATTCAGCTTTCATTTTTACAATCACAAACAAGACAGAACAAAACAGAACCAAACAAAATGATTCTTGAATCTGGATGTCCACAGAAGTGAAGCAGCTTCACAAAACTTCCACCAAATTGTGTTCACATCAATGGCCTCCTGCCAATTTCCTCTCGCGCCTGCCCGGGCCAGGAGTCCTCCGCACTGACTAGGGGGCCCATGTTCAGAGGCACTGATGGTCTCCAAGCTTCAGTCTGAGCCTCGGTCTAGCAGCAGGTTCTGCACATTCTGAGCAGCAGGGCAGTGTCCGGCCTCCTGGCTCGGCTCTGGCACAGCACTCCCTCAGAGGGCTTCTGTATCTTGATGAGTTTCCTCAGTCTCCAGGGAGTCTGCTCTGGGCTCCTCTCAGTCTGCTCCTCTGCGGGCCTGTTGTCTCTCAGCGTGGGGAGATCATCGGGCTTGCTCCCACAAGGAGAGGAGCCATCCTTTTCAGAAGGGGCTGCATTGTAGAGAACACAGACGTGTAGTAACTTTCCAAACCAATAGCAAGGTGAAAATGAATACATACTCCTTTGGAGAGCTGCTTAGTGTCAAAGGGGAAGTGAGCCCTTGGAAAACTCGGAAGATTTGTTGCCCAGAGCATCCTGTGTATGGCCTTGCTGCCAAAGCTGACCAGAAATTAGAATGGGAGTTTTGTAATATCACGTTAGAAAAATCATTTGATCTATCTGCTTGGGTGAAGAATCGTGCTTATTTGCTATGATTACCTGATGTTTGTATTATGTATGCGGCTACTCCAAACACTGGGCAGAAAATGTACTTAAAAGATAAATTTATTTTGGTGAAAAAAAGTTGAAATCCATACATATGTGAGTTCTTAAAAACTCATGGAAAATAAATATGAAAAATCTGTGTTTGGATTCCAGTTTTTTGCATCAAAATAAGCACCTTTAAATAATATTTTCCATGACCTTTTGAAGTACCCTCATATAATGTGATATTACACTAATTTTAATTACTATGTTCATTTTAAGGTGATGTCCCAAACAAAATTTTCTATCATTTTTTTCTATGGAAAAAGTTTCTCTTTAACACAAATTGTACTTTGATAAATATTTAGGATGGTTTCTGTAGTGTATACATAGTTTGAGTTGTTATGCCTTATTTAAGAATTATTTATATTGAAAGCCACAGTTACAGAGAGATGGCGAGAGGGGAGATACAGAAGGAGAGAGAGAGAGAGAGAGAGAGAGAGAATCTTCCATCTTCTGGTTTTCTCCCCAGATGGCCACAACCACCACTGGTTGGCCAGGGCAACTCCAAAAGCTTCATCCTGGCCTCTCACCAGGGTGGCAGGGTCCCAAACACTTGGGCCATTTTCTGCTGCTTTCTCAGGCTCATTAGCTGCAGCTGAATGGGAAGTGGAGCAGCTGGGACAGGATCCGGTGCCTATATGAGATGCCACCATCATAGGTGATAGCTCCAATACCTCACATTTTTATTTATTTCTTTATTTTTTCATCCAAAAAAATTTATTGGGGATACATAAATGTTAGTTGGATAGCATCCCCATTTCAGATTTTTTTTATTAATATAAAGGGAACACATTTCATAGGCTGTTTTAAGAGCATAATACCCTTCCTCCCTCCTACCTTTCTTTTCTTTTCATTTTTACAATGACATGCTTTCAAATTGTTTTATAATGACAAGCTTAACCATCACTTACATTTTTAAATGAGACAATACATGCACAGGATACATACTGAAACAGTCATTTGGGACCGGCACTGTGGCACAGTACATAAAGCCACTGCCTGCAGTGCCAACATCCCATATGGGCACCAGTTCAAGTCCCAACTGCTCCACTTCCAATCCAGCTCCCTCCACCACCTGAAGGCAGGAGAAGATGGTACAAGTCCTTGAGCCCCTGCACTAGCGTCTTCCGGATCTCCCAGGAGTGCAGGGGCCCAAGGACATGGGCCATTTCTGTGCTTTCCCAGGCCACAGCAGAGAGCTGGAAGGGAAGTGGAGCAGCCAAGACTGGAACCCGTGCCCGCATGGGATGCCCGGATGCCGGCACTGCAAGTGGTGGTTTTACCCATGAGCACTGTGCCAGCCCCATTTGGTAGTATTTACAGACTGACTTTAAATGGCCTTTCCCTGCAACTTAAATAATTCAGATGTCCTATACTGTTGTTTTATCGTTAATCAGTGAATTTTGTACAGAACAACTAGCAATCACATGGATACATGTAAATTTCTTGTTAAGTTTTGCAAGGAAGTCATTAGCACCTCCCTGAAACTGTGTGATGCCATGACTGCCATCAACGAACCGCTGGAAGTTCTTTTTTTTTTTTTTTACTTTTATTTAATGAATATAGATTTCCAAAGTACAGCTTATGGATTACATTGGCTCCCTCCCCCCAATGACTTCCCTCCCACCCGCAACCCTCCCCTTGGACGTTCTACTGATTACAAAACAAAAGTAAGCACAGGTTGACCACAGACCATGAGTCTTTCAAATAAGACTTTTCTTAAGATTTATTTTTAATGCTCATAAACCCAATCGCTTTAATTTCTTTAAGATTTATTTATTGATTGATTTTTAAAAACCAGAGTTGCACAGAGAAAGAAGGAGAGGCATAGAAAGAGAGAGTCATAGAGAGAGAGAGATAGTGAGAGAGGGCTTCCATCTGCTGGTTCTCTCCCCAATTGGATGCCAAAGCCAGAGCTGTGCTGATCCAAAGCCAGGAGGCAGAAGCTTCTTCCAGGTTTCCCACGTGGGTGAAGAAGACCAAGAAATTGGGCCATCTTCTACTGCTTTCCCAGGACTAGCAGCCAGGACTTGAACCAGCGCCCACATGGGATGTCTGCACTGCTGATGGAGGCTTTACATGCTGTGCCACAGAGCCGGCCACTTCAGTGCCCTTTGACAACAACACACTAAGTTATTCATTGAAGGGGGCCCAGGGCAACTCCAGGAGAATAAGCATGAGTCAGCACCAATATAACTTAGTCACAGTTTTCATCTTTCAGGAATCCTTGTGCAGCTGTGTTTTGAGAATTACAAATGGGAAGCTTAATACGTTTTCTCCTGACAACTATCATTTTTGGGAATTGTGCAGAAAAGAGAATACATTCATGAAAAACATGTCTACCCATAAATGTACAATCAACTTAAAACTAATATTCTCTGTCTCTATCTACTAAGAAACAAGTGTACGGTGTTGTCTCGCCATTGTCACAACGTTTTGGCTCTTAGAGATCCTTACTCCCATTCAGAGACGAGCAAACATAGGTCCCAGTGCCTAGTGTCCCCTAAGACTACATAGCCATTTTAGTGAGGAAATCTACTGAAAATACAGACGTCATTTAGTTGCATATCTACCGCCTTGTTCAAAAATGCTATACAATTATTCCACCACAAGAATCTACAATCTATAAACTGTCTATCAAATGTTGACAGTATATGCTAACATTGTGTCTTTCTGGTCATCCTGACCAAGGGCCAAAGGTCTTTTTCACTTGAGAGCTTGCAGATGTGCTGAACGTTCTAGGCAGATGCTCAGGGGGACACCAGTGGCACATTAAAAAGGTACAAAACAGAAGAACGGATGAAAAGGCTCCACGGTGGAGAGGAACCTGTGCATGTAGATGAGAGCTTTATTTCCAACATCAAAAAACTTGATCTCTCCCAAATCCACATCCAGGAAAACTCCTACGCGGTGAAGACTAGGGCTTGCAGGAACGATTACTTCTGTGTTGGTGCTGGGGTGAATGAGTCCTCCCTCTACGAAGATGATCCAGAAACCGCGGTCGGAGGTTAAATCACCATTTCTCTTTGTGTCAGCTGACACTTGCCAGACACCCAGGGACCACTCCTTGGCTTCTCCTACTTCAACCTCCCAGTAATGGCGGCCCCAGGAGAAGCAGGTGTTTCCCTGGATGCAGACCAGGTGAGGGAAACTACTGGGGTCTTCCAGCAGGTTGTGGCAGGTCTTCCCACATTCAACGCTCCTCAGGTCGCTGGAGAGCTCAAGGAGGGAGTGTGCGGTAGCTGTGTCCAGGACCTCGTCCTCCTGGAACCTCAGAACCTCCTCACTAAGGAGCAGACTCTGCTCCAGGAGACCAGCATGATGCCTGGTTAGTAAGGTCAGGTTTCTGATCTGCCACTCTTCCATAGGTACTCTCTCGCTGACTGAGCGACATGTGGGGCAAACCAGCACGAAATCCTCTCTTCCTGACACCCAGACTCGAAGGCAATCTAAGCAGAAGACATGTCCACAGGAGAGAGAGACAGGACATGAGAAGTATCCCAGGCAAATTGGACAGGTGGTCGCTGCTAGCAGGTTCTTAGCCATGGTCCCGGGGTAGCAGGGGAGCAGGCCTTGGCAGTGACCTGGTGTCAGTTCCCTTTAGCAGCTTCTGGAGTTGGTCAGGAGCCCTCAGTGCACCGTCTGCTCTGCAGTTATCAGGACGTATCTAAATCAATGCAAATTAAAGAACATAAATGGATGCAGAAACATGGAGGTAACATCGAGTCCACAGAGATTCCAGTAATGGAATCACTTGTAATGGAAACACTCAAAAACACCCCAAAACCCAAGTGATGACAAGAGAATGAGGACAGGAGAGATTGTCATTGCCACAAGGCAGCTTACCTTGTGTGGGGTCTTGTTTGGGGTCTCTCCCAGGAGTAGCTGTCTGCTCTGACTAGAGCTTCTCTGTGTGGGAACTGAGCCCAGGTGAGTGTTCAATGAGACCTTGGTAGGATGCAGTCTCCACCCCAGTCAGTATGGCGCTGGTCACCTGCAGTCCAGAAGAAAGAATTTCCTCATCGAAATGCAACCAGAATGTACAGAAAATCATGTAACATCTTCGCAGCAAAATCC
Organism: Oryctolagus cuniculus; assembly: GCF_964237555.1. Taxonomy (NCBI): domain Eukaryota; kingdom Metazoa; phylum Chordata; class Mammalia; order Lagomorpha; family Leporidae; genus Oryctolagus; species Oryctolagus cuniculus. The sequence goes on from NC_091436.1 coordinate 59,215,400, forward strand.
ACTGCAAGATGAATGTCTTGGTTGAATTAATTCTACTGACAAAGCAGCATCAGAAGAAATGCTGAAAAATTCTAAAAAATTCTAATCCTTGAGTGAATTTGAATAAAAATATCATCATTGCCATCAACTCCTCTATAAAACGAAGCTGAGCACGAGCCAAGAATACGCTCCTGACCCAGAAGATGCCCCCCAGTCCCCCCAGCTGCTCCCACAGTTTCAGAACCTCCAGTTCACCTAGAGCCTCCTCCCTGGCCTTCTGTCCATGGTTAGCATTCTCTGGATGGATTAACTCTGACAGCTGGGCATGGCTGACTGGAGGAGGGAAAGCCCCATGATCAGAACCAGCACTGAAGTCTGCACAGCCTCTGTGAGCATCAAATCCTGAAGATCTCCTTGCAAAAGGACCTACAATGAATAACTGGCAGAACTCCCACCAAAACTACACAAATCCCACATTCTCTTGTGGTTGGATAATCGAATCACACAAGAAAGAGCAGTCACTATCACAGTCCAAGGATTAAGCCATGGATGCAACCAAGGCCAGACTGTTGAAAAGGAGGACAAGAACCACCAGGGAGCCTTCAGCATCTTCTCTCAGCTCCAGCCAATGACACATTTCAGAGGTTCCCATGCTCATTGATTCCACTAAACTCTGTATATACAGACAGGTAAGATAATAGAATATGTTCCCACATGGAACTTAAAGACTTTGGAAGCTATAACACATATATAACACATATAATGACATCGCATTATCCTATTCCAAGTAAAGACACAGAAAGGGAAACATTAATTATCCAGAATCGATCAGTACAAAAAATATTTATTTATCTACAAAGGGAGTGAAAGAAAGGTCTTCAGTCTATTGTTTCACTCCCCAAATGCCACAACCACTGGAGCTGGGCCAATCCAAAGAAAGGAACCTGGAGCTTCTTCTGGTCTCCCACGTGGTGCAGGGTCCCAAGAATTTGCTTACCTGGCCCACAACTGAGAGCTGGATAAGAAGAAGAGCAGCCGGGACTCAAACTGGCACCCATATGTGATGCTGGCACTGCAGGCGGCAGTTTTCCCCAGTAGGCCACAGCACTGTCCCCTGAGCAGCACACTGTGTATAAACCTGATGCAAGGGGCCTGCATGTCATTGGCATCCTAATTGGAGCAGCCATTGGAGGCTTATCTGCTCCACTTCTGATCCAGCTCCCTGCTAATGAGCCTAGGAAAGCAGCAGAAGATGGCTCAAATACCTGGGTTCCTGCCACCCCGTGGAAGACCTGCATGGAGTTCCTGGGTCGTGGCTTCAGCCTGGCCTAAGCCCAGGGGCTGAGGTCATCGGGGGAACTGAACCCATTGAGGGGAGATCTCTTTCTCTCTCTATCCCTCACGTTTTCTCTGACTTTAAAAAATAACTCTTTCCTTTCAAATGTGTTAAAAATGCCACATTATCCAGAGAGTGCCTAATCACTGTTTTAAACACCTTTGAAGTGTTTTTTAAAATTTGATAAAAATGCAAATAAGTTTAATCAACAACAACAAATAACAAACAGACACACACAACATGCATCCTTCTTTTTCAAACAAATTGACCACAGTGTTTTTTCACAGTCTGAAAGAGCTTGCCTGTCTTACCATGGGATACATCCTCAAAACCTGAGAAAACTAACCATGCATAGCCAGTTGTTTTATGGTATTATGATCAGAATCTAATTATCCATCAATGAAGAAATGTTTTAGTTAGGTATCATGCTACTAGTAAAAATAGTACACGCATTTACTTTAGGATTTAAGTAAAAACCTAGAAAATTTTTATGATTTAATGCTAGAAAAGGAAGATGGGATTCATGCTGCACACATACTTATGCTGCACACACTTATCCTCCTCCTCCCCCTCCTCCTAAAGAAAAATGCATTCACATATGAAGAGTAACCTGAATGGGGCCAGCATCATGGCCCAGTAATTCAATCCTCTGCCTGCTTTCCTGCATCCTATTTGGGCTCTGGTTCTAGTCCAGGATGCTCCTCTTCCAATCCAGCTCTCTGCTGTAGCCCGGGAAAGGAGTGTTAGATGGTCCAAGTTCCTGAGCCCCTGCACCCACACAGGAGTCCAGGAAGAGGTTCCTGGCTCCTGGCTTCAGATTGGCACAGCTGCGGCTGTTGCGTTCTTTTGGGGAGTGAAGCAGCGCAAGGAAGACCTTCCTCTCTCTCTCTCCCTCTCACTGTCTGTAAATCTACCTCTCAAATACATAAATAAAATATTTAAAAAAAAAAGTGACCTGAAGTGAAACTAAACTTTTAAATGATGTTGGAGTGGAAGCTGAGCAGAGCTCTGTGAACTAGGACAGACTGGCTCTTCCCTTCCTAACATCCAAAGGGAAGAGAGTTGGGAAAACAAGTGGTCGCCAAAGAGAAATGGGCTGCGGATCTGGCCCAGAAGACAGACAACTCACCTTGAGCTGGAGACTTGCTTGGAGGTCTGAGAGGCCCCTGACAGGTCCCTCACCTCTCCTGCTCTGGGCTCCTCCCTGAAGGGACTTGGAGCTCTGAGTCTCTGGCCTTTTATAGTACTCAGGACACAGGCTCCACCCACAGGGCCCCACCCTAAGGCATGTGCTGCCTACACCTAAGCCAATCAAGCAGAACCTTCATCATCCCTATTTTCATGTTCTGTCATTAAGCACCCTTAACAAATTTTGAGTACACAATTCAAAATAGCAAACCTACTGCCATTTAAACTAGGCACTCTTGTTTCACAGCTCAACCTTAAAAACAAAATGTATAAGAACGTAAACACACACACACACACACACAAGTGCCTAAACATATCAGAAACTGGCCAAGGTCAACATAGGCATTAGCAACTCTGATGCATTCCTGAGGAAACAGGATTTACCAAGTTGTTCTTGGATTCTGCAAGTCCACTCTTCGGGGAAGCTACTGGGCTGGATAGGAAAGATGCATCCGTGTGAGGCTGCTGTGTTGCTGTAATCATCAGCCACATCACGTTTGTGCTCTCAAAAGGGTGCTTGTTGATACAAATAAATCACATGCCGTCTGCTCTTAGCAATACCCTCAAAAACATCATTAAAGCACATGGTGTGGCTTACTATGAAACATTTCTCTTCCTCTTCCAAATAAAGTGAGAGTATCTTCACTGTTTCCATTTAATTTTTTTGTTGACAAAATTATTTCAAATCAGAGTGTTCTCAACCACACTATAACTAATGGGCTCTCAACGTGTCAACAATAGCAAAGCCGTGGGTCTTCTTGAGTTTTACATTTTCAGCCCGCTCTTGGTGTGGCTTGAGGGTACCTACTCGGGCTGTTTCTGAGCCTATGTTTGCCAAGAGAAAGATGCTTCGAGAAATATTCACTTTAATTCCCAAATCCCCATTACTGCAGTAACACTGAAGTTAGGGAGAAATCTCATTTTATTATGTTCCTGCTTTAGAAATATTTGGAGCCACTGGTCTTGTCAGTGACACACTAATATCCTCATAACAACACATCAAAAAACCATGATTTTTTTAAATTAGAATAATTTTTAATTATCATTAGTGGTTTCATGAGATAAGGTTAAAAATCAAATGAAATTTGTCTCCAGAGATTCTGCATTAAACTAGAAAGCAGCTCGCAGGCACGCGGATTAGGAAAGGTACAGCCAGGTTTGAAGTTGGTGAGGCCAGGAAATAAAAGCGTGGGCAGGAGGAGTCTGGGATCCTGAAAGGAATGATATCCCTGCAAAACCCAGTTCACACAAGGCAGCCGCTCCTGGGGGCGGCTTGTCACAAGCAGCTTCCATCCCCAATGTGGGGCAGCCAAGGGCACGCGACCTCCTGTGCCTCCAGGCTGAGTCCTCACCTCCCCTCTGCTGCCCATCACACAATCAAGACAGAAGACAGAGGGCACCTCTGAGTTACTAGCACCAAATGCCTGCTGATGCCCTCCCTCGCTGTCCTTAGGAAGCGCTGCTGTTAGGGTGCAGTGGGTGAAGAAGCCACAGGCATCCCGCTCTGAGCACCAGTTTGAGTCCCAGCTGTTCCACTTCTGACCCAGCCCCCTGAGAATGTGCCTGGGAAGCAATGGAAGCTGACTCCCTGCCTCCTGTGAGGGAGACCCAGATGCAGCTCCAGTCTCCTGGCTTCATCCAGGCCCTGCTCCATCCATTGTCATAATTTGGGGAATGAACCAGAGAATGGACAATCTCTCCCTGTCTCTCCTTCCCAGTCACTCTGACTTTCAAATAAATAAGACTTTTTAAAGACTGTTAAAGAAAAATATTGACTATGTCTGTGTGCTTTATGTACAAGGTGTGCTCCAATGTGTGTAGGATCTGGAAACACATTTCCTCGTCTTCTCACAGGAGCCGTCTCATTCTTCCATGATAGATACAATAGTAGTCACAGTTATTAACATGATTCCATATTCAGTCGGTAGTTCCTTCACGTTAGTAAATGAAACCTGGGGCAACACTGCAGTGCCAGCATCCCTTATGGGCGACGGATCGAGTCCCAGCTGCTCCACTTCCAGTCCCGCTCTCTGCTCTGGCCTGGGAAAACAGTAGATGATGGCCCAAGTGCTTGTGCCCCTGCACCCACATGGGACACCCAGAAGAAGCTCCTGGCTCCTAGCTTTGGATCGCCTCAGCTCCGGCTGATATGCTATCTGGGGAATGAACCAGCAGATGGAAGATATTTTCGTCTGTAACTGTACCCATCAAGTAAATAAATAAAATCTTGAATAAGTAAATAACTAGACCCTCCTGAGCACTCACTTGCTGAGGGGAAGGAAGCACCTTTTCCATCTTCATCTCCAGTCGTGAATTCCAGCCCACCCACCACCGCAAGCTGTGTGCTTAGTAAGCCCTCTCTGTTGCCTACATTTGGTCATCTTTCCCGTGGCACAGAAATAGACATCCATCCTGCTCAAATAAGTGCATTTTACCATAGTTCTGGTTTTTGTGTTCAAGCCAAGGAAGAGCCCATTAAAATGCATGCCAATCTAATTCCCATAGCTTCTTGGAAATATGGATCCATGCTGCTTTGGCGATCATCTTCTCTCTACACCCCTCGTTCAGGAACCTGGAAATGCAGGTTGCCGCTTCATCTGCTTCTCTGTTTTTCATGTCCTCACTGAAGACCTGGAGTTGGCGCACTGGATGTGCTAGACTTCTAAACATCTTTGCCAGTACTTGCCTGCCTGGGCATCACTCTCCCAGGTTTTGTAAAAATTCTATTAGTGACTTCCTTAGCATGGCGATGTTGCAGACAAGGAGAGCAAGGACTGATCAGCAGAGGCAGCACAGTCCTGTGAGTGCAGCAGAGAACGCCTTATGCAGTTAAATCTTTCAATCACCGATCACCCAGACACAGCAGAGCAGCTTAGCAGCCTGCTGCCCATGGGCATGCGGCCAGTCAAAACAGCCCAATCCAATCCCCATTCCCCTCCACAAGTTGCCAGAAAAACTAGCAATACCCCAAGCTTTGCCCAAAAAGTGCGATTATCATTGAAGTACTCTGTTAAATACTAGGGAAGCCCTTCAAAAACAAAACAAAACAGTTAGTGTATGAGTGACACAGTTGAAGACTTTTACGTTACAGTATAATGAAGGCGAATGGCATCAAATATGTGAAAAGCGGGAGGCCTCTGGCCTGGCAGAATAGAGCAACTCCTCTGTTGCCTACATTCCTCATCCCAGTGCCTGTGTCAGAGTCCCAGCTGGGCTTCTGACCTGGACGTTATGCTGATGGGCACCTTGGGGAGCTGAAGTTAATGGCTCAAGTCTTAGAGTTCCTGCCAGCCACATGGGAGACCTGGACTGAGCTCCCAGCTACTAGCTTGGGTTTGACCCAGTCCTGGCAGCTGTGGGCATTGAGAGAGTGAACAAGTGGATTGGAGATGTCACTCTTCCTGTCTGTCTGTCTCTCTGCTGATCTAATAGATAAAATTAATTAAAAAAAATTAAGATATTCACTAAGTGGAAGGCACTTGGCCTGGTGGTTGGGACACCCCCATATCAGAATGTGTGGGTTCAGCACCTGTCTCCAGCTCCTAACTCCACTTCCTCCTGATAGGGATCCTGTGGAACCTCAAAATGGTTAGCATATGAGAGTAAACGGCTCAGCTGGCGTTGTGGCGCAGTGGGTTAAGCCACCCCTACAACGCCTGCATCCCATATGAGGGCCAGTTTGAGGCCCCGCTGCTCCGTTTCAGATCCAGCTCCCTGGATGGGCTGAGAAGGCAGCATTGTCATCGTGGCCCAAGTGCTTGGGCCCCTGCCAGCCACATGGACTCCTGGTTTGGGCCTGGTCCAGCCCTAGCTCTTGTGGGCATTTGGGAAGAGAAGAAGCAGATGAAGATAATTTTCTTTTTATCACTCCTTCTCTCTGTCTCCTTCTGCCTTTCAAATAAATAAATCTTCTTCTCAGAAGAATAGTAAACAGCAACCGGGAACCAGGGACATGGCTGAGATTACTATGAATGCTACAGAGAGTGAGAAAGAAGGACTTAGGTTAGCACCCCCAAAACACCAGCACTTCCCGGAAGGAGCAAACCCCCAAAAGACAGTGTATCAGACTCTGAAGAGAGACCCCTGCAAACAGCCACCCACCTGTGGAATCTCAAGACCTCAAGACCACCAGAAACTGCCCGGTGGTCTCAGCTAAGTGGTCAACCTGGATATTAGCACTGCGAACCAGAACAGAAGTCAAACCTGGGCGTTGCAGGAGATTGTGGCACTGGAAGAAGCTCTACAGTCTAAAAGGACAAGAAGGCCGGGTTCTAGTCCCGGTCGGGGCGCCGGATTCTGTCCCGGTCGCCCCTCTTCCAGTCCAGTTCTCTGCTGTGGCCCGGGAGTGCAGTGGAGGTTGGCCCAAGACCTTGGGTCCTGCACCACATGGGCGACCTGGAAGAAGCACCTGGCTCCTGGCTTCGGATCAGCATGGTGCGCCGTCCATAGCGGCCATTTGGGGGGTGAACCAATGGAAAAAGGAAGACCTTTCTTTCTGTCTCTCTCTCTCACTGTCCACTCTGACTGTCAAAAAAAAGACATCTAGTTTGCTCACTGGAGTACCTGGATGAAATTCTACTCTCCAGTTTCTAACTTACAGCGAATGCACACTCTGGGACGTAGCAGTGAAGATGCAGTAACTGGGTTCCTGGATTGAATTTGGCCCTGGCCATGTGGGCATCTGGGGAGTGAATCAGCAAATGCAAGCTCTTTCTCTCTCTCCACCTACTTTTTTCTCTGCCCCTCAAATAAATAAATTAGTAAATGTTAAAAAAGTGAGAAAGGGTCCGGTGCGGTGGTGCAGCGGGTTTAAACCCTGGCCAGAAGCGCCGGCATCCCAAATGGGCGCAGGTTCTAGTCCCAGCTGCTCCACTTCCCATCCAGCTCTCTGCTGTGGCCTGGGAAAGCAGTAGAAGATGGCCCAAGTCCTTGGGGCCCTGCACCCGCGTGGGAGACCCGGAAGAAGTTCCTGGCTCCTTTCTTCAGATCAGCGGAGTTCCAGCCGTTGCGGCCATCTGGAGAGTGAACCATCAGATGGAAGACTTCGCTCTCTGTCTACCTCCCTCTGTAACTCTGTCTTTCAAATAAATAAAATAAATCTTTTTAAAAAAATGAGAGAGAATGATATTCCAGAAGAATATCAAATACTTGTTTATAAGTAAACAGACCTACATGAATCTTTTCTTTAACTTACTCAGATACATAATCCAGCTATCTTAACTGGAATTGCATGCTTTGCGATTTGATTTTAAAAGCCCAGAATGTCTTTTTGTCTGCTCTCTGGGATGCCAAGAAAAGCGATTGCAAATTGTATGAACTGATTTGCCCTCACTCAGGAAATTTCCCACGATTTTATCCTAGAACCCCTACACTGATCAGCTCACGACTCTGGATGAACTAGGTAGCTGCATACTTGCGCATCTTTTTCTGATATTCATGAAACCTCCCGCTTACCAAAGGCACGTGACTCTCATTGATGGGTTCTGTGCTTGCCCACAAGGTCTGGGATGATGAACGCGCAAGTCAGGGGCGCCTGTCCCCGCAGATGCACGGTAGATGGCGCTGTGCCCCAGACTCCCAAGCCCCTCCACCTTGCAGGGGCAGCCGACCAAAAAGATTCCATCTCTGGGCAAGGATGCTGCTTTTCCCAGCCCATGTGAGGAACAGCTTGTCCTCCTAGGAAGTGATTTCTCTACGTAAAATTGGTTTTGTTGAATCAGTAAGCCGCAATAACTTGAATTTCTCTGATGCCAAAGAACGTTAAGCTTCTCTAATGTAAGACTGAAAAAACAATCTGTGTTATGTAACTCTTCTTCATGCATAGCATAATCTTTCAGGTATATGGTGTGCTGCTTCCCCATGCTCCGTATTTTAATGTTTAAAAACATGACGGGAAACCTCTGAATAAGCAGTCTGAACATTTGATAAGCAAACAGGACTGGCTGGCGCCGTGGCTCACTAGGCTAATCCTCCGCCTGCAGCACCGGCACCCCAGGTTCCAGTCCCGGTTGGGGTGCCGGATTCTGTCCCAGTTGATCCTCTTCCAGTCCAGCTCTCTGCTGTGGCCCGGGAGAGCAGTGGAGGGTGGTCCAAGTGCTTGGGTCCCTACACCCACATGGACGACCAGGAGGAAGTACCCAGCTCCTGGCTTCGGATCGGTGCAGAGCCGGCCGTAGAGACCATTAAGGGAGTGAACCAATGGAAGGAAGACCTTTCTCTCTGTCTCTCTCTCACTGTCTATAACTCTGTGTGTGTGTGTGTGTGTGTGTGTCTCTCTCTCACTGTCTAACTCTGCCTGGCCAAAAAAAAAAAAAAAAAAAAAATTCCAGGCTTCAACTGTTGGAGGTGTTCATTCCCCTTATGCCTGAACTGACCTTTCAGGAAACCCCAGATTCTGTACAGTTATAGGAGGCTCACGCCTTTCACTGTGAACACCCAGAGTTCTCATCACTCAAGGGAGTGGATATTTGGCACAGTGAGTAAGACGGCACTTAGGATGCCCACATCCCATATCACAGTGCCTGGATTCGAGTCCTGTCTCTGCTCCTGGTTCCAATGTTCTGAGAATGTGCACCCTTGGGAAACAGCAGGTCATGACTCAAGTACTTAGGTCCCTGCCACCAACATTAGAGGCTCAGACTCAGTTCTGGGCTCCTGGAGTCGGCCTCATTCAGCCCAGCCTCTTGTAGGCATTTGGGAAGAGAACTAATGGATGAGCATCCTCTCTGTCTGTGTTTCTCTCTGTCTCTCTGTTTCATATAAGTAAATTCTTTAAAAAAAATGATAGATTCTCCCTGCCCCACAAGGAGATGCATTTGAAGAAAAGGAAAATATTTTGTCTATATTACAACTCAAATATTTATTTATTTGAAATGTGGTTTCATAGAGAGAGAGGCAGACAGGCAGAGATCTCTGGTTCATTCCCCAAATGGCCACAATGGCCTGGGCTGGGCCAACCCAAAGCCAGGAGCCAGGAATTCCATCGGGGTCTCCCATGTGGGTACAGGAGCCCAAGCCCTTGGACCATCTTCTGCTGCTTTCCCAGGCACGTTAGTAGGGAGTTGGATTAGAAGCAGAGCAGCTAGAACTTGAACAAGCACTTATATGGGATACCAGCATCAGGTGGTAGCTTAATCGGATGTGCCACAACACCGTCCCCAAGTATTTATTTATCTCACTTTTTTGAGATAGTTTCTAGGAAGGACATGGTCAAACAAAATATCATTTGAACCCTTCACTCTTTTTTTAAGATTTATGTCTTTATTTGAGAAGCAGAATTACAGACAGAGAGGGAGAGACAGAGACCTTCCATCTACCTGTTCACTCCTCAAATGGCCGCAACAGTCAGAGCTGGGCAGATCCAAAGCCAGGAGCCAGGAGCTTCTTCCAGGTCTCCCACGTCGGGGCATGGGCCCAAGCACTTGGGCCATCCTTCCCCATTTCCCAGGCACATTAGCAGGGAGCTGGATAAGAAGTGGAGCAGCCGGGACTCAAACTGGCACCATATGGGATGCTGGCGTCTCAGGCAAAGACTTAGCCCACTACGCCACAGCAGCAGCCCCAGAGCCCCTCTCTGTAAACATCCCCTGCCATAGTTAGGCTCACACACAGCTTCAGCCAGAAGCCCTCCAGGCCTCTCCTTGCCTTTCTCTCCTCACCGCCCACCACCATCCACATCCCCACTACCCCGGGCTAAATCACTGCTGTCTTGGCTTCAACTGCCTTGGCAGCCTCCCGGCCTGCATCCACTCTGTCTTCAGGCTTTTGATCACTCAGTCCCATCACTCCCTGCCCCATGGCTAAACTTCATCAGTAGATTCCCATTCGTTGCTAAGGCAAAGATCAAAGTCCTTAGCCAAGCCTGTAAGGCCATGTGTTGCCAGTGTCTGGGAGCCATCTGCCTCTTGGGTCTTCTGTCCCATCACTCCCAACTTAGATTCTCCATGCACGGTCCTTCCTTTACTTCTGAGATGTGCTACCTCCTCCCTCCCCGCAGTGCCTGACTGTCCTGATAAAATGCTCCGTTGGCCTGGATGCTTCCTCCCTCCCTTCAGCCCCTGATCTACTTCTCCCCACCCTTTAAACATTACTTCTGGGAAGCTTTTCCTGAGCCCAGGCCTACGTCTCTTCCCGTTGATAAACCATCTCTGCGAACCTCATTCTTTTCCTTTGGAATATTTACCTGAGCCTGTAAGTATTATTCCTATTGTGACTGTATTCTATCAAGTAATTAAGCCACTTAACGTGACTACTAGTTTAGAGTCTATATGTCCTAGCAGACTATGAGTTCCATGAAGACAAGAACAGCTTCTGCTCACAGCTTCTTGGCTGTGTGATCTACACAGCTGCAGAGAGAGGTACAGAAGTACTCCAGGCCTTTCCCTCCTGCTCTCATTGTCTTAGAATTCTTATTTTTTTTTAACAAGGGGCATTTTGAACTAGGAGCTACAAACTATGTGGGCTGTTCTGCAGCTAGCCTAGTGCTTGATACATGGAAGGTATTCAACAACTATATCTTCAGCAAATAAATAATCACATGCAAAATAACCTATACACAGGGGACTATGCAGCCAATCTTACGAAAGATACAATTTCATGAAATTCATGTAAAAAAGGAAGCCCATCCAATAATCTACACCCGGGATTCCCATAACATGGCTAAAACAATTTATTGACAGTTAGAGGAGGGCAGATGGTAGGTACAGCAATTAAGATACCACTTGTGACATCCCGATCCCATATTAGAGTGCCTGATTTCAAGTTTAGCCCCACTTCTAATTCCTGCTTCCTTCTTGTGTGCATCCTGGGAGGCAGCAGGTGATGGCATAAACAGTTGCGTCCCTACCATCTATGTGGGAGATATGAAATGAGTTCTGGGCTCCAAGCTTCAGCTTGGCCTGGCTCCAACTATTGCAGCCATTTGGGGAGTGAAGCAGCAGATGGAAGATCTCTCTTCTATCTGTCTCCGTCTCTATCTTTATCTCTCTCTCCTTCTATTCCTCCTTTTCTTTTTTTTAAATATTTTTATTAATTTATTTGAAAGGCAGAGTTATTAGGAGATCAAGGGGGAAGGAGAGAGATATTTTCTGTCTGCTGGTTCACTCCCCAAATGGCTGAACGGCTGGGGCTGGGACAGGCCAAAGCCAGGGATCCAGAACTCCATCCAGGTCTCCCACATGGGTACAGGGGACCAGGTACTTGGGCCATCTTCCACTGCTTTTTCAGGCACATTAGCAGGGAGCTGGATCACAAGTGGAGTATCCAGGACTCAAAATATTTTCATATGGGATGCCAGCATCACAGGCAACAGTTTAACCAAAAGGGGCATGATGCCAGCCCCATCTCCCTTTCAAATACATACATACATACATACAGAATCAATTTTAAAAGTAAGCAGTTGGAGGAAAGCTAAAAACTTCAGATCTCTCTGAGAAATAATAACAAACTCAAGTTCACTGAAGCATATATGAGAGCACTTCAAAAAGTTGATGGAGGGACCAGCATTGTCACATAGAAGGTTAAGCCACCACCTATGAAGCCAGTGTGCCATATGGGCACCAGTTTGTATCCTGGCTGCTCTGCTCCCAATCCAGCTCCCTGTTAATGGCCTGGGAAGAGCAGCAGAAGATGGCCTGGGTGCTTGGACCCCTGTACCCACATGGGAGACCCTGATGAAGCTCCTAGCTCCTGGCTTCAGCCTAGCCCAGCCCTGGCCATCTGCCATCTGGGTAGTGAACCAGCGGATGGAAGATATCTCTCTCTTTCTGTCTCTCCTTCCCTCTCCGTAACTCTGACTTTCAAATAAATAAACAAATGTTTTCAAAAAGTTGATGGTAAATGGAATTTAAAAGGCTCATTTTTGTGCAAAAAGTTTTTTAATCTATTCATGGTTTCTTCATGTTACACATTTTCTGTGAACTTTTTGAAGACCCTCCTGTGTATGAATTTCCAAATTTTTTGTACCAAAGTAAACTTATCTTTTAATACACTTTCTATCTTTTTTTAAGCAACGTCATTGATCTGATAACATGACTGACATCGAATCAAAGTATGTGGAGGGATGATGGAGAGAACTATGGCCTAGTGCTATATTGAATATAATCAAGAGGCTGGAAGTGCTGAAGTCACCCTCTCCTGCTTTATGCTTGTATATAGAAGCAACCCTGGCCGGCGCCGCGGCTCACTAGGCTAATCCTCCGCCTTGCGGCACCAGCACACCGGGTTCTAGTCCCGGTCGGGGAGCCGGATTCTGTCCCGGTTGCCCCTCTTCCAGGTCAGCTCTCTGCTGTGGCCAGGGAGTGCAGTGGAGGATGGCCCAAGTCCTTGGGCCCTGCACCCCATGGGAGACCAGGATAAGTACCTGGCTCCTGCCATCGGATCAGCGTGGTATGCCGGCCACAGAGCGCCAGCTGTGGCGGCCATTAGAGGGTGAACCAACGGCAAAAGGAAGACCTTTCTCTCTGTCTCTCTCTCTCTCTCTCTCACTGTCCACTCTGCCTGTCAAAAAAAAAAATTAAAAAAAAAAAAAGAAGCAACCCTACCACCTGTCAAGTATATTGTGCCTTCATTAGTCACACTGAGGCATGTACAAGTTTGAACATGGAAAATTTTAGGAATGATATCCAGACTGACCGCTCATTATCCATTCATTCAACCATTGATTCATGGCAACAGTAATTGAAGTGAATTAATAAGGATCTGCTCTATAACACAAAAGTTGATAGGTGCTAAAGGCATAAAATGAGTGGCTTCAGCTTTGGCTTGAGAAACTCACACTTGAGAATGGTTAACTCATTAACCATAATGGAGTATATGGTTGTCCTATTCCCAGCATGGAGCAAAAGACATTTTAATCAGAAGAAGGAGCCTCTAGTTCGCGTCAGTGATGAGTAAGGAAGCCACGATAGCACTATTTACAACTCCCAGATGGAAAAGTCCAGATTCTACCTAACATTGGAGGAATTTGCTTATGTGTCTTCTGTAGGTCACATTCTCCTTACAAACCAGGAGGGTACATTCTACTCCTCCATCTGCCCCCCAACATAGTCCTGCACAATGCCCAGTATAGCATTATTAAATCTCTAATTGGAATGACTTGAAATACAACGTGCCTTGAGGAAAAAAAAATTGATGTTTTAAGTATAAGTAGAATGACTGAGTGAATGGAGAGGTGAGTGTTTCAAATGTAACAAGTAACTGGAGTAAAATTTTAAAATTATTTATCTTGCCAATGAACTGTTGAAAATTAGTCTTTCTGGGTCCGTATACCTGCTAACTGACACATGCTTAAAAATGATGACCCTACTAAAAGTGGAACAGTCAAATTTGTAACAGGCTTCTTTTTGTTTTATTTTTTAAGGTGAATTTGTATTAAATGACTTTTTATATTTTTAAAGGAAGAAGCATCAAAGACTTGTTTTGAAATCATCCTCAAAAATTCACATATGTGAACATGCCCAGTCCCCTGAGCTATTTGACCTACTAAAACTCAAAGAATCTGCATTAGCTCATTCAGTCATGGAATTTTTCTTTCCGATTTATAAAGCAAGACTCTAGTGTGAATAGACAGTGAGGGAACTTTTTATGAATAGCTCATCTATTATCATGGTTCATGACATTTTACAATGCAATTATTGTAAAATGTATCACAACATAATTGAAAGTCTAGAAATGGAAATGGGAGGTAATAGGAGGGGCAAAATTACACTAGAAAAATGCAAATGCTATTTTATTTGCAAATTAAATTTAAAACATAATGAAGTGGGTGTAGAAATTGATTGAAAAATTAATTGAGAGAAACAAATTTGTAATATTTCTGTAAAGGACATTGGTAGTAAATTCTGCTCTGACATAGTTCCTCAGAAAGTAAAGCTCTTCCTGTTAGTTGTAACTTGAACCCAGGTTAAAGATCTTTAGAACATGTCAGAATAACCCAGTTTCTACCATAAAGTCAATTGATGAGCTCATGAATTTGGCTAGACTTGAACAGGCAACAGGGAATTTTTTCCATTGCAAGCTCCATTCAATTTCTCTCTCTCTCTATGGGCCCCTATACCTACATGGGAGACCCAAAAGAAACTCCTGGCTCCTGGCTTAAGATCAGCCCAGCTCAGGCCGTTTCAACCATTTGGGGAGTGAACCAGTAGATGGAAGACCTCTCTCTGTGTCTCTCCCTCTCTCAGTCTATAACCTGCCTCTCAAGTAAATAAATAAATCTTTTATTTAAAAATGACATTTTTGATAAGTCCTCATCATTTGACTTGTAGAATGTTCTCCATCTGGATTTGTCTGATTGTACCCTCATAATTAGATTCAGATCAAATTTAACCAGAGTTTTAAAACAGTATCATAATAGTGTTTACTACCATTATCTTTAAGTGGAAAGACAATTCTTTAAGAGGAGAATTTGGTCTTCTTTCAGTATTAAAAGTATCAAAGGGAAGAGATAAAGAATTGGTCATCTGTTTTGGTGCAGGGTTTTTTTTTACATTAGATCCAAACGGTATATTTGTGAGATGTGTGTGAATCTTGAAACTTCTGAGCCTGTAGTTAAGTGATTCATCCAGCCTATCTTTTATTCCTACACTCAGGGATTTTTTGAACTTAAGAATTTAGAAAGTGATTGTTCATTATCCAAATCCTTTTAGGAGAGAAAAAATATTGGGCAACACGCTAAAGGAAGAATGTTAGTTGCTGGGATAAGAGACAAAATTGATGACTTTCCCACTGATTCGTCAGCCAATTTCGCCCCTCCCCAGTACCCAGTTCTCCAGAGATTAAAACATGCTTGAATTGGAGTAGGCATTTCCTTCCTTCTGTTCAGTGCCAGTTCTCAGAGGAAAGCATTCATTCTGCTTTTTGATTCTTGTAGCTCAGAGACAGTAATGAAAAGACCTGCTGCTTCTTAGAGTGTAAGGATTTCATTTGGGGGCTTCAGGGCAGGAAAGAGAAGGGGTGGGCGTATCAGGCGTGGGTGTGAGAATGATTTTCTCCAGGGCCAGTTATTGGGCCACAGCCCAGAGTGAACTATTCATCCACCTTACACTGCACCAGGAAACCACAAT
Organism: Oryctolagus cuniculus; assembly: GCF_964237555.1. Taxonomy (NCBI): domain Eukaryota; kingdom Metazoa; phylum Chordata; class Mammalia; order Lagomorpha; family Leporidae; genus Oryctolagus; species Oryctolagus cuniculus. The sequence goes on from NC_091436.1 coordinate 59,230,967, forward strand.
GGATGATGGGGAAGTCACTAAATGACACCGCCACTCGCTGTCAGCTTTCGTTATGTCTCCCGGATGCAGATGTCCTGGAAGTGGATGCAATTTTCTGTTTGCACCCACAGGGGGAGTAAAAGCTGCACTTCTCAGTAGGTTGATAAACTGACTGAAGTAAAACAAAATGAGGATAACCCTCTCATAAATATCTAGAAGTTGGGTCTGTTCCCATAGTGCTGTGGTCCTACATTACCAAATGCAAAAAGGTTAAAGCCTGCGTTCATTAAGTCCTACTTTTAAATACTGATGGGATGGGGAAGATCAAAGATCTCTTGACACAGGCAAGGAACCTATTCAGACATCTGGCGCTCTAAAGGTAGACCCTACTTGATCCGTTTTGATCTGAGAATGTTTACTTTTACTATTCAGCGTCACAATAGAAGAAAAAGAAACTTGAAATAAAGTACATAAATCTTACTGGGCTCCTTGCAACATGAAATTGCTGCCTGTTTCCAATTAAGGACACATGAGTTGAAAGCACAGGGTTGGTTTAGGGGTTTTGTTTTGTTTCCTATTATTTGAAGCAAAGAGAATATTTTGGTCAGGCCACACGGTGGATTTGGCCAAGCCAAGGAGTTTCCAAGACAAGGGACTTTCATTGATAAAACCAGGGCAGACTCACAGAAACTTAAACAACTGGTCATCCTAGCAAGCCTAAAATGTGCAAAGCTCCCAAAACACAGACTACATCACCTACTTGAATTATTATAATTTTTACCTTATCTCTAATTTAGTAAAGCAAAGATACACATTCCTACCGGACTTACATTGCAGAGAGTTTTGGGTAAATATGAGTGCCCTGGAACACGTCACCTGGGCTTTAATATGAAATATTTGAATAGTTTGGAAAATAACCCCCATGCCTTTTTCAAGACCGACTTTATGATGTTTGTTTCTAAGAACACTTAAATTTATTCTCTCTTAATTCTTTCCCTTAAGCTAAAAGAAAAAGCCACTTTGAAATCTACAACTCTGCTGGGCCTGGTTTTCTAGGTGAATGACCACAGACAACGGAGATGGAGAAAGGAATTTCCTCTGGTGACCAGGGTATCTGTCAATTCTCTAGTTTTCCTGTGCCACAGAGAACATTTGCTAATCATGTCAGCAGTAAAAACTTCCATGTTCACAAAACGGACTTCATTAAGATGATTAGATACTTCAGCCACAGCTCAGTACCCACTGTCCATCTCGGCAGCAGGCAGGCAATAGCAGTGTGACTTTGGTTTTACCCCTGTGTCGATCTGGCCCAGGTGGGTCAACGTGATTGCCAAGCTGGTGGCCACAGGATTCAGCATCTGGGGCTGCCCCCGCCCCAGGATAGGACTGTAGGGATGGGCTACCCCTTTTTGGACACCTTCCTGGCTGATTCTGAGTGACACACCAGCTGCAGATGTGGGACAAATCGAAGCTCAGGGCGTCACTGAGGCAGCGAGAACAGACTTGAAGTGGACTTGCCTCAGATCTCAACTTAGGGTGCCACCTAGTGCTGAGGTTGCAGAAGTGTCTGTCCACAGGCAGGAAAGAACAAACTGCTTAGAATTTCTGGAAGGCTAGTCACAGACAAGGCTAGGTCACAGTCTGGAAAAAGGAACTGAATCCTTCAGTGTGTAGATGGCATTCTACACCAACAAGCATCAAGAACGCTCAGGGAGACATAGCCTCATCTAAAAAATAATAACCAAGCACCTTGGATGGGACCCTCAAATGCTCAGGTGAAGAAGCTAAGATAGCCATCTTGCAGAAACCCAGTGAGTTGAAAGAGAACACAGAGAAATGATTCAATGCTCTACAGAGAGATGGAAGCAATTCTTAAAAATCAAACAGAATTGGCCGGCGCCGCGGCTCACTAGGCTAATCCTCCGCCTGCGGCGCCAGCACCCCAGGTCCTAGTCCCAATCGGGGAGCCGGATTCTGTCCCAGTTGCTCCTCTTCCAGTCCAGCTCTCTGCTGTGACCCGGGAGTGCAGTGGAGGATGGCCCAGGTCCTTGGGCCCTGCACCTGCATGGGAGACCAGGAGGAAGCACCTGGCTCCTGGCTTCGGATCGGCGCAGTGCGCCGGCTGCAACACACAAGCCATAGCAGCCACTTGGGGCGGGGGGGGGGGGGGGGGGGGTGTAAACCAATGAAAAAAGGAAGACCTTTCTCTCTGTCTCTCTCTCTCTCTCTGGCTGTCTAACTCTGCCTGTCAAAAAAATAAAACAGGATCGTTTGAGCTGAAAACTACACTAAGAGAAACTATAAGGTAGCAAAAGTAGAATAGATCAAACAAAAGACTCTGTGAGCCTGAACACAGGCTATTTAAAAATAAGTTTATTTTCTCACAAAAAAAAAAAAAGTTGAAGTCATTGCATACAAAAACTCTTTAGAAACTTTATGGAACCTTCGTATTATGAAAAAAAGTGGATTTCAAAATATTTCAACAAAAATAAATTTATCTTTTAATCCTATTTTTCTTCAAACCTTTTGAAGTACCCTTGTACATGTAAATAGCATTGGTATGTGTGTGTGTGTGCATGAGGGAGTATCTATGGAAAATTCTCATTATCTTATAATTCCCTTTTTCTATGAGCTTTTTGAAGTCCTTTTGTAAAAATATATGGCACATATATATTAATAGATAAATTTACATTTCCTTATTGGTATCACATCAAAAGTAACGTCATTTAATAGTAAAGTTAGCTTTTATTAACTCGAATCTTTCTTATCACACAAATACATGAAATTGTAGTTGATGTTCACATCCAGAAATTTAGAGAGCCATAATACTTATTTAGTATATAAAAAATTTGTTAAATACTGTCTTGAGATTCTGAAATATTAATGCATCTTCAAAATACCGTAGATTTCTTATCAAAACCACTAAAGTTGGAGTGGCAAATGTTGGACTAACAGTTAAGATGTCCACATTCTATACTGGAATATCTGGGTTCAAGTTTCAGCTCCACTTATGATTCCAACTTCCTGCTAATGAGAACCCTAGGAGGCAGCAAGTAATGGCTCATGTAGTTGGGTCCCTGCTACCATGTGGGAGATATGGATTGGGTTCCCAGCTCCTGGCTTCAGTCTGGCCCAGCCCCATCTGTTGAGGGTATTTGTGGAGTTGACTGCAATTTTCTCTCTATCTATCTCTATCTCTCTGCCTTTCAAACAAATAAATATATTAAAAGTGGTAAAATTGAGGTGGGGTGGATATGCATAAAAATTGAAATATTTGACATAGGTTTTTAATTTTTAAATAGTCAAAAATACATAGCCAGAGATATCAAGTCAAAACCCTAAGATTGCTCTGATACGCTGGTATCACAATTTCTATAAGCATTTTACTTGCGATTTTCTCTTATTTATGATTAGCTCCAGACATAAGTTTAAAGTCAATCTTATTTGGTCCGGGTATATGTATTATTACAGGAACAAATAAATCTCTGATAATTTTACTAATTTGTCAGAAAAAAATGAATCTATTTTTAATCTAATAAATACTAACTTTGATTATAAAGATAACTTTTAAAAATTGTGTGATCTAGAAATTCAAGTGCTTTTGAAATATTTTGTAATTTTCAATCTTTTTAGTTAAAAAAGGATTTAAAAATCTGTTAGTCATCAAATTGAGGTATCACTATTTTTAAAACAGTCTTAGCTGCTCTAATATCCCGCTAAACATTCCTCAATAATAAAACTTCTAATTGGGTGTCTCTGTTATGAAAAAATCAGAAAAGCATCTTTCATTTTTCAAATAATTCCTTGGTCATTTACAATATGCTATGCCTCAAGCAAGAAGGTGTATTTGCACACTGCTATTGTAAAACTACAAATTGGTACAATATTTCACTTTGGATGGATTTAGTTATCTTGAAATGATTACATTTTCTCCGTGAAATCAAAAATTCATACAGCCTTTCATGCATTATCTGATTTAATCTGCATAGCAATGTGAGATATTATCAGCCCAATTTTAAAAGATGAGCAAACCAGGGCACAGAGGAGCTACGAATCTGTGGAAGCAGAAATATTAAGAGATGATATGACTCAAAAACCTTCCCTGATGGTTATCACTCAATCTTGCCTTCAGCAAATTTCAGTTATGGTAGAGCAGGGGGTCCACATGGGAGCAAAGGACTCGAGGAGGGAGAAGGCTACAAGGCCGACCGGATGCTGGAGAAACCAAGGAAATGCCTCGTATTTTCAAGAAGAGGGAGTGGCCAGCTTTGCCAAGTGCAACACACAGACTCAGAAAAACAGACTGAAAAAGATCTCTTAGATCATGGTCACATTTTAATGACCTTAATGAGAACAGTTAAGGAATGGTGGATGCAAAAGCCAAATTTCTCTATGAGGTAATAAAGCAGAGTCAGGGGTACATCCCGCTCCTTGGGAAATTTTAAGTTCTCTAAAGAAAGGAAAAAGACATTTGGTGGTGACCAAAGAGGAAAATAGCCCCAGAGGTGTTTCATTTTGTAGGAACTTGGGGAGAGAGAGAGTGTGGAGATAACAGGCGAGATGGGTCCTAGCTGTAGAAATGAGAAGCCAGAGTTCAGGGTGGCCTGGGGAAGGGGGCAACAGTCGGGGTGTCTGTGCATTGGGTCAGCACTTGAACTTCAGGAAGGAGCAAGCTGTCCTCCGAGAAAGGAAGACAGATCACGGGAGCCCCTGTGCGTGTGGAGCGAGGGGAGCAGTTAGGAGCCAGCTGGTGGCTGGTGGAGGACTTAGCCGGGACCTGACTGTCCACACTGTCCACGTGAAGGAAGAGCAAGGTCATCTGCCGAGACACAAGACAGGTCACTGACAGGGGGTCCGAAGAAGCGTGGTGTCTGGGAATCTTTGAGGGGCCCGCAGAGTACAACAACCATAAACAAGTAAAGTGCTGGCAGGAGCTCCTGAGAACGCAGCCCGGGCTGCAGACCAATCCTTTCAAGTCCCCCAATCTGCCGTGAAGCGAGCTCTCTCTCCACCCCGGGTGTTCGCTCTCCTGCACACGGCAGCGGGAAAGGCAGATGGAGCCAGGATTCGGTTTTGCCATGCAAAAGCAACGAAAGAAGGCAGTCAGCAAGAAGACGACAACAAGCAAGACTCGTTCCAGGCCAGAAATAAAACTAAGTCCTTGTACCAGTTGTTGGTGAAGTTCCTTTTTCCTGTTCCATATATTCCAATGCCCCATTTAAGACTGTTAAATCATATGCTCAGGCTGTTTTCTAAAGAGTTCAACTATTTCAGAGTGTGGGAGCTTGACCTAAGAGCACTGCTCCTGGGGTGTAAGGAAATGAACTTTTAAATCAGGACCTTACAGCGCAACATCAGAAACCGAGAGAAATACACTAGCTTCTATACATCCCACAGAGAAAATGGATGAGTGAGCCTGTGAGTTCAAAGCAGTATTTGTGGGATGGTGGAGTGGTCCTCAGTAAGAATTTCTGTCCCAGCTAGCACAGTCAAGGCCATGGCTGATTTTAACAAAAGACTCCATCCGTGGTTCACAAACCAGTGACCCCAAATAAAAGAATCTTGGAGCAGGAGGGGAGGGTTAAGACCATTTAGGACACCTCTCTAGTTTCCAGAGAAGGAAACATCAATCACAGGTGATAAAGCATTTTGTAGCAAGGTTCAGAATGACAGTCTAATCCTGCTCTTTATCCTGAAATCTCTCAAGTTAGAATGTAATTTTTTTTCTTCACAATATCTTATGGATGCCTTATTCTTAAACACCTAAAATTAATCACTTTTAAGTATTTAGAAGCAACCCAGAGACATCATTCAAGACTTTTGTGCAGGCACTCCAAGTTTTTGCAGATTTAATATAATTTAAAACAGGGATTTATAAAAATACAGCATATCATGCACTAAAACCTTTACTCCAAATCTTACTACCTGAGTGGCTAAGTTAAGTCAACCCCTCTTTATCTCTGTTTTACATACAAAGAATGAGTACAATAATGCCAGTTTACAAAATTTGTGCAAAAATTATATGAAAAGTACTTAACAAAGACAATGGAATGTGAAGAGTATTTAAAAAAAAAAACACCTATTGCTGCTGCTCCTGCGTAGATTTGTTTGTTTGTTTGTTTGTTTGTTTGTTTTGTAGTAACAGAGAAATGCTTCCCAGTAGAAAAGACACTGTGGGTCAGGGGACGCATCGCCTCTGAGACACATTCTCTACATTGGAAACATCAAGTCTTCAGAGTCTCCAAAGGCTAAAGCTTAGTTTAGCCATCAGGTGGCCGTGGGACCACCCTACATCCTCCTGCCCCTCCTCTCGGTTTCCTTTCTCTTGGATGTGCCCCAGTCTGCTCCCTTCCCCGTGGTGCTCATGGTGTGCCTCACAGTTCAAAACAGTCGCATCGCTGGTTCTTGTCTACCTTCCTCAACATAGTGTGAACGTTAAAGAACAAAATAGTTAACCTTCCTCAATGGGTAGTCCCAGTCACTAGGCAGATAACAGAGACTGATGAGTGATGAGGAAGCAGGACCAGATCCCTAGAGCAGGTCCTTTGCCATGAACTTCAGGGAATGCTCCACTTAAAGGCGTGATGAACTAACGTGCACTTCGGCTGATTGAACTGGGTGTCTGCACTTACATCACAGAGAATGATTGCCCTCTCTGCTTGTCTTCCATCCAAAATGCTCTGATTTCTAGCTGGCTCCTTGAGCTAGCAAGAAGAAGATGAAAACTATAAAATAGTAAAATGTAAGTGCTTGTAACAGAATCAAAGAGCCTTAGTGAAGAACTCAGAATCCTCAGTATGCTCAAAGAAGAGTAGGTCAGTGGGTACAATCTAATTCAGGGTAAATTAGCCCAAAACAATGCAGTTTTGACCTACAGATTAATGTGGACCCTCAGATAATGAGGGCTTCAAAAGGATCAGCTTGTGAAGAGTGTGTAAATGTCAAAAGGAGACACCTGGCTTACCTGTAACTAGCAAGTCAGACAATAAAAGATGAAAAATAAAGCTTACTCTTTCTGGAGGACGGAAACTAAAGACAATGGGGCCCTCTCTACCATCCACATTGTCCTGCTGTTGAAAATGTAAGAAAAAGGGGGGGGGGCTGGCACAGTAGCATAGTAGGTTAAGCATCTGCCTACTGTGCTGGCATCCCATATGGACACCGGTTTACGTTCTGGGAGCTCCACTTCCTATCCGGCTCCCTGCTAATACACCTGGGAAAGCAGTGGAAGATGGTGCAAGAGTGTGAACTCCAGCACCTGTGTGGGAGACCTGAAAGAAGCTCTTGGCTCCTGACTTCAGACTGTCTCAGCCATCTGGGGAGTGAACCAGCAGATGGAAGATCTCTCTCTCTGTGTCTTCTCTCTCTCTCTAACTCTGCCTCCCAAGTAAATAAATAAATCTTAAAAAAAAAATAAAGAAAGAAAACGTAAAAAAGAGGAGAGAGGCAGGGATGAGCAGATTTTTAACTAGGTCTGCCAGAATTGTGCACCTTTGGATTGAGCCCTTTTCAATTCTGGTTTACACCAAGTCCCCCCCAGCTCCTCAGGTAGTGAGTGGAGAATTGGAACTGGCACAGTGACTATGGCCTCGGGGCATGTGACACTGTTGAATAAGACCAAGTTAGTGGAACCCTTTGCAAAGGGTGACCTGGGGTGACAGTGACTTCCACAGAAGTCCCCAACACACTGCAGGCTGCTCACTATCTCATAGCAACTTGTCTCAGGAGTTTTCTTCTAACCCACCCAATCCTGTTGTAATCCCAATTTTATATATTCCTTACCCTAATAAGTTTGGGTAGTGTGGATCATCAACATTTCTCCAACGATGTTACTCGTGGCCTTCCGAATCCCCAGATTCCGGAATGCACATTCAAGTGATTATTACCCTTCTTTTCCTCAGTGAGAAGCTAATGAAGCACACCAACTTTAAATGCCACTGATGGTGCTCACTCATTCAAGATTTCTTTCACATAGGTGACTTTGTCAAGACATGTGTAGTTCAAACTGAGTACAATTCTACTTGCTGTGGGCCCTCAAAGTGCTTGTGAATACTGAAAACCTCGGTGCCCAGCCTGTTGAGACCCTGATAATACCCATCCAGATCAGACTGGCCGACTTGGTGGCCCAATTTGTCGAGTAAGTGCTGGCATTTCTGCTCACCGTGTGCTCCGCAGTCACTTTGTATTTATCATTTGACAAAACACTTGCTGGGCTCGGATTCTGTATCCAGCCCACAAAATACAAAATAAAATAAAACACAACTCCTTATCCTTGAATGCTATACAATGTACTGTGGGAAGATAAGAAAATTATATAAGGGGGCTTCAAAAAGTTCATGGAAATTAAATTAAAAGATTATTTTTTATGTAAAATGAAATCTTTGCATACAAAGCACCTTCAAAGTCTTCATGGAAAATTTATTCCCTTGCTAACCACAGTAATCTGTTGTAGAGAAATTGAGAATTGGGAAACAGTAACCTTGGTGCTATCTACTCCTAACTGAATAGATCTCATCAGATGACAGTAAGCGTGGACTGACAACCATGCTATCAGGCAGCAAAGCTAAAACCTGAACCTAGCAAAGGCATCTCTCTTCCTATAACCATGAGCTCCGAGGAGAGAGAGAGAGAGAGAGAGAGAGAGAGAGAGGATGTGTTTTATTATATTTCATGTTGAAAACTTCAGGCAAGTCAAATTTGGTAGAGTTTTTTGAGCAAAGAGTAATTCATGAATGGGGCAGCACTCACAGAAGAGGTTCAGAGAGCTCCACCCAGCAGGGTGAGCAGTGAGCATGTACAGGCCAGATACATTAGCAAGTAGAAAAGCCACCTGATTGGCTATGGTGATGTGGTGTAATGAGCTGACTGCCAATGATTAGCTGAAATCTGGCTTCTTCTAATTGGCTGCAACTCAGCTGCTTGTCATACTCCTAAGTTAGGTTTTGGTGTGTTTTGTAGGAATTCAAAGTACAGAGTCAGCTTTGGGCTAATAGACTTATGTTTATTTAACCTAAATCTTAATTGGTCCTGACTGGATAGCTCATAGGCTGATGAGGACAGTGACCTTTCAACTATAAATAAAAAGTGTCCAAATATTACTAAACCAAAGGACACTAGAATATCTGCCCTGAAGACAGCTCCCCAGGAGAGCATCAATCCAGAGCATTTAATAGGAGTTTTGTGGATAACCATTCACAAATATTCTGGAGCAAGATTTCTTTACAGGACTTTGTCACAAAGCCCCCTGAGAACTCAGAACATGGCATAAATTTCCCATTCATCAGATCATCCACCATCAATAATTCTAATATTACACAGCTTTCTAAGTTCCAACAGCTGCCATGTTTTATGCTTCACTTAAGAATGTGAGTTTTGGGGCCAGTGCTGTAGCACAGTGGGTTAAGCCCCAGCCTACTGTGCCGGCATCCCATATGGCCGCTGGTTCGAGTCCTGGCTGTTCCACTTCCAATCCAGCTCTCTGCTATGGCCTGGGAAAGCAGTAGAAGAAGGCCCAAGTCCTTGGGCCCCTGCACCCGTGTGGGAGACCCAGAAGAAGCTCCTGGCTCCTGGCTTCAGATCAGCTCAGTTCTGGCCATTGCAGTCATTTGAGGAGTGAACCAGTGGATGGAAGACCTCTCTCTCTCTCTCTCTCTCTCTCTTTCTCTTTCTCTCTACCTCTACCTCTACCTCTACCTGTAACTCTATCTTTCAAATAAATAAAATAAATCTTAAAAAAATGTGAGTTTTTCAGCTTCTTCACGATTGATAAGAACTTCCAGATGCAGCTAGACCATTCTATATGGACAATGCAAACGGTCAGAAATGATACAATCTACAGTTTCAAATAACCTTACATGGGACACAAATCCATAGCAATGAAGGATCATGGTAAACCTTGTCTAATGTTAACATGAACATGACATGAAAGTCACAGAACTGAAAGGTAATCACTCAATAAAATGAGGTGAGGTGAAAAAAAAGCGCAGATACTGAAGTCAGATGTATCTGAGTGTTAAGAGCAGTGGTGTAAACTTATGTAATTTGCTTTCTCGGGGCACCGGTACTTCTCTGAAGTGTGAGGAAGAAGAGTTGCATCCTGCGCTGCAGAGGCATCACAAAGTTACACGACCTGTGTCTGTGAAGTGCCTGGCATGGTACACGTAACGGTGCCTCTGTTCTAAGGACAGGAGAGGACATTTGTAGAATTCTGCAAAGTTATATCCATTTAAATTATTAGCTCTAAAGAAGTGATATTTTTCTAGACTCCTATCTCTAAACAATATTTTAATATTGAGGGGGAAAGGGAGGATTTTTTGAGGCAGTGAAAGCTTTTGGCAACATGAGATAGGACTTCATAGTTAGCAGCTAATGTATCCCAGGCAAACTCTGTAACCTTGAACCAAGGATGCAAACCTATAGCATTGACACAAAGCAATATTGAGATGGAAATGAATTCGTTTCACTCTCTGCCTTCCTAATGAACCCATCACTCATTCTTTCAACAAGACCTGGCGTGATTTTGACTGTTTCCTGGATTCTGTTTTGTATTGGAAGAAGGATGGCAGACACAATCCACCCATGACATATCTTGATGTAAACATAATTTTGCAAGCTGATGCTATCTTTGGGACTGTTATTGGGATACTTTGTTGTATTCCTGGAAAAAAAGAGAAAACTGTGCCCAGTTGAGACCCTCCAGCAAACAGAATGAAGATAGCCCACCATTGGGGGCTCAACTCCAAGCATTACTCAGAACCCTTTATGGAACTTGTTCAAAAACACTTTAATATACTTTTGAAATGTTTCAAAAAGAACAAAGGAAGGACATAAAATTGACCACAGACTTTCATTGGTGACTAGAGAAGTTGGACATTATTTAGATGTTCCTTGATTTACAATGGGACTGTATCCTGATAAACCCCTCATAAGCTGAAAATATCTTAAGTTAGTGATGCATTTAACACACCTCATCTACTGAACATCATAGCTCTGCCACACAATCTACTGTAGTGTCGGCTGTTTGCACATGGTTGTGTGGCTGACCTGCAGTTGCAGCTGACTGCTGCTGTCCAGCACCACGACAAACAGTTGTACCACAAATCACCAGCCAGGGAAAAGGTATAAAGTCAAATTTTGAAGTACAATTTTTGCTTAACACGTATCATTTTTATACCATTGTGAAGGCAAAAAACCCTGAATAGAAGCATCGTAACTTGCAGTTGTCTGTACTGTATGTGCAGTTGGTATCTTCTCTCCTGTGATTTATGTGTTCATGACAATTGCCAACTTTTCTATTTTGATGTTTATCATTTTCCATATTATTTAGAGTTTTTATGGTCAGGAATAGCAATATAATTATCAAACATATTGCAAATATTTTCCAAGATTTTGGAAACAGAATAAAATCTGTCTTTGCTTTTGTGTTCTCATTCATTAAAATCTCTCTTTTTCTTAAGATTTATTTATTTATTTGAAAGTCAGAGTTACACAGAGATAGGCAGAAAGAGAGAGAGGTCTTCCATCTGATGGTTCACTCCCCAGATGGCTACAAAGGCCGGAGCTGTGCCAATCTGAAGTCAGGAGCCAGGAGTTTCTTCCAGGTCTCACAGATGGGTGCAGAGCCCAAGGACTTGGGCCATCTCCTACTGCTTTCCCAGGCCATAGCAGAGATGGGAAGTGGAGCAGCTGGGTCTCGAACCAGTGCCCAAGTGGGATGCTGGTGCTTCAGGCCAGGGCATTAACCCGCTGTGCCACAGCGCCGGCCCCTAAAATCTCTCTTTCTTAAAATCTTCCATTACTCTCCTTATTGGCCTCTAATGCCACAGAGATGTGTAGGAAGATGAAAACTGAAGAGTGCATCTTTGATTGGATGATTAGAATGTCTCTGGTCACATTCTGCATACTTGTGAGATTTTCCGCCACCTTACAGAAGTATAAACAATGAGGGCAGGCTGATTCAGAAATGTGTGTATGAGTGGAAATAGCCACCATCCACGTCTATGGGTGGAGGAATCAGACCCCCATTGAGGACACTGATTTTGGCCTTTTACTTTGCAGATCTGCAATGCTCTCGGAGAGATGGTGTTTCTCCCACACAGCGGCAGTCACCCTCATGGTGATTAATTCTTAATCAGAAGGGAATTCCATGTCCCTGTATTAGGATAGCTCATGAAAAAAATGAGATTACTTCAAGTGTCAAAATGAGATAGATAGAGAACAATCATTTTTATTTTACAGAAGAAAATGAATTTCAGAGGGTTTAAGTAATACCAATGTGGTATTCCAGTGTGGAAAAAAAAAAATCAGGCTATAATCTTATCATCAGAAAACATAGTCTTGTGAATGAGACAACATACTGAAGAAACAGTTAGGCGTATGCAAAAGAAAATACACAAATTAAATACAAATAAAAATAATAAACATGAAATGCAATAAAATATTATAATGTATAGTCCTAAAAATAAATGTCAACCAGATCATTGAGAAATGAGTTAATCAATATTGACTACATCATTAGAGATGGTTGATGGAAATATTGGTACTTCAAATGGAAGCTGGATTTTGGCAAGCCGAGAGGGACAGAAAACTTTTTAGATGAAATAGAATGAAAAAGCACTGAGGCTGGAGTGTAGGCCTGGTGTGAGGAGGAGGGAAGCCTGGCTGGATTAGAAGCAGGATATCAGTAGACTAGAGAAAGCAAATCATAACTTTTCAAAAGATTTATTTATTTATTTATTTATTTATTTGAGCCAGGAGCTTCCTCCAGGTCTCCCACGTGGGTGTAGGGGCCCAAGCACTTGGGCCGTCTTCCACTGTTTTCCCTGGAAATAAGCAGAGAGCTGGATTGGAAGTGCAGCAGCCAGGACTCGAACTGGCACCCATGTGGGATGCCGGCACCGCAGGCTGAGGCTTAGCCCACTATACCACAGCGCTGGCGCAGCAAATTATAACCTGAAGGGCCCAGAATATCAGGGAAAAATCTGAAAACTGAACATGTAATAGAGAGATATTGCAGGTATTTTTCACAGAGGGAGGCAACTGATTAAAGAAGGGTTCCTCCTTCAGGAAGAGGGGTACGATAAGCACGTGCTATGAAAATAGAAGAAAAAATTCTTGGGGAAAAGAAAAAGAACAGTTAAAATGCTGACAGAGACAACTACACATGAAGCAAGGCGGCCTTATGATGGCAGTGGGCATAAAAAAGAAAGGGGCACATTCAGAATCACAGAAGCTGAAAAACTTCTTCCCAAGAGTTGAATCTCAAGAAATAGAACTACTCGGAAACCAGAGAAGCAAGATAGGTAAGGTGGGAGTTTAACTTACGATGTGAAACGGCTAAGGCAACTGTGGAGAAAAGCTGGAGAAGAGGGACAAATGAAATATATGTGTATGTATGTATAAGTAAGTGCCAAATACAAATACACCACTGTGCTCACATAAGAGGTACCCTGTAAATATTTGTTCCCTCTCCCCTCTCCAGGACCCTGGAGGTGACAAAGCTTAAAATGCTACTGCTCCAGATAAGATAAATAGGATTGTGAGAATACTACAGTACTTCAAAAATTTCATGGGAAAAATGGAATTAAAAGATGTTTAGGGGCTGGCATGGAAAAAAAATGGAATTAAAAGATGTTTAGGGGCTGGCATTGTGGCATTGTGGGTAATGCTGCCGCCTGTGACGCCAGCATCCCATATGGGAACAGTTCTTGTGCAAGCTGCTCCACTCCAATCCAGCTCCCTGCAAATGGCCTGGGGAAACCAGCTGAAGATGGCCTAATTATTTGGCCCCTGCTACCTTTGTGGGAGACCTGGAAGAAGCTCCTGTCTCCTGGCTTTGGCCTGGCCTAACCTGGCTGTTGAGGCCATCTGGAGCATGAACCAGCAAATGGAAGCTCTCTTTCTCTCTCTCTCTCTTTTCTTCTCTCTTTGTAACTATGACCTTCAAAGTAAATGAAAGTGAACCTGCCTCATTAGTGCAGAGCATCAGTCTCAAAGTAAATGAAAAGATCTTTTTTGAAAAGAGATAAGTTTATTTCAATGCAAAAAAAATTTGAAATCCATAATTTTTCATGAAGTTGTTTTTTTTTGTTTTTTTTGTTTGTTTGTTTGTTTTTTGACAGGCAGAGTGGACAGTGAGAGAGAGAGACAGAGAGAAAGGTCTTCCTTTGCGTTGGTTCACCCTCCAATGGCCGCCACGGCCGGCGCGCTGCGGCCAGTGCACCACGCTGATCCGATGGCAGGAGCCAGGTACTTATCCTGGTCTCCCATGAGGGTGCAGGGCACAAGGACTTGGGCCATCCTCCACTGCACTCCCTGGCCACAGCAGAGAGCTGGCCTGGAAGAGGGGCAACCGGGACAGAATCCGGCGCCCTGACTGGGACTAGAACCCGGTGTGCCGGCGCCACAAGGCGGAGGATTTAGCCTAGTAAGCCGCGGCGCCGGCCTCATGAAGTTTTTAAGAACCTTCATAGGAACTGATTTCAAAACTTTTGCACCAAAATACATTATCTTTTTTGAAGAGTTATTTTATTTACTTGAAAGTCTGCTGGTTCACTTCCCAAACAGCTGCAATGGCCAGAGCTGGGCCAAGCTGAAGCCAGGAGCCAGGAGCTTCTTCTGGGTCTTCCACATGGGTGCAGGGGCCCAAGCACTTGGACCATCTTTCACTGTTCTCCCAGACCATTAGAAGAAGCTGGATTGGAAGTAGAGCAGCCAGGATCAAACCAGCGCCCATGTGGGATGCCAGCGTTGCAGGTGTCAGCTTAACCCACTATGCCACAGTGCTGGCCCCCCAAAATTAATTACCTTTTAATTCCATTTTCCATATTTTCAAGTACCCTTGTAGATGAGCTCTCAGATATAAGTGTAGAGATATTTTTAAAATGAAATTTAACATTTGAAACTTAGATAAACATATACATATTATATATAAACTGTGTCACTCAGCAGTGTATTATGGCAATCATCGAAAAATGCAAACATTCTTCAAATCAAGTGAGTTTCAAATTATGGCTCTAGCCTTATGATATTTATCCTTCTATAAATCTCTTATTCAAAATATTTATCCGCTGTGTTCTTAGTTTTCTTATCTGCGAAATAGGAATGGTTAAGCACTTGCCAAAAAAAATTATTGTAAGGGGCCGGCGCCGTGGCTCAATAGGCTAATCCTCCACCTTGCAGCACCAGCACACTGGGTTCTAGTTCCGGTTGGGGCGCCGAATTCTGTCCCAGTTGCCCCTCTTCCAGGCCAGCTCTCTGCTGTGGCCAGGGAGTGCAGTGGAGGATGGCCCAGGTCCTTGGGCCCTGCAGCCGCATGGGAGACCAGGAGAAGCACCTGGCTCCTGGCTTCGGATCAGTGCGATGCGCCAGCCGCAGCGTGCCGGCCACAGCGGCCATTGGAGGATGAACCAATGGCAAAAAAAAAGGAAGACCTTTCTCTCTGTCTCTCTCTCTCTCTCACTGTCCACTCTGCCTGTAAAAAAAGAAAGAAAGAAAGAAAGAAAGAAAGAAAGAAAGAAAGAAAGAAAGAAAGAAAGAAAGAAAGAAAGAAAGAAAGAAAGAGAAAGAATTATTGTTAAGGAAGAAATTATATATGTCATTATGTTAGCATATTGAGCTTTATAGCAACAATAGCATAAACACCATTCTTATTTCACTTTATTATATTGTTTTAATTAAATTGTTCTCTTTGTAAAAAATCGAGGTCAAAGGAGTAAGACTGAAGGAGCAGTCGCAGTTCAGGGGTTGGGAGAATCTGACAAAGGCGATTAAGGGGCAGAGGGAGTCTCCATTTCCTCCTAAAATTGTGCAATTCCCTTCCAAAACATTAGGTTGAAAGCCTCCTGTTCACTGGTAAGGGTGCGAACGGTAAAATCCATCGAGAAAGCAGAGTTATCTGCCAAGGAGACCCATTTGAAAGTGAAATAGAGGTCAGAACCCCACTCTAACATGGAAATTGGAAACCGCCAGATGTTCCAATGCTGTGATACAGTTCAAAAAGGGCAGAATTGTCGGATTATTAACTGTGCCAACTGGCATCATTGAATTTATGTTTTTTTGTTATGTTAAATGTAAAATCATAATAGAAACATTAAAAATCTGAGTAGGTTCATGGAAGGGCAAGATAAATCGAATTTTACTGTAATAAGCAAAACTAACAGCAGAGGGCTCACTTCAACACCCGGTAAAATCTCAAGGCAGATGCCAAATGGGGGTGTTTTTTTATTTTCCAGTAACATCTGTTTACAATTGAAAATACATTGAATCAAAAACAACTATTTGTAAATAAATATAAAATATAGTATTTAGATCTTCAGGAGTTAAATTTCATTTATTTCTTCCCCCCTCCACTGTGCTTTTTGCTAATGAGAAATTTTATCTGAAATTATTAATGCAATAATTCAAATTGATTTAGGTGTAAAATGTCTCAAGATGGTAGATTTATTTTTACAACCTCCCTAAAGTATTTCAGACTATCACCTGATGACACAGACAGCATTTCCATAAAATTACAATTTTTGACCTATAATCCGTACATTCAAATGCACAAATTGCAAACACAAAAGGACTTCACTCTGTAAGCAGGAATCTTTCATTATTTGAGGCCATGGAGAAAACTCACTTCTGGTTAAACATCAAGGTGCTTTAATTTCAAATCAAAATCCTATTTATATTTTTAAAAGATATTTTTAAAGTATTTTAAATCACAAACACATTGCTCTACACAGTAGACTGCGTATCATCCTTGTTTTCAGTTACCTATTTTTAATTTATTATGAAATATGTGAGTAAAAGCAGGCTTTGCCTCAAAATGTTGTCATTCAATTTGCACATTATCCTCTGAAAAGTCAGTTTTACTGTCAGCCAAGAAAGACATTTGCTTGAATGCTTATTTTTATTTAGATATTTATTTTTGATGTCTTCTTTGGATGCATTAAGGTACATCATTAACCACTCCGTGAGTCAGCAAAACCCAACCCAGAAAGCCAAATGTAGCCGTCTGCCCACAATCTAAAAATGACTATAACATTTAAAAATTATTAGAAAACATCAAAAGAAAACATGTTATTTTAAACCGTGTAAAATGATTATGAAATTCAAGTTTCAGTGTCCATAAAGTTTTGAATTTCATCAATAAAAAACTGTGGGAAGTTTTTAGGTAAATACTTACATGATAACTTTAATTTTGCCTCTTGGTCCACAACTTCAACACTCCTTGGGTTCTTTAGAAATGATAAAAGACTTTGTGCCTTTAACATTGGAAGCAAATAGTCTGTAACAGCAGGTCTCCAACTAAGCTGTACTTCAGATTTACCCAAGTAGCTTGCTTGTATTCCAGCCCGAGATTGTGATTTAATAAGTTTGTGGTAAAGTTTTTGCTTTGAAAGTCTTAAAACACACCCAAATGATTCTAATGTGGAGTTGCTTTGGCAAATTCAGTCCACCCAACTGCACCTGGGCCCTCCTTTCTGCTGCAACCTTTGCCCCTTCCTCTGACCCCCCCCCCCCCCCCCCCCGGGAATCAGCACCTGTCCACGTTCTCCTGACTACTGGAAACATCCCATCCTCAGCACCACAGCCTCCACTGCCAGCATACAGTAGCTTCTTCACCAACTGAGATCAAGACCAGCCCATCACCAAGTCCGCCACTCCTACTTCCTGGATGGAACTCCTTCCTTCCATAAGTCCATCCTCATCCCCCCTGCATTTCTAGAGAGAAGGCTCCATGGTGGTCAAATGCATTGTGACAAATACAGTGATATTAGAGGGGTATGGAGTATATGATAACTCTTTGTACAACTCTACAATTCTCGTTCTGTAAGTTTAAAATGATTCTGAAATAGAATAGAAACTTAAAAAAAAATAGCCTTGAATCCCTTCAAACAGAGCTGAATTTGATTCCTTGTTTTACTAACAAGATGTGTGAAAGGGATCAAATTATTGCCGTTTAACCACGAATTTCCTTTTTCATGTGATAGGGTTTAAAATCATAATTGCCTCCCAGGAATCTTTGAGACTACTAAATGGGATTGCTTGCTCCTTAAAGCATGGCCCTCAGACTAGCATCGTCAACACCACCGGGGCCTTTGTTAGACACTCAGAATCCCCAGTTCCCATGCAGGCCTTCTGAATCAGAATCTGCATTGTAATAGGCCCATAGTGATGTGTGTGTTCATTACAGGTGGAGAATCATGATGCCAGGAAGCTTTTTATTTCACACCCATGTCGTCTTTTCTTAGCCCTTCTACAGTACCTGATACACAGGATGTTGGTGGGCCCTTGAAGGTGGTTTTTATGTACAAGAAGAGTTCTGTTTGGTCTTCTGTATATGAAGATAATTGAAAATGAATCTTGATGTGAATGGGATGGGAGAGGGAGTGGGAGATGGGATGGTTGCAGGTGGGAAGGTGGTTATGGGGGGGAAAAGCCACTAAAATCCAAAAGTTGTACTTTGGAAATTTATATTTATTAAATAAAAGTTCAAAAAAAAAAAAAAAAAACCTGATTATCAGCTAGCATGAGTTGGGCAAGAGGTACAAGGTCACCTTCTTGCAACTTATCAACAGATACTCCCTGTGGACAGATGTGATCCCACAGGTGCAACCTCATGAGCTCAGAGCCCTGCTGCAATTTACAAAAAGCTGCCCTCAGGGCTGATGCTGACCTGTTTCAGAGCATGTGACTTGCCAAGGGAGGCAGAGCCTCAGCCAGGTGCCCTTGGGCAGGATGTGGCAACCAGGAGGAGGAGGTAAATAGATGAGGTGAGATTAGATGGTGTGGTGGAGTGGACTGAAGGGATGGATTCCAGGAAATGCCCCATGGTAGTGGGCAATGGGGAAAACGTAAGGTAAACAGTGGGCCTGGGCTTGTTAAGCGAGACTTCTGGAAAGAGGTAGGATTTGACACAGGTCCCACGGGTTTGTAAAATTGAGGTAAAGGGGTAAAGTGGAATCACACACAGGTTGGGCATCCCCAATCTGAAATGCTCCAAATTCCAAAATGTTTTGAGAATCAACATGATACCACAGCAGAATATCCTACACATGACTTCATATGACAGATCACACACAAAACACAGGTGCACGGAAAATGTGTAAAACTACCTTCCATCTATGTGCATAAGGTACTTATGAAACATACAAGAATTTCATGTTCAGACTTGGGACCCTCCCCAAGATAACCTCATTATGTGTGCAAATATTCCAAAATCTGAGAAAATCCAAAATCGGAAACATGTCTGGGCCCCAGCATTTTCAAATAAGGGATACTCGACTAGTACTTATGTTGTTATAAACGCTGTTGGGTTATGACAGAGATGAAGTTTAGGAAATGGCAGCAGGTAGCACTCTGCAGCAGGAGGAACAGTGGACTACAAGGTGCGAGGTAGATATTGAAGAGTCTCTAGTCCTTGTATTTGAGTATATACCAGTTTATTTTCTTCCAACGCTATCCTCAAGTATGCTAAATCAGGCTCTTCCTAACAGCATCTGAAGCCTGCTCCATGTTTTCTGGGTCACTGTATTCTTTAAGATTTCAACTTAGTGTATACTAAATTGGTCTTCTGTATATGAAGATAATTGAAAATGAATCTTGATGTGAATGGGATGGGAGAGGGAGTGGGAGATGGGATGGTTGCGGGTGGGAAGGTGGTTATGGGGGGAAAAAGCCACTAAAATCCAAAAGTTGTACTTTGGAAATTTATATTTATTAAATAAAAGTTCAAAATAAATAAATAAATAATATATAAAAGTTAAAAAAATATTTCATGCTGTATCCAACTCAAATCTTTCTCCTCCCTACCCCCTCTTCCCACCAGCCAGGGAGTGGTCTTTATCAGCTGCCTTCCCCTCCCTCCTCTTCCTTGTGCTGTCCCCTCCAGTGCTGGGCAGGCAGTAGCTGCCCCTCCTTGCTCCCAGGCAGCTCCCGTGTGCCTCACCCTCCTCAGTTGCTCCCTCTAGGCATTTGCTCCAGGCACTGGCACTTCCTAGAGAAACTTGGTCACTCTCTGGGTGACGCCCTGAGGACATGATTGCCTCACAGTCTTCCTGCAGTGAATTGATCAGCTCTTGTCCTGACTGTTGATGTACAATGTAATATTTTATCCATTTTAGTATTTTTTTTGTTCTAGTACTATTGGTTGAACTCTGTAATTAACACACAATTATTCTTAGGTGATTACATTTTAACTGAAAAGTGATCCCTGTTAGGAATTCGGAACGCATTATGCTGAGTGAAATAAGCCAATCCCAAAGGGACAAATACCATATGTTCTCCCTGATCGGCGACAACTAACTGAGCACCAAAAAGGAAACCTGTTAAAGTGAAATGAACACTATGAGAAACGGTGACTTGATCAGCCCTTGCCCTGACTGTTGATGAACAACTTAATACGTTATCCCTCTTAGTATTTTTTTTGTTTGTTTGTTCTACTTAATACTTTTGGTTGAATACTGTAATCAATACACAGTTATTCTTAAGTGTTGAAACTTAACTGAAAAGTGATCACTGTTAAATATAAGAGTGGGAATAAGAGAGGGAAGAGATGTGCAATTCGGGACATGCTCAAGCTGACTTACCTCAAACGGTAGAGTTAGAAACATACCAGGGGATTCCAATTCAATCCCATCAAGGTGGCATGTACCAATGCCATCTCACTAGTCCCAGTGATCAATTTCTGTTCACAATTGATCATAATGATAGGACTAAGAGCCAAAGGAAGCACATAAACAAGACTAGTGTCTGCAAATACTAGCTGATAGAATAAAAAAGGGAGAGAACGATTCAACATGGGAAGTGAGATACACAGCAGACCCATAGAATGGCAGATGTCCTAAACAGCACTTGGCCTCAGAATCAGCCCTTAAGGCACACGGATCTGGCTGAAAAGCCCATGAGAGTATTACAGGCATGGAAAGCCAAAACACTCTGGAAAAAAAAAAAAAAAAACTAAATGAAAGATCTCCGCGAGTGAGATCCCAGTGGAAAGAACAGGTCATCAAAGAAGGAGGTACCTTTCTCTGAAGGGAGGAGAGAACTTCCACTTTGACTACGACTTTGTCTAAATATGATCAGAATCGGTGAACTCAAAAGGCTTCCATAGCCTTGGCAACTCTTGACAAGAGCCTAGGGTGATTACTGATGCCATAAACAAGTCAACAACAGGAGTCACTGTGCACTTACTCCCCATGTAGGATCTCTGTCCTTAATGTGCTGTACATTGTGATTTAATGCTATAACTAGTACTCAAACAGTATTTTTCACTTTGTGTTACTATGTGGATGCAAACTGTTGAAATCGTTACTTAATATATGCTAAATTGATCTTCTGTTTATAAAGAGAATTGAAAATGAATCTTGATGTGAATGGAAGGGGAGAGGGAGAGGAAAAGGGGAGTGTTGTAGGTGGGAGGGAAGTTATGGGAGGGGGGAGCCATTGTAATCCATAAGCTGTACTTTGAAATTTATATCCATTAAATAAAAGTTAAAAAAATAAAAAAAAAAAAAGAAAAAGATAAACTTTGGGCCAGACAACAGTTCATGAATTGGACAGCTCCAAATGGCCAATTAGTTTGGGGTTCCCAAAGATGGGGCTCTGGGGGCAGTTTTTATAGAGTGAATGCAGAAACAGAGCACAAAACTACTTGATTGGTTAAAGTCTGAACATTTTTTATTTGGATTAGTCTTGGTAAAAAATCAAAGACAATATCAAAAGTTCTTCAAAAACTCGTGGAAAATGGAATTAAAAAATAAGTTTATTTTGACACAAAACTTTTTTTAATCCATGCATAAGATTTTCACAGTATGCATTTTACATGAACTTTTTGAAGACTCTCCCCTGCAATTGGCATCTAGTTGGCCACTTGGGATTGGCTGAGCTTAAGTTTCATTCTCTTAAATTCTGAGTTAGATTTAGGTTTGCATATGTAGAAACCCAGGGCATTAGGGTCAGCCTACTGGCCTCCAATCTAATTGTCTTAACACCTCAACCTCATCTGATCTCCCCAGTCAGTTTATAGGTCTGCAGGAGGGCATGAATACAGGTGGGATTTCCAATATCCCACGTCAATGTAGGGCAATGAGGCAATGAGAAATGCTGGTGACCTCTCCACCGGATAGGCCCCTCCCCAACATGCAAGTGCACATGCAATACAGGACCATGTGTGAACACATGCACTCACACTTAGCAGCTCAGAGACAGACCATCAGCTCTCCTAACCCAGCAGATGCTCAAACACAGAATGAAGTATGTCTGCCCCTCTTCAGCCATCCCCAAGTCTAAGAGTGAATCTCTGGGACCACGCTCTCCTGCCTCCAACAGAAGAAATGAGAGTAACTGAACATTTTACTCCTCCAAATGACTTTTCAGTTTTCTTTGATCAGCAGAGCATGAGTGATGGTGCAGTGGTAAACCCCAGTATACTGGAATAACACCTCTCAGAAAGTCCTGTGAACAAATGGTGGGCCCTGGGAGCTGCAGTTCTCCAGGCAAAAATTGGGAGCACACTCTCCACTTTGGGCCTCACTGACAATTCTGAAACAGTAGAGGAATCGCACCCAGACCCTGATGTCATAGTTAGAAGAGTAAGAAATTCATTCTCAGGGAAGGGAAGCTGATTGCCCAAATATACATACCAAACAAGAGTTGGGATTCCAATAAAACATCATGCTTCATCCACTGGTTCAATTTACCTGTTCCTAACCTGAAAGCTTTGAGCTAGGTGACTGGAAGAAAATGAAAGCCAATAGCCCTGTCAGAATGCACAGCCGTTCATCTATCCCAGTGAATATCCCTATATGCTGCTTACAGATGGATATAATCAGCTAGTTCACAATGCTGGGCCACACTCATACATCAGTTTCAAGCATCTCAATGTGCTATGCTAGTTACCAGAAAAGTTAAAACCCACTCCCCATTACAAAGTGGATCTGAGCCCACAGATTCTGACTCACTGACCACCGGGGCAACTGCTGAAAGGCATGAACATGACCAGTTAGTGAACAAGGAAGAGCTAGGCTTTGAGAACGCTGCTCCAATTGTATCAGGCATTCCAACCTATAGGCAGGGACAGCTACACTTCAGCCAGCCTCTTGTGCCTTCAGAAAGATCAAGCTGGAGATCATCTTAACTAAACATCAGGCCAGGTCTGTAAAGCCAGGGAAGAGAGACCATTCTACCATTCTCTAAAGCATTTGGTTCATCTCCATGGGCAAGATCATTTACAGACCTGTATTAGAGGTAGGACACTGAGTATTTACTTTACATCTTCTAGGTACTAAATATTATGCCACCTTTCACTTCACTGGGGATTGGAAGGCTGACCCATGTACAGACACCACTCTGAGAAAGCTGGTGAGGGCTCTGCCTGGGAGGGGCATAGATACCACTGGGTTAGACAAAGGCACTTGAAGGGCAACCCAAGTCAAACATTACTCCAGCAGACAAGTATTTCTCCCAGACCACCTGCTCTCTGCTCCATTACTAGATATATCTTCTCTATGAGCCAAAAAGAGATTTTCTTCCATTTTTTTCTAAAGGTGCAACGGAAAATACAGTGATTTGGCTAAATCCTCACTGGCTTGTCCATCCCTGTGCTTGCACTGATCTGTGTTGCCAGGGCTCAAGGTCTCCAGTGCTTTCCAGGTGAGAAGTCTGCTCTTCCTTTCTTGGTATAATTTGTTTTGAATTGGCACCACCTGGGGACTCGTTGGTCGCTTCACTTAACTGACTTGCCAGTCCTGGTTTAAAATCAGACTTTTAGAAAAGAAAGGAAGGGAGGCAGGAGGTGAAAGGTATTAAGGTTAATTCTAGCTCCTAGGTTTATGGTCTGAACTCATGGCTCTTTGAAGTGGAATTAACATTGTAGGGAAGGAGCTCCAGAGAGCACTGCTGCCAAACAGCCATTACGAAGCCTCGCTTCATGGTTAGATGATGCATTGCCCTCCTTTAGATGTGTGTCCTCTTTCTCTTGAGGGGAGGTGATCAGTAAATATTTAATGGGTGAATGGAAGCGTAAATAAACGACCAGCGGCAACCTGAGTGTTTAAGTGGCTTTCTGTAGGAACTAATGGTCCTTGACAGCTGCTGGAAGAAAACAAAGGCACCAAGAAAAGCCTCCAGGACACCACCCTGAGGGGTTGTTGCTGACCCCAGCACGATGGTATTAGTCAGAGAGGAACCAGTAGATTTATAACATTTAAAACATGCATTGGAAACCGCTGTTGTCGGGGCTGCTGTACCCAGAGGAACTATCTCACAATGTGGAATGCTGCAGTTTGAACCAGCTTCCTTTGTAGCAGTAGCCCAATCCTGTTTTTACAAAGAACCAAGCAATCAATTATCTTAATAGAAGAAATTAAAAAAAAAAACAATGTAGGAAATAAGAGAGATAATGCAAGAAGTGAATAAAAAGAAAGGGAAGGGAAGACAGGAGGGAGAAGGGGGGAGAGAGAGAGAGACAGAGACAGAGAGAAAATGAATGAGAAGAGAGAGAAGGAAATCGAGAGAAGGGAGAGACTGATTTCTTCATCAGGAGCCTACCTTCCTTCAGAATTCAGCCATGAAATCAAGATCATGCCTCTATTTGAGGGAAGGCATTAAGCTTGAAACTGTGCCATGGATGAGACATCAATTTTCTGCTAATGCCACTGAGAAAAGATGAAAAACCTCCAAAGGTTTGCAGCAGCTTAGTGGTGACTGGGAGCCTGCAATCTTTTTGCCAAGTTTATTTCAGAAATGGAAAAAGAATGAAGTGCAACAACAAAATTTATGTTCCCCCTTGGTCCACAGCTGAAACAAGCTCCAGTGTGAGTCATTAATGTAATAGTCCCTCAAGTGTTTTGTTTTCCAATGTGTTCTTCCCTGCTCCAAGGGAACTAATGTTTAGTAGAAAATGCAACTCAGTGTAATTCAACGAATGGGCATTGTTAGAATGTCTGCGTTTACCTTTGAAATACTTTAAGCATAAACAATGTGTGTTTGTTGAAGCAGAGCCTTAGTTATTTTCTGTTGTTCGAAGCAGAAATTTGCACTCTAGGAGTGATTAGTTAGCTAGTTAGTTAGTAGTTCTTTGGGAAACCCAGACTCCAAAGGCTAGCATAAGTCTTCAGCTACCCTTCCCTCTGTTTACATCAGGAGCTTAGGAAATCAGCAAAAAGAATATTAGAAACGAGTTCTCACTGATGAAATGAATGATATGCCACATATACACATAAGCTAGTAAAATGGTCCCCGGACATTCCTCCTCCTGGAATAAGAGTCTAACAAGGAGCTGCACATTGCAGTGCAGCAGGTTAAGCTGCTGCCTGGGATGCCCAAGTCCATTATCAGAAGACCAGGTCGAGTTCCACCTTCTCATCCAGCTTTCTACTACTGTGCCTGGGAAGAAGGCAGATGATGGCCCGAGTACTTGGGTCCAAGCCACCCTTGTGAGAGATGGAGATCCAGGCTCCCAGCTTCAGCCAGGGGCCAACTCTGGCTATTATGGGCATTTGAGGAATAAACCAGCAGATGGAAGATCTTTCTCTCTCTCTCTCTCTCTCTCTCTCTCTCTCTTGCTCTAGCTCTTGCTCTTGCTCTCTTTTTTTCTCTCTCATTATGCCTTTAAAGAGTAGATGGTATAAACTGGCCTGACCTTGCTTTGTAATAAATGATAGCAAATATCTGTATGTCACTCAGAATTTGAGCATTTCTCTTTTTTTTAAGATTTATTTTTATTTATTTGAAATATTGAGTTACAGAAAGGGAGAGACAGAGAGATCTTCCATCCACTGATTCACTCTCCATATGTCTACAATGACCAGGGCTGTCCTAAGCCAAAGCAAGAAGACAAGAGATTTTTCTAGGTCTCCCACATGGGTGTGGTGGCCCATGCACTTGGATCATCTTCCACTGCTTTCCTAGGTGCATTAGCAGGGAGCTGGACCGGAATTGGGGCAGCTGAATCTTGAACCAGTACCCATGTGAGATGCCGGCATTGCAACAAGAAGCTTTTTGTGCTACAAAACAATGGCAGCCCCAGAATTTGAGCATTTCTTTCATCAGCTTCTCATACCAAGTGGGTGAGGGAGGAGCTAACTATCAGCTTTACAAACTTGTTGGAGTCTCCTGCTATTTACCAAAAATAACAACTCAAGAGTTGTACATGTCCAAAATGAGCTGAGTCTGTTTACACCAGATAAATAATCAAGATAAATAGGTAGAGCTACTGCTGCTTTCTAATTTGCCCTTTAAGTGTTGAAAAGAAGAGCTCAAAAAAGAATCCCTAGAGCACCAACCCCCTCAGGCCTGGATATTGGGTGACAAATTTTAGTCACTGCTTACAGGAACTATCCCTGCTTGTGACTTTGACCTAATCCTTGTGATCACTGAACTGGCTGCTTTGTCCTGGCCAGTTGGTCCATAGCAAGAACACTGGTTTGAGTATTGCAACATTTGCTTAGTTTCCTATCCTGCATTCTGCTTGGTGTATATACCAAATGTGTCTATATTTCATTATGAGTTTAACATTTATGTAGATGATTAGTATAATGAGGGATATTAGTATACATTTTAGACAGAATGTATTCCGTTAAACTGAGTATTGACTTCCAGAAATGTCAAACATGAAATCAACAACTCAGCAACATACCATACAAGATACAGGTCATTGACATGGCTTATGCTCAGCAAGTACATTTTCAGTTAAGACTTGAATCACAGCTGTAGAATAGCAATAACATGGACAAAGAGTGTTTGAGTCAACATTTAGAAGGTTGAGGATGGCACATTGGCTCATCACACCTAATATCTTTAAGTATATTTTCTTAATGATTTCAGAACATCTTACCAAGAGTTTTCATCTCCTAATTTGCAAAGCATCTCAGGGTTCCCTTAGCAGATCTATAAAATGAAGAATAAGAATTTTTATGTACAGTCCTACAGTATGTCAAGAAGACAAAGATCAGATGCAAACAATGACTCTTTGATCATATCTTTTTTTTTTATTCCAAAGAATACAGGTAGCCAACCTAAAAATTAAATGGCATTAAACATATAAAGAAAAATAACAGTAACTTGTCCAACCATGTCCATACCCTGTTCACCAATGGCATCTCTTTTCATTCTTTAGTTATTTCTCACGATATTCACCTCCACATTTTTGAACTCTATACATAGGTGTTCTTCTCTGCTTATGAGTTTGACTCAGTTATCTATAGGCCTCCTATATAGAAAGTTGAAGATTCTACTAACTCTTGAGCTCATTGATAAGACTGAATGTACATGAAAACTCAGAATACAAAAAGGGAAGATTTGAGATTTCAGAATCCTTTGGAGAAACTGATGCTTTGAAAGCCAGTCCTTTCTTCCAGGGCAAAGATGTAATGTCAGTTTCAAATTCCTTTGCCACAAGGCTAAAGCTAATGGGTTTCAAAGTGACCATCGAAGGGATTGGTAACTGGTAACTACAGTGGGAACACAGGAGACATCTGCTGAACTCCTGCCCAGGAAATCCAGAAAAAGAGAGAGAAGCCAGCAGGGCTGCTTGGCTGCCAGGAAAGACAGAAAGCTGAGGCTGTATTAGGAAGACTGCTCTCAAAAGTAGATCAAAAGTCTGTGAAAATTGAGAACCAGATGTGCAACCTATGGTAGGTATGGTGAACATACCCTGAGGCAACCTTCAATGAGTCACAATTCTGTAAAAACCCTCCTTTTGATTGTGGGCAGAACTGATTGTTTGGTTCCAACAATAGAATATAGCAAGGTAGTTTGAGTCACTCTCTTGATGATGGTACACTGAATGGTAAAGCAATGGAATGTCACTCCCACTGCCTATTCTTGAGTTGGCAAAGGTGACAGGATAGTCACTTCTGTTTATATATTATATTATATTATATTATATTATATTATAATTATTATATCACGTTATGTTACATTATGTAAGATTCCATCTCAGTAAACTGGGTAGAGAGATTCTCCTTCCATCTTTCAAAGAGTAAGCTGTCAAATTGCCAAAGGATCTGTAAGAGGGATATGTGAAAAAGAAATACAAATGCCCTCTAAGAGTTGAGAACAGCACCCAACTGTAGGACCTCAATCCTACAAATGCCTAGAACTGAATTCCAACAATTACAAGCTCCAGACCTCAACTTCAGAAAGGAACAAAAACCTTCGAACACCTTGACTGCAAGATTTTGGGATCCTAAGCAAAAATACCTGATAGGACACAGCCATGCTCTTGACCCACAGAAACACAGATAAGAAGTGCATATTGCTTTAATCTACTATGCTTGCTGCAATTTTTTATGCATCTATCAAAAACTAATAGAATAGAAACATAGGTCTGGGATAATATAAGAAGGAACCCTGCCCATAGCACAAAGGGACCCCCAATAACAGGAATCTCTGGGGCTGATGACCCTGTTGGAGAACCAGAAGCAACCTTCCATAGGACAGCATGTACAGCCATCGTATCACAGGGGTTGAAGAGACAGAGGTCCCTGATGCTAGCAGTCTCCAAACAACTCCCTCCAAAGAACTCTAAAATGGGAGAAATAGTCAGGTGAAGTATCTGCCAAGCCTAGAGGGCTCAAAGACTTCCAAGCCCAGGGAAAATTCCCTATTCTCCGACCCAGTGGTGTGTTAGTAAACATCTGTGGGAGAAAAAGAAAGCTTTATTTGTAGCACTTGTAGCCAATCTCCATGGTGTAGATAGACCTAACAAGGCTTGACCAACAGTTTAACAACCAGCTCACGGCATTCCTGATATTTGACAATTGGCTCTCTGGAGCTAACACTAACACACCATCACTACCTCTAGTTCAGTCTTCCCTTCCACTCTGGAGGAATCAGTCAGCCTGGAATGAGGAGGCACAGAGCAGAAACCTGATCTTCAACAACAGTTTTTCAGTGGTGAGAGAGGTGAGAAGACACTTTGTCTCGAATGGACATTATAGGGTGAATTAATAAGCTTGGACTGGAAATTCAGAGTTGAGAGTTCATCTCTGTGACTTAAGATGTAGAATTTCCTATTATACAAGTTGAGTATCTCTGACCCAAAACACTTGAAAGCAGAAGAGTTTCAGACTTCAAATTTTTTTTCAGGTTTTGGAATGCTTGCCAATATAATGAGATATTTGGGGGATGGGACAAATTTAAACATGAAATTCATTTATGTTTTGTATATACCTCATACACATAGCCTAAAGGTAATTTTATTCAATATTTTTGGTGCATGTGGATTTTGACCATCACAGGAAGTAAATTCGACTTATGGTGTCATGTCAGTTCTCAAAAAGTTTTAGATTTGGGGTATTTTGGATTTTGCATTTCTTTATTCAATGTGTGCCACAGGTATGCCTGCACAAAGAAACATAATGTGGTAATAAATTAATTTTCTGTATAGCTTAACTATTCAATGTATACATTAAAAATGCAGAGCCATTACTTCCTACTTCCTTTTTAAATTAATTTTTAAAAGGTTTATTTATTTACTTATTTATTTGAAAGGTAGATAAGAATACACATATGGAGCTAGAGACAGAGAAAGAGTGAGATCTTTCATCCCTCGACTCTCTCGCCAAAGCCTGTAACAGCCAGGGCTGAGCCAGGTTGAAACCATGAGCCAGGAACTTCTTCCAAATCTCCCACATGGATACAGGGAATCAAGTACCTGGGCTGTGATCTTCTGCCTCCCAGGCACATTAGCAGGGAACTGGAATTGGAAGCGGAAACAAGACTGAAACCCAGGCACTCTGACATGGAATGGAAGCATCCTAATTGGCAGCTAAGCCCACTGTACCAGAAGTCTCATCCTTTCATTTTTTTTCAACTTCTTTTTAATATTCTTCTCTCCCCAAATAGGCCTTTAGGTGTGAGGTGGCTCCCATATTCTGAAGTTCTAAATTTAAAAGTGAACAATTACATGGCTGAAAGAAGTTGTTTTCCTGATGTGTTCCTCCATGTAAAGGTAACGGCCAGCCCCTGTCCCGCAGGAAGCTCCCAGTATTAACACTGCTCCCCCATACGGACATGCATGCAGGTGCAGTACAGTGAGGAATCTCGTGAGGACACCAGGGGAAAACAAGCACATTTTAGAATCAGTTAAGGACTCCGTGGCTTTGCTTACCTAAACAAACCTGACAGCCAAATGGGAAGAGACAACTGGAGCTAAAAGTGAATATTTGCCTCAGGAAACTCACGGGGTACAAAAGAGCAAAGAAACTGAAATCCTTGTTGGAGTTAGACCCCTGGGGTCAAGGTGAATCTGGACAATTTCACTGGATTTCTACTCAGAAGCTCTCGGGTGAGTCATCTGGGAGCAGTTTGTGCAGTTGCTATGGGTTACCCTCCTTTTAGAACATTCTCCAAGGGATCAAGGCCATGAAATTTCCCTCCACGTATGCTGGATTCTGGAGGAGGATCATTTCGTTATATATCAAACAGCTGGGCGTAAGTAGCACACAGCAGATGTTCCTTGTACCATGTTATTATGGTACTTCCCAAGCCGAAGGCTTGCGTCTGTCGGGACTGCTCAAGTGAAAACCAGCCAAATAAACACTGTTTCATAGAAGGAGCTCAAAAGCAATGAGCCCCTTTGACATATTTATGTCTTCATAGAATTTTTTGGACTGTTCTTGCTCTTAGCTGCTGACTTTAATAATTCTCTCTTCAGAGAGAACAGAAACGAGTAGAAGAAAACTCTCATAGGCTTTTACCAAATGATCTACCCATGTTTCCAACTTCTTCCCTAAATGAAAGGTCCATTCTCCTGCCAGTCCCTTCTTCTGGGCACTAGATTCCATTGCTCTTGCCTAGTCAAGGATAGAGTCCACTAATTCTCTTCTGTGTCTCCAACACCTTTTATTTCCTTTGTCTGCCGGATTCTTCTATCAGGATTCAAACCTGCCACTATTTGTGCCACCTTAAATAGAAAACACACACACATTTGTTTTGACCCTGCTTTCTCTACCAACTACTGCCCCCTTTCCTTGTTCCCCTTTCTAGCAAGCCACCTGATTGTCTCAAGTTCCTTTCCTCCCGTTATGCCCTAAATCCCCTCAGCCAGGCGCTTGCCCTCGTCATTCAACTGAACTGTTCTTAACGATGTCATCAGCAGTTCCCACGTTACTGAATCCAGTGGTCAGTCTCACTGACTACCTTACTTGATCCGGCAGCTTGGCATGTGCCAGGTTGATCACTCTTCCTTCATGCAGTTCCTGTTTGTGGTTGCTAGGACAACACACTCTGGTTCTCCTTCCTCCTCACAGGTTACTCCTTCTCAGTGTCTTGATGGTTTCTACTTCTCCCTGACAACTTAGTGCTAGAGAGTCCTAAGGCTCAGTCCTTGGTCTGTTTTCTTCTCCAATTACCCTCATGTGCTCGGTGATCTCATCACGTCCCATGACCCTAGTCATCATTGCTATGCTAATGATTCCTAAATATATATTTCCAATGAAGACTTTGCTCCCAAATTCTAGGATTATGTAGCCAGCTCTCTCCTTCATATCTCTGCGTGGATGCCTAACCTCCCAAGGCTAACAGATCCAAAACTGTAGTCCTGATCTTCCCCCCAAACCAGATCCACCTGTTGCCTTCTCCATCTCAATTAAGGCAACTCCATCCATCCAGGTGCAAAGGCCAAAAGCCACAGAATCATCCCTGACTCTTCCATCACAAGTAGTGAGGAGACCACACTGACTTTCCTTTCAAAATACATGTATCAGGACTCTGACCACTTTTCACTACCTCTGCAGCTCCCAGGATGATTCCAGACACTGTCCTTTCTGCTCTGAGTTCCTGTAATAGCCTCCCAGTCTCCTGGCATCTACTGTTGCCCCCTAGCATCTTCTGCAACACAATGGCCAGAGCAACTGTCTTAAAGCAAAAGCTGTTATTCCTCTACTTATAAACCCTGTAGTCCTCCAAATTCCCCTGCAAGACGATTGTCTCAGGGGAGGCTACAGCAGATTCTTGAGGCTAAGGGACACTGCCAGCTTCCTGAGTCAGGCAAGAAAGGCTGCCTGCATGGCAAGGTCAGCTGAATTTTAGAAATTCAGTTTCTTCAGCTACATTGACTGTTCACATCCCAGTTTAGGGTATGCTCCTTCCCAGTGTCCTAATTTCAACATAAGAAATCCTGAGAGGGGCAAGTGTTTGGTGCAGCAGTAAAGACACCATTTGTGATGTCCATATACCAGATCAGAGTGCTTGGTTTTGAGTCCCATTCCAGCTTCCTGCTGATGTGCACCCTGAGCAGTGGCATGTAACGGCTCGAGTATGTGGATCCCAGCCACCCCCATGGTAGACCTGAGTTTTAGGCTCCTGGCTTTGGCATGGTCCAACCCCAGTGTTGCAGGCATTTGGGGAATAAAGCAGTAGATGGAAGATCTCTCTGCCCATCTGTCTTTCCCTCTCTGTCTCTATACTTTTCAAATAAATTAAAATAATGAAATAAGTGTTTAAAAATAGATCCTGAGAGATTTTTAAATAATTTTACTGCTTTTATATGCCCTATTGATTATGTCACATAGTTTTCAATGTCATAGTTTTCTTGTCATTAATTTTCCATCATTTATAGCTTTAGATTCAATATCCTTATTAAATGAATAGGTGAAAGAGGGCTTTTAAGTTTTTTAGAGAGGTATGCTTATTTGAAAGTCAGAGTTTTAGAGAGAGAGATTTTTCAACAGCTGGGTCATTCCCCAGATGGTCGCAATGGCCAGGTTTGATCCAGGCCAAAGCCAGAAGCCAAGAGCTTCAGCCTAGTCTCCCATATGGATGGCAGAGGCCCAAACACTTGGGCCATTTTCCACTGCTTTCCCTAGTCCATTAGCAGGAAGCTGGATCATAAGTGGAATAGGACACAAACTGGCACCATGCCACAATACCAGCCCCTTCAATTTTTTTTTAAGATTTATGTATTTCTTTAAAAGGCAGAGAAAGAGAGGAATCTTTTATCTCTGGTTCACTACCCAAATTACTGCAAAGGCTAGATTGGGTCAGGCCAAAGCCAGAAGCCTGGAACTTCATCCAGGTCTCCCATGTAGGTGTGAGAGGCCCAAGCACTTGGGCTATCTTCCAGTGCTTTCCCAGGTACATTAGCAGGTAGCTGCATCAGAAATGGAGCAGCCAGGACTCGAACTGGAACCATATGGGATGCCTGTGTCACAGGCGGTGGCTTAGCCCACTGCACTACAATACCAATCCCAAATTTATAAATGCATGTATTATTTAAAGGATTCTATTCCTGTTTACTTTTGTTGCAGTGCTGTGAGATATTATCTGCAGTTTCTTCTCTCTTGAATGCATTGTGATTTTTATTTGAGGTCTAATATTCAGACAGTATAACTGTTCTTGTGTGTTCAAAAGGTAAATACATTTCTTTAGAGCTTGTTAATGTTAGTTTTGTATATCAAATTCCCTCTGGCCTTACCTATTTAGTGTTAACTTGTCAATCCCTACAAAAGCATATTAAAATTCATGTTTATGGATGTTAAACAACAACAAGCACCGGTAGTGGCTCCAAGTTTCTACAGTGACTGCAAAGCTCTCGTGCCTCAGTTATTCCTCCAGCTACTCGTCCTCCCTTCTGCAAGGTCACTGTTCAGTTGATTCCTGACAGCCTCTTTGTGGTTGCCCAAACATAACCTTTCCTCTAACGATTCCTTCTGCCTGGAATGTTCTCCTCCCAGATCTCTCAGCTGACTCTTTCTGCTCCTTGGAATCCTTGCTCAAATCTCACCTCTTCAGTTAGAGTTACCTTCTCACCCCGTCTACTATGCAAGGGCCCTCCCTCACCCCTGCTCTGTTTTTCCTCTTTCCCACAGCATTTATATCACACTCCAACACCCCATACAATTTACTTATTTTATTTCTTTTATATGGCATATCTTCCCTAATTAAACCTAAACTCAGTTAAAGACAGATGCTTGTCTATTTTGTCCATTGATATATTCCAAAATCCTGGAACTTTGCCTGGTAGTAAGTGATTTATAAACATTGCACAAATGAATACCTATCCTTAGATGGAAGCTGAAGTTTGAGTCAACCTTTGTAGGAATGTTCATTGTATCTAAGACTTTCCTCAACTCTATGAAAAAAAATAAATAAATGAGCTGTACATTAGCAATAGGCCTTCTTAGGAGATAAGGTCACAATGCAGCTAAATTTTAGTTATTTGATTTAAAAGTACAATTTAGGTCATACGAAATTATGTTATTGCCTTTAAACAGATCCCCTTGGTCAGTGTCTCTTAATGTTTGTTGGCTCACTTTCCACATTGAGAATCACTAGGAAAATGTACCTATATATGTTTTCCTTCAATTTCTGAGAATTCGAAGAACTCCTGACATTTCGCAAATCTGTGGGTATTCATAAACCCCAGTAAGAAGCTTTATAAACACAGAAGCATCCTCAGATACACGTGGCTTCTCTAATTTCAATTTTTTCTTACCAGTATGGATTTTTGTTTAAAGCTTCCCTCTACCTACATCGTACCAAGTTGAAATTTTGTGGTTTTTTTCGTGTTTATTGAAATAACCTTAGAGTGTTTTAGTTTGAAAAACAAACAAAAAAATTTGTAGAAATACCAGAGAATCATATGAAAATCCTACTAGATAGGTATCATATGTAAATTTTCAATTCAGAAAAAAAGGAATGAAAAATGAGGTATAGAAATAATTTCCTGGTCCTTAAATATTTAATAAGTTCTTGCATTCATTTTTGTCAAGTGGCAAAAGTTATACTGTATTTACAAATAAAATATTTGGAATATATGGTTTCACACAATTTTGTGGGAAGTTATTCAACATAAATATATCTCTTATTCTTAGAGTTCTTTAAGTCTTATTAAGTAATATATCCTTAATGTTGATTATGAATGATAATTCTAAGTTCTCAGAGCAATTGTCTACCATAAAAAGCATCATACAAGTCTATATAGGGGAAACCTGTCATGAGCATTTCTGTTAGTTCTATAAATAAGCAGTTTCATAACACCTGGCGTATGAGAGAATCTCCTGTGACCTTTGACAGTTATAGGCAGCTTCCCTATTTCAAGGACAGACCCACTGAATCAGAATATTGCAGGTGGAGCCCAGACATGCATGTTTCAAAAAATGCCCAGATGAGTTTTTCAAAACAAGTTGAGAAGCACAGCACAGTCAGTGAGAAGCCAAGCATTTTGTTTTTTCATTTTTATTTTTGAAAAATATTTGATACATAGAAAAGACACTAGGTTAGTATAGAGCGCCCATGTATCTTTCACCTAGTCTCCTATAACCATTAATATCTTATATACACATAGGACATTGGTGAAAACCATGCACTTAGTATTGGCATATTACTGTTGACTGCACCAGAGATTCCATTTGGATTCCACCAGTTTTTCCAGAGTGTCCTTTGTCTCTCCCAGGATATAATCCTGGCTACCACTTCACTTGGCACTTACAATTTCTCTTTAGATGCCTCCAATCTCTGCAAGTTTCTTAATCTTCCCCATTTTCATTATCTTGACACTTTTTGAAGAGTGCTTGTCAGGCATTTTATAGAAAAATCCTTCAATTTCAGTTCATCTGGTTGTTTTCTTGTGATTTGGGGAAAATACTCCAAATGATTGAATATTGGAGTAAGATAGAGGGAAGAGTTAAAGAACTATAACGTTTTAAGATGGACTGGATCTGTCAGCAGTGATAACATTTACTAATGTTTCTGTACAACACAAATCAAAAGACAGGCTTAGGGAGAGGATAATCAATTTGGAGGGTCCGCAATGTGTTGAACTTGCAATGCCTCAGGTTTTCCAGCTGGAGCAGTTTAACTATCAGTTAGAAATTTGTGCCTGGTGCTCAGATAAAAAGGGTCTAGATGAAGGCAGAAGATGTTGGAGCTCAAGCCAAGGGATTGGGTGAGGTCTCTCTGGGTGGTTTGCAAAGCTGAAGAAAAGAAGAACAAATACAGCTGGAGATTTAGATACCATTTAAGAATTGGCTGGAGAAAGAGAAAGCAGCAAGAGAGAGAAAGGGGCTAAGAAGCGATCTGAGAGCTAAGAGGAGAATTGATTATAGTGTCCCTAAAGTCACAGAGCAAGGTTCAGAGAACGGGGCAGTCAATGACATCAGTGCTGCAGTCCCCAAAGATGAGGTTTCCAAGGACCAAAGAGGTAACAAATGTCACCTCTGCTTCCAAGAATGTCGCAGTGAACAAAACCAGGAGTGGAGCATGCTAGCTAGGGAAGTTGGGATAGGGCTGAGTTGTTGTTTCCTTCCTTTCCTGATTAGGATCCGAAAGACTGACAAGCCAAAGGATCGCAGGCAAGAAGGCTCACAGGAGGCCAAGTAGGCTGGTTGAGTGTCTGGCCCTTACGTTACCTGGATGGCCCAAAGCCTAGTGAGGAATTATTACAACTGTGAAGAAAATGGAAATTCTTAGTGTGGGTTCAGTGAAGGCAGCGCTGACAGAATATATTGTGAACCTTCACAAACTACCCGTAGGGAATGCAAGAGGAAATAATAAACAAGGTCATTTATTTCAAATTGTTGTTTGGGGAAGCTTTTGCACACACAGTTTTGTTTTTTTTTTTTTAAGATGTATTTATTTATTTGAAAGAGTTACACACAGAGAGGAGAGGCAGAGAGAGAGAGAAAGAGAGAGAGAGAGAGAGAGAGGTCTTTTCACTCCTCAGGCTGCAATGGCCAGAGCTGTGCAGATCTGAAGCCAGGAGCTAGGAGCTTCCTCTGGGTCTCCCACGTGGGTGCAGGGGCCCAAGGACTTGGGCCATCTTCTACTGCCTTTCTAAGCCATAGCAGAGAGCTGGATCGGAAATGGAGCAGCTGGGACTTGAACCAGCGCCCATATAAGGGATGCTGGCACTGCAGGCAGCAGCTCTACCCATTAAGCCACAGCACCGGCCCCATACACAGTTAAGCTACAGTTTTAAAAACTCTAGGATTACTTGGAAAAAACTTAGTACTGTGTATAACCCAGTTTTGTGCTTTATACTCTGAAATCAGCCAATCTATAACACTCAAGTATTGCAAGAACAATGTGTTTCCTGAAGGCTTCAGATACATGATGAGCTTGAGTAGGGATGGAACTCCAGTTATCCACCATAACACTGTAAACAGCATCCAAGCATCAAAAAGAAAATCCACACTTCCTTCCTCAACTGGGAGAAAATGTTTTGGACTCGTCTGAACAACAACTTCAATTTATTTATTTATGCTACATTTTTACAGAAGAATGTATTGAAAACATAAACAATACTGAGCTGAAATGTGGGCTTTTTATTTATTGAATGGCTCTTTTAAGAAATAATAATGTGAGTCACAAAATATAATACAATTTGGAATCTCTTTTGATATGAACAAGCATACTATTAAACTAAAAGAAAAAGAAATACTTAAATTTAACTTAATTTTTAACAAATTATAATAAGAACACTGGTTTAAATAAAATTTTCACTGAATACAGAAAAAATCTGCACTATATTTTAATTGAATATATAGTATACTTTATACCTTTATACTGTACACTTTTTTTTTTCAGGCAGAGTTATACAGTGAGAGAGAAAGACAGAGAGAAAGGTCTTCCTTTTTCCGTTGGTTCACCCTCCAGAAGGCTGCCATGGCCGGCACGTTGCGGCCGGCGCGCTGCACCGATTCGAAGCCAGGAGCTAGGTGCTTCCTCCTGGTCTCCCATGCGGGTGCAGGGCCCAAGGACCTGGGCCATCCTCCACTGCACTCCCAGGCCACAACAGAGAGCTGGAATGGAAGAGGAGCAACCAGGACAGAATCTGGCGGCCCGAGTGGGACTAGAACCCCGGGTGCCGGCGCCACAGGTGGAGGATTAGCCTAGTGAGCCGTGGCACCGGCCTATACTGTACACTTACACTGATTCTGTGTTCTCTTTATATTATGGTATAGTATCTATAGAAAAGCCTCCATGGTGAGGAGTGAGAAACAGAGCCTCAAGTCTCAGTTCCAGCTTTATTGCCAAGAGGTAAGTCTTTCTCCTTTCTGGATTTTGGTTGAAATATATTTCGTAGATCCTTTGATTTCAATCTCCTATATTAAACATGTGCAAATCCATTGTCATCTCTGGGAAGCAGAGAGATAAAATTATCTGACGGGAAGATTAAGGAGAAAGAATTTCATTGACTTACTGAATAAAAACAAGAAAGACATCAAAAGGGGGGGTAAAACAAAAGCTCTCGGTTTAGTTGGCATAGTGAGAGTGGCTAATAGCACTCTGGAATCAAACTGCCTAGGTTCAAATCCAGCTTTTGTGGCAGACTAGCTAGAACCCTAAAGTGGATTTTTGTTTTTTTGTTTGTTTTTTTTGTTTGTTTGTTTTTTTATTTTGTTTTGTTTTTCAATGCAAAGAGACAAAGACAGAGTTCTTCCATGCACTGGCTCACTCCCAAATACCTGCAACAGTCTGAACTGGACCAGGCCAAAGCCTGGAGCCCAGAACTCAGTCCGAGTCTCCCACCTGAGTAGCAGGGACCCAAGTACTTGGGTCATCGCTTGCTCCCTCCCCGAGTGTTCATAACAGGAAGCTCGAATTGGAAGCAAAGCCAAGACTCAAACCCAGGCACTCTGATGTGGTATGTGAGCATCCCAAGCAGCGTCTCCACCGCTACACCGAACACCTGCTACCGCAGTGGGTTATTTAATCTCAGCATCCCTGTCGTAAAAACGGGTTAAGAGTAGACCTTACTGTTCAGAGTTGTTGTGAGAATTGAACGAGTTAATAAGCAAAAAATGGTCAAAACAGTGCCTCACACATAAAAAGACTTAAAAACAAGTTAGTTTTCTGTGTTGCTTGCATTCACTTTCTCATATCTAACCTGCAAGGGTTTGAATTTCTTAAAATCAAGAATGTGTTAGGCAAACATGCAACAGATTGCGCTGCTGCTCATAGTCACTCAAGCAGGAGCCGAGCCAGATTTTAAACGGCCTGATGATTGTACAATTTAGGAGGCCAATTTCAAGATACAGAACACAGAATTATGACTTGTGAATGCAACAGGGCCCCCTGACTGCCAGAAGCCAGGCATTTAAGAACCCTGAAGCTTAAGCAGGCTTTGTGTCCTTGTAGAGCCCTGCTCTGCCCGCCACGAGCGCTTTATACACAGAGCGTATTGCTGCAACTCGAACTCTCTCTGGTTACCATTGCTGCAAAGCAGAACAAATGTAAGAATAGAATTCTGCAAATTAGTTACAGCATAAGCCTGACTGCACTGAGATTCTTGGATCCCCTACAACTGCAGGCTGAGAAACATACAAAAATGCTCAACATTGGAAGAGATCAACTCGATGTTTTTATTATTACAGCATGCTTTACGTGCAGGCCCAGAGGCCAGCTCTGTCATTACTGGGTCCTGAAATGCACAAGGAGCAGGCAGGAGATGTGAGCCTGCCAAGGAGCAGGGCCCCCCAGCAGCTGCCTGTGCGGTGTGTGTGTTTGGAGCCAGCTTTCTCAGACAGTGCTCAGGAAAGGCTCAAGTTACAGAACGCCTGGGAGAAGCTGGACTGTTATTTATTCCAAGAGAATACAGCTGAGGAGGAAAGAGAGAGTGTGTAGGGAGAAAGGGAAAGGAAGTGAAAGATGTTTCCTCTCTGTTCTTTTGAAAGGCAGTGAGGAATCGTCCCCAGTGGCTTCACTCTGGCAGGGGCACCAACCTCTTGAGGACTTGCCCATTAGGCACCGAACAGAGAGCTAGGATTTGGGAGGATGGGGGTCTGTGAAGGCAAATGACTGAGAACTTTCTTTTTTTATTAATTTTTCTTATAAGCCATCCTAAATCCCAAAGTTGTTATTTATCGATACAAACTCTACACAGCAAATTCTATGTACTGATAGAAGGTCCTTTCCTTTGGGAGGAAGCAAGGAGACTGTATAGGAGAAGAGGAAAGAAGAGGAATCTTAGAATTACTTTTATAGCTCATCTATAAAACTGTTTGGTGGGAGGCGGCATAGCTTAGTCATTAACGTGGATTTGGGATGCTGGGCCTGGCTCCATCACTTTTAAACTGCATCCAGGGCAATGGGTAGACCTTTTAGGAGACACTGGGCATTGACCTCAAGGGAGCGCCAGGCAGATTGCACCTTTACATAAATTATCTCATGCAG
The DNA here is from genome assembly GCF_964237555.1 of Oryctolagus cuniculus. Taxonomy (NCBI): domain Eukaryota; kingdom Metazoa; phylum Chordata; class Mammalia; order Lagomorpha; family Leporidae; genus Oryctolagus; species Oryctolagus cuniculus. Next base: position 59,271,056 of record NC_091436.1, read on the forward strand.
GAAGAAAGCAACCCTATCTCCTAGCAAGACACCCAGCAACAGCGTACTCCGCAAACACGCCTGTGGTTATTATTTCTGTTACGCAAGACTTGAGATTTTTTTAATCAAATGCATCAATCACATATGCAGTCAAAGGAATAGGGCCTGGAGTTGTTTTAAAGTAGCAATTATTAAACCCTTTTTTGGTTTTTTCTTCATTGTTTACTTGTTTCTCCAACTGTAAAGTTGTTCTCTCAATTTTTAAAATGTGAAAAGTCACTAACCAAAGGTCCCTTCCTTGAGCATTTCTAAAAACATCTGGCTTTTACTGAAATTGCATTAAGAAGCAAAGGCCTGAACAAGAACATAGTGTTTGAAAAGTTGTCATTAACATCTATGAAAGCAATATTATATGTTTAAGTTTCAGCCTCCCTGAAATCTGTCCTTGGAAGGACACTGGGACCTGTTGCAGAAGTAGAAAGTATGGTCTCAGTCCCTGGGGAGTTAAAGAGAGCAACTGGCTGTACACAGAATCACATAGATAAATACAGCAGAAGCACATAAGCAAACATTTATACATAGCTGAACACAGCTGCATAGGTTTACACAGATGCTAAATAACCCATCTGTGGTTATTAAGAAATAGAGGTTATTACAGTGCTCGGCCACCAGGATACAGAACAGTAGAAGCTTCAAAAGCCTTCCCTGACTGCTAAATAGTGTGCTAAGGCTAAGAAAATTCAGAGATGAGTGAAGAAAGGAATTCCAAACTATGGAAAGGCCAGGTGTACTTGCGCATTAGAAATGAATGAGGCAGAACTATTGTTGTTGGCAATTATTCATGACTAACGTGAGCATTTCTGTTGTGCCAGGAATTCACCTTTCCACATATTATCTCATTTTATTACCACAACAACTCAATAAGGTTGTGTCATTGTCACATTTTACAGATGAGAAAGTTGAGGCTCAAAGAAACTAAGTGCCTTGAGCAAAATTCATGTCTATGGGTTAACAGGTGCCTATATTGAGATCTGAATGAGTCTTGTCTGACTCAAATGTCCCCCTCTTAAGCTATTGCTCTACCTCCCTTCTGTTACACTAAAAAAGGTAAGAAGATGGGGAGGATCTATTTAAAAACTACCGTGGTTTCCAAAGCCCCTTCAATGTCCAAATGACTAGACCAACCTGCAGCAGATGCCAAATAGGTAGGGTGTAGAAAAGGAAGTTTTGGAAGAGGAGAGGCCAGTAAGAGGGCACCGGTGGTACACATCCACCTGCCTTCTACTGCATTACTGATAGGGGAAGGGGTTTGGCTTAGCAGTTGAGACACTGGTTGTGATATCTAAAATCCACATCAAAGTGCTGGGCTTCCATCCCCACCTCTAGCCCGATTCCAGCTTCTGGCTAATGCAGACCCTGGAAGACATTAGTAATCACTCAAGTAGTCGGCTTCCTGCCAACCATATGGGAGACCTGGATGTGTTCCTCAGCCCAGCCCCAGCAGCTGTTGGCATTTGGGGAGTGATTCTGTGCATAGGAGCTCTTTTCTCAGTCTTTTTTGTCTCTCTGCCTCTCAAATAAGTTAAAAAAAATGAATCATATGAACAAACTCTTCCTTTATTACTAGGTGAATTTATTTGACTTACACACTGCAGTTCCTACTAAACATCACAGCATCACAACACCACAGAGTAGAAGGCACATCTTCCAGGGCCAGTATTGTAGCATAGGGGATGAAGCCACCACCTGTGACACTGGCATCCCAAATGGGCGCTGGTTCAAGTCCTGTCCACTCAACTTCCAATCCATCTCCCTGCTAACGTGCTTGAGAAAGCAGCAGGAGATGGCCCAATTGCTTGGACCCCTACACCCATGTGGGACACTTGGTGAAAGCTCCTGGCTCCTGGCTTTGGCCTGGCTCAGCCCTTGCTATTGTGACCATTTGGGGAGTGAATGAGCAGATGGAAGATCCTTCTCTCTTTGTCTCTCTCTCTCTTTCTCTGTGACTCTGCCTCTCAGATAAACAAAATAAACCTCAAAAGAAGAAGGAGGAGGAGGAGGAGGAGGAGGAGGAGAAATCTTCCTAAATATGCACATAATGCACATAGATAAACTGGAAGGACACTGGTTAACCACTTGGTTACCTGGCCAATTAGCAACTGAGCAGGACAAATAACTGCTAACCTAAAAACCCTTGTATTAGGCAACCTGTTTTAAAAGAATTCCCTCTAAAACATTCCCTGCAAATCTACCCATGAAGATAAGGGCAAATCTTTTGAGAAAGATGGACTGAGACTCAAGTCCATGCTCTACAACCTACTCTGTGACCTTGAACCACCTTCCTAAGTGCTCTAGGCATCATCTGTGATGGATGCATAATTCTGTCTGGGGATGATGGGGCAGATCAACTGAGATGACACGTCAAAAACATGTAGTACAGTGCTTAGCCAGTAAGTGCTCAGACAGATTAGCTGTTGCTATCACAAGATGGATAAGGCACCTTAAAAGCTCTTCAAAGCAGTCAGAGGCATCCTTTCACAGTTTGCTACTGAAATCAGTACTGTGATTCGCGTATTTGGAATACAGATTCTGTCATTTAGGGCATCTGTAGAAGGCAAGTACATTTTTGCTGTACGTGACCTCACTTATTCATATGAGATAAAGGACCGTCTGGTTAAGTACAGCACACTGGGACTCCAGGAACCAAATCCTGCAGCTTCAGGGAACTGGGGTGGTTGCCCCTGCTATCGTAAACTTTTTCTCTGGGGCTTTGTGTTTCCCTCAGGCTTTCCTGTGATTCTATGGAGGACGCAAGTGCACTGGGTTTGCAGTTGTAATGCAGCTGAATGACACTCACGTTGCATGAGGTTTTGTTTGGATGCTGCTCTGTCAAGACGATGTGGAGTGCGGGTGGGGGAGTACAGTCTAGTGCAGCTGTTCATCATTACCCAGAGAACCCCAAGAAGCCTCCCAATTAACCTTCGTGTGTAATAAAACCAATCATTACATGAAAACAAGAATTTCCCATTTACTGAAATGATATTTGCCTTGTAATTGCCGTCTGGAAATGTTGAACCAAGGAGAAAACATTAAGGAAATTGCCCTCCTCCTCCCCACAAATTTAAGCTTGGTGATTATTTTTTAAAAAGAGAAGAAAGAATATCACTTGGTACTCTAAGCTACGTTGTCTTGATTTCAGGGCAAGCATAGAAATATATATTGTGTGTTTTCATGTAAAATAATATACAATTACTTGCTTAAAGCAGAAATAAACTTATGAAGTATATAAATATGTTCACCAGTCCTTAGAGCTTACAAATCTGGGTAGCAGAAATTAACTTTGAAAATGTATTTTCTTTATATACATGTTTGATCTTTTCAGAGAAAGAAAATGCAGCATTTACATAAATAAGAAATCTATCACCCATCACCATAAAATTTAATCAGGCAGTTAAATTATACCATTTTTGAGGCATTACTATATTTATCACTATGCAAGGCTGGATGGATAAAATAAGATTTAGGGTGAGGAGAGTAACCTCATACATTTTGTGTCTAGTAGGCCCTCAGATGTATAATTGAATTTAATTGAACCAAATTGACATCAATTGGCCGGCACCGCGGCTCACTAGGCTAATCCTCCGCCTAGCGGCGCCGGCACACCGGGTTCTAGTCCCGGTTGGGGCGCCGGATTCTGTCCCGGTTGCCCCTCTTCCAGGCCAGCTCTCTGCTGTGGCCTGCGAGTGCAGTGGAGGATGGCCCAGGTGCTTGGGCCCTGCACCCCATGGGAGACCAGGAAAAGCACCTGGATCCTGGCTCCTGCCATCGGATCAGCGCGGTGCGCCGGCTGCAGCGGCGGCCATTGGAGGGTGAACCAACGGCAAAGGAAGACCTTTCTCTCTGTCTCTCTCTCTCACTGTCCACTCTGCCTGTCAAAAAAAAATAAAAAAAATAAAAACAAATTGACATCAATTGACCAATTATGAGACTCTGTCACTTTCCTTAAATCTCCATCTAGCTATGGAATTAATGTATAGACATATGACTTTTTTAAATATAGTTTTGAATAACACTATACAACTAGAATATTTTTATTTCAAAATAATTATGGACATACAGGAAGTTGAAAAAATGGTGGAGTCCTGTGAACCTTTGATCCAGAGTCCAAAGTAGCATTTTACATTCAATATCCAAACCAGGAAATTGATATTAGTATTTACTGCTAACTAGACTACAGACTTTATTCATTTTAAGCAATTTTTACCTGTAACTCAATTGAAGGTAGGGAGGTTGTTCATGTACAGTTGAGGGTGTGGATGAGAGGATGTGTATAGTTAAATGCAGTCTGTCCCCTATACTGTATAGATTCCTGTAACCACCGCCACAATCAGGATACTGAATTCTGCTATCACTTGGACTACCCCTCTGTAGTCACAACCGCTCTCATCCCTGTAACCACTAACCTGTTCTCCGTTTCTATAATTTTGCCATTTCAAGAATGTATCATATGAGGGTGAGAAGAGTTTTGAGGGTTCTTTTCACTAAGCATAATGCCTTGACATCTGTCCAGATTGTTGACTGTGTCAGTAATTTGTCCAATTTTATTGCTAAGTAGAATTCATCATGATAAAGACCATGATATACCAGTTTGTTTAACCACTCACCCATTAAAGACCATTTGGGTTATTTCCAATATTTGGCTAATACAATCAGAGCTCTAAGTATTCATGTATAAGCACTTTCTCAACCAAAATTTTCATTTCTTTGTGGTAAATGTTCAGGAGTAAAAATGCTGGATCATATGACAGTTGCGTGTTTAGTGCTGTAAGAAACTGCTATGCATTCCTAACAACTATACGTCACATCCATTTTCTCCATATTCTCTGCAGCATTTAGTGTTACCACTATTTTTTATTTTAGTTTTCAATTTACCTTTCCCTAACACACAACTGCAATGTAAGTAATATAGGGTTAGGGTTACGGTTAGAGTTAGGGGTTAGGAGAGTTAAATTGACTGTCAAATTGTATGAAAAATTTTTTCTCTTCTATTCTGGTAGTTCTCAAATTTGATGTCATATTAGAATCACCTGGGAAGCTTTAAAACTGTCCCAAATCTGAGAGGACATCTCAGATCAATTAAATCTGAATTCCTTAATATGGACCCAGTCTTCATTACCTTTTTTAAAAAAGATTTATTTTATTTATTTGAAAAGCAGAGTTACAGAGAGAGGTAGAGATGGAGGGAGGGAGAAAGGGAGAGAGAGAGAGAGAGATCTTCCATCCACTCGTTCACTCCCCAGATGTCCACAATGACCAGGGCCAGGCACCCCAGGCCAGGCCAAAGCCAGGAACCAGATCCTTTCAGGTCTTCCATTCCCGGGCACAGGGGCCCAAGCACTTTGGCCATCCTCCACTGCTTTCCCAGGCGCACTAGCAGGGAGCTGGATTGGAAGCAGAACATTCAGGACTCAACCAGTGGCCCATATGGGATGTTGATGCTGCAGGCTAGGGCTTCAACCTGCTGCACCACAGCCTACAGCCACATCATTGCTTTTATTTGTTAATGTTTGCCACTGTGCAGCCAAAGTTGAGGACCAATGCTAAATCTAATCTCTATGCTGTTTCATCCAGACACTAGAAATATGAATTGTTCAAACATCTTTTCTATCTTCCTATAACGTGTTCTTCAGGGAAAAAAAAAAGTAATAAGCTAATTAGCAGGCTCCTCTAAATCTTGTTATTTGGTTATTACTCCTCTTATACTTTCTGTCTCACATTTTTCATTCTGTAGCAATGAATTATTTGTGGTTTGTCATAGATACCATTTTGTTTCATGCAAAAATCCCTGGAATTAGAACCTGAGAATGTGAATTTTTAACCAAAGTATTTCAAGTGACCATGAAGCATGCCCACATTTGGAAGCCACTCTGTTCCCACCAATGGGAAAGTGGCTTATTTGACGATTCATTCCTCTCTATTCCTCATTCATTCATTCATTCATCCAATAAATATTAGGTTAGTGCTTCATATGTGCCAAGCACTGGAGAAAATAGCTGTGGTGCAAGGGCAGAAGGTCCCAGCAGATAAGGAAAAGTGTGAAAAGAAAGTGGGTAAGCACGAGGTTTCAGGGAACCCACGAGTGGCTCTTAGACTTGAAGGATGGGGGCGGGGGAGTGAAGGGCAGGGATAAGAGAAAGGAACATGCATAAAGACTAACAACAAAAGAACGTGGCTTGTTCAGAAAAATTTTAAAACTTTGGTCTGGCTGGACCGGAAGCAAAGCAACTGAAGATAAGTATTGTATGCATCAATGATAGTACATTAATGCCTCTAATAAAGTCATATCAATAAATAAGGATTGATGGCTGTGAACAGATGAAGTCATTTTTCTTAAGTATACAGTAAATGCTAATTGCAGTTTGAAGAGCTTTGGGATATTCAGTTGGAAACATTGCTCACCCCATTAAACTCCACTAAGGACACTTTTTGGAAATCTTCTGACCTTGAAAGGAGTGGTTAGCCTCAACTTCAGGGTCAAGAGATTTGCCTTAGGCACTTATTTCAGACTCTTACTCTCGTAGGAACTGAGTATTCTCTGTGTTAATCCAAGTGGCCATCTCTGACTAAGGAAACTGCTCTGCTCCCTAAACAACTAACATTTCACTTTTCAAATACACATGGACTGTGCAGCTCAGCATCCGCAGATGTTGCTCTGCTGCTGCTTCCCAGCCTGTGGGGGAGGGAGCATCAAGAGGCATGTAAGGCTGAGATCCCAACGGAAGCCCTTCAAGTCACTAAAATGGCTGCAGTACGAAACTACTGAAGAAAACTGAAGAGGAAAAGAAGATCAGTAACATTTAATTCTCAAAGAGTAACTGAAAAAAAAAAAAGGCAAGTTTTCAATTCACTGGGGATCTTTGCTGTTCCAGGACACTTCTAAGTTCACTCAGGGATATTTTGTTTGTATTCATGTTTCATCAAAATTTATGAGCTGAAGGTCATTTCCTGAAACTGACACATTCGTACAGTCCCTGCCAATGCTGAAATAAATTTTACTTTATCAAGCAAAATTCTTCAGGCTCACAGTTTTTTGTTTTGTTTCATTTTTTGTTGTTGTTTTTGCTTTTGTTTTGTTTTGATTTATTTGAAAGCAGAACTATAGAGTCGGGGGAGGAGGGTGGTCTCCATCCACTGGGTCATTCCCCAAATGGCTGCAACAGCCAGAGCTGGGCCAGGCTGAAGCAAGGAGCCAGGAGCTTCTTCTAGGTCCCCAACATGGGCACAGGGGCCCAAGCAGTTGGGCCATCCTCCTCTGCTTTCCCAGGTGCATTAGCAGGAGCTAGATCAGAAGTGGGTGCCTGCACTATAGACAGTGGCTTTTCCTGCTGTGCCACAGTACTGGCCCTAAGGCTCACAGTTTTAAAATGATTTTTTTCAAGTGCTCTTCTAAGACTTTTCTTCCTCCTCAGGAATAAAACCAATGCGTCAACTCATGGGAGAGTCATTACCCCAAGAGACTCTATCATGGGTGTCACCATTAATCATCTATGAATTCACGGAAGCATTCAAGCTCCCCGATCCACTGCCATCACCACAAATCTTTCAGTAAGAACCTTTCTGAACACGAGACCATGTAGACAATCAGCTATGGGGCAGATCTTTCGATCAATCTGAGGATATTTTTGGAAACCACAAAGCAGAGCAGGACTGTCTTAGAAAATTCAGGGTTTATGCTCTATACTCTTACCCTCAACTGACTGACAATATAGATGGTGCTGGCATGGATGAAGATGCAGCCAAAAGAATAATTATTCTTGAATATGTAACAAACAATTGCTGAAGACCTTATATTTATCTTTTCTCACTGTCAGCAGTGTACAAATCCTTTGAAAGCTCTGAACACTTTTTTTTTTTTTTGACAGGCTGAGTGGACAGCGAGAGAGAGAGACAGAGAGAAAGGTCTTCCTTTGCCGTTGGTTCACCCCGCAATGGCAGCTGCAGCTGGCATGCTGCGACCAGCGCACAGCACTGATCCGAAGCCAGGAGCCAGGTGCTTCTTCCCAGTCTCCCATGCGGGAGCAGGGCCCAAGCACTTGGGCCACCCTCCACTGCACTCGCAAGCCACAGCGGAGAGCTGGACTGGAAGAGGAGAAACTGGGACAGAATCCGGCTCCCAGACTGGGACTAGAACCTGTGGTGCCGGTGCCACAGGCAGAGGATTAGCCTATTGAGCCTGGTGCCGGCCAGCTCTGACCACTTTAATGAAGTGTGCATTAAGAAAATTAACCCCTATCTTACTGGTTTCTTCAGCTACTAACCTTTGCCATTTATATAACAAAACCCTCAATCAGAATTGAAGCCAGAGAGGGGTGTGTGTGTGTGTGTGTGTGTGTGTGTAGGTATGAGTGTGTGTGTGTATGCTCACGCAGGCTGGGGTAGTAGGGATCAGAGACAGAATGCAATAGTAAAGGGGCTAGCACTCTGATGTAGCAGATAAAGCTTCAGCCTGCAGTGCCAGCATCCCATATGGGTGCCAGTTCGAGTCCTGGCTGCTCCACTTCTGATCCTGCTCCCTGCTAATGCACCTGGAAAAGTAGTGGAAGATGATCCAAGTGCTTGGGCCCCTGCACCCACCTGGATCACCCAGAAGTAGCTTCAAGCTCCTAGCTTTGGATCAGCTCAGCTCCATTAGGCCATTTGGGGAGTGAACCAACGGATGGAAGACCTTTCTCTCTGTCTCTCTCTCTCTCTGAATCTGCCTCTGCCTCTACCTCTGCTTCTCTGTAATTATGCCTTTCAAATAAATACATAATTTTAAAAAAAAATAATACAATATAAAGAGATTCTATCAAGTCTTCATCAAATATCTTAAGCCAGTAGTTCATTCCATCCATGACTGCTCTATTCGGAATGCAGTTCTGGAGGAGTCAGCACTTAGAATGCCATCACTAACCCAGAACATCCCTGGAGACTATGTGTGTCCGTCGTTTTCCCCAGCTATCCGTTCATGTTCACCCAACTTTAGCTCTTTGGTTAATGGAATATTCCATTCAAGAATAAATGAAAATAGTATCAAAATCACTGCCAACCTGGGGGGACTAGCCTTTCTACTTTATGTATCTCTTCCCCGACCATTTTGAAACCTAAATAGGACAGGCAGAGGAGCAGCCAATTTCAAGCTATTTTTGCTTCCTTCCCAGCTTAGTCCTTAAGCCTGTCCCCTGCCTTAACAGAGTCTTGCTTTCCTTTCTTGTCATCTAGCAGCCAAGAATACTGAGTACAGTTTGAAGAAATAACTTCATACTATGGAAACATTTTCTTTATTAAGACAGCTGACAGCATATGGGATGTATATATTCATTCTCTAGATTGCAATGCCATTTTTAGGGCAGAGAGGGGGTTTGGAGATGATCTTATTTATGCTGTTTTTCAAATTTCAGATGCTGTGGATAAAAGGCAAAGCTTGCCATTTTCCATTTTTTATGAGTTTATGAGATTAGGGAATGTTTTCTCCACCCTGTGATTTTGACACGACTTTGAAAATTGCCTGGCAACTCTGGACAAGATTTTGATTTTGTAAAGCCCTGCTGATCTATTAAATGAAGAAATAAAATATAGCTAATTAGTAAGGATTTTTTTTCAGATGACAGCATGGTATGTATCTTGGGTCTACTTGGAAAAGACAGGAAAAGTGATCATCACAAATATGGCCAGTGCAGAGTGCAGGCCTTTATGCACATTGCCTTTCTGCAAGAGTTGAGCTCTCTTTGCAGCTCACATATTAAGCCCTGGCATGGTTCATAAATTGGCTCTTCCTTCCTTGCCCTACCCTCCCTGTCTCCCTTGCAACTCCAACTTCTCTCTTCCATGAGAGTGAAGCTGCAGCATGGTAAAAGGAAATGATTTCATCTGGGTGGAGAAAGGAAAAGACAAAATTTTGGCCCCAAATGCTTAAGTCCCATGTGCTGTACCAGAAAACCAGCTGCTGAGTCACAGGCTGAGTCTTACTAAGTGGCAGGGCCTTGCTCTGTTGGCCTCCCTACGGGATGGAGCAGCACAGGGAGGGGACAGGGAAGAGAAGCAACCAAGACTTGCATTTGGTTACATGTTCCTAACTATCTTTATCCTGTAGCCCTTCCCTTTTGATTTGTACAGGAACATGTCTCGCCAGAGTGCTGCTCTGGCTGTCATAACTTAGATCTCATATAATGTAAAAAGGGGTACAGGTGTGACTAGGCTTTTCTACCTAAAATTGTACAAAATCTCCATGCTTTAGATTCTTGCACCATGTGCTGATTCTGAAAACTAATCTAGGACTATATTCCAAAAATAGAGACTTTTTAAAAACCTGAATTTAAGATTCTATCCAAAATTCAGAAAAGCACAGTTAATCCTTAGGGAGGGAAATGTCACTAGTAATGGGCTAATTAAAGGTACCTCTGCTCATCATTTCATTCTTTCACCCCAGCATGCTTCATGGTGGAGGACATGCAAACAGGACTGAAATGAGCCGGGTGTCAGGGTCACAATCATCTGAGTGGGTGCCGGTCGGCTTCTGCTGGGCAGGGAGGGGAAGTGAAGTCAGCTTCTGGGCTCAGCAAGTCAACTCCTGAAGAGCTCGGTTTGTGGACAGATGTGATCTCACCACCATACAACCATGTCCTTTCCTTCCCACTGTCCCTACCATTGCACTCTGGCAAGCCTACCACTCTATTCCCCTCACTAGGGCAGGGGTGGGCTAGTTTAGAGAATGGATCTCTCACACATCAGCTCCTGGAAATCCCAGCTGTTGGTTTACCAGAGTTTATTCTCATACCCTCTGGGCCTTCAGATATAAAGAGCCAAATGGATCACAATCTTCTTTCATGACGTGCTCTAATCACTGATACATGTATGAGCCATCTTCAAAAATTCATGGAAAATACATATTATGTAAAAAACTATCCACTGCTTTTTAAAAAAAAAGTACCAAAATAAACTTATACTAATGTGCTGAGGCATGTCTAAACAGAATCTAGTTTAAGGCAATAAGAAGAATAGAACATCAATTTGAAAAGAATCCCCACCACAATAACATAAATTCTGCTAAAACTGATGCAAGAACAAACATAAAATTAATGATGATGCTTGGGTGGAACAATGGTGAAGTCATTGATAGATCAGAAAAAGTTTGTGGAGAAATTCCCCAAAGAAATCATTAGTTTACAAATGGATAACCAATTTTAAGAAAGAATAAGAAAATGTTGAAGTGTCCACAGTGGCAATTCATCCACATCAACTTTTTTTTTTAAAGATTTATTTATTTATTTGAAAGACAGAGTTACAGAGAGGCAGAGGCAGAGGCAGGGAGGGAGAGAGAGAGAGAGAGAGAGAGGTCTTCCATCGCTGGTTCACTCCCCAAATGGCTGCAATGGCCAGAGCTGCACCAATCCAAAGCCAGGAGCTTGAAGCTTCTTCCGGGTCTCCCATGGAGGTGCAGGGGCCCAAGGACTTGGGCCATCTTCCTTTGTTTTCCTACGCCATAACAGAGAGCTGGATCAGAAGTGGAGGAGCTAGGACTCGAACCTGGCACTACACGTGATGACTTTACCTCCTACACCACAGCATCAGCCCCAATCAAAATTTTTTAAAATATCGATTGATTGATTGATTGATTGATTGATTTTAGAGTCAGAGAAATGGAGAGAGAGAGACAGAACTTGTGCAATATCTGGAGCTGTGCCAGGCCAAAACCAGGAGCCAGAAATGCAGTCCAGATCTCTCATGTGGGCGGCAGGAATACAACCAACTTGAGCCATCACTGCTACTTTATAAGATTTGCATCAGCAGGAACCTGGCATCAGGAACAGAAGTGGGTACTGAGCCCAGGCTTTCCAATATGGGATGTGAACTTCTTAATGTATGTCCTGACTACTAGGCCAAACATCTGCCTCCATCCATACCCATTTGCGAGAAAAAAAAGTCAATCATATTTGTGCCTTAATTAAAGGAGACCTACAATTAAAAAGCAGAAACCATAGCATCGTAGAGGTCTCTTAACTGGTTCAGCTAACACATTTCTGACTGAAAAATTAAAGTGAAGCCATCTTTTTGTTCGATGGGTGCCAAAACTATTATGCCCATATCAAGTGTAAGCAAGAGTGGAACTTTCAATGGAAATTTTATACAAGTGGCATCAGAATCCGGAAGCAGTTCTTGAAAAACTCTGACAACAGATGAAACATGAATGAACAATCCTGAAGACAAAGCACAATCAAAGTAATGGCCACCAGGAGGTCCTGGCAACCGTTTCTTAGAACTCTCAAGCATTTTGCTTGTTGGCTTTAATGAAAGCCAAAGAAAAACGACATCTGCTTGTTTGGATAGTGTTTTGAGAAACTCAGTCTTCAGCAGAGAAGTGCCCAGGAAAGCTCACCAGAAAGTCTTTCTCCATCATGACAGTCTTTTTGCTCATTGTTGATATCACACAAGGGCAGTTTTGCAATAATGTCCATGAGAAATCACTGGGCATCCACTTTACAGTGTTGGCTCGGTTGCTTCTGCCTTCTTTTTGTTTCCTAATATTTCCGATCTTTAAGGCTACTCTTTTTTTTTTTTTTCAGTTAATAATGCAAAAATGACTGCAGTGGCCTGGTTAAATTCCCAGGGCCCTCTGTTCTTCAGGGATGGACTAAAAGGCTGGCATCATCATCTACAAAATATCCTGAACTTGGAGGAACTTAGGTTGAGAAATAAATTTTATAGTTCTTATTTTATCTTTTAATTCCACTGTCCATGAAACTTTGAAGTCCTTTTATATGTTCTGCTTTTATTTATATGGATATTTTAAAATAGTTTAATATGGCCTTATGAAACTACCTCTCTCACCTACCCCCCAGAAGAAGCTAGAACTTAGTAGATAACCTACATGTATCCATATGGTTCTTCCTCATTCCCTCGCCAACCCGCATCCCCAAAGCAACATTATCCTGAATACAGGGCTGATAATCTTCTTGCTTTCATTATCAAGAATCCTGTTATTTTATCTATATGCATTCAAAAATTTTTATTGTCTTTAATTTTGGAAAATGGATATAATGCTGTTGGTATTATTGTTGGGAATTGATATTTTTAAGTTAATATTGCATTTTGGGGGCAGGAGTAGAGCCTAGCAGTTAACTTGCATGCTCACCTGTGTCCCACAGGAAAGTACCTGAGTTCAGTCCTGGCTCCAGCTCTGGATTCTAGCTTCCTTCTGCTGTATATCCTGTGAGGCAGCAGTGATGGTCCAAGTAATTGGTTTCCTGCCCCCCACATTGGAAACCTGAATTGAGTTCCTATCTCCTAACATCAGATCAAGCACAACCATTATTGGCATTTGGAATGTGACCCAACAGATGGGAATTATCTCTCTCTCTCTCTCTCTCTCTCTCTCTCTCTCTCTCTCTTTCTCTCAAATAAATAGGTTAAAATTTGAGAAAAATAAATTGCTAAAATTATTCCACTCATTTAGATTGTAATCTTCCTTTATCTAAATGTTACACAGTTCATTCATCCACTGGCAGGATAGTTAGATTGTTTGTATTTTCCTTGTTGCAAACAGCACAATATGTGCATATGCCCTGCTGTGCATGTACAGAGTTTCCCCTGATAATACACCTAGGAGTTGAACAGCTGGGCCAAAGAGTATGAAGACATCCACTTTACAGTATAACACCAAACAGATCATCAAGGGCTTTGCTAATCTGAAGTGAAAAGGTTCAAAGTTTGCATTAGAATCATATTAGGCAAGATTTGTGTGTTGCGGTTTATGTGTTATGATTAAGTTCTCTGTTCAATAAACTGTTTAAAGTTATTTTCATCGAGAGCAGGCTCAGCCATCTTCAATAAATTATTTGTTTTATGATCTCCAAGTGCAAGGAGCTTTTCCTAGTGTTGTTCTTGCTAATCTCTGAGCTAGGGGAGTGTTGTGAGGGACACTAACATATGTATAATGAAATTCTGGTAATTGAAGTGGACAATCAGATACATTACACAGCAGATACTGCCTTACAGACTTTATCTGTGTGCTGTGTGAACCACAATTACAGCAGTACCCTCTTTCTGCCAGTTAATTACAGAGAACTGCTTTCATCTTCAGGAAAGAAAACAGCTAAACACATCACAACCAAACTGTCAAAACTAAAGAAAAAGAGATGCTTTTGAAAGTAGCCAGAGAAAAAGGATTCATCACTTGAAGTTACCCTCAATAATATTGACATTGAATTTTCATCAGAAATAGCGCAGACTTGAAGGTGGTAAAATGACTTAAAGTGATTAAAGCAAAGGATTATCAATCAAGTACTCTACATCCAGTAAAACTGTCTTTCAAAAATGAAGAAGTTAAACCAGCTTTATAAATCAATACTTAGAAAACCATGTTCATTATGTTCTGTGCCCCAAGCATTAAAACATGAAATTAAGTATTAGACTGTAACTTCTGCAGAAAAGTTAATTTGGGGTTTTAATCAAGTTACTATGAATATATAGATCAATTTGAGGAGCCCCATCTTAACAACATTAACTCTTTTGACTTAAGGACATAAGATTTTTTTTGCCTAGTTTTAGTTCTTAACTTATCCAATGTTCTTTTTGTCCCTTTCACTCTCTCCTCTTTTTCCGGAACTCCCATTAAGTATATTTTAGTATTGCTTGAGAGTGTCCTAATATCACTGAGCCTCTGGTTATTTTTCTTCATTATTTTCTCAGTGTCTTTTATACCAAATAATTTCAGCTGACCAATCTTCAAGTTCACTGATTCTTTATTCTGCCAACTCTTGAGCTCCTCTAGTGAATTTTTCAAGTATTACACTTTTCAATTTCAAAATTTCTAATTGATTCCTTTATTATTTCTGCCTCCTTATTGTTATTTTATATCTGTTGATGCTGTATTTTTATTCAAATCATGTAATTTTTGGAAAGATTTTTTCTGCTTTTTTTTTTATTACTCTCAAATTTACAAAACAAAATTTGTGAGGCAGTAATATGAGTTCCCATATATCCCCCACCCATCCCCCTACTGACACAAATATTTGTCACAATTAGCTCTTTTAACATATTTACAATATGTGATTTAACATCTTTATAAGCTCTAATATTTAGACTTTCCTCAAGAATAATTTCTGTTGACTATTTTTCCCCTGGGTAAGGGCCTATGTTACTTTGCATATCTTGTAGTTTTGTTTATTGGAAACCAGATATAATGAACAACATTTGAGTGATATGACAACTCTGTAAGTTTTATCTAAAATCTCTGCCTTCACTCAGGATTTCAGTTTTCTATAATGTGTTTAGTGACTATTCTGCACTGATTCTTCGTCACTTTGGTCCACTGAATTCTCTGATTGATTAGTTGAGTGGTCACAGAATTGTTTTTGCAGAGATTTCCTTAACTCTTTTGAGCCAGTAAGTTTCTCAACCTTGCCAAGAGAATTTTTGTGTGTTCAGTGACACATTTTCCAACAAACAGCAGGAAGATTACAACTCTATCTTAGTCTTCACTTCCTGTTAAGCACAGAGCCTCTTGGGGCCAGTACTGTTGCACAGTGGATGAATGCCCTGGCCTTCAGCACCGGCATCCCCTAAATGGACACTGCTTCTAGTCCCGGCTGCTCCACTTCCTATACAGCTCTCTGCTATATCCTGGGAAAGCAGTAGAAGATGGCCCAAGTCTTTTGGCTCATGCACGCATGTGGGAGACCCAGAGAAGGTTCCTGGCTCCTGGCTTTGGATCTGCTCAGCTCCAGCTGAAGTGGCCATTTGGGGAGTGAACTAGCTGATGGAAGACCTCTTCTCTCTCTACATCTATCTATCTCTGTCTCCACCTCTCTCTGGAACTCTGTCTTTCAAATAAATAAAATAAATCTTTGAAAACACACACAGAGAGAGAGAGCCTCTAAATCAACAGAGGAGAGAGATCAATGCCTTCTCAGCTCTTTCCTGAGCATGTGCACAGGCTTGCACATTTTAGTGGCCTTCTAGATTCTCAAAAACATGTAAGGGTTTACAAAGTCATTTCTTGGCATCTCATTCTCCCATATTCTTCTTAGACTATATTTATTTTTCAGCTGCTTGTTAGCCCAAACTGGTGTAGCTGCCTCAGGCAGCTGTGATGTTAAACAATTGCCACAGATTTTCTTTAATGCTTAAAGATAGAGATGTACACACAGAGGGAACTGAGCAGTATCAAACATAGACCATCTAAGGATAGAACTTTACACAATCTGCCAAACATTCCAAAGAGTGAAAATTTCTGGGAGACAGGATTTGGGGGATTTCTAAGCTCTTCCTTCCCCTTGTGTGGCTGCTTAGGCTCCTCACTTTCACAGGTACTGTAGTTATGAGGTTGTTGGATTTCAGGTCTACCATGGAGCTAGTGAAAGGGGCATAGGAACAGTAAATCTGCAAAGCTCACTTTTCTTACTGTGCTTCAGATTGTGTGCTTATTTTTTAATGAAAAAAGTATTTACCTCAAATTGTTGCAACTATTTGGCTAAGTTTCTAGTCATCATCATAATTTCATAGATTTTTATTCTAAAATTGTCAAAACAAATATTGTACATTCATGTTTCTTTTTTTCATTTTAGGTGCTTTCGTCATCATTTGGAGAGAGATATGTAAATAAAAATAAAGAGAATGTTTCATATTATAAAAAAGAAAGAATCCAAATGCTGCACAGATTTTTTAATATCTGAATTTAATTTTTTAAATGCCCTCCCTTCTCCTTCCTGCTACATTATCAGATATAACTGTACCTTACCTCACAGATGTGTTTAATTTCCCCTTTGAAATGCTGTTCTCATCCATGATAGGTTTGGAAATCACTAACCAGACTTGTTAAAATTGTGTGCGACATGTGAGTAAATGGGCTCTGAGAAATAGTTTGAAGAGGTTCGTTTCCAAGTCAAGTGGATTTCACAAACTTTATAACTTAACTTTTAAGGATTAGAGGCCTCTTTTGTTCACTTTCTCATTCTTAGTTGTGTTTTAGATGAGAAAGTTCATTAAATGGTCAAATTCCATCTATTTCAGATGGTTCAACAGAGGACTGAGACTACGATTCAGGTTCTATTTCAATTCAGATATTTGATTGCTATATGGCTGAGCACCACGCTAAATCATCTTTTACATCTTTCAGTGTTCGCAACTACAGAATAAAACAGTCACCTCACAGAGTTAGTTGTTATCACATACCTTCAACTTTCACACACCACAAAGTATTATCCTAAAGAATTAAGATTACCTTGAAACATGTTGATCTCCGTCTAGAAATCTTTAGAAAAGAATGCCAAGGTTTCTGAGTCTTTCAATAGGCAAAGGGCCAAGGAGTTGACCCATCCTAGCAAATATTTCAGCAGATATTATAATCATATCATGCCAGGTTCTAAGACAGATTAATAATTACAAAGAAAAACTCAAATATTATATATCTAAAGATATTCTAAGTTTTCCTTAAACTAATATATGAAGTAGCATTGTTCTGAAGTGGGTAAAATAAAGAAAGAAAGCAGTATATTTATTCTTCCAGTAACCTTTACCAAAGTAGTGAATGGCAAACGCTATGTTGCAAATATGGCCAGAAACTTGTCTACTTCCTTCAAGAACTGAAAAATGTTTTCCTATCTTGAATCTCTGAAGACTACAGATTTTGTTGTGGGATATTAGCAAATTTGATACAATCAGAGGCTGAACTGGCCTTTGCCTATAGGATAGGGTCTTACCCTTTTGTTCTTGGACTCTGCCTCCACCATGTGAAGAGATCCAGGCAAGTCTTCTGGAAAATGAAAGGAATTTTGTTGGAGAACCAAGTTTCCTGGCTGACAGCCAGCGTACTCCCAAAAACAGAACCATTGATTGACCCACAGCTAACTTCAGACTTATGTAGGAGACCAAACATTTTCTAAGAATCATCTGGATGAGCCCAGTATAATTTTCTGACTCCAGAATCATGAACTAAATAAATGGTACTGCTTGAAACACTAAGTTTTGGCGTGGTTTGTAACTGTATCATACATCATCAGTGCATTCAACCCTCTCTTCTTGCTGGCAGCATACAAATTACTTAAAGTGATTCAAAGGATAATGACTTCAACCATTCTTCTAAGTCTTGATTGATCTAAGCCATTGATCTGTTGTTTTGTCCTTTATGTCTTGCCATTTATAGATTATTGTTTGATCTGTTGATATTTATAAATTGTAATTGATCTATTTCCATTGATTAGAAAGTAATAAGTATGTGAGCCCACTTGGCCAGAGAAGTCTGAGGGGCAATCTGCCTGAGGCTGTAGCCTTCTCTGCTTCTACATAATAACAAAGACAGCCGCGAGATGTGGAACTGCAAAAGCCATTTTGCTCTGAGCCTAAGAATGGAGCCAACATATAAAGGAAAGAAGAACTAAGAGACCCTCAGAAGAGCAGAGCTGGAGCCCTCACATCCTAAATTTCTGTATCTGGGTCTGTTGTTATGGGAGACCCTAAATTTTTCCTATTGTCTATGTCAGTGTAGGAGTTTCCAGTTGCTTGCATTCCAGGTAGAACATCCACCTTCCATGAACACACTCCCCATACATTAGGACATAAGAACTGGTAAGGAGAGTGTGACACTTATAACATTTTATAGTCATCCCATAAAATCTGTTTCCTTTCGTTTGTTTCTTTAATTTTTAAGTTTTGGGATTTTTTAAGAGAAACACATACAAAGAAATACTTATTTCCCATAACTCCATACATTTTGATTTCATATAGTCTAGAAATATTCTTTCATGTGAAAAAGAAATGTAAAAAAATTCTATAGTAGCAGTGAATATGGTTTCTAGGCCATAATTTTAAAGCTACATAGAGGCCGGGGTGGATATAACCAAAGTCTGTTCTAAGACCAAAGAGGAAGTACAATGCATTTGTTCATCTGTGCTAGTTTATAGTTAGCTTTTTGTAAAATCCGAATGTATCAGTGTATTTGAATAATCTTGAAGCATAGTTTTTCTACTTGGTGATATATGGAAATAGTAGTTTCAATGGAAATGAATAAAGACCACTTAAAAGACACATCTTTTGTGATCAAATTAGAGATGGAGTGAGATAGCTGATGATCACTGAAAAGAATGTTGAGCCATGGTAATAGTAAGTATGAAGTTGTTATATCCCATTTCCAAATATTCATGCATCTGTGATTATTTTCATGCCTATTATGGAAATTTCTGGCAATAAACTGCACAGATATTGACTTTCCAGCATCAGAGACAGTGCCAGGGAACAAGTCCACCACTCTTTTGCATGACTCTCACCATATTTGGCTCTTTCATATAGTTCACTTCGAACAAACTCAGTAAAGTAATACATCAAAAATGACATTTTTGTATGCATGCATTTGCCAAAATGCATTCCTTTACTTTCTGAGAAACTTCAACAGATTTCTCTTGAAGAAAAAATTATCTTTTGGTCTAATAAGTAAAGAAATGCAGAGAACCTGTTCTAATTAGAGATTCACAACGCAAAATTCTGAGAATGACTGCAGTTAAAATAGTTTGACTGTTTAATCCATTGTTCCATAAGATGCTGGTTTGTGAAATGTTGCTTTAATAGAGTCTATTGACTTGGCAATGGATGATAAATGAGGTTCAACAAAAAGATAATAGTAAAAATTATCCTGGAGGGGCTAGCGCTGCGGCACAGTAGGTTGCGCCTCTGCCTGTGGTGCCAGCATTCCATGCACTCTCTAATTTATGTCCTGGCTGCTCCTCTTCCAATCCTGCACTCTGCTGATAGCCTGGGAGAGCAGTAGAGAGTGGCCCAGGTGCTTGGGCCCCTGTACCCTAGTGGGAGACTCAGAAGAAGTTCCTGGCTCCTGGCTTCAGATCAGCCCAGCTCTAGCCATTGCGACCATTTGAGGAGTCAACCAGTAGTTGGAGGACCTTTCTCTCTGTTTCTCCCGCTCTTTGTAGCTCTGCCTCTCAAGTAAATAAATATTTTTTAAAATTATGCTGTCATGTGAACCTATATAACTGGAAGAATGTTGAGTCTGTTAACAAGAAAGCAAGCATGAAGATGGTTGCATGTGAGGTAAAGGATGAGCTCCATTCCAAGCACACTGAGGTTGAAGGAAAGATCTTTGGAGGAATATAACACTCCAGCCACTGGAAATTCAAGTGTAGAGCTTATTTTGAGGTTCTGACCAGAGATGCAGGTTTTACAGTCATATACAGAATCAGTAATAAAAGTCAGGGCAGTAGGTCATATTACAAAGGAAATTATGAAGAGAGGAGAGACTCTAAAGGCAGAATGTCTTCCTGTATTTAGGGAATCATCCTGAGAAAGATATGTAGAGAATACAGAACTATGTTTCTGTAGAAATCAAAAGAAGGGGTCTTGAGGAGGAATAAATGCCACCCAGAGGTTAAAAAAGACTAAGACCTTAAATAAGATCATGAATGTAGTGATTTGAAGTGAGTGGGGACCTTCCGGAGAGCATGTGGCATTATGATGAGAACCTAAACCTTATGGAAAGGGTTAGGAATTGAGGGAGTGCAGAGAAAAGAACAGTGAGGCACAATAATTTTATTAATTATGAAGAGAATATAAAAGATAGCTCGATAGCTTACGAAATAGCAGAATAGAGGGAATGTCACCTTTCTAAGAGGTAAGGTGGTCTAAGCTCCTTTGGAGGCAAAGGGAGTGAATACAGATACATGTAAAATGGGAAACACTGAAAAAGTTTTCAAAGAAGATGGACAGTATGTCAGTAAAAAATTTAAGCCACAAGGAAAAATGGAACAAAGAGTGTGCTTAACTGTAGCAAGGGCCAAGCTCCTCTTTTTAGAAGACAGTAATGAATGATGAAGTTATAGGAAGGGGGAGCTGAGCACGCTCCTCAACAAAGTAGGGGCCAATGTCACCTGTGAGAATGAGAGCAGTGGTGAAGGGCTGACATTTGAGGAAGGCTGAAAAGCTTCAGAACATGGACTTTGTTTAAAGAGCTGGGGAGACACTGGAGAACATGTAAGCCAACTCTCCTATCCACTTTACGAAGGTTATGTTAAGAGTTGCCAAAAAACACAGTTAGTGACTTATAATATTTGTCCAGTAAAACAGTCTCAAAAATGTGCAAAAAATGAATGACTGGACTTCTAGGCATGGTGAGGGCCCTAATAAGGTTAAAACCAAGAGGCTGTGGAATAATTCTTTGACAGTTTGGGACAGTGCCTTACAGCCTGTGTGCTGCAACAGAAGCAAAGAAGAATGGGTGGAGAATGGAACAGATGTTAAGGGGAGATGGTGATGAGTACAGAGAGGTAAAAAGTGTTTCATACAATAAATGACAGAATGAGAATCTGGCACTTGTCAACTAATGTGGAAAATTTTGAGTTTAGGAAAGTAGCAGTAAAGTGAGAGACTGACTCTTCCATTGATGACCAATAAATTGGCCATTAGACTGACTGATGGACTCAAGTGAGGGATATACCAATGGATTGGTCCACTTTTTTTTTCCAAAAAAGCATGACTATGTTAATGCCATTGTCAAGGGAAGTGGGTGGAGAGTTTGCACCAGTTGTGGAGATAGCACCCACTGGCTCAATAAAACATGAAATCCAATGGTCTGGAGGTTTCCAGAATCCCCATGTGGATTCTGACTTACCACTTCGGTGTAAGCAAGCATCTCAGCCCCCCTTTAATGTAGTGCCTAATTAAGGCTAAAAAGTCCTGGCAGTTTCTGAAATAGACTCACCCACTCAACCAGCCTGCTGCAGCAGCTGTTGGATACACTGTTGATATCGTGCCTTCTGCCAAGATCCTACTGGCTTTTCCCCTGCTATTTCTGATGTCCAGCCATGATGCAATAATGGAGTTGTCAGGGTGGAGTGTGGACTGCAGCATCCAGTATTGTCTACTACTACAACAAGAAATCAAAAGTGACTGCTTAAGTTATTAAAAGGGGTGGGAATGGGCAGACAGAAGGCAGACAATGTTCTGATCTCCGTGTGATTTCTTTGTGTTTTAATGCTCCTGACTTTTGGCTTTTTGTTTATTTTTATGTATCTTTTCTTTTTATGGTTTGTCCTCATGACTATGCCACACATAGACCGGAAAGGTTAAGTTTGCCCACGTCCTACTTTAGCCAATGATGCCACTCAAAACTGCTTCAAGGTCTAGGTCTTAGCTATTTCAGAGGGGGCCAATAAGAACATTTTTCCACTAAATAATGAGTTCTACTTGGTCTAAGAAGTAGGTTGTATGAAATGTGTGAGCAAACAAGGAGTCCACAGCTCAAGTTATATCTATGCTAATCCACCATGGTCCTCAGCTTCCTTCAGACGGACAGACACTCCCTGTTCTACACAGGTCAGCCAGGTTTGTGTCTTGGGCTTGTGAACCCCACATTTTATCATAGTTCATTCTTTTGTTTTTGCCATTTTTAAATATATCCTTAAGGTCCTCCAAATAGCAAGAATAAAATGGCTTGCATTTTAAAAAAAAGGTTAAAATGAAGGAAATGGAATTCAACTTCATTGAAGTACTATAACAATGTTTCTGAATGGCTCTGCATTGGCTGAATCCAACTACCCTGTTCTGCTAGTAGAGTCATGGTTTCCTGCTGCAGGGTCCTGCATAGCTTGCCTGGTGTTTTTTCATCTCTCACACTACAAGACTTGATGGCCTATTGTTCTCAGAGACATGTACCACAGGGCCTGCAAAGGGCGGTTTGATAGAAGGGTGAATCAGGGACAGGAGAGATATTTCCAAATTCTTTTCCTTTTGTGGTCTCAAGCAGCGTTACTTTTTTTTCTGGCCCACAGTTCCAAATCTGGCAGAGTTTGAAGCAATAACTCATATTTGTCTCCCCTTTGTTTCATTTGATTTGTTGCATGAACTGTCCACAGGCTTTCTTCAGGCACCTAAACTATAGCTTCAGGCAGGAACTACCAGACCCTGGGCTCAATGAACCCGGCAAGGAAAGCCATGGAATAGCCATATATGTGTCATTGTCTAAACTATCCGTCTGCTCCTGGTAAGGCCAGAACAGGAGCCTGGAAATAGGTCCTCTGTGACAGCATCAAAGCTTTGAGGCTGAATGAGACTGTGTGCTTATCTTGTATCATTTTTACTGTACAGAGGGTAAAAGGGAAGATGGAGGAACTTAACAGACTAGCTCAAGGCTGTGGTTAGCAAGGGACAGTGCTGGGATGACAGCATTAAGCTTCCAATCCCCAGTCCCTGCACTTTGCCCCAAATCCTCCATGAAACTGTTCATCAATACCTATCTTAACACCAGATTAAATATCACACTACAGATGCTCCTTGACTTCCAGTGGGGTTGCATCCAGATAAATCCATCCTAAGTTGAAAATATCATAAGTCAGAAATACTTTCAGTGTGTCCAAACTACCGAATATCCTACGTCAGGCAGATGGCTGAGGAGTGCCAACTGCTTACCCTCATAATCACACGGTGAACTAGGATCACGTGTGGCTTGGCCGTGTCCAGCACCATGAGAGCATATCAAACCACATATGGCTCAACATTCATCACTGGTGTAGGGAACATCAAAATTCAAACCACACTTTCCACCTAATGCATAACACTCTCACACTATAGTAATGCCTTAAATCAGAAGTCAAACCATCATAAGCCAAAACCACCTTCAGACCTCTCCAAAGGCTATGGTAGAAATGCATAGGCCCACATTTAGAGGCTGTCTGTAGAAAATGCTTCTTTCAAGGTCATGGGTACATCATTATTTTCCCCCAGAGGGTCTCTTTCCTATAAGACTGAGTCATGACAAGCTCAATCTTTAAATTCCCTGTGTGCAGACATCTCAGTTAATTCTGTATATTAAGATAATCGAAAATGAATCTTGATGTGAATGGGAGAGGGAGTGGGAAAGGGGAGGGGTGTGGGTGGGAGGGATGGTATGGGGGGGAAGCCATTGTAATCCATAAGTCGTACTTTGGAAATTTATATTCATTAAATAAAAGTTAAAAAAAAATAAATTAAAAAAAAAAGATGGAAAACAAATCTTCACTTCCATTCAGTTTTCTAGAGATCAAATGTTCCTCCTTCTAATTATGCGTTTCTTCTCTCCTATTCCAAAATCAATTTCTTATGATTGATTTTTTGGGTTTTTTTCAATATATATTCATTTAAAAGTGATAATAATTGAATTGGTTCTTAAGACTGATGGATGGAGCTAGCACTGTGGCACAATGGGTAAAGCCTCTGCCTGCAGTGCCTGTATCACATATGGGCACTGGTTTGAGACCCGGCTGCTCCACTTCCAATCCAGCTCTCTGCTATGGCCTGGGAAAGCAGTAGAAGATGGTCCAAGTCCATGGTCTCCTGCACCTGCATGGGAGAAAGCAGAGAAAGCTCCTGGCTCCTGGCTTCCAATCTGCGCAGATCCGGCCATTGCGGCCAACTGGGGAGTGAACCAACAGATGGAAGACTTTCTCTCTCTCTCTCTGTCTCTCTCTTTATCTCTGTCTCTCTGCCTCTCCTTCTCTCTCTGTGTAACTGGATTTCAAATAAGTAAATAAATCTTTAAAAAAAGAAAAAGAACTGATGGATAAGAATACTGAACATCACTCTCCCTTTACATCCTTGATCCTCAGTTGTCACTTAATTTCGGTTGTAAAATCAAAAATGCCAAAAATTGATGACTTCAGGCAGGAGTCAGGAGAAATGGTGGGAAAAAAAAATCACACTGACTGAGAACTTGATCAGGCTCCGGGTCATGTTCTACAACTCACAAATGATTCCATTCCATGTCTCTCAACTTCAAGTTCCATGATGATGCTCACCCCAGAGTTGTCAGGAAGAGTAGTGGGACAATGTAAGTGACATAACTATATACACTCAGAATAATGGAAACTATCGCCAATGTAAAATGCCATGTAGCATCTGAATCTGAGTGCCTGAGAATATCAGACAGGAGGTGTTCTCTAAATTATGGTCTAGTCCCCTGGAAAAGACTAGGAAGTTTTAGTATGTCTATGTCTAAAAATGGAAATTCAAATAGAGAATTCAGTAAATTGAGGACAAGATTCATACTAAAATCACATTGGATTAAAATAGTCAAGTAAGGACAGAATGGTTGGGACCTTGAATTATCTGGATGGTGCTAAGAATTAAGATGAGAACTCTGATCAAGGTCTAGACGTTGAGGCTGTTATTGTGGAACAGCAGGTTAAGCCATGGCTTGTGACACCAGAATCCCATATCAGAGTTCTGGTTCAAGTCCTGGCTGCTCTGCTTCCAATCCAATTTCTTGCCAATGCACCTGGGAAGGCAGCAGAAAACGGCCCAAGTACTTGGGCCCCTGCCACACATGTGGAAGATCAGGATGGAATTCCTAGCTCAAATCTTTGTTCTGGCCTAGATCTATCTATTGTGGACATTTGGAAAGTGAACTACCAATGGAAGATATTTCTCTCTCTCTCTCTCTCTCTCTCCCTCTTTAATAAGGATTGATTTATTTATTTGAAAGTCAGTCTCACAAAGAGAGAGGGAGAGACAGAGAGATAATCCTTCCACTGGTTCACTCCCCTGGTTGGGCCAGGCTGAAGCCAGGAGCCAGGAGCTTCCTCCAGATCTCACATACGGGTAGCAGGGCCCCAAGCACTTGGGTTATCCTCCACTGCTTTCCTCAGGCCATTAGCAGGGAGCTGGATCAGAAATGGAGAAGCCAGGGCACAAACTCTCTCTCTCTCTCTCTCTCTCTCTCTCTCTCTGCCTTTCAATTAAATAAATAAATCTTTCATTTAAAAAACTAGATGTTATCTTATATCCATAATGAGACCATAACTATGCAATAGCTGATTAGCCATCAACATGAGAAATGGTAATATATATGAAATACCATGTGAATAATGTCACCTGTAATTGTTAAGTCATAGCTTCTGAATACTAAAATGACTAAAAGAAAACTGAAGGGTACTTACTGCATTACACTTCAGAGAATAGAGGCTTCTGTTAAATTTATAATCATCAACCTACCCCTGTGTCTTCTAACCGTCTCTGGAACATAGTTGTCATCTAACGACAGTAGTATTGCTAATATTATTATTAAAAGTAGCTAAAGTTTACTGAGTGCTCATTGCATGTCAGGCATTATTCTGGATGATTTACAGAGGAGATCTCATTTTACTCTCACAAAAACGCTCTGATGCAAGTACGCACTGCTTTGTAGATACAACGACTAAGGCTTTGAGAATAACAGCCCCAAACCCCACAGGTGAGAATTAGAATTGTGGACATAAACCTTCTGAATCCATAGACTGGGCTTTTAACAACTACATCTAACTTATCTTTTAATACATGTCTGCAGATTGGTGAACTTATGAAAAACCAATATATTCTATACATTTGTTTTGCTTTCCTAACCACTTGCTCTTGAGGAAGAACATTCCCTCTCAGTAAATCACCTCCTTCTGTTTCTCTTTGATTTACTCATTATAGTCTTTCAAAACCATGTGTTACTCAAATTCTTACTATTGTTTTTGATAGACTTACAGATGATTTTTATTTTCTTATACATTTTTAAAATGTTTTATTAACATAAAGAGAACAAATTTCATGTATTTCATAGACACAGTTCTAAGAAGATAACCATACTTCCCTCACTCCCTCAATCTCACTCCTTCCTTTCTTTTATTTTTTCCTTTAATTTTTTTTTTTTTTTTGACAGGCAGAGTGGACAGTGAGAGAAAGAGAGACAGAGAGAAAGGTCTTCCTTTTTTCCATTGGTTCACCCCTCAATGGCCGCTGCGACCAGCGCGCTGTGGCCAGCGCACCACGTAGATCCAAAGCCAGGAGCCAGGTGCTTCCCCTGGTCTCCCATGGGGTGCAGGGCCCAAGCACTTGGGCCATCCTCCACTGCACTCCTGGGCCACAGCAGAGAGCTGGACTGGAAGAGGAGCAACCGGGACAGAATCCGGTGCCCCAACCGGGACTAGAACCCACACTTTCAATTTATTTTACAATCAAAGGCTTAATGAACGACTAATTATAATGTTCAGTAAATAAAAAGTAGAAAGACTACTGTTTATAGACAAGGGCAATAAACAATTATTAAACCATAAGATGTCAGTTTCCTTCTTTTAATATTTTTGTATTCTATATTAACCACAATATATCAGAGAAAATATGATATTTGTCTTTTTGGGACTGACTCATTTCACTAAGCATAATGGTCTCTAATTGCATCCATTTTGTTGCAAAGACAGGATTTCATTCTTTTCTTTTTTTTTTTTTTTTTTTGACAGGCAGAGTCAGACAGTGAGAGAGAGAGAGAGAGAGAGAGAGAGAGAAAGGTCTTCCTTTTCTGTTGGTTCACCACCCAAGTGGCCGCCACGGCCGGCGCGCTGCACCAATCCAAAGCCAGGAGCCAGGTGCCTCCTCCTGGTTTCCTATGTAGGTGCAGGGCCCAAGCACTTGGGTCATCCTCCACTGCCTTCCCAGGGCCACAGCAGAGAGCTGGACTGGAAGAGGAGCAACCAGGACAGAATCCAGCGCCCCGACCGGGACTAGAACCCAGGGTGCCGGCGCCACAGGCGGAGGATTAGCCTAGTGAGCTGCAGCG
Organism: Oryctolagus cuniculus; assembly: GCF_964237555.1. Lineage (NCBI taxonomy): Eukaryota > Metazoa > Chordata > Mammalia > Lagomorpha > Leporidae > Oryctolagus > Oryctolagus cuniculus. Next base: position 59,298,624 of record NC_091436.1, read on the forward strand.
CCAGCCTAGTATTTCATTGCTTTTTAAGGCTGAGTAGCATTCCACAGTGTGTGTGTCTGTGTGTATGTGTGTGTGTGTGTGTGTGTATCACATTTTCTTCATCCAGTCATCAGCTGATGGATATCTGGAAAGGGAATGTTTCTAGATCTTAGCTATTGTGAATTAAGTTCTTATAAACATGGGAATACAAATAACTTTCATATGCTGGTTTCATTTCCTTTGGGTAAATTCCCAGGAATAGGAGAACTGGGTCATACTGTAGATCAATTTTCAGATTTCTGAGGAGTGTCCATATTGTATTCCACAATGATGTGCCCACCAACACTGTATTAGGGTACCTTTATCTCTACATCCTACCAGCACTTATTATTTTTTGACTTTTGGATGACAGCCATTCTAGCTTGGATGAGGTGAAACCACAATGTAGTTTTTTTATTTTATTTTATTTTTTATTTTATTTTTTTATTATTTATTTGAAAGACAGAGTTACAGAGAGAGGTAGAGACAGAAAGAGAGGTCTTCCATCTGCTGGTTCACTCCCCAGATGGCCACAATGGCTGGAGCTGAGCCGATCTGAAGCCAGGAGCCAGGAGCTTCTTCCAGGTCTCCCACGTGGGTACAGGGGCCCAAGGACTTGGGCCATCTTCTACTGCTTTCCCAGGCCATAGCAGAGAGCTGAATCAGAAGAGGAGCAGCTGAGACTAGAACCGGCACCCATATGGGATGCCGGCACTTTAGGTCAGGGCACTAAGCTAATATGCCACAGTGCCAGCCACCACATTGTAGATTTGATTTGCATTTCTCTGATGGCTAGTACTCCTGAACATTTTTTCATCTATCTGTTGGCCATTTGTATTTCATCCTTTGAAAAATACCTGTTCATGTCCTTTGCTCATTTCTTAACTATAGTTTATTTTGTTGTTTGTGAGTTTTTTGAATTCCTTATATATCCCAAGTATTAATCCCTTATCAGATCCATACTTTGTAAATATTTTCTCCCATTCTCTTGGTTGTCTCTTCACTTTGTTGAGTGTTTTCTTTTCAGTGCAGCAATCTTGATGTAATCCCATTTGTCTATTTTTGTTTTATTGCCTGTGCTTCTGGGGTTTTTTCCAAAAATTTTGCCTATGCCGATGTCTTGCAGAGTTTCCCTAATTTTTCCTCCAGTAATTTGATGGTATCAGGTCATACATTTAGATCCTTTATCCATTCCAAATTGGTTTTTTGATAAGGTGTAAAACAGGGGTCTTGTTTCATAGTTCTGCATGTGGAGATTAAACACCATTTGTTGAAGACTGTTGTTTCTCCAGGGTGTGCTTTTAACATATTTGTCAAAGACTAGTTGGTTGTGTGTGTGTGGATTAATTTCTGGAGTTTCTATTCCATTCCATTTCTCTAGTGTCTATTTTTGTGCCAGTCCCAGGCTGTTTTGATTATAACTGTCCTATAGCATGTCTTCAACTCTGGTGTTGTTATGCCTCTGGCTTTGTTTTTGTTGTTTAAGAGTGCATTAGTTATTCAGGGTCTTTTGTGTTTCCTTATGAATTTTAGGATAATTTTTTTCTAGATCCAAGAATGTCCTTGATATTTTGGTTGGGATCACACTGAATCTATAAATTGCTTTGGACAGTATGACCATTTTAATTATATTAATTTTTTCAGTCCATGACCGTGGAATATTTTTCCATTTTTTGATTTATTTATTTATTTGAAAGGCAGCATTCGAGAGTACTGAGTGGCAGAGTCAGAGAGAGGTTTTCCATCTGCTAGTTCACTCCCCAAATGGCCACAATGGCCAGATCTGGGCTGATCCAAAGCTAGGAGCCAGGAGAGAGCTCCTTCTGCAGCAGGGAGCTGGATTAGAAGTGGAGCCACCGGGTCTCAAACCAGAGCCTATATGGGATGCTGGCAGTGCAGCCGGCAGCTTGCCACTATGACACAGCACCGACCCCTATTTTTCCATTTTGTGTGTGTGTCTTCTTTTACTTCTTTCCTTAAGGATTTGTAATTTTCATTGTACAAATCTTTCAGATCCCTGGTTAAATTTATTCCAAGATATTTAAGTCTTTTTGTAACTATTTTTTTAATTTTTTTATTTTTTTTAACTTTTATTTAATGAATATAAATTTCCAATGTACAGCTTATGGATTACAATGGCTTCCCCCCAAAACGTCCCTCCCACCCTCAACCCTCCCCTTTCCCACTCCCTCTCCCCTTCCATTCACATCAAGATTCATTTTCAATTCTCTTTATATACAGAAGATCAGTTTAGCATACATTAAGTAAAGATTTCAACAGTTTGCTCCCACACAGAAGCAAAGTGAAAAATACTGTTTGAGCACTAGCTATAGCATTAAATCACAATGTACAGCACACTAAGGACAGAGATCCTACATGAGGAGTAAGTGCACAGTGACTCCTGTTGTTGACTTAACAAATTGACACTCTTGTTTATGGCCTCAGTAATCACCCTAGGCTCTTGTCATGAGCTGCCAAGGCTATGGAAGCCCCCTGAATTCACTGACTCTGATCACATTTAGACAAGGCCATGGTCAAAGTGGAAGTTCTCTCCTCCCTTCAGAGAAAGGTACCTCTTTCTTTGATGACCCGTTCTTTCCACTGGGATCTCACTCACGGAGATCTTTCATTTGGGTTTTTTTTTTCCCCCTCAGAGTGTCTTGGCTTTCCATGCCTGAAATACTCTCATGGGCTTTTCAACTGGATCTGCATGCCTAAAGGGCTGATTCTGAGGCCAGAGTGCTGAGGACATCTGCCATCCTATGAGTCTGCTGTGTATCCTTTTTTTCTTTTGTTTAGTTGGGGCAATGGTTTGTCAATTTTGTTTCTTTTTTCCAAAAAAAAAAAAAAGTCAGCTTTTCATTTCACTGATGTTTTGTCTGTTTTTCTTTAATTCAATTTTGTTTATATATTCTCTAATTTTTATTATTTCTTTTATCCTATTAAATTGGGGTTTGATTTGTTCTTGTTTTTCTAGGTCCTTGAAATATACTGTTAGATCATTTATTTGGTATCTTTCAAATTTTTTGGTGTAGGCACTGATTGCTATAAACTTTCCCCTCAACACTGCTTTTGCAGTATCCCATAAATACATCGTGTTACCACCTTCATTTGTTTCAAGGAATTTTTTAATTTCCCTGTGATTTTTTTCTATGATCCACTCAGGAGCATGTTGTTCTGTCTTCACCTGCTTGTATATTTTCCAGAGTTTCTTATGTTCCTAATTTCCAGCTTCATTCCATTGTGGTCAGAAAAGATGCATAATATTTCAGGGTTTTTTTTTTTAATTTGTTGAAACTTGTTTTATAGCCTAGCATGTGGTCTATCCTATAGAATGCTCCATGCACTGATGAAAACAATGTGTATTCTGCAGTTGTGGGATGAAATGTTCTGTAGATATCAATTAGATCCATTTGGTTGAAGCATATATTAGTTCTGCTCTTTATTGATGTTTGTGCCTACTTGATCAGTTCATTGATTAAAATGAAGGATTGAAGTCTCCCATTATTATTGTATTGGAACTTATGTCTCCCTTTAGATCCATTAACATTTGCTTTAAATAGCTAGGCACCCTGTAATTGGGTGCATATATTTACTGTAGTCACATCTTCCTACTGAGTTAATCCCTTAATCATTACATAATACCCATCTTAGTCCCTTTTAGCAGTTTTCGTCTTAAAGTTTATTGTTTCTAATATTAAGATAGCTATTCCTGCTCGCTTTTGATTTCCATTTACATGGAATATCTTTTCTATCACTTCACTTTCAGTCTCTGTATTTTTGTCAATGAGGTGTGTTTCTTGTAGTTCTGTTTTTTAATCCATTCAGCCAGTTTGTTTCTTTTAATTGGAGAGTTTCATCAATTTGCATTCAAGATTATTATTGACAAGTAATGATTTGCTCTTGCCATTTTTTTCCATAGATATTCATATTGTTTGCTTTGGCTCTCCTTTGTACTGTTATTGGGAAGCTTTTTGTCTTCACAGTCTTTCATGACGCTGGTTATCTTTCTCTGTTTCTGTGTGTTGTACATCTTTGATAATCATTTTTAAGGCTCGCTGGGTCCTTTTGATTTTCACTACAGAAAATCTAGCTCAACTTGGCAATAAAATTATTTCTCATATAATGAAATTGGAAAATTTAGATTCTATCACTAAATAACGTCTTTCAGGACCCATTTTTTTCTTTTTCTCCATTTTGCCTTCTTTGGTGTCACTTTCTCCAAAAGGTAGCATTTTTTAGGATTGTCAAAGACTCCAAGAGTGACTAAGTCTTTCTTCCACATACAAAGGTGAAAAGTTGTTTATCTCTGGAAGCTCTCTCCAAAGTATGAGAATCACATTTTCCAGAAGACCCTACCAAATCTCTTCTTCCAGTTGATTGGATAGTATTGCTAAACCAATAATTATGTTTCAGGATGGGATGGGATTACATTGATTAGGCTTGATCTAAATTTCCCAAACCAAAGCAATGAGGTGTTAGCACAGAGACCACATGGAAGAAGAATAATAAATCCAAGGGAAATATAAGTAGTTACTAAAATCTGTCTCCTATTTGTCTATTAGAGTCATCAGCATCACCAGGGTCGGTAATGCTAGTAATGTCAGCATAGGTACAAGACTAGCAATTGCCATGGAAAAAAATTGGCTGGCTTAAAGGGAATAACCCATGTTCTATGGCTTGCTCTCCTAGTAAGAAACTGCACACAGTACAATGCCATATATCATCACAATTACTCATTTTTATACACACACATTGTTTAATAACTACTCAAAAGAAAAGTGGCCTTGGGAGCTGGTTTAATGGAAATTGTTATCTTTTTATTAAATAAATGAAATATTTTAAGCAATTAGCTTGAGGTAAATATAATTAAAATCAATGTGAGATTTTTAGGAACACAAGTGACCAAGAAGAAGAAAGCAAATGTCAGAAAGAAAGGAAGAAGCCAGCACCACGGCTCAACAGGCTAATCCTCTGCCTAGCGGTGCCAGCACACCGGGTTCTAGTCCCAGTCAGGGCGCCAGATTCTGTCCCGGTTGCCCCTCTTCCAGGCCAGCTCTCTGCTGTGGCCCGGGAGTGCAGTGGAGGATGGCCCAAGTGCTTGGGCCCCTGCACCCATATGGGAGACCTGGAGGAAGCTCTTGGCTCTTTGCTTCAGCTTGGCCCAGCACCAGTTACTGCAGCCATTGAGGAATGAACCAGTGGGTGAAAGACCTCTCTTTCTGTCTCTACCCCTCTCTGTAAACTCTGTTTTTCAAATAAATCTTAAAAAAAAAAAAAAAAACCTACTGAACACTCTCTTTCCTGGCCTATCCTCCCATTGGCTGGCTCCATTCAAGCTTAAATTCATCTGTTTCAAGGAAACAGTGATGTTACAAACTGAGATATCTGTGCTACACCTGGATTACTCCCTGGGATGGAGAGTTGTGTTTGGATGACAGGGTGACAGTTCCTAACATTATTCTGTTTTCGTCACTTGAGGTCTAGATGATTAATGCAGCAATCCCCCCAGTTGGCCCACTAGCCTCCAGCCTCTCTCCACACCACTGCATCCTCATTGTTATCTGATGATCTTTCCTAACTTCTCTATGATTCATTCTCACCTCCCTTTCTCTCCCCCCAAGTAAATTAAAAAACAGTCAGGCCATACCCATCTGCACTATCTTATCTCCCATTGTCACCCAACCAACTCTGTGCAAAGCTTACCAAATATGACAATTTGTCTTTGCCTGGATGTGAGTATGTTTTCCTATTCCTATGATGATGCCTGTGCTATTCCATTTGCTGGAAATTCCTTTCCCCAAACATCTCCTGAGTCTATCTTCCCACATTTTGCTCCTGTACACGCATGGAGATACATTATGTTCTCATTGATCTCAAGGGGATTCCTCTGTTAATTCTCCATTGTTATGAACTTAGGCTTATCTTGGGCTTTTAGTTACTTGAATTGTAAGCACAAGAATTGTGTTATAAATCTCCATGACTGGACTATAAGGATGTTCTATACCATTATCTACAGTGTCCTACACATTATAATCTCAGTACAAAATAGAAGCATGTATGCATTGTACTCATATTATGGATATAAATGATGTTTTTTAAAAAGATTTATTTATTTGAAAAGCAGAGGCAGAGAGAGAGAGAGAAAGTCTTCCAACTGTTGGTTCACTCCCCAAGTGTCTGCAATGGCCAGAGCTGCGCGGATCCGAAGCCAGGATCCGGGAGCTTCTTCTGGGTCTCCCACATGGGTGCAGGGGCTCAAGCACTGGGGTCATCTTCTACTGCTTTCCCAGGCCATAGAAGAGAGCTGGATTGGAAGTGGAGCAGCCAGGACTTGAACCGGCACCCATATGGGATGCCAGCACTGCAGACAGTAGCTTTAATCTACTGAGCCACAGTGCTGACCCCTATGATGATTTAAAGATAGATATTTCTTTAAAGTAAGGAATGCGGTATAAGTATCTGATCTAACAAGCATCTCAAATAAAAACTTGTCCAAAACTAAATTCTTCATCATCTCAATTATCTCCAACTGGATCGTCCTTCCCATTCAGGTAATGGCAAATCCATCATACAAACATACTTAGACCAAAAACACATAAAGCATCCTGAGTCTTTCTTGCTCTCATCTCCTGTATCCAGAAAATCCCGCTGCCCCTGCATTCAAAACACATCCAGAGGGTCATGCATTGCCACACGCTGGGTCCAATGCATGGGCTGCCTGCAGCCTCTATCAAAATGTCAGTTCAGATTCAAGTCCCTGCTACTCTACTTCCCATCCAGCTTCCTGCTAATGCATCCTCGGGAGCAGCTGATGATGGCTCGAGTGTGGGGTCCCTGCCACCCATGTAGAAAACCTACATGGAGTTCCAAGATCCTGGTTTCAGCCTGGCCCAGCACTGGCTGTTGCAAGCACTTAGAGAGTAAACAAGCAAATGGAAATGAAATCAATCTCTCTCCATCTCTCTCTCTCTCTCTCTCTCTCTCTCTCTCTCTCCCATTCTCCCTCACTCCCTCCCTTTCAACTAGGTAAAAATAAAATATTTTTAAAAACTAAAACTAGAATTGCTAATATCTTGTAGCAAGCTGCCATCATCCTCACCTGTGTATTTACAATAGCCTACAAATTACTCCTATGTCCTCTGTTACCTCTTTTCCTACTGTCTGTTGTCCACAGACAGATCATGCCAGATCCTGTCATTCCTATGCACAGAACACTCCAAGTGCTTCCCATCTCACTCAGGAGTTCTGCAGAATCACCCCACAGTCCCTTTACCTTTGTTGACTTTATCTCCAACTACTCCTCACCTCCTATCGCTTCCCTCCAGCCTCTTCCTCAACAAAGCAAGCAGCTTCCTCCTTTGCCCGGCCTGGTTTCTGCCCTTTCCCTCTGGCCTGCTCTTGGACACTGACAGCTGCCTGGCTTGCCCCCTCACTTTCCAGTCTCTGCTCAAATACTCTCTTGTCAGTGCGCTCTCCCTGCTGGCGCGATTTGAAGCAGCCCCAACCCACAGTCACAGGCTAACACACTCTATCCTTCTTCCTCTGTGTGATTCCTCTCCAGAGCACTTACCATTTGACATACTCTGCATTTCTCTTGTCTGACCATTTATTCCCTATCTCTCTCCTACCCTTGCTCAACTAGAATGTAAACACCACAAAGGCACAAATTTTTGTCCGATTCCCTCCTTACTAGACAGTCCAGAAAAATAGAGCTTGTGAAGGAGAATGAATGGAGTATGAATAAACCTTATTCAGAGTTTTAAATATTCAGAGGATAAGGAATGTGGTGGACAATGACTTGAGAATTTTTATCCTAAATGTCTGAACCTGTACATTTGGTCTTTTAGAACCAACTCAGTTTCTCACTTATCAGAGGAGCAATAATTTCAAACTGCAGAGCACTGTGAAAATTTGAGACATTATTATAATTTTGCCTTTTCTGAGTTTCTTCTCAAATCAATCGATTTCCTAAACAGAGCATGTCCAGCATGCATTCTTTGGCAAATAACTCAAGGATGCAGAGGTATGTTATAAGGCTTTTGAGATAAGATCTTATAGACTGGCTCCTGCGGCTGCTCACAGAAGACAGGACAGAACAGATTTTAACTCTCCTTCATACCTATGCACCCACCACAGTGACAGCAGTCTCCCTGATGGACAGTCCCTTTGTGGGCCTAGGAATGAGGTGGGCGTGGACACAAAGAGTCAGTTTGTAAGAACTCCCTTTATCACCCTGCCCTCTTCTTCTTAATTATGTCATTTCAGTATCAAGTCCCTGGAGCTCCTGCTTCATATTGATCTCTTCACTGAGTTCACTGGTATTGACACCTGCCAGTCTCCATGGACTACATTACCAGGAGCACCCGTCACTGCCCCTGAACACTGATGAAGCAATTATCTTGCTCCACGAGAAGAGCTGGCCACAGCAGAGGCAGGTCAATCATCCTTGTTGAGACCATTCTCTCTCATGTGCTGGTTTCATCCATCTGGTGGAACCATGCATATCAGGATTGCTGTTATCATTCTCAAGTGCTTTCTGGGCCCCGTGTTCCTGGACACTCTCCCTGCCCTGGAGGAATATGGAGATTGTGTGAGAATTCCTCAGCCTCCTAACTGATGTCTCCCCACTGCCCTCCACTGAAGCCCCATCCACACAAGGTGACCCTCCCCAGGTGCAAATCCGAACCCTGCAAGCAATTCACAGTAACACATTAGAGTAACACTGACATGGAGAAAAGTTTAATGTATTATGTAAAGTTTACTTTATTTTGTCTTTTAAAAAGCTGGAACGTGAACATGCATAGGATATACATGCAAAAGAATGTGTAAAATATGACCATGGCAGAATATCTTGATACAGATGTAACTGAAGTCTGAAGATGATATTTGCACCAAAACATTTTCAATATTGTTTTCCCCCAGAGTAGTATGATTCTGGTGACTGACTTCCTTCCTTTTGGTATCTACAATTTCCAATGTCAGTATAATTATTTAAATTCTTTAATTGCAAATAGAGCATGTCACTTCTAGGCTTAAATTTCTTCACCTAAAAAAAGTGAAAATTTGCCAGCACCGTGGCTCACTAGGCTAATCCTCCGCCTGCGGTGCCAGCACCCCGGGTTCTAGTCCCAGTCGGGGCACCAGATTCTGTCCTGGTTGCTCCTCTTCCTGTCCAGCTCTCTGCTGTGGCCTGGGAGTGCAGCGGATGATGGCCCAAGTCCTTGGGCCCTGCACCCGCATGGGAGACCAGGAGGAAGCACCTGGCTCCTGGCTTCAGATCGGCGCAGCACTCTAGCCGTAATGCACTGGCCCCACTTTGGGGGTGAACCAACGGAAAAAGGAAGACCTTTCTCTCATTGCTCTCTCTCTCACTGTCTAACTCTGCCTTTCAAAAAAAAAAAGTGAAAATTTTACAATGAGTTTAATCAGAGCAGCAAGTAATAAAGCTGTCCTCTCCCAGGACGTCTCTGATACTCAAGTGACAGAGCAGCAAATGAAGACCGTGTCTGTCCAGCTGTCACTGTCTCCTCAAAGACCAAGAGTGTGCTTTACAAATGACCACAGCAAACAGTCACTCCATATGAAGAGCAACGGCGGTGTGAAGAAGTGGATGGAGGCCTTTAAGAATTGCTTTTTTCCTAGATGGGCATTTGGGGCAGCTATTAGGTCCCCACTTGGGATCTCTGCATCCCATATCAAAGTGCCTGGTTCAAGTCCCTGCCCTTGGGCTTCTGATCCAGGTTCCTGCTAAGGCACACCCTAGGAGGTAGCATGTGATGGATCAAGTACGTGAGTCCTTGCTAAACATGTGGGAAACCTGGATTGAGTTTCTGGCTCCAGCCTGGTCCAATCATGACTATTGCAGGCATTTGGGGAGTGAATCAGCAGGTGGAAGATCTTTCTCTGTGTCTCTGTCTCTGTCTCTGTCTCTGTCTCTCTCTCTCTCTCTCTGCCTTTCAATTAAAAATGCAAATAAATTATTTTTAAAAGTTGTTCTCCCACCCCTATTCGCTTTTGCAAGGTTGGGTTCAACAGTAAATATTTCTGATTAGCTCGCCAGTGTTCATATTTGCATCAAGAGAGGGTTTCAGCTAAAGGGCATTGCTGAGAGGTCAGCAGGAGGCTGGAAAAGCCATTTCTTCTCACACGGGCTCTGAAGAGAGGGACTGCATGCTGTGAGCAGGGAGCCCAGAGGGCACCCGGTAACCACATGGCTTCCTCATCCTCCTTCGGCATCACAATCTCTGAGGCAGTATCTGTTGCAGGTGGAGTTCTCCAGTCCTGGAGCACACCTCCTCCCCTCCTCCCATCAGGCAAGACTCAACACAGTTGCCCTCTTCTTCTAGAGCTTTCCCTGACACGCCCAGCCACATCTGCTCTATATGTTAGTGCCTGTCTGAATTTCCCCCTTTGAACGTCTGCTAACCATTTTGCATTCCTGCTTATATCTGTCCCACCAGACTTATCTTCTTGGCAGTTAGGATCATACTCTTGTCTTTTTGTTCTCATCATCTAAACTTGGCATACTGAAGTGTTCAATAAATGATGATTAGATAAATGAATGGATGGATGGATGACTGGAAGCGCAGAGAGATCAAACGATGGAAGGATGGATAGGTGGATGGATAAGTGGATGAATGGATGGATGGGAAAAAACTGTAGTCAGCATGTGGTCAGATCTAAATGAGTCTGTGACGAAGCAGCAGCATAGTAGACAGCACATACCATACACATCCTGAACAAAATCCCGAGAAAATGAACACGAGGCAGAACAAGTCGTAAAAGGCCTCTCTCCACTTCCCAGCACTCTTGCTGCTGCTCCTCAGACAGCCCGGACCACCCGCAGGGTGGCTCCAAAAGCACTCTCTCAGTCTTCGAGAAGAGCAGCATCAGCAGGAAGCCAGACACCATCTCCCGCTTTCTATTCTGTCACTGGAGTACCAGTTAGAGACTTCAAAGTAGGGGAGATGTCAGCTTGAGCTTGTTTCTCTGACCAATCTCATTATAAAATTTTTGTCACTAGTACACAGTCCCCACAACAATCCTCTGTCTAGTTATGTCAAGATTAGCGCCTACGATTCCAAAATAACATCTGACGCCACTTTCTATTTCCAGAAGGGCACATGGGATGTGTTAACAACACCCGCGCTAGATCCATGGATGCTGAGGACAGGCCCAACAGCCAAGTGCTGAAGTTAGTCGGTGGCCCTGATGGTTATCTGCTGATAACTGCACTGGGGGACTCACAAGGGAATTCCAGAACCTTCTTTTGATAAAGCCTCAAAACCACCAGATCTGCTGCTGCCAAAACCAAAAATAGCTCGGTCGAGTTGGGAAACCATCGGTGTGGAGGTTGGAAGGTGTGGGGCCCTCATTTTGTATCCATTGGCTTTGTGTCCTCAGCCAAGCCACCTCTCTGAACACCCATGCTTTCGTCCATGTGACCAGCAGGACTCTCTTGATCCACAAGTAGGTCTAAGTCCCAAAGGAGATAACAGCCAGGAAGGTCCTTGGTGACCCCCTGTCCTCAATCCCAGGGGAGAGAAAAAGGGAGGGGTATTATCAGAAAGCAGCCACGCTGAAAATGCTCCCCAACTGTACTTTTTTTTTTTTCCCAACTGTACTTTTAACAGAAATAAAATCCTCCTAACTCAGGCCTTTGATGTTCTGGGAGTAGCCCTTCGGTGAGAGATGATTCTCTTTGTTCTACTGCCTTCTAATTTGCTCTAAGATAGTCATCACTGGCCTCTCCTCGCCTGCCTGCCTTGTTGTTCTATGATCCATGACTGCTGTGTTCACGGTTAATTCAGGGACAGGCCCAGGGGCTGTCAGAAACAGGAGTGGCTATTCTCAGCATACGGGAGGTTACCTGAGTCACAGGATAAATAAACACGGCTGCTTTTCCTCTTTAAAGAACCATTCTGTTCCCAGTAAGGACTTGGAAATAGCAAAATTCAACAGCATTCATTGAGCACTGTGGGAGTGCTTTGTTTACATGATTTCATTTACTATTCATAGGAACAGTGACAGAGGAAGCATCATCCCCATTTTATGATGAGGAAACTGACGTTCAGAGAGAAGAAATTGTGTGTCCATCCCCCAGAACTGCTGTAAACAGGGCCAGGATTTGAACCCTGTCTTATTTCATACAAAAACCCAAGCTCCTGTGGATCGTGCCCTATTGCCTCAAAACTAGCAATTGTACCTGCAGGAGGAAGATGAAGGGGAAAAATTAAGCATATGCTTAATCAAAAATTAAACGTTCTCAGATCTTAAACAAACACCCTCTTTGCTCAGGCATTCTTACAGAACCTGACCTGCTGGCAGGGAGAAGAGGTACCAGTTCAGTAAACAGCATCTGATTGACAGCTAAAAAACAGGATATAATCCTTCAGAAAACAAATACAATAAGTATGAGTGTGCCGAAGCATTCTGTACCTGAAGTCAGAATAATAAATATATTTCATGGTATTTCTTACAGATTTATTTATTTATTTATTTATTTATTTGAAGGGGTTGCAGAGAAAGAGAGAAAGACAGAGAGATCTTCCATCTGCTGGTTCGCTCCCTAAATGGCCCCAAAGGTCAGGGCTGAGCCAGGCCAAAGCCAGGAGTAAAGAGCTTCATCTCGGTCTCCCACATGAGGAACACTTGGGCCATCTGCTGCTGCCTTTCCCAGGCCATTAGCAGCAACAGCTGGGACACAAACTGGCTCCCATACAGGATGCTTGCATTGCAGGTGGCTTTACCTGCTGTGCCACAACACCAGCCCTATTTTTTTTTAATCATGATTAGGTCTTAGGACATGGCACACACCATGTGGTCATTTTTTTTTTTTTTATTTGACAGGTAGAGTTATACACAGTGAGAGAGAGAGAGACAGAGAGAGAAAGGTCTTCCTTTGGTTCACCACTCCCCAGCTCCCCAATTGGCCGCCAGGGCTGGCTATGCCGATCCAAAGCCAGGAGCCAGGTGCTTCTTCCTGGTCTCCCATGCAAGTGCAGGGGCCCAAGCACTTGGGCCATCCTCCACTGCCCTCCCGGGCCACAGCAGAGAGCTGGACTGGAAGAGGAGCAACCAGGACTAGAACCTGCACCCATATGGGATGCCGGTGCCGCAGGCGGAGAATTAACCAAGTGAGCCACGGCGCCAGCCCCAACACCAGCCCTATTTAACAGTATTTTTGATGTTCTTTTTACAGGGAGTATGGGACAGGAGAGTTGAGCATTATTGTTCTCAGGATCTAGTGATCTTCTTACCCAATATAAGTCACTAAAAATACCAACCAAACCATACATTTTTAAGTTCCTTGGCTTAATTAAGTAGGTAAGCCTACCATGTAGAAGAATGTATGTGGAAGAAGATGAACACAATGTAGCTTAATGGTTCCTTACAGACTATATTTATATCTTCAAGTGAAAATACCACAAACAGCATGGAATCCCAAAGAACTCTCTTCGCTTCTTCCAGCTTTGGCATTTTCAAAACACATTTTCTCATTCAATCTCAAGGACCTTCCCATCACTTTTACCTGAGCTGTGCTAATACTTCTGTTATTTCCCCATTGCCAAGGGTGTCTTCCAATACCCACTTTGCAGGATTATCACAAAGACAAGATTGAATGAGTAGTCCATGCAAAATTTTTGCCACACAGGAGGCACTCAACAAACAGGAGTGCCTCTCTCTCTCTCTCCTGCCTCTGAATTTGTGCATCTTTATTTTGCGAGTCTCAACGTGGTATAGATGTTAAGAAAGTTTGGAATCGGTGAGGCCCAGATTCAAACCTCACCTCAGCTTTCTACTAGGTGTGCGACCTTGGGCAAATATCCTACTCTCTCAGAACCTCTCTTTCTTCTATTATATAAAGAAAAAATAATAGCCCCACCCCCATGCCCCCAGCAGGGATACTGCGAGATTCACAATAACATTGGCCAAGTATCTAGCACATGATAGGCACAAAAGTGCAAAATAATCGTGGCTTGGATAACATGACTTAGGAAATGGATAACGCTTAGGTTGTAGGAAAACCCTTTCTTGCATGATTGTGATTTCAGACACCTAGGAACTTCCCTGGGTGTCATTGTCTGGTGTCTCACTGCATGTTTCCACTATGCATGGGTCTCAGGGAAATGCTTAAAGCCCCAGCAGGCAGCCAATGTCAACACAGGTACCTCTCAGCCTTGGCGGCCACAGCCAGTCTGCTGAAGTGCCCCTGGTCCAACTGTAGCCCAGCTACTTACTCCCAAAGCCTTGGAAAGCTTTCAGGATTCAGACAGATGCTGTAGGCTTGAGACTGCAGGCCAAGAGGAAGAGGTCGGGGCTGTGGGCAGTATATTTGACAGGCTCTTACACTGCAAGCCTTGTTTCAGGTCCCTCACAATGCACCTCTTTAGGCTGAAAACAAGATGTTCTTTGTAAATAAAAGTTCATGCATTTGAGTAATGAAGTCATTTTCCAGCTCTGTAGTGAAAGATATTCTTCTCCCAAGCCCCCTGGGTGTGGACTGTGGGCAGGAAGAGGGGTGTCCAGCCGCTCTCTCCAGACGAGATGGGAGCACAAAGAGGCAGCAGTCCCTCCCCAGCACACGAGAAAGTTTGCTCTAGAAAGCGGGCACCCTGCCCCTCCTGCGTCCTCAGAGCTCCTCTGCCTGCCTGGGGCTCTGGCCCGGATCCCCTTTTCCACCCACTTTCCTGCAAACCAGCGGGCCCACATAAAAGATTTAGATAACTATAAATGAAACATCCGGCACCTTGACTAAATAAATAAGACCTGGGAGGAAGCCACCGCAAAAGCTGAATATTCATCTGGCAGTCCTGGGGGGTATGGGAGGGGATCACTGGAAACCGGGCCCGGAGGGGAGGCAGCCAGGGAAAGGCCGACCTGGGTGTCAGAAAAGCAGCTTGGAGTGGGAGGGCCTGGCGGTGGAAGGTGAAAAGGGAGTGGCGAGGATGGGCGTGGGAAGGGAGCCGGAGCCGCGCGGCCCGCAGTCCTGACCCTGCCCGGGAGGAGGCGGCTGGAGCTCGCGGGGCTCCTCCGTTCCCCGCTACCTCCTTTGAATGCTGACTTCAGGCTCCGTCTCTCTGTAGGTTCTGGAGCCAGAGCCTCCGGGGTGGGGGAGGGAAGAGAGGGAGAGAGAGAAGATAGAGGGGAGGGAGGGAGGGAGGGAGGGAGGGAGGGAGAGAGAGAGAGAGAGAGAGAGAGAGAGAGAGAGAGAGACACGCTTACTCTCACTCTCCCTTTTTTGACGAAGTCGCTGCCGGGCTCCTCTCATCCGGACACCGCGGACGCAGGGACGGTGACCCACGCCAGGCTGCGCCGCACTCCGGGGGCCGCCGAAGAACCGCAGCCCGAGCGCCTCCCTGCAAGGAGCCCCGCTGCGGTCCGCGGAGGGATGGCTCGGGGCTCTGCCTGGCGCGCTCTCCTGCCTCTGTGGCTCGTCTGGGGCGCTGCCTGCTCCAGCGCGGCGTCGGGGGACGACGGAGCTTTTCCTTTTGACATTGAAGGGAGCTCAGCCGTGGGCAGGCAAGACCCGCCCGAGACGAGCGAGTCCCGCGTGGTTCCGGGACGCCTGCCGCCTGCTGTCGAGGTACAGTGTCCCTGCCACTAACACCCCTGCTGGGGCACCTGCGCCCCGCCACCCCTGCCGCACTCGCCCCTTTCTCTCTCCCCTCCCCTCTGCCGTGAGGGCTTCGGCTGGACTGACTAGGGCAGTTCAGAAACTGGAAAGAGTTTTACTGAGTTGATTTGGACGTGGTGTGTTGCAAAGTTGAGTCTTTGCAACTCAGAGTGGCTCAATGCATGCGTCCTCTCTGAGTCTCCTGCTGGGCTCTCACCTGGACTGCAGCAGCTGTCAGCGCCTGTGACTATTGTGTGTCCCACTGGAGGCATTTGGGCAGGGGCCACAGCACTTGCTCTGTCTGCCCGGTCACTGGCTTCCTGCTCCTCGTAGGGATGGAGGGCAGAACCGACCCTTTGTCTTGAAATAGACACAAGGTCTACAGCCCCAGGGCAGGCTTGAGGGGGTGAGGGACGCTGTTAGGAAACTACCCAGCAGACAGAGCAGAAACCTGCCATTATTCCAGAAGCAGAGTGAATCAGTCATCACCCCCAAATAAGAAGGATCAGGATGTGCGATGTGCGGTTGATGATACGTTCATCCCAACGACTTCTTCTGCTTGAACCTCTCAGGAGGGTTTAAGATGCAAACATAGCCAAAGCGTAGAAACTTGGCCAGGGTAGGTGAACCCAGAGTGATTTAAGAGCTCCCTGAGCCTAGAGAGACACCAGCAAGGCCAGTGCGTGGGAGATGCTAAGCAGGAGGAAAATGAAGTCACCTAAGTTCATGGGAAAGGAAGGAGGAATTGATCTGACAGCGCACGCATACACACACACACACACACACACACACACACACACATGCTATGGGTACAGCAACCGCACAACTGAAACAGTTACGCAAATCGACACTATTTCCAAAACCACCCAGCTCTGGACTATTGCTATTAACTCTACTTATTGTTGATATAGCTTCAATTGTTGATTATTAATGATTAAAAACAAGGCACATGGACATGGTCCTTCTTCAGAGTGAGGCCTACCCTGCTCCCTAAACTGGGAGGATGAGGAGGCCAGAGTTTCCCAAGTTCTCACTGTGGTGCAAAATGTAACCTCCATGAGAAAAAGGGGGCATGGCTATGGATCAACCTCCCACCCAGGCACTGGGGAGAGGCCAGACCAGGGAGACACCGCACAATGGAAGGCTGCCTTCTCTGCAGTCTTGGAATGAACTGCAGGAAAACGTCATCCCCACCTGTTGCTTTGAGCTTGGGAAGCCCCTGAGTGACATGCTTCACTTATGACTAAGATTGGCAGATAAAGTACAGAAGGCACAAATAAATCTGAATTTCAGATAAACAATGAATTTTGGCCATGTCTCAAATATTGCATAGAATATATCCGTAGTAAAAATTCAAATTTATCCAGGCATTTTTATTTTTGTTTAATCTAAAGAGACAAACACATACACAACTGGTTTTGTTGTTGTTCTTGTTAACTCCATCCTATAACACAAATTAAGAAAATAATTGTTTGCGTTTTAGGATACCTTAAAATTAGCAATTTCTTCTATGCTTGTGTATTCAGTGGAAAAATAGGCAGATGTCATAGCAGAGTGTTTAGATGGCAGGCTTTCAGCCAGATGGTCCCAAGTTAAATTTCAGACTCCTTGACCTATAGTTGCCTAAATTACAGATAAAGAAACTGAGGATTAAAGAAGCTATTGTTGTCTACTTCATACCTCATACAGTTGTGATAGTAAAATGAGATAAAACATAGAGGGTGCCTGATATAGTGCGATAGTGTGAGTGTTTTCATATGCTCAGGGTTATGACTGTAAAAATATGTGGATTGTAGGTCTAAAAGACACCCTTATTACTTTATGTTTTCAATGGTGTTATTTTACTCATTACTGCTCTAGCTCTGTTCGTCTGTTTTCTTCCAGCCAGCAACAATGTCCTGTAAAGAGTTAAATTTGTAGAATTGTCATAGTCTAATAGGTTCAAAATGTCACTTGAGGCCTTTGGTTCAGGGAAAAAGAAAGAAGATACTAGTTGTTCCAGGAAGGCCAAAGTATATGGTTTTGAAAGGGTGGGATTGATGTAATTATGTTCCCACTGCATATTTTCACATAATGCCTCCAGTTAGCCTGTGGTCCCATAGCAATCCCAACACCACACCAGCAGGTTTCCCATGCCTTTTATTGCCAGTAAGCAGACCTTGGCTCAAATATATTTGTGAAATTTAATAACATGGTACAACTACTTCACTGGATTGGTCCAGGAGATTGTGTGTGTGTGTGTGTGTGTGAGAGAGAGAGAGAGAGAGAAAGAGAGAGAGAGAGACCACAGACTTCTTATTTATGGGAGAGGTCCAAACTGTGGATGGGAGGATGTTCTAAAAATAGACTGGCTTTATTTGCATTGGATTGATATGAATGATTATTCCTCAATTCTCCTTCAAAGGGAAGGAAGACAAATACTAAGGCAAGCATGGGGCAGTGGGAGGTATTTGGCTAAGCGCCTGCCTGTGGTTCTCCCAAACTCCCTGATAGCAGGCTTTTGTCCTCCGCACCTCTGGGCCCTCAGCTAGAAACATGGACTCTGGCCTGCTGTGGTGCTTGGGGAAAGCTGAGCTACAGAAGTATGGCATACGCAGAGGAAAAGCGTGGAGATCACTGGCTGCCCAAGAAGGAAGCCCCTCCTTTCCTGGTGAAACAAGCCCAAGCCTCCCCAGGAGGCAAAGAATTTGAAAAGAGAAACACCCAAGGGTAGCTCTCAGCTGGTTATGAGGAGAATTTTCCCAATTTCTTTGTACTTTTTGACAAGCGATTTACTGAGACCATTATTGCTGGGTTTATGGGGAGAATAGTGATTCTCCATAGGTGAGTGTGGGCACTGGGGCGTCTAGGTTGTTTCAGTAAGCATCCTCATTAGTCTAATATTTCACATTTAAGAAAGGGATGTATGCTCATTTTATCACACACACTACAGCAAGTAAAGCTAGGCAGATCTCTGTCTCTTTTTTAAAAAAACATTTGTTTATTTTATTTGAAAGGCAGAATTACAGAGAGAAGGAGAGAGACAGAGAAACACAGAGTGAGAGAGACGGAGACAGAGACAAAGAGAGACAGAGACGACTTGGATCTGCTGGTTCACTCCCCAGATGGCCACAACTGCCAGAGCTGGGCCAGTCAGAAGACAGGCGCCAGAAGCCAGGGGCTTCATCTGGGTCTCCCACATAGGTAAAGGGCCCAGGCACTTGGGCCATCTTCCGCTGCTTTCCCAGGCACATTAGCAGGGAGCTGGAATGGAAGCGGAGCAGCCAGGAGTCTATCTCTTCTTGACCAATTAAAATTGGCAGAATCACTGAGGATGTGTGCAGCAATGGAGAGGAAGAACTACCTCCCCTCCATGGAGCCAGTACCACTATGTCCTTGGGAAGAAAGACTCTTGCTCATTGAAAATAAGTAGGAGTTAAACAAGGTCAAGAGCACTAGATTAGAGATTGACAGTGGTGGTTAGGAAGGAGCCACACACAGACTCTGAGGATTAGATGGGATAAGGATCCTGCTGAAAGGGCCAACTGGGAGGTGATGGAGGGGGACAGCAGTGCTGTCACTGCTTTGATAGACAGATGAGAAAATAAGGGAAATTATTGACCATACTGAACAAATTCATGTGAGAAAAGAAAACAGGACTTTATTTCCTAACAATACATTTTGCTGCTATTGTCATTACTGTTGTGTTAACTTCCCTCCAAGGAAACCTGACTGACCTGCTATTTTAAACCAGGCACTAAGAAGATCACTAGCTCTGCTGACTTCCCTGTTGATATGCAATCTCACTCCCCAACACATTGCTAGAGTCCCTGCTGTGGAGGGATTGAGGAACGGTTATTCAGACACTGTTTAGGTCTATTTCAATATCTGCTTTCTCTTTATTTTTCTTGGTCTCCTACTTTGAGAAGGGAGGCTACCATAAGGACCTCCAGTTACTGGCCTGGCCTGTCGTTCTATACTTCTAGTCCAACTATTTGACTAGGAAATTTGACTTTCCTGTATGCAGATATTATTTTATTCACTTTTCATTCAATGAGCAAGTTGGAAGCTTTACCTTGAATAGAGCAATAAAATAAGCACTAGGAGGGATTAAAAGAAGGTGTAGTCCCACACCTACCCTAAGAGATAAGCAATCTTAGAAAGAAAAAATATACATAGCCATCATATAAAGCAGAGTGAATTACCGTTCTGTAAGAGTGGCTACAAACTAGGTACCATGGAGGTAATGTTGGTAAAGGTTGACTCCAGATAAAGATCTGGAGTGATCAACAAACACCAAAGAAGTGTTTTAAATATGTATTTTAGAAGGATTGGAAAACAGTCATGGCAGTGGCTTGTCGCTGTCACTCCTTGAGTAGTTACCACCTGCTGGACAGTGATGGAAGCATTGCCCATGAATTGTTTCCTTTAACCTTTATTATAAGTGAATGGGACTGATATCATTATTAATTTACTTCACAAACATGGAAACTGAAGCACAGGCTGCCTACCTGCTCAGTGGCACAGCTAGGAAGGAGTACATAAAAGCAGTGCAGCTGTATAAGAGTGTCTAGAAAGAAATGACTGGTCAAATAGAAGTTTACCCAGGGAAAATTTCAGTCAGTTTGGGGATTTCTTAAAGTGAAGAAATAAAACATGCCATTCAAAATCTTTTATGCAGCACTTGCTACATGAGTAGCACACATTGTGTAAAATCTTAGGAATATCAATGAAGTGAGATAATTTCCTTTTCCCTTTCCTCTTTCCTTTTCTAATAACTGCTTTTTAAACTATTCATGTATAAAAGGAAAAAAGTAACACTTTGTTGATTTCTACTATGTCCCATGAAACTACATGTATTATCTAAATTAGTACTCAATAGTGAAAATTATACTCCTTTTAAAGATGAATAAATTGATGTTGATGATGGTAAACTTTGTCCAGGTTTCCAGATTCCATTCTATTTTCCCAGTTTACCAAAGGCTCTCCTGATAGGCAGTCATTTTTTTAACTGTGGAATTTTCTTGTATCCTATTTTCCTTTATAATCCAGCATGTTTCCTGCAGACGAGGCTACAGCCTACATTAGAATGCTGATTTCCA
Source organism: Oryctolagus cuniculus (assembly GCF_964237555.1). Taxonomy (NCBI): domain Eukaryota; kingdom Metazoa; phylum Chordata; class Mammalia; order Lagomorpha; family Leporidae; genus Oryctolagus; species Oryctolagus cuniculus. The sequence goes on from NC_091436.1 coordinate 59,319,342, forward strand.
TTAGCAGAGAATTCAAAGAGTACATCTAAAGAGTGCAGGCTTTACTGTATAGAATTTGTTATAAAATTTCTGGAAAATATAGAATCCCATTCCTTAGAGCACAAGAGTTTTCCAGTTCACTCAGAGGAAGTGGGAAGTGTTTTTTAATGTGATAAAATATAATCACCATAAATGTTATCAATTTAACCTTTTTCAGGTGTTCAATGACATTAAGTCCATTCACATTTTTATACAATCATCACCACCATCCATCTTCATAACTTTCTCATCTTCCACATGGAAATCCATTAAACAAGAATTTCCTATTAATACCCCCTCCCAGCCTTGGCAACCAACAATCTACCTTCTGCTTTCTGTCTCTATGAATTTGACTACTCTAGGTATCTCACATAAGCACAGTCATACAGTATTTATCATGGTGTGTCTGGCTTATTTCAGTTTTAGCGTAACATCTTCAGACTTTAGCCCTGTTGTAGCGTGTATTCAGAATTGCACTCCTTTTTAAGACTGAATACTATTCTGTGATGGGGCAGTCATTTGGTGTAGCAGTTAAAATGCCACTTGAGATGCCTACATTCTGCATCAGAGTACCTGGGTTCAAGTTCCAGCTCTACTCCCATTCCAACTTCCTGCTAATACACAGTTTACCTGGGACCTTACACTCATGTAGAAGACCTAGATTGAGTTCCCAGGTCCTGCCTTCATCCAGGCCCAGCATTGGTCCTTGTGGGCATTGGAGGAGTGAACTAGGGAATGAGAGATCTCTGTTTCTGTCTCTCCTGTGTCTTGCTGACTTTCAAATAAATAAAATAAAAATAAAAATTATTTTAGGAACAAATGTATCACATTTTGTTTATCCATTCATCTATCAATAGACATGAGTCATCGGGTTTATCTACCTTTTGGCTATTGTGAATATTGCTGCTATGAACATTGATGTACAAGTATTTGAGTCTCTGCTTTCAGTTCTTTGAAGCATATACCCAGAAAGGAAATTGCTGGGTGGTATGGTTCAGAGAAAGTTTTAAAATGTATATTCTTATAGTACAGTCAAAGGAATGCATCGTATGAGTTCTGGGGACCTAAATAACAGGAGAAGAAGGAAAGGGATGCCTCTTCCCAAAGGCCAGCTATCACTTTGGATGCATTGCCAGGTCTTTGGATGTTTTATTTTGCTTGTTTTTTGTTAAGTTGATTTATTGGTATTTATTTGAAAGGCAGAGCAACAGAGATAAAGACACAGATGCATAGAGGAGAGAGAGAAGAGAGAGAGAGAGAGAGAGAGTTCTTCCATGTACTGATTTACTACCCAAACACCTGCAACAACCAGAGCTGAACCAAACTGAAGCCAGGAATGAGGAACTCTAACAGGGTCTCCCACATGAGTAGTACGGACAGAACCATCATCTGCTGCCTCTCAGGTACATTAGCACGAAGCTAGATTAGAATCCAAGACTGGACTGGACCCCAGTCTCTCTGATGTGGGATATGGGTGTCCTGAGCAGTGGCTTACCCCATTGCACCACAATGCTTACTCTCCCCCACCCCTTTTTTTTCTTGTTTGACTTTTTTCAAAGGAAAAGAGAATCTGAATTCTTAAGTGAAATTGCTGACTCATTTTTTTTAATTCCCTGTAGGCTAAGTATATCTAAGGGCCAGATTCAGCCCAAGGGATATTTATTTGCAGCCTCTACCTTACAGTATTTGAAATTAACCTTTCCTCAGAAGCAGGATATGAGCTTATGGGCATATAGACGTGATGTGAGTTCCACTTCAGCTCTTTAACTTTGGACAAATTAATCTTTTGAGGCTCAGTTCCTTTGATTATAAATAATAGAAATTATTTTGCTTCACAAGATTGTTGTGAAAATTTAAATGAAAAAGTACAGCTACCTAAAACAAAATTAGCCCTCAGTTGTCTCATTCTGTCCCCATTTCCTTCTCTTCTATTATCTACATCTGTGTGTCAGTAAAGAATTATAGAATCTTGTTTAAAGTATTTTATTATCGAAATCTTTTTGTTCTGTGAATTTGATGACTTTCAATTTTTAAAATTTATTTGAGAAAAAGAGAGATACAGAGGGGCCCGGCGCCGTGGCTCACTTGGCTAATCCTCTGCTTGCAGCACCGGCATCCCATATGGGCACCGGGTTCTAGTCCCGGTTGCTCCTCTTCCAGTCCAGCTCTCTGCTGTGGCCTGGGAGTGCAGTGGAGGATGACCCAAGTGCCTGGGCCCTGCACCCGCATGGGAGACCAGGAGGAAGCACCTGGCTCCTGGCTTCGGATTGGCACAGTGCCGGCCGTAGCGGCCATTTGGGGGGTGAACCATGGAAGGAAGACCTTTCTCTCTCTCTCTCTCTCACTCTTTGTAACTCTACCTGTCAAATAAATAAATAAATCTTTAAAAAAAGAGAGAGAGATACAGAAATACAGAACTCTCGTCCATTGGTTCACTCCCCAAATGCTGCCAACTGCCAACTTGAGTCAAGAGGTGAAAGATGGGCACTCAGTCCAGGTCTCCCACTTGAGTGCAGGGACCTAACTACATTGGCTGTCATCTCTGCCTGCCAGGGTCCACATTAACAAGCATCTAGCATCCAGATGCTGGAGGTGGGTGTCCAAACCAGGCACTCCAATGCAGGACATGAGCATTCCTTTTTTTTTTTTTTTTTTTTTTTTTTTGACAGGTAGAGTTATAGACAGTGAGAGAGAGACAGAGAGAAAGGTCTTCCTTCCATCAGTTCACTCCCCAGATGGCCACAAAGGCCAGCGCTGCGCCGATCCAAAGCCAGGACCAGGTGCTTCTTCCTGGTCTCCCATGCGGGTGCAGGGCCCAAGGACCTGGGCCATCCTCCACTGCACTCCCAGGCCACAGTAGAGAGCTGGACTGGAAGAGGAGCAGCCAGGACTAGAACCCAGCACCCATATGGGATGCTGGCACCACAAGTGGAGGATTAACCAACTGAGCCACAGTGCCGGCCCCATGGACATGGGCATTCTAACTGGCAGCTTAATGGCTAGGTCAAGTGCCCACCCTGACTTTCAACTTTTGCTTACAAAATTACTGATTATCCAACATTGCAGAAGGAGGCTGTAGTTTAGTTTTATAATTCTTCTCTTTAATGTTCATTAAACAACCTTTCCTTAACAATTGACTGATCTGAACAGTTAAAAGAAATGAAGAGTTTTTTTAAATCTCTAGAAAAAGTAAACAAAACCCCATCACTTTTGACATGACAAAGACAATGATCTCTTTTTTTCACAAATCTTCTAATCAGATTTATCACAGTTTCTTGAAATAAATGTCAGAAATATTCCCCTCATTTAGGATGTTTCTTTGTTCATAGTAACCATATTTTATATAATAATGGTCAGGAATAATTGAGACATTTGATTGGTTATAAACCATTAAAATCAGATTGCCAGTGCATGCTTTGAGCTCAAAAACAGCATCTATAAATAACTATTTGTTTTCTAAAACAAATAAATCGCCTAGGTCTAGGTCCTTGAAATATAGTGACCATCCAGAAGAATATTTAAATTTCTACTCCTGTATTTCCAAAAGAGCAGCATTCTTTTTTTCAACTGTTTTTTCTTTTTTGTCCTAGTGTGGTAAAGTTAAATTCTGGGAAATGGTTTACTAAAGGGAAGTTTAACCACAGATGTTTGTAATTCCAACTTAAGTTTCCCATCAAAAGCCTTAATGAAATTCAGCTGCCAGCAGTTCAGCCCTGAATCTGAGTCTTTTTATCATGAGAAACTTGGGGGAAACAACATTCCAAGGATGAATGGTAGTGGGAAAATTTCCATATTCAAGCCCAAGTCCTCTGCATAAAGAAAAAACACATAAAGAAACAAGTTCTGTTATTAAAAAAAAAATCTAGGGGAGTGGTGAGCAGATGTACTCGGTATAAAATGCAAAATGATGTCTTTTCGCTCCCAGGACTTTTATGTTGTGTTTTGGCTGAAGCTAGAAATGCTGTGTTTCCTAAATGGAGTGAAGTATCTACAGTTATGACTCCATGAGAATTGGTGAGTTAGCGAAATCTCATTACATTAACAGCCTGTGCACTAGCACAAATCTCTTAGAGACTGGGACAGGAATCCATGCACTCATCAGCTAACAGGGCCCTTGAGCGTGGTACGGATTAAACTATCCCCTCCCTTAGCTGGAGCGACATGATTGTGTTAAAGGAAATCAGAGACTCTAGGGATCAAAGAGGTCTTCAGTAAAGCTGGCATTGAGGATGTGACTGCTACATGGAATACTGTTGTCTGTGTACAAAGTGCACTGCAGTATGTCATACTGAACTAAGCAGCTCTGGAAGCCAAATGTCAGCCCAAATGAATGAATAATATAGACAACCAGCTAGAGGCAAGAGACCTTTCTAATGAGCCTCAGATCTTGGAATGCTGAGACTCTAGAATCATCTAGAATCACAGCACAAATTCAAGGCTTAAAATCGTGGTAAGCTGCCTCTTCCACAGCAGCATTAGTCCACAGTGACTTTCAAGCTTCACGGTCATGGTGTTGTGTGTTTCCTCTTAATAGACAGTGATACAACTGGACAAGCTAAGCGTGCTCTCTTCCTGCTGATCTGCCATGAGTCCTGGGAGCAGCAGATTGGCTGTCTCAATCCCCATGTCCCAGATGAGGTGCTAAATGCTGGTTATTTGCAGGCTGGACAAAGTGTGGATGTTTGGAGACAGGCTGCTGTGTCAGCATATTGCATGAATAATCACCTCATTCTACGTTGTTCCCTGCAATTGCCCTTTCCTGGTCAATGCCAGTAGACACCTGAAATTCCATTCCTCAGAGACAAGCCTTGAGCCTCTGGTGCAGCACAGAATTCAGCACAGAGGAGACACATTTGGATGCAGAGCCAATGGGAGGTTATCATTAGATGTATACCTTGCAGGATGAAACAACAAATCAAGGAAGTCGGAGAGTGTTAGATCTAGAAAGGAAGTTTAGAGATTCAGCCCTCTTGATTTGTAGTTGAGGAGACTTAGCTGAGAGAGAGTGGAGGTTGGGGTGCTTCCTCCCAAGGACACAAAGCTTATTAGGGACTGGATCTTCTGACTTTTGGCCTTATGTTCTTTCTGATTGTTTCAGTGGACTTAATCATCCTTAGCATCGGAACCACAGGTCACGACATGAATGTGTCTAGATAGCTTTTAATGGGAAATTGTTTACTTCTAATATATGATTATCCACTTTATGCTTTATTGTTTTTATTTATCACTAAGATGAATTATCTGTAGGAGATTCTCACAGAATTAAATAGAGCTAGACTGCATTTGGAATTGACTACAATGGTCCTTGTCTTTGTCACTAACCACCAGATGATGTTTGTCAGGTCAAGTCCCTCACTTCCTGGCGCCTCAGTTTCTCTATATGAAAAACAACCACAGCAACCAAAACATGGTTACTTCTAGGGACAAAAGTCTACCATTGTCTAATAAACCAAGTGTATACAAGTTAAAGGGGACCTAAGTTAAGGAACAGAATCATATAGTAATAGTTGTCATCCTCATCAAAAACCTTAAGCTAATGGAGTCTAGAGCCTGAGGAAAACAGGTTCTTGAACTGCTGGGGAGAGTGGAGGGGGAAGCATTTTAATAGGGGTAATTTTCCCTGTTCCTAACTCCAGATATGGGGCTGATGATAACCTGCAGGTCAGGGCACCAGCCCGGCCATGGAAATGAGCCTATCCAAGGTGACACAGCAAGGGGGTTTCTGAGAAAGCATTAGCAACAAACACCTAAGTGTGTCTAAGGTGTGACCTATAAATGTTCCTGCCACCTACTTTTCTAGACTCTTCAGGATGACCCTAAACAGGAAACTCCACTACAGAAAGATAATAAAATATGACAATGGAAGAGACACACTACTAAGGGGAGACACAAGTCAGTTCATAATAGTTAAGTGCCAAGTGGCATAGGGTCCAGGGAGGAGACTGGGAGACAGACATTGATTCATTATAAGCACCAACTGAAATCATCACATTATATCACACAGAACACCATTGTCCACCAAATCATAATGATACTGCAAAGAAAAAGCCAAACTTGGAATCTGGCTCTAGATTGGGCAGGACACATCATTTGGAAGCAAATATCTTCGGTGAACTGGAAGCCAAAACTGTCAGTGTGTGAGGGAACCTGCCAAGGTGTGTGAATGCCCTAATTGTTGTTGGCTACAGGGAAGAGGGCTTTAAAACTTTGCTACTTATAGTGAGGTGCAAAGATGACAGCATGAGCCTCACCTGGGCATGTGTTAGGGCTACAGAATTTCAGGATCCTCTCTGTAGTCAGCATCTACAGCTTGAATTGGATATAGAGAAAATTGTAAACCCAGGAAAAGGAAGGTATTTTTTACGTAATTATGGAGAGTAGGGGCAAAAAAGTAAAGCCAAGCAAACCATGGTGAGGTTTGGTGGTGAGTGGGCTCACAGCTCACCCAGGTATAAGACACTAGCACTAAAAATTTAAAAAAGAATAAAAAAGCCCCAAAGCCAGCTGTTGTTCCAGGCCCCAGAAGGAGCTGAGAAGGTAATATCACTTCCTGAATACACAGCCTATGACATGCACAGATTAAGATGTTTTGAGAAAAGACATGGAATGACATAAAAGATTTTCAGCTGCCACTTAACCCTTCCCAGCATTGGTAGCCTACACACTGAGACAGGAAATGAGACCCCTGGAGACTCTGTATCCTTGAGGGAGGAGAGGCAGGGGAAGAGCATACTACGGAATTTGCTTGAAAATAGGATGTTGCTCAGACTCTTCTGAAAAGGGTGGGACAGTGATATTTTGGTTGCTAGCAAGGGAATCATCCTGATCAGGTAATGTGTCTCCAGGGAGTGCAGGATGTAGTGTGTAGAATGTAGTGTGAACTGAGAAGATAATGAGAGACGGAAGGGCCAATTTCCCAAAATGGGAACGGAAACAGTGTTCCTGCAATGGGCACTTTTCTAGAGGGTCTGATATCTGCAGGAATGTGCTTTCACATCATAATGTGTGCTTCCTTCTGTATCAGAGCAGGCATCCTGTACTCATGGCAGGCTCCAGGCCACACTGACACAGCCTCAACCCTGAGACTACTACTATATAACAGCCTTAAAGTACCCCTGTGCTCTAACCCATTGGTGTCAGTGTACTGGTTGATTCCCAAGATCCTTTTAACTTGAATAACTGAACTCTTGATTAGCACTTTCTGTGTCCATACTGTTCTAAGCATTTTATGAGTACTAGTAATTATTTTATTTTTCATCATAACCCTGTGAGAAAGGCAGTAATATAACCCAGATGAGGAAATTGGGTCATATAGCAGTTGAGTAACTTAAACCCATGGCTGGGAAATCTGGCTTCACACTCTTAACCTCTGGGTTGCAATGACCCCCATACCATCTGTTTCAAAATTCAGAGTGCCTCAGCAATAGCTCAGCTACCAAAGTTTCTCAGTTCCAACCAGGAAGGCAAGAGAGCTCTTAACAGATAATGAGCCTGTAAATAACATTTAAATTAGTGGTATGTTGAAGCTTTGACTTTCCTTTAAATTTTAAAGTTATAGAGTAAACTGCATCTACCATCTCAGTCACACTGGGAAGTTCTTCCTTAGACATGAGAGGAATAAAACTTGACACAAGTTCTAGATGTGTGTATAATTGTGGGTCTCCAGCTATGCTGCTCATTAATTTTTTAGTAGAGTTCCAAGTCTATTTTGTGGACCTACAACTTAAAAGAATTCAAAAAGGATGAGGAAAGAGCTTGAACTACAGTAAAAACAAGACTGCAGGGGAAGTGATTAGACAAAGTATGTCAATCACAGGAAAACCTAGTGAAGGTTTAGAAACAGTGTGCCTTTTAAACTGTTTCTCTACAAATTACAATAGAAAAAGAAAGGAAGTTGAGCAACAGAGAGGATTCAAGTCAGACCTAACAGAAACTTAGCCTTCTAGCTCCTTTTCTAGCTATTACCAAGCACTATATAGAACATGTCTGAAAAAAATGAGTTAACTCATTCAGCACAAGAGAGGAAGAGCCCAATTCTCAGAGGTACCATTCAAGACATCAGTGATTCTAACCGGGATGGACTCAAGCAGTCTGTGCCCTCCTGGACTAGGAGAATGCCTGTGACATTGGTCGGCTGTGAAATCCATTGTAAACTGGAACGCAGGGGTGGTGGTGGTGAGGGGTGTATCAAAGTGCTTTAAATTCACACATTTTACTATTTCTCTTCTTCCTCCAGCCTTGCATTTTGAAACATTTCATCTGCTGTTTTAGCCAGATAAGGCTGCTAATACCCTAGACTGGGTGCGGTATTAGCAACAGACACAAATTTGTTTTCTCTCAGTTCTGGAGACCAGAAGTCCAAGAGCAAGGTGCTGGCAGGGTCAGCTGGTGAGGACTCCCTTCCCGGCTTGCAAATGGCCACCTTCTTGCTGTGTCCTTACATGACCTTTCTTCTGTAAACACGTGGAGAGTTAGGACTCTGATAACTCTTCCTCTTCCTATAAAGAAAACAGTTTTATTGCATTGAAATCCTTTCCTATGCTCTCATTTAACCTGTATTATCTCCTCAGAGGTCCTACCTACAAATATAGTCATATTGGGGGTTACAGCTTCAACATATGAAACGTGAGGAAGCATATTCAGTCTATAGCATCTATCAAATGAAATATATTGAATAGTAACTCATTTTTAATCAAGCAAAGTAATGCATAACTGCAAAGTAAAACTTCTGATAAATAACTTAATCAGTGATATCACTCTATTTTAAATAAGACCAAAAGAAAAATTTATCATTTACTTTTTTTTTTTTTTTTTTTGGACAGGCAGAGTGGACAGTGAGAGAGAGACAGACAGAGAGAAAGGTCTTCCTTTTTCCATTGGTTCACCCCTCAATGGCTGCTGCGGCCGGCGCGCTGCGGCCGGCGCACTGCACTGATCGGAAGCCAGGAGCCGGGTACTTCTCCTGGTCTCCCAGGCGGGTGCAGGGCCCAAGGACTTGGGTCATGCTCCACTGCACTCCCAGGCCACTGCAGAGAGCTGGACAGGAAGAGGAGCGACCAGGACAGAACCGGCGCCCCGACCGGGACTAGAACTCGGGGTGCCGGCACCGCAGGTGGAGGATTAGCCTATTGAGCCGTGGCACCGGCCTATCATTTACTTTTAGTTATACATTTTTATGGATATGTCACTATTATATTTAATCCTATATTTTTGAAATATAGAAAATAGTATGTCAGGTCTTATATTACCACCTTATTGTATTCCTTAGGTGTCCAGGTACATCTGATTGACCCACACCAACATTTTTTTCTCTCTTATTTAGCAAAAAGGTACCTGTTCTCTCAGCAACTGCCAGTATCCTACAAAGATGAATAAAATTCATCAAAAGAGATAAGACATGTACACTGGTGATGTTATACAACTAAATTGTTATAAAAATTATTGAAGACTTTAGAAGGAACGTTTACTCTTGGTGGGAAACGCCCTGGTGACTTCATAGAAAAGGTGGTTTTTTTTTTTTGTTTTGTTTTTGTTTTTGTTTTTTTTGTTTTTTTGACAGGCAGAGTTAGACAGTGAAAGAGAGAGACAGAGAGAAAGGTCTTCCTTCCGTTGGTTCACTCCCCAAATGGCCACTATGGCCAGCTCTGCACCGGTCTGAAGCCAGGAGCCAGGTGCTTCCTCCTGGTCTCCCATGCGGGTGCAGGGCCCAAGCACTTGGGCCATCCTCCCCTGCCTTCCCGGGCCACAGCAGAGAGCTGGACTGGAAGAGGAGCAACCGGGACAGAATCTGGTGCCCCAACTGGGACTAGAACCCAGGGTGATGGCACCGCCGGCAGAGGATTAGCTAAGTGAGCAGCGGCACTGGCCGAAAGGTGGGATTTCAGTTGAATCTTCGAGGAAAAGAAAGCAAACTTGGGGAATAGAATGAGTGAGGGCAAAGAGACAGGATTTCTTTTAAGAGAGAAATAGTCCCAGTTGGTACTGGACAACAAGGAAGAAATGAAGATTTCAGAGCAGATGGGAAACACAATGAGAATTGTGCTTTGTCAACATGAATCTGGAAACAGGCTACTGAATTGGTCGGTAGGCAACAGAGAGCCTGAATGAGGATAACCTATGTCATGCATTGGTGACTGTCCAGGAGAGAGCAAGAAGGACCTGCATTTGGTTGATGGCCAGTAGCCTAGAAAAGAGAGAACAAATGTTGGGATCATTGCCAAGGTTCTACCAAGCTGACAAGGATAAGGGAGAAATCAAAGATGCTGCTGATGTTTATAGAGATTTGTTAAATCATGGGAAAAGTCTCTGCAGGGACCTTTTAACTTCAGACCTACTAAATTAGAGACTTTCAGGCTGGGACTCTGTGGACATGCTTTGGATTCGATGTGGGATGGAGAGGGGAGGGTGAGCAGCAAGGGGCTGTGACCTTACTTCCTTCAACCGGGGCATCTTCATTTTTATTTGTTTTATGGATGAACTCACATGAAATTTCAGATTTTTTTAAAAAATTTCCCTGCTCTAAAATATTTGGGAATCACTATGCTGGAGCTTCTCAAATTATTATTCGAAATCAAGACAAGTCTCCAAAATATTACCCTAAATCTTATTCAAATCAGTGTCTCGGAGGAAGTTTCCCAGCCATATACACACTTGCCTTGGGCCAGCACACGTTACTGATTGCACAGAGATACTGATGCCCTGAGCACCTCTGCAACAGCTCCAAACACGAGCTAGAAATATTTAAACAATTGGTGCTCTCCTGAAAGATATTTTTATGCTTCCTGTTCCCTGTCTGATGATATTTTTGGCCATATCCTAGGAATTTAGGAAATTGCACTTTTGTCTTGGTCATCACCTGGGAGTGCTAAGGGAAACAACGAAGGAGTTTTGGGGAGAGGTTAAGGTAGTAGTGCACAGACCAGATAACCACTGTCTATCTTCTGATCCTTATAGGATCAGCCAGACGATCAGAATTCATTTTTCTAAAGCAATTACTCTATCACAATGAGTATTTTATTACCTTAAGAGGCAAACCACAGTTTCTTACCTGTATCCTGAGCACAAAAGACAGCTCTCTGTCTTACTCTGCTCTCCCCATCACATTCTATCTGTGCTGAAGCCATTTTCATGGCCTCCAAAGGCCAAATGGCTTCTGTTATGAATGTTATGTCTATGGAAATGGAGATAATAAACAAAAAGGCTTTTCTTTATTTGAATAAAAAATGGCACCATAAGCATTTTGAAGTGTCAGTAAGGCAAGCATTATTTTGCTTTATAAAATGTGCAGTATACCTAGGAAGAACTGATCTTTAATGATTTGGGAAGGCCTCCTGTAAATTTCTCAATCCACAGTTTGAAGAGTTTGGCTTTTAAAAAAACTATTGATACTGATTTTGGACAAATGTTATTCACAACTGCCAACTATTGGAAAATCCAATGACTACTAACTCAGTTGGAAAACAATATTAATATTTACAAAGCTTTATGGCTTACCAAGTGTTTTCCTACATATTTACACCTTTAATATCCCCAAATATAGAATAAATTAGGCAGACCAATGGTTAGTAATCTAATTTATAAAAGGCATTGGGATACTAAATGATTAGCTGAAGTCTCCTAGCAAGTAACCTTACTGGGAAAGGAGGAAGTTTGGTAAAATCCATCTAGGAAGAGCCTAGAAATAATTGTGCTGCTAATTCATTGAAGAGGAGGAAACTAGAGCCAGAAATTGAGTTACTTCCTCAGTGTCCCACAGAGAATGTCTAGAACTGGAACACAACCAAGTCTCCTGGCTTTGAGAACAGCCCTCTTTCCCTACTGCATCACAGAGCATGGATGCCATCAAAGGAATATATAATGGTGGTAGGGAGCACCTGGAAATCTGTGTTGGCACATTCAGTGAGCTGTATCAGATGGCAGCATGTCCGTCTTTATCTTCTGGTTGTGTCTTATGTGGCCATTTGGGTCTTGAAACTAAGTAATTAAATCACGAAACATTGGAAGTTCTCTTGGTCTTTGGACATTTTATTAATCTCAATTTTAAATTGAATTTATAACTATATCATTCATCCCTTTTCTATCATTTCAGAAATTTTTACTATATGACTATCAATCTCTTGAACCATGAGCTCAGCACCTGCACTAAAAAAGTAAGAATTCAATTGCAATAAGATATCAGAATTTCTGGTTAGAGTTTTCCAGTGGTCGCATAAAAATAAACAACACATCTTTGATTTTAAAAGGAAGAGAGAAAGATCTATTTAAAAAATAGCAATAATCCTTTTATTTGAAAACAATTGAAGAGCTAATTTTTAAAATTCCCAGACCACATCATGTCTGGTGACCTCCTTCACAGAATAAGGTTTGCCACATGACTTTCAGGAATTTTTCTATCATGTAGCAAAACAAACAATGAAACATGAGGAATTAATCAAGAAAATAAAATATGTGCTCACACCAAACGGGTCTATCTGGCAGTTGTACCCCACTGTGATTTTCCTGATCTGCTTTATAACAAGCCTGAGTTTCAGCATCTCTGGTTTTACATGGAGAGCTTTGCCACTGCTGATTTCAAAGCCTAGTCACCCCAGTCTTCAACAGCAAGGTTGTATAGAATACCTATTCCTCAAAGAAAATCTTGGCAGAACTGTAGAGCACTGTGGTATATTACAGAGACTTTTCTGTGAATAGCTTCTCCAACGTGCCCTGAACCTACTAGAGGACAAAGAATTAGGTGGAGGAAGGAGGTACTCAGCAAAATCTGAAGGTCTTTGGAAGGCAGGACGGCTCCAACCTGCTACTCTTTCCATGGTTCATTTTCAACATAGCGGGTGTTGTCATGCTTCCCTCTCTTCCCAGTCTTTGAATGTGAGAAGGATCCTCATACTGAAACCTTACAAAATCAGAGTAATCTCCCTAATCGCAAACAGTGTTCATGTAGATGAAGAACATTTTCCTCTGGCTTGTGTTTTTGAACATGCAGTAGCAAGCATTTTGGTATTTTTTTTCTGTGGAACATTTTTTTCCTGCTCTTCCACTCTATTATCTTAAAAACCGTGGACCTTTATTTTAGCTGTTAGACATTATATCTTCATCTCAGATTATCTAAACTATTTTTATTTTCATTTGATTATAATCTGTTTTTTAATCTGCTAATATAAGGTCATATTCATCTAGAAAAAAGTGCTTTGTCCTTGAAGCTATGAATCAGCATGAATTTCCTTTGGGGTTCAAATCTTCCAAGAAATTTATAAAACTAAACTAAAATATAGTCAAAGCTTTAAATGAGAACAATTGTTTGCTGTATTTCAGCTACTCAGTAACTAGGCTACTAAGAGTAGAGTGAGTTTTTTTAAATAATTATTTTATTTATTTGAAAAACAGGGTTACAGAGAGAGGTAGAGAGAGAGAGAGGTCTTCCACCTACTGTTTCATTCCCAAAATGGCCTCAAGAGCTGGAGCTGAGCTGATCCAAAGCCAGGAGCCAGGAGCCTCCTCCGGGTCTCCCACAGGGGTGCAGGGGCCCAAGAACTTGGGCCATCTTCTGCTGCTTTCCCAGGCACATTAGCAGAGAACTGGATTGGAAGTGGAGCAGCCAGACTCAAACCAGTGCCCATATGGAATGCTCCCGCTGTGCCACAGCACTGGTCCCCAAGAGTAGAATGTTGTAAACCAAGTGGTTTTTTTCTTTACCTCTTGATAGGCACTAAATCAATTAAATCAAACTTATACTCAAAGAGCTACCAAACCAAGTGTTTCCACCATTGTCTTGCTCCAGCTCACACTGGATAAAATGCACCAGATGGCAGAATGAAAAAGGATAAAATTGGCCAGCGCCGCAGCTCACTAGGCTAATCCTCCACCTTGCGGCGCTGCCACACCGGGTTCTAGTCCCGGTCAGGGTGCCGGATTCTGTCCCGGTTGCCCCTCTTCCAGGCCAGCTCTCTGCTGTGGCCCAGGAGTGTAGTGGAGGATGGCCCAAGTCCTTGGGCCCTGCACCCCATGGGAGACCAGGAGAAGTACCTGGCTCCTGCCATCAGATCAGTGCGGTGCGCCGGCCGCAGCGCGCTGGCTGCGGCGGCCATTGGAGGGTGAACCAACGGCAAAGGAAGACCTTTCTCTCTGTCTCTCTCTCTCACTGTCCACTCTGCCTGTCAAAAAATAAAATAAAATAAAATAATAAAAATAATAAAATTAAAATACTCTTTTTTCACAGTTGAGTGACATTCTCCTTCCAAAATTCTTAACTTTCAAACCGCAGAAGAGTAACTCATGGGATCTTGATGCCCACAAAGAATTAACAAGATTTCCAGCTATGCCTCATACTTATTTCAGGGATTAGGGCACGCCTCCAATGTTATCTCAAATGTGTGGAGACACAGTGGGATGTCCGAGTGAGTAGTAAGCTAGATGGTTGTTGGGGATGTTGCACAAGTTTAATGGCTAGTATTAAACTAATCCTTCCAAAGAAAGTCCCAGCAAGTAGAAAAAAGTAAATCCATTTGGTATTATTAAGAAAGATTACCAATAGTGGAGAATGCCTACGTTGAGCAATGAAATAACAGACCCATTACAACTTTGAGCCTTTGTACCTTACGGGCAGTAACTATAAACTGCTCTATGATTTCCAGCCTTCCAGCTTCAACTTACCCTCTACAAACTCTGCACAAATGCCACCTCCCTCAAGGACCCATGCTTGATCCCTCCCAACTCCAGGTTATAAGTAATCTCTCCCTCCTTTATTTTCTGAGCATTTCTCTGCACCTCTCATTTTATTTTGAATCTTTGCTCTTTCTTCTGTATATCACAGTAAGTTACAAACACACTTGATGAGCTCACACCAAACTGCAGGCCAACAGGGTCCATGATTCACCTTCTGATTCCCCAAATTACCTGTGCAAGTATCTTTAGTATAATTGGTACTCACGAAAAAAGAATTGCTTGTACATTCTTCAGTCATTTGTTAAATGCCTGCTTTGTGCCAGACCCCACACTGGGCCCCCATAAACACTAGTATGATGAACTGACTAAATGACCATAGCCAAGACTGAAAGCCAGCGTGGTGCCTGGTTTTCTGTTTGTGGCATGTGGACATTCTGATATAACTCTAATGCCTCAGTCAGTATTGGGCTGGACATCAACAGTGAACCATGGCGCCCCTTGGCTGCTCATTCCAGGAGCTCTGCACTGCAGGCGAGAATGCCTTTTAAGCTAAAAGCTTTGTCTTTCCCACTGTATATGGAAAAATTGACTATGCACTTTCATGGAGAAGGTCTAGCTTAGAAATGTTTATATTGGAACAAGCCCCATCTCTAAATCTGGGCTTGTTACTGAATGGTATTTTGTTTCCTTGGATCAGGGAAGGGGTCTGGAAACATCTGTAACTGAAGTATTGTTTTAAAATCAGCAGAATTTTCCCCCCTCAAGTGACAGATAACAGAATTGCTTTAAATCAAACATTCTCAGCCTTCCCGATCCATTTCCTTTCATAAATGTGCATCATTTTGTTGTCATTAAAATGGCAGTGCAAGGACTGGATTTGCAGCATATCAGGCCTTGTCATCTCGCCTGTAGACATTTTCTTTTCACTTCGGTCTGTGTACTTCTTCTTCCCTTTTATGCGCATACCAAAGCAGAACAGCTATCTGGATCACAACAGCTGTTTTGGGGCAAAATTTCAAAGCAGTAAACAGATGACAGATTGTAAAATGCATCTGAACTATCCTCCAGAGTTTTTACTAATAAGAAATGTGCAGATTATTTATGCCACTTATGAATTATGCCACTTATGAATGAAATAAACATGTTAACTAAATAGTATTTTGCAAAAATCCCAAGATGAAATCTTAGGGGAGAGAAGTAAAGGAGAAAATTCATAGGAAATATTCTCAAATAACATGAAAAGGATAGAAGTGCTATAGCAGTTTTGAATCTCATTCATGTTCTAAAAATGGAATAAATTACATATTACAACATGATATTATCATTAAAAGTTTTAAATAAATATTTGCCACTTCTTGAGAAGATTTTTGTTTCATTTTGTTTTAAATTAGCTTCCAAGATTATAATCAGGGGGTGTTCAGAATGATAACACATTTGTCTTGCTCTCTTTAAGCAGCTGGTGCTTAGTATATTTGCTTATTTATGAACTATTGGAAACTGTCCCTATCACCAGAGTCCCTGAACCAGACTGCCCTTCTGAAATACTCGATCCTTGGTTTGAAGATCCTTTCTCAGTACATTAGGTGCTTGACACATGGTAGATGAACAGATAACTGTTAAGTTAATCCTAGCCCCACATTTCACCAATAAGAACGTGAGGGGTAGAGTTTCATTGTTATTTCTATTATAAAACACATTAATGGCAGAGTAGAAGCTGAACACACATCCTAAATTTGGAGTCAGCCACAGTCCCTCTGTGAAATCTATCCTCCCTTACTGTTTTAAGGAAAAGGTGTTGGTTTCATAGCTCAGTCAAATGTGTAATATTGGTATTTTATTAGTACAATTTATGGCCCTTAGTGTTCCTATTAGGTGCAACCACATGAATGTCAAGCTGCCATGCATTTTGCCTGATTAAACATCTGCTCCTGATACAGGAGGGGAAGCACCTGCACACCCTGGTGCATATTACACCAAGGGCATCCTTTTCCAGGGCCCATTGTCAGATCCCTCAGATGGAACAAGGGAGGTGTCAGGAACACAGCTGGATGTCATAGAACCAGCTTCTAATGGGAGCTGACTTCTCCAATCTGTAATCTACACTATTTGCTTCACAGCTATTTCTACCTGCACTACAAAAAACTGTTAAGAACTAAAATAGAAGCTATAAATTATTGTATTCAAATTAGATTGCCATATGCCAAGACAAGTAAGCAGAGGGCTCATGGGCAGTGTTTCCTATCTCAATTCAGTCAAACATCTATGGAGCAAGCAACAACCTGGGTTAGCTCAAGTGTTTGCCCCACTCCAACTCCTCCTCCTCCTCTTTCCCACTCTTAAATGCCTGGGGGTGGTGTTAAGATATTTTTATGATAACTGCACTCCCCAGTGAATTAAAGGGGCGGGGAGTACACAGAGTATCTTCAGTGAGCTTTTTTTATAAACTTGAGCAAAGTCGATTCTTATCCCTACATCCTGGGGAAAGACAGAGATGGACAGCGTAGAATTGTTTACAGCTGCAGAAGAGATATCCTGCAGTCTTCATCATCATGCTCTTCATCATCATCTTCGAAGAATGTGGTATAGTGAAAAACAGAAAGAGCACACTGAAAGTTCCACTGACCTGCTCTGTGTAGATAGCTGTGGATAAGCCCCTTACTTTGCTAGGTCTGAAGTTTCCTAAACTTAGAATTAGGGGTTAAGTAAAACGTAAGGTCCTTGCCATGTCCAGTATCTTATGATTCTGTAATTCCAAGACACATTCAATACATATTTACTAAGCACCTATTGTTTGAAGATTCAATGGCAAATCAGATGAGTTCAGTTTGTCTTCTCAGGGAATTAAATCTTCTGAGGCATAAAGACAATAAATCAGGAACTTCAAGTGTCACTGCTGAGCCTTGTGCCATAAAAAGAGAAAGAGCTGCAGCTTACTGAAGAGGTGCCCATTGGCACAGACAAGTCCGAAAGCAAGACAAGAAACTAATAGCTACTCAACTCTTTCTCTGCCCTCATATTGGGGTTTAAATGGACATTATTAGTTGATCCTCATAGCCAGTCTAGAAGACTACACAGTGATCTTTCCCATATTTTTTCAGAACTGGAAACTGGGACCTAGATTTGAATCACCTGGGCAAGGACCCCCAGTGGTAGAGTTAAAACTGAATTCTAGATGATCTCAGGGTTTCCTATTCCAGGTTGTCTCCAAAAGATACAACCACAGGGAAGTATATATACTGAATGAATAGACTGCAGTGTATCACATCAGTGCCTTTGGAAGATAAACCAATGAGGTGTAGAACCTGGAAGCATCCCAAATGCAAGCCCAATGGGAGGATGAATGCATTCATTCAGTCAGCAGGTATTTACTGAAGAGCCACCGAGTACATGGTGGACAAATGGGGACTTGAGCCTGGATACACACATGAACATTTCTTAAAATGCCGAACATGGGTTGTCATCAAATCCTGGCAATTCGGGTAGTTAGTGCTAAAGAAGTAGCACCTAAAAGTGCCTGTTCCTGGTTCAGGTGGAGGGGATTTGTAGAATCATGAGAGAGGGAGAGAGAGAGAGAGAGAGAGAGAGAGAGAGAGAGAGAGGAAGAAAGGAAGAAAGAAAGAAAATAGTTGAAAAGAACTTTGCACTACATGTGAATTGCCCTTAATTCATTCAGTTTAAGGTTTAATTTTACAGAAAAACCTGTCAAAATTGATACATTGAAATGGATTCCATCTTTGATACCAACCCTGATCTACTCTGATGCCCTGAAAGATCAGCTGGACAAGGGGAAAATGTGACTTTCTCAGATAGTTATAAATTATGATAGAAGTGTCCAAATGTATGAAGTGCAATCTGTTGTTCATTAGTGCAGGTTCAATCCCCAGATGGATAGAATTCAATTTGTTAGCTCTTTCTGTCCCTCACTCATTATTTCAGAAATATGCCTTGTAAGGAGCGCTTGTAGCCTTGTTGTTTCCTAACTATGGACTTGAATGAGACCACTTAAAATTCTTTTGTCACCACCAAATTAATGTTTAGAATAATTACAGTTTAAGAGAATTTTCCACTTCAACAGAGAACAATTATCTCTCAAGAACTGATTAAAGTTTTATGAAATGTGAAGTTGCAGGAGGATGTTGTAGGAGATCACGGGTGTTGCTATGGTTTTGGCTGTTTTCAGAGATCAGACCTGAGCAAGGCTGAGGGGTAGGGCCAGCTAAGGAGACAGAAAACATGAATGATGCACTGTTCCCCACCAACAAAGAGTAAGGAGTGGGACCATGAACAAGAAGTAATTGAAAAGAAGTCAAATATAAATAATCCCAAACCTTTGATCTATATCCTGTTTTGTCCACAGAGTAACCATGATTTTTTTTTCTAAGATTTATTTATTTATTTGAAAGGCAGAGTTATACAGAGAGAGGAGAGGCAGAGAGAGAGAGAGGTCTTCCATCTGCTGGTTCACTCCCCAACTGGCCGCAATGGCCAGAGCTGTGCAGATCCAAAGCCAGGAGCCAGGAACTTCTTCAGGTCTCCCACATGGGCGCAAGGGCTCAAGCACTTCGGCCATCTTCTACTGCTTTCTCAGGCCAGAGCAGAGAGCTGGATTGGAAGTGGAGCATCTGGGACTTGAACCGGCGCCCATATGGGATGCCTGCACTACAGGTGGTGGCTTTACCCACTATGCCATAGCACCAGCCCCAGTCACCATGATTTCTGGTGCCACATTTTATATATATATAATATATATATAATATATATATATTATATAATATATATATTATATATATATAATATATATATATACTTTATATATATATATTTATATATATAAAGTAATAGATAACCTTGCTTCGTTTGTTTTAGGGTTTAAATGCATCCTAAGTGGTAAGTCAACATCTTTTAAATCAACTTTTAGAAATTTGGTGAAGGCACCTTGATTTTTTGAAAGAGTCCTTGACCTTCAGGTGTCTGAGAAAGTCAGATGTCCTTTCACACATCTACTGGACCAATGGAGGGTCCTTGGGTGAAGAGCTGGTAGGTTGATTCTTTCCCAGCTCTACTTGAGAGCCTTCTCCTGCTGCAGGCCTGAGAATGAGGGTGCTGCTTACTCTGTACCTGCAGCCTGCAGATCCAAGATCTGCCCCTCCTGCTTTGCTCTGTGCCTGGAGGCTGACCTCAAAGACTACAATGTCAACCTCCCTTTGGTAGCAGGAAAGTAGTAGAAGGGAAAGTTTCCTGCTTTGGGGCAGAAGCTGTGGCCCTCAAGACTGTAGCTCCCACCAGCAGTCTCTCCTCCTCCACAGCTCTGGCTTTCCCTGGGTTAGTGTCTCAAACTTTCTTTACCCCTTGGGCCTCAGAGATGGAAGATCTTTACAAATTCCGGTTTGAAGACTCCCAAAGCCTTTCTATTCCTTGCTCCATTAACCTGCCCACTCTTCTGTAAACCACCAGTCCCTTGAGTTCTCTTCATTCTCTTCACTTGAATCCTCTGCAGTAACTTCTGTTTCCTGCTGGGCTTATGATTGGCTGCTCCACTGCCTCAATGACAACCTCTGTTCTGATATCTATAGCTTTTTCCATTTCCTTTCATCCAGAGAAATCCTTTCCAAAAGTACCTACTTAATCAACTGTTTTAATATACAAATTACTTTACCTTCATAAAAAAGATTATATTCCAAAAATTAGCATAAGGACTTAATCTTAAATTCCCCAATTTATCTTTATTTGATCTGATTATTGCACAATCTTTTCCTGATTCTCCTTTCAGCTCTAGACCATCTGGAGAAGGCAACCTTTGACCTCTCTTGTGAGTCACACTTGTTATACTCTTGTGAATCTAAGGCCAGAGACAATTGGGGTTCCCATTATTAGCTGTGTTTGGTCCCTGAGGAAGCAGAATTCTCTAAGTTTAGGCCCCAACTACTTTCTTAGGCCAGAAATCAGACCTGTAAATCCTCTTACATGGATTCTAATATGGTGCTTTCTCGGTGAGTTGAAAAGTGAAAGTGTTGTGCAGAATTTTGAGAATCTTTTACCTCTGCATTAAATTAGTAACAACCAACTAGAATAACTAAGCACTCCAGTTTGCACAGGTAGACATGTAGTTTTATTGCTACAGTGAAATAATTAGTAGAAATCAAATTAAAAATGACCAGAGCACTTTAGAGGAATTTAAAAGCTAATGCATGCTTTAACTGATATAGACACAAAACTACTTGCAAGGCAGCCACATGGAATGAGATAGCTTCTTGCTGCAAGATGAAAAACAAAGGAAGAAGGAATTAGGTAAGGCATGTTCTTATGCCTATTGTTTTAACTGTGTTTAATGATAATGGCACACAAAGTGAATAACCAGGAAGTTAGGAAAATTATACGCAACATCTGAATCTATTGTCAAGACTCTATTAGTCACTTCCTAGAGATGATATTTTAGAGACTTTACCAGGTCTAAATGAGGAAATCCAATATCCAGACAACCTAAGTAGGATTTTTGTTTTCCTTTCTTTATCTCTTCACTGCACCCTTTCCTTCTTTCTCTCAGTCTTTTCTGAAAATTTGTATACCCACCATATAGCTTAAGAAATATAATACTTCTGATAGAGTTAAAGACTGTACACCTTCCCTCAAGCTCATTTCTTTCCTTTACCCTTAATTGGACTGATCTTTTAGATTCTTATTCACCTATTCACACTTTTCTTTATGTTTATGTATTCCTACATTATGCATTAGGCAGTATTATTTCTACATTTTTAAAATTATATATCGATATATGATATATATACACATATCACACTGACTCCTTTTGTAGGTGGATTTTTTTCCTTAATATCTTATTTAAAAGATGCATTCATAATTGGAGGGACCTTCACTTGTAAGTTTTGCCAAATTGCACTCCAAAATGTTTACACAATTTGCCCTCCTTTAATTCATTCTTTACAAAGTCAAATAAGTGATTTCCCACTGACATTGTCAGCATCTCTCTGCTAATCACTGTGATAAGTGATGAGGCTATAAAGATGAATAAGACACGACCTCTATTCTCAAGGAACCCACAATGATTTCAGGGAGGCAAGGGCATAAATTAAAAATTGTGATATTGCTATACCACGTGCTGTAATGAGGCATGTGCAAAGTGAGGGAAGGAGTTTGCAGATGATGCAGGGGAGAGACACTATGACACTACGTGCAAAGACAGTGTAGGTAAGAGTGTAGTACAAATAGGGGGCGGGGCAGTTGATATGTGTTTTAAATAGAGTGGAGGGCACCAAAGGTGACCTAAAAGTGTTAGTTAGGATTAGATTGTAAAAGAGGAGACTTGAAAGTCATACTAAGGAATTGCCTTTACTAATACAAAGAGCCATTGGGAGGTTGGGAGCAGAGAAGTTATATGGTAAGGTTTTAAAAAATTAATTCTGGTAATAAAGAACAAGTTGGTGGGAGAAAAATCTTGCAGTAGTGGGGTGCAGTAGAGTGGGGGATAATTGTCATAATGTAGAAGAAACAAACACCCAAATCTTGGTAAGTTGTAGAGTTTGGAAGAGAGGAAGACTCATTCTAGTAATATTCAGAGGTAGACTGTAAACTCCATGAGGCCATGGTTACAAACGGTGGTTGGAAGTGGGAACAGTGTAGCCCAGGTGGAGGCAATCAGAGTGTACATTGCGTTTAGAGAACTTAAAAGCAGTAACAAAATGTAACAAAACCTAGTCTGCTTTTTATTATCACCATGTGTCAGCAATACAATGTCAATGACAAAATTCTCCCTGAAAAATCTTTTGTAATTTAAGTTCAAGAAGTTGCTGTGGTTACTATTGTTTTGATAATGGAACAAACATGTAAGCTTCAAATTACAATTACTAAGCTTTTAATAAACTATATATTTCTGTTTAGAAATTATTTGAGAACTTCTAGTTCTACAATTCATCCCAACACAGGTAGGAGTTACTGGCTTGGAGAGTTTAAGTTTATAACAGTTCATAATTGTGTAAGGTTATAACAGTTCAGAATAATATTATGCAGCTTCAGAGAGGAATGCGAAAGACCACATATGAAGATTTGAATAAACAATGGTAGCACGGTCATTGTGAAAACAAAGAGACAGAACTTGAGTACTTTCGTTGTATCATTCTATCTGCAAACTATCCTCTGATCCTTCTAGAGTTTACTGTTTTGGAAACATTTCAACAAATTATTGCAAAATATATTAATATAATTTAAATTATTTACTCATTATCTTTTCTTTTCAAGTTCTGTAATCTTGATCAATTATTTAGGTATAAGGATACAAATAGACATGAAAGAGGCTATAAGGTGGACATGCATCCGATGCCTATACAAATAGGGAAAGACTTTTATAATATGTTTCCTTTTTTTAAAATTTATTTGACAGAGTTAGACAGAGAGAGAGACAGAGAGAAAGGTTTTCCTTCCATTGGTTCACTCCCCAAATGGCCACTATGGCCGGAGCTATGCCAATCCCAAGCCAGGAGCCAGGTGCTTCCTCCTGGTCTCCCATGCAGGTGCAGGGCCCAAGGACCTGTGCCACCCTCCACTGCCTTCCCGGGCCACAACAGAGAGCTGGACTGGAAGAGGAGCAACCAGGCCAGAATCCGGCGCCCCAACTGGGACTAGAACCAAGGGTGCCGGCGCCATGGGCAGAGGATTAACCAAGTGAGCCACGGTGCCTGCCCCGCTAATATGTTTCCTTTTGAAACATATTATAAATAGTGTAAAAAGTCAATTCTTATCCAACAGAAGATCCAGACCCTAAAGGTATTCTTTGCCTCTCCTCACCCCTGTAGGTGTGCAGAGATGGATGATAAGTAAGAGAAGGAGGCTAGGAGATGGAGCAGAGTCTGAAGGCCACAGATGTGGAACCCAGAGCACAGATAGGGGGCTCATCTTCCCTGTAATGAGGAGTAGTATCACTTCTAAGGTGAGCAGAGGATATACAGATGAGTCCAGTCGAAGGAGAATTTTGAAGAGAAAGAGAGAATGAGATAAACCTATAAGGAAGAGCAGATGAGAAAACAGACATGTGCTGTGGGTCACTTTTTCTGGAGTCTCTTGAGTGATTCAGAGTGAGGATAGTGCAGGGTACCTCAAAATAGAAAAAGGGTCATCTATTTTCAATGAAAATTAATTAACTATCACAACCATTGAAAAGCTTTGCTGCTTTCCTTTAGTACAGGAAGAGGAGTCATTGTCATTTACAGATAAGTCAACCTTTAAACCTCTTGTAAAAGAAAAAGGTATCTTAGGCAGATATGTGCAAGATAGTGGGAAATTGGTAATTATCAAATTGTCTCAACTGGGGCATCTGTTCAGGACAGCAGTTCAAATGGGCTAGGGACACCTGCATCCCATATTGAAGTTCATGGGTTCAACTCCAAGCTCTGCGTCTGATTCCACTTTCCTGCTGATTCTTACCCTGGGAGGCAGCAGGTGATGGCTCACGTACTTGAGTCCCTGCCACCCATGTGGCAAACCTGGATTAAATTCCAGGTTCCTGGCTTCAGATTGATCCACCCCTGGTTTTTGTGGGCATTTGGGGAGTGAACCAGTGGATGGAAGAGATCTCTCTCTTTCTCTGTCTCTCTCTCTTTGTCTCTGTCTTTTTCCACCACCACCCCCCACTCTTTCATATAAAATGAAAACAAAATATTGGATCATCCAAAAGCACCTAGCTCAGTCCTTGATGACTGTCAATAAAAACCCAAATGGAGATGAAATGTCCATAATCTCACAATGCTGAGTCCTTCTAAATGGTCAAGAAATCACATCAAAATTGCCAAAGTGGTAGTGGGCATCTGGTCTAGTGGTTAACGGACCTTCGTCTTATATCCCCATATCAGAATGCCTGGGTTTGATACCCAGCTCCCAATTCCAGCTTCCTGCTCATGTGCACCCTGGAAGGCAGTGGCACTTGGGTCTCTGTTGTTCCTGTGGGAGACTCAGATTGGGTTTCCAGTTTTCAGCTTTAGTCCTGCCCAGTTTAGCTGTTGTGAGCATTTGGGGAGTGAACCAGCAGATGGAAATATTTATCTCTATCAGCTCTATCTCTGTTCTCTCTTCCCTACCCTGTTTTCTCAAATAAATAATTGCTTTTAAATCCAAATGCCTATAACTCTGAAGTCATTTCTTTCTATTTGCTCTTATAGCTAGCCCTGTGGTACGCATCTCTTCCTTTCTTGGAAATGTGTCCATGGCATTTGCTCCAGTAAATTAAATAAAACTGAGTCAGTTTTCAGATAAAAAAAAAATCTGGCAGAAGCTATGTTGTGCAACCATAGCTCAAAAGGCGAGGAGTGAAAAGAAAAAGCCAGTTACAGGGTGCAATGTGAGGAGAATCCAGAGCAGAAAGAAGCCAGATGTTAGCAGGAGGTTTATTTCAAGAAAAACCAAAGGAAAAAAGGCACCACTGAAGCCCTATTATGTTATAAAAGTGATAATCACTACTATAAATGAGTGAAAATTAGTGCTTAAAAACTGTTTTAAATAACTTTTCAGGGAGAAAATTAAGGTTCATCAATATTAATGTACATAATCATTCCCAAATCCAGCATTTCAAAAGGAAAATCTGTATGGCTTTAGGGGCCTTGAACTTCCTCCTTTGATCTTTCTAATTATACACATAAAGAGGGCTATTTATTAGCAAGAGTTAGAAGTATTTCAATATGCTACAGTCCAAACAAATATTTGATTGACAGGGTTTAGAGATAGCTATTTGAGATCTGTGGGTGGAACACTGGTTTCCACCCATGAGAATACCCATGAAGCCCATAAAGAATGCTAAGGATTAGCCAACAAGAAGCCTGTGGGATGTCTACTCATTTGATAAGTATCTCCCCACTCTTTACAAATTGTGAGGGCCTGGCTTAAGAGAGGTCAAGACATCCCTGTTCTCATTGGAATTCCTCAAGACCTGAGTCATTGTCTCTATTTCATTGGGGATTAAATTAAGAGAATGTTTTGGACAAGACATGGCAGAGATGGGTGCTAAGTCTGAGCCCAAAGGGAGCTCTAAAGAGCTAGCTAGGAGAAACCATCATCACAGTCTGGTTTCACCTTTTGTCCTCATTTTATTATGCCAAACGTAGGAAGAGATGCCATTCAACTGGCTGAATCTCCCAGAACTGTTGAAACCACTTTCCCAATCAAGCTATGGTGAAATCACTGTCAAAAACTAAAAATTAGCTTTTCTTATTAAAATGTGGGGAATTTCAATTACGTAAACAAGAGCTTAGAAACACTCAAGGGAGAGTCCATGCGCAATTCTCTCCAGATTCAAGTAAAATCAATCACGAAATCAGGAAGCTAACTTCTTGCTAAGTGCAGCACATTGCATAATGCATTTAACTCATTTTGGAACTCGGCATATAGGCTTACATTTAAAAATTCAGGACATGTTAGCCTTTACCTGAGAAAATATAGAGCCAAAAATGATATCAATAGTTTAATTTGGAATTTCTTTCCATTTCAGATATTTTACCTTTATTTTTTTTTAGTAGATGCAGAAAAATGGCCCTTGGGATGCCTACTCATTTAATAAATTTGTATGTTCTCAGAAGTCATTATTCCCAAGCAAAGGCTAGATTGATATTTTTCAATAGATTAAATTGTGTTGCTCCCCACTAGAAGATATTTGAATACTATCTGATTCTTACGTCTGCCCAAGTTTTAAGCAGATAGAGATCAGCATTGTTCAGGACCCACTGACTCTGAGTAAGAGCACAAAGCTTAGCTCCTAAGTGAGCATCCTCTATGTTAAAGTGACTTCCATCATTTACTAAAATGAAAAATGAAACTCGCTAGAACTAAGCCTAGAGCTGACCTCATTGTTGCTTGGAAACTAGAAAAGCAAGTAGGTTTGTTATATACATACAAAAACCAAAGCAGAAAGATGCTTTAATGCCAACTGTCAAAATTGATGAATACTAATTTGGAAGGTAGAAGTGATTCTAGACAGCACGGAATGAATTTAAAATACAGATATATAAATATAGTTAGCTTTCTACTTTGAGCCTTGGTAAATTGAAGCAAAAGCAGGTAAACTAACATTCTGGAAGTCTAATCTAGGAAGTAAAATGAGTTGAGTCAATATTCATAAAATGTTTGTACAGCCTTGTTGAAGACACAATGCAAATATGTGTTCATAGAAACAGAATTTATCAATGTCTATTTTGGTGCAAAAAATGAAATCCATACCTAGCTTTTTTCATAATATGCATTTTCCATGAACTTTTGAAGTACCCTCATATCTTGTTCAATTATAGTGCAGGTCTTCTTAGAATAGGCACAAGGGCTATACATCAGACTCATTATAATAGAATTTTATCATCATTAATTCATTCTCATTTGTTGGACTTAGAAATTAGGGTCTGAACTCTCTATGGGACATAAGTACCTATTCAGAGACCTCAAAAGTTGTCTCATACCTTTAGATAGCAACTTTAGGTTCTTTCTAAAGCTCATCAATTTTTACCATTGTTGGTTTATTTTAATGGGTCATCAAGGATCTTGAATTCCTTGAGAATTCTATTATAGAATTTAAATTATTTTCTCAATAAGTCTTTTTGAAAGAAATTTTGAAGTTCTCAGAGATTTGGTGTCTGTGCAAACAGTGACTTCCAGTCAATTAATCAGCTCCTTTTGTGATGGCGTTTGGGGAACAGAGGAAGATTTTTGAAAAGATTTTAACCTAAAATTGTATTACTTAGGTTGGTATTCACTTTATTTGATAATTCTAAATGACTTTTTTTAAAGATTTGTTTTATTTATTTTTAAAGATTTATTTATTTATTTTGAAAGTCAGAGTTACACAGAGAGAGAAGGAGAGGCAGAAAGAGAGGTGTTCCATCCAATGGTTCACTCCCCACTTGGCCACAATGGCCTGAGCTACGCCGATCCGAAGCCAGGAGCCAGGAGCCTCTTCTGGGTCTCCCACATGAGTGCAGGGGCCCAAGGACTTGGGCCATCTTCTACTGTTTTCCCAGGTCATAGCAGAGAGCTGGATTGGAAATGGAGCAACAGGAACTAGAACCAGTGCCCATATGGAATGTCGGCACTGCAGGCAGCGACTTTATCCACTATGCCATATTTTATTTATTTTGATAGGCAGAGTCACAGACACGGGGTGAGGCGGGGAGAGAGACAGAGAGAGAGAGAGGTCTTCCATCCGCTGGTTCACTCCCTAAATGGCCACAACAATAGGAGCTAAGCCAATCTGAAGCCAGAAGCCAGGAACTTCTTCTGGGTTCCCAACATGGGCCAAGCACTTGGACCATCTTCCGCTGCTTTCCCAGGCCATTAGCAGGGAAATGGATCAGAAGTGGAGCAGCCTGGACAGGAACTGACACCCATAAGGGATGCCAGCACTGCAGGCGGGGCTTAACCCACCACACCACAACACTGGCCCCTAAATGACTTTTATGATACAGATTGAGCTATCCTTCAAAGAACATGATTTAAAATTTTTAATAAAATTCAAAAAGATGTTCTGTACAGAGACAATGTTGTTATTGTGAGTCTGCAATTCTCAAAGGGACTTCTTTGAATGAGGACTAGAATTGTTATAGTTGCATAAATGTTATCCTCTGTTGAAAAACAATCTTAATTCATTATATCTTATGAAATAATATTATGATCCATAATAGACCTGTGTAAATAATACCTCCTGCAATGATAATAACGTACTACCATCCCTAACTCCCACAAGTGCAAGTGGCACCCAATACCATACTACTTGCCTCCTAAAATTCGCCTACTAATAATTTGTATAAATGTAAAATTAGGCAATGCTGTGGTTTGGATATTAACTTGGATGTTGAATGTCCCCCAAAGTTCTATTTGGTAAAGGCTTGTTCCCCAGGGTGGCACTCTTGGGAGGTAGTAGAAACTTTAGGAGGTGGGGCCTGGCAAGAGGATCTTAGGCACTGGGGGCATCCCAAGAATGCTGTTAGAAAAGCCTGAATTTGAGCAGAACTTCGCTCTCTCCCTGGCTCACCATGTACGGGATCCTCTGCATGCACTCCACCGTGCACCACTGAGGCCTTTGCCAAGCCTGCGTTATTCTGTTTGGCCTTTCAGCCTCCAAAACTATGAACCAAATAAACTTCTCTTTCCTACATAAGTAGCTTGCCTAAGGTATTTAATTGTAGTAATAAAAAGCTGACTAATACAGGCAGGAACACATACATCAACTTTTACTCCAAGCCAGACCTCAGATTCATCATAACAAAGTAAGCAAATGGGAATTTTCATTCTTATCCTTCAAAAGCATAAGATGAATCCAATCTTAATAGCAAAGCAGGAGGAAGCTGTAATAACAGAACCAGTTAATAATGAAAAGCTACAAATGATTTAAAACAAAGTAATTGAGCAAAAAGCAATTTGGCTAAATAAATTATTTAAAAAGTAAATATTCTCAATGGATTTTATATTAATAACTATATTTTAAATGATGTGCTGATTTTGAAAGTTTTTTCTGAGCCTATTTTGAAAGTTTTTTTGCTGAGATTTAAAGAAGATATTTTACAATCATTTTTAATCAATTTCAGCCTGCTTTGGAATAGCAGCACAAAATTTGAAAATTACCTAAATGTTCAATAAGAAAGGTTTGGCTAAATATATTAAGGATATAGCAGATGGTTAGGAGCTCAAACCTGAGAGAAAAGCAAGGGATCTAAATCCATGTAAGCCTTAAAGCCTCCATCCATGAAATCAGTATAACAGACTCCACCTCCAGATTCAGTTCATGGAGTAAACTGAGAGGATCACAGAACATGGCCATCAGAGCTACTTCAACATGATATTCACATTCAGTTCATTAAATGCTGAAATAAATAAATTCGATCTGTTTGTTTGTATATGAGGGGCAGCATGTGTAGGGGAGAAAGAACAAGATCTAGAGCTGTCTGAAACTCTGTCAAAGTTGTATGCCACTGATGGTAATAATGACCACACTTCAAAAAGTTCACAGAAATTTGAGTATTATGAAAAAACCATGCATGAGTTTTTTAAAAAATGCACCAAAATAATAAACATATCTGAATTCCATCTTTCCAGAAACTTTTTGAAATCTCTTCCTATATTATAATTATCATCTTCATAAATATTATCCTTGTTGTTAGTATTGATTTTTTAATTAAGGCTATGGAAGCATCCCAGATGGTACGGATCCTCCACATGCTCTCTAACATCTTCCACCCATGCAATTTTGATGCCGTTTCAGGACAGTCTTTGCATGCAGGAAAGGAGGTTTGATGTGGCATCTAAAACTTAATACCGTATACGCACACATAGGCATCTGCACATACACATACAGATACACAAATTCAATTTCTGGTTAGTAAACTCCAGGGACTCCTCCAAAAGAACACAGACACTAGTTTGTGGGACAACCACTCAACTCTCACAGGTGTTACAATGGCTAAGGATGATGATTATCAACCAAGAACAAAACTGGAAAATATCACTCTGCTTCCATTCTTGGAAACATATACCTATTCATATTACATGTACCCCTATGAAGTTTCAAAGATTCAGTTAAAAGGAAATCGCAGCACTCTCTGTAGCCAGGATGAAATATTTCCACACAAAAGAAACAATCTTAACAGCTTTTCTCTCACAATACTTAAACTTCTCTTGAGCCAAATAAAAATGCCATTGCAGGGAAGCCCCTACAGTTCTACACCACAAGGTACAAGTTACCTGGTTCCTGGGCTTTAGCCCTGTCATCAGAAGCCCCTCTTGCCCAGGACCCTTATCCTTTAACCTTTATGGTGTCTTTATGTGAATGTTAAATGGATAGCTGGACAGGAAAATATATTTCTTTCAGGTGGGCAAAGCCCAACAGGAAAGCAGCTTGCCAGATTTCTACTCCTGCAACTCCTGCCTTCCTGGGACAGGGCCAGATCACTGCTTGACACAGCCCTGTCCTGCCTCCCTTTTCTCCCCATCTCCCACAGAATGAAACCAGAGCCAAAGCATCCTTCCTCCAAGGTCATGGCCTTAATCTGGGGAGTGCACACTGAATAATGACAGGCTATCCATGAAGTCTCTGTCGCTCCCCCTCTTCGTGGAGGAGCAACACAGGACCCTGCGCTGTTCTTTCGTCTGCTCGGCCCTCCCCGGGTTTGCTGCTGGTTCTTCCCGGGTTGGCTACTATCCCTTCCACCTCCGTGGAAGGGCAGTTCCCCCTGGCCGCATTCCCCACTTCCGCAGGGGAGCGGCACACCGCCGGCCGGTTCTCTCGGGGGCTGCACGGGTTCCCTTTAGATGTTCCCCATAGATGTTCCTGGTGCATGCCGTCTCTCTCCTCCTTTATAGTCCTCCTCCGCCAATCCCAACTCGGCTGAGTACGCTGCTCTCCAATCAGGAGCAAGTCCTACAGTTAATTGGTTGAACTGGAGGCAGCTGTGCGGAAACTGTTTACTTCTCTCCCAGCGCCATATTGTGGGAGAGCAGATGCATAGAATAAGCCCTAATTCGAGTAACTTAGTCTAGTCCGGATTGCTCCCCACAGATCCCCCTTTCTTTTTATTTTTTAGCGTTGATACGCGCCTGTCTTCGGTGTCCCGCGGCACACACTCTGCTCTACTTGCTAGAGTTGCCACAGGCTCTTACAAGTCCTATCAATCAGGAAAACCGAATCCGGGTCCTCTCTTCGCCATTGTGAGGAGGTTTTTAGGCGCTGATGCGTGCCTGTGTTCGGTGCCCTGCAGCGCATGCTCTGCTCTGCTAGAACTGCCTGCAGGTGTTTACAAAACCTATCAGGCAAACCGAATCCAAGCCTTCTCATTGCCTTATTGTGGGGGAGACTTATTAGTGTTGGTTCGTGCCTATCTTCGGTGACCTGCAGCTCATACTCTGGTCGAGCTTTGCTGGCGCTTACCGCCTTAAATCAGGCAGACCGAATCCAAGCCTCCTAATTGTTGCATTGTGGGGAAGCTTTACTGATGTTAATTCGTGCCTGTCTTCGGTGACCTGCGGCTAGCCGCCCAGGTGCTCATCGCCTCACTAATCGGGCAGACCGAATCCAAGCCTTCTAATTGGCATGTTGAGGGGAGGCCTTATTTCTCTCTATTTCTCTATCTCCGGGCATTCCTATTTCTCCCATTTTACTTCTATCTTCCAGCATTCCTATTTCTCTCACTTTACTTCTAAAACTTCTGTTTCTCTTATCCCCGCAGCTTCCCGGCACCTCGCCCCGCCGGCGGGTTCCCGGCTCTGCGCCGCTTCAGCCCGCGCGCCTCTCTCATCTGCGCAGCTTCCCGGCTTTGCGCGGCTCGGCTTTGCGCGCTCCGCGGTCTCCACGCTTAACCCTTTCGCGTCTGAACCACGGCCTACGCCAGCGTTCCCTATCTATTCACGCCCCGTGCTCTCTCTGCACGCGGCGGCTTCCGCGAGTAACACAGCGTAGCTTGCGTCTCCGCCACTAGGATTCAATCTAAGTTCCCCGGGCTAGCCTGGCGAAATCAACCCAGCGTACGTCTCCGCCCCACGATTTGGCTTCCCGTCCTTTGCTCCCCGGGCTAATCAGACGGATCCCAATCTGGCTTGCGTCTCAGCTTCTGGTTTTAACTTTTCGCCCCCTATTCCCGGGCTAACTTGAGAATCCCAAAGTGGCTTTCGTTTCCGCCTTGGCCTGCCCCCCGCGGCTTCAATTTCCCTAACATTTTTCTCTACCCGGTATGTTTCCCCAAGCTTTCTTCCAACAATATTCCTCCCTCATTTCTCCTGGCCTCTCCCCACAGTCCGCGTCCGAGTCTGTTTGTTCTAGCTTTCACTTTCGCTTTCGACCTTAGAGATTCCTCCCAGCTTCCCCCCGTAGTCCGTATCCGAGTCTATGCCTAGGCTTTCAATAGCTTCTTCCGGCACCCTTTTCGTCCGGCTTTTCCCTAGGCTGTTTGTTAGTCTCTCTCTCCGATATTTTCCCTAGGCTGTTTGCTAGTCTCTCTCTCCGATATTTTCCCAATTCTTCCCGTTTCTTCCCTCCTAAGTTTGCTATCCGAGTCACGGCACCATTATGTCGCTCCCCCTCTTCGTGGAGGAGCAACACAGGACCCTGCGCTGTTCTTTCGTCTGCTCGGCCCTCCCCGGGTTTGCTGCTGGTTCTTCCCGGGTTGGCTACTATCCCTTCCACCTCCGTGGAAGGGCAGTTCCCCCTGGCCGCATTCCCCACTTCCGCAGGGGAGCGGCACACCGCCGGCCGGTTCTCTCGGGGGCTGCACGGGTTCCCTTTAGATGTTCCCCATAGATGTTCCTGGTGCATGCCGTCTCTCTCCTCCTTTATAGTCCTCCTCCGCCAATCCCAACTCGGCTGAGTACGCTGCTCTCCAATCAGGAGCAAGTCCTACAGTTAATTGGTTGAACTGGAGGCAGCTGTGCGGAAACTGTTTACTTCTCTCCCAGCGCCATATTGTGGGAGAGCAGATGCATAGAATAAGCCCTAATTCGAGTAACTTAGTCTAGTCCGGATTGCTCCCCACAGTCTCCTCCTCAACTTGGCACAGTATGAAGATTTCATGTTGTGTGCAGTCCATTTATGAAGTGATGACTGGACTTTTGAGAATGACTGGAGACCAAATCCAGCCCTAGCAAAGGGTAGTGGGTGCATTAGCAGTGGACACTACTGGCTTCCAAAAGCACATAGGCCTCGGGTATGCTACCCTGGACCAAACCCTTCACATCACCAAGTTTTCTTTGAGCTTTTAAAATATACAAGGCACCGTGAGATGCTTTCCAAACCTAGTTGAATATCAAAACCTTTGGGGAGCTTTTGAAAGATGCAGATCCTTCACAATTTTTCTGCAATTCGAAAGTTATTCTAAACTATATAGTGTATTTATTTTAAAGAATACAGATCCCTTGACTTCATCATCAGAACTAGTTGTTCAGAAGTCCCCCTGATAACTGTAATATGGTCAGAGGGCTCAGAAACCAGAGTTGCAGAGGCTACCAAGATAATTAATATTAAGACTCTCCCTGCTCATATCCATTCCTCTTATAACTAAAGCCCTGCAGTAGTGTCAAACTTCAGAGGCCATCAAATCAATTTCTTGGATCATGACTAGGATAGATTTTAAATAAAATAAGGGAATGTTTTAGGTTTATCATGCATTATAAAATTAACTATTGCTTTATGAATCTTCTGCAGCACATACATGTGTGTATATAGATATACTTACATCTGCATCCATATCAATATTTATACCAATAGAAATGTAGATACAAATATCTGCATATAGATACAGATGCCTATCTGTGATCTTCATCCCAGTGAAAGCATGTATGTTTCATTTTGGGGCAAAAGCTTCAAACATGAAATTAAGTGATCTAAACTGAACACATCCTATTACAACTTTAGTTCCCCAAGAAAAAGGCTTACCATCAACCACAAATTCCCTGCCGTTAAGTCTCAAATTGGCTCCCTCTTGGGCTTAATTTCTCTCGCTTTGAAGGATGGAATTTCCTTGCCTTTTATTTTTAAACAAATGTCATTATTCTCTATCGAACTGCCTTTAAATTAATACATTAAGTTTGAGTTTTAGGGCCCAAACTGGTGGTAGTATTATACTGTGAATGGTGCCTAGTCTTTCTTTTCATTACAGAGGAAAAAAAAAAAGAGAGAGAGAGAGAGAGGAAATAGGTTTGCATAGCAGTCAGAAGGACTTCAGCCACATGTAATGAAAAATTTCCTGGTAGCCAAGACAGTACAAAATACAATGGGTCAATGAGGGGTGTGATGTGAAATCTCCTACTCTGTAAGTCTGTGGAAACAATTCAGATGCTTATCTGTCTGGAATTCTTTAGAGGTAAGCCTGGCTGGCGGGCAGGGAGTGGACTTCCAGGCCATGAAGGCATTGCTGCCCTGCATCCGTGAGACATTCCAGAGAAACACCAAACACATATATCTAGAGACCCAGCAGCACAAGCCACGAGCAATCTCACGAGGGCGCTCCTACCGGGGCACCTCTGCCTTTGGCGAGGGCCTCTCGTGCAGGATGACATCCCCACAAACCGCTTAGCACGTCTGGGTGCTGTTCTCGCACAACGAGGAGGAGGGAAGACGACGCCTATCAAAGTGAGGAAGTACATGAAATATACGAACAGCACCCAGCCGGGCCGGCAGGTAGAAGAACTCATGCACATCAGCATCCTTATCCCTCACTTATCCCTCACTTGAAAATGTTGGGATCTGAAGTACACGTTTTTTAGTAATGCAAGCTGATGAAGGACACTGCTCGAAGTTATCAGACCATAACCAATAATTCTGGAACCAGAAGTCTTCATTTGTAGGAAACATAATGCAAGTTCTCACTCCAATAGTTAGGCTCTGCTGTTAGTTGGGAATGGGAGAAAACATTAGAAAAAAAATTTCCCCTTACTGTTAACCTAGAGACTTATTCTTCCTTACAATGATAGGACCGTGTTAAGGATATTCCTGTTCTTCTGAAAAGTGGAAAAAGAGGGAAAATAATTTTGTAAAACAGGAGATAGTATATATGTGGTCTGTTAATGAATGGCATCATAAAGAGCTCATTTTAGGATGTTTTTATAACGAATTGTGTAGATAAACTAGTGATCTTACCCTCTTCTTATGCTCAGAAAATGCTGACCCAAATGGATCTTTTGACAATTAAAATGCTTTTGCTGTGTCTGTTGCAGAAATGCGATGCTGGATTCTTCCGAGCTGGGTCAGGGGAATGCTTGCCCTGCGACTGCAACGGCAACTCCAACGAGTGCGCCGACGGCTCTGGAGTCTGCGTGGTACGTCGGGGGCACCCGTCACCCTTCACATACTTCGCGGGTCTTTGCATCTTGGGTGGGATTGGCACTCTCTTCCTGGAGGTTTCAGCTATGTAGGGGCAAACTGCTGATTCAGCTCGTGCTGCACCTGTCGACTTTTTCTGTAACACACACGCGGTAAAGTACCTTCGGTTCTAAGGGCCACCCAGACGTGTGCATGAAGCGCACGTGCCCTGGAGGTTCCTGCCCCGCCACTCTCGGCAGCTGCTTTCGTGCTGTAGGCTCCTGGCCGTGGGATTGAAACTAATACACAGAGGAGGAAACCATCCGTCCAAATTCCTCAGTAATAGTGTCTTTAGTCATATGTTTGGCTTCCCTCCACGTAAACCAGAACAAAGCAGGTGTTCGCAGCCTATTTTAGAACACAAGGTAATCAGGTCTCTAGGTCAAAATTAGCTTAAAAGAAAATTTTAAATTTGAACCAAACAACCAATGAACGTGAAAGCTTTGGCCCTGTGGTCTTTGTAATTCTGTGTTGAAGCCCACAAGAGAGTTTTATTCTTTAACTGGAGTGAATTCCCCAATAGCGTGTTCTTCAGTGAAACACGGCACTGAGGAAGGAGACCGAGAAGTCTTCACGTAGGAAAGTGCTGGCTCCATGGTTTCCATTTTCCCTGACTCTGGTGACAACCACGTGGAAATGGGTATTGGAGTACTTACCAGCGGTGCCTTTGCTAGAAACCACAGGGGATGCTTTCAAGGATTTCTATCCTAATCTCATGTCCTCCTTCAAGAGCTATTTGAAACAGAAGAAAAATTTAATTCTTCAAGTTCCTTTTCTAGCGAAAGAGGCTTTCCAGAACCACCAGAGTAGTTTTGCATAAACTACAAGGAAACTTAGTGAAATGCACTCAAAATTAGCATTAGTTCCCCTATCAAACAGATTATTTTGATAAGTAGCCTCTGAGGAGTGTGCATGAAGGTGCTTTTATTTTACACATTACGTTGAGATGACAATTAGAACATTTTTATTTATCTTAACTCTAAAAGGCTCCATTTTTCTGGGGACAGAGAATTAAATGGCAAAACGTTAAACCCTGCTGTCTCTTTATAGTCTTTGTATACTCCTGTTATTTCTATTTTCCCTTCCCCCATCCTCTTAAATAACCATAACATCCAGGATGTCCTTTGTGGCCGTGTAGGCAAATGCAGCTGCCAAAGTCTACCCCCTTTCTAATGCTTCCATCTCCGGTTTCCTGTTATTTTAATCCCTGTGACATTTCAGGGGGAAAATCCCGTGGATACACTTGAAGTGATAATGTACATCTCTGATAATATGGCCAATTAAAGACCCTTTGTTATCTGCTTTTTTAAAAATATAAGACAGTAAGGACTGCGGAGCCCATCGGCTGCTGTTAATAAGGTCAGTCCATAAGAGAAAGAAGACTGAAATAAAGAAGACAAATGTCCCTCCTGCCAGCACCCACAGAGCACTGACTACGCCACTCCTCTTTACAACCACATTGTCAGAATGAGAACACGCCTGGCTTTATCTCTCACGAAGTCGTGAGCTGCTGAGAGGGACGGTCTTTGACCAATTGTGTCTCAATCGCAGGGGTAGACCAGCTTCTATAAATGTTTGGGATGGGCGAGGATGGAACATTTGCATGCACACTCAGAGAAGTTGCCAATCTTCCTGCAACTTCTTTGTTCTGAGACAGAAAATTAAAACTAAAAGAAATAGCCATTCTACTATTCTTACTGGTGGTTCCCCCATCATATCCTATGCAGAGGGAAATATCCTTTTCCCCCTCATTTAAATAATATATGTTCAGCATAAGCAAATAAAGCAAACAAGAACCAATATAGAATAATATGATGTCTAAAATACAAAGTAAAAGAATCAACCACAATCCTATCCCCGAGAACTATACATATAGATATACTTGTATTTTTATAAATTTAATTTTAAAATAAAAAAGGACATACTTTGTATTTAATTAAATGTAAATGAAGGAATTAAGAAGGCTACTTTGTCACCTAGTTGGCACAGATAGTAACTATATGGTATCACCTTACTAAGTAAATGAATGCATTGATTACCAAAATAAGCCAACCCAATGCTAGGCCCTTTAATTTGGTAATTCATAAGGTTGTTGGGTCATTCCCTAGTCTACTCATGGAGCAGACCTGTCCCGGCTCATTCTCATTCATCAGAGAGCCCCAGAAACAGAGGCTCCAACATGATCACTTCTTTGTAGCTTGCTGTGGTCATCAGTGTCAGAATACTTCACATCCAAAGTCTACGGCTATATAGCTCACTGGAGTCACCTACTGCTTTGTACTCATCAGCATGAGAATGTAAGAGGAACTGAATGCCACTGTCCACTCTTCCTTCCTCTCCCAACTGGCACTCATTCCTCTAATATTCCCCACTTCAGTTAATGACAACTGCCTCTTTTATTTATTTATTTATTTATTTTAGATTTATTTATTTATTTGAAAGGCAGAGTTACAGAGAGGCAGAGGCAGGGGCAGGGGGAGATCCATCCACTGGTTCACTCCCTAGATGGCCTCAACGGGCCGGAGCTGCGCAAATCTGAAGGCAGGAGCCAGGAGTTTCTTCTAGGTCTCCCACATGGGTCATCTTCCACTGCTTTCCCAGGCCATAGCAGAGAGCTAGATCGGAAGAGGAGCAGCCAAGACTCGAACCAGAGCCCACATGGGATGCCAGCACTGCAGGCGGTGGCTTTACCCACTACTCCACAGTGCCAGCCCCACAACACCTTCTTGTGGCTCCCTCCTGCTTACAGGCCAGAGATGCTGCATCAACCTCTTTTCTTCTTCTTCAACATTCAGTTGGACACTGAGTCCTGTCAATGCAATCTGCAATAGAGCTTCCTCTCGCTACACCCTGCTCTTCCTTAATTCACAACCCCAGCCTCCCCCGACTGTTCCCCTGGCTCCATCATCACTACTGCAGACTCTCCTTCCTCTCATCTGTTCCCTGCCTGATGGTGGCAATGTCTTTCAAAAACAGCCTACTGAAGGCAACCTTCTTGCTGACATCCTGCGGGAGTTTCTGCTTCAGGTACACTGAGCACACAGCCTCCCGGATTCGGTCTCTCTGTCACACTCTGTGTCTGAAGCTACTCCCTTAGACTCCACCCAGGATTTCTGGAAGTCTGACTTCAAGGCCTCTGTCCAGTGCCATCACCTTCATTAAGCCTTCTCCCACTTTCTCAGGAAGACACTGATGCTTCCTGTCCCTGTGTTCAGTAGTAAAACATACCTTATATGTACCTCAATCATAGCCTTGAGCACACGATGGTACTCTTTATTTACCACTCTGTTTCCTTCATGGGGCCATGGGGTATTCCAAGGCAAGAACTAGGTGTTCCTCAATCTAATAATAGTCACAAACTCATTGTCTATCAGGATATCAACACACTCTAGGTTTGTTAAGTGAATGAATGCATTGGTTAGTAAAATAAGCTAACATAAATAGAAGGCCCTTTAATTTGATAATCTCTGAGATTCTTGGGTCACTCCTTTATTCAGGAAGATGTGCTATGTTATGCTAGAGAATCAGCCTCCAGCCTCACCCTGAGTAACTAATAAACACTGCTGCCCATACTAGATGTTTCTCTCCAAACCCTTGCTTCTCAGGTTGTAGTCTACACCAGCAGTGCTGGTAATATTGGCAGCTTGTTAGAAATGCAGACTGTAAGGCCCCATCCCAGATGCTGTGATCAGAAATCTGCATTTTCATCAGATCCCCAAGTACATTCATGTGCACATTGAAGTTCAAGAAGTACTGACTGAGGCAAGAGCAATTCTCAAACTTTGTGGTCTCATAAGCCCTTTACACACTTGTGAATTACTGACACTACCAAAGAGTTGTGTTTACATAGACTATATCTATGGGTATTTATTGCACTTGAAATTCAAACTGAAACATTTGTTATATTACTTCTTCATCAATTCACTTGAAAATAGAAATAATAAACTTGTTGCATGTTAGCAGAAGTATTTTTTATACAACATGCACATATTTTACAAATTAAAGACACATTTAATGTCTGGCTTTGTAGAAGACAACTAGCTTCTCCCATCTGCTTCTTCACCAATCTGTGATCGTGTCTTGTGTCATGGAATCTTTAGGAAAAAAATCACCTTATATTACATGAGAAAGCAAGATCATAAAATGTAAATAAAATTTTAGTATTATTTTGAAAATAGTTTTAACCTCCCTGGACACTTTGCAACTCATGGATGTATTCTTGCTTAAAGTACACTGACACCCGACACAAGGCTAGCTTGATCCTTCCAGGCCTTCCTCCTGTAGTCTACTGTTCCTGTGACCAAGTGGATGAAAGACATGTTTCTCGTGGGGAAGAGACACAACAGGTGCCCTAATGTCATTCTTAACACGTACCTGCAGTCATGTCTAGATGTAGCTGTCTTAACCACCAGATAAAGATTAAAAATGCTTACTCCATTTTAAATGGGGTCAATTTTTTTTAATAAACTAAATTTTCCCCTCAAACAATATTTGTTTAGTGTTGTCAGTTTTGGTTTTCTGTGTTTTAAGTGGCAGAGCATTGAAGATAAAGGGGAATTCTGCATTCTCAGAACAAAAGATTTTCAGAGGGAGGAGACCTGATGAGAGGTCCAATCTAAATCTTCATTTTACAGATAAGGGGACAGAGACTCTGGAAAACAGAAGCCCTACGGACCTTTTCTCCCTGCCGCCAGCACTCCTCTGCCGATCTCCCAAACTGTGCATCAATGCCTTTTTAAGGAATTTCATAGGAAGCCCTTTAAATGAAGGCAGATAAAGAAAGTCAATATTTGTACTCTGAGTATTTAGGGGTCAGGAAGGATTTGGCTTTTGATGGTAGCTGCTTCCTGTGGCTGCCATGGCAGAACTAAAGCCCTGAAGAATGAAGAATCCAAAGCATCCTACAAGTCATAAATGGACAGAGTTAATTAGCTATTTTTTTTTCAGCTTTATATTCACTTTATATTTAACACAAAGAGTGGTCTAAGAACATACAATGAGCCTGTTTTCTTCTGCACAGATGGGCTTCATCTGTCTAACCTCAGACAAATTTGACTCCAGTCCATGAGCAGCCCTGCCAGATTGCTTATAACTTAGGTTTGAACCATAAGGTCGTTGAGTAAGGCTCATTGGTTTTCCCTGTTGAGAAATTGCCACCAATTTTGAGTTAGCTTGAAGTGCATTTCATTTCCTTTATGAGTGCTTGCTCTAGACACCAATTTATTAATTTGCCATTTCCTTCACTATTTTCCCAGCAAACATTTCTTGAAGGTTGACTTAGAGCAAGACCCAGTATTAAAAATTGTGAAGGAAATATGTTAGCATTCTGCTCTCTGCATATCATACTTTATTGTGCAATTTCTCATTGATCCGTCAGGCAATATCAACTAATCCACAAATTTTATTCTGCTAATGTAATTCTAATCAAGGGCCAAAGATTGTCCACAACTAATGGCTCATCAGATACCTGAAGAGTGTTCATCCACATTAGGATTACCCACATTGTTGTCCCACATTTAGATTCTGCCCTGTTAACTAATGTGCTATGCTTCATTTGAAGCTCAAACTGTTGGTAAAATAACCTGATAGCTTTAAATGCAGTCACTTGATACCTGTTTGGAAAAAGTACCTTTTCTCTAACAATATTAGAGAAGTAGTATAATATGGAAGTTAACAATTATTCCTCTGGAGCCAGATTGCCTGAATTTGAATCTCAAATTTGCTGACTACTTGTGTGACATTGGGCAATTTGACCACTCTGTGCCTCCCTCTTTTCATATGGAAAATGGGCAAAAAAATGGAAACCTACCTTAGGATTTTGGTGAGAGTTTAATTAATTCATCTATGTGAAATGCTTGGAGAAAGACTAAGCTATTATTTTTTTCTGAGCCTCAGAGTAAGACAAGAATAAAGAGCTCAGAGTTCAATCCCTGGTTGTTGCCTTCACTAAGGCACAGAGTACTGTTGGGAAAAGTTGTTGTTGAAACTCTGCTACCTCCATATTACTAAGGTACCTGCTCAAACAGGAGGGTACCTCTTTAACAGAATTTTAATTTGTACAGTACAGTTTTTCACCGAAAACATGATTTGAAATTTTTATAATCTATTGAATGTAAAGATGAAAATACCATAGTGCTAATGGTGTTGCCTTGTACCACCCAATACAATCTGATAGGAGAAAGCTACCTGTGCATTAGCATGACTACCTTTAAAAGAGGTAGTGTTCCACTTCTGATCCAGCTCCCTGCTAATGCACTTGGGAAAGCTGCAGAAGATGGCCCAACTACTTGAGCCCCTCCACGCATGTGGGAAACCCTGAAGAATCTCCTGGCTTCTGGCTTCAGATCAGCCCAGCTCTGACCATTGCAGCCATTGTTTTTAACTTTTATTTAATGAATATAAATTTCCAAAGTACAGCTTATGGATTACAATGGCTTCCCCCCACCCCAATGACTTCCCTCCCACCCGCAACCCTCCCCTTTCCCGCTCTCTCTCCCCTTCCATTCATATCAAGATTCATTTTCAATTCTCTTTATATACAGAAGATCAGTTTAGTATACATTAAGTAAAGATTTCAACAGTTTGCACCCACATAGAAACACAAAGTGAAAAATACTGTTTGAGTACTCATTATAGCATTAAATCACAATGTACAGCACATTAAGGACAGAGATCCTACATGAGGAGTAAGTGCACAGTGACTCCTCTTGTTGACTTTACAAACTGACACTCCTGTTTATGGCATCAGTAATCTCCCTATGCTCAGTCATGAGTTTCCAAGGCTATGGAAGCCTTTTGAGTTCACCAACTCTTATCATATTTAGACAAGGTCATAGTC
The DNA here is from genome assembly GCF_964237555.1 of Oryctolagus cuniculus. Lineage (NCBI taxonomy): Eukaryota > Metazoa > Chordata > Mammalia > Lagomorpha > Leporidae > Oryctolagus > Oryctolagus cuniculus. Next base: position 59,361,677 of record NC_091436.1, read on the forward strand.
AAAATGGAAGTTCTCTCCTCCCTTCAGAGAAAGGTACCTCCTTCTTTGATGACCTGTTCTTTCCACTGGGATCTCACTCATGGAGATCTTTCATTTAGGGGTTTTTTTTTTTTTTTTTTTTTTTTTTTTTTTTTTTTTTGCCAGAGTGTCTTGGCTTTCCATGCCTAAATACTCTCATGGGCTTTTCAGCCGGATCCAAATGCCTTTAGGGCTGATTCTGAGGCCACAGTGCTGTTTAGGACATCCGCCATTCTATGAGTCCATTGCAGCCATTTGTGGAGAGAACCAGCAGATGGGAGATCTCTCTCTGTCTCTCCCTCTCTCTCTGTAACTCTGCCTTTCAAATAAATAAATATATCTTTAAAACAATAACTGAAATGAGTAACTAGTTAGTAATCCTTTCAGCACACAAACTCTGAGAGTATCAGGCTGCTAGTATAGATATAAAAGACTAGAAAAGAGGCGGCTGCTATGCCTACCAGTTAAGATATCATTTGGGACACCTGTGTTCCATATCGGAGTGTCCGGGTTCATGTCCCCAGCTCTGTACCCAAATCCCACTTCCTACAAATGCACCCTGAGAGGCAGCAGGGAACAGCTCAAGTACTTGGGTCCCTGTCACCTACATGAGAAATCCATATTGAGTTCCAGGCTCCCAGTTTCAACCTGGCTCAGCTCCAGCTATTGTGGGCATTTGGGAATTGAACCAGCAGAAATGAGTTCTCTGTTATCCACCCCCCCCCACCTTTGAAACAAATGAAATAAATAAATATATTTTTCCAAAAGAAGTTCAGGTTGAATCCATCCACCACTTGTCCATGTTCTTAGCTTGCCTGGCATCAACAGAACTCCTTTGTGCTGGCCAGTACAGCCATGTATCATCTATTCTGTCAGGCCTGATGTCTCCTTTGCCTGAAGTGTTGTTTGATTCCTAGATTTTCTATCTGTAAAATTTCTTTGCATCCTTGTCAGTTTTCCTATCTTTTGTCTCACAGCACTGCCTGAGGAACACAACAGGAGAACATTGTGAAAAATGTCTAGATGGTTACATCAGCGATTCCATCAGGGGACCACCTCAGTTCTGCCAGCCATGTCCCTGTCCCCTTCCTCACTTGGCCAAGTAAGTCCTAAAGGAAGACAATGTTCTTCTAATGTTTATCCCCCTGTGATGTCCTAGCCAGGATTCCGAGGTTCATCCACAGTAAGATTGAATACCTCATACTGGAGTGAGACTGGAAAGATGAAGGAAAGGTTTCTAAATAAGCTTTTGGGGAACCATGAGCATTTGCAGTATAAGTGATAAGTCTATTCACAGAATATTGGAATGCATCATAGTATCAATGAATTCTCCCAAGTTTTATAAGCAAAGCTACTTCATCTTTTCTTGGCTATCCTTTGACCTAAAGAAATCACTACTGGTAATGCCAACAGAGTCATTATAATGAAATATTTGCAACAGTATTGGTTCTCCTTGCCTTTCACAGAATAGTCATTTCCATACAAGTGGCGGGAAAATATGTTTTCTAATCAGAATTAGAACACAAACAGATGCATACTTTAGGAAAATCAACTCATAGAATTTTTCTGAGAAAACTAATTCTTGCTTCTGGCTCTTTTGACCCAGTTGAGAACTTAAACAGAACAGGTATACCACTTAATAGAATTCTTTTCAGACATATAGTATCTTGCCAAGTCATGAGTGGCCATTTTATTGACTTAAAAATGACAATATGCAGAATTTAAATTGTATAGTGGCATTTGGTTTTTCAAATATCAACCGATTTTCTGACATGAATAGCTGACCTACAATCAATTCAATCCTAGCACTAAGTTCCCAGGGTCAATGCAGACGGCACAAGGTTAGGGGTTCAGTTGCATCAGACTTTCTTCACTTCAGGTGTCCTGGGATCCACAGGCTACCCAAACTTCTGCCCAGAAAACTACAAAGTTGTAGATTCCCTTTTAACCCATCCCTAGGGTTCAAGTTCCCTAGAATGACTCACAGAACTAAGAAGTTGCTATTCTTATGATTATAGATTTATTATAATGCATACAATCCAGAAAGAGCCAAACAGAAGCAATGCACAGAGCAAAACAAGGAGGCGTGGGGATGGGGAGAGGGTGCAGAGCTCTCGTTCCTTGCAGGAGCACCACTCTCTCAAATCATCTGTGCCTGAACAACTCAGAAGTCCCAGACTGTGTTGTTCAAGAGGTTTTTTGTTTGTTTGTTTGTTTGTTTTATGCATTTACTTGAGAGGCAAAGAGACAGAGTGATCTTCTATCTGCAGATTCACTCCTGAAATGCCTGCAAAAGCCCGGTTTGGAGGCTGGGAAAGGCCAAAGCTAGGAGCCAGGAATTCAATCCAAGCCTCCCACACAGTGGCAAGAATCCAAGTACTTGAGACATCACTTACTCCTCATAAAGTGAAGATTAGCAGGAAGCTGGATTGAAGGCAGAACTCGGACTCAAACCAGGTCCCACATTGGAATCCCAACCAGTGTCTTAACTGCTATGCTAAACATTGGTCTCTGGGGTTCTAGAGTTTTTACTCTCTGGTGCAGTGAGTTAAGCTGCCAAGTGCAGTGTCAGCATCCCATGTGGGTGCTGGTTTGAGTCCCAGCTGCTCCACTTTCTATCCAACTCACTGCTAATGATCTGGGAAAATAGCAGAGGATGTCCCAAGTGCTTGGGCCCCTGCACCCGCGTGGGAGACACAGGAGATGCTCCTGGCTCCTGGCTTTCCATATGGCCTAGCCCCAGCTATCGCAGCCATTTGGGGAGTGAACTAGTAGATAAAAGATCTCTCTTTCTCTTTCTGTGTGTGTGTGTGTGTGTGTGTCCCTCCTCTTTCTCTCTGTAACTCTGACTTTCAAATATATAAATAAATCTTTTCTAAAAAATGAAGACTCCTTCCATTGGCATGATTTCTTAAGTCCTTGGTCAGTTTGGTCACTGGCGACTGAACTCAATCTCCAGTTCCTCTCCCCTGCCTGGAGGTTGGGAGGGTGATGTTGAAAGTTCCAACCTTCTAATCACATTGTCAGGCCCTCTGGGACCAGCTTCCACTCTGAAGCTATCTGGGGGTCCATCTCCAACATCACCTCATTAGCATCAACTCAGGGATGATCAGAAGAAGCTTGTTACAAACAACAGAAGGCAGCCTTATCACTTGGGAAATTGCAAGGGTGACAGAAGCCCTGTGCTAAGAACCAGGGACAAAGAGCAGATACAAGTAAGCACACCACAGGTGGAAAGAGGAAGCAACCTAGGTTCGTATTGCTATTTGGACAATTGCTATTTTGACCCTGGTCAGGTTCCTCTCTCCCTCTGCCTCACTTTCCATGGGGTGTGAGGTTAAGGAGATGAGGGTCAGATTTTAGCTCTGTATCTTGATTCCTGTACCTGCTTTGGATCTCAGTGCTTTCCTTGGTAATCCAATCTGGGTGTAGGGATCTCTGTCAGTGCCTTGTATGTGGAAGGTGTAGCAGATGTTGGCTTTGCTGAACACATAACATTGTATTTTTTCTAACACTTGTATTTCATCTTTTCCAGGCACTGTTTCAAGTGTTTGGCTGTAATATCTATGTTAACTGACAGCTAATATAAGGATCACATTAAGTAAGGCACGTAAAGTGACTTTTTAAAAGCCTGACTCTCTATCACACACATCTGTACTCACATACTCACTTGTAAAAGAGGAGGTGACAACCAGATGTCCCCCTAATTTTTTCCTATCTTTTAAACCAATATTAACTAACATTTCCCCTAATGGCTTGTGAGATGTTCAGATCCTGTGACCATTTTGACAACAAAGAACTCAGGCGTTTCACAGCCCTCTGTTCCTTTAGAAACCATTAAGCTGCCTCAGAACTTGCTGGGTGATTTTTCATGTCTGATAGTATTAATAATGTGTGCAAAATGGATGGCACTGATGGCAAGAGCAGAAAATGCAAATTAAATGTTCTGTTATTTTCACTCAAGGCTGCTCTGATTTATGGGCTCCCTTTGCCTCATCTAGGTATAATCTTTAATTGTCCGTTAATATTCTGCTCTTAAACATTAACTGCATCTGATGAGATGTTTAGCATCTCTGCTTTTGCCATGGTATGGATATTTTGTTAAATATATCTACCCCCAACTTCCTATTATAAAGGGTCTCACTCATTCTCCCATTACAAACCAGAAACTTGCCACTGGGAGAGTCTCCTGTCCTGGGAGAGGAAACAGGTTCAAATGCTCCCAGGACACCATTTCAGGACCAGTGTTGTGGCTCTGCAGGTTAAGCTGTCACATGGGACTCCCTCATCTTGTATCAGAAGGCAGGTTCAAGTCCTGGCTCCTCCACTTCCAATTTAGTTTCCTGCTATCACGCGTGGGAAGGCAGCAGGTGATAGGTGAAGTCCTCAGGCTCCTGTCAATCATCTGGGAGACACGGATGGAGTTCCAGACCCCTAGCTTTGGCCTGGCTCAACCCTGTTGTGGGCTTTTGAGAAGTGAACTAATGGATGGAAGATTCTTTCTCTCTCTCTCTCTCTCTCTCTCTCTGTCACTTTGCCTTTCAAATGAATAAATACATGTTTAGGGGGGAAAAGTATCAACATCGCTATCTGTGGTTGTGTGTGTGTGTGTGTGTGTGTGTGAGAGAGAGAGAGAGAGAGAGAGAGAGGGAGGGAGAGAGAGAGAGAGAGAGGAGATCCAGAGTTCAAAGCAGCAGTTGAGGGACTTGGGAATGTGCTCCAAAGGTGGGCACATCATGGTAGATATGGAAACTGAAGTCTCTATAACACAGGTTCCAGGTTTTAAAATGTGCTGAAAATTAAAACAAAGACACAAATATGCCGTGTCTAAGGAAACATTGGGTGGAAATAGGGAGAAATTGGGAACGGTTTGAGAGACCTTCTCTTGAGATTTTACAGATTTTTCTCTGCAATAGCAAAAGCTGTACTTCCTCAGTCTCTAGGGTTAAAATCTGTGGTCATTGGACTGAATAAATTTGCTTAAATCCTAGGAAGTGCTAACCTTTGATCTGGCCTGTTATTAAGTTGACAAATCCTAAATACTAGTCTGATATCTTATCAAAATTCAAATGCCCCATTGCCTCTTTCAGCTTCTTTCTAATACTCATATTACTTGCTTTCTATAAAAATGAAGTGACAGGACTTTTCAGAAGGACTCCTAGTATGGGATGGATATGGTGTGGCACAGATGTTAAGATGCCATGGAGTGCCAGGGTTCAAGTCCCTGCCCTGCTTCCCCTCTAGTGCCCTGCTGGTACACACCCTGGGATATAGTAGGTGATGGTTCAGTGGTTAGGATCCTGTCACCCAAGTAGGAGACCCGGATGGAGATCTATACTCCTGGCTTCAGCCTGTCTATACCTGACTTTTGTGGGCAACTGGGGAGTGAACCAGAACATAGAAAATCCATGTGTGTTTGTGTTTTGCTCTGCCTTTAAAAGCAATCGCTAAATTAAAGAAAGACACCCAGCATGGAATCAGAATTAGACCTGAAAAGTCCATGAATTGAGGCCACAGACCCAGAATTTGGATTTCCAGTTCCAGTAGCCACATCAGTAAGCAAGGAAATAATGCTTGAAGGAATAAAGCAAGCTAAGGGTGGAACCTTTTTTTTTATGTTCCCTAAGGGTTTTCCAAGTGCAAAACACATCCCTCAACTTGAAGGGGGCACCACAGTGGTTGGAGTGGGCTGAGAAAGGTGCAGAGTTTCAATTTTCCTAGTCAAAAATAGATAAGCCAAGAAAACATTAACAGTTAATGCCGATGACGAACAAAAATGAAACCTCAATGGCCGCTGTAGCGACCAATGGCTGTTTAGTTTCCCCAAGATCTGTAAGCATTGAGTTCATTTACTTATATTGAGGTTGGCCAGACAACCTCCATGTCTCCCTGTAGCTATGCCAAGTGCTCCAGTTAAGGAAAATGTCTTCTCCTTGAAACAGTAGGGCATCAGCTAAAGGCAGACAATGGCTGACGTCCCCAGAAGATATGCCAACCCTCAAGGTGTGGGCAGGCTGCAGGCTGGGACACCTCCAGCCAAAATGCATGGGAAGGGGTTAGCTCACGCTTCACGCACTTCCCCTGACAGTGTTTCTCTAAGCAGGCTGAGGAGGGAGATGTAAAATAAAGAGCCAGATGAATGCAATTTCACTGGAGTGTTTTTACCATACTGTTAGAGAAAATAAATTGTGGTTATTGCCTTTCACTGGGAAGCACATATTGTTTTCTGACTGATTTTATAAACATCTGCAGACAAAGCAAACACATCCATTTGCATTCCTCCAAAGAACATTAGGGTAAAATTGCTGATACACGCAGGAATGTGAGAGCGGCAGGTCACACTCCATTGATTATAGAGTACCTGAGCCAAAGCTAATTTCAAAGTCTTTAAAATATCTTGCTCTCTCTCCTCTCCCTCTGTCTCTCTGTCACACACACACACACACACACACTCACACTATTTTTTCTTTCCTGTGTTCTAATTGTATTATCATTAAAAAGAAAAAGAAAAAGAAGGAAATGAAAGGGCGCGACCCCATGGACTTTCACTGACTGAGCCTTGCTTTGTGACTTTGAACAACTCCAAACAGCCCCTGCACCCTCATCCCCAACCTTTAAGGCGTACCTGGAAGAAATCAAGGTTCTGTTGAGGTTATGCAGTACGGCTTAAGACAGATTCCTGACCTTTAAAAGAAGAGAGAATATTGGGAAAATATGGGAAAGTTTTTTTAAGATTTATTTATTTATTTGAGAGTCATAGTTACCCAGAGAAAGCAAAGAGACACACAGAGATAAAAAGATCTTCCACCTACTGGTTCACTCCCCAGATGGCTGCAATGGCTTGGCCTAGGCCAGGCTGAAGCTAGGATGCAGGAGCTTCATCCGGGTCTCCCACCTGGGTGTAGGGGCTGAAGCACTTGGCCCATCTTCAGCTGCTTTCCCAGGTGCATTAACAGAGAGCTGGATTGGAAGTGGAGCAGACAGGACTCGAACCAGCACCCATATGGGATGCCGACATTTCAGGAAGTTGCTTTACCCACTACGCCACAACTCTGGCCACAGAGAAATTTTCAAACATAGAAATAATAATCAGGAAATTCACATATAAATCTAAAATTGCAGGTTGCTTTTGTTTATTTTATTTCTGACTTTGGAATTTGTATTTTAGACTTGTATGAGAAATACTACACATATTTGTATATATTCTGATATGCCACAAATTCCCACTGCTTCAAACAAAAATAATGGAGCCCCTCTGGGGAGAAACAAGCTAGAAGGAGCTGGGAAATGGCCCTGCTCATTTCTGTCTGGGCCTGCTGGTCCAAGCTTTCTGGTAAGGGAAGGATTGAATCGAAATGTAGAGGGAAAATGATCACAGCTGTTGGAACTTAAAGGTCATCTAGGTAGTGATGATCTGAGCAACAGTTAAGCCAGTCTCTTCAGCGATGTGTGCAGCTGGCTTCTAACATTCACCTACAATTGCAGTTTTGCAGAATCCTGCTACAGGAAAAACGGAGCTGTTCGGTGTATCTGTCACGAAAACTACGCTGGACCTAACTGTGAAAGGTAGGCTGATAAAATCCTCTATTTTCCAGGTGTATCAAAGGAAGCTTTCCGTCTCTCACACACATCAGCTCTGCCTTGTTCCTATTCTTTTTTTCTTTTTTCTTTTTTTTTTTTTTTTTTTTTTTTTTTTGACAGGCAGAGTGGACAGTGAGAGAGAGAGACAGAGAGAAAGGGCTTCCTCTTTTTCCATTGGTTCACCCCTCAATGGCTGCTGCAGCTAGCACACTGCGGTCGGCGCATTGCGCTGATCCGAAGGCAGGAGCCAGGTGCTTCTCCTGGTCTCCCATGGGGTGCAGGGCCCAAGGACTTGGGCCATCCTCCACTGCACTCCCAGGCCATAGCAGAGAGCTGGCCTGGAAGAGGGGCAACCGGGACAGAATCCGACGCCCCGACTGGGACTAGAACCAGGTGTGCTGGTGCCGCAGGCGTGCCTTGTTCCTAGTCAGTGGGTCCTGAAGTAGATGTTTAAGAGGAGGGCACTGGGGGGCCACATTTCAGAGCTCCTTGGGGGAACCTTCTCCAAACATGCCCCAGACATTGCTGTAGCATTTTTCTCCCCCGGGATCCTGGCTATCCTCACATTCAGGATAAATGAGGCAGGAAAGGAAAATGGGAGTATGTGTATGTGTATTTTGAGAAAATTTGCTAGAAATTTGGCAACACTCCTCTCTCTCCATTGTTGAAAACCAGTACTACAGTTAATGATCTGGAAAAAAAAAGAGTGGAGCTTCCTGGGTAAACAAAAAGGAAACTCTCAACCACTGGTGGAGCAATAAATTGAAAAAAGCACTAATTTATTATTTAGCCCATTCTCACCCCCATCTCCTGAAAAGCAGAGTCCACCAGGGGGAGGACGTTCTGAATCCCTCTTTGGTATTTACACAGGCCTCTTTTCGAAATTGCTCTGGGCTTTGCTCACGCAAGACAGGCTTGGCCAATTCAGGAAGTTTCCCATTCACCCCACCTGCTAGCTGCTCAGTTTTCTAAAATGGCTCTCCCTGAAGGAGACTCACAAACCGATCTTCCTACTTCTAACAGAGATGCCTGTGATGGTGGCCTCATCGTTGTGTTTAAGCAGAAGGAAGCATGAAGACAGGGAGGGAAGAAGGGTGAGGAGGCCCTTGTCAGCACCTACCCACACAGCTGCTGGTGGCCTCCTCAGTCACAGCACACCAATTGCGGGCCCTGCATAGGGCTCACAAATTCAACCTGGGCCCCAGGACCTAAGCCTTACATTACAAGCACTCCTGTTTCCAAAGAAACCACCTTCCACGTCTCCCAGAGTAGTTTGGGCACTTTTTGTAGAAGTCAGTGTCTGTGCTACAGAGAAAACCTCTGCATGGTTACGATGACTATTAAATGTGCATAATTCTCACCAAAAGGTTATGGAATTTTTCCATTGTTGTTGTTTTTCATAAGAGGGAAAGGGAAAGTTGAGAGCCACCTGAATTTCATCCATTAGGAGGGACTGACAGAGATGATCAGATTACATCGGGTTGATGATTGATGTTTGTGACAAGCAGTTCTCTCTCTCTTTACTTCGGAAGGCAGGAATAGGAGGCACGTGATGTGCTCATTTTCTGGCTCAGTGGGGGTCTGAGCAGATTGTTAATGGGCCAGAGATGGAGCTTTTTTCTCCTGAGAGTCTGAGGATAAACTCAGTTCAGCTTGATAACAGCAGAGTGGCACTGCTAATGGATGTTCAGTGGCTCCCATGAGGGAGTTAGTGGCCTTTGGTAGAACCCTGCTGACCAAATGCGTGGCCTCCCAGAGGTGAAAAAGCCTGGGCCCTAAGGATGCCGTTCTGCAAAATAGCACAGGGGCCCAGGGGAGGGCTCTGTGGGCAACAGTGACCCCATCCCTGGCACAGGATACCATGCCCAGGCTGGACATGGGATTGGACAGAATGAACCCCTCCACCCACATCAGAGGCTCATGGGATCTGCCATTCTCCAGTAAGACTGGGTTAGCCCTGGTCCTTATCGTGGTCCTGGAATGGTAGGATCTAGAAAAGAACACTCGTTTGGAAAGCAGCAGTGGTGCTTAAAAAAAAAAAAGCTTTGGCATTGGCCTGGCTAATCACCAGTTTGTCATCCTCCTAGACAAGTTAGTGATCTAAGTGCCAGTTTCCATTTCTACAGAAAGGAGCAAATGAGAACACCCACCTCATAGATCTTTTGTGAGAGAACACTGTAATGCTTTTAGGCTGCCACCTGGCATTTAATCAGTGCTCAATAAAAATTAACTGATGACAACACAAGTCATTGTCATCACTGTCCAAGTTCTGCCACTGGGAAAAGCTGGCCCATTTCCCTAAATCTCAGTTTATTTAGCTAGACAGTGTGGCTTCAAACTAAACAGTGCCATTTCATATCTCTGGGATCTTCCTATGTCAGCCCCACAACCACAGTGAGGCAAGGTTGTGTCTTGTCTTTTGGCAGGTGATGGTGGTGATGGGACTTGTCTAAAGATGGGGGAAGCAGGATTGGAAGTTTGGCTTCAAAGCCTGGATTCTTTCTGTTGTCCAACAACCCCCCAAACTAGTTGGAGGAGTTGCTGTAGAACCCCCAAACTGGGTCCACTCACCCAATACACAGAAAGCCAATCACTGACATCAGGGTAGTGGAAGAAAGTAGATGTTTATGGGCAAACCACAGACCAAGGAGCCAGTCAGCTATTGCTTAATTCCTGGGCTCCTCAAGAAGTTAGGGGTGAAGCTTCTCACAGGTTGAAATTGGGCCTGAGAAGTACATAATCAGCTCGTCCAAGTTCCTGGTTGGTCAGTGTGCTCGGGACCTTCCTTTGATTGGCCAGTGATGCTGAGCTCTTTGGGGAATTTGTGGTGGCCAAGTGGGCTCCTGTTGGTCATGGGGTTACATGAAGGTGACAGTTGCTTTCTGCCTGAACCTGGAACTCCCTTAAACAAACCCTTCTGGACAAAAAGACCAGAGGTTCTTATCTAGGGAGAAGCAAATGACTCCTTGAGTCCAGTGATAAGAAGCGTGTAAGGCTAGCTGGATCACTCCCTCAAGTCAGTGAATTCCTTTTGAAAACAGACAGACAAGAACATCTTGGGCTAAGGGAGACAGACAAGAGGCTGGGTCTTGCTTTCACATAATAGGGGTTCCATTTCATTTCCTTGTCTCAATCCTGCTTTTCTCAGTGGTCTTCTTAAGGATCTTCTATGGTAAAGAGTCTATTAAAGTTAATCAGTGAGATGAGGCTCTGCTGTGCAGGAAACAATGGCTGATCTATAAAAAGAGTCTTGACAGGAGGCAGCATATACAAAAGGGCTGGAAGTAAACATCCTTTCTAAGACTTCCTCTGTATGGCAAGGGACCGTTGAACAACTTTCTCTGCCACTTCTTCCCCGTGCTGTCCACTCTTTCTCACTCCCTACCCCCTTTGACAGGAATGTACTGAGGTCTTTCACAATCCAGGGTGGAGCAGGTCAGAATGCAGATCTATCTAAGACACAGGCTTTGTCCTTAGGGAACTTCAAGCTAGAGGAGGAGACTGAAAATCATCCTTTGCAAGGCTGGGGGAAAAAAAGGAAATGTAAACAGAAAGACAAGCAAAGTCTACTCAAGAGACTAGGATTTCTTTCCCATGGAGGGCCTGGTTCCTCTAGCAGGAGGTTACCTGGGTTGCTTTGATTTGCATTTGACCCTGGGGCCGAGAGGGGAGGGTTTCTCTTGGGAATGTCTCAGTCAAGTTCTCAAGTTGTCTGAATTAAGCTTCCCCTAATCCATGTTTTCAGTGTGTTTGTGAACTTGGACCTCTCCCCCAGAGCTTTGCAAAATATGCGACTGATTTGTATGGCTATCTATTTCAAACAAAAGTAAAAAGTAGTCTAAACTAAAAGACTCTAGGTCTTCCTGAACTTAGACATCATGTCATCAACTGGTGGTTTTTAAATGTGTGTGTAAGGATCTCTTGAGATCTTTGGATTCCTGAACCTTCCCCAAGCTCCCCTCCAGCACCCGCTGACAAAGAACATCTAGGGGGAAGGCCAGGGAACCATCTTTTGGCTGCTCATTGGGTTCTCATGAGCCAGGGCGCTCCCTGTTTTGTGAAAAGCTGATTTGTGATTCCTCAACCTTCAATACCACACCCACTGGTAGGAAATATTTATCACATTGTAGCCTAAGAGCCTCTGGTGTTCTCAGAAATATTCGGTGGGGGAGAGGGGAGGCTCATGGGTTCTCGGAGAATATTTTCTTAGTTCTATGTTGAATTTCCATGATAATCTTGAGGGAATGTTCACAAAAATGTGTTTGGGATTTTATAACAAGAAAAGATCTGCCTCAGTGCTATGGAGAAAATAATAAGGATGACACGTGTCAATGACACATTAGAGGCAGTTGGAGGTCGCATGACATGACGTCAAGGCATTGTGAATTGGTGAGAAGAATGAGTCATCAGCACACAACAGGATATGCATGCATGTAGATCTTTATCACATCATGCTGCAAGTGGCCATCAGTGGCAACAAGACACCATTCATTGTCCTAAATTAATGTTGGAAATTTGGATTTGATTATTGCCTTGGTGTGAATCCTGGCTCTAGCTCCTGACTCCAACTTCCTGCTAGTTCGGACCCTGAGAAGCAGCTGTGATACCAGAAATGACTGGGTTCTGGCCACCCACATAGGAAACCTGGATTGAATTCCTAGCTCCCAACTTCAATCCCTGGGCCCAGGCCCAGGGCCATTGTGGAGAGCTGAGAAATGAATCGGTAGATGGGCGCTCTCTTTTTCTCCCTTTGAAATTAAAAATAAAAGACATACGTAGTGATGAGAGCCAGGCTTTTATTTCCCTTTCTGTCCCCCATAACACTAAGGTCCATGCTTCTTAATCTGCCCTGGCCCCTGCCTGTTTCTTCTCTATAGTCATTCTCATCTCAGCAAAATGGAAACCTGTGGCCCAGAGGAGACTTGAGTCAGTGCATAGGTCTTATAGTCAGATTTTGGCCATTCTCATTCTCATCTCAGTGTGCCTTTCACTCTGCAACTAAGTAGCAAACCTTAAGCATGAGGACTCTGAATCTCAGAGCCATGAGGAGACTTGATCTCAAGCCATACAATTGGTGAGTGATATTTCCAAAACCAAAGCTCAGGACCCTGAGTGTTAAATCCGGGTTTCAGTTGACAAACATATGGTCTCAATGCCTTTGTTCCATATTACCTGCCACAGCAGTTCTAATAGTATACTTTCATCTATTGAGTTTTGTGGTAGAATGAAAAATGTGCAAAGACTTCATGATGCTTTTTCACATGGATCCTGTTGCTTAAGGAGCAAGAGAGAAGAATGGGGGCAAATTAGAGCTAACTCAAAGCGACCTTAAAATTCAAACAAGAAAGGCAAAATAGAGCACCATTAGAGATGATGATAGTGATACCAATGATACCTATTTTGATGTTGGCCTTAATGAGGGGAAAAAAGGATAAGGAAGAGGAAAAAGAGAAAGTTAACACTTAGTGAGGCTAAATATGATGCAGATTTAGTCTAATTCTCCCTGAAGGCATCAAGTTTTTTAACTTAAGCTGTTCTGTTGTTTGCACTGAGTGCTTCTTGTGATTTGCTGTCCTATACCATGCCCTCACTGGATTCCTGCTCTCTGATCTTAAATAGGTTTTTTACATTTTCCTATCCTATTTCCCAGTCTTTCATAAAGAAATAGAGAGCATTCTTATGACACCTACTTCATAACAGATGTTTTCCTTCTTTGCTTAACTAAATAAGATGATTTTAAGTGACAATGGCAGCTTTAGAGTGACATTCCTCCCATAAGTCTCTGTGTTCCCCATGCCAGAAGTTTAGGCACCGTTGATAAAGGCATTCAATGATGACTGCACACCCCTAGGTGGAGAAGAAGCAGAGGAAGAGGCAAGAGCTCCCCAAATTTCCAAAATAATCGTTTTCCATCAAAATTTACTTTTTTCCAAACAACGTATCTTTTGATTTTCTACTTTGCCAGAATAGAAGGATCACTAACTGAAATGAGAGTTCAGATGGCACAGTGCTGTCACTTGTGCTGTCAGTTTATCAGTTCTGTTTCCCAAGATGGATCAAGTCATTGAGAGACCTTGAAAGGAGATTGTGGAGCCAGCGCAGCAGCTCAATAGGCTAATCCTCCCCCTTGCGGCGCCGGCACACCGGGTTCTAGTCCCGGTCGGGGCGCCGGATTCTGTCCCGGTTGCCCCTCTTCCAGGCCAGCTCTCTGCTGTGGCCTGGGAGTACAGTGGAGGATGGCCCAAGTGCTGCATGGGAGACCAGGAGAAGCACCTGGCTCCTGCCTTCGGATCAGCGTGGTGCGCCGGCCACGGCGGCCATTGGAGGGTGAATCAACGGCAAAAGGAAGACCTTTCTCTCTGTCTCTCTCTCTCTCACTGTCCACCCTGCCTGTCAAAAAAAAAAAAAAAAAAAGGAGATTGTGGAAAAAAAAATAGGGTTAGCATAACGAGGGCCCCACTGCTGACTGGAAATCCAACTACTGTTGTTTTGTATCTTTGTTATTAGCTCTTTAAGGGCAGGGTTAGACACGTAGATAGCATTTGATTATTCAACTGTTTTACTCATTCTTTTATTAATTAGTTAGTTCATTAATACCGGACTTGTGGAGTGGAAAAAGCATTAAACCTCATGTGCCACAAGAGGTTTGAGCCCTACAGCAGAGAATAAGTCATTTAGCTTCTCTGCACACTAGACCTCTTATCGAAAAATGCAGGGGCTTATAGTGGCTATCAAGAGGTAAAGCTTTTATGCTTGTTCTGTTTGGACTACAACTTCAGAGTTGCCTCTGAATCTTTCTCAACACTCCAAGCAACTCTAAGTATATTTCTACAATAACTGAGATTCCAAATTACAGAATAGAAAAATGTGTTTTGTGGGAAACCAGGAAACAATCTATGGATATCAAATGCTGTGGAATTAAATGGAGAAAAGAAAGAAACTTGCATCTGGCCTCTGTGAACCAAAACAATCCCATCACCCTCACACTTCAAATCTCCAGCTCCACAACTGAGCTGGCAGATCTGAGATCCATTTCAGTGGGCTGAGTTTAGTATTCTGTTTGGTGAACTTCAGCAAACGGTAGTAATTCCAGCCAGCCACATGTTCCACAGAGTAAAAATGCATGTTGGCTTGGGGGCCAGAAGACCTATAAATCTGAAGGCTAGAGACGTGAGAAAGTATGACTAGCAAAACTCCCTGAAATGTCTCTTTGTGGCTTCCATGGAACTTCAATTCATCTTCGTCTTCATCATAGATCTTGATTTCTAGAACCCATGACATTGTGTGGAATTATGTTTTATTCATTTCCTGTTTTTTTCAGAACATGGGCTTTTCCCTCTTCCAGCCCCCTGTGTGTTTTCCTTCCTGTCTTCCTGCTTTTCCTGTTTCTGTCTCCTATGCCTTACACAGAGTGGACATGAATTATCTCTCTGTTGGCTGGATCTACCCATTCATTTATAGCAGCCTCAGTGTGGTCCAGGGTGGAGCGAAGGAAAGAACATCAGGTCAGAAGGTCTGGGCCTCATTCTGTGATGAAAACCAAAATCACGTCTCATCTTCAGAATGCCAGGCCTGTGTGGCCTCCCTCCCAGGTGTCTGTGGTAACTAAAGAAGCTCATATAGGTGAAGCTGTCAGATACAATGCAAACACAGAGCTTGCATTGTAGTTTGAACATGCTCCATTGTTAAAACTACACCAGAAAACTGAGACACAGGAGCAAAGGCTGGGAGAACACAGACAACATGGAGAACAGCGATTTTGTTAGGGTCCTGGAGTGACAGGTGTGAATTTTTTCATTTTCCTATTTTTCAAATTTTCAGAATCACGGTTCTCTTACTTATTTAAAGGGAAGCCTTTTAAAAAATGCAGTGTCTTATTATTACTGGCCAGCGCTCTCTGATTTTCTTGGAAAATCCTCCCTTCCTTTCCACCCCCAAGGCCAAGTCCCCAGCTCAGGCCCTCCACCCCACCCCAAACACCCCGTGCCAGCCTGCAGCCCATCCTGCAATCCGAAGCCAACACTGGCTTCCTTCACTTGCATCGCGTTCAAAAACCTTCACTGATTCTCTTTCCTTTGCTCTCCTGAGCCAACATGAACTCCTCAGCCTGGCCTTAGATCCCAGGTGGTGTGACCACACGTTCTTTCCAGCCACTCCCGGGTTCTTCAGCTCCAGTTAGCCCATCTTCCACACTGGTTAAGGGGCCACAGCAAAGGAGAGGCCACACACAATCAACCAGCCACATGTGGAGTTTGACCTGTATAATGCCCTTACTTACAAACTTTGAGCCAACCTTTTAAAATTGTGATTTCACATAAAAATCCAAATTTCCACTTTCTTCTTCAAAAACAGAAAGATCTGGCAATGTAAGTCTTTCTTTCCCTCAAGGCCACAGTCTAGCAACCAATGACTAGAGTCTGGCGGCAGTCACTCCATTCGGTGGGGCACAGGGTCCTACCACTCAAAGCAGAGCCTCTGCTGGCCCAAAGGGCACCTTTGCAAAAAGCAGAGAAGGGTGTCTCCTCCTCCGAGCAAAAGCAACCCCACCCAAAGCACAACTTGGCAAGGCAAGCAAAGACTGGATGGATTTCCCTCTCCACTCTCCAACTTGGCCGAGCTCCCTCCTTATGGCCAAATAGCATGACCAGAAGCACTGGCTCTGCCCCCACTCTAATGCAGGTCGGCACCTGGCCCCTCTAGACTCATATCTAACACAGCCAAAATGATGGCCATCTGGCCCCAGTTCTTTTTATCTGTGGTACTCTCAGCTCTGCCACCTGCGCTTTGTTACCTTTGCTCAGCCACAGGATGGCTGCCAGGAGCAAAGAGTTCTACTCGCTGTCTCATCCACCAGAAGATGGAAGCAATGCCTTTCTCAACCCTGGAATGAGATTCTGAGCTCTTCTCTAACTGAATCACTCCTAAGCCGATCCCTTCCGGCTAAGATAATGCTCAGCACTTACTGGCTTAGGCTTAGTAACTTGGATAATTCATTAAAGCAAGACAGCTGGTGATTTAGACCAGTGTTTCTCAATGAAGGTGTTATTAACATTTTGGCCAGCACACTTTGTAGCTGTGCTCTGCTGATTCTTCTCACTGCAGTACAGTTAACACATCTGGCCCCACCCATCGTATGCAAGCCATGCATACCAATCTCTGCCATGGCCAAAAATGCCCCATATACTAGTTCAATCCAGACACTCCTACATCTTGGGACCTGGCTAAACTGAACTACCTGTAATACAAGAGAGAGGGATGGTTCTTTAAAAAGCCTGATGAGAGAGTAGGGATGAATTCTGGGATGAGAAGCTACAACCATCCTCTGCATCTTTCTTCTATCTAGGAAAAAAGACAAAAACAAAGGAAAAACTATGAATGCTAAATGTTTAACATGTGGTATTTCCCTTCAGATGTGCTCCTGGTTACTATGGAAACCCCTTACTCGTTGGGAGCACCTGTAAGAAATGTGACTGCAGTGGAAATTCAGATCCCAACTTGATCTTTGAAGACTGTGATGAAGTCACTGGCCAGTGTAGGAATTGCTTGCGTAACACCACGGGATTCAAGTGTGAACGCTGTGCTCCTGGCTACTATGGGGATGCAAGGAGAGCCAAGAACTGTGCAGGTACAGTACTATAAATCCTGGCCAGCAGGGCCCTCTGTCAACTCTGTGTTTAGATAAAGAATTTACCTTTGGGAAGTATTGCAAGTGCCCCCTTGTCATCACTTTTCCAGGACAAGGTACATTCTCAAAAATGTGCATCCCAAACTCACCAGGGACAGAAAGTTTTATCAAGGCTCCCTATTATAATGTAACTCATGGGTAGAATGAGCTAGGATACACACAAATGAATTTTTGTCTTATCATCTTAAATTTTTCCAAGCTATTTAAAAACTTCTAATTGCATTTTCCATGAACTTTCATTCATTCATTCATTTATTCACTCATTCATTGATTTGGAAGGCAGAAACAAAGAAAGAGGATGAGACAGAGAAAGCGAGAGAGCACTTCCATCTCCTGGTTCACTCCCCCCAAATGGCTGTAACAACCAGGTCTGGGCTAGTCTGAAGCCAGGAGCCAGGAACTCCATCCTGGTCTCTCATATGGGTGGCAGTGGCCATCTTCCAATACCTTCCTAGGTACATTAGCAGGAAGCTGGGTTGAAAGCAGAGCAGCCAAGACTCAAGCCTGCAATCTGAAATGAGGCAGCTTAACCCACTGCAGCACAATGCCACCCTCTATCCAATATTAATCAAAGAAACAAATTAAACTTCCAGAGTTATCAATTAGTGACCAGAAGACTGAATGAAATATTTCATGGTTCAAATCATTTTTGTAATTCACAACTTCCAGTTACATTTGGTAAAACTGACTTCAGTGAAATGGATTAGTAAGCCAAAGGTACAATTTAATCACTCCTTGCCCCATTTCCTGATGGTATCAAAGTAAATATTTTAGGGGTAGTATAAGAAACCTCCCTGGTTAAACTTCAGTTAGACTGAAATGTACACATTTTATCCATGATTTCGCCAATCCATTTGCCACATAGAGGGAAGCTCTTTATAAGTGAAGTTACGTTGCTTTCCTTTGAAGTCAAGGGCCAGCAAAGATTATTTCTTATTTTTATGTGACTTTGAAGGGAGCAAAGGAAGAAAAGAGATATTGCAGTCTTGTGGCCTAACTTCTACAGGAAATCCTCTCGCTGAAAGAGATTCCCCTTGAGAAGGTTTGATAAGCAGAGAGTTTAAAATTGAGAAGGGAACACAGATGATCTGCAGAAGTCACAAAGTGAATGTGCAATGTGCACAGAGCCATAACACCAAGGGTGACAGTGGGAAGGAAGGAAGGAACACGTGCCCAATCAGAGTGACATGGGAGAGAGAAAGAGAGAGAGAGAGAGAGAGACAGAGAAAGAGGGAGACACAGAGAGAGAGAGATCATCAGAGTTTAGGCAATATCAAAGACAAAAAGATCGATCTAAGTATTTACCAAGCTTACATTTAAACTATGAAGATAGAGATCACCCTTAGAATAGAAACTAATAAAGTAGAATCTTTCTGAATGGTTCAATAAATCTGCATTTTGTGAAACATTAAACAGCTGAAATGTATTAAACGGACATCCTTATTAAAGTTAATTTTTTCTTGATTATTCTGTAAAGAATGTTGAGAGATGGAGAGAACATTAATGCTTCTATTCCAGTTTGTTGCTACTGTAGATAACTTAAGGAATTTGTGTTCAAGTATTAAAAATTCATTTGCACACTAAACTAAATGGAACATGAACAGTCTGATAAGATGGGGTTTTTGTTTTCTCTAAAAGGCATTAGTATAAATCATCAGTACATGAGTAATGGGCTCTCAGGTCTTTGAAATTCATGTAAATATATTCCTAATTCTTTCCATGGCATTCTCCCTGGCCATCCCAATGTTAGCTATCCTTTGGAAGCCTGGAGTCTGTCTTGCCAAGGGTCGAGCGTGCGGGAGCCAAGGATGGCTCTTGGGCCGCCTCACTCGCTGCTCTCGGGACTACTCCCCGCTCACACCTGGCAGTGACCCACCCTGGAGCTGGATTCAACTAGAGACTCCCTCCGCAGTGAGAAGGGAACTTTCCATTTCAAGCTGAGCACCGGGCTCTGTGGCCATTGAGTACCTTGTGACATTTACCAGGACCTATTTGGACTAAAGCAGTCAGAGAGTCAGATCGGAATCCCAGTGAACTAGGAGAGGGATCTTGGAAATTTCAGCTTCAAGTTCTCTCCAGAGTCACCTTCGAAAATCATATTGGCCTGGACTGAGTGGGGCGAGGGACAAAATCTCTATGTCATGGATTCCACACCCTCTTGAGAACTAATCCTCATGGAAGAACTGTAGCCTGCTAACCAGTATTTCTAGAAACCGTGGACATTTTGCCATCTTTGAAGCACTAAGGAACAAATCCCTGGTCTTTTGTTTTTGTTTCCCACAGTGTGCAATTGCGGGGGAGGCCCCTGTGACAGCGTAACCGGAGAATGCTTGGAAGAAGGTTCTGAACTCCCTACAGGCATGGACTGCCCAACCATCAGTAAAAATAACAGTATATGATTGACTAACCCCACTTTCTCTAATGTGCTGCAGGTGTGGGATTACAAAAAGCTATGCAGTATCACTCTCCCTACAGACTGCTTCACCTCCACCGCTGGATTTAACCCTGTGTGCACCACAACCAAATGATCCAAGCACCAAGCTACTTGATGGTGCATTTGATTCCAGCTGGCACAGAGGCAGCTTCCACTTACATAGCTCTGGTTTAGAAAACTGATTCTATCAAGGCTTTATGGTTAGCATCTTTCCTAAAGGCAATGTGAGAAACACAACTCCCAGTGACAGAGCCTCATTTTAGTTCCCTTTCCTAGATTGTCTCTTGAGAACCTCAGATAAAATAATATGCAGACAATGCTTTACAACATTTGGGGGTGCAGAGATACCAAGAGACTTACATGGCTCTGCCTAAGTCACTCCAACTCTGAAGTGGGTACTTCAATACCCAATACAAAAATACTCAATCCTTAGAAAACAGAGCTGCTGTCTTTTTCCCCTGGATTTCACTGTCACCTCTGTTAATCAAGAGAAATGATACTGGAAACCAAAGTTTTGGTTTAAAGACCAAGACAAAAGTATCTTGATTTCCTAGTTCCTCTGAGTAGAAGAGATTCATCAGTGGTGCAAGATGGGAGGCACAATTGAGGTGAAGTTTACACAGAAATGGAATAGGTGTTCCCCAGGCAATGTCGCTGCAAGGACATCAGGATGCCAGCCTAACCTACACCTCTCCCCCACCAGCCTGATGTGCCAGCCGGGAACTTTTTCCCTTGAGAGAGTTTGTAAGCAAGACCATATCAAACTTCAAATAACAAATTAACATATTAACAAGGATTAACACTTTAGTCTTTGGTTATCAGCTTTCTAGTAGGGAGCACAGTCTGAGGGGTGGCCAAGACAGGTCTCAAAGCATGCCACACCATTCCCTTGAGTGCCTAACAAGGCTGTGCTAGACCCCAGCGGCTGATGCCAGGGGTTAGAGGAAGCCAAGTGTGAAAGGCAAGGAGCAGTGAGAAGCTGGAACCTGCCTCTGCCTCTGCCTCTGCCCTGCCATGGTTCAGCATGAACTTGGGGGCACCACTGCAGAAGTGCTCATCCAAACAGAAAGCAGGGTGGTGGGGAGAAGTAGAGCCCTCCCAGGGGCAGGGCCAAGCCAGGTGCCAGCACCAGAACACAGAGAAGAGCAAATAGGAGAAGAGGGGTGCCCAGCAAATCCCAGCTCCTCTGGAGCACCAGGAAAGAGTCCAATACGCAGGCATTCCCTTCACTAAGGAAAGGTGGGCAGGGCTTCTGCGCTTCCTCTTTCCCGCAGCAGTGTTTGCTTCAGCCTACTTGCCCCGCCGTAGGTGTTTCATTTTCCTTGGGTTTTAAGCGGGGAGAGTACCCGATGTAGTTTGCCTCATCAGGTTCTGTGCCCCTCTGAGTGTTAGGACTCATTCTGTGGCCCAGGACACAAAAATAGACATGGTGATGCACAAGGAAATTCGCACTGGGGATCTACTTCAAGTGACATGTTTCCACATTGCCTTCGACTCTGCCCCTTTCACCTCCAGGCTGTGATAAGTGCATCTGGGACCTGACAGATGACCTGCGGCTGGCAGCACTCTCCATGGAGGAAAGCAAATCCGGGCTGCTGAGCGTGTCTTCCGGGGCTGCTGCTCATAGGCACGTGAATGAAATGAACTCCACCATCTACCTCCTCAAAGTACGCGGGATGCTGCACCTCCACTGTGCTCCTACTAACAACTCCCTCTGGACCCTCTGAGCCCCACCTGTAACCGAGGTTACCTAGAGAATGAATAAGACTAGTACCTACGTGTGAAATTACTGTTTTTACAGTTACTTCCTTGGTGAAGCTGCACATGAGTTGTTCATTCATGACTAGAAATGGTACCACAAAGCTTTTATTACTTTAGCCTCAATTTGCAAGGTTTTGGGGAGTTTCTCTAAAAGTATCTCTCTCTCTTCCCACCTTTCCCTCACTCCCTCCATCCTTCCCCCTTCCCCACTCTTACTTGATCTTTTCTTCTCAAACACACTTCTCTCTCTCTCTCTCTCTCACACACACACACACACACACACTCAAATACACAAACATACACTCATGTCCTCTTCTCCTTATGGGTCCACTGATTAATAAATTCAAAACAGCTAATGGTAAAAAAAAAAAAAACTAGACTACAAAGGTCCTTTTAGCTCTAAGTTTTAAGCCTTTTATTCTCCTTAAATCATGGACTTGGACTTCTGTCAAAACCAAAGGTTATTTTTTAAGCAATCTTAATTAGCTAAAGGACAATGGTTTAATACCAGCACATTATTTTACTGGTCAGTTGGCTTAGTGTAGTGATTAAGAGCATACGCTTTGAAACCAGATTGCCTGTGCTGAGTTCTCAGCTCTGACACTCGCTGTGTAACCTCGATTCGTTATTTAACCTCTTTACTCTTCAGGTTCTTCATCTGGAAAGGAAGATAATCATGGGTTGCTGGGAGAATTCAATGAGTTGATATATGTCAAACACTTAGAATAGTACCTGGCATGGTCAGTTCTTATCGCACAGCAATTGACCAAATGCACAATGTGCAACTCAAAACTTAAAATCATAAAATTGTGAGCTGGCTGGAATTTTAGCAAATGTCTAATCCGAACTTAGGAATCATTCTTATCCAGGCTTACCTGTTTAGACATAGGAAGGTACTGAGTCTCGGAGGTGGGCACTCAGGTCTCTTGATACCCTTCAAATCGTCTTTCCTCAAAAGCACAATTTCAAAGTGGGTATCAGATAGCTGACAGGAAGTCAGTGCCAAGGTTGAAGGGTTTACCCCAAATTGATTCAAGAATTGCTACATTTAGATCAAACGCCTCAAAAATGTAAAAAAAAAAAAAAAAAAATGGAGGAGGGGCAAGTGGAGTAAAGTAAAGCAAATTGCTCCCTTTACACCAAAAAGAGGAAAATGCATTTCTGAACTCCATCTGCATTGATCCTGGTGAGTTGATCCGTCTGTTCAAGGCCAGACCAAATTGGAATGGTAAAGCTCAGTCACTAGCCTACATTGGATCTTTGCACAAATTAGAAAAAGATGCCCCTTCCTCACTGCCAGCCCAGCCCCAGGCCAGAGTCTCTGACCCAGTGAGTAGAGTTGGGACCCTGCCCCTCGTGCCAGCCTGAAGCAGCTTGACAACAGAGGCCCACCCTGCGCTCAGTCCTCTTACACTGAGTATATGGGTATTTTTAAAACCTGTTGTACATGCCGACTAATTATTTTCAAAACACATTTTTCCACAGGCAAGATTGTCAGAGAGAGAAAACCAGTATGTCCTAAGAAAGATACAAATCAACAATGCAGAGAACACAATGAAGAGCCTTATGTCTGACATAGAGGAATTAGCTGAAAAGGTATGTATTCAGTTTCTGGGACAGCCTTCAAAGAGAAGGATTTAGCTGGTGTGGGCTTGGCTAGTCACAAATGACTGAGGCTTAACACAGCTCAGAAAAAATTCAGTGACCCATGTGCCTTAAAATAAAACAAAAACAGACCCGTGGAGAAAGTTAACATACTCGGTCTCCACTCACTTCCCATTTTGATTGGTTTGCTAAAAAAAAAAAAAAAAAAAAAAAAAAAAAAAAAAAAAAAAAAAAAAAAAACTATGTTTATGGGAAATTTTCTATTTATTTACTTCTGGTTAATATAGTTGATGTAAGTTTCCATTAGGATTGTCATTCAGCTGTTTACCTTAGCATTTTATGACTAAGAGCTATAGAGCACGTAGAAGTATACTCTATTACATAGAATACAAAATTTAACTGTTTGCCAAAACACTTTTGGTGGTCACTTTATGCCATAAACTAAAATAAATTCTAGACAAAGAGTTGAGAACAAATCTCAAATCCACAAGAAAATAAAACTAAATAATTATTATATCTCAAAAGGAAATAACAATATACTTGAATACAATATGAAGAATTACATTTAAAAAGAGACAATAGATTTGACAGGATGAAATTTCAAACAGCTGATAAAGCAGTTAAATAAATAGAAAATTTAAATAGCCTGATAAAAATCACTGAGGGAAATACAACTTGTAAAAACCCTCACAAATGAGCAAAACATCAAAATATGCGCAGATTCAATGTGAGAGACCATTTACTATACTCCCCAAAAGCCTAATGGAAAAGTATCTATCTATCCTCCATACTATTAAAAATTCATATTTAACATATTGCAATGTTTACCACTTTTTTCCCCTGAGTTTGCTCCCCAGTGCTGACCAGAGTACTCTGGAATTGCTGCATCATTGTTTGACATTAATTGACAAACTTCTATTCAAAACCTTTCTCGTTTCCTACAAAAAATTAAGGCTAAAATAACTCTGATATTAGTTCTTTGACTTGACCTCCCCTAAACTTTTAAGAGAGTATGCTTCTAAAAATGTAAATTACTCTCATGGTATCCTTGGAAGGTTCACATCCTTTAAAATGCATATGAAAATTGTGTCCCTAATTCCCTTGCAGTGGTACATTTTCATGGAGCCGGAACATCTAAGTTTCAAAGCAAAGTCCAAAGAAAGAAATCTTCATGCAAACTCATTGTTACTTCATTTTGGTGTCTTGGTGGGAACTTGTCACCAGTGTCTCCATTCTGGAGGGAATGTTTTCACCAAGATTAGCTCTGCCCGCAGCTCAGACAGCTTACTCATCCTTTGCTTGTACAGTTTTCCCACTTCTAACCCAAGTTAAATGCAAGCTTTTTGGGGGAGGAAACAATGCAAGCTTGCAAATGACATCCAGTAGAAGAAACTCCTGGGTGATGAGAACAGACCACCAAAGCGGGAACTGGGTATTAAAGGCGCTAGCAATTTTCTCCCAGCTGTTTCCATCAGTTCTTATTGAAAAGAACATTCTGCTGGCCATAACAACAGCTCTGATGGTGCAAGAACCTAAGGAAACATTTCAAAATAAATGCCCACACTGGTTTTAATGACTTCTCAAATATCCTTCAAGCCCTTAGACCAGAGAAGTCTGTGACTGATTCTTAAAAGAATTTAAGGAAAGCTTTACCTTAGAAATCAATAGAGTAGTTAATATTTGCGACTTCAAGTGGAATAAAGGATTTCATTATTTGCTCCCATAGTGATAAAAATCAGAGTCATGTCACTTCTTGAATTCAACAAATAATATCTCTGTTTGCAAACTAGCATCACATGGATCTCATGTGACCCAAGTTTCACAAACTACATTGACCTAAAGTCTCTGATTTTGAGCCAACTTTCCTATGCAGCCCCCTTTTAGAAAGTTCCACAGCCCTTTCTGGTTCCCTATTTCCAGAAACCCCCCAGAGGATTCCCATGCATCTGTGTTCACAAACAGCCGGTGCCCAGAAGGGCCTCCCAGATGCCACTGCTGACCATGTCGGTCATGCAGTTAACAAGCACCAGGCCAGGATTTCACTCTACTTGTTCCTGGAGCCACCATGTTCAAGGTCATAGTGGAGCTGGGCTGTAAGCAGAAGTAGAGATGGGGGCCCACTTCCAATTTCAGTGCTGTCTCACCATCTGGTTCCTGACCATCCACTGCAGAGCTCTGATTCTCAGAACTCAGTCTCCAACCATGGCTCAGCAGGCACTGCAACATCCACTCCACCTCTCCTTCTCCATCTCTGCTCTCCTCCATACTCCATCAGCCATGGCAAGTTTCCTGCATATAAAGAGGTCCTTAGAAAGTAGGTCCCCTCCATGTGTCAAAAGCATATGAACTTCATTACTGGTCCTGCTAAAAAGGCAGGAGGAAAATCAGTATAGATTTCTATTCCAGAAGCATTACTGAACACCTCATATACAACAGTTTTTGTGCTAAATGTTAGGAATACTGAAATGAATATAAGGCTCTTCTCTCAAGGTACTCGCAATCTAGTGGGGAAACATACGTTAAAAAAAAAAAACATGTGGCATAGAATGTAGTAACAGAAGCATGGCACAGGCTAAGGTAACTCTAAGGAAGAACTGGTGAACTCTTTTAGCAGGGGGTACCTTAGGGAAGGCTTCTCAGAGAGGACAATATGGACTTGGGAATTGAGAATGACTGGGAATTTATTAAGTATGTACAAGCAAGGGGAAAGTACTACAAAGGCAGGGAGATGTAAAACAAAATTATGTGTTCTGGGACTAGAAGAACTTTGGCCTTGGCCATGCAGAAGAGTAATCGTAAGGCAAAGAACAGGAGATAATGCTGAAGTTATTGGAGGCCGGGTCATGAGGAATCCTGCCCATCATGATGGAGAACACACAAATTTCATCCCATGGGCTTGGAACTCACTGAAGGTGCTGTGTAGAGCACTGAGCTCTCAGAGTTGTGCCCCAGACACATTCCTCTGCCTGTGAATGATAGACTAGCAGGGAAGACTGATGCGGTTAGGGACCTGGGCTAGGAGACTGAGCAAGAGTTCAGACTAAGGAGTCATTGTTTGCTCTCTTGACTTAATTAGAAAAGGATGTGCAGTAGACAGGGATGAACTGAGACTGTGGCAGGAGAGAAGAGAAAAAAAAAAAAAAAGAGGCCAGCATAGCAAATGGAATAAAAAAAATTCCTGGTGACCAGTTGGAAGAGTAGCAAGGAAGGAAGCAATGTCTTGGGGAAATGGATGACCAGGCCTGAAAATGCAGGATGGTCTACTCTGGATATCTTTAGAGGGAGCTACCCATGGAAACTCCAGAAAACAGGGAGAGATTTGAGTCTACAGCTCAGGGCCAGAAAGGTATTTGGAAGTCATTAACATTTAAGAGGTAGGTAGGCCACAGAAATGACTATCGCTGTACAGATTCTGAGGTAGCACGCTGGTGTTCCTACTATTGCTATGTCCAGGACCACTCCATTCCTACTTGCATCCTTGAGTAATCTGCAGTTTCTCCCTTTTGTCCTGGTTTAAATGCCCTAGATATTGCCCATCATCCTAACTGAATCTGGTTTATTTTTTTCTAATTAGTGATCTAGATAGACTACCCTTTATGCCCTATATTATCAAAAACTCTTGCCACTTTTAAAATCAAATACGTACAAGTATAATTCACCATGAGCAGTGAGTAAATGGTCAATCCATGTGTAATATAAACCACCAGCCAGTTTATAGTTGTGAGTAATCTTTTTTATTTCAGCTTTTCTTTAAGCAGGTACGCCTATTTAACCATGTGATCCTGCCGCTCTTTTCCTTTCATAGCAAAATTACAGAGAAAATAAAATTTCAAACAAGATCTCATTGCAACATGCATTATATTCAGTAATGTTGCAACTTACATACTTAATATACATATTTAATACAAATCTCCCCTTTTTTACCGCTAGTTGGGGCTTTATCATTCTATATGTATATCTTGCAGCGCCCCCTGGCGTTTGTTATAAAGAAGGTACGATCTCCTACAGGTATGACTGCTTCCAGCTGTCTTTTATCACTACAGTCAGGGTTTCCATAGCAAAAGATAAGTTTACTGATACAGAAATAACAGGAGGCTTTTCCCCTCAAAGAATGAAGCTCTGGCAAAAAAAAATACGATTTCTTGTGCTTTGCGAATCTAACTTCATTTATACTGTATCAAAAATCAACTTGTTAGAATTTTCAAATGTTTTCTATTTGTGATCGCATTTTTTTAAAGCAGTGAGGGATGACATCAAGAATAAGATTTCATTTATTTTCTGCACAATCTAATATTCAAATCATCATAATTTTTGTTTCTCTGGAAAGCATTAGAACAAGCCAAGAGGACGACGGGAAAGAGCACAGTGACTCAGAAGGCAGTGTCTGTTCATGAAGGGGGTGATGGCCACATTACCCCTGCACAGGGACCTCCAGCACCCCAAAGGCTTGGCTTTGGTCAGAGGGAATTCCTGACTTGCCCGTTAAGGAACCTCTGGGCAGAGCTTGCTGTGATACCATTTCTACATTCCTTTCCTTCGCCATCTTGCAGCACCACATGCTTAGGTTACATCTGAAAAGTGTGAACCTGTCCCAGGTAAAATCATAGTGCAATCCCTGGCACAGATCACTGTATGGAAGGAGAGAAGTTTGCAGCTATCTCTTGCCTATCCTAGTGCACTCTGTACCACGGGTCCACCAGCACTCTGTGTGTCATATTTACCCTGCAGTTCATTGAGGCATTGCTGCACTTTGTTAAAGAGCTGAGTCAAAACAGCACCAGACAAGGCAACTGGGCATTTGCTAAATGCTGGACTGAAGAACTCCTTCTCCTCTTAAATATAACCCATGAATCAGTCTTCCTAATCCCAAAAGAAGTATGAATTCCTCATGCTGAAGATACAAGGCAGTGTTCTAGTCTTCAACACTGTGCTTTCAGCTTCCAAGAGAAGAGCTCCAATCCCCTATGCCAAGTCCTTTGGAGCACTTATTTGTACACAAGTGTCATTAGTGTTGAAGGAATGTGCAATGAAGCCCCCAGAACACCACTGGGCCCAGGGAGCATAATCCTTTAAATTTACCTGGTCATTCAGTTTCAGCATTGCTTGGGCCACCTGGGAGCCACTGACTACATGGTTTGTTTCAAGGTCTGCCTACTTTCTCAACAGTTTTCTCTTTGAAGCCTTAAACTCTTCGTTCAGCACAAGATCAAACTGATCAGCAGACGTGGGTAATTCTCTAGTCTGCATCTTGAGATAGAATAAAAAGTCAAAGGATAAATTACATATGAAAGCTGGTTTGGTTTGGATTGAATTATGATTGATGACATGGGAAGGCATTGGACTTTATAGCATTCTGAGATTCTCAAACTGGCTATCACATCAGCCTTCATGCATAATTCCTGCAACAGTTTGATAAGTTATAGATCTTTCATGTGCCTGGAAAATTTACGTTTATGCAATATATTATGCCCTCCCATCCCCACGTGCACAAACACAACATGCCTTTCTCATAAATTTAATCTAGCACGCATTTGGATTATCTGTAGGGAAGTCAAGCCTCACGGAAGGGGCATCTGGTTGAGAAGGAAAGCATGGAGACCGTCGACCACGCGACTAAGCTTGTAAAACAAGCCCACGACATGAGGGACAAAATCCAAGGTAAACATGCCCTCTTCTGCTGCAGCCTGATGCCAAGGAAACGTGCGTGTTCCTAGCAACAATAAAAACAATGACTACTGTTAGCGCTTGCCACGTGCCAGGAACCTGTTAGAGTGTTAGAAGTTTACCCTTATGAAAAGTCTTCATCTCAAGTTCCTCCGAGATTTCTGAGCTCTCATTCCTCCTTACTAACTGTTGCTCTTAAAGAATAAATGTATCAGGGCGGCATTTGGTGCAGCATTTAAGATGCAGCTCGTGATGCTTATATCCCGTATCGGAGTGCCTGAGTTTGAGTCCCGCCTCTGTTTCTGGTCCAACTTCCTGTTAATGTGTACCATAGGAGGCAGCAGGTGATGGCTCGAGGACTTGGGTCCCTGCTACTCACATGGGAGGCCCAGATTGAGTTCCATGCTCTGGATTTGGCCTGCCCAGCCCCAGCTGTTTCAGGCACTCGGGGAGTCCAGCAAATGATTCCCTCTCCCTCTTCCTCTCCCTCTCCCTCTCCCTCTCCCTCTCCCTCTCCCTCTCCCTCTCCCTCTCCCTCTCCCTCTCCCTCTCCCTCTCCCTCTCCCTCTCCCTCTCCCTCTCCCTCTCCCTCTCTCTCCTTTCTCTTTCAAATCAAAAATGAAAACTGTCTTTTAAAAAAATCACTTAGAACAAATATCGCTTCTCGGCTTTTTGGCTAAGATCAAGTGTAAAAATCACTTAGAACAAAAAGACTAGATTTCCAAAATTTTCTCTTTTCACACATTTCACAGAAGTATAATGCCAGAACACCTATCGGGCAGAGGAAATGTCATGCTATGGTGTCCCTAAAATGCAAGAACTCAATAGAAGTCACACATTTTTCCTATAGGGCAATATAGAATGGCAATAAACTGATCAAACACATCCTAAATTTCTCCTTGATGCTGTCTCCCAGGCATCAGGGTGACAACTTGCTCAGCTCCTCATCCTAGAAGAAAAGGGAGGCAGATTCTGGATGAGAGTAACTTCTGATAAGTACAGGCTGCAAATTGAACACTATCTAAATAGTGTACTGAAAGCCAGCCTTCCATTTACCAACAGAAAACAAGAGATTTCATTTGCTCTAGAATAAAGAGAATTTCTTTCACTTAGAGTCTGCTAAGACCCAGTATTTGTGTGTTTCCATAGTCCTTATTATACTGTATATTAAGGACTGGATGACAATACCAAGTCTGCCTCAGGGTGCAATGATAGTAAAGAGACCCACAGTAAGGGATTCCCCTTTCTTGAGGTATTGAGAATATTCCAAGAAAGGGGATCCATAGGACCAAAATTAGTCATTTGCCTCATTTCTTGTGTTGCCTATAATACACAGTAAACACAAATGACAAGGATTTCAAACGTTCCCTACTCCTATGCTTATTTTCACCTGTTTTTGCATTTACCTACAAAGTATTCTTTTCCTTTACCATTTTAGAGTTTTTATTTATGTATTCAAAAAGTAAGATTGATCCTAGACAATCGGATGACTTCATCCAATTAAGAAATACATGCCCCTTTAGTCGCCAAATAAAACTAAAAACCTGGCAAGTCATTCAAAGGAAACTAACTCTTCACCTTTGCTGTGCTAACCCAAATTTTGTCTCCAAGGTGTTTCATTTGGGAAGAATATGAACCCTTTTAGTTGACATTTTAGGCATAGAAAAAGATAAAAAAAAGTGTAAATAGGGAATAATAACTTCCACCAGTTTTTACCTTTTTAAAATAATTTATCAGTAGTCTCCAAAAGCCCATGGAAAAGTATTATTGTCTATATGATAAATTTCCTTTTTTGTAATCTATTCCAGACATGAATAAAAACAGGTCAAAATTATAAACATAATATTTACCCCTAAATGCCAAATAATTCAGCATTGTAAGTGCTGGAGCTAAGGGGAAAATATCAAATTTAATTTCAGAGGTTAGTGTTTTAGACTTGACGTGAAGACAGATTGTTTAATTTGTTCACAGTTTTTAAAGAATACCTTGATTTCCCTATAACCTTCCCAGTAATATTATGTCATTTAAGACTTCTCAGTTCATTTCTTTTCCTTCCTTGAGAATCCAGGAATGCGACACAACACCAATACCATGTCATTCCTCATTCCCAACTACCTCTCAAATAGCTCCTGGTGACTTTCAAGCTATTATCCACATAAAATACAACCCTTTATCTTGGTGTGATTTATGTCACACCAGTGTTTGTTTACCCATCTTGTCTGGTCAACCACATAGATCACGGTAAACCACAGGCATACAATTTCATTTATGCCAAGAAGATAAAACACCTCCTCTTGGAGCTGCTATAAGACAGGGTGGCAATTACATACCTTTCTGCAGATCATATGGAGAAGGAATGAGTGAGTCAAAACTGGGCCAGGGGCTGGCGCTGTGGCACAGCAGGTTAATGCCCTGGTCTGAAGTGCCAGCATCCCATATGGGCACTGGTTCGAGACCCAGCTGCTCCACTTCCGATCCAGCTCTCTGCTGTGGCCTGGGAAAGCAGTACAAGATGGCCCAAGTCCTTGGGCCCTTGCACCCATGTGGGAGACCTGGGAGAAGCTCCTGGCTCCTGGCTTCGGATCAGCACAGCTCCGGCCATTGTGGCCATCTGGGTAGTGAACCATAAGATGGAAGACCTCTCTCTCTTTCTCTCTCTCTCTCTCTCTTTCTCTCTCTCTCTCCTCTCTCTGTGTAACTCTGACTTTCAAATAAATTAATTAAAAAAAAAAAAAAAAGAACTGGGCCAGCTCTGCTAGTGTTAGACAAGCCATCTAACCCCTCTGAGCCTTCACACTCCCTCCAGTTCTAAAATTCTCCATCCTACTTATGGAAGTGAGGTGAAAATAGCCCACTCTTGACTAGCATACTGCAGAAGGCAAATAGCAATGGCCAAAGCCAAATACAAATGAGTAATAACTCACATCAGACCATAACAAACACCTCTTTTAGATGGAGCTTTTTTTTGTTTTTTTTTTTGGTTTTTTTTGTTTGTTTGTTTGTTTGTTTGTTTTTTGACAGGCAGAGTGGACAGGGAGAGAGAGAGAGACAGAGAGACAGAGAGAAAGAGAAAGGTCTTCCTTTTGCCATTGGTTCACCCCCCAATGGCCACCACGGCTGGCGCGCTGCGGCCAGCGCATCACACTGATCTGAAGCCAAGAGCCAGGTGCTTCTCCCAGTCTCCCATGCGGGTGCAGGGCCCAAGGACTTGGGCAATCCTCCACTGTACTCCCAGGCCATAGCAGAGAGCTGGCCTGGAAGAGGGGCAACCGGGACAGAAGCCGGCGCCCCAACTGGGACTAGAACCCGGTGTGCTGGCGCCGCAAGGCGGAGGACTAGCCTATTGAGCCATGGCACCGGCCTAGATGGAGTCTTTAAAAACAATGTGAAAGTCTCATTTGGACTATCTACTCTCACTTTGAAGTAGAGCTCCCTTGGTTTTTTTCCTTGGAGTATGTAATGACCTTGATGCTGATGTCTGCATGTGATGCAGACACCACCAGTAAGCTGTCTTTGAAGGGGCCTCTCTTTCCATTTCAGGATCAGCCCTAACCTGTGCCCTCCAGCCCTCACTCTTTTGTGTTTAGTGAGATCATTTCCCCCACTGTCTTACTTCACTGCGCTCTTCCTTCCAGAGATCAACAGCAAGATGCTGTATTATGGAGAAGAGCAGGAACTTGGCCCTGAGGAAATCTCTGAGAAGTTGGTGTTGGCCCAGAAGATGCTGGATGAGATCAGACGCCGCCAGCCATTCTTCACCCAGCAGGACCTTGTGAATGAGGAAGTGGATGAGGCCCACGAACGTAAGTGTCTCAACTCACTTCCAACCCAGCACGTGTCTGCTTTCTTTGTGGGTTCCAGAGGGGACACAAAGCTGCAGGACAAAGCAATCCATTCTCAACATTCAAGGCTGCTTGGAATGTACGCATGGCTCTGTGGAGTCATCCAGGACAACTCAACTCTGTGGCCAAAAATATTAGATCCATGACCAACTCTGAATCCCTGAGAAGCAGCTGGGATCCCAGAAGGAATCTGTAGAACTTTTTCTCCCATGGGGAGGAGGCAGGGACTTAGTAGTGGATGACAATGTGTAAAACAGGGAAAGACTAAGGGGAGCCAATTCCCAGACTTCAATAAGTAAAATTTCATTGAGAAGGCAGAAATGCTAGAATATTCCTGTTCTGAGGGGCATGATTGGCTTTTAATAACTTTTAACGCCGTGGCTCACTTGGTTAATCCTCCACCTGCGGCGCCGGCATCCCATATGAGTGCCGGGTTCTGTCCCGGTTGCTCCTCTTCCAGTCCAGCTCTCTGCTGTGGCCCAGGAGGGCAGTGGAGGATGGCCCAAGTGCTTGGGCCCCTGCACCCACATGGGAGACCAGGAGGAAGCACCTGGCTCCTGGCTTCAGATTGGCGTAGCTCTAACCGTAGTGGCCATTTGGGGAGTGAACCAACGGAAGGAAGACCTTTCTCTCTGTCTCTCTCTCTCTCACTGTCTAACTCTGTCAAATAAATTAAAAAAAAAAAACTTTTAACTCAATAGAAATTTAATATTTCTTCTAATGAAACCACAGTGAGATGCTTGAATGTATGACCTGGCCACTGTATCATTTATCAGTTACTACTTAAAAATCTACTCTAAACACACTTATTTAAAACAATAGCCACTTATTCACTCATGATTTCATGAGTTACCAATTCTGGCTGAATTCAACCTGAACAGCCCACCTCTGCTCCATGCACATGGGCTGAGCCTACTGAGGCTAGCTGGGAAGGCTAGGCCTCTCCCTCCATGCAGCGTCTTCCTTTTAAGGAGGCTAGCACAGACTTGTTCACATGGTGGTGGCCTTTCAGGAGGGCAAGAATGGAGAGGGCAAGGTCTCTGGAGGTGTAGACTTGGAACTCAACAGCTTTGCATCCATTCTATTGGTCAAGACCAGCCTAGATTCAGGGAGTAGGGGAGATAACTCTGTTCTTGATGGGAAAAATTGCAAAGAAGTTGTGTTCATTGTAATGTATATAGTAAACAGAGGAAGTTACAGGTTTGCATGAAATATTTTAAGTGTTGCTGACATCTTACAGCACTGTTTAAATTCAGCAATAACTCAAAATTATGGCAGTCATTAGATCCACCTCTGGATCTTGTTATTGAATGCATTAATAAAGAAATACATATATTATATTACCAATTTGATTTTAAAATATATTGGTCTCTTTTCTAAATGTATTTTCTTTTCCTATGTATTTTATTCATCCATTTTTAAATTATCAGAAGGAATCTGAAGATTTCTGTAGATTGTAAAAGGATCACTAGCATGAAGACACCTAAAAGGCACTAATTTGTTCTCTGATAATTTTCACTATCAGCTTCTGCTAACGATTATTGTGAATATCCAGGGAAGAAGACCATTCTCATTCTTTTTTAAACTTTTATTTAATAAATACAAAATTTCCAAAGTACAGCTTTTGGATTACAATGGCCTTTTCCCCCCATAACTTCCCTCCCACCCGCAACCATCCCATCTCCCACTCCCTCTCCCATCCCATTCACATCAAGATTCATTTTCAATTCTCTTTATATACAGAAGATCAATTTAGTATATATTAAGTAAAGATTTCAACAGTTTGCACCCACATAGAAACACAAAGTGTAAAGTACTGTTTGACTGTTGAAATCTTTACTTAATGTATGCTAAACAGATCTTCTGTATATAAAGAGAAACGAAAATGAATCTTGATGTGAATGGAAGGGGAGAGGGAGTGGGAAAGGGGAGGGTTGCGGGTGGGAGGGACGTTATGGGGGGGAAGCCATTGTAATCCATAAGCTGTACTTTGGAAATTTATATTCATTAAATAAAAGTTTTAAAAAAAGGAAAAAAAAGTACTGTTTGAGTACTAGTTATAGCATTAATTCACAAAGTACAACACATTAAGGACAGAGATTCTACATGGGGAGTAAGTACACAGTGACTCCTGTTGTTGATTTAACAATTGACACTCTTGTTTATGGCATCAGTAATCACCCGAGGCTCTTGTCATAAGTTGCCAAGGCTATGGAAGCCTTTTGAGCTCGCCAACTCCAACCTTATTTAGACAAGGTCATAGTCAAAGTGGAAGTTCCCTCCTCCCTTCAGAGAAAGGTACCTCCTTCTTTGATGGCCCGTTCTTTCCGCTGGGATCTCACTCACAGAGATCTTTCATTTAGGTCTTTTTTTTTTTTCCAGAGTGAGAAGACCATTCTTGACATAAAGGTTTATTGTGGTAGCAAATGTGTAATGTCTTAGAAACAGTAAGAACCAAAAGTCTCAGTCTGAGTCACGATGAGGTCCATAGTAAGGAAAGCTGGTGCTCTAACAAATAGCCAGATGCTTCCAGGCTCTTTGCCTACTTTGGAGTCTGGTAAGATTGCTCTGAGAGAATGGAACCAATCACATCTCCCACTGAGCCTCCTTCCAGCAGTGAACACATCTTTAGCCATTTTGTTTATGCAACCATTAACTTGTATCTTCTGCTCACTGCAATGAAAAAAAAAATACAAAACCTCAACTAGACAGACTGATATTCTCTGGAGAAAAACAGAATTAAGATACACAGACAGCCCAGGTACCTTTGAGAAGAGAATAAAGTTTAAGAATATCATATCATTGCATTTAATCTTTATTTCATCCAAAATCATGGTTAGGATTTAACCTAGAAGAGTTAACTAGACACAGTTGTTTGGAGAGAATATAGTGAGTGGCCATGAACATCATTTTACCTTAATACTAACAAGATAATTTGGGGAAGTTTTCATAGTAAAAATGACAAAATATCCAAATCCATTTTAAATGGTAAAATTATTAATAATCTCGGTAAAAATAAACATAGTATAATGACATGTTTTCCACATAAAACAGAATCTGTATGGTAAAACCAAATCCTTCTTTTAATTGACTGTTGTCCTAGCCCCTATAAAACAGGGTTTTTTTACTTCAAATATAAAATGTGGGGCTAGGGGAGAACATTTGGCCTAGTTGTTGAGATTCCGCTCGGGGCACCTGTCTCCACATCAGAATAACTAGGTTCAATATCTGGCTCCAGCTCCCGACTTCAGCTTCCTACTAATGCAGACTCTGGGAGGCAGTAGTGATGGCTCATGTACTTGAGTTCTGCCACTTACGTGCGAGACCTCAATTGAGTTCCCTGTTCCTGACCCCTGGCTTCAGCTCCAGCCCAGATCTGCTCATTGCAGACATTTGGGAAGGGAACCAGTGAATGGAGGCTCTCTTTGTCTCTGTCTCAGAAAAAAAGAAAAAAATTTCTTTAAAAAGAAACACTACCCAAGAAAGCCAGACTATCTTTGTGAACAATAGCTTCGACATCAGTTGCTGCAGAAGGCATAACCTGACAGTGTTGTGCTTTGCTAACTGCTAGAAGGAAGTGAAGAGACAGAAGCAGCCCAGACTGAGTTTCTATTTCCATTTCTTCACAGTGTTGAGCCAGGCTGAGAGCTGGCAGCGGCTGCACAATGACACCCGCTCCCTGTTTCCTGTCGTCTTGGAGCAGCTGGATGACTACAATGCTAAGTTGTCAGAACTCCAGGAATCGCTGGACCAGGCCCTGGACCATGTCAGGGATGCCGAAGACATGAACAGGGCCACAGCAGCCAGGCAGCGGGACCAGGAGGTAGAGTGACCCTAACTAAATGCATTTTAGGAAAAGAAAACTTAAAATTATACCAATAAGGGACATTTGGTATATTTATTTTTTAAATTTTGGTGTATTTCAGTATTCACATTTTCAAAAAATAATGGCATACTTTCTGCTACAGTGAATTACTAATGTGAGTGTGTGTTTCAAAGATTAAGCTAAAATGATGATCATTGGTTCCTGCTTTGATAAGAATGCAATTGTTAGAGTGCTTGTGCCCATAGGTGGGTGGGTGAGCAGGGTGTATTCTTATGCATGAAAATATTTTATGCTGAGGGCCCTAGAAGAGCAAAGCAGATCAGTCGTATGTTCCAGGAATGTGTGATTTTTGGAAAGGCACATTACCCATGGCATGTGTCAGTTTTGGAAAAGCGTGATTAGCAGATCTCTCAGCCTAGGGAAATCGACTCAAATGCAAATACCAAGAGGTGAGGAAAAGTCCAAGACGTGGCATCCAGCGGGACACCCACAGATAGAGAGCTGAGGACTGTGGTGGTAACCCGTCCCCTCCCCACCCACCCAACCACCCTCACCCCCACTCCCACCCCCCACCAAGCACCACCTGTACTCAAAACCACCACCCTCAAGAGGAGTAGCCTTCTGATGAGATGATGTGTGCATGTTTGGACACTCTTAGAAAGATTAGCATGAAAAAGCATGTGAACAAACAGAATTATAATGAGAAAATGCCTAAATCAGCTGTGTGTTTTTATTGTTGGAAAGAAAAAATCAACTTTCACTAGGCTCCCTGCCCTGATTTTCAGTCATCATTGCCCCTCAGTAAGAGTCATCATAAAATTTCTTACATAAAAATGAGTTATACTTAGCACCATGCATTTCGAGTAGGAGTAAACGCTTAGGTGATACTCTTTAGAATTCCACTGATCAAGAGAGCAGTCTTTGTCGACCCGATGCTTGATTATCTTACGCAGTAGAGGTATAACACCAAATCTTGTTTCAGAAGTCACTGGGACTCACCTTGCACTTGAATCCTTCCCTTTCCACACATCCAGCGAACTGCAGGATCATCACAAGTTTATCATCTTAGTGTTGTTTTTGGCTCTCTCTCATCTTTTACATTCCTCAAATTCTCTGGCTCTGACCTTCATCATTTCTCAACCAAAGCATCCTGCTGCTCTCTCCTCCATTCCTGCTCTCTTCCAGTCCTTGCAGCCCTCATCTACATCACAAGGATGGCTTGCCTTCCCCAAACCCTCATTTCCTCTTTACCACTTATAGCAGTGGTTTTAACACTATGGCTTGTGAACCATTTTATAACAGGGGATTATGAAATAAGTTTGAATGGTTTGTGCCAGTGTTCCTTTAAAAATAAAATGAAATAGAATAGAACTGTCAGAGTGCTAGTAAGGTATGGTCTCATCATCTTTCTGTCATGTATGTGTCATGGGTTGCAACATATAACACATGTCTTGTGAGTCATGGTTAACAACACTTGAGAAACAGTGTCCTATAAGACAATCTTTCATGTGGCACATGGGGCCCTGTTGATCTGCACCTGCCAGGCCCCTCAGCCTCACCTCTTGCCTTTCCTTGAGTCACACATTCAGTTCAGACAACATCACACTACCTGCAATCCTCCACCCCATAATGCTTCGTGCACAGCTCTGGTTCTATATTGGAACCACCTGCTAATGCATTTGTCTTCTCCCCTACAGCAGGGGCTCCAAGATGTCAGGGAATCAGGTGTTCTTCATCGAGTTCACAAGCATTTAGTTCAGTGTCTGGCACAAAGGAGCGATTCCGTGAACATTTGTTGATTTACTGAACGTCTTCAAGGATCTTCCAGTTATGAGACCCTGTAGCTTTGCAGGCTGCACCCAAAGTTATGGAAGATCTATTTTCAACTCCAAGCAGGAAGTGATTCTTCCCATCATGAGATATTGAAAACCACACTGTTTGTAGGGTGACACTGTTCTATTCCCAAGAGAGGATTCAGAACATTTAAGTAAGAGAGAAACAACACTGCAACCTTCTACAATTCTAGGGGTTCACAAGTGAAGACCCAGGGCCATCTTCAGTACTGAGGACCCTCAATGGAGAAGAAAACCTATCAACCCAGAGCAATTCCAATAGGACGAGGGCTAGCTATGGCTCAGGGGCAACCCCAGCCCAACCAGAGCTGTCCCCCTAGCCTCAAGCAATAAGATTTCACTGCAGAGAAAAATGAGTACCAGTTGTAGCAAACTCGTGGCTCTCATTTGAGCCTGTGAGTTGTGAGTCTTAACAAAGTGCTTTGTCTTCCACTTAGACCTGTGTTAGGAACACTCGCAGTATATTGCATGTTAACATGTTGGCTTCTTTAATGATGGATTTTTAGGACTGGATCTTTAGTTATAAGTGCTTTGACAAGTCTGCAAAAAGGAAGGGAAATGCACAATCAAAAAACAAACAATCTACATAGACAGAGACCAGCAGCTTTGCTAATGGTTGGTAAATGTCGGAGTCTGAGTCAAAGCACAGTGAACTTTGTAAATGCAAAAAGCAGTGAGTGAGTGGACAGTGTCACCCACATAAAAAGACTTGAGTTCTAAAAGTGAATAAATGCCTAAATAGCTTTAAATTAAAGTTTTATCATTTTATGAGACTATTTGAAAGGCAGATGGGGGGCAAAGAGAGAGAGAGAGAGAGAGAGAGAGAGAGAGAATATCTTTAATTTGCTGGTTCACTCACACAAATGGCCACAATAGCCAGGTCCGGGCCAAGCTGAAGCCAGGAGCCAGACACTCCATCCTGATCTCCCATATGGGCGGCAGGGTGGGCCATCCTATGCTGCTTTCCTAGGCCCATTAGCAGGAAGCTGGATTGGAACCAAGCAACCAGGCCTGGAACCATCATTCTCGTATGGGATGGCAGCATTGCAGATGGCAGTTTAACCTGCTGAGCCACAATGCTAACCTGGTAATTAAACTTTTCTTATGCACAATTTTAAAACTTCATGCATGTGGATACCAGGAATTTGGCATTTTGGTGATTCCAATATATGGTGGGTCTCATTTTAGCTTAACTGACTCTTCCACTATTTCCAATGGGAGAACAAGATCCTAGAGAACAGCACAGAGTTGAGGAGTTTTAAAGTCCCTCTCAGTCTGCATTCTCCTTCCCTTCCCAACCTTTGCAGTTGGCATCAGCCAAAGCTCTGCCCCTTTTGTCTTCCTCTCCTCCCTCGGTGACTTCACTCTGTCTCTCCACATCAGCTCTTGATTTATGGGTCTTCACCCTGATCCCTAACTGAGCCCATGGTGCAACATTCATGCTAGCATCTGTCTGCAGGAATGGACACGTGACTGTGGCCTGCTACTCTCTGCTAAAAATCAACTCATTTCCTCCAGCTCTCCTTCCTACATATTTCCATTCCTGTCCAGGCTGCTTTTATCCCTCCCAAGGCCACAGGTTTTCTGCCTGTTTCCTCTGCTCATCGCGTGTCCTGGCTCTTCCCTGTAATCTGTGTTTCATTCTGGCTAGTCAGTAAGCCAAGTGTCTCCCTCAGCAGAATTCCTCCCCTACTGAAGGCCAATCATTCTTACATTGCCACAGTATCATACTCTTTATTTTTTAGAAAGCTTTTATTTAATAAATATAAATTTCATAGGTACAGCTTTTGGAATATAGCAGTTCTTCTCCCAATGCTCGCCCTCCTACCCCCAAACCATCCCACCTCCTACTCCCTCTCTCATACCATTCTTCATTAAGATTCATTCTTAATTATCTTTTTTTTTTTTTTGGACAGGCAGAGTGGACAGTGAGAGAGAGAGACAGAGAGAAAGGTCTTCCTTTGCCGTTGGTTCACCCTCCAATGGCGCACTGCGCTGATCCAAAGGCAGGAGCCAGGTACTTCTCCTGGTCTCCCATGGGGTGCAGGGCCCAAGCACTTGGGCCATCCTCCACTGCACTCCCTGGCCACAGCTGAGAGCTGGCCTGGAAGAGGGGCAACCGGGACAGAATCTGGCACCCTGACTGGGACTAGAACCCAGTGTGCCAGCGCCACTAGGCGGAGGATTAGCCTATTGAGCCGCAGCACCGGCCTCTTAATTATCTTTATATACAGAAGATCAACTATCTACTAAATAAAGATTTCAACAATTTGCACCCACACAGACACACAAAGTATAAAGTACTGTTTGAAGACTAATTTTACCGTTAATCCTCATAGTACAACTCATTCAGGACAGAGGTCCTAAATAGGGAGCAAGTGTAGTGACTCCTGTTGTTAATTTAACAATTGACACCCTTATTTATGACAGCAGTGATCACCCGAGGCTCTTGTCATGAGCTGCCAAGGCTATGGAAGCCTCTTGAGTCCACAGACTCCATCAGTATTTAGAGCCATAAGCAAAGTGGAAGTTTTCTCCCCTCTTCAGAGAAAAGTACATCCTTCTTTGATGGCTCCTTCTTTCCACTGGGATCTCATTCACAGAGATCCTTTGTAGTATCATACTCTTTTGAAACTTCAGTTTAAAGTACGGAACACACAGTTGTTGATACATATCAAGTTCATAGCCAAGGTCGGATAGTCCATCTTAACCCCAAGCTCAGAGTCATGACTACCAGGAAGAGTCTCTCCTTCTTTTACTGGGACAGCCATCAGCTGGACCTCTGGAATGACCATCTGGCTTCATCACCCTCATCCCCTCATCATATGTTCTGTGTTCCCAACTATAAGGGATTACTAATTCCTGAATAATAAACTGTGCATCCTATGTGTGTATGCTAAGCATTTACTTAACTGTAAGCAACCAAAGGGCAGCACTCAAGCCCTGCACAAATTATATTTTCCTAGCACCTAACATAATGCCTTATGTTTGTTACACTTGATGATGAACAGATGCAAAGACAAAAGCAAAGAGAACCCTCAAGTTCCATGGAAGTGATTGTGTATGTTGGATATTCTTGGTTATATTATTTTTATATTAACTTGGACCTCTGAATTATGAAGCACTACTGTAGGCATTCTTTTGTGTACTTTTGCATATTTCCATGTCATGGAGCTTGAGATTCTTCAAAGAAATTTCAAATCCAACCCTTCCTTTCCAGGGGTAGGGAAAACTGTTTTCTGAAAAGGGCCATTTGGATATTTATAAGATTATTTGCAGGTCACACAAAATTGCCAACTTAAAAATTAGCCTGCTGTAGATGTGTTGAATTTCAAGTCCTACCTGCAGTTGCCTTGGCAGGGCCAGACCAAATGATTATGCAAGCCTTATATTGCCTGTGGGCTGGACAAATCCCACTCCTAGAAGTAGTAGTTTTTTCTACAACAAAGTGGTTTTGAGTGGATCTGACTTTATTGCAGTTTAACTCTGTTTAGAAAGAAAACTTGAGGGCTTCAATTTCATGTTTCACCACTAGACCTACAGCATGGGTTAGAAAAGAATAACACCCACATTTCAGTCTTTTTTTTATTTTTATTTTTTTATTTTTTGAGAGGCAGAGTGGACAGTGAGAGAGAGAGACAGAGAGAAAGGGCTTCCTTTTGCCGTTGGTTCACCCTCCAATGGCCACCGCGGCCAGCGCACTGCGGCTGGCGCATCGCACTTATCCAAAGCCAGGAGCCAGGTGCTTCTCCTGGTCTCCCATGGGGTGCAGGGCCCAAGCCTTGGGCCATCCTCCACTGCACTCCCGGAGCATAGCAGAGAGCTGGCCTGGAAGAGGGGCAACCGGGACAGAATCTGGCGCCCCGACCAGGACTAGAACCCGGTGTGCTGGCGCCACAGGCGGAGGATTAGCCTATTGAGCCGCGGCATTGGTCCACATTTCAGTCTTAATGCATAACCCAAATTATACACAAAGATTAAGCATTTAATCACTTCTCAACCTTTTGGCTAAGATCAAGTGATGTTCAAACAGTAGCTACACAATTAATAATTACATTATTTATTTTGTCATCTTACTCCTAATTCCAAAGAGTAATGTAATGATAAAAATATTTATCAGATGAATATATTTATTTTAAAAGCATATAAAATACTCTTTTAAAAGATCTAGTTATTTATTTCGAAAGGCAGATACAGAGAAAGAGAGATCTTCCATCTACTGGTTCACTCCCCAGATGGCCACAACGGCCAGGGCTGGGTCAGGCCAAAGCCGGGAGCCAGGAGTTTCTTCCAGGTCTCCTACATGAATGCAGGGGCCCAAGGATTTGGGCCATCTTCTGCTGATTTTCCAGGTACATTATCAGGGAACTGGATGGGAAGTGAAGCATCTGGAACTCAAACCAGCATCCAAATGAGATGCTGGTGCTGCAGGCAGCAGTTTAACCTGCTAGGACACAACACTGGCCCCTTAAACATCCTCCTGATGCAAGGACATTAAGCCTAATATATTGAAACTTTCTGGGGCCAATTATTCTTTTCTACACAAAGACAGGTGGTTATACAGCTCTATAGAAAAGCAATAGTATAAAGTATTTGTATTTTTTTAATGAAATCTTTTTATTTATTTTGTGACAAACTTTCTTGTCTTTTTTTTTTTTTTTTTTTTTTTTGACAGGCAGAGTGGACAGTGAGAGAGAGAGACAGAGAAAGGTCTTCCTTTGCCATTGGTTCACCCTCCAGTGGCCGCCGCGGCCGGCGCGCTGCAGCCGGCGCACCACGCTGATCTGATGGCAGGAGTCAGGTACTTCTCCTGGTCTCCCATGGGGTGCAGGGCCCAAGTACTTGGGCCATCCTCCACTGCACTCCCTGGCCACAGCAGAGAGCTGGCCTGGAAGAGGGGCGACCGGGACAGAAGCCGGCGCCCCGACCGGGACTAGAACCCGGTGTGCTGACGCCACAAGGCGGGGGATTAGCCTAGTGAGCCGCGGCACTGGCCTCTTGTCTTTTTTTTTTTTTTTTTTTTAAGATTTATTTGAAAGTCAGACTTACAGTGAGAGAAGGAGAGGCAGAGAGAGAGAGAGGTCTTTCATTCATCTGCTGGTTCACTCCCCAAATGGCCACAATGGCTGGAGCTACACCAGTCCAAAGCCAGGAGCCAGGAGTTTCCTCCAGGTCTCCTACATGGGTGCAGGGGCCCAAGGACTTGGGCCATCTTCTACTGCTTTCCCAGGCCATAGCAGAGAGCTGGATCGGAAGTGGAACAGCTGGGACTTGAACCAATGCCCATATGGGATGCCAGCACTGCAGGTGGCAGCTTTTGCCTGCTACACCACGGCACTCCAAGTATGTGTCTTAAAGCAAGCAAAGGGAAGGAGGTTAAAAAAAAAAAAAAAAAAGGTTACCATGATTTAACTCTCCAGGGCTGTTTCCCTTCTACAGAGTCTGAGTAATGTCCTCCTCTGTAAGCTCTTGTATTTGGGTAGCTGTAAAAGAACACTGCACATACTCTGCCTGCAGTCGGAGCCCAGCTTCAAAGCTGCGTGCTAACAGCTCTGCATGGCAAGTTTATCTGTAGTAGTTGGGAAATTAATTGCTTCAATTTAGTTTCC
This sequence comes from Oryctolagus cuniculus, assembly GCF_964237555.1. Classification (NCBI taxonomy): domain Eukaryota; kingdom Metazoa; phylum Chordata; class Mammalia; order Lagomorpha; family Leporidae; genus Oryctolagus; species Oryctolagus cuniculus. The sequence continues at coordinate 59,405,555 of NC_091436.1, forward strand.
CCCACTTACCATATACAGCTCTAGACAGAAATAAATACAATTAGCTTTAAAACACATCAAGATATTCCAACAGAAAGATGGACAGATTGGATAAAAGAAAGTTTTAAAAGCTAACAATTATGAAAATGATATGATGAGCACTATTTCAGTATGTTTCAAAATTCCTTTTGCATATGCAAAAAACATAAAAAGTTTTCTTACCCTAAAAATCTTAGAAACAGTCTTGAGAATGCAGAGTTTTGGCTATGAGAATCCTAAGCAGTGCTTTTTAAAGAGTATTTTATCTGGGCTGGTGTTGTGGCGCATCAGATAGAGCTGCTTCTGTGAGGCCAGCATCCCATACGAGCACTGGCTCCAGTCTCGGCTGCTCCACTTCTGATCCAGCTCCCTGCTTTTGTGCCTGACAAAGGAGCAGAAAATGGTCCAAGTACTTGGGCCCCTGTACTCCTGTACCTCTGTGGGAGATTTGGGTGAAGTTCCAGGCTTCTGGCTTTGGCCTGGCCTAGCCCTGGCCGTTGTGGCCATCTGGGGAATGAAACAGCAGATGGAATATCTCTCTGTCTGTGTCTCTCTGTCTCTGTCTCTCTCCTCTCTCTCTCTCTCTCTCTCTGCAACTCTGTCTTTCAAATAAAGAAAATATTTTTTTTAAAAAGTGGATATTCAAATGCCATTCTTTTCTGTCTGCAGCCTGTGGCAATGTGTTTGGAGAAGATGGGTTCCATTTTTACTTTCCATTGAATCAGGAAGATTGCAGGGAGTGAAAAAGGACACTAAGATGAACTTGGAATGTTTTAAAGTACTTCCTCCTACATCTAGACTTCCGTAATTATTTCTATGAAATCACAGGTTTTACTGTAACATATATCTAAACTCTATCTTGAATTACTGTTTCTAAAGGAATTTGAACTCATTTTTTACTCACATTGTGAAATGAGTCTTTGACTTTTCCCCCTAAAATTTCATTCTGCATCACTTTCAAATTCTGGACTCATTTGAAGCCCTACAATATTTCTTCAGCAGCACAATATCCCTGCCTCTAGACCTAACGTGAAGGTAGAAATTGGGGCATTCATCAAAAAGTGTATGAACACTTCAGAAAGTCAGAGCTTCTGACATAAAGAGCTCAGAGTAGTATGAAACAAGATCTCAATTTTAATTCCTAAAAGGACAGTAAGATTATTTTGTGTATAGTTTGTTCTTGTCCAAGTGATCCCAAAGTTCGCACATGATAAATGCTCTTTAATTAATGTATTCCCACTTACTGCAAATATAGAGCCCAGGTTCAATCCTGTCTCCATAGACTCTCTATACATTACTGGGGAAAGGGTCAAATGCCCTCTCTAAAGTGCTACCTATCATCACCATGTTCCTGAAGTTGTATTTATGAAACAAGTGATGCTTGTATACCTTAAATAAAAGGTTTCTGGGAGAAAAAAAATAGAGTGCTGCCTTTGAGACACTGATGTTAATAAAAAACAACCATAATAAGATAACAATCATAAGTGCTTCAGATCTCCTATGGTGCTTGCATTTGTAATCTCCACATTTAATGAGAAGACCATGCATCGGGCAGGTGGTGCTCTCCAAGGGTACACAGCAATTAAGTGATGGGACTGCCATAGGAACTCAAAGACAGCAAGTTGACATTTACCACTCTCCCTGCTGCTTCCTCTGAAGACGCTTTCTCTTCCTCTTCCTCTGGCTCTTCCTTCCTGCAGAAACAGCATGAGAAAGTGCGGGAACAAGTGGAGGTGGTGAACACGTCTCTCAGTGCATCTGTGGACTCTCTGAGGACGCCTCGTCTGACTCTTTTGGAGCTCGATGATATAATAAAGGTAGGACACATATGACTCGCTTGGGTTTGTATTTATAGCAGGTTTGAACAGCTGCTCAGTGTCACAAAAGAAAGAAGCTAACAGACATCATGAAAATAAGATCAGGGGACTGTATTTTTCAGCTTCTTGCACCGCACGGTGGCTCATAGCTGCATATGGCTGCTTACAATTAGAGAAGGTTAACATTTTCATTCTTCAGTTGCATTAGCCACACTCCAAGTCCTCAGTAGCCACATATGGTGCAGGGCTACTGTGGTCAACAGCACAGACAACACTGCAGAAAGTTCCATTGAAAGTGCTGATCTGGAGCCATATCTATCCTACTCACTCCTTACATGTAATGTTGTGTGTTTAATAAAGCTGGCATGCAAAATCCACACATGTCCAAGTAAAAGCTTTCCAGTAAAATGCAGTGACCCAAACTGCTCATGAAATTACTCAACCCATTTTTATTTCCTCTAAAAGGACACCGTTTAAGGTCATCTGATCGCCACCTCATTCTTTAACTGTTTCAGCAGCAAGCTGCCTTTTTTCCTCTCCACTGGAACTTCCATTGTTGTCCTTGGTGATGCTAAAAGCCTTTTGGCTGAGCTCACCAATCCCTGTCCCCCAGCTCCTGAGCTTCTCTTTCCAAGTGTTTCCTTCAGCCTCCGTCTGTTAGTCCACCTGTTGCCACACTCAGATCTTGTCATCAATGGCTGCCTCCTCCATAGCCCAGCTCCCAGCATTTCCCTCCCCAAGCACCAACTCCCATCTCACTCACACTGGAATGCCCACTTCAGCAGTCTGGCCACATCAAGACCTCTTCCACCTCATGTATTTTACCCCGCTCACAGCTTCTCTTCCCTCCTTAAGCCATGGAAGTTATCAGTATAATAATTCTTTGAAAATATCCTTCAACTTCCATACCCACCTGTTCCTTGTGCCCACCTGAGGATTCTCTCCCTCTCTGCCCACAAGCACAAGTATCCTCAGCATCACGGCTGTACCCAAGATGTGAAACACAGCTGATGGGAAGCCTGCCTCTCCTGCCATCATTTCTAGATGGTGGCTTTGCTCATGCTTCCCTGCAAGATTAGAAACGAATGAGAGAACTTCCTTCAGCTTTCCTCCCCAAGAGATTTTGTTAGGAAGGGAATAGAAAAGTTGTACAGTAACAGGGACATGTGCGGATCACTGCGGGGGAGGGGGGACAGTGTTTCATTTTGGTTTTAGATCAGAAATGTCACAGCATGTCTGAATGTTAGGGAAGCTATCAGTAGATAAGAAGGCATGGAGGATGTGGGATGAACAAATAAATGTCTGTTTATAGTGTTTTAAACCTATGTGGACCTGGCCTGAAATTTACTGCTGCTCTCAGGGAAAAATATTTTTAAGTTCTTCTAAATTCAATTTATTTAATTCTTTTTAAAGAATATTTATTTATGTATGTATATATTTTTGAAAATCAGAGTTACAGGAAAAGAGGGAGAAGCATAGAGAGAGAGAGAGAATTTTCCATCCTCTGGTTCACTCCCCAGGTGGTCATTGTGGTCAGGCCAGGAACCAGGAGCTTCATCTTGGTCTCCTGCTGGGTGGCAGGGGCCCAAGCACTTGGGACATCCTCTGCTGCTTTTCCCAGGCCATTAGCAGGGATCTGGGTCAGAAATGGAGCAGCCAGGACTCAAACCTCAAATCAGTGCCCATATGCAAAGCCTACATCACAGGCAGCAGCTTTACCCGTTATACTACAATGCTGCCCCCTTTAATTCTTTAAATATTTTTCCTTAGAATGCATCAGGGATTTATGCAGAAATAGATGGAGCCAAAACCGAGCTACAAAGAAAACTATCCAACCTAAGTAACCTCAGTTATGACTTAGTGCAAGAAGCTATTGATCATGCCCGGAACCTGCAACAAGAAGCTGATGAGTTGAGCAGGTAATATAACAATGCTCAAAATGCAAATGTCTGCATGGGCTGAATAAGACATTGTATGTAATTCGATTCCCCTCTCCAGAGTTTCTGAAATAAAGGATTAGCACTTTGGTTATGACTTATTTGTTTATGTTTTGATTTGGTTGTTGGTTGCTTCCTGTAAGAGTCAATCATTGTTTATTGCAATTGTTTGGAGAGGATAGTTTTCAATTAAAAAAAAAATCTAAGATTAGAGGGGTCTGTGTTCTAGCTGGAAAGGGAAGCTCTATTTCACAGTTATTAATAGGGTGACCTAAGGCAATTTGGTTTGGAGCACAATTGCTGCCTAAAATATTGTATAAATCAGATACTCTTATAAGGTTTAATTGTATCACCACCTATTTATTCCACAGATAGCATTAGCTTTCTGCACCCAGGTTTCTTAAGGGAAGCTTAATGATTGGGAGTAATACAGTTGACTTCTGATAAATACTCCAGTCATTCCACAGTGCCCAGCAGGAACTATTTGATTTCAACACCTGTTAAGAGAAAATCAATTGACAATTTTCCTCGCAGCATCTGGAGGAGTCATGCACCCTTTGGTCACTCAATTAATGTTAATTGAAATGTACTGAAAGATTGGAATTGAATCCATGACCCTGAAATAACAGGCAAATAATGAGATCATTGTAGAGACAGACTGCTGATTTGGCAGTTAGAAACAAGGACCAGTAAAGATCAAGAATAAAATAAGAACAAATCATCTCATCTACAAAGCATAAATTGCATTTCTATTCCTTATTACCAAAATGTTCAAACACCCTTCCAAATCTCCTGAGATGAGATGGAGGGGGAGATAACACATGAAAACTTGATGTGTGAGGTAGTGTTCTATTTAGTTCAGTGTCACACCCAGGAAATGTGCATTGATGGAGGCAGGACAATGGCACTTTGATGAAATGCTGAATTGGTAGAATATTGCTTTTGAGATCCCTCCTATGGCTCTTTATTTTTGCTTTTTCCATTTTTAATAACTATCCCCCCCCCCCGCCTTGATGGGGGTTCCAAAACAATCCTCTAAATGCTGCTCTGCGATAGACTGAGTTCTAGCCTGGTCTGTGGAGGTTTCTGTGTGCTTTACAGGACACATGATCAGGAATATCACCCGCCCTGAAGTCACCTGTGTGTCTAGAATACCTCTGGCTGAACATATTCATGGGCGCATTCAAATTGGTTTCCATTTTCCCTTCAAAATGTAAATATTCTTTAGCATCTCCCTGCTGAGCACAATCATTTGCATGTTGTGCTTACAGACAGACATAATTCATCTAGAAGTTTCCATTTCAAAAGCACATTTTTCTTGCTGTCAGACCTGTTTGGTGCCTGGTAACAAAAACAAGCAAATACAGGATTTTGTTTCAGGTCTTTGTTATATCTCAGTACTCTAGTTGGCAAAATTTAAAAACATTAAAAAATATTTGTAGTGATTTGTTTCCTTGTTCCCATTTTTTAGAATTTTTTCTTATCTAATTTTCCCTGATGTAATCACTATTATTATCCTCATTTTTTTCTTCCGGTTAAGAAAGGTGAAAATGAAAATATTTTTTGCGGACCCCCCACTGTGCATAATGGAAAAGTCAAGCCTATTGTAGAAGAGATGGAAGGTTAATGGACTTGGACAAAAGGGAGGAAAGTAGCTGAGGAAATACAGAGGAAGTTGCTCAGAGCCTAAGACAGTATACAGGGACTGGAAGGATGGAGGAGGCTGAGAAACAAGTAAGCAGACTCAATAGGTCGTGTACTTTGAAGAGAGCAGCCAGCCTGGCCTCTGCAGTGTCATGTGCTGGGTCACAGAGAACCTTCCAGATATGACTTATGGATAAAGCAATTCTAGCCTTCAGTGTTAGGGACTGAGATATAAATAAGGAACTGGTGGATTTAAGATTTAATAAAATAAAAACACAGGGTTTAGGATGAACTGCAGAAGTGGGGATAGAGTTTATATCACAGAAGATGTATTTGTTAATAAAAATTATCTGAACACTAGTACAAATTGAAATTCCAATTCAGGAAAGTGTTTAGGTATAAAATTAAGTCCTGATTTAAAAAAAAAAGATTTTTGTTTGTTTGTTTATTTGAAAGGCAGAGTGAAGAAGAAGACAGAGAAACAGAGAGAAAGATCCTCCATCTGCTGGCTCACTCTCCAAATGCCCACAGTAGTCAGAGCTGGACAAGTCCAAAGCCAAGATCCTGGGATTCCATCCAGGTGTCCAACAAAGGTGGCAAAGACCCAAGCACTTGGGCCATCATCCACTGCCTTCCTAGGCACAATAGCAGGAAGCTGGATTGGAAGCAGGGTAGCCAGGACTCAAATCAGCTCACCAGTATGGATGCAAGCAGCCCAAGCAGGGGTTTAGCCAACTGCAGCACCACAAGGCTTGCCTTTGAGCCCTGATGCTTACTGGATGCCAATTGTAGTAAACCAAGCATTCCACATATTTATCCCGGTTATATGGCACATCAGTCCTCATAGGCACATGCTATTAGCAGCCTCTGCATGTGAGAGTGCCCAGTTGCATGAGGGTTTTCAGGAAATGTTCAATGAACCTTATGCAGGCCAGAAAGGCAAAGTCAGAGACCCTGATGTGTAAGGACAGGGGTGAGGGAGGACTGAGCCAGGACAGTAGACTTCAGTGGTACAGCCAGGCCTCTAGAGTAAGACAGTCAGGAATAATGTGTGCCCAGCAAACCATGCACCCTTTCTCTGAACCTCAGCTTCTTTTATGGAGGGGGCATAATGAGGCTGATGTAGGTATGCAGTAGGTGGCAGTAACTACAAGTCCATTCCTCTGCCTGACCTCCACCATATAAACATTCTTGCTCATAGAGGCACAGAAGGCTGCTTTAAATCATTATTCCCTTTTCCTGTGGCTTCTGTTGATTCCTGCCATGGAGTCAACATGGGGTGGAGTCTTGGGGTAGGCAAAGGCAGAGGAATGCAGAGATGTGTCCCTAGGACAGGCAGCACAGGAAAACCTTGCCAATCCAGGTGACCTTGAATAACAGGCACGAAGTATCTCTGATCCAGGAAGTATTTAAATCAAGCTCTGAGATGGGTATTTGGCCTAGTGGTTAAGATGTCCAGATCCCATAACTGAGTACCTGGGTTTGAGTCCTGGCTACAATCCTGATAATGTGCACCCTAGGAGGCAGCAGGTGATGGCTCAAGTAGTTGGGTCCCTGCCACCTATGTAAGAGACCTGGATTAAATTCTCAGCTACTGGCTCCAGCCCCAGTCCAACCCCAGCCATTATGGACATTTAGGGAGTTGACAAATGGATGGAAACAAGCTTCCTCCAATCCCATCTCTCTCTGTCTTTCTCTCTCTCCTCCCTCTCTTTCAAATTAAAAGAAAAATCAAGCTGTAAAAATGCCCCATTTCCCAAGGAGGTAAAATGGAAAAATAAAGGCAAGTTTGTTTATTAACAGGAATTTGCACAGTTCAGATATGAATGGACTGGTACAGAAAGCATTGGATGCATCAAATGTCTATGAAAACATTGCTAATTATGTTAGTGAAGCCAATGAAACGGCAGAATTGGCTTTGAACATCACTGATCGAATTTATGATGTAAGTACCTCCTTGTTTTAAAGTTCATTCATATCTGCATGCTGCCTCTTCCCACTTGATGACTTTTCTGTTTTTTATATCATCTCTTGACTTTCCAGTGTAAAATTCAAATGGCGAAAATAGCAGAAAGGACAGGGGAACTAAGAAAGATCATTTTACTAATGCTGTGAAGCTTTCCTGTTTGCAAGGTCTTCATGATATGCTGGGCTCAAGTCAGAAATGCCAGTTCCTTTGACAGATTTTTAAGCCAAAGTCCCTGGAGAAAACAGATTTAAAACTAGATCCTGCTGCTAAGGAAGATGCTTCATGCATGCATTCAGATTTTGTCAACCAAGAATGATTTACTGAGTGCCACTTCTGGGGGGCCTTAGCAAGGCAACTGTTTCAGGTTCACTGAATTTTCCTGAACTAACATTTATCTTGAAAATACCAAGGGCGTTCTTTTCATAGGTTCACATTTGACCTTGGTTTTGAACTATAAAAATGAAGTTGTATGAATTTTGCTTTGCATTTAGCAGATAAACTGTGCATTTAAATCCTAAAGCCATACAAAACTGATTTCTTCTGTCATTCTTTTGCTTTCTACCCAATTCCTTTGCAGGCTGTGAATGGGATTGATACTCAAATAATTTACCATAAAGATGAAAGTGATAACCTTCTCAGTCAAGCCAGAGAACTACAAGCAAGAGCAGATTCAAGTAAATATTTTCACTTTCCTAACTTCCTTCTGATTTATAGCTGTTTCTCTCCTTTCATACATACAGACAGAGATTTTTAAATTCCGGGGTGAAAGAAGAAACAATATTACAACTGAACGGTACATCAGAATTTCCTTCTCAGGACCAAGTAATAAAATAGCAAAGACTTAATCTTTTAAGATAAATTGTGATTACAAATTTAACTTCCCATGTAATACAATTATGTGGAAACATAATTATCCAACATATGATGGATATGCTTGCTAATAAAATGGGCTAATTAGTAGAAACATACCATAAATACCAATTTTCAAGGACACATGCCATAACATGCACTTAACATTAAAACTACATGGCACATAATTTAATCTTGAACAATTCAGAAGGCCCTCTACAATTTAGGTTAGGAAATCACTGTAAAAATCGCTTAGGATAACAGGAGACTGCAATACTATCTGTTATGTGCACTTCGTTGTATTTTGTGGTCTCCAACCAACTGCATTTAGAACAAACCTCATAACTACATGGAAAGAATCACTTCCAAATGCCAGTGCTTTTATCTGCTAAGGCATGCACATCTGAGAGTAGAAGGAAGGAAAACTAAAAGTGGACTTTAGTCCATTTTAAATCCCCTGTGTTTCTTTTAAACACATTTCAGTGGACTAAGAATGTCAGCAAACATTACTGAGCTCATTCCTAAGAATACTGGAGCAATGACTAATGAGGTTGGAAATTCATTATCTGGCTAATTTCTAACTAAAAATTAAAAACAAAAGCCAAGTTTGAAACTGAACACTTCTCTTCATTTTATCAAAGCAATTAATCTCAATCCAACCATGCATTTTTGTCTGTTCTTTGGCAAAGAGCCGCTACATGGAGAAAATAAAAGCACTTTGTTCATATATGAAATATTTAATTACCACAAAGCAGCTGTTATTTTATGTTTTCTAGATAAATAAAGGCAATAAAAATGCTTAGTTTCTCTACTCTAATTAATTTATTATATAAATCTAGTCCTGAACATACTTTTTGGAAAATAATTAGCAGTAAAGAATTAGAATATTAGCAGTAAAGTATGTTTAAATAAACACTGCCATATGCACATATGGCATTCATTTCTTGTGTTGAAGACCAAAATATATGAGTCTTCATAAGGCAGTGACTTAAATATTTTATTTTCCTTGAAGATTTGTCATGTATTTTCTCAGTCCTGTCAGCATTGAGTTATGGAACCTCATGAAAGCAACTTTTCTATTCTGAGAATGACATATATTCAAAGTTCCATATTTTATGACCAATAAATCTCTTTCATTAGCCTTTTTGAATATTTTGCAGACCTGGTCACCTATTTCAGAGCCTTTTTTTTTTTGTTAGATCTCTTCCTGTATTTGTTTACAAAAGGCACAATGGAGAGCTGAGACTATGTGGCTCAGAACTTTATAGGACTGTGGCCAGTTGATAATACAGGTTTGTGGTAAATGTTCAGGTTTTCGGCTCGAACCATTATCATCTACTGAGTTACATTGTAATTTCAGATTATTGTTCCTTCATTCTCAAAAGACTTTCAATGATCCATAATCTTTATTTCCCAGCACTCCTGCCTTTCATTATTAATGTTGAATAATTAACAATCCATAATAAACTCAGGAAGCTGCTATTTAAGAGGATCTTCTTCTGAATTAATTTGTAAAATTAAAACTGCTTAGATAAGACAATAAACTCACTTTTTATGAAAAATTTCTTCTTAGAAACATCCAGTCCCAAATAAATTTTCTTTCTATTTTCATCAACAGCTCCAAATATATTTAGAGAGTTAAATATATTCTTTCTCAGCGTATTAGGCTATACTTTTGCATTCACAAGACCCAAAAGGAAGAACTGAAAAATTTTTTATATCACAATATTTGTAAATTGAAACTAAAAAGAGAGAATATGCAATAGAACACTAGAACTGAAAAGTATGTTTAGTCCACTTTGAATTCTGAGAAATTCTCTGCACTACCCAGAGGAAATAAAATCTTTACTTAATGTACACTAAACTGATCTTCTGTTAAAAAAAAAAAAAAAAGAAAAGAAACTATCAATTCCCAACTTGACTCTCACTGGGATTAAACATGACAATAGGTCTGATCTGATTTCATCATCATTTAAAAAAAAAATCATCTATTATTTTTCACTTTATGTTTCTGTGTGGGAACAAACTGTTGAAATCCTTACTTAAGGTATACTAAGCTGATCTTCTGTATACTAAGATAATCGAAAATGAATCTTGATGTGAATGGAAGGGGAGAGGGAGTGGGAAAGGGGAGGGTGGTGGGTGGGAGGGACGGTATGGGGGGGAAAGCCATTGTAACCCATGAGACGTACTTTGGAAATTTATATTCATTAAATAAAAGATAAAAAAAAAAAAAAAAAAAAAAGAAGAGGTCATACTCGGTTACAGTGTACTTGGTGACTGTATCAACTAAACACTACCTATTTTACATCCATGCTACCCATGTATGGGAGGGGAAAATAATCTCTAAATGATAAACCAAGCACAAGACTACATGGTGGAAAAGAGGAAGTGGGACATAGGAGTGTATTGTTCACAACCTATTGGAAAGCAAGTCAAGAGCATGATAAGAGATTAGGAAGCTGTGCTGCTCTTTGTCTAGAAGCACAAATGTGCACCTGTTCATACAACCCAAGAGGGCAGACAAGGTCAGATAGCCCATCATTTTTTTAAAAAAATTATTTATTTATCTGAAAGGCAGAGTTACAGAGAGAGGGAGAGATAGAGAGAGAAAGATCTTCAGTTACTCTCTAAAAATGAAGAGTCAATCTTAAGTTCACTCTCCAAATGGCTGCAACACAGGCCCAAAGCCAGGAGCCAGGAGCTCCTTCCAGGTCTCCCACGTGGGTGGCAGAGGCCCAAGCATCTGGGCCATCTTCTGCTGCCTTTTCCAGGCCTTAGCAGAGAGCCGAATTGGAAGTGGAGAAGCCAGGATTCAAACCAGATGCCAGACTGCAGGCAGCTTAACCTGCTGCACCATAGTGCCAGACCCCAGATAATCCAGCTTCACCCTCAGTTCTAACTGACAGGAGTTCACAGATTTCCAGATGTTTTGCAGGTAAACAAAACACAAAAAGAAATAAAGAAAAGTTAGTTGCTTCTTTAGATCATGGCATATGACACTGTGACATTTTGGGATTCACTCAAAGATAACCCCAGTTTAGGGACTGTGCCATAAACACACTTCAACAATATTTTGTAAGAAAAAGACTATCCAAACTGACATGCAAAGAATAGAAAATCTGCTAGAACTGTACATACATATAAGTACAGATAAGATATATCATAAATTCAATTAATTAAACCCTTCCCACAAAGAAATCTCAACATCCCAGTGATTTCTTTTAAACATTAAAAGGAGAAACAACATCACTTTTATATAAAATTCTACAGAAAATAGAAAAAAAGGTGATATTCTCCAACTTAGTCTGTGAAGCCAGCAAAACTTAAATAAGGACATATAAAAAAGTGCAAGTATTAGTCAATTTCTCTTACAAACAAAGGTGCAAAAAATCTTGAAGTATTAGCAAATCAGAAGCTGGCATTTGGTCTAGCGGTTAAGACACCCACGGCCCATCTCAGAGTGCCTGGGTTCCAGGACAAGCTCTGGCTCTCAATTCCAGCTTCCTGCCAATAAAAACCTTAGGAAGATAGCAGGTGATGGCTTAAGTAGTTGGGTACCTGCCACCCACATGGGAGACCTGGATTGAGTTCCTGGCTCCTGACTTCAGCCCCAGCCAAGCCTCAGACCAATGTTGTTGGCTTTTGCAGAGTAAACCGTTGGATAGGCTCTATCGCTCGCTCGCTTTCTCTCACTCTCTCTCACTCTCTCTCTCTCTCTCTTTCTCTCTCTTTAACTCTGCTTTTCAAATAAATGAATCCTTAAAAATTACATCATTTGCAATAGCAGCAAAAACCTAGAAATAAATTTGATGAAGGAAGCTAAGATCTCTATTCATAAAACTGCCATACAGTATTGAAAATATTAAATAAGGTCTAAATAAGAATTTAGAACTAATGAAGAATAAATACATACTGTAATCATTGAGAAGACTCAAATTTATAAAAAAAAGATAATTCTCTCAAATTTATAGATCCAATATGCCGCCAATTAAAATACCATAAATCTGTATTTGCGTGTGTGTATGTGTGTGTGCAGAATGATTCTGGAATTTCTATAGAAATAGGAGGGAAATAGTCAAAATAAGCTTGTAGAGTAGAAACAAAGCTAGAAGATATAAACTACAAGGTATAAAAATTTAATTATAACTGTCCAAAAAAAGAAACGATACAAAAATTTCAGAACTGTATCATGTCTTTGAATAAAGTTTAAAAACAGGAACTATTAACAAACTGATATAGAATTCAGAATAGTGGACATCATAGGGTAATGAAAGGGACCCCAGGGAGTTTCCCAGGTGCTCATAGCATTCAATTTTATGATCTTGGTGGATGCTAGTTCTATTTGATGTTCACTCTGTGAAAATCATCAAGCCATGTATTTATGACATGTACCCTTTCCTAGATGTAAGCTATCAATTCAAATTTTATTAAAAATAAAAAAACAACTATTCTTACATAAATATCCAACCATCATCATATATATGGAAGATTTTCTCTTCTTTTCAGCTCCTTATCTGTTGTGTTGCTAGATATAATGAGTCACAGCAATGCTGTCATTTTCAAAGACCTGAGCTATTATGGCATACTGATCACCCCCAAGCAGTGTTCTAAGATACCTGCAATCTTGTACCTCTTGTTCTAAATGCCACTTTCAGGCTCCAGGGTACAAATCTGAATTTTGCTTATTGAAATGAAGACCTCTTCAAGGTGTCTTGGCTCCACTGGTACTTTTGTCTGCTTCTTCCCATAGGCAATGAGGAAGCAGTGGCTGACACCAGCAGGCGTGTGGGTGGAGCCTTGGCCAGGAAGAGTGCCCTTCGAAACAGGCTCAATGATGCCATCAAGAGACTGCAAGCAACAGAGAGAGGTAAGGGAGACCAAGAACCGACATTGCGCCTTGTCTGTTCACGGGACTGTACAACAAATCTTTGGGGAAGGAGTAGGTGACTCCTTACCTGCCAATCTTTATAATATTTTTCCAGTTACAAAAGAAACT